>NC_138507.1:101954154-103196654 GCF_964252035.2 Podarcis erhardii | reverse complement strand
AACCAGATCCTGAAGAATGACAACGCTAGCAATTTATGCTAACTAGTATACTGGTCTTAACAAGGCATTCCCAAAAGGAAAACAAAAACAAAAACAAAAGATAATAACTGACCAAAGGCAAGCACCAGGAAACAGGAATCTGTTCTAGTAAAGAGGGACACTTTATAATGAGTGGGGGTTACAACAAATGTTACTTTAATGGCATAGCTAGCAACCAAGAGTGTTTAAAAAATCTGGGGCAGAGCCCTCCAATTTTCATTGGGTCTGTAGTACACAAGAAGGGGAGGTTTATCCCTTGATTCCCAGCCCCCAGCTGCAAGACTGTCAAAATCCACCCTTCTTTGTAACAGCTAGCATTAGGAGAAGTCGTCCCCCCAATTTTAGTCAGTTTCATTGGGGAGGAAAGGGTTAAACCTCTCTTGCAGCTGCTAGCCACACTTAAAGCAACATCTGCTTTGGCCTCAAGTCTTTCAAATTTCTAGCCTGAACCCAAAGAGCAAATAGCAGGACCACAGACTTAACAGTCAATGAATGGATCTCTGTCCTGAAAGGTCATAATCTACACCGGCCCATGCTGTGTAAAAGCCCCAACCTTTACCGGAAGGGGTGAGGATGACGCAGAGGTGTCCCTCTGCAGGGCTCCATCAGGCAGTTCGGCCACTGCGGAGGCCCCCCACTGTGCCTGCCAGAAGCATGGGCAGTTGGGAAGCTACTGGCAGTGCTATTCCCACCGGCAGAAGTCCCCAAAACAGAGCAGGCAGGGCCAGCCAAAGTAGCTGGGAAGCTGCTGCCATTATCTGAGAAATGGTGCGGCTGCAATCAGTCATCAGAGCCATCCTGCATGGGCTGAGACAGCCTTGGTGCCTTCTCTTGCATTCCCCTCCTTCTGCAAGCCTATGCAGCTTGGACCCTCCAAAGCAAACGCAGCCCACTAGCAGCCACATAACGCAGAGTGCTTTACAAGCTCCCCCTCCTTCCGCCAAGTCCCTGGTGGGCTGTTGGCATGCATGACTGGTGGGTTGTGTTCAGCTCGATTGCATTACAAGTTGTGCAGTGCCCCCACCTTTGTCTTTTGCTATCACAAAAGTGGGTGCTTGTTTCCAGGTGGACCTAATTTTCACGTGGTGAACAATGTTTGTTCTTTATCTAAAGAATCCTTACTCTACTCTTCAACCATAAATGGCTTCAAGAGTGGTTTACAGATTGCTAACAAACAAATCAGACCTGTGCATAGGTGTACAATGCAAAAACAGACGTGAAGACAAAGTAAAAATTGATTGGGAGGGTGGATGGAAGGGAGGGGGAAATGAGCAAACGCAGGTACACATTCCTAGCTACAAGTTTTTCTAATTCCCAGATGGGGTGGAGAGGAGGACCCAAAAGTTGCAGATCTTTCAGCTGCAGGTAGAATGGTCCCAGCTTCCCTTCTCTTCCTTCCTGACTGCTGCCAGGTGGAAGTTAGGTGCTGCTTGTGCAATAGCGTAAAGTTGTTTCAAGAACCGGATTATCTCCAGTGGTGGCAGGCAAACAATTTGCATCTCGGGAAATACTAACCCAAATCTTTTGCATAATTCTAAGTCGTGTAGAAGGCAAAAGAAGTGGATGAGATGGGATTACTTGCGGTGGATTGACACACCTTGTATTTGTGAAACTTAATACGGACGATCTGCTTTTGCTTCTGATAGTATGGACCGGGAATATGTTGCAAAATCGGGAAATGGGTGTGTCAGATTCTTCCAGCAGTTTTAAATGAAGGGGAAACGCCTCTTGAGATTTTAACACAAGAGTCACACCCAGAAGCCCCTTTCACAACCAATTCCATAACTAACAGAAATCCTGGTTGATTACCCAAGAAAAGTAACTTTTGTAGTCCCAGCAAACCCACTATAATGAATTCTGGGATCTTGACAAACCTTCCCCAAACCTGATTCCCTTCAGATGTTTTGGACTACAACTTCTATCAGCCCCAGCAAGCATGGCCAATGGGATTTGTAGTCCAAAACATGGAATATCCCTCTTTGACACTGCAGTGGGATAGATAGGATAAACAGGCTCAGGCTAAAGCTGGACAGTGACAGTGACATGTAACTCTGGCAGTTCAAGCTCTGGCTCTTAAAGGAGCTGCAAAAGCTGAGACAAGAATGGCTTGAGTGACTGCTTGTAAATTCTATTCGTGGGTAGATCACTGAACATAATGCAGGAGGAGCCATGCCATTGGGTCCACCATCCTATTTTCAACAAGGAGGCAAACCAGATGCTTACAGGGAACCCCCTAGCAGGTGGTGATCAATGACATCCTGCTTCCAAACCTGGGGATTCCTTTTGGCGGTTGTATATACTAATAATAATAATAATAATAATAATAATAATAATAATAATAATAATAATTTTTATTTATACTCCGCCCATTCTGGGTGGCTCCCAACAGAATAATAAAAACACGATAAAACATCAAACATTAAAAACTTCCCTAAACAGGGCTGCTTTCAGATGTCTTTTAAAAGTAGGATAGTTGCTTATTTCCTTGACATCTGATGGGAGGGTGTTCCACAGGGCAGGTGCCACTACCGAGAAGGCCCTCTGCCTGGTTCCCTGTAACCTCACTTCTTGCAATGAGGGAACTGCCAGAAGGCCCTCGGAGCTGGACCTCGGTGTCTGGGCTGAATGATGGGGGTGGTCTATCAATAGTCACTGATAGACCTAGCTTTGTAAAGCCCCCAAGATAAGCTTGCTGCATCATATTTTGCGTGAAGACTTATTTTCTCTTTTGCCTGCTCTGAACCTTCTGCCAGTCAGTTTCACTGAATGAACCTGGATTCTGACATATTTTCTACTACAATGCCCCTTAGTTTTCTTCTGAAGTATAATTTAGTTTAGCTTTTCCTCATAGGGAAGTTATCAGAAGCTGACCTTGCTGCAACTAACTGTCCTATTTTGGCTTCAGGATGCAGATGGATCGATCCTTGTTCAACAGTATCCAGGCAAAATGCTATGGACACCATATTAAGCCTTGGCTTGACCATGGGATTTCCAACATAAATTTTATTGGCCATGCCTGACCTTGTGAGGAATTTTGAGCCTATGGACAGTGGCTGAAATAGCACTGCATTGTGAAAACACCGCAGCTGTCTGGCCTGCTCCTTCACTTATGTGGCTTTTAGTTGACTGCGTCAAATATTAGATAAATGAACTTAGGAGCCAACAGCAGCCATTAGGCAGAGAGAAAACCATGATGGCGGCCTTATTAATGCACCATTATGAAGACACAATACTGCTGAGCCACTTGACCATTTCAGCTCCACCTGTACTTCCTGGCTTAAGACAGAGAGGAAGCCATGAAAGGAGCTGCTCGCATTAGCACTGTGGCGTCTTTCCATGTGGCAGCAACATGGTGGCTGCCTCTTACATATTCCTTTCTGCAAAGCTTAGTTTGAACTGGGGCTTCATATATGTCACACAGGCACAGAGAATCGGAACATCTGCTTCCTGTTCTACCCTGTGACCAGATGGTCCTAGCCATGGTTTGTGGCACAGGAGACCGATCACAGGCATTTGGAAGTTCCAGCCAACTGCTTGATGGAGTCTTCCATAGAGACAGAGAAGGAGAAAAGGAAAAAGAAAAGGGAAGGAAGGAGTTCCGATAAGAGTCCAATTCTGGGTGTCAGATGTACAGTGAACTAAGCCTCCCCCAAGTAATAACTCTGATTTTGATAAGTAGGGCTGTTAAGCACGGAAGAAGGGAATTCCTAAAAAGTTTTTTAGTGTTGCCTTCTCTCCGTCTACATCTATATGTAGTAAAAGAGAAGAGTGATAACAAGTCGCTTTATGTAAGCAAGCTTAGAAATCACACTCAGATAAGAGCCTTTGACCTAAATCTTGTAGTGCCTAGATCTGAAATATACCCCCACAACAGTGAAATTCAGTATGAGACTTAGCAGCTTGAAGCTGCCAACTGACCCAGCCATAAAACAGTTAGATAAGGATTTAAACCACAATATGATACAATTAGACATTCACCTCCTATTTATTTTCATATATTCCAGCATTAAATGGAGTTAACAGCTTCAAGCTTTCGGCTTAAAACGGATGTGCTTGCTTGCCATAGATGTGTATGAGATGAGCTAAATTAAACATATGAATGTTTTGAATTAGACCCTTATGAATGAACAGATTAGTTCTGTGGAAATGGTAAACAGGAGAAGCTTCTACAAAGCTCTTCTAGACTTGCAAAGATAAAGGATGGTTCTTCCACACAGAATAATCAGATACAAAAAAATAGCTATTTAGAAGCCGCACACCTAAGAGTACTTTAATCAAACATTTAGGTTACCTGCCAAAAGGACCATGATCTCTTCAAAATGCAATGCGGATTAAAGTGTTATCTAACACGAGCAGAAAACTAACCTTGGAGTGGAAGTTTGAAATGTGTTCATCATAATTTTCATGTCTTTGGATAGAGAAACCAGCTTTTTCAGCTAGATTGCAAAACTGGTTCAGAGTATTCCCTCTGATTGGAGCAAATATCATCGCTTTCCCCTAGAACATTAAGAAGAACATTTATACATTTTTATTTAAAATTGTAAATAAATCACCTTTGGCATAAACGTGATCAAAAATTCAAGGAGCTCATTAAAGCAGTCATTGTTCTGTTGGGAAAGTATTCACAGTTGGAAAGTAAATGGTTCAGAATATGCAGCTGCTTGACTAAAGAGACTCAAATAATATTTACACCTAAATGTGATAAAACTTATTTCACCTTGTCCATACATGTTAGAAAGTTTGCTACGTGTCTTAAATACAGCAAAAGCATCGTTACTACACAAATTGCAAAGAAAATTCATCTTCCATTTCATTCACAATTAGGATGGATATACACAATGGGTTGTATCCCAAAGTTATGAGAGTGGAAGATTTATCAGTGGCATCTACTGATACTCTTTGTCGATTGCTCCACCATTGTCAGGTCAAAATGAAGGGCAGTGAACTAGTAGGTTGCAATGGTGAAAGAGGAATAGCAGGTCTGGGGCTCTTGTCAGTGTGTGGCAAGAGTGTGAGCCCTCAGCAGATGCCAGCCCTGCTGATCCTTGATTCTGGCCCTGATCTTAAAGTACATAACCTGGGCAGACTGGCTCTTCTACTGGAAATGAGAATTGAGCATCACACAAAGCTCTGGCCTTTTTAACACCTGACCTGGGAGGGCAGGGTCTGAGGCTGCAGAGGTGTTGTTTGGGTGGGAATTGTTGCTCTTGCTGCTGCTTCTTTTTGGGGGTATCTTTTGCTGTGATTTATGTGGAAACTCTTCAGTTTGGTTTTGTATTTTTGTATTTACTATTGATGGCTACTTTTGTTACGCTGCAGTTATGTATTTTTTCATGATGTAAGCTGCCCTGAGCTTGGCTCGAATGGTGGAAAGGCGGCATACACATAAAATTACATATGTGTTTATGTATGTTGTGGGACGTGGGTGGCGCTGTGGGTTAAACCACAGAGCCTAGGGCTTGCCGATCAGAAGGTCGGCGGTTCGAATCCCCACGACGGGGTGAGCTCCCGTTACTCGGTCCCTGCTCCTGTCAACCTAGCAGTTCGAAAGCACCTCAAAGTGCAAGTAGATAAATAGGTATCGCTCCGGTGGGAAGGTAAACAGCATTTCCGTGCGCTGCTCTGGTTCGCCAGAAGCAACTTACATGCTGGCCACATGATCCGGAAGCTGTACACCAGCTCCCTCGGCCAATAAAGCAAGATGAGCGCCGCAACCCCAGAGTCGGTCACAACTGGACTTAATGGCCAGGAGTCCCTTTACCTTTACCTTTATGTATGTTATTGTACAAATGTCATTTTCCTGATTCCTCCTCACTGCTGTTCCATTGAAAAGCATCGCCCAAAGTTGGAGTACTCTTAGAAGAGGCCTGGGTTTTGGCAGCTATAGTGGAAAAAAGGTAACTGGAGAAAATTGGGTTGTAGCAGTTTGCCTGAATGGAAGCTTTGCTCGCACAAGGCATCTTCATCCATTTTCTCCAATTATCCCCTCATGCTGCAGTCCTCTTGCCACATCTCAGGCCCTTCCAGAGGGTCCCCAACCTCCAGGGAAGGCTTTCCAGTGAACTGCATTGGGGCAGAGAAGGCAGGAAAGCTCCATTGTGCTTTCTGCTTGTGAAAAGCTTGGATACAACCCAATGGACTTAGCCACTTTGTGGTAGCTATTTGCCACTGTCTCAAGATGGACTTTCACACAGAAATAATCTTGTTCAATCTACGTTTGGATGTACTCATCAATGCACCCAGAAAATGAAAGGCCTGAACTTTGTGATGCTAGTAGAGTTCAATGTGTGCTTCATAAGGCTCTCCATTTCGCAGAGTGATTGGAAGAAGTGGACCACAGCGGGGAGAAACAGTTGTGCGACTCAGCCCCAAAGCTGCCATAGTTTATGGGCCAATTCATATAATAGCTGAAAGGTGAAACTGTTTTCATTAAGATCATCTAGAGCAAAGGCAATTGCAACTAATGCAAACAAGACCCAGAAACAAACAAGACACTTGGAACCTCTCAGGAAAGGTGGGTTAAAAATGTTTAAAATATATAAATAATGTAAATGGGCAACTATTGAATAAAACCTTATATGCATAAACTATGGAGGGGAAATGCAAACTTCTGGTCCACACTGTTTAGTTATTGACTTATTTCTTATATGTTTTGTGGATTATGCTTTTACAAGTGAGATTTGCAACAAACTGCTATAGTGTTCAGTACTCCTGTTCAGGCTTTTCAGCAGTCATGCCTTCCTGGGATAATCCATTCCCTTCCTTCCCCCAACTCAATGTTAGCTTGCCACTGAGCATGCCCAGTCCTCACTGTTTTTCTTTCTTTCCTGCAACCCCTTAAGGCATGGGTAGGCAAACTAAGGCCCGGGGGCCACATCTGGCCCAATTGTCTTCTAAATCCTGCCTGCGGACGGTCCGGGAATCAGCGTGTTTTTACAGGAGTAGAAGGTGTCCTTTTGTTTAAAATGCATCTCTGGGTTATTTGTGGGGCATAGGAATTTGTTCATTCCCCCCCCCCCAAATATAGTCCGGCCCCCCACAAGGTGTGAGGGACAGTGGACCGGCCCTCTGCTGAAAAAGTTTGCTGATCCCTGCCTTAAGGTTTGAAATTTTTTTTTGTACTTCTACAAACCTTGCAGTTCCCTCAAGCCTGCCCGTACATCAGTCTAATGTGAAGATGTTGCTATTTCGGCTACATAAGGATTGGCACTCATAGAATGAGTTAATAACGATTCATATATAACAGGGGCGAGGAACCTTTTTCAGACTGAGGCCACATTCCTTTGTGGACAACTTTCTGGGGGCAGCATGTCATTAATGGGCAGGGCCAGAGGCAAAAATAGGAGGAACAATGGCTCTGACTCCAACCTTGCACAGTAGGCCACATTCTAGCTGCACAAAAGCCCCAGGTTTCTGCAGGTTTCACCCTCCACCCTCCATCAAAGCAAGTAAAGGTCATTCCAGCTAGGGAAAACACTCATAACTTTTTACAAGGCAGCTACTGATGATAAACTGATTTACATTGGTAATGAATACATGCTGTCCTGTATTTGCAAGGCAGTGTATGTAAAAATTGAATGTGAGTTCTCATTCTCCACGGTTCGGTTTTCTTCCTCGAATCTCTACAACTGAAAATTCATGGGGGGGGGAGAGGGGTGGTTGAAAGTTGTTTCATTTCTAGTACTAACACATGTGCATGACCACAAAGTCACTATGCAATGTAAAACCTGCTGTTTCGCACTCTGCATCTGCTGATACGATTTTTAAAATAGTTGATAACCTATAGTAGGACAATTATGTTTCTCTAGCATTTAATTTAAATTGATGGAAGGCAGGTGATTAAACTGGCTTCCAAGTTTAATTTGACCAGTCGTGTTGGTATCAGTGCATACCAGCCTCTCCCAACCCAAGTGCCCTCCAGATATTATTGGACTACAACTCCCATCATCCACAATATCAGACAGGCACCATATTGGCCACTCCTGATGTAAGTTGTTTGCAGGGTCATCTTAAGGGCACCTGTTCAGGAAGGCTGATGTATACATTAGTGCACACCCACACCATATATATATATATATATATATATATATATATATAACCCTTTCCTAATTGCTGGAATCTCAGCACTATTGTTGCTGGTACTGAAAAAGCAACTGGCTCATTGCTACTGCCGCTTTTCCAAGAGAGTTCAGTGGAACTTGGATAATCTGTTAGAGATATCTCAAAAGGAAAGTAAGTATCCCTAGCCTCTGGGCTTTCACTGTACGAATGGACGCTGTGACCCAAATACCATCAGCAGGCTCTCCCTGACGGGGCTACAGACACTAGACCGGTCCACTTAGGGGAAAAGGCAGCATTAAAATGAAGCAACGCAAAGGAGAGGGAGAGAAAGGAACTCATTTCCGGAAAGTACAAGCATTAATTATCTAGGAGGGAAATGGTGAGAAACTGATTTGTACATAAACAACGATGCTGGAAAACTCAAAATATTTGAAGAGACCCAGAGGCAATTGTGTAGCATGAATTAAGCATGAGCCTACAATGCAATGTAACTAATGCATTTTGGCTACATTCTCAAATACATGGAGGAACAAGTTGTGAAGTACAGAGGTCAATATTTCATTCAAGCTAGAATGTGAAAGTGGAAAAAAAACCCCTCTCACTCTGCCATCCAATCCCTCTTTGCACAGATAGCTTAATGAACTGTTTGGCAAAGGGTCATCCCAATCTCACATGCCAGACAGGAACCTAACATTGGGATCCCATGTATTCTGAGGGCACAGAAGAAAGGATCAAGATTCAGTGTTCAAGTAGACGAGGCGGACATACTGTTCAAGTTTACCAATGGGTCTGGGCAGGGCTTTTTTCCCAGCCAGAACTCAGTTCCGGCACTTCTCAGATGGGCGCCATTGCCATTCTAAGAGAACAGGGGAGGTGTTCATGGTGAGATCCGGCACTTCTTTTTCTAGAAAAATAGCACTGGGTCCGGGTATCAAACTGTTCAATACAGGGTGTGTTGAAACTAAGGTCATACAATCTACAATACAAGAATATACTTCTGCCAAAGAACCCTGGAAAGTGTAGTATGATGATCCCTGAGAAAAGAGATTAAGGCTGGATCCTACCGCTATGCCTGGAGTGCTCTGGTCCATGGGGTCACAAAGAGTTGGACATGACTAAACGACTAAACAACAACAACACAAGCCCCACTGAATTAAATGGGTCTTCCCCCTGAGAAGATTTGCACAGGACTGAGCCATAATGAAGCAGGCATTATACTCAAGGTACATGACACACACAGAATTTCTGCATTCAAATGGGAAAGCAAGAGAAATGTTTGTGGGGAGCAATGGAGCCCCTGTATTTGCAACGGCTTGCTTTATCAGGGTGAATGTGCTTCCCTTGCTTTATCAGGGTGAATGTGCTTCCCTAACCCTGCTCTCCCTGGGAAAGCAATGCAAAAGGGTTTGGGCTTTTGGGCTCCTTCAGGTGAGTTGGAGCCATGCTCACCCTGGCTCATGAAGGTCAAGTACGAGAAGGTGAGAGTGCATCTGGCTCCACTTTTCAATGCCCCACTCCCCCCCCCTTTGAAAAGCTGCTGGTGGTGGGGTTACTTGCACTGGCATGCTTTCACACTGCTAGGTTGGCATAAGCTGGGACAGAGCAACGGGAGCTCGCCCCGTCGTGGGGATTCGAACTGCTGACCTTCTGATCGGCAAGACCTAGGCCCTGTGGTTTAACCCACAGCACCACCCTAGTCGCTTTTGACTGGACTTAACCGTCCCGGGTGGGGTTAACTTAACATGTGGCTGTTCAGCTACCCTACCTCCAAGAAACAATTCTTGACCATGTTAAGCTGTTTATTTATTCTGGCAAGTATTTAGTGATTGAGTTTAAGGAGGACACTCTGTTAAGAGTGGATTGCTTTTAAGGTATTTCGTATTTAAATGTTTTCTTTGCTCAAGTGTTTCATATGCTGCCTTTAAATATTGTTAGCAGCCCTAACCTTTGAGGTTAAAAATTTAAAAAATCAAATTATTTATCTAGAATGACATAAAGAGATAAATTAATTTTTTGGTCTGAAACAAATGTATTAGTTTTATGTATGTGCACGCGTCTGGAATTTTAAGTTTATATAATGAGCAGCAGCTAAACCATCATATAACATATGTTTTCCATCCAGTCCCAATATATATACTTGTTGTCACGCACTGTTGCATTTACTATGTCCTACTATTTATAATATGTAAATGTATAGCTTACTTACAGAGAGAGAGAGAGAAAGAAAGGAAAAGAAAGAAAGAAAGAAAGAAAGAAAGAAAGAAAGAAAGAAAGAAAGACAAAAGAAGCAGAGTTTTAGGCTATGGATCAGTCTAAGGATTTTATTCACTTAATATAAGCAGCAATGAAAGACATAAAAATGGTACTTTGCAATAAATAAATACACAATGACAAAGGTTACCATTGAAGGGATTACAAATGACAGAAGCCAACATAAAAACTTTCAATATCGGAATTTTACTTTAATATGAAGACATTGTTATCAAAGGAAAATACTCAAGAAACGCTTTGATAAAAATAATCTCACACTATCTTTGAAGCGGTTTCATTTATTTTACTACCCACTGTGTTCCTTATCAGAAGGCCAAGTATAAGAAGTTTCCTAGTTTATGATTAGGAAGGAATCTGATAGATTAGAAGACTCAATTGAAGTTGGACATAATAAGTATTAAAGTATTACATGACATTAATCCTGCCATTCCATTACTCTCTCAATCATTGTGCACAGACTAATTATTCTGAAGCCCGTGTTCAGGAGAAAATAGAAACATACTTACACTGGGTTGGAGTAATCTCTTTATTGCATCCACAAGGCTAGCTCTGTACTGGTCCAGAAACAGGCTGACATTGAGAAGAGAACAGAATCCAGATTAAAAAGGGGTTTCAGTTCTAATGATACTAATGCAGATAAGTACAAGGCTAATTACATATGTTTACACATTGCTGTGAAGGAGAAATTGAGGTCTAAATTCCTTCCAGTTCATGCACTTTTTAAACAAGAAAACAAACAAACTCTGAAGCTTGTAACCATTTTTTTTTGTCCAAAGCTCAAGGCAGAAAGGTCAGCTGGAAATGTTTTGCTATGCAACAATAATAAATGGTCAGTGATTAGTGTTTTTTTATTTTAAGCAGATGGCATATTAGAAATCAGAATCAATACAACAACGTAAGGCAAGGGTAGCATTTCACATGTTCTTTCGGGAGGGCAAATGAACAGCAGAACAAAGCCCTGCTCCCCCGCTTTTAAAAATAGAGTTTTAGTGGACTGTTTTAAAAAAAATTCTGTGCCAACTTAAAGTCCCAAAAAAGACTCCCCGTGTGATTTTTTTTTGGGGGGGGGGGTAGGTGACATATTTAAAATCAGCAATATACCAGGAGAGAGCAACTTGATAAAAACAAACTCAGCAAAATGCATTACAATACTTAAGCTCTACAGGAGAAATCCCTCACCACACAATTGGCCTCTCATTACAATTTTAGCCAGTTTAGCTAGGGAGTTTATTTATTCATTAAGGCATGTTCGTACTACAAGGCATCGCCACTGAAAAGGCTCCATTCCTTGTAGCCACCATAGAATCATTGCAGCCATCAGATTTGGTATTTGTGGGGCTAGGCTGGTTTGGATGAGTCATACAATCATAGAATTGTAGAGCTGGAAAGGGACCCTGAGGGTCATCTAGCCCAACCCCTTGCAATGCAGGAATCCTGTCCACAGCCGTCCCTGGGTAGGCTCAAACCACCAACCTTCTGGTTAACAGCCAGACGCACTGACCCATTGTGCTACAGGAGTACTATTTTAATCTCATTTTTGAAACAGAATTTCACTATGTTCTACCTGAGGAAAAAAATAATATCAAACAGGAGCACATCAACCTTCTTTCCGATATTATCAACTTGCTTCAGACTTGTTGTGGTGGGTCTTTTGGATAAAGGTAAAGGGACCCCTGACCATTAGGTCCAGTCGTGGCCGACTCTGGGGTTGCGACGCTCATCTCACTTTATTGGCCGAGGGATCCGGCGTACAGCTTCCGGGTCATGTGGCCAGCATGACTAAGCTGCTTCTGGCGAACCAGAGCAGCACACGGAAACGCCGTTTACCTTCCCGCTGGAGTGGTACCTATTTATCTACTTGCACTTTGATGTGCTTTCGAACTGCTAGGTTGGCAGGAGCAGGTACAGAACAACGGGAGCTCACCCCGTCGCAGGGATTTGAACCGCCGACCTTCTGATCAGCAAGTCCTAGGCTCTGTAGTTTAACCCACAGCGCCACCCGTGTCCCTGTCTTTTGGATAAGGCAGAGCATTAAGCAGGACTATTAGTTCCTTAGCCGAAATGAACTGTTGCCAACCAGGATGCCAATTATTAACACTGGGCTTTGAGATACAGGTATCAGACATACCGGGAGAGGGCTGAACCTGCTAGCAACGTGGTCAATGAACAGGGGCCTGAGATGAATTCTGAGTGTCAGAAGCAAGAATTTAGTGTGTGCCTGACACAGCAACCCACATGGGTACTTCACTGATCCATGCTGGTCCAAATGGCAGACAGAAGACTGGTAAAACAGTATAATCTCAAACAGCAACTGCTTCACGGCACATTACTTGCCACTTGGTTAATTGTAGCTGTAGGGAAGGTACCATTTCCTCAACCCCTTGGTTACCTAACGCATGAAAATTCTGTCTTCTCCTACTCACCTGTTCTGAAATGCCCCCAGTTTAAAAAAACGGAATAGAGGCAGTATGCCTCTGAACTACCATAAGAATATAAGAAAAGCCCTGCTTCTTCAGGCCAAAGGCTCATTTTGTCCAGCATTCTGTCTGCCCCCAGTGGCCAGACAGAGATCCAGAGGAAGCCTGCAAACAGGACCTGGGTGCAACGCCACACTGCCTTCCTTTGATTGACAGCAACTGGTGTTCAGAGACATATTGCCTTTGATAGTGGAGGTAGAACACAGCCATCATGGCTAATACCAGGTGATTAGGAACAAAAGTGGGAGAGGATTGTTGCACCTATGTAGACTTTTGGGATTCCCAGAGGGATCTGGTGGGCCACAGCTTGAAACAAGATGCTAGGCTAAGTAGTCCTTCGGTCTGATCCCTATCCTATGAAATCACTGACCTTGTGATATGACTAATAATTTGTCACATCTATGGAACAAGACAAACCAAGATGTCCATGCTGGTTCCTTGTTTGCAGACATCCATTTTACTCTGGCTTATAAATGAATGAATGGTAAAGTCTTTTCTGTTGTAGAACCTTTATGTTCGTTACCACTGTAATGTGACAAATGCTCTGTCACTCCATGCGCACTCATGCTACAGGAGAGCCACTAGAGGTACGTCCAACAGTTTTGCTTTCACAAGACATATGTTAGCTTCAAAAAAGAGAACATATCATAACTTTAAATGCCCTGGGCTCAGCATATTTCTTCCCAGCAAGAATATTCATTCTCAGAAGGCATCAGGACTAAATGCTGTTATTCTTGATGGTGAAAGAGCTTCACCAGCTGAATAAGAAAGTTGGGGAATGTCAAAAAGCTACGCCAGTGGCTGTACAGAATCTGTGAAAGTTGACATACCTCCCTCTCCCCGGCCCCCAAGCACAAAAGATGCAAGGGATGCGTTGAGGTTGCTGCATGCAGGTATATGAAATGGCATCTGGCGGATGTGTGTCAGTTGACCCTTTAAACTGCAGAGGACGACATTCCAGAAAAGGCAGCGAGAACACATGCCATTCTCTGTTGAATCCCACATATTTTGTACTATTGTCTGCAAAATACTGCAAGCATCTCTGGAGCATGGATACATGTTTATATTTTATAAGCTATCATGTCAAATCTTTTTATTTTGCATGTAATGTGACAGCCAAGTATCACGGTTTATGGCTGGTGGTTCAGACATGATTTCCAGTTGTTCACTCTTCATTGTCATTTACAGTTTTGCACAGCTTCAGTAAACAGCAAAGCTGTCATGCACTGAAACACATTTATTGTGGGTTGGGGGAGAGCGCTTACTTCCAGACCATCAGTTTTTCATAAAAACTGAAAATGAGCGGGGGGAAACTAGATCTAAATAAACAATGTTATTACTCCCAAACGCAACAAGCTGCCGCCTACATTCTTAGCGCAGTCTTATCAATATATAGACAATATGCAGTTGGTGCCAATTTCAGGGAGAACTTTGAAAGGAATTCAGAAATGGAATTTATGTGTGCAAATTCTGTAGCTGCCCCTGTCTGGAAATGGATGGACTGGTGCCTGAAATAAATATACCTGCCATCCACACAAAGCGACAAAGATACTTTCTTCAATAAAAGGACGTTGATTCCCTCCACTGCAAATTTATCCTTGCCACCCAGGTGATTTTTTTTTTTCTTTTTAAAGCAAGATGTCATTGTCTTTAATTTTCTAATAACTTTGAAGCGCTGCTTTCAAAGCTGTTGTCGTTCAGCACTATTATATTCCATCCTAAGAAACCTAAACTCCCCAGTCGCATGTGGGACAACAATGGAGGCAGATGCAACCCCATTCTTAGATGTCAGCATCTTGGGTGCTATATGGAAGTGTTTTTAATGCAGTGCCACAGATAACTGTATATAAGCATGAAATATTTTAATAATAAGCAAAAAAACAATAATGATGGTGAGTGCCAGCTCCTATGGGGCAGGTGCATGGGATTTAAATAATGCTAGTTCCTGACAGTGGCAGAACTGCATGGCATAGTTCTGATGCAAAAAGAGCCACTAGACTCTTGAGAGTCCCGTGGACTGCAAGAAGATCAAACCTCTCCATTCTGAAGGAAATCAGCCCGGAGTGCTCACTGGAAGGACAGATCATGAAGCTGAGGCTCCAATACTTTGGCCACCTCATGAGAAGAGAAGACTCCCTGGAAAAGACCCTGATGCTGGGAAAGATGGAGGGCACAAGGAGAAGGGGACGACAGAGGACGAGATGGTTGGACAGCGTTCTTGAAGCTACCAGCATGAGTTTGACCAAACTGCGGGAGGCAGTGGAAGACAGGAGTGCCTGGCGTGCTCTGGTCCAGGGGGTCACGAAGAGTTGGACACGACTAAATGACTAAACAACAACCACAACATGACAACTCTGCTTGCCTACACACAGCATCTGGTGAGCCTCTGTGGCCAACAGTAACAGGAGATGCTGGTGTAATTCATGCAGTATTGGCCGGTGAGGAATGGCTCCATCACCATGTACTGCACCACACCAAGTTCCCCCAAGCCCCACCCCTCTTGGCAAGTGATAGAAACCCACTGTGCTGGGAAGCTGGGAGAGCACCACCTACACTGCCTGCGACTGAAGGCAGGACTGGGTGACCTTTGGCCCTCCAGGTGTTGCTGAACTACAGCTCCCTTTATCCTTGGTCATTATCATCATCATCATCATAAACTTTATCGCACTAGCCAAAGGCCATGGCATCATTCATGAAGGGAACAAAAAGAAAAGCAACAATAACCATAAAAACCATAAAAACATCAGGCACTGAAGATATAAGAAACCACAATCACGCCTCCTAAAAATTATTTGTTGCATACGATAGAATAGCAATGGCTTCTCAGGTAGGATGTGCCAGCTTAAATGTCCGAATCACCTTTGCAGTTGACAGCTATTTTATCTAGTTCTTTTCTCCTGATCTTCTTAGCTGCCAACGCATATAGTGCTACTTTATAAGTTACAAAGTCACTATCACTCAGCGGCCATTTCACCATTTCCACCCTGTTCCACCCTGTGTTCCATTTGTGAGCAGAGGTTTTATAAATCGGTCTCTTGGTTCTACATATAGCGGACACCATTATCCTTGGTCATTGGCCACGCTTGCTGGGAAATGGGCTCCGGCAACACGGGACCCTGGCATAAGGGTAACATGTTAGGTTTGCCATTGACAATTGTGGCTACCGTATGATAAATGAATTGTGTTATCATGGCTCATTTACTTCTCATTACCATCCCTTATCTAACTGTTGGAGGAACCAGATGCCTCCTTGGTGTTTGCTGTCTCTGTAACTGGACATGCGAACTTGCCCTGAAAGTTAGTATTCCTTTCACTCTGTGTTTTCACTGACACATCCAGTGTAAAAGAAGCGCACAATACTTGCACACTAGTGATCTAGCTTATCCAAGGTGACTGGTGGGTATCTTCTGATTTTTCTGTTTTCTGTTATTTTGATTCTGTTATAGTATGCTGTTCAGGGCCTTGGGGCCAAAAAATCGGTATAGAAATAAACCATAACCCAACATTGACTTTAATGCTGCCTCATATTTCCCTTAAATTTCTGTACAAGCACTGCTTCACAATTATTTTTAATTTTGTCCACACACACACACACACACACACAATTCCAGCAGCTAACCACTATTGAGCTTGCCTCTGATTTCTTTTATAACCTAAAGGATATGTAATAATACACTATTCATATATTCTCAATCCTTGAATACAATGTGTTCAAATGACTGAATGAAAATATATGGATGATTTAAGAGTATAAACATAGCACTACTCTTCATAATCATGTATATTTTTAGCTGAAACTCAGTATGAGTTTGAAACATGTTTATGAATGGAGCTTGTTTTCTTGTAAATGGAACAAAGTAGTGCCAATGTTTAGTTATTCAGAGAATCATACACTGCCACCTTTACTAGAAATAGTGCTCCGTGAATTTGTCATTCTACTTAACATTTGAACACAGGTTTCTGCTTTGTTCTAATTACAGATCTTAATGACTGACAATGATCTGGGTAATATTATTACACCCATGTTGCTAGCTCATTGTATTTATTTTGTTTTTATCCCACTTACTGAACATCTTATAATATTACGAATATTTAGGGTGAAAATATCATTCAAGTGATTCTTTATTTGGAAAGAAAGTGAGCATGGAAATGATGCAGACTAAATATTAACACGACTCAGCAGCCCAGATAGTTCATCACACTGTAAATGAAGATGAAGAAAAACGGAAAGGAAAAAGAGTTATTTTATGCTTATTAAAGAAACATGGAGGTACACTTGCATTTTACCTCGGGCCAACAAAATAACCAGTGTTTTTTAAGAAATCTGTGTTCCACATCTCACGTTCATTTGGCTGTTAGTGAAAATGTTTTATAAATTTGCTTTCTACTTATATATGGTTCAGTGTAAATTTATATATGGTTCAGTGTAAACAGAGCCAATGCGATACGTGTTTTCCATGTCTGGCGAGTGAATGTGAATTTAATCTATTAAGCGCAATCCTTTGTTTTCTAATGAGACAACAATAAATCTACCCGTATGGCCAGCAATTTACCCACAGGATGAGAGGAATAAACTGGGGGAGAGTAGTAAGAGTTAAATCTTGCTCGCTCTGCTATTCTCCATAGTACAAATAGGATAACACGGTGTGAGAATTAGGAATATAAGAGATGGCATGGCCAGGTTGTTTTGATATTTGTGTGAAGAACAAATTTAACTCTAAATCTCTTGGCAAGACCTTGCTTCACCCACATAATCTGGAGAACATCCATATGCGAGCCTTGTCTAAGCCTCCGAGAAGACTGCTGCCCTCCTGCTCATGTCCGCCAGCACTCTGATCTGACTTTCATACTTAATCTGATCTAATCCTGTCCAGCATTAACTTCATCTGTGCAATGAAACCTAGAGTATCCATTCTAATATTTGGTGAGGAAGGCATTTACTAAATTACTTGCTGAAATCATATGGTGTTGTTTAGCTCCTTATTTTAATCAGATGATGCATCTCTGAGGCACATTACCAGTGATTAGTTAGAAACCCATGTCTGTCCTTTTTGGGAACAAAGAACTTTTCTGAAATGCAACGCGACGGGAAAAGAAACCTTATTTCATTCACTGGGAAGTCATAAAAGAAGAAAAGAAAGGACAAAGAAATACTTAGGAAGCATTAGAAAGAAACATAAATACTTCATTCAGAGAAGTATTGCCAAATATTTAAAAGCATGTGTCTAGCTTCTGAGTTAGTTCCACATATTAGAACACAATGGAAAGGTAACCTTTAGTTTAATCATTTCGATTCAGACGTCACTAAGACTGAACTATCTTGTGGAATAATAATTATTTTTTTTATAAAGGTCTGCATAATGATTATGTACGTATGTTTTATTTTGCATACTTTGTGCACCCTACTGAAGTCAATAGCTGAACTCTCACTGATTGCTACAGATCTAAATCATGCCCTCCTATGATAACATACAGCTAAGAAAAGCTGTATACATGAAGTTATATTTATGTAAAATATATATCTTTAAAATACACTTTATAACCTTATGGGAACCATTGTGCAGTTTATATAACTGGGTGCGTCAGCAGAATTTTTAAAATGTAATTTATATTCAGCTAAATCTACCTAGATGCTTGAATATATACAGTAAAACATTATTCTGTAACTTGTCAGTCAATCAAAGATGTGTGTGTTTTTCTCAGATTTCTTTTTTTTGCAATTAATGTACTATTAATTCAAACATCTCAATGTCACTTAGATGATGCATGTTATTACTTTTGTTTGGCAGATTTGAGAAACGGAGGGAAATATCCCCCAAAGATTTACTGGGGAGCACAGACTATATATCCTCTTATATCAATAGTCAGATCTTTCCTAAGAAGTAAGCTAATTGAGCTGTTTGTGTTGATAAACTCCCTTTTCTCCAGACTGTTCCTCACTGAGCCATAATTATTTGCAATTTGCCTAAGTCGTCCATTTACTGATACGTCAAGCATGAAACAGAGGCAATTCCAGAAAATGGAAATGCTTCTCAAAATCAATCTTTGGGAAATAATGTGGTAGAAGTTACTGTGTGATAGAAGACTACCTTATAACTGTCACATGGAGATGAATATTAATTTGTTGAGGTTAAGGTGGCTTTGTGCTTCATTTGTTGACTTTGCTTAGCCATCAGCAAGCAGCACAGCACAATTACTCCAGCAAAGCTTACCCCCACCTAACATGAGTTTTATGATTTTTTATGTACTTACCAGTCAGCACACATAACAATGTCAAAATGTCCTTCCAGTTGAGAGACATCTGTCTCATTATCCCATCGTAGAATGCTAGAGAGAGAAAGAAGATTTTTAAAATTAGACTTACATGTTTTCATCTTTTTGCATTTCCTCCCCTTAAAAAAAAACAAACAGCATTTACAATTTTTGGCAAAGGACGTGAATAGTCGTTTAGTTAAAAGTACACGCAGATAAATTATAAAAAGTGCAGCTAAAAAGACTACACTAGGCATCTCCTTTATGGTTTACATCTCGAAGCAAGAGAGTTACATCTTTATATAGCCAAAGGCAGCTTCAAAGGTTCTGCATTATAAACTGAGAACTAAAACGTAAAATAGGCTTATAGGTTTCGGCCCTTTACTCCTGTAGATTAATTGAAAAGGAATATAGGGGAATCAAGTGTGGCTTATTGAATGGAAACACACTTTTGCAAACTGAAAAGGCATTGCGTGCTCTGCTCTCTGTTGCATCCGACAGGCAAGTCATTTGAGTTTCTCACACATGAAGCAACTATATCCTTGTGCTTGTGGGGAGGAGGGAAAGGGTGAAAGAATGCTCAGGCTTCACTTCTGTGTCAACTATTTTGCTACTGACAATCTTTACAATATGCAATTAAAGACAACTTTTGCTCTATGATATTATTTAATTCCAAGATCTGTGCTATTAGCTGCTCTATTGTGTTATTTAATTCTAAGATCTGTAATACTGTATTAGCAAATAAAACATTTTTAGTATTTGGTTTCCAAATAAAGAAGCTTTATAACCAGAAGTTGTTGTTGCTGCTGCTGCTGCTGTTGTTGTTGTTGTTGTTGTTGTTGTTGTTGTTGTGTGTGTGAGTGTGTAATATTGAAGAAAGTGCTGTCTTTCTAACAGTGCGATCCAAAATGCCTATTCAGAAGTAAGCCCAAATACGTTCAAGTGGGAGTTTCTCTGCATTAAGTATGCTTGTGATTGCAGCATAATTTTCTTCTTCTTATACAACTGTTTGCCTCATTATCAAAGTAGATAACTTATTTTCTACTTGCAGACATAGAGATGCATAAACAGAAGGCAGGGATGGGTATGTCAGTTTGTACATGTTTATCGCTGTTCTGTGAACGTTCATTTTCCATTGGCAACAAGCTGCTCCTGGTTAAAAGTAATCTCCCAAAGTCACACAGGGTGATTTATGTCTATGATTTACTTATAATATCCTCCTGGTGGTGGAATGGGTCTTACCATTTGGCAGCGTGTGCAATAGACGTGGAAGACAAAAATGGTATCATGTATAGCCCTTGAAAACAGCAGAACCATACATATTGCATGCACACACACATTGCACACACACACACACATATATATATACAAGTAATTCTGTAAAGGTGTAGAATGCAAATAATAATAATAATAAAAAGAAAGAAAGATATCTAATAAAGCAAAAGTCAATTCCGCAATTCACCTTTTCTGGAATGTATTGTGCCAATCGCAGGGTGAAAAACAGTAGGTTAATTTAATCACCTCTTCCCCCACCCCCAGCCCAAACACACACACACACATACACACACACTTTCACTCCCATTTAAACTCTAAATGGGGTGCAAATTTTAGAAATCTAGGTGGCTTTGCAAACTGGCACTTTCAGTGCTCAGCATGTATCCACTAGTGGAAAGTGACAAAGGAGAGTTCTCACTCTCAGCTGCCGGCTGCCTGCTGGCTACTGGCGGCTTTTTCAACCCTGTTTCCGTGGAAACTTAGGTTACAACAGTGAAAATTAGGTAAAGGTAAGTTGGTGGGGTTGTTAGCTCTCATTTGATGATTTTTTTTTCTTTTTTAAGAATCCTGAAACAGCAATGGCAGTTGGCAGTTGAGCTTCAAAGACCATCACTAGTCCTTCATTCCACTGAAAGAAATCCAATGAAGACAAACAAGGACTTTAAGAACCATTTTTTAATATGACAGGACTTGTGTTTATTATTGTTATTGTTATTATTATTAAACTCCTGGTTATTTGCTGCTGCAAACAAACAAATATATTTATTTGTTTAATCAAATTTATACCCCACCCTTCCTCTCAAAGGGGTCCAGGGCAGCAAACGTATTGGTAATGAAAATACAGTGAAAATTAAAAGGGAAAATATATTTTGAACATTTTAAAACTGTTAAAAACGACGAAACAGAATTGTGTGTCTGAATAGGCCCTCTGAAACAGAAACATTTTCGTCAGATATCTTAAAGAATACACTAATGGCACCTGCCTAATGTCAATATATTGACACTCAAGATCGCTCAGTGAGGAATCAAACCTATAGGAGGGTCTCCTGTTCCCAGAACAGTTGGTGTAACTTCCCATGCTTGGCTTAGCTGGGGCCTTGCTGGGTGAGCCCAGCCCAGCAGATCGTAGGCCAGTGTAGGCTCCCAAAAAAGGGGGCATTCAAGGGGAGGGAACTTAGGCTGTATCCGAAACCTGTTCGATTCAGCCACGTGAACTGAGAACAGGGCCGACCCATCCATGAGGCAGACAGAGGCAGCTGAATCAGGCGGCAGAATCCAAGGGGCGCCTCTGTGGGTGTGCCCTGTTACTCTCCAACATTATCAGCTTTCTCCAGAGTGCTTACACATGTTTTTGGCTAATCAAATTGCAGCATATTGTTTAATTTAAAATAATTTGAACACCACTCATCATTTCAGTGACACCAAAGCAGTTTACAAAATTCAGACAAAATGCAGCAGGATCAAAACACATTAAAACATTAAACCACTGTAATTGTTAGGTGGCGTTGTAGCTGGTTGACTGACTGAACCCAAAGAGTGCTCATTGATGGTTCCTTGTTATCCTGGAAAAAAGTGACAGATGGGGTGCAACAGGGATCTGCCATGGGCCTGTACTTGTTCAACGCCTTTAAAATGGCTTGGACAAAGGAATTGAGGGGATCCTCATCAAATTTGCAGATGACACCAAACTGAGAGGGGTGGCTAATGCCGCAGAAGATAGAATTGGGATTCAAGATGACCTTAGTTTAGAGAACTGGGCCAAAACTACCAACATGAATTTCAATAGGGACAAATGTAAGGTTCTATACTTACGTAGGACAGCTGCATAAATGGGGGACACCTGGCTTCCCAGTAGCACATGTGAAAAGGATCTAGGGGTCTTAGTAGACCACAAGCTTAACACGAGTCCACCGTGTGATGAAGCAGCAGCAAAATAAAAGCTAATGCTATTCTAGGCTTCATCAACAGAAGTATAGTATCCAGATCAAGGGAAATAATAGTACTGCTCTATCCTGCCTTGGTCAGACCACACCTGGAGTTCTGTGTCCAGTTCTGGATATTGACAAACTAGAACATGAGTAGAGGACAGTGACCAAGATAATCAAAGGTCTGGAAACCAAGCCTTATGAGGAACAGCTGAGGGAGTTGGGTATGTTTAGCTTAGAAAAGAGGAGACTGAGAGGAGATATGAGAACCATCTTCAAATATCTCAAGGGCTGTTATATGAAAGATGGAGCAAGCTTGGTTTCTCCTGCTCTGGAAGGTAGGACCCGAATCAATGGATTCAAATTACAGGAAAGGAGATTCCCACTAAACATCTAGAAGAACTTTTTAACGGTAACAGCTGTCCCTTAAGAGGTTGTGGACTCTCCTTCCTTAGAGGTTTTTAAGCAGAGGCTGGGTAGCCATCTATCATGGATGCTTTAGCTGAGATTCCTACATTGCAGGGGGTTGGACTAGATGATCATAGAATCATAGAGTTGGAAGAGACCACAAGAGCCATCGAGTCCAACTCCCTGCCAAGCAGGAAACACCATCAAAGCACTCCTGACATATGGTTGTCAAGCCTCTGCTTAAAGACCTCCAAAGAAGGAGACTCCACCACACTCCTTGGCAGCAAATTCCACTGTCGAACAGCTCTTACTGTCTTCCTAATGTTTAGGTGGAATCTTCTTTCTTGTAGTTTGGATCCATTGCTCCGTGTCCACTTCTCTGGAGCAGCAGAAAACAACCTTTCTCCCTCCTCTATGTGACATCCTTTTATATGGCTATCATATCACCCCTTAACCTCCTCTTCTCCAGGCTAAACATGCCCAGCTCCCTTAGCTGTTCCTCATAAGGCATCGTTTCCAGGCCTTTGACCATTTTGGTTGCCCTCCTCTGGACACGTTCCAGTTTGTCAGTGTCTTTCTTGAACTGTGGTGCCCAGAACTGGACACAGTACTCCAGGTGAGGTCTGACCAGAGCAGAATACAGTGGCACTATTACTTCCCTTGATCTAGATGCTATACTCCTATTGATGCAGCCCAGAATTGCATTGGCTTTTTTAGCTGCTGCATCACACTGTTGGCTCATGTCAAGTTTGTGGTCAACCAAGACTCCTAGATCCTTTTCACATGTACTACTCTTAAGCCAGGTGTCACCCATCTTGTATTTGTGCCTCTCATTTTTTTTGCCCAAGTGCAATACTTTACATTTCTCCCTGTTAAAATTCATCTTCTTTGTTTTGGCCCAGTTCTCTAATCTGTCAAGGTCGTTTTGAAGTGTGATCCTGTCCTCTGGGGTGTTAGCCACCCCTCCCAGTTTGGTGTCATCTGCAAATTTGATCAGGATGCCCTTGAGTCCATCATCCAAGTCGTTGATAAAGATGCTGAATAAGACCGGGCCCAAGACAGAACCCTGTGGCACCCCGCTAGTCACTCTTCTCCAGGATGAAAGTCACTCTTCTCCAGGAGGAACCATTGATGAGCACCCTTTGGGTTCGGTCAGTCACTTGGAGTGACTTTCAACTCTACAATTCTAGGATTCTAAGATTCTCTACAATTCTAGGATTCTAAGATTCCATCCACTATAGTCAGCAAAGCTGGAAATTATCCCAAGCTGAGAATTATTACCTAGCAAACACCTCAATAAACAGCTAGGTCTTTTTAAAGCAGGCATCAGAAATTGATCACAGCTGGGCCTGCCTTATTTTTGAGGGCAGGGGGTTCCATTCATCCGGTGCCACCATAGGAAATACACCCCCCGGGTTTACTATATAGTGTGCCTCAGCTAATAGCCCCACCACCAGGAGAATAGCCTCTGGGCATCACAGTTGAGAAATAAAATAAAATTGGACAATTTATATGCCACTTAAGTTTTAACAAATCTGTAAACAGCACCAAATCCAAGTTTATGTCCCCCACTACCCAGTTTATGTTTGTGTGTATCTACATTTGTGGTTTTTATTGCTTGGTCTGAGGGTTGCCTGTTTGGGGTGAGGCTCCTGCCTTTTTAATTTCTCTTATTATTATTTTTTTTGGGGGGAGGCACAGTGCTTTGCCCATGTTGGTTTTTCTGCAGGTCAGTTTTGACAGTTTTTCTTCTGTGAATTGGGTATTTTGTGATACTCATGACAGTTTCTAAGATTTCCAGAAATTCCCCCCAAGTTGCAAATATTTTACTGTAAATTAAGTATTGTAAATTAAGTATTGGGATCCACACAATAAAGATAGAGGGTTGTATCCAGCACTGCTGTTCTGCTGGCACAACAGACCTCTGCTTCTGCAACAGAACTTCCTTCTCCTTTCTGCTCCTGCTCCCTGTAAGACCTCTGATCTTAACAAAGGGGCAATTCTATATGGGAACAGTAATTTCTTCATATAGTCAGACCCCATGTTCTTATATGTTACCAAGAGCACCTTGAATCTGGCTTGGTAGCACACTGAAATATCTAAATTTTTCACTGGGATTTCTATTTTTGAGAAGAACTGAAATAATATGTCACACCACAAAAACTAAATCTAAAGTATCTGAATCAAATACTTGAAATGAAGTTATTATTCTGATCCACTGTTTTCTAGACATTCAGCGCACAGACACACATCTTAAACTACCAGTATATTGATAAACTACTGTAGCTCAAAAGGTACTGAGGGTTTTTATTGTTTTTAAATAAATCTCTCTCTGTTCCCTTCTATCACCTGTTCTTCTCTTACATCCTTGCTCAGCTTAAAAGGACAAGGATACTCAGGATATGAGAAAGTGGAATCAGAACCCAGAGAGGGTCAGAGAGGGAAGATTGTTGACATTCTTAGCCTGTTTTCTTGGTTGAGGCACCAGATTCAAACCAAGGAACAGTTTAGATGTGCTTAATGAAGTGGTATTGTACTTGAGGGTTCATTTGAAATTGCCCTTCAAGTATATACCAGATTAAAATGACTAGATCAAGCCAGAAAGACTCTTACTGATGACAGTGCGAAGCTAATGCTTTGAGAAGAAGTACCTTGAGAATTAAGATTTGATTTTATCTGTAGCCTTCCACATCCTGAACTCTTGTACCAGGTGATAAGGCTAGCATGTGCCTATTTTACTTCTGCCACCTTCTGGCAGAACAATGTTCTCTCCATATATATTGGTAGTTTTCACTGAGGGGAAAAAACAAGCTCTTCAGCATCAGGTAGATATGATGGCAACTTGGGGGAGATGACTTTCTTCAGGCAGAATAAAGGCCCTATCTGTTTAACACAGCACACATAAAACACAGAAACAGTACCATGTGCAGAAACAGTACCATGTACAGTCCTTGTTGGGTTGCACAATTGCTGGAGACAGGGAGGGACCATGAAAGAAAGTAGATGGCTAGGCTAAGACCATTCTCTCTGTTTGCTTTACGTTTGCAAGGAGAAGGACTGCATAGCGGGGGCAGAGCACATGTTTCACATGCCAAAGTTCCCCAGGTTCAATCCCTGGCAACTTCAGATTAAAGGGATGAAGCAGCAGGTGGTGGGAAAGATTGCCACTTAACAACCTGGAAGAGTAAAGACAATATTGGAATATGGGTTTACACCAACTCAGAACATTGGTCCGTCTAGCTCAGGACTGTCTATGGTGGCTAGCAAGAGCTCTCCAGCGTTATTGAGGAGAATACAAAGATGCACAACTTTATATCACCACGCACCAGGAAAGGCTGTTCACAGAACCCTGGCATCCTTTTGAGGGACAGAATAGCTTTCCAGTAGCAAAGTGACCCATGACACCTTGAATATTGACAATATAGTGACCATACAGGAACAAACTGTGTGACACACCTTCTCAAACCATATGCGTCATGAACTTTGTAGCTGGTGTACAGGAAACTGCATCATCCCAGTTGCTATGTCTGTCCCCTGTGCTGGCAGACTAAGTCGGACTATTGGTCCATTTAAATCAGGACTGGCAATTGCTCTCCAGAGATGTCAGGGTTCAAATCTGCAAAGCATGTGCTCTGCTACTGAGGAGCAGCACCTTCTGTTTGGCCCCAGGAAGCTGCATTATACTGAGTCAGACCCTTGGTCCATCTAGCTCAATATTATCTACATTGACTGGTGGTGGCGTTCCATGGTTCCAGACAGGGTACATTCCAAGTATCACTTGGAGATGCCAGGGATTAATCCTGGGACCTTCTGTATGCAAAGTAGATGTCCTACTACTGAGCTATGGCCTTCCAGTCTATCACTGGTCTTCACTTCACTGTGTAACTTTCCAAGGACTTTCCAAGGACATCTAAAGTTACACATTATTTCTCATTAATAGGGTATCCATTCCCCCCCAAGTACCAGTACTTAGAAGAAGAAGAAGAAGAGTTTGGATTTGATATCCCGCTTTATCACTACCCGAAGGTGTCTCAAAGCGGCTAACATTCTCCTTTCCCTTCCTCCCCCACAACAAACTGTGAGGTGAGTGGGGCTGAGAGACTTCAAAGAAGTGTGACTGGCCCAAGGTCACCCAGCAGCTGGATGTGGAGGAACAGGGAGGCGAACCCGGTTCACCAGATTACGAGTCTACCGCTCTTAACCACTACACCACACTGGCTCTGAAGTGCCGTTACTGTAGATCTTCAGTTGCATTACCAAGAAATCTTAAATGCTCCAGTGGTAGGAGAGAATGAGATTATGACAATATCCTGTATATACTCTGAGAATAAGTGGTTTATTTTTATCAGGTACAGTTCTGTGCTTTGTTTACAGTCAGGCAGTCTGCTGCTTTCTCTGACCTTGATATCAGCACCTGATTTACACCCAGGGCTACTGGAAAACTGTTCAACCTCAGATGTTCCGATTATTGTGCCTTGGCTGCCAATTCTCATGGGCAATATTCAAGTCATCATGGGTCACTTTGCTACTGGAAAGCCCACAGTGATGACAAATCTCCAGCAGGGTTGTGAAACTTAGCCTGGCCTTTGGAAAGGCCATCATAAAGGCCTTTGGGAGAAGGTGAGACAAAACTGGCTGTGAAATTGGAAACACAACTTCTCTACGCTTTCATGTATGGTCACTAAGGTTAAATACCTTGACTAATTCCATCATAGGTGCTTTGAAATTGTGAATATAAAGTAGGCAACCTATAGATAATGAAATGAAAAGGCACACTAGAATTTGACATAATTCCTGTGACAGGCGCATGGAACCCATGAATACTTTCCAAAATTTTAATCAATGATGGGATTTGCAGATGACGTAAATGTTACAAGTAGCTAGCATCTCATAATATGACAATAAAATTCAAAAATACCTTGATAAAAGTGGGGCAAAGCTAACAAAATAAAATGCATCATTGACAAATGAAAAAAAATGGTTTAGTTAACCATAATCATTTTGCACAGGTATAGAATGAGGGAAACCTGGCTATATATGAAAAGTATATTGGGTTTGTAGTCATTCACAAGCTGAACACAAGTTAGCAGTGTGATGCAGTGGCAAAAAAGGGCTAAAGCAATTTTTAGGCAGCATTAATAGTACCATAGTTTCCTAAACATGAAAAATGAGAGTTCAACTTTATTCTGCACTAGTCAGACTTCATATGGACTTTGTCTTCATGTGCGCTGTACTCTTTTTGGTGCCTGCTAAAATCATTCCTGTTTAGATGAACCTACCCAGATGCTTAGAAAGTTAAGATAATTTTAGTCTGTTTTAGTATTTTAAAGTATGGTTGCGAAATTTTCCTGATTTTTTTTTGTAAACCAGCTTTGAAGGTTTTTGTATTTTTTAAAGAACACAATCAAGCATTGTATAAATTTTATGAAATTGATAAGTAAAAAAGAAGGCTCCATGGAGGGAGTGTGCAGAGGAAGGCAGGCATCTTGCCAGTAGACACAGCAGCAGCAGCAACAACAGCAATCTGTTCAGCAGCAGTCTTAGTCAGACCATCCATCTCTGATGGAGCCAAGAGGAGAAGGAGATGGTTGGAGCAGCACCTGCAGGCTGGGTTTGCCCTATGGGAGATTTGAGAACAACCCACAGTGGGTGCCAGGGAAGCCTCCTGGGAATGGCAGGAGGATGCCTTGCTAGGCGGCTTGGGACCCTGTGGGTGCAAGTCCTGCTTTTGCCTTCCATCCTGGGCAGAGCAGGAGATCGGAACCACCCACAGGAGAGAGGGGGAGATCGGTTCCAGAAAGAGTGGGGGAAACCAGATCCCAGAGAGGGCAAGAGAAGACAAGGACAGTAAAGTTCATGCTTGAAGGGCAATCCTTCCAATATCTTCCAGATGTAATTGAGAAAGATAGCGTGGTCAGCGGAAGAAGAAGGAGCCTCTGGGCACAAGCTGAGAGGAGGCCAAGGAAGTGAAGCTCCTATCAGCACTCAGATAATAAGGACTAAGATAATAAGGCTAGAGAAGTCACCCAACTGAGATTCGACTGCAGGTGATCCTACCCTAGATAAAGGGTGGGAAGTATCCTGGGCTCTCTTATAGAAAGGTGGGTGGGGAAAGAATCCCCCAACAGTTAAGGTAAATAGAGGGTGTAGGGGGAAGGCATAACGTGTGATGTAATGGGTTAATAAAATGTTTAAAGAAGCATAATTGGCCAGCCTCTCTTTTGTATTTTGTGTGAGACATATGGGCCATAACTGTTTGAAAGCACTCCACCCCCACCTTGAGCCTTACACTCCTATACACAGACATGTGCTTGGCAGGCATTCAACATAAAATATAGTAAAGGTAAAGGGACCCCTGACCGTTAAGTCCAGTCGCAAACAACTCTGGGATTGCGGTGCTCATCTTGCTTTACTGGCCGAGGGAGCCAGCGTTTGTCCGCAGACAGTTTTTCTGGGTCATGTGGCCTGCATGACTAAGCCACTTCTGGCGAAACCAGAGCAGCGCACCATTTACCTTCCTGCCGGAGCGGTACCTATTTATCTATTTATTGATGTGCTTTCAAACTGCTAGGTTGGCAGAAGCAGGGACCAAGCAACGGGCGCTCACCCCATTGCGGGGATTCGAACTGCCGACCTTTTGATCGGCAAGCCCAAGAGGCTCAGTGGTTTAGACCACAGTGTCACCCGCATCTCCTATAAAATATGAAATATAGTACTATAGTACTATATTACTATATTCTATACACTATAAAATATAGTAAAGGTAAAGGTACCCCTGCCCGTACGGGCCAGTCGTGTCCAACTCTAGAGTTGTGCGCCTATCTCACTTAAGAGGCTGAGGGCCAGCGCTGTCCGGAGACACTTCCGGGTCACATGGCCAGCGTGACAAAGCTGCTTTGGCGAGCACAGCATTAGCGCAGCACACGGAAACGCCGTTTACCTTCCCGCTATAAAGGGGTGCTTTCGAACTGCTAGGTGGGCAGGAGCTGGGACCGAACGACGGGAGCTCACCCCGTCGCGGGGATTCGAACCGCCGACCATACGATCGGCAAGCCCTAGGCACTGAGGATTTATCCACAGCGCCACCCGCGTCCCTATAAAATATAGTACTATAAAATATAGTACGGCAACCTAAATAGGGACCTTGGTATTCGGGGAACAAAAGGCTATTGTTGATACTGTTTCTCCAATATACCATGTACAACCTACACAGAAGTGTGAGAAGGGCAGAACCACCAACAATTTTTTAATTGTGGAGGACGCAGGCACCTGACTGTAGCAATGTAACTTAAAACTTGACAGGGGTTCCACTCAGAGAGGATAAATCTTAGCTACCAAACAGATATATCTAGTCATAGAGCTCAATTCTGTAGTAGAGAACATGTTATTTTAGGGATACAAATATGTGCAGCAATGATTTTAAAATATAGCCAAGGCCTAGGTTTCAAGGGAACCATTATCTGTTTACACAACTTTGAGTAAGACCACTCACTAATTGAAAATATGCTTAAACTCATTTGGTTGGGGAAAAGCTCCTGTTAATTTCAGTAGAAATTGCCTGCAAGTATATATGTTTCAGGTGGAGAGAGATATTAGACAACGATATAGAAATAAAATAGTAAAATGGGTAAAAGGATGTTAGTCAAAATTTATATTTGCACAATTCAAACTGTTTTATGGTAGCATAGCACAGAGTATGCTATAAATAGTTTTTATTGATATGAAATATTTGAATGGGAATCTATAGGTACCAAAATGGGAAAGACCAATATGCTCTATATTGCAGTACAACATAGCTCATCTTTCTGTAATTAAATTATTTTATGCAGAGAAGGAAGAAAATGCTATTGCACTCAGCAAGTTAAACACTTGACATTTCCATCACAGAAAATGCAACATTTTAGAAATCTAGATATGTTTATTAATTAGTGATTATTAACACCCAGTAAACAACATTATGTCTTGTAAAAACACAATCTTTCTTCACAGCATGGAGCTGAAATCTATTATTCACTGATTCCATATGCTGAAATACACTCAAATGATCACAAATGACCTTAAACATTAGATAAATGTAAATGAGGACATTGTTGAAAATGTGCTTTTGATTGATATCTAAAAGACCAGGTTGTAAATCTTGACAAGAGATGAAGTCTTGCACACACTACATGGCAATTTGAAACCTGCATATGGGTGTGCATGAAACAAAACAGGGGTCTGTTCACAGTAAGCTGAAATCAGAGGTGTTTAAGGTCTTAAGAAAAGCACTTATTTTGGATGCTTGGAACCTGAAATGATATGGGATTGTATTAAGTTCGGTACATATGATAACAAAGGAACAATTGCTTTAAGCTGCCCAATGGTTTTGCCTCCAAGTTGGAACTAAAATATTAAGTAAATGCCCATTAAAATGGGCCTAAAACAGACCTATACAACATTGGTTTTGGCTATTCCATTTAGACCCGTAACCTCAAACATCAGAGCAGGCTGCAGCTGGACTTCAACAGCCTTGCTCTAGGACAGAGAAGGTAGATTGGAAGCTAAATTTTGTCATACAAAACAGGTGGTCCACCACTGAGTTGTGTTCCGGCCTCCAAACAAGACAGAGAGACAGTTAAGAGCAGAGGAAGAAAACATTTCCTGGCTTTCATCTGAATCTTTTGATAGAAATGGTTCAGTAACAGTACATTACGCTGCATTCCTAAGGACCCAGATTCAATCACGAGCACCTACATTCAAAATGATCCTCAAGTACCAAGAGCTAACCTTGGCAAGAATAGCTAATACTGACCTGGACTGACAACCGTCTGACTTAGTATATGGTAGCTTCAGACATTAATTGCTTTCTTAAACATAGATTAATTACAGTGTAAGGGCAATACAATTCTGTCTTTAGCTGTAACAGCCCCTGAGGAAAAATAAACATGTCTTGTTTGTGCTGAATCACTTAGTAAAGGTAAAGGGACCCCTGACTATTAGGTCCAGTCGTGGCCGACTCTGGGGTTGCGGCTCTCATCTCGCTTTATTGGCTGAGGGAGCTGGCGTACAGCTTCCGGGTCATGTGGCCAGCGTGACTAAGCCGCTTCTGGTGAACCAGAGCAGCGCACGGAAACGCCGTTTACTTTCCCTCCGGAGTGGTACCTATTTATCTACTTGCACTTTGACGTGCTTTCAAACTGCTAGGTTGACAGGAGCAGGGACCGAGTAACGGGAGCTCACCCCGTCGTGGGGATTCAAACCGCCGACCTTCTGATCGTCCTAGGCTCTGTGGTTTAACCCACAGCGCCACCCGCGTCCCTGAATCACTTAGTAGTGTCTGCTAAATACATATTTTAGTGAACGCTTCTTCAAGCTCTTCACACATCCTTCAGCAGGAATACTGCTGAGTATAGTGGTTTGATTATGGCCATCAGTGAAGTATTTATTATTATTATTAGTTGCAGTTGTTGTTGTAGTAGTAGTAGTATTTATTTTATTGTAGTAGCAGAGGGGGAATCGAATGTAGGACATCTTTCACAGCAGAAGTGATGGTGCTGAGGCAAGCGAATGAGGTATTATTGAGGTTTTCAAGTTTTTGTGACATTAGCATAGAGGAAGTCAGAGAATGAGGGAAATAACCAAGTAGTGCTGAATACTCCACAGGATCATAGGAAGCTGAGTCAGATCGTTCCATCAGTTCATTTAGTTCAGTATCGTCTTCACAAACTGGCAGCAGGTCCCCAGGATTATAGATGTGAGTCCCTCTCAGCCAGAGATGTCAAGGATTGAAAGTGGGACCTTCTGCATGCAGAGAAGATGTTCTTCCAGTGACCTCCCTTCTTCTCTTTTCCTTGAAGAGGTCCCTACTTAATGTTAGCAATTAAAATGGCAACCCTTCTTTGCAGGCTTGCTTGCATTTCAGCTGGTTGAAGATCTTTTGTTAAAGCTCTATGTGTCTTACAAAATGACTCTATATGCCGTCAGAATTAAGCACCACTGAGTTCAAGGGACCTTTATCCCAGAAGACAATGCACAGCATCGCAGAATGCTGAGTCTAATAAATCAGATTTTACACTGTGTACTGCTGCTTGTTGGTGTGATACTTCTGGGTTTACCTATGTGTAATAATGGGTCGACACAGCTGCCTCTAATTGGGGACTTTCCTTTGAGGTATGTTTATGTGGGATGTCATGATGGCCTCAAAATTGACCACTACACCACTGTGGCCAGTACTAAAAATGACCTTTTTGCATGTAGCTAAAGGTAGATGATGTGTAGCACAAGTTACTTTTTCTTGTGCATGCAAAGCAATATATGTTTCAGAATTTTGAAAAAAAGCAGTTTGGATTAACATAAAAAGCTAAGTGTTCAGTCAATACATGCTAGACTGGTATATAATTTTTGTCTGACAAAATTGATTCCAAGTGAGAGCCAAGCACAAGTCTGAAAACGAGCCAGCGCTTCATCCTCATCTTACTTTCATTTAGCATGGGTAAAAGTTCAGACAGAAACAATGTAAAAGAAACATCAGAAGTGTCTTACCAGCTTGAGACTGCTTGGGCTCTGAACTTCTTTTGGTTTCTTCTGATTATATCGCTTACATCTATAACACTGGTTAAGAATCATCCATAAAATAAAACTGATGGATCAAAATCTACTCATTTTTAATGGCAAATATTTCTGCAACCATAGTCATTATTATATATTATGAGCACACATGCGCAAGAGCTGCCACTTAATCTTGGTTAATCAATGTGAGGACCACTGCAGCTCATTTGCATCATGCTCAGATGTGGTGACCTTCAGATGTTGTCGGACTCCAACTCCATCCGTCCTAGCCAGCATGCCCAATGGTCCAGGTTGATGGGAGTTGTGGTTCCACAACATTTGGAAGGCGTCACATTCCAGATGTTCATGGTAGTAATGGGCTAACACACAATGACTAGTTGTGGTTGGGAATACACATCAGAATGTGCGCCCCATTGAGATGAACAACACTCACAGACACCCACCCTTAAGTGACCTTTAGATAATAATAATAATAATAATAATAATAATAATAATAATAATAATAATTTATTTGTATCCCACCCTCACCCTCAGAGCATGCAGCACCTCCCACCCCCATCACAAGCTTGCTGAAGTGTTTACACATCCCACCAAGGATACTTTAATTCCCCGATGGAAAGTAAAATGGATAAAATTTGTCATAATTAGCCATCAAATGTGAGAGGTAGCTGAAGGAACCCTAACTTTTAAACAGATATACATGAAAGTCACTTTATGTCAGTTAAACTTGCCCAGGGGTAGTCAACCTTTTTATACCTACTGCACACTAATGCATCTTTCTTGATGGTAAAATTTCCTTACCGCCCACCAGTGCTCGATGGAAGGAGGATTCAACTTGTGCCGTAGAACCCCCTACCACCCACCTAGAACCCTGAAATGCCCACTAGTGGGCGGTAGGGACCAGGATGATAACCCCTGAACTTGCCTTGAAACACATGTACTCTGGATTATTGAAGAAATCACCCCAAAGTCAAATCACCCTGGGGTATACATTGGTCTGTTAGCCTCCTCTTTCTCACCACCATTCCTGGCAAACTATCAACACTTTCTCATTGGAACCAGTGAACTGAGAAATTATTGAAAGTTGCCTGTTATTGTTGTTTATTAAAATTGTTATTCCACTCTTCCTCCTGAAGAAAGCCAGTACCTCCATCCTTATCTTATTTGCTTGGAAATCAGTCCCATGACTTTCAAGAAAACCCACTTCTGTTTAGAATTACTGCCTAGCCTCAAAACCAGGAGAGAATCCTTCCAGACATACATGCTTTGAATTGCCTTAAAAACCATGGACATGCAAAATGGCTTACCCTGAAGTAGCTACAGCAGCGTTTTGTATGAGGCAAGAGTAGCAATTCAATCCTGCTATGTCGTTGACCAGTGATAATGTGAGGTCAACAGGCTGCTTTATATTTAGCAGGTAGACTTGCTCTGACATAGAGGTTATAATAATATTGTTAGGGGAGTTGTCCTAGGTGAGTTGTCCCCATTCCCATTCTCACCGATTTATGTGCGAAATACAAATAGCAATGCTATTATGACACACATAGACTTGTGGGGAATCCCAGCATAGTGGTGTTTGTAGCACTGGCATGGATATAGTTGCCGCAGGAGCAGCTTGCAAATCACATTAGCGGCGTTTGCAAAGAAAAACACATTTCTCTAATGCATCACCGTTGAGAGTAACAGAGGCTCAGAAAGCCATAATAATGAAGTTTATGAACGTAACAGACATTTGTGTGTGTGTGTGTGTGCGTGTGTGTAACAAAACAGTAGAGATAATGTTGTTGCTGTGAAAAATACATTAAAAAAAGCCCTCTGGGTTTTGAATTATTTTTTTTTTGACATGTTTCCATGGTGTTCTGTGTAACACCGTGATCCAAATCATAGAGAAAAGAAAGGGCATGACTAATATCATAAAGAATTATGTATTATTTGGTTAATTAAGCAAATCTGCTAATAAAACATCGTATACTTTTTTTTAAAAAAAAATGCCTTCAATAATTTTGTGTAATCATGAAGGGTTCAGACCTGCATCCAACTACATCCTACACACATACACGAACATTTGTTACTCAAATCAAAATAACTTCTACATAGGATATGTTTATAGCTGGATGCAGGATCATAAACAACATATTTTACATAGTGCATAAATCTTTATTCTCCAGAATCCATTCTCAAGCTTCTCTTTAAAACCTAGATTTTCTAAGATTATTTGGAGAGCCATACACAATATAGCTATATTATAATATTACTGGTTTTTGTGGGGGTGGGTTGCATTGTGGATATTGTAATACACTCTAAGCTTGTCTCACATTTCTAGATACCATATTTCAATTCATACGTAAATGATAAACAAAAAGCTAAAATAAAGATCATTTTTAAGCAGCTTCCTGAACCATTTCTCCTCCTTGAAAGTCTCCATCAGTAAATGTGTAAGTTCTCAGCTGTATTTACATTAGTGCAAATAGTTTTTAAATATACCACATAACTTTCAGAATGAGATCTGGCTAAGAAATCTGTAGACTGGACCAAGACATGAATTTCAGATCATTATTTCATTAAAATTTAGAAAATACAAATTTGATGTTCAGGTACATTACCAAATTCACCTTTAATGCATTTTCTTTTTTCCTTTGGCAATCGATTTGACTACTAATAGAGCCATAAAACTATAAAAAGTAGGAAATACAATTTTAAGACAAAATAATACATTAATGGGACGCAGGTGGCGCTGTGGGTTAAAGCCTCAGCGCCTAGGACTTGCCGATCGAAAGGTCGGCGGTTCGAATCCCTGCGGCGGGGTGCGCTCCCGCTGCTCGGTCCCAGCGCCTGCCAACCTAGCAGTTCGAAAGCACCCCCGGGTGCAAGTAGATAAATAGGGACCGCTTACCAGCGGGAAGGTAAACGGCGTTTCCGTGTGCGGCTCTGGCTCGCCAGAGCAGCGATGTCACGCTGGCCACGTGACCCGGAAGTGTCTCCGGACAGCGCTGGCCCCTGGCCTCTTGAGTGAGATGGGCGCACAACCCCAGAGTCTGTCAAGACTGGCCCGTACGGGCAGGGGTACCTTTACCTTTACCTAATACATTAATAAAACAGTAGTGTTACTATGCAATGCAATTACTAACAAGTGTAATTTAATTTCAGTGCAGCTTAGGAAGTGCAGCTATACATTATAGCTTCTTATACCATAATATGGTGCTATATGAGCAGTGGCAGAGTTTTAAAAAGAATACATTCATGTTTGCATGGCGCACTACAACACACTGGAGTTTTATTGTTAAAAGTACCCCTAAATGTTATACAATAGGGAAAGAGATTGCTTAAAAACTGGAATAGTTAATATGGAAGCCGGCTTCTGTGTTCCTTATACCTGATATATATTGATTTTGTATTAAGAGAGCACATGCTTTGACATCCCTGTAGTAAATGAAATTATTACTCTCACAAATGAATTGGCAATAAACCCATCAAAGACTGATGGGACACAATACACTCAGTGGGTTTTTTTTGGGGGGGGGGAGTAAAAAGGTAAATCAAATCCCACCACCACCAACAAATTCAAAACTACACAAAAGCAGGACCCCTAGATATCCTCTATGAATAATGCTAATAATAGCAACAATAATAAGTATAACAATGATGATAACATAAAAGTGAATGCTCAGATGCAAAGCACTATTGCCAGGTCGATTTTCAATTACATTTCGCTGATGTATTCATTTGTTTCTTAATGTGTTCATCTTGCCCATTAAGAATAATTAGCAGGCTTGCTTAGTGATTTCCCGGCTTCTGACTGTGATTTTCTCTCTTCCTGGGTCGACACCATTTTGACTATATATATATATATATATATATATATATATATAGTAAGTGGCATATAATTTATAAGTTTTAAAGAAATTTAAAGGACAAAGGTAAACTCTAATTTTAAACAAGAAGGGTATTTTACTTTAATAGCTCAACAACAGAGCACAAAACAAGGCACTTTGTAACCCCCCATCACAGAATTGATAATTTTTGAAACGTATTTGCTTAGGGAAGTTTCTAGTTGAGTACAAATCTTTATTCAAGCATCCTGACAATGGCATTGAAAGTTATTGTGCATTTTAACAGCTTTGCAAGTTAATACTAAAACATTTAATAAATTCAACTGATTTTTTTGTGTTATTTCCATGTAAGTGTGAGGTCTGTAATATTTTTGTTTATGTTCTGTCCTCAGCTGCAATTCAGTGGGTTGATATGGGTAGTGTTTAATCTAAAGTATATTTGATAATTGATTGTTTCAAAGCAGTATATTTTGACCATATAGAGAAACAGAAAACAATTAGATTGTCATGGCAGATTTGCTTTGCAAAATCCAAAACTCCTAAAAAATTGTTTTTGTTTTTTTTAAAGTTATATTTGCATAATAGATCATTGGATGACACAAAGGATTTTGACACTGCAAGAAAACTTTATAATAGACCTGCGAGATACTGTTAAACCTGTCTGGTGCTTAATTTGTGATTCTAAAAATCTAAAAGTGGAAGCAAAATATCAGCCAGGTTAAATAAGTTCAGTTGGTTATAATATATCCTGATTCAACTCTATTGATTCTTAAAAATGTTTTCCTCATGTACATCTTTTACAGAGGTACTAGAGAAAGCAACAGTATAATGCATAACTATATGGCACACTGCAAAACTGTAGATTCTAGGTAGAAAAAAAATCAACAACATTTTCCTGGCTTAATATTATAAGAGGGAAAATATCCCCTTCCCCTTTCACCCCTACCCCCATTTTAAAGCACCTGTGTGTCACATTCTTAAAAGATGGGATAAGTGCCTAGGACTTCATCTTTGAATTCTCCAAGAATTTGACACAGATATCGCTGTATTGAGGTCCCCCAAAGAGGGCACAGTGTTCTTGAAGTCTGATTCTCGATATCCTTGCATTACCATTGTATGCATACTGTAAGCACACATTGTTTCCCTTAAAAAAAAAACAGCCTCACAACAGAATTAAATAAAATTGAGGGGGAAAGGACCTATCTTGTGAATACTAACAAAGAGATTTCTCCATAACTTTGACATGCCAGTATTCCGCCACTAAATGAAGACCCCTAACATGCAAATGTCATTATCGTCAAGAACCAAAGCAAACAGATACCTTCTGCGTTCCCCTCTCAATTTCTAACAGTCATTAATATTCACTATGGGACTTAGCTTGCATGTTATTGTAGACACTTAGTTAACTGAGAGGGAATAATTTGCAGTCATATTAAAGTGCAAATTTGTTTACCTGCATATGTACTAATTAGATTTAATAAAACGTATTCCAATACAAGAATGAAAACCTTGTTTTAAGAGAAATACTGGGCAATTGGTAATGAACTGAGTGGAGATGCATCTTGCATGAAGTTAGGGAAAGGTTACTATGAGTGATATTATGTGTACATGGTCTAAACATAAACAAAAAGTAGAAGCTGGGATAATATCCAATTAAGTGATACTCAGAGAAGACCCACTGAAATAATTGAGTCTACTATGAGTATGACTAATTTTTGATATCACTAATTTTGACTAATTTTGGATATGGGTAAATATATATGTAACACATATATTTATTCAATATAAAATGTCAATATCTTGAAGCAAAACCAATGTAAAGTAGACCAGCAACTGGGAAATCTGCAAAACTGGAATTGTAAGGTCTGCTGTTGTATAACTTTAAACAGAACTGATTTGAATACTTACATAACATGGGATCAGTATTTATCATGTTTCTTGATTCTTTCTTGCAGAACAAGCACACTCCTTTTTTAATGTAAAAGAGAGTGTGATTTTTTCCCCCTAGGGAACACTGTAAATCTATTTAATAACATTATATATTCTTAATTACTTACAGTGGGTATGTGTACGTATGCATATATTATTATATGGACCCCTTGCTGTCCTTTTATATCAATTGTTGCTCAGGTAGTGAAAAAGGAACGAGTCCAACAGACCAGTTTTCTATCTGAATAAGGATACTTTTGATGGCCTTTTCATTTCCATCAGTTAACAGAACTTCTTTGACATCTGCAGAAATAGCAACCTGGAGGGTGGGGGAAGAGAGAGAGAGAGAGAGAGAAGCACAGCAAACAATGAGCAAATATGCTTGTCTATGTGGAAGTGAAGACAGGAGTGACAAGCCTTCAGTATCATGCTTCCTCACCTATTTCTCTGTAACAGTCTTCAATCTTTTTTCATTTTATGTCTGCATTATTTTAATCATTCAATCAAATCAGTCAATACTTTTATCATTCCATTTGCGGGAGCCTCTATCTTGCTATCATTCTGTTCCGTAATTGCATTGTGACAGCGGATGATGGTATTCTGAGAGGCTTTCATTTGCGGGCTTCTGTTTATCTAGTAGAGCCATCATACGAGGCTGTCACTCTGCCTTTCAGCTTGCTTCTGTCTGACTGCCTGATGCCCTTCATATAACTTTGCATTGCAGGCAGATGGCTTTGTAAGGGTAATTTTTTTGTGAGCTTTGACATGCTCGCACATTGGGCTGTAACCTCGACACATTGTGTAAGAACGACAGGTTTGTCAAATGCCAATCAGTGTAACAATATGCTTTTATTTGTAGAGACATAAAAACTTGTCTAATGCACTGCACTGCTACATAATATCTCCTGAATACATGACTCAGAACCCAGAGAATGGTGAATGACGCTCCTGAATGGCCAATCTAATTCAAAAGAATCTAATTACCGAGAGCTCTGGATCATGTTTGTTGGTGTAATAATGCAGGCAAAACATTAGCAGCTATATCATGGTGCTCCAACTGTGATTCGCCAGGCTATTCCTGTATCTTAGCAAATGGGGGGGGGGGGACTATAATCTGAGGAGGGGGGAAGCTTCAGCTATGGCAATGAAAGACAGACCGTACGTGGCCTGGAATGTCACAACAAGAGATATTGACTACACTGAGGTAAAATGTTTCTGCTCATCGAGGCAACCATAAAATCAATATGATACGAAAGCAAGTCAATCTAGAAGGTCTCTCAAGACTCTGCAGCTTGACCGCAGCTGATTCTGTTGACAGTTCTCTGACCCAGCAGTTGGAGGCACTGGAACATTTTTTCCCCTTTGTTCCTCCCTCTGAATAGGATTGGAATTGAGAAAAGACCTACCATAAGCCCAGCCAAGCATGTCATGCCACCCCCTAGCTCACACACAGCAAGGCCCCTGAAAGAGAGAAAAGAAATGGTAGAACCCATACAAATTAGATGAAAATGGCCAGAGAGACATATATGTTACAAGAACAAATTGCTATCTGTAGTGCGGCGCGGAGGTACCAGGAAGTAGCAGAGGCATGACCGGGCTACCTCATGTCGTTTTGCGTTTTAAAAATAATTATGAAATAGAAAAGTCACAAAGCAGGCAAACCAGTGGGGGTTCCCTCATTAGTGCTCAGTGCAACATTACCACCGCTGAGCTGAAAAAAAATCCGAGAAGGTTCTCTCCCTCCCCCCCAACCATTCCTTGTCAATGGCACTGTCTTTTAGAACTAAACTAGCTAGAGTAACGAAAGATAATTGTTAGGAAAGGATAACACTGTTAATTCACATTCATTCGTTCAAAAACAGTTAGACAAGTAAATGAAAGAATTAATATAATTTCTCCCGCTCACTCTTGCTCCCACCCTCTGGAGAAGTATGGAATGAAATAGTTGAAATTTGTAACAGAAACTCTGACATTTAAAATTAAGTACACACCTCAGCTGTGTGTGTCTTTCTTTCTCTCTCTTTCTTTCTTTCTTTCTTTCTTTCTTTGCTATGCACAGGTGGAAATTTTAGCTCATAATTAGCACTTTAATTACAAATGGCCTACAAAAGATCCTAGTTTTTTTTGTTTTTTAAAAACCCTCTTAGCACAACTGCTTTGTGCCAAGTAAATTTGCTTTTAAGAAATTCCCATTGATATCTGTGGGATTGTTCAAAAGTAAGTAAGCTTTGACTGGTGCCCATAGAGTAAAAATCCAAAAGTTTGTGCAACATCAGTTGTTTCCTTAAAGATGACAAATGAGAATGCTAAGTATCTGATGTGCACATTTTTATTAATTTATTTCAAAGTTCATTGGCAGCCACAACCTTTATGCAAGAACATACCATTTTATGATAGACATTTGGTGGGATATTTAAAACTCTTGGTGGATAAAAATAATTCAAGGCAGGTTACGAGTTCTATTGTATAGCATAAAATATACTAGAATGGAAACCACACAAAGAAAAATAATAAAAAATATTTTCATAAAATTCCTAAATAAATAAATAAAGTAGTCAGATCACTCCTAAAAGTGTTTAGGGCTAAGCTTTTGGTTTTTACTCAGAGTAGACCCACTGAAATTAATGAACATGAGTAAGTTAGGTCTAATAATTTCAATAGGACTAGTTGAACATGCTTCAACACAAGCATGTGGAACTGAGCATAGGAAGCTACTGGAGGCTGGTGGGGTGCAGGGGACAAGAAACCCAAGATATTTGGTATAATGCTCATTTGGGTTTTGTTTTGCATGACAAGGACATTATAGAAGTTTGCCTTTGGAAAATTTACACTTATACTGTTGTTGTTGGAAGTGAGAGCTGGACCATAAAGAAGGCTGATCGCTGGAGAATTGATGCTTTTGAATTATGGTGCTGGAGGAGACTCTGGAGAGTCCCATGGACTGCAAGAAGATCAAACCTATCCATTCTGTAGGAAATCATCCCTGAGTGCTCACTGGAAGGACAGATCCTGAAGCTGAGGCTCCAATACTTTGGCCACCTCATGAGAAGAGAAGACTCCCTGGAAAAGACCCTGATGTTGGAAAAGATTGAGGGCACAAGGAGAAGGGGACAACAGAGGACGAGATGGTTGGACAGTGTTCTCGAAGATACGAACATGAGTTTGACCAAACTGCGGGAGGCAGTGGAAGACAGGAGTGCCTGGTGTGCTCTGGTCCATGGGGTCACGAAGAGTCGGACATGACTAAACGACTAAACAACAACAACAACAACAACAACTGTTGTTGTTGCTGATATCCATCTGTCTTGAGAGACAATGGAAGAGAGAGAGAGACATTGGGAGGTAAAGTCAAACCATTGGAGAGTTACAGTTCCACACAAGGTCAACCTCTGGCTGAGAACTGAATCATAATAGTCTAGAAAACAGAGTTGAGAAGGAGTTGTAATCAAGCAGAATAAAGCAAGCCAGAATCAAACATAGCCCAGAGGACAAAGTAATTGAGTAGAGATCCTGAAGTCAGCAATATGGAAAGGCAGTCAAGAGGTAGGGCAAAACACAGGTTGCAAGAGTCTCCGACACCCTTTCTCAACCTTGGGTTCCTAGATGTTGCTGGACTACAGCTCCCATCATGCCTGACCCTGGCCAGGATGGCTAGGAATGGTGGGAATTGGAGTCCAACACCATGTCTGGACCCTGGGTTGAGAAAGGCTGGCCTGGAAGAGGAAAGACGCGTGGTGGTCCATCAGCTAGCAGACCTCAACTGAGGGCTTATATAGTCTGGTCCCTCAGGCTCCATCCAGGACCAGCTGTACACACTTACTTCTGCCCTCAGGAGCCCTTTCTTCCCAAGGAGTCCCTTAATCTCAAGTTGTTCACTTGGGCTTTCAGGCATGCACTCTTTTGCTGAGCCAGGAATTTCTGACAACTATGCTCTCTGAGACTGGCAGGTGAATCAGAGGGTCCACTCCAAGGGCTCTTCCTAGGCAACTTCTGAAGGCAGGCCTGGTGAGGTCTCTCCCTGGATACCAAGGTCTTCCAGATCAGTGCAAGGTTTTTAGAATTGTGTCAGGTCCCAGTATGACAAATCCACTGGAGTTGTAGCAAAGGGGGGTTGGCAGACTGAATGGGATTCCTAGGTGCAGCTTGGAGATTGTCTACTAATGTATGAAATATAGTACCTTGAGATCCAGCGCCGAGGGCCTTCTGGCGGTTCCCTCATTGCGAGAAGTGAGGTTACAGGGAACCAGACAGAGGGCCTTCTCGGTAGTGCCGCCCGCCCTGTGGAACGCCCTCCCTTCAGATGTCAAGGAAATAAGCAGCTATCCTATTTTTAAAAGACATCTGAAGGCAGCCCTGTTTAGGGAAGTTTTTAATATTTAATGCTGTGTTGTTTTCAACACTCGATTGGGAGCAGCCCAGAGTGGCTGGGGAAACTCAGCCAGATGGGCAGTGTATAAATAAATAAATAAATAATAACAATAATAACAATTGTTGTTGTTGTTGTGTTGTTGTTATTGGACTAGTGAGCATATTGGGACTTGACCGCGTGAACTTCCTGCAGTAATACTACAGTAGCTGTGATCATCTTGGCTGTGAGTCCTGAAAGACCAGCTCCCTGCTTTTCAGGCCTTTTCCCACCTGGCCTAGGGGAGGTCACTGACTGGCTCTAGCTGCAAAAGTTGAAGCTGCTGAACAGACTCTTGGGTTGGTGTGTTGTTTAGGGGGGTTTTTCGGGGGGGGGGGCGAGTTTGTTGCTGTTACTGATTTATTTTTTGTATTTTTATTTTTATATCTTCTTGTGATTTATGTAGAAATCTTCCAGTCTGCTACTTTTTGATGTGTTTTATTTATTCTTTATGACTACTAGGAAAGAGGAGAGTGAGAGGAGATACGATAGCCATCTTCAAATGTCACATATGGATGCTTTAGCTGAGATTCCTGCATTTCAGGGGGTTGGACTAGATGACCCTTGAAGTGCCTTTCAACTCTACAATTCTATTCTACTTTAGTCATATATGTATTTTTTCATGTTGTAAGGCACCTTCAGCATGGTTTTAAATATGAAGAGGCAGTATACAAATAAAGTGGTGTGCATGTGTGTGTAATACTGAAGTATACTTCAAGTTTAACGGGAGTAACAGGATTATATGAAATTCTATGGTGATAGTGATAGTGAGAACACAACTACCATTGGCAAACAGGTGTCCAGGAAGTTATCAGAGCTATACCTAGAAGTTGTTTAATTCTTTGAGGTGGAAAGTGAAGACTTCCTTTTGGATTTCTGGAACTTTCAATAAGGAGGATAAGAGTGGGATTTCTTTGATACATAGCAGGAGACTGGTAAAATTCTAGTTGGGCCCCCAAACTGTCCCACATGCAATGATTTGGTCAGAATGTTTGGTCAGAATATTTTGTACTGATTTATTTTCTCTGCAGTTTATTCATTGTACCCTGCTCCTAAATCTATATAGATTGTATATAAATATAAATCTGTATAGGTGTTCAACTGTCAGGGGCAGTATGCTTCAGAATACCAACCACTGGAAACCGCAGGATCAGGGAGTGCTGCTCTGCTTGGCCCTACTTGCATGCTTTCCATAGGCATCTAGTTGGCCACTGTGAAAACATTATGCCACTGGATTGATCCCTCAGGTTCTTCTTAAGTTCTTAAGGGTAGGATAGTTTGTTTAAATAGATGATAGATAGATAGATAGATAGATAGGGTTTTTTAAATAAATAAATGTCATGGATCAACTGCTGAAAATGCTGCCTTAATGTCACCTAGCATATAAGGCGTGTTCCGGTGTTCAGTCATCAAAAAGTCCAGAACAATCCTCCAGACCAAAGCTAAATTTCCTAAAGACGGCTGTGGAAGTTAAAAAACAGAGCTCTAGGAGGTACCAGGCTATGCTATGTACAGATTCAGAACCTAATTGTTTGTGTCCACAGAGATCATGAAACGGAGCCAGATGCATCCCTGAGGAAAATATCTTGTGGTCTTAATTACAGAAGAAAGGGCAGCATCCATACTTACCATCCAATGTGGTGTCTGCAATTATGCAGAAGACTTAAGTATACTGAGCAAAAATACACAAGTAAATATGCAAATATAACAACAACAACAACAACAACAACAGTTAAAGAGTGTTGTGACACCTTAAATACTAACAAATATATTACGCTAAGTAACCCTGACAAAAGGGCATGAGTCCACAAATATTTATGCCATATTAAATGTGTTAGTGTCTAGGGTTCCATAAGATTCTTTGACTATTTTTGTTGCAAGAGTTCTCCCTCTGAAAAAAAAAGTGAAAATTTAACCATGGGCATTTAATGTATGGATGGCAAAGCTGCAAACAAGTAGCTATTCAGTCTCATGAAATTAGCTCTATGCTGTTGATTCCAGATCTATTTTTGATATTCAAAATTTATATACAGTATAGGCCTAATATATATATATATATATATAAATAAAAATCAGTCAGTTTTTCATTTCCGTATGAACATCTATAATAGGTAGGAAATAGGTCTATGTCCCCTACCCAGCTCATATAGCACATGTAGCAGAAGTGAACACTAGTAGTTCAATATGTGCAAAGACATACACCAACCTACATCTTGCTGGCATCTGTCTGTTTTGAGAGAAAATGGAGTATGCCACAGGAGATGAAGTGAAACAGCTGGAGAATCACAGCACCTGCTGTGGCTGCAGGGACCAGTAACTCATAACTGCTACCTCCTGTGTTGTTTTTGCTGCATTAGCAGCAACAAAGTGACCTTTCAGGGGTGCAAGCCTGGCATCACCATGGTGCGTGAAAATTTTGGAAAGGTTGGGAGGTTTACCAGAGGCAGAGGTGCAGCAATTTTTCTTTTTCTTTCTTAAAATAATCTTCATTTTAGCATCACCAGTTGTGGCAGGAATAGAACTCCTTTGGTCAGGGGCCAGCTGGCACCCCCATCTTAATGAATGATCAGATATAGTGTCATTATTGGAGAATGATAGAGACACCCCCACCTTTTTTAGAGGAGGAAGAGGAGGAGGAGAAGGAGTCTAATCTGTCTTCACGGCAAGGGTGGAGACCCTGTGGTACTCAAATGGCCATGCGGCAGCTGATAAGAGCTGCCACCTAATAACATATGGATGGCTACCAGATCCCCTTAGCTGGCCTATGACAAGCACCCAAATGTTCTATATATTTGCATCCCTAAATAAATAAATAAATAAATACTTCCCCTCCCCACACCATTTTTTGCCATCTGTGAATGGAGTGGTAGGTTAAAGTTGGCTTTTGATGGTTTTTGGCCCTATGCATTGTAGCATACTATTGACCATGTTGACTTAGAAATACAGATACATTTCTCCCAAGCAAGAGCATATTTGTGGCCTTCTGTAGCTCCCGTTCAAAATAACTAAATAAAAGGGCAGGGAGATGGCTGCAGAAATTGCCCTGCTTCTGCTTAACCCTATGTCACATCTTAAATGTCCCTAATTTTCTGGGATTCTACCATGTACACATTTCTTAAGCCCAGCAAGGCCAGGAAGCTTGATCTATTACATGTTCTGTACGGTACCAGCATGTCTAGATGGGGAGCCTTGCAAGCCTCTGGTACCGAAATATGGAAAATATACAGAAAAACAATAGTAAAAAGCATGCAGAGAGTGCAAGAAATATTCTGGTGCCAAAGCTCTGCTTTAAAACTATGATATACCTTCCCAGACAATACTTTACTGACTTTCAGAACAGAAGTAAGAGTAAACTCAGTAACAGATGCCTTTTGTTTTTCCCCTGACCTTCACAATCAGTGCTGATCGATTGACGCCTCACTTTTGTTTCCCAAAAATCAAAGTGAAATAAAACGCCTTGAGTGGAAATCAAAAGTCTTTGACATATAGTAGAAAGCTTGCTGTGCAATATTAGTACCCAACGGCAGCTCCAAATTCTTTGTTAAGAGCAACATGCTTTCACCTTGAACTTTTAAAAACAGAATCTGACGACTTAAATCATAGCAATCTTTACCATGCAAATATAATAAAACTAATGGATTGGAAAGGTTCTTTTATGGGTTGCTTTTGTACCTGAACACTTCATGGTACTTCAGGCAGTAGTAAGCTAGTACCTCTTCAGAAGGCCAGATACCTAGAGAGAGAGAGAGAAATGGTCACTTTTAAAAGAAAAGGCTCTCTTAATTTTTTAAAACCTATACTTAGATCTGTCCAAAGTGATCCTTTGTTGCACTTTTAAACATGGGCCAGGAAGTAGCAGGAAAAAGTGAAATATATGCTGTTTGAGCTCTGTTCAAGAAAATAGTTATGTGTGCTCATATTTCTCTAGAATGAGTGTGTTGTGTTCCATTCTTGTTTCATACAAAAATGCCCTTTATTGATGTTGAATTCTGTTTGTCACAGCAGCCCTAAATGGAGACTGGGAACAGTACAATGTGCAGCTGGGTTACAAGTCAAAGCTTATGGAAGGCACTCTGCGCCACTGAGGCCACCTGAGCTTCAAGTGACAGCAAAGGACCCAGGAGTGCCCCCACTCCTTTAGAGGGAGGGTAACCTTATCAAGAGCAGGTAAGTTCCCACCCATCCGGTCTAGAGAACCACCCAACAGCGCCTCAGCCTTATCTGGATTGAGCTTCAGCTGGCTGGTGCTCATGCAGTCCATTACTGAGGCATGACAGTGGTCCAGCATATCCATTGCCAAACCTACAGATGTAAAGGAGAAATAGAGCTGTGCGTCATCAGCATATTGCTAACAAGGTACTCCAAAACTCCGGATAACCCCTCTCAGCAGCTTCATGTAAATTTTTAACAGCATAGAAGGCTGCACAGAACCCTACACCGAAGGCCCCAGGGGCCGAAGAATCATCCTCTGGAAATGACTGTCCAAGACTTTGGTCTTTCAAATTTCAGTGCACTCTGTGAGAGGGCAAAATCTGAAGCCCCCATCTCTCGCCTTCTGTTCTGCTCAATTCACCACATCATAGTTTTGACGCCCTCCGGCGCCCCCAGGCGGAACAGGTTACGCTGTCCTAAATCTGCCTCTGCTACTCTCCCCTAACTCAGACAGCCACTCCAGAAGGATACCATGGTCGATACTGAAAGCCGTTGAGAGGTCAAGGAGAATTAACAGGGACACATTTCGCCTCCACATTTCTCTCACAACAGAGGTAATCAAACAGGGCGCCCAAAGCAGTTTCTGTGCCAAATCTGGGCCTGGATCTTGTTTGTGACCATCTGCTTAAGAACCTTGCCCAGGAAGAGGAGATTGACAAGTGGTCGGTACTTAGATTGCCTGAATCCAGGGAGGGTTTATTGAAGAGTGGTTTTATCACTGCCTCCTTCAAGCAGCCAGGGACCACACCTTCTCGTAAGGAGGCATTAATCACCTCCTGGCTCTGCCAGCTGTCCCCTCCCCACTAGCTTTTATCAGTCAAGAGGGGCCAGGGTACAGAGCGCAAGCAGCCACCTTGACCGATCCAAACACCTCAAGCCTTACTAAGTGAAACTCATCCAACACAACAGGACTAGACATTGCTCTGGACACCCCTTGATATTTGTTTGCTGTAACAGGGGAGTCAAACAAATCACAGTGAATGACCATCGGTTCTGCTGCATGCATCAGGCCAGACTGTAAGAGGCCCTGCACTACCCAGAAAAGCTCTGTTGGATGGCACCATGAGGATGCAATAGAGGCAGCAAAGCATGCCTCCCTTGCTGCGTTCACTGCCAGTCATGATGAGCCTCGCCCCCGACATTTGACTGCATTCCGCAAGAGTTTTCTTCCACTTGTGTTCGAGCCACTTCCCAGCTTGTTTCCACACTCTAAGTTCTGGAGTGTACCACGGAGCCAAGTCACTTTCTCTCAGACTAACCTAACTTACCTGCCATCAGGTTAAAAAGACAATTCAGGGTTCCATGGAGAAAGGGAGAGGTACAAATATAACAAGCATACCTATTTTCACCTGATCAATCAATATGTTATGTTTTGGTATTATGAAAATGAAAGTATGTGTGAGCTGGTATAGCATGACAGTTATGAACATGGTTGGTGCATTGTTGAAATCTCATCTCAGCCAGGGACTCATACACTAGATAATCATATGCAGGACATAGTTCTCAGCTCCCTGCATCTACAATATGACGACGACAGCAACAACAACAGCAACAACAACAGCAACAGCAACAACAGCAACAGCAGCAACAGCAACAGCAACAGCAACAGTAGTCTACAGGACTTTGCTATCACTGTATTCTGCACATTGCCTACTGCATTCTCGACACCAAAAGAATCTTAAATAGCAGTCAGAGTACCATCAATGGGCTTGACCTTTGGAAAGAAAGGCAAAGGTTCTTCCTATTACAAGAGCTTTTCCTCATTATTAGCCAATGGTTGAACTCGGGAGCCCTCTGGATCTTTCTGTTTGCATGAACGAGCACAAGGAGATGCTCATTCTTGTGCATCCAGAGGATGGTGCGAACTTGGAGCATTTGTTAGCTAAAGGGCAATCTTCATTAGCCATGGTATCATTAGGATTTAAATTATATCCTCTATGGCCTCCAGCCAGCAGAAAGGGATAATCCATACACACTACTGCACTATGTTAGATCAGAGTCACATTATAGTAATGCTTTGTAGAAATCCCAGAGAAGTGAAACTAGCTTCCATAAGTCTCCCACCACCCGCCCCCACGGGAAAACTTTTCTTCAAGAGTAAGGATTATTTCTGCCAAACACCAACAAAGATGATGGGGGCATTCTTAGCTCTCAGTATGGAGGAAGTGTTATCCCACTACCCTGTTTTCCCCAAACTAGTCAGGACAACAAGTTGTCTCTGTGTTTGTTTGTATGTAGGCATATACCGGTACCTACAGGATACCTTCCCGAGCTCACTATAAGTTAGCACACAGCCAAAAGAGAGTATGGTGTAAAGTGGAATTTATTTATTTTTTACATCCATATTGCTCTTCACCCACTATGTGAAGAACTGCTTTTCCAGAGCTCTGCCTTTCTTTGGATGCAAGCTCAGTTGAGGTTACCAGTTCCTGTGCTTCCCACCACTGTGCCATAATCGAGAACTTTCAACTTGGACTGAGGTGTATGTGTATGAAAAATTAACTTATGCCTATTTGTAGATCGTTTTCCTGCCATAATATATATTGCAATACTGAAATGAGTGAAAGGATTATTTTGTACCCCATAACCATTAAAGGCTCAAAGTGCAAAGTCTACTCTGCCCTTTCCTAATTGCAGCAATGGTGCTAATGCCCCACTCAAGGCTAAGAAGTTCAGCCACACTGGTAGAATAACTTGAAAAACCTTCCAGCCCCCCCCCACCCCGCCAGGTAGTTGCACAGTTTTGGGACTGTGTGGTATCCATCTCCCATGTCTGTCTAGAATGGTGTGGATGGCTGCAATGGCAGAGAAAAGGGTCATATCAACATAAGGGAACATTTGTTGTGTGGATTGTATTCTTTGTATTTCAAACCAGTTTTTTGTTTTGTTTCGTTTTTTAAATTATCCACCAAAGCAATTTTTCATGTCTAGTAGATGTAACTCATTTAGAACCACCTGCAATCTTCAAACTAACTTTCTTTATTAAAACCCTTTTTTAAAAAAAACCCTCAAACTGTTCTCAGTTATGTCACAAAATACTAGCCATTGCAAGACACGTCTCAACCTTCTAGAATTTCTCTCTCACCTTGCAATTTGGAAAAATTAAACTTTGCCTTTGAATGACAGGTGAGTCACTCTACCTTTTATTGGGGGACTGCCACAAATGCAGTACAAAGTTAGCACTCCGTTCCCTGGTAGTAGCAGCTGTCATATCATCAATGGGAAAGACTGTAAACAGGTTCCTCTGAATCCACACAACTCAATCAGCCACTAGCTTTGCACCTTTCTGCAATCCTTTAGTATTACAAAGTAACATGCCAGTAATAATTCCAGGCACAGACAGCAGCAGAAACAACAAAAATAATAGTAGCCAGCACTCTCACACAAACAGAGGTCTCAAATATGGAAGTACACAGCGCTACCCACTAAAGCATTAAGCTAGCAGCAAGAATACCTTTGTTAATTTTAGTAAAAGGAAAAGCTTCTCTTGCTTGAACAGGTAGGTAATCCTCTTTGATGGCTTTCAAAATAGGGATAAGCTTAACAAGCCATGTGGAGGAGTTTGCACTTTGACTTCTACTCCCTTGTACTGACCTATATTTTATAATATGCAAAGATGTAATATAGATATAGATCAAAATGCTGCCTGGATGTATATATTCCTCATTCATCACAAAGCCTGGGAACCGTCCAGCCCATTGAAACCAACAGGAGAAATTAAACTCTTTGCAAATGTAATCAAAGGGTTTTCATTTTGGACCCAATCCAAATGAGTGTAAAATGTGCTTAAGTTCCATTGAAATCAATTAAGCTAAGCCCTATTATTCAATTCCATTTATTCGTGTTAGGGACAGCGACAACATGCTGATATGTCATATTCCTCTGGCATGTCGCCTTTGCTACATTTAAGGTAAAGGTAAAGGGACCCATGACCATTAGGTCCAGTTGTGACTGACTCTGGGGTTGCGGCACTAATCTCGTTTTATTGGCCGAGGGAGCCGACGTACAGCTTCCGGGTCATGTGGCCCGCATGACTAAGCTGCTTCTGGCAAACCAGAGCAGCGCACGGAAACGCTGTTTACCTTCCCACCAGAGCGGTACCTATTTATCTACTTGCACTTTGACATGCTTTCAAACTGCTAGGTTGGCGGGAGCAGGGACCAAGCAACGGGAGCTCACCCCATCGCGGGGATTCGAACCGCCGACCTTCTGATCGGCAAATCCTAGGCTCTGTGGTTTAACCCACAGCGCCACCTGCGTTTACAACTGTACAAAAGTTGGAGGGCAAACATGATGCAGGATGCCTCCTGTACTCATGGAGGCTTCCTGCACAGTTTAGGTCCCTGCATAATACAGCACTTCTCCCTCTAACCCAGGCATAGGAAACTCCGGCCCTCCAGATGTTTGGGACTACAATTCCCATCATCCCTAGCTAACAGGACCAGTGGTCAGGGATGATGGGAATTGTAGTCCCAAACATCTGGAGGGTCGGAGTTTTCCTATGCTTGCTCTAACCCGCTGATCTTTCCTTGTGTGTCCCTTTTATTTTGGCAAGCACAAGAACAAAAGAACGGCCCTGCTGGAACAGGCAAAACCAAGGCCCATCTAGTCTAGGCTACTGTTCTTACAATGGCCAACAATATGCCAAACATGATGTTGGAACCAGATATTTACTGAGATAATATCTAGTTTGCTCTTAAATTAAGCCTAATTCATTTCACTAGGGGTTTAAGTGGAACTAACTTTCTCTGAATTAAAACCAATCCATATTTCAAGGTTATTCCATTTGAAAGTCTGTAAATTCTTCACTGATTATACATTTGCTTCCAGCTTTACATGTATCAAGTTAACTAGGCATTTACATTAAAGCCTTCTTTTGTATTCATACACTTCTTATTTATACCTTTCTACACACTAGACAAGCTTTCTGCTTTACACAACTTAATCTGTATATTTCCCCTTCTCCTCCATATGTTTGATATTCTAGTTTCATTCTCTCATTAAATGATTGCACTATTATTTGCACCCGCGAATGTTATAAATAGGAGCACTATAAAACCTTTGTGTGAGTACAGTAATTGTCACCTTTAAGGTCAAAACTACGTAAGAGAAAATTAGATGCTGGATGAAAATCTGGCACTAAAGCAACATGATAAAGAAACCATATAATGCATGATTGTATCCTCCAAGGAATTAAACATATAAATGGTCATGTATTTTAAATGTGGATCTGCCAGGAAAGCTCCCAAAGGCCTTCATCAGCAGAAGGTGAAGTAACAGCAATATCTTCATAAACCTCATTGAGTTAAATGGAGCTCACTCACAAGTAAGTGTGCAGAGAATTGTGACATGTTCGAAATCTTACAATTCTGAATGGATTAAACCAGTTGGCCCTCTGGAGGAGTTGTGAAATGGAAGGGGTCAGAAGCAATCATGTTGGAATAATAATTCATTTTGGGTGTACTTTTTAGGTCTCTCATTTTCTATTGGTGCTTTTTCTCAACTTCTTCTCTTTTTCAAGTAGGTAGCCTATTCCTAGTAGGAATACCATTCACAGAGGAAAGCAAATAGGCAGGGGTAAAATGAAAAAAAAAGTCACCCATAACCACATTACATCATCATGCATCCCTGACGCTTATAGAACATAGTGAAAGGAACCAAAACATATAGGTTTTAAGAATTTATTTTAATTAAAGCTAGCTTGGTCAATTAAGGGCATGCAAGTTTTTTTTTAGAAATATTCTATCTCTATCTATCTATCTATCTATCTATCATCTATCATCTATCTATCTATCTATCTATCTATCTATCTATCTATCTATCTATCTATCATCTATCATTTTATAGAAATACCAGCAGGAAAGCACAACTGCATTGTTAGCTGCCACACGGCAACTTTAAAAGGGTTGCATTTGAAGCAGCATACAGTGCCACCAGGTATTTCAACAAAACAAAGAAAGCACAAAAGGATCCACAAACCATAAGCCTGAGTTAGTGAGGTATCATGCTTAGTGGATAGCAGAATGAGTAACCAGTAAATATTCAGCAAAACTCCCATCCTGTATCAGGTTCCAAAGAGAGGGCCAGTTTGATATAGTGACCAGAGCATTAGAAAAGAATTTGAAAGACGGGTCTTCAAATCCCCACATCCACAATCAACAAACCATCAGCTGTGGTTCATCAGAACTCTAGTATTTTGCTTTTCTTTCAACAAACAATACTTTTTGCTCAAATGACTATTTTTGCATTGAGCTCCACACACACACACACACAAATAAATGCCCAAGTGTTTCCTAGATGTGTGCAAGATGAGATTATACTGTAAATATCCACTCAAAAGAAATCAAAATATTTTGCTAGCTAGGTGGTATCATATTCAAATTATATTTAGAGTTTTATTAAAGTATGTAACTCACTTCCAGTTACAAAAGCATCATGTTAAACAAACAAACAAACAAACAAACAAACAAACAAACAAACACCTAATAAATTTATATACTGCCTTTCAAACATAAAATTATTCCCAAAGAAATTTACAGATGACAAAACAGTAAAACACTGTTGCACGCCACCCCAATCTCTGAGTGGTGCTTACCCAGGGTTTGTGTTTCCTTTTGGGAATGAGGCACAGTAGAGACTGTGGTGCTTTTATGATATATGGTTTATTTACACATATATACAATCTGATCTTATGATTGAGGAATTCACAGCATTAATAGCCCCAAAAGCGTCTTGCTTCTCCCATAGCCACAGCCTTGGATTCTAGCAGAAATCATATGTTGCTCTCTGACCCTGTGCTTGCTGCTTTCCCCCACAGCTTCTAGCTCACATAACAGCAAACTCAGCTCTCAAACTCAGTCTTTGTCCTTCTAACTATCTAAAAGTTGAAGGAGACGGTCCCATCCATTTGTTATCTGGCACAGAGGCCCTTTCCTTTGTTCTCTTAATGGCCGGTCACCCAGGTGGTTACCTCATCAGGAAGCTAGCCTGGCTTAATTAGATTTTAAGACTTGCTAGGATTATAGGCGTCTGGCCCCCACAAACAAAGCAACACAACACAACACAACACAACACAAATACAAGGTTCACTGGGGCAACATGAAAGATCCTTATACAAACACCCTACTTCCCCATGTGCATACTGACTTTCCTGATTTCTATTTGCTACAGTGGTGTCCTACAGAACCTATTTCCAGGGGTTCTGTAGGACACCACTCATGAGGACCCTCTGTGTTTCAAGAACCGCTTAGACCAGGTCTAAATGTTATATTTCCAAGTTTGGTGTTGGCTTGGGAACTGAGTTGTAATATTTCCAGAATCGTTTGCATGGTATGGGGTAAAACAACAAAGCAGTTGTTGACTACGATTCCATAAACAAAATACTGTACTGAAGAAGCACATCCCATGAAGCATGGTTAGCAGCGAAACACAACTCAATAGGTCCATATTTTTAGTGTCTTCCCTTTACAGTACAAATAAGGCCACACAGCTGATGCAAATTTACTTCCTCCCTTTGTGCCAAGTCCTTTGACAAACCATAGAGAAAAAGAGGGCTAGACTGCCTCCTCTAGACCAGCCATTTAGGCCACTACACAAACTGTTTGGGTGTTATGTGATACCTTTGCAGCACAGCAAAAAGCTAGCAGTGATGGGGCTTCTCCCTTGAGAAAGTGTTCCACTGCTGTGGTGCTATGACCCCAAAGGCCTTCTCCTGCACTCCCAGCTGCTGCATCTCAGACATGGAGAAGAGCCCCTGAGGTCAGTCTAAGTCAGGGCTAGCGATTGTGGTGCCCCCCCCCCAGACTACAACTCAGCCCCAGCCAGCATGACTAGTGATTAGGGATGATGGAAGCTGAGGTTAAGTAATATCTTGAGAGCATCACATTGGCCTTAGTAGACATTCAGTAGACGTTCAGTAGAGATACAGAAGATGGTCCTTAGTAGACTTTCATTTTACATTCGGCAGTACTTTCCCTTATCACTGTGAATCTTAATACATATACAATGAATACATGATCACTCCTCCCATTTGCCTCCTCTTCCAGGTTTTAGACCAGAAAGCAAAAGAAATATATATAATAGTGTCAAAGAGAGATTGCCACCTTCATGCACCATGGGAATAGCCATAAGTACCGTAACACAAAGCAAACTAGAGAAATTGAAGCACATCTCTCTACGTTTCCTTCTCTGTTTGTCTTTTATACAACCCTCTTTCAATCTAAAGCTGAATTTATGAGATTCTGATCACTGAAAAATATGTATAAACAGCTGGCAGAGACCTTCAGCTTGGCCAAAATGGTCTCGGTACTCTCTATCTCAACAGGCTTTCAGCTTCATTATTATTCACGGCCAGGAGGAAAACATGATGGTTTGCAATCTGCAAATTTCTTTTACAGCACAAACTTAAGAAGGCCTGTGGAACTGTGACGGAAATACAGTAGCAAGTGAAAAACTATAGATGCTCCGAAATCCAGGCTATATGGCAGCGCTGTCAAATTGTACAAGGCTGCCTGTATTATTGTCTTTACCACCTTTTTTGTGTCAACTGAATGAATTTTGATTTCGTTTTCCTTACCCAGTTTTCAAATAATCATTAAAAATTAAACAACATGGGAACAAGCCTTTTGTGATTACAGCCTTCACTCTCCAGCAACAAGCTGGATCTATGAATTTACGTACTATTGTAGATGTAAATTGCAAAAATTTTACATTCAACTATATTAAAACATCTATTCCAAAAAATGATTACCAGTTGTGAAAAGCAGACAGGCTTATCACTTGCTGTCAGTTGTTCATGTCTAGTTAAGCAATAATGTGCTAAAACTGCTCTTTTGTTTTGTGGAAGAATTTTGGCAATAGAAGAAATGAACACTCGTTTAATAAAAACTCAGGCTGCCTTTTGCTTTGATGGAGGAAGCAGCTGCCTGTTTTCATTTGCTGCAGAGCAGCAAAACCCATCAATATAATAAGCAGCTTAGATGCATCCATCCACAGCATCTGTAAGGATATAGGGCTATTCGCTCAAAACCAATCCTTGGTTTAATTTTAACAAAGATGTGTCTGACATATTTGAAAAATGCATTATAATAGCGTTTTGGGTTTGGGATTTTTTTTTTAAATACTAGCAATTTCTCTTTTCTTTTTAAATACTTTCCACAGATTTATGAGAAGGGAAGCGGGTGTATCTGAGCGATGGGAATGATAAAACACACTGCAGCAACAATCTCCAATACAGGTCTCTCTCTCTCTCTCTAAGAAAAATGCAAACATGGAGCATTAAGAGCTTGCCTGCTACTTCATATTCTCTTTTCCTCTCTTCAAAATTGCGGGGGGGGGGGGGGGAGCAGCCTTTAAGCCTATTGATATTGTTTGTGCAACACATACAGAGGCAGACGGAAAAGCGTAAGGCTATGAAACAATAACAAAAAATATGAAGGGTTACATACTTTGCTCCAGTTCTTTTGTTACGTTAGCAATTGTAATTACGTGACTCATTATCTCCAAATATATTTGCAATTTGTTTTAAGCTGACAGTCTTAACTGCTAAGTTTGAGGAAAGGAAAAAGAACCACCCCATACAGCAACTTTCAGCAGCAAAACTGAAGAAAAATCACACCATGATACTCAGTTCTGAAATACATACAGCTAGAGCCTGTCAATGAAACATTCATGTGTGTATTTTACTTCTTCTATTGTCCATCAACTTAAATTTCACTTGGAATTGTTATGCTGTACATTTAAGCTATTAAAATTCTGAGATGTTATTATTTTTGTGCTGTCCAATATTCTAAGACCTTTCTAAGCTGAGCTTTTAGATGATTTGCACATTAACGGAGAAGTCAGATAATTCTTAATCCTCCTTTTTCAGATCCAATAATGGATAAGGAAGCATCTTAGTATGATCAACTAGCAATCTGCCTAGCTAGAGTGGTAGTATACCTGAATTTAGGATTAGCCATTGGTTTCCCCCCCATAATATTTGATTTAAATGAGCACTCATTTTGAGAAGTGAAGTGGGAATGTTTTCTATGATAGCTAAAGTGATAGCTGTTTCCATTTAAACATGCAGTCATGAATTCTAGGTATGCTTGTTCACATTCTGTGCAGAGAATTCTGCAGAGTTACAAGAATGTCTTAAAGCGTTCAGGTAAATAACTACTTTCCTTACCAACAATCTTAATAGCTGATGAATACAGTTCCAATTATTTAAATCCTGGTCAAAACAGACATCTAACTTTTCAAATTTACTGGCTTTTCCCTTTGCACCTTCATTTTTGGAGGCAATAAATGGTAAATAATACTCCCTATTGTGCACATAGGGTTGTGTTCTAATCGCATCCCCCCCCCCAAGTGTAAGTCAAATATTGTTTCCGACTAACTACAATCTAGCAACAGGGATACATGCACAGAAATAGGTTTTATTTAAACAAATTTATAATCCACTTTTAGGGAGCTCTTCACAAAGTAGCTTACACATCCATAAAAAGTGCATTGATCTGTTGCAATGGGGGTTTCAGCAGCCTGCTCTATGTTTGGGACTTGGATCGAACAACCTGGCTGCATACCAGGTACAGCCACCAGGCACAGGTTGGTAAATTATCATTGTGAAGGACAGAGTGAAGCCCCTTGAGTAAGATGGTAGCACCCTAGATGCTCTCTTCTCATGCCAAATGACACTTATATTCTCCTGCCCCATAAAGTCTGTTAGTATCGTTAGCTCAGTAATAATCATACAGTCTTCTATGCTCTCTTTCTAGACTGTGGCTGAAGTCCATATAGAGCAATAGATGAGATCTCAATCCTTGGCAAGTATGTCCTATGTGGAAAAGGGAACACAGTCCTCTTGCTCGGCATAGCAGCCATGGAGCTAGCCAACTTTACTCATGTTGGTTGACTCAGTGGCTGGGCGAGGGGCTCTAAGTCTTGAGTATTTGGAGATGAGCAGTTCTAGTTTGCCGAGCTTCACATAAGCCTCTTCTCACCCCTAAATCTCTGCTCTGTATACAAATTGGTGTTGGAATAATAATAATTAAAAAAACACCCTTCTATAGGACCCCTCTAAAGTAGCAAATTGGATATCTTCCTAAGGTCACCTTAGTTGGTCATTTACACATCTGAATATAAGTGTGTGTGTGTTCCAGTCATGACAAAGAGGTAAAATTTATTGATGCCTTAAACAATTGTGTCCTAGAACACTAAGCAACCCTAGACTTAAGTGGTGTCCTGGTGCGAGATGTAAGTGTGTTGAACCATTGGCTAACAAGGGAGTCAAAGGTGTGCTAAAGAAGATTATGGAGATTTCAGAAAAGCTGAATGAATGCTTTGCTTCTGTTCTCACAACGGAAGGTCTACCTCTCTTTTAAATCGGAACCAGTGAAGGTGGTGAATGTCCTGTGTGAGTGCCTGGAGGCGGTCGGAAGATGGATGGCAGCTAACGGATTGAGGGTGAATCCTGACAAGACAGAAGTATTGTTTCTGGGGGACAGAGGGCAGGCAAGTGTGGAGGACTCCCTGGTCCTGTATGGGGTAACTGTGCCCCTGAAGGACTAGGTGTGACGCCTGGGAGTCATTTTGGCCTCGCAGCTGTCCATGGAGTCACAGGTTAATTCTGTGTCCAGGGCATCTGTCTACCAGCTCCATCTGGTATGCCAGTTGAGACCCTACCTGCCTGTGCACTGTCATGCCAGAGTGGTATATGCTCTGGTTATCTTCCGCTTAGACTACTGCAATGTGTTCTACATGGGGCTAACTTTGAAAACTGGTGACTAAGAGCAGCCGCCGAGACCATATAGTACCAGTCCTGAAAGACTCACATTGGCTCCCAGTACATTTCTGAGCGCAATCCAAAGTGCTGGTGCTTATCTTTAGAGCCCTAAATGGCCTTGGCCTGTATATCTGAAGCAGTGTATTTTCATTGCTTCTTTTATGTACTATATTGTATTAAAAATTGCATTCCACTGAATACAAACTTTAATACAATAAAATACAATTAAAATTAATATGAATATTTAATATGGACATGCCACGGACCACCTGAATAAAGCTCTACAGACCACAGTTTGGGAATCCTTGGTTTAGAGAGTTCTTAAAATCTAGAAGGTATGCTTTAGTACACTTAACATTAGCTAGAAGATACTACGTATTTCCCATCATTCTAAGGAACTCAGAGCAGTGTATGCTGTCATTTTCTCCATTGATCCTCACCACAGTCATGTGAGGTAGACTGGCCTGAAACTGAAATTCATGGCTGACTGTCAAAGTAAATGTGATAGTAGAAGACAAGTATTAAACCATTATTAAAGGCTTGACTCATTCATCGTATCAATAATAAGTTAAGCCAAAGTAGTCTGGGTAGATGAAGGGCCAAAATAGAATAGCAGTGGATTGCAGTGTGAGTGAAGGGCTTTTAAAACGCTTCGCTCCCATGCCAACATCTCAATGAAGATTGTTCGCTCCCACCTGCTATTGGTGTTAGGTGAGAAGCTGCCACTGGTGCCAGGAGTAACTTCTTTCCCAGTGCAAATGACAGTTTAGAAGTGGGGGTTGTTAGGAACTTGGAATCAGGTAGAAAGATCAACTAGTTATGCTGTTGTCCTGATCCGAGGTGATCCCCACAGCTGCCATTTAACACTTTCCTTAAAAGATTGGCCACACTGCACTTTTAATGCAATGCATAGCTTGGCCCAAAGAAGTGGCTACTTAACTCATTGCTTGGAAATCAGTTTCCAGCACAAAACTGCTCTATCCAAGCTGCTTTTCCACCCTTGGAGGGAGATGTAGAAAACATGGGGATTCTGTGTTTCCCCAGCAAGACAGATGGTTGGGGAGAGTAATTTTTGAGCTGAAAAGAGACAGGCAGGAGAGAGTTAAGCAGTCTCTATCTGCAAAACTTCCCAGACCTGGAAGGAAGATTCGCTGAAGATAGCAAACATACATAGGATTGCATAGTTACAGGTTGCAATCCTATACAGTGGTACCTCGGGTTAAGTACTTAATTCATTCCAGAGGTCCGTACTTAACCTGAAACTGTTCTTAACCTGAAGCACCACTTTAGCTATGGGGCCTCCTGCTGCTGCCGTGCCGCCAGAGCATGATTTCTGTTCTCATCCTGAAGCAAAGTTCTTAACCCGAGGTACTATTTCCGGGTTAGCGGAGTCAACCCAGAAGCGTTGTCTGAACCTGAAGTGTATGTAACCTGAAGCGTATGTAACCCGAGCTACCACTGTACGGTACATGTCTACTCAGAAGTAAGTCCCATTGAATTCAGCAGCGTTTATTCCCAGGTAAGTGGATATACGATTACAGACTCAGCATCCACTGAGACTGCTTTATTTTTTTCTTCAGGATTCAAAAGAATCACACTGACTCTCAGTTACAAAAAAAAATTTATTTTCCACATTATAGCTTTACAAGCCTGGAAATGTGAAACATCTTGCTGTATGTGTTGTTTTTTACGTTAACAGTAATTGCAGAATCAGGCTTTTGAATTCCTTGCCATCTTAGAAACACACTCTGAACTCTAGCAATAGCAGAGTGTATGACTCCTTATTTTATACAGATCTCATCCCCATAAGGTCGTGGAATATTATGATACCCTTGTGTACCTCAACTATTTAGCAGACAAGATCATTTGACAGTTAGGTTATGCTTCTCTAAATGAGTTTCTGGTTTTAAAATGAAAAGACGGGTGTCCATTCTTCTGAAAACTAAGTTCCTTTCTTCATGATTAAACAGACCTCTCTATTTCACTGTCATAAACTTTTCTGCTGTCGTTGAATTGATCCCCCTTTAATAATAGGGGAAATATTATTCCTATTAATTCTGACACTTTGGGTTCCATCTCTTGCAATTAGCAGCCAACAACAATGTTCCACACTGCTGTTTTGTGCTGAAAATTCAATCATAATAAATAATGAAAATTCTGTTGTTTCAGAGAGAGGATGGGGGGAAAATCAAGCAAAATATATACAATTTGCACACACACACACACACACACACACACAAAACATGATATTGAAAAAGGTAATTTACTATGTATTCTTTTCTGAGACTATGTGGATTGTCTGCTGTCTGGAATAGGAATGAAATCTCGCCTTTGGTATTTCTCCGAGACTGTGATAGCTCAGTTGTCTGCCTCCAAAATGCCAAGATAGGGGAATCTCATCAACCAGAGACCAGCTACATGATGGGCAGTTAATAGATATATCAAACCTTAGGATATATGCTAAGCTGAAGAGATGATTGGTCGCTTGATATACTGATTGATTAGCATAGGGAGAATGGGTTTCTTCTTGACAACCTAAGATTATGCTTCAGCTAAGCTCAAATTGCTTACACCTCTTCTATTGGGTTTAAAATTACAGCCCTGTCATCTAAAACCTCTCTTCAATGAAATTTTTACCATATATAAAAATTAAAGGGGGGAAAAGAAAGTAGGAGTATTGGATAAGAGTAAATGGGAGAGATACATTTCCCACTACTGTTGTTGCTACCACTAGAAAAACCTGATAAGTAAATCCACTTGAGAGAAAAAACACACACCATGCACTCAGCAAACTATCACAGAGCCCTATATAATAGTTTGGAGGAAGGAGGTGAAGGGGAGGAAGGAAAAGAGGTTCAGGATTCAAAGGAGGTTTCCAGGTGGAGCAATTGTCAGGCATTAAGCAGACTAATTCGCAGCACCCAAAACTTGTAAAATAGAAGAGCGGTGTCAAGACCCATGCCAAATCCCGTTAGTCCAGATGAACACCAGAAAATTAATAGCATCACACAGGAAGCAGATTCCAAATTGGTTTGTCTTCAGGGATTATAGAGCACAACTCTGCATAAGGTGCCCCAACCAACTATAAATTGTATCCAACAATGCCACACAGTTGTACCTTGGTTTTCGAACAGCTTAGTTCACGAACAACTGGGAACTCGAATGTCACAACCCCAGAAGTAGGTGTTGCAAACTTCGCCTCAGAAGGCAAACATCTGGCGCAGCTTCTGATTGGCTTCAGGTCGCTCCTGCAGCCAATCGGAGGCCGTGCCTTGGTTTCCGAACGTTTCAGAAGTCGAACGGACTTCCGAAACGCATTCTGTTTGAAAACCAAGGTATGACTGTACTCAGAGCACACACATTGAATTAATGGACATGACTGAATTAAGTCAATTATCTCAATGTGTGTTCTCTCAGTAGTCATTAATAGTAATGGCTAACGTAGGGCCCTTAATTCAAGTGGGTCTACTCTGAGGGAAGTTTAGATACACAATCTCACGTCCTTAGCTTTTGCTTGAAATATACTGGTATCAGGATAGAGCTACACATTACAATGGCAGCACCATGTTCATTTTCTGTCAGCTTAGGGTGTCCTCATTACATAAACTCATATCCACAGAATTTGAAAGGGCATTGTAGCACTGGTGGGATGCACACTGTAATGTTTTCAGGGCATAGAGCAAGTTTAATTCTGCCTCACAGAAGATGAAACATTTTGGTGGCAGTGCCATGCCTATGGCACCACCAACACCAATGCTACAGCTAAAAATCAGGTAGGCCAAACCATGGAATAACATCATTGCATTATTACAAGTAAGTCACCCATGAGAAAAACTGCCAAATCACAGAAGGCTCCGAAACACAAAATCACAAATGTTAATATATCATATAAATATACGTAACAGTAAATTATTATTTTTCCCGAGCAAACACAGTCAACAGTCAATATCCAAAAATGTTTCTAGCAGAATTGGAGAACCATGTGTTTTTTGCTTGCTTGCTTGCTTGCTTGCTTGCTTGCTTATTTATTTATATTTGATTTTTATACCACCCTTCATTGTAAGATCTCAGGGTGGTTCACAGAATAAAATGCAGGATAAAAAAGTACATAAGTAAAACAAAACAGCAAATGATAACCCCTCCCCTTCCGTGTGTGTGTGTGTGTGTGTGTGTGTATGTATAATTATATATATATAATTTTATATATATTTATTACATGGAAAAGGGAGCAGAACGATACAGGGTTTTCCTGTCCTGCTCATAAACATAATATTATACCACTTATTCATATATTTCCATTAGAGATTATTTTTCTGTACATATGTGTTAAAAGATTTGCCCAGTTTCTATTATGCACCGCTAAATAGGACACCAGTGGAATTAAAGAAAAATAAAATAACTTTTCTAATCTTTGGTTCTGTTACTTTGAAGCATGCCCTGTTCCCCTGCCTGATCAAATAAGGATTTGGTTGTAATCTAACACGGGCTAAGTAGTTCATTGAGAATGTTAAAATCTGCATTAATAAACAGGACTGGGCTTCTCAGATTTTTGGCCCCTCCTTTCCTTTTGCTATCTGCTATGAGCGGTAGGGGATCAGCTGCAACTCAAATCCCCAGCTGAACAACCCAAATACAACCGAGTGAGCAGACTTAAAACAAGGCCATTTATTGGTGCCTGTTATGCAAACAAAGCATTCAAGTCTTGGAAACAGATGTCAACTGAAGCATATGCTTACTGTAAACTGGAATTTGATTCTCTTAATAAAAATAGACTTAAATGGGCCTTCAGAGACCAGCCTGCCTCTTGTTGTATACCACTGCCTAACTCAATTCTGTCTTAAGCCTTTCAAAAGATGAATAGTCTGATATCCAAGGGCAAAAGTAGAAAAGCAAAAAAGGAGGAATCAATGAAATAAAAAAATAATAATAATGGAAATAAATGATAACATGTTGGAGCAGTTCCCAGAAGCAATTTTACAGATTTCCTTTAAAAACACAAGACAGGAAGTTAAAAGCTTAGTGCAGGTCACCCATGGCATGTTGAGTTATCATTTTATACCACTTAGGGTGAAAAAGGGACTCAGTGTTCAGGTGGCAAGTTTAGTACAGTGCTTGGCTCTCTCTCCCCCCCCCCCCCCGCCCCGCTTACCTCTTCTCACATTTTGATGCCTTTTAAATGTCACTTATTTTACATGAGGCAGTTGGTGGAGACATGAGTCAACAGCAATCAGAACCATTATCCCCTGCAGCGAGCCCTGGTCCTAATGCATTATGACACCTTAGCTGGCCAGCCACCGATTTACCTTTCTGCTTCTTAGGGAATTAAGTGGCATCATGTGAAAATGGTTGTGATATGAACAGCATGGGCATAACTGGTATTAAATTTACCTCTCAGCCTAAGTGAATTTTCCTCACATGTGACTAATCAAAATGAAAGCTGTGGACACAGGCAGATACGGCCAGCACTCCTCCACCCCTGGGACCGGGGCTATTTTGTTTTATCTCTTTGTACAAGCTGGCAGAAGTTTAAAGTGAAGGGGATAATCCAGTGCTGGTGTCTTTATGAAATAACATCCTTACATGAAGAGGCTTTTAACTGTCTGTCGCCGTCTTGCCTCCCTCCCTCTCTTTTTTGCCCAAAAAAGAAGAAAAAAAAGGGGGGGGAAGTGTGACAATCTCATTTTGCTGAGCACCCTCCCATGAAAAGAGAAAATAATAGCCATAATAGCTATGGCTAGTACTGACCTTACACGATCCATTATCCACTAAACACTTTAAAAGTCAGTTTTACATACGCTTGGGGGGGCGGGGGGAGGAATTATAGAACTATCCTGAGAGCTGATGATGGCGATTTACTAAATTTGGCTTTGCTTTGAAACCCAGTTACCGGATCTCTCAAATCCATATATGTCCGTGCCATTCCTGAAAAGCAGAACAAAATGTCCTTGTTTCAAAACAACAGCTCTCCTTGAAAGGGAAATGGGTAGTAGTGGGAAAACACTTTTCAGAAAGCAAAAGCATACATACAGTAGTGACGCAACCTGCCTGGCCGTGAATGTTCCTCGACATAAATACAAAAGGATGCTAAAGTCCACCAGTATTTTTGGAATAGCTGACATTCAGACGATAAAGAAGTAGTGCTTTACTACCATTTAGCGGCGGCTGGAAGGTGCCAAAGAAAGTGCAGCCACAGCAATTATCATCCTGCACAGTCAAAGCAATGTTTATTGACAGACAAGAATGCTATGAACCAACTGTGAATGTTACTGATAATACATGCACAATGCTAAATTTCACTAGAATAGCATATGCTTCATAGTGTATTTCCCAAGCTGTATTATTTAAAAGCAGTAAGGGCAGCATTGCAACCTTTTTTGCTTTCATTAAAGGGGGTGGGGAGCAAACTTGTTTGCACTCTATTGATCACAGTCTGTTACAAAATTCTAGCCATTTATTTTGTCAAATCGTACAGCATCTATTTTGATGAATGAGTTGTTGACGTTCCTTATGTTGTGATCTGTTAGCTTAAGGCTGTGGAAGATCAAACTTCTCCTTCAGCAATTGTTCTATTTATTAAAAAAAAACAACCCAATTTTTTAAAAAAGCTCAACAACAACCCTAAAGATGGCTTATAAATTAGTAGGCAGTACGAAAACCATTCTTCACCACAGTACAAAGAACATGATCCTCCAACCACTTTTTACTTCCATTGATTTCAAAGGGAAAGTATACCACTTTTCTGAAGCGTGAAACGTAAAACAATTTTTAAAATCACATACTTCAAAAGCGAAAATACATGAGCATGCCCCAAACCCACAGACTATTGGGGTTCAAAAACATATAACAGTAGTAGCTGCTTTTCATTTTGTCATACGCTAATTGGTGGCTAAAATCTATTAACTTGTCTAATCTTTTCATGACATTCTCTTCTGTAAGGCTCTTGCTTCCATTCACACTGTTCCTCAGGGCAAGATGGTCCTGCATTGTCAGAGGTTGAACTAGATGACCCTCAGGGTTCCTTCCAACTCTACAATTCTATGGTTCTATTATTCTAAGTCCACTTCATGCAGTTGGAAGGGGGTCATCTCAGCTGGAATAACTGGGGAGTTTCACGGAGGCACCTCTTCCTAAATTGTTGCCTATTCCCTCCACCCTTAATATAAAAATACGGTAACCCAGTGTAGGGGAGCTGAGAGAGATTAATTCTGAACTTCAATATGCCTAACTCTGACTTGAAATTTGTAAACTATTTCACATGAAGAAACAGCAGCAATTCAATTCCCCAGATTATGTTGTTGTTGTTTAGTCATTTAGTCGTGTCCGACTCTTCGTGACCCCATGGACCAGAGCACGCCAGGCCCTCCTGTCTTCCACTACCTCCCGCAGTTTGGTCAAACTCTTGCTGCAAGTCTCGAGAACACTGTCCAGCATCAGGGTCTTTTCCAGGGAGTCTTCTCTTCTCATGAGGTGGCCAAAGTATTGGAGCCTCAGCTTCAGGATCTGTTCTTCCAGTGAGCACTCAGGGCTGATTTCCTTCAGAATGGATAGGTTTGATCTTCTTGTAGTCCATGGGACTCTTAAGAATCTCCTCCAGCACCATAATTCAAAAGCATCAATTCTTCGGCGATCAGCCTTCTTTATGGTCCAGCTCTCACTTCCATACATCACTACTGGGAAAACCATAGCTTTAACTATACAGACCCCAGATTATAAATCCTTCTAAAATTGCACTTTCCCCTAAATATATGGTGGGCTCACATGAGAACCCATGGGCAATGGTTTTCAGAGAGTCAAGGCAAAATCTGAGAAGCCCCTTATCAGCACTCACCAACCTTTCTTATGGATGGGACTGGGAGTAGAGCTGCCCCAGAAGAGGCAACCTGACTTTAAAACACACACAACAACAACACCCCAAAACTTTAAGCAAACACTAGGAGACATGTCCCCACCAGACTTTTAGGAGACATCTGAAGACTGCCCTGTACCTGGAGGTTTTTAATGTTTGAGGTTTTATTGTGCTTTTAATACTTTGCTGGGAACTGCCCAGAATGGCTGGGGCAACCCAGTCAGATGGGTGGCATATAAAACAACAACAACAACAACAACAACAACAACCTAGTCCTTGGACACACCCATTTGCCACTCTGTTTTGTTTTACTGCTTGCCAGCCACAGGGAGCAATTGCCAGGCAAAACTTGGAAAGTCTGGAAATGAATGAAGTTTTCTATACATGTTTCTTAACCAAAAAAAATATGGATAGAATTTTTTATTTACCCTTTTTGTTTTTTTGGAGCCAGGAGCCAGTTTGTCTTAGGCCACCCCGCTGGCAGCAGCGGTTTTCAGTTTTTCCACCACTGCTTTATACTGCAGAAAAAAGGCTGTGACACACCATTTGTTACTCATGACAAAATGTAGAAGGATGCTTAAAAGCAAACAAGATCGTTGTGGTGTTAAGCAAAATCCTATGATATCTGACACCATGTTATTTAGTTATGTTAGACCTACAGAAGATTATAAAATACTGATACACAACCTTTAAAATTTGATTACACACTAAGGAAGGGAGAGGTAATATACCCAACATTTGTGGTCGGACATATTTGTCATCATAGTCTGGTCTGACCTATTTGCTAGTGGGCTAGAGTGAAGCACCAAGTGCTATCATGCTGTTCCTTTAAAAACCAAACACTCATCATCCGGGGTAGGTATTGTATCATTTTTGAGTGAGCGGTAGTCAATGTCTGCAGCATAACTGTTCCAGGAAATCTCTTGCAAATGATTATGACTAATCTTTTGTTCTCTCCTCTACCCACTTTAGGAAAGGTGAAGCATGCCACAAACATATTCTATAGAGGGTGGGTTCCCCCCCCCCAATAAGTGACTGCAGATATAAACTATCTGCCACTTGGGCCAGCACTAAGAGAATATTTTAACAAATTCAGAAACTGATATGCTGTCAGCCCCAGCTCCTGTGAAACCGAGAGCAGGGTAATGCAAGGCAAAAGTGGTTTGCAGTTAGCAAGAGCCAGCCTCCCTGAAGGCTTTTATAGGACTCATTGAGTTATCACATGGCCTTGCACTCTCCTGCTGCTAAAGTGAGGCTTCCTGGGCTGGTGATGCTGGTCTGCTTGAATCTCTTCTTTTGGCCAGAGCTCGGTGGTGATACACAGGATGAATCCTAGCTTGGTATCCCTACAGCTCCCAGTCCAAGTACTGACCACTACTGATTCTGAACAGTGGTGTACCTAGTTTAGTACCATGCCAGATTTGTTTAAAACAAGGAACAGGTGAGCAAAGTAGACAATCTTCACAAGCTGTGTTATCCAACGTCCTTTAACTTCAAGCAACAACAAAAAAAATCAAACAAAAACTCTACCCCCAAAACTTTGCTCTACCTCCCAAATTAGCAGAGTATGTAATAAAACATTTTTTTTTCTTATACAGACTAGCAAAGTACAATGGTGGGAACATCCAGTGTTGAAGGTGAGCATGTCACAGTGTAAACAAGTGATCACCAGGAGCCCCATGTAAACTGTCCTGAGTTTTCTTTTTTTATATAGAAAGAATGGGGTACGGGCATAGAAAAATAAATAAAAACTCTCCAGTCTCTTTCGTGTACATTCTTTGGTCATCAAAGAGAGCAGACTTTGAATTCATTTACACATGCAAAATCCTCCACACAATCTGAACCAATACTTAACCCAAAGGGGTGTTTTGTATTTTAATTGTTGGCTATTAAAAAAAAAAATCTATCTAGCTATCTATTTTAGGTTGCCCAGAAAACTTACATTATGGGGTGGCATACAAATGCCATAATTTAAAAAAAAAAAAATTAAATTAAGTGTAAATATTTCCATAATACACAGTACTGCAGCATAGTTATGGTGGTGGAGGAACCAAACAAATAGAAAAGGATTTGTGTGATATTTATTTGCCTTATGTCTAACCTAAGCACCATGGATAGCTCCTCTGGAATGAAAAATTGTATAGATATGAAGGTTGTTTGATACGATATATTTCTGCTTCAGGACCACATTATACATGAGGGTCTTTCTTCATACAATGAGAAGCATGCCTATGAACCTACAGTGGAAAACATACTCAACACATGAAGCAGAATGACAAAGCAAAGATATTGTGTTGTATATTTTACGATCTCCAGTCGTAAATCATGAGGGTGGTCCAGCACACTTCCTCATGCGTGTGCCAGTTCCCTAGTTTAGCAGAGTAGCAATCGCGTCGAAGGATCAAGTTGCGCACAGACGATGGCAATAAATCACTCATGGAAGCAATGAAACTCAGTCAAGCATTGTTTACTTGAAAGGTAATAAACAATCGTGTCGGTAAAAGAATATTTACAACTTTACTACCGCACAGATAGTAAGGCACACATCAGGTCTGCATGTTGCCTGTAAAAGAGCTCAGACCTGACTGCACACACACACAGCTCACAATTGTAGGAATTGTGCATGTTCAGTGAGAAGAGCTCCACACCTTTTATAGACTACATTTGCATCTGTAAACTAAACAATCCTGCACTTCGATGCTTCGAGAATCTTCATGAATCTTCTCTCAGTTTCACACACTTATTCTAACATGTTGTTGGACTACAACTCCATCATCCCTGACCCTTGACCAGACTGGCTAAGGCTAATGGGAGTTGGAGTCCAGCAGCAACTGGAGGGACCAAATTGGCCTAGTAGGAGGTGCTGTTGTTGTTGTTTAGTCATTTAGTCATGTCCAACTCTTCGTGACCCCATGGACCAGAGCACGCCAGGCACTCCTGTCTTCCACTGCCTCCCGCAGTTTGGTCAAACTCATGCTGGTAGCTTCGAGAACACTGTCCAACCATCTTGTCCTCTGTCGTCCCCTTCTCCTTGTGCCCTCCATCTTTCCCAACATCGGGGTCTTTTTCAGGGAGTCTTCTCTTCTCATGAGGTGGCCAAAGTATTGGAGCCTCAGCTTCAAGAGCTACATCATTCCAATTTCATGCCTAAGAGGCTGTGAGTAAACAAATGCACCAGTGTTGATGGTAAGCACTGGTGAAAAGTCACATCACAGAAGAGTAGCTGGAGAAACATCCACATTCGAAAAACTGTGCTGTAACAAGACTGGGCAACTGGAGATCTGCAGGCTGTTTGGCTACACGTTTGTGAAGAGTATCCCATGTAGGGGTTGTCCAGCTTTTAAAGCTTGAAATCATGTGAGTATGCGCCCCCACCCCATCACTGGAGGAAAAGACCCCCACTTCAGTCACCACTACACACTCACAGAGAGGAGCTCCTTTCACCTCTCCTTTGTTCAGATCTAATGGGAGAGTGAGTGTCCAGTCTGGGCATCCAATCAAATGTGTCCATGTTTAAGGGTGTGTGTTCATTGCTGGAGAGCCTGAGCCAGTACAAGTAGGAATGGAAAAGAATAGTGAACAGTCTCTTGTGCACTGTGGATTTTTGAGGATCCATTTCATGAAAGGGTTACTAGAAACCCCTCCCATGTCTGCTGTTCAGTATGTGCACAGAACTGCATGTACAGGAGGGGATGATTCATATTATATGCTCGGAATGCTCTTAATTGACTAAGCATATACTTTTCCTCTGCATTCCTGCTGCCAAGATGATGTGACTAGGTACTAGGGCAGGTGGGAGGGGTACAGAAGAATCGGGATGAAAGAAAAAATAGCAAGGGTACTCATTCAGTCCCCAAAGAAGAAATATAACAGCTTCTAAGAATTGCTTAAATAGTTGTATCAATAAAAAAAAATTGCTTAATTAGGAATTGCTGGACTGATGGAATATTCTAAAATTACCAAAATGACAATTCTTAGCCGGGGGGCGGGGGGCGGGAATGATTGTTGAATTGAAGCAAAACATAGTGTGAACCCTGTGGTATTTTGTGAATTAGCTGAGTCACCTACATTTCATTATGAGTCCCCTCACAACAGGAGCTAGAGAAATCAATTTGCTTTACTACGGTTATCGAATGCAAGCCACACATACAAATAAAAATAATGCTTAGTACAACCACGTTCAATTTAAAATATATGAAAACTTCCCCTACCTACCCCCTATCGCAAGATGCATCAATGACTGTAGTAACATATCCCAATCACTTTTTGCAGAAAGACTATTCCAGAGCAATAGTGTTAAGTCATGCCTCAATGCTAAAAACAGCAATGTACCATCCCATTCATTTCACGGTCATTTTGCGCAAGTACAAGTTATGGGTTTTCAGTATTAGATTAATTCATTTTAAAAACTTGTGTTCAACAACAAAAAATCTGTAACTGTGGAAGTCTTTTTGAAACTCCCTGACTTCTATAGTAAGAATAAAACATTTCTTCTATAGTAAGAATAAAACATATCAAAATATACATAAAATATAACTCTTACAAAGATAATATATAACTCTTACAAAGAGTTATATATAAATATATAAAATTTAACTCTTACAAAGATAAAATATAACTCTTACAAATATAACTCTTACAAAGAAAGCAGACAAGGGGACATATGGCTTGTTGAGTACTGTTTAATTTATACTAGATATAAATTCACCCCGTTAATAAAATATTATGCATGTTTCTTTTAAAGATCTAGAGAACTTAATGATCAATAACTGCAGCTTGAACAAAATGGATTACTCCGCATCTAAATCTGGATATGTACAATTCAAAAGATCAAAAGAAGTTCATCTGCAGATTTTAAGCTTTAAATTAGAGTCCATCCTCTAATAGCATTTGTAGTCCTTCATGCTACCAGAGGAAATCAAATCCTATGCCTCAGGGCATAAGCAATGTGCTGTAGGGGTAAGGAAGGTATTCCCCATATGTAAGCATTGCACAATTGTCTGCGTTGCACAAAGCATTGCACAAAGGTTTCTGCTTTTCTCCATAGCATCAGGTGTTGGGCAGTGCTGGAGGCAGGATACTCAGCTTGACAGACTGCTGCTCTGATCTAGTGTGACAAACACGATGCTCTTATGAAAAGAAAATGTATGAGCAGATCCTGAGATCCCTGATTAGCACCTGCTTTGGTTTTTATATTGCTTTTGCAGCAACTGAATTAGCTCAACATTTAGGGCAAAATAATATCCTGATATTTTGCTAAAACCACTCTTGTACAAATGCACATCAGATCACATGCATGTAACCTGCAGATTGTTGAGCACAGTGACTTAGTAATGATTATTTTATTGTCCATTCTCTGCCCCATAATGTTGATTAGCCAGAAGCCAATTTATAAGTGATTCATTTCTCTTTACTTTAGTTTTGTAAATTAGAGATGGTACACCTAACTCCTTAGAATACTTTTTAGATCATATATCTAGATTGAAGATGTCCCGACCAAGGCAATGTATATTTTCTTCTGCATTTTGTGAAGACTAGGCTCAGCACAGATTAACACCATAACAGCCCTCTGGATGAAACCAAGGATCTACGTAGTCATCTCTGAGATGCCCACACATAAGGCATGAAGGCAGCAAAACATCTGCTGTAGTAAATCAGCTCATGAAAAGGACCACTGCACCTGCCAAACAAAATGTTCAATCAGTGTCCAGGTACACTCCCAATAAAGCTGGGATTGGTCCTAACTATCTAATTAGAATTATTCAAGTGGCAATTCTGGGCTTACACCTTTAAAATATATGTTAGGAGTAATGTAAGTTAAGTGGTTGCTGTGGGTTAAACCACAGAGCCTAGGACTTGCCAATCAGAAGGTCAGCGGTTCAAATCCCCACGACGGGGTGCTCCGTCCCTGCTCCTGCCAACCTAGCAGTTCGAAAGCATGTCAAAGTGCAAGTAGATAAATAGGTACCGCTCTGGTGGGAAGGTAAACAGCGTTTCCATGTGCTGCTCTGGTTCGCCAGAAGTGGCTTAGTCATGCTAGCCACATGACCCGGAAGCTGTATGCCGGCTCCCTCGGCCAATAAAGTGAGATTAGCGCCGCAACCCCAGAGTCGGTCACGACTGGACCTAATGGTCAGGGGTCCCTTTACCTTTGCCTAAGTTAAGTGGTTAATGTGCATAACAACTGGCCACTGTTCACATTCATGGAGAATGTGGAAATAAACTGTCCAAGAAAAGGGAATTGTGAGTGTTTCTCTGCCATTATGCATAATCTCCAACAGGCCTTGAGGAACGTGCATCCCAGTCCTGGAGGGCACATGGATGACCGCAGAGGGAAGACTAGGAAGGAGAAGTCCTGTTGCACGAGTGGAAGTCCATTTCACTGACACCACTAGATATCATTCAATAAAGTCAAAACGAATCTAGACGTAGGTTTTATTGACTTATCCTTGTGTCTCCATTTTTCTCTTTTCAACAAATATTCTGAATATTTATTTAACATTCATGTATTTGTTTCAAAGGCTGACATTGCTAGGTGTTCATTGTGCTAATTTTATTTAGTTTATTTATAGCTTTTGACATTTTCCTAGAACAAAGTGCCTTGTTCCTGGTCTCATTGTGAAAGTCATAAATGACTACAATTGTAATGCCCATTATTGTTAAAATTCATTGTTAACAAATGACATTACCAAAAAATGTGAACACACTCCAGTGGTGTTGTTGCTTCCAGCAAGAAGCAATTTCATGTCAACAAGCAGTTCACCTATGTTTTATGAGAACAATCAGCTAACTATCTGTAAGCAAAATCATGTGCTTACATAAATATAAAATCCTATTCTATTTAGTGGTTTCTAGTAAGCCATTAAAAGCTTAGCTATGAAAAAAGTGCTTTTCAAGAAGATTTGGAAGTCACCGGTCCTTTAATGAAATCAACAGGAAAACTGCTATAGGGATGTGGTGCCAGGGAGAGGGCATGAGAATAGATAGGGAGGAAATAGGATTGTGTTCCAAGAAGCTTGCAAAAGAACTTCTAAAATGTTTAATCACTCCTTGAGAAAAGGTGTCTAAGGCTACAATGCTGTGCTTAGTTGTTAAGTCTGCTGAACAAAATGTACTTCTGAACAAACAGGATCAGGTTCTACACTCCACAGGGATCTAAGCTCAAATAAAATGATACATACACACTTAACAATGCAGAGCCAAGATTACCATAAAGGAGGGATATCCCTGAAGAATATACAGAAGCTTCTGCTTCTGTACCAACTTCCAATTGTCTCAGGGCAGTAAATCAAGGTACAGTGGTACCTTGGTTCTCAAATGCCTTGGTTCCCAAACGCCGAAAACCCGGAAGTAAGTGTTCCGGTTTTCAAACGTTTATCAGAAGCCGAACATCCAATGTGGCTCTCAGCTATTGTTTCCGAGGCGCCTGCACCAATCAGAAGCTGTGCTTTGGTTTTTGAACATTTTGGAACTAAAACAGACTTCCAAAATAAATAGCAAAATAAATAGCAAAAATAAAAGTGCCAAACTTAATCTGTTTTGGAAGTCAAACAGACTTCCAAAACTGATTAAGTTTGGCACTTTTATTTTTGCTATTTATTTTGCTTTTTTGTTTTTGAAGCTTTTTTGGTTAATTTGTTTTTGTGACTGTGTGGAACCCAGTTCAGCTACTGATTGATTGATTGATTGATTGATTGATTGATTGACTGACTGATTTTGTGACTGCGGAAATGGATAAAAGCCCCCGTCAAAACAATGTCTATCATCAGTGCAGGTAAGAAAAAAAATATTAATTTTTATCACCTACAATACTGTCTTATTTATTTTATAGTACAGTACATTGATTATTGCTTTCATTTTATGGATCAATGGTCTCATTAGATAGTAAAATTCATGTTAAATTGCTGTTTTAGGGGTTGTTTTTAAAAGACTGGAATGGATTAATCCATTTTGTATTACTTTCTATGGGAAAGCACGCCTTGTTTTTGGAATGCTTTGCTTTTGGTACGGACTTCCAGAAAGGATTAAGTTTGAGAACCAAGGTACCACTGTACTGGACACGGGTGGTGCTGTGGGTTAAACCACAGAGCCTAGGACTTGCAATCAGAAGGTCAGCAGTTCGAATCCCCATGACGGGGTGAGCTCCCGTTGCTCAGTCCCTGCTCCTGCCCACCTAGCAGTTCGAAAGCACGGCAGTGCAAGTAGATAAATAGGTACCGCTCTGGCAGGAAGGTAAACGGTGTTTCCGTGCGCTGCTCTGGTTCGCCAGAAGCGGCTTAGTCATGCTGGCCACATGACGCGGAAGCTGTACGCCGGCTCCCTTGGCCAATAAAGCGAGATGAGCGCCGCAACCCCAGAGTCGGCCACGACTGGACCTAATGGTCAGGGGTCCCTTTACCTTTACCACTGTACTTATTTTGGCATAAAGTCCTGGTGGTTTTGGGCCCAAGAAACCTAATAGACTACTCCTTTGACTGACCACATGGACCAACCTAGACCATGAAATCATCACCTGAGGCTTTTCTTGTCAATGCTTTTCTACTGGAAATAAGTTTTGGTTCATTCTATGGTGTATATCCCCTTTTTACATTCCACTGAGAAGTCATGTCGGTTTTCTGCTTTTACTAAACAGAAGGTGATATGATGTTCAAGCTACGGCCTTGCTATCCAGTGTTGGAGTATGAATAGGCTCAAGAACAGCCCCTAAGCTAAACTCTCCTCCAGACCACCTTGTTGTAATAACAGAGGCAATGGACTCGCCTATAAAACGTGCTCCTTCCACTTGGTCTCAGCTGAGAACATGACGCAGCATTGCGTATATGCATGGACGGGGGCATTGCTGTTTGCCTGTGCTCCCGAAACTCAGTAGTTAAGCCTGCTGCAAATTTTCAATCTACAATTCAATATATATATATAAAAGTTTTTGAAGTTGCAAGACTGCAAGATCGGAGCTGAAACTCACCACTTATATACCATTGTTGCATCCTGAGTTGACACTATGCAGAATTTACACTATAAATGAAGGGTGCTTTCAAAGAAGTTAATGGTGTTACTCAAGCTTCACACTGTGCATGAAAGGAAAATGTAGCAAAAAGAAACTATTTACATGAGAGGGAAAATTATGGTGTAGATGAAATCATGCTATATTGTAGAAGAAAGGCGTTTATAGGATATAATTATGTCAAAGCACATATCTTTAGTATTCTGTAGAACTGGACTATACTCTAAATAATTATGTTTTATAAAGAACCATATATAATTACTATGCTTTCTTACCATAAAAAACTTTTATTTATGAAAAAAAATAAGGGTTCTTCTGAGTTTTATGCGCCAAACATTTCCTATCATTTCAGACCACAGATAACTGAATTCTAAAACCATGGAAAAAGTGGGATTTAATTACATCATTTAATTTATAAGTGAGAGTAAAAATTTCAGCACTTTCCTGTGAATTGTCTGTGACCATTTCATTTCAGGACTGTATAATTAATAAAGAGCAAAAGCACAGATAGGTGTGGCTACAATACCAGACAGCATTTCACTCTATCATCAATGGAGGAAGTCTGGATATTTTTCAAAATTATAAGCATGAAAATTTACATACTGAAGATGAAAGGGTTTAGTCTCCCAACAGTGAGCAGGGGATTTATTCTAACATTAATAGGAATTACCAAAATAAATCCACAGCCCATTGATAAAACAAATAGGAATATAACTGTAACAATAGCACAGACTATCTGCCATTTTTTAAAATGGTGAATTGTTCATAGTGTAAATATTTTCTTCAAAATGTGGCTGTATGTGTTCCAGACTCTGAATTATACTTTAGAAAATTAAGAGTGAGGTATTCATTTGTCCCTAGATATTTTCATCATCTGCTTTACTTTCAAGTGGTTTTAAATATTCCCATGAAATTTGAATTTAGCACATACTACATCAGTGGTTCTTCACCAATACTTCCTTATCTAGCTTGTATGTCTGGCAAAGTGCGCTCTAATGCATACAAATATGAAATAGGAAGTTCACATGAGTCATTTTATCCTTCTATTTGCTAGCATGATTTTTCATGTCTTTCTGGAACATGAATGGTTTGGAGGAATCTACAGTAATTCAAATGAATGCAACCACAGCCCTATAGATGGGTGTAGCTGATATAATATTAACATGCTAACCAAAACAGCAAAATGATCTAAGCATGGGCATTGGGTACAGGAGTGCTCCTGTATAGGGAACAATAGAGACAAGATTATGGTGCTGGAGGAGACTCTTGAGAGTCCCATGGACTGTAAGAAGATCAAACCTATCCATTCTTAAGGAAATCAGCCCTGATTGCTCACTGGAAGGACAGATCCTGAAGCTGAGGCTCCTATACTTTGGCCTCCTCATGAGAAGAGAAGACTCCCTGGAAAAGACCCTGATGTTGGGAAAGATGGAGGGCACAAGGAGAAGGGGACGACAGAGGACGAGATGGTTGGACAGTGTTCTCGAAGCTACCAGCATGAGTTTGACCAAACTGCGGGAGGCAGTGGAAGACAGGAGTGCCTGGCATGCTCTGGTCCATAGGGTCATGAAGAGTCGGACACGACTCAACGACTAAACAACAACAACAAAGAAATTTTGTAAATAATGATATTTTCATTGGAAGAATATGATGAACAGCAACTGAATGGTTAACTATAAGTCATCCCAGGACAGATATAAAGAAATAAGGACAACCCTCTGGCTTGAACATGGTGCTCTTCCATTTTTTCATAGCCTCCTTCCTACCCTGATGTATTGGCACAGAAATGTGGGGGGAACTTAGTTCCTTGGGCCTGGGAAAAGGCGCTTTAGAGGGCCCTAGCTCCAATTGTATGGGCTTTGGTGTGTTAAAACTGGTTCAGCAGGCTCCTGCCCTCAGACCTCAGATTGTCTTGATCACCAACATCAGGCTTAGAGCCAGGAACATGTTCTGGCTCTTTAGATGGTTGCACAGTAGGTTCTGACCCCTTCGCCCCAGTGCTGATGGCTATAGAGGAAACTGATCATTCTGCCATTATTTCTGCTAGTCTATGATGCTGGATACATTTCACGCCAGCAAACAAAAAACCCCAAATGTAAATCTGTCCTGATTTAAAGAAACAAGGAACTCTCCCTTCAGAATTTTCAAAAATTTTTAGCATCCTGGCAAGTCTGGAAAAGGCAGTCTGGCTTTGCTCACAAGGCTTATGGGTGGTGTTTAAATATTACTGCTGTACAGATGAATAGCAAAGCCTATGAAAATTTCATGTTTCATCTAGCTAGTATTTTAATTCAAAATTTGAAGCTTCTTTTCATCTGCTCATAGTGTTAACTTGTTGTAATTTCTTTTTCAGTAAGATCAAGTAAAAGTGTTTTGTGGTGTCACTTTGGATAATCAGCCTTTTTAAATCTTGTTTCTTTCTTGGCAAGTAAATAAATATTTTAAATGTAATTGGTGCAATTATGTTTCATTGAACAACTTTATGTTGCACTTCATGTCATGTCACATTTTTTTCCCTTAGTGTATTTCTTGAAAATTCCAGCTTAATTGTACATAGTATGCTCCGAAAATAATTATTGGCTCTGCTCTGTGATGGAAGAGGCAGAGCTATTGTTAAAATCTCAGCCATAGCTATTCATACATTGTAACAATGAGAATTCTGGTGGGTTTTTTTACTGGTATTCTTCCAACTAACAAAAAAGCCCACCCACCCACAATAAAAATATATGCTAAATAATACTGTGGCATGTTACTAACTTATGTATACTTTCAGTGGCAGAATCAGAATCAGTATATAAAGATGCATAGGCACTTCTGCTCATATCTATATTGTCAGGAGAGGACACTTTAAAAAGTTCTGGTCATCTACTGGAAGACACTTAGAAATGGAAGATGTAATACCAAACAGCAGTAGTCTGCCACCCTGACTGTGGGAACGCTCATGCTGAGTTTGGTGATAATATATCAAGAAGTGGCCAAACGTATGTCATAAGACAAGCTAAGTCACACCAAATCAATGCTTTGGTCCACCATCTTGCTTCCAATGTGTGGTTGGCACCCAAACATCAATGGAGATCACACACCCCCTAAGAAACCCTCACAACAAGTTTGGCAACAATATCACGAGAGGCGGCCAAACCTATGGAGAGCAAGCAAACAGACAAACCGTTTTCCAAAATCTGTAGGAGATGTACGTCACCCTTAGGACTTTGTTATAGGGTTATAGAAAATATTTATAGTAAAAGTACAATTGCTTGTGGTGGACTTCACCTCCATCTGGGTTCTTAGCTCCCATGGAAGTGCTTCTTACCTGAGTGCTTCTTGCCTGAGTGGTGTAGTGGTGGATACAGTAGAGGAAACACACATAAAGGTCAGGTTTGAACAGGTGAAACAAAGGTAGTTTTGGACAAAGGGAAGTCTTTGTCGGCAAGACCTAGATGCAGAAAGCAGAACAGAATCAAGCAAGAGCTAGGCAGAACCAATCAGAACCTTGGATAGAGCATTGGTTTTTCAGCTATAGAAAGAGGAGAGAGCCATTGGCTTAAGTAGGGTGCAAAGGCTTTCTAACACTTTATAAGCATGCAGCTGCTGTAGAGCTACCTCCATGGGGAAGCTACTTTGGATCTAAAATTCAGTTGCCATCATAGACTTAAAAGGAGTGAACTGCAGCAGGAGAGCATCCTCAGAATCCACAGAGTCAGGCAAAGCCATATCTTTTAATCTAGAAAGACACAGTAGGGGGAACAGAGGTGCTTCATCCAGGTCATCCTCTGAGCATGAGCAGGGTTTGAAGCTGAACATGATGTATCCCTATAACTCTTATGAATTGTTACACTTTAATTCCATTCTTCAGTCAAAGAGCTCAAGGTGAAGCACACTACGCTATGCAACTTCACTTAGAAGCCCCATTAAGTGTCACTAGAAAGACCCTGAACACAAAGTCCAGCTGCATAAAAAGCCTTTCTGTTCTCTTGCAGGTCCAAACCATGTAACAGCAATACCAAATACGATGGCAGGTAAAAGAGAGGAAAGGGACATGCTAGTAGATCAGGGCAACTGCATCTACTTACATGTTGTAAGTATGGCCTTTACAAGGAAGAGCATCATTCTGCTTTCATATTAGGACAAATTCTCTTCAGAGAGACCGACTGGTGACTTCTTCGAAGTTTAAAGTATCTACTTGCAAAGAATTTGTAATCCAGTATCTGTTGAGGGATGATACTCCCGAAACTACTGCGATTGTTTCAGGATATTGAGCCGAGACTTTTAAAGTCAAATTTAAAACTACTTAATTGTACTTAATCATGACTAATGTGTCTTTAATAAGTTTTATGTGTTTAATATGTCTGGATTACCAATGTTTCATGGATGCTTTTTTAGGATTTTATTGTCCGAATTATGCAAATAATGGCTGAATGAATTAATATTAGGACAAGTTGCAGAGGATGTCATTCAATGTGTTCAGCACATCTGAGACTCTAAACCACATGCAGCCCTTCGGAACTTTCTTTTTCCACCCACCCACATAAAGCAACTAATATTTTTTCCATGGAAAAAAGTCCAGAGTAGGCATGGATGTATGTGGCATCATATGGGGAAAGTGTGACATTGGTAGACATTCTACTGAATTTGTAAAAAGAGGCTTATAGCATCTTAAAGGCTAACAGACTGGGTGTAGCATAAGCTTTTTTAAACTGAAGTCCACTTCAGCAGATGTATGAAGTGTTATCTTCAGTTGACAGATATAAATATACATTGGTTTAGAGAAACTGTAAATAGTGGAGTCAAATGTTTGACATGCAAGAGGTTCGGTCTGTGACATGGAAATGTCAGACTGTATGTCTTGCATCTCCATGGTCTTTTGGCTCCACTGTTTACTATTTTTCTCCGTAAATACCTGTATGTATGTCTTTCAGCCAAGGGAGGACAAGACTTCATGCACCCTAGTCCACAAAAAACACAATAAATCTGGTAGCCTACAAGTGGTAAAAGTCTCTTTTTTGAGTTTGGAGTTAACCAACAGGATTACCATTCTGGAAATAGTTGTATTTCCCAGGGACTGTTTGCAACATACCTCAGGATGTTTGGGAAACTAGGAGGAAGGTCCTGAATTGGAAAAGATTGTGAGAGAAGTTTGTTTTCCTCCTTTCAGCTAAGGTTTGAAATGGTGGAAGCTAAAAGGAGAGGCAGCAGACTCTGAAGAAAGTGAATGAAGTTTTGGACAGCAGGGAGATATTAAAACAGGCAGAACTTTATTTTCTCCATCCTTCTATTCATCCATCCAAACAGATCCTTGCATGCAGCATCAAACTATACACTAAAATTGCCTGTAATGATTCCATTGCATGCACCCTCAAAACAGATGGTTGTGCTCTGTTGTGTGTGTGGTGAGGGGCAGGGTATTTTAAAGACAGGGTGCATTTGGAAACACTGAATAATGCATTCAATCCACTTTGATGTAAGATGTTGAAGCAGGAACACTGCTCATTTGGCCTTTGTGATGGAAACTTGGTCTGTATCTCAGGTTGTGTGGGTCAGGATGGGTATAATGATGCTGCCACCAAGGGGGGTGGGCTTAGAAGCAAGCAAAAAGCTTGCCCTGTCCAGCCAACATCAGCTAAGAGTGCGCAAAATAAAGGCGCACCCCCCCAAAAAAGCTAAGCAAAAGCAATGCCCAATGACTGTATCCCTTAAGCTGCCCCTAAAATATTATTTGTCATTGGCAACAGGAAACATGCAATGCTGTTGAAAAGGTTAGTGCCCCTCTGCAAAGAAATTGCATTTTTTTTCACTGCCAGAAGATGACCTTATCGTGATTTGCAGTTTTCCCTTCTTATCATATTGTATTACTATCAGTAATATCTGTTCAATACAGGAGTTCTACCTGATCACTGGAATGACACTGACATCTTATCTACTCAGACTTATATAAGATGTTATTACTAAGGCATCACAAAGAGTTCAGAAACACCAACACTTCTGCAAAGTATTTGATCTGTAATGAAGCATTTTCTATGAATAAACTTCCTTGTCTCTTTCTTTAATACTGTCAGCTGAATTTGAAGAGCGGACGCGGGACTTAAGTAAATCACAATTGAGAAACAGAATATAATTAATGTTCAAGGCCTTATTCAATTCAAGATGCAGAAGCTCCCCTCCACCACTGAAGGGAAAAGCTACGTTCTGAATACATAGTAAGAACATTGTTTAGCATGTCCCCAAAATACAAGAGGAATAAAGTAGAAGGACGAGCAGTCTGTTATGTTCTGGAACTAATTTCTAGTCCTACTGTCAAGGCTGAAATACAATCATAGCTTATAAGGAAGCAAACCTCACCCTCATTACCTGGGAGCAAGCTCCATTGAATTCAATTGGTTAGGATTGTGCAGTAAGGCACCAGAAAGCAAGGAACACATGAGCTTCTATTCCCTCTGGAATCCTAAATATTTTTACAAAACCAGCAAACTGCATGCTGATCAAGCATGGAAAGGATGGGGAATCTTTGGCCCTGCATATGTTGTTAGACCACAACTCTCATTGTCCAGATTATTGACCACACTGTTTTGGACTACAGTGGTACCTCTGGTTACGTACGCTTCAGGTTACATACGCTTCAGGTTACAGACTCCGCTAACCCAGAAATAGTGCTTCAGGTTAAGAACTTTGCTTCAGGATGAGAACAGAAATCGTGCTCCGGCGGCGCGGCAGCAGCAGGAGGCCCCATTAGCTAAAGTGGTGCTTCAGATTAAGAACAGTTTCAGGTTACGTACAGACCTCCGGAACGAATTAAGTACTTAATCTGAGGTACCACTATAATGGGAACTGGAATCCAGCAACTTAAGGAAGTCCACAAGTTCCCTATCCCTGATACAAGGTATGGTATTCCTTGGTTGTTTTAGTTTGCCTTGCACTGTCCTCTCTTTTAATATGCTATCTTAAAGCTGAAAAAGCTTTGAATTTATTATTTAGGGCCTTGTACCAGTTATCTCTTTAAAACATCCCCCCCCCCAGTCTATCCAAGACTTGAGGTAACTTCCAAGAAAAATAAAGATAAGTACATCACAATGCAAGTTAAAAATTGTCATAATAAATAAACAGCAAAACAATCTGCCAAAGCAATAAACGAGTAAAATATCAAGATTTTTATTTGAATCATTTTGAATTGAGAGCTGTCGTGGACACAGGATTGTCAGGTTAAACATCGACATTAAACTTTGCATCCAAGTAGGACAAATTATTTAGACTGAATGTATCTAGTGGTTTGCTGTGACCCAGCAAATACCCACAGTCTCTCACACTCACCCTACCTCTGGCCATAGCAAATCCCATAGTGCATTCTGTTATCAGGCCTCACCATTAGGCAGAATGAGGTGACCCCCTCAGGTGGCAGTTGTTGGAGGTGGGGAGTGGTGACAAAGTACTGGAAAAGAGAGCTATGCGCATCACACAACCTGTTCGGCATCCCCAAACCTAGCTTGCTGCCCCCAGATTTGGTAGGGTGATACTGTCCCAGTGCAGGGTGTGTGTGTGTGTGTGTGTTGGAGTCACATGCTCTCAAAAACCTGGATATTGCCAGGAGTCTTGTTGCTGCCTTTGAACTGGAAGAACTTTCTCAGTTGAAACCACCCATGTAGAGTTGGTAGGTGAGGCTTGTGCACCTATATATCCCAACAAGGTTGGAGTTGTTTACTTTGACAACTCCAGTTGCCTATTTGAGGATGAAGGAACGGAATATGTAGCCTTTTCTCTCCCTTCCTGGAACTATTGGAGATTACAACACTGGCCAGCAGACACAAAAATATTCAAACAATTCTTGTTGTAGAAGATTTAAGAAATGAGATTAATCCTGTGAAGGTACACGAGGCTGGCTTCAAAATAATCATTCTCCCAGAAGATATGAACAGTTGTAAGAAAAGGGAAAGGAAAACCAGGAGTCTCTCCAGCACTAAATATCAAAGTGCACAGAGAACTAGATACAAATAATGTATCAACTCCATTGGAAATTGTGATAGAATTAAGTAAAGAAGTTAAATCAAACTAATTTAATCAATATTCCCTTCATTTCCTCTAAATATCAAGTTAATGCTTCAGGGTGGCACATAATGATCTCTCCTCCTTTTCCCCCTTCTTGTTTTTTACACCAAGATTTATTTTCACTAGGTGTTGATTAAAGAGCACAGCTGAAACATCTGCTATGTAAATGTTAAGTTAGGTCACTCACAGTGTATCTGCAGTGAAGATGGTGTAATCAAATACAGAACTTCCTAATTGCTTCTTTTCTGCCACAGGCCACAGATCTGACACCCCAACAGCTACTGCAACTAGGTGCTAAAGCATGTAAAACACTACTGTATCTAGTGCCCTGGCCACTGCTCAGAATTAGCACATGAAAAATTGGTGGATTTCATGTTCTGGCACTGTTGTGTGATGATGATGCAATTATTTACTATCCTAGCATGTCGTAACCCATCTACTATGTGATTTGGAAAGTAGTTTATCTGAGTTCTCTATGCATTTGGACATCTCTGAAAATGTTGTCACCAAATATGGCACAACAGGAGCTGTTTTTCTTCTATGTTTGGATGCAGCTTGATGCCATTTTGAATCAAGATAGTGGACTGAACCACTTCAAACTGCACTGATTTGAACACCTTTGAAGATATCCAGTCTGGTGAAATGGTTCCTGAGATTGAAGAGGTTTGATCTCTTTGGTATCATTGGACACCACTTTGAATCAAGATGGTGCATCAAACTTTTCAAAACTACACTGATTGTAATCAATTTTTGCAGGAAGCTAACAGAGCTGTGCACCAGATTTTGAAAGGCTCATCTCACTATCTTGATTCAAATTGATGTATGATTATATCCAAATATAGACCAAAACCTCCCTTTTAATATCAATATTAGTAAGAGCTGTTCAACAATGGAACAGAATCCCTTGGAAGGCGGCAGAGGTTTTTAAGTAAACGCTGGATGGTCATCTGTCATGGATGCTTTAGTTGAGATTCCTTCACTGAAGCAAGTTGAATTGGATGACTCTCAGGATCCCTTCCAACTCTACAATTCTAAGACTCTAAGAAACATCACACCAAACTGGGTGATGGTATCTTCAGAGGCAGTTTGGAATAGACCAATAACTGCTCCTCAATTTCAGGAACCATCTTGTTAAATTTGGTGTTATCGTCATAAGTCTCCGAACCAGTGCAGTGTTCCACTTTGTTCCACTTCCTTGATTTAAAATGGCATTTTATGGTATCCAAACATAGATGAAAATCAACTCTTCCATCTCAAGATCCATTGTGCCAAATTTGGCCATGATCTCTTTACATGCATACAAAACAGATGGAGAAGCAGACAGGCCACTTTCCAAACTATCTAGTAGAATAAAGAAGATGAAAAGAGCAGTGTGAGATAAAGAATCTGTAACCACATTGCTTTGGTAGCACATAAATTGGCCCTAATTGTTATTTTTCTGGGGTCAGCTAAATCAGTTATCTACTGTCTCTATAATATACTGTCTTCTTCACCCACAATAATATTTTTCCTAGATTTGTCTGCACACATTCACTGTGAGCACTGAACAATATGTATGCTACAATAATTGCTTTTCAATCCAGATTTTGTTTTACCCATAAAAGCTGAACACTAAAATTCTGTTAAACAAGCAGTGTCTAGAGAATTCCAGATGCGCTCACAAAACAGAGAGACTAATGTTTGTTTGTTGTGTTTTTCTTCTTTCTGTTGTAGAACTAACCAAAGGTTCACAATGACATTTGACCCAAGTATGAATGTTATCATTGTTACCTTGGCATTTTCCCAGCCACTTGCTGTTTGGAATCTAACATTCCCTTCCACTTCTAATGGGGGTGATTATTTGGCATTCTTGACATTGTTATTTCTCCTGTTTCAGTTTCCTGACCTACAAGTCCCACTTCAAGGTTAATTGCCTTTGGCTCAAGACGCTTGTTAGATGTTGACAGTAAGGTTTGTTCCTTTCTTTATGTAACATCTCTGAATTGTTGATGTTGTTTGATTATGGCATTCTATGTTATTCAGGATTCCACTGAATACACAAGAATTCTTTTTTAAAAATCTATTCATTCCAGTCACACCTTCCAAATTCCCACATGTTTAGTAGTACAGCCTTTTAATCATTTGTCCTTTTTTTGCCAATTATTTTTTATTAAGTTTCAAAAAAAAACTTTTTTAGCAGATTAACAAATTTAGCAAATCTCAGATTTTAAAACAAATTTAAAATTACAAACTAATTTCCAATTTAATATATCCTTAGTGATTGACTTCCCACCCTTACCTCCATGGTGTTTTGATTGCCTGCCCTTTCCTGCCTCATTATACTAGCATTAGTCATTTATCCAATGTTCTTTATCAGCTAAAGGTAAAGGTAAAGGGACCCCTGACCGTTAGGTCCAGTTGCGGACAACTCTGGGGTTGCGGTGCTCATCTTGCTTTACTGGCCGAGGGAGCCGGCATACACCTTCTGGGTCATGTGGGCAGCATGACTAAGCCGCTTCTGGCAAACCAGAGCAGCACACGAGAACGCTATTTACCTTCCCACCGGAGCGGTACCTATCCATCTACTTGCACTTAGTGCTTTCGAACTGCTAGGTTGGCAGAAGCAGGGACCGAGCAACGGGAGCTCATCCAGTCGCGGGTATACAAACCGCCGACCTTCTGATCGGCAAGCCCTAGGCTCTGTGGCTTAACCCACAGCACCACCCGCGTCCCTTCTCTTTATAAGCTAGCAACGTATAATAGTTTGTGACTAAAAATATATAGAAACCTCACAAATGAGCAGTAGTAATAATCTTTACAACTGCTTTCCTTCCTACATGTCATAAATTTTTTTATCAGAAATATAAAGGGCACAGCTGAAGTGATTCAAAGTTAATTTACAAGTACCACCAAATTTACTTCACTTGCCTTCCAGGCAAGGTGGCCAGAGGATTCAGGCGAGGTGGCCAGAGGATTTTCAAGAAACAAAAAATTGCCAGAAAGACAGAGTTTGTGTGCCTTAAATCTTCTGGACATCTTTTGCAAGTAAGTCTTTAAGTGCCTTTTTGGCAGGGATGTTGTTCAAGTTCATCTGATCCTGGTTTAGAAATGAACTGGAGGGGTTTAGAAGACACTCCACAAAACATGAAGTGAGTCTTGCAGCTGCCAAACCTCTCCTTGTTCAGATCAAATGCCAAGCACTCAGAAAAGGAAGACCCACCACCACAAAAAAATCATCATTGCTGCACCATCTCCTCCCAAAAAGCTTCCCTCTCTCTTCCCTGGTCAACTGGCAGGGCATAAGGGCAGTGCTGACAGTAGAAGAGAAAGGCTTTTTTGTCCTCCCTCCATTCTCCCAGCTAAATTATGGGACATGGTACGATATACCTCTGAAATAAATATACCTTTTATAGCTTACTGTGTTTTATCACACTATTAGCTTTGGCAGCCATCCCAATTTCCAGTGGGAAGAGCCTAAGGAATGAAGAACTGAAACCAATCTGGAGAGGCTTGACTTTTTTTCCTTTGCCTTAAATACAGGTCATATAGGTGTTTTGGTGGTATGGATTTAGTAAATGTGGTATCTAACAGGGGAATACTGATGTTTGCAATCTGGATACATAGAAACTAGAAGTCTGTGGCTGGTTATTTCAAGAAAAGGCCCAATACAATACATACAACAGAGATCAATACATGCTCCAGGAGAGGTGAATTGACCAAAAACAGAATTGAATCTTATGTTTCCTGGTCCTTCCTCTTTCCTGAATCCTTTCATTCCCCTACCTATATCGTTCAGGATGGCTCTCAATCCTCTGAAGGAAACATTTGAGGAGAGGAGGAGGAGAAAGGAAACTTTCTTACATCAACTTTTCTGATTATTAAAAATAAGATCGATGAATGCACTTGAAAGTATAGTTTAAGATGGCATTAATAAAAGGTCCCCAAGGAGAGTTTTCTTCCAAGATTTTCATCATAAAAAAGATATAAAGGCTAGTGCCTTATCCCTACAATGATGGTCCTTGCACCAGACACACTCTCCAACAAATGAACAAACCATTTTAGTACAATTAGCCAGGGCTTCCGTTTATATGTTAGAAACCTTACCTGTGAGTGAAGGAGCCCCGATCATACATAGGCTACAGTGTCATTGAAGGCTCACCCCACATATTCTTGCTTGTCCCTTTGCATGTCTGTTCAATACATATCTAAAGACTGTGAAGCACCCTTCCTTTCCAACTTCAGCCTTCCACTCCCACATTTTGGAGAAACTTTGGGAATGGCTTGTTGAGTACAGATTGAGAGACATCATTTGTTGAGGGGAGGTGCATAAGGAAGTCCTGGTACATAAGGTGTTTCCATGTGTCAATGGGGTGCTTTGAATCCTATCCAAAGGTTATGAAGGGTTTCCATTTTAATGTACCTGTCATGGCGGAAAAATGATATGCAATAAAAGCATCTTGTTGTTGTTTAGTCGTTTAGTCGTGTCTGACTCTTCATGACCCCATGGACCAGAGCACGCCAGGCACTCCTGTCTTCCACTGCCTCCCGCAGTCTGCTCAAACTCATGCTGGTAGCCTCGAGAACACTATCCAACCATCTCATCCTCTGTCGTCCCCTTCTCCTTGTGCCCTCCATCTTTCCCAACATCAGGGTCTTTTCCAGGGAGTCTTCTCTTCTCATGAGGTGGCCAAAGTATTGGAGCCTCAGCTTCACAATCAGTCCTTCCAGTGAGCACTCACGGCTGATTTCCTTAAGAATGGAGAGGTTTGATCTTCTTGCAGTCCATGGGACTCTCAAGAGTCTCCTCCAACACCATAATTCAAAAGCATCAATTCTTCGGCGATCAGCCTTCTTTATGGTCTAGCTCTCACTTCCATACATCACTACTGGGAAAACCATAGCTTTTACTATACGTACCTTTGTTGGCAAGGTGATATCTCTACTTTTTAAGATGCTGTCTAAGTTTATCATTGCTTTTCTCCCAAGAAGCAGGTGTCTTTTAATTTCGTGGCTGCTGTCATGAAAAAGCATCTTACTAAAGAGCAAAGATTTAAAGGGAATGAAGAAATACATTTCATTATAAAATACAGGTTGGCTGTGTGCACACACACACACACACACACACACACACACACACACCTGTGGATGTGGGCATAACATTGTAGACATACTCAATTAAAATTCAAAAGAAAATTTTCTCAGTGATACCATGTATAGCAGGTTTGGTAGCCTAAGGCAACTTGTATCAGGACATCATCTTTAGGTCCCTCCCTGCTTGTTTCTTACCACTTTGTAGGGTATCTGTCCCCACCTGCAATGATTATAAAACAGCACAAGGCACACATACCTCCTTTGAGCTCCAAGCAGTCCCCTGAGCTACTGCAATACATATTCTCCCCAAATCTAAAACCAGCCCACTATTATTAGAATGTTTACATAAAAGAAACTTGGAAATTACAGCTCTAGGGTCTGGAAATAAAATGTGAGACCCACCTAGAAACTTCCAAAGCATGTAATACTCTCAGTGCAAAAAATGTCATCTGCTACCGTCAAAGGCAGTTTAAGAAGTATCTGCTTAAAGCAGCAAAAAGAGAAGGGGGAGTAGGCAGGCTCGTGGAGAGCCTTGCTGCTGAACTCTGCAGAAGGCTCCTTCAAATAAATATTTCAAACCTTCATATGAATATTTTAAGCATGACAACTACACATAAACACACAGCCAAAGTGCTCAAATCCACTCAAGGAAGACTATTAAGTCATCAACCTGCTCCTGACAGGATCCCTGAATATGGCAACAGTGAGAAGTCAGGAGACAGTTGGAATCATTTCAAGACTGCTAATTTAACTTGTCTTAAAACCAACCAATGCTCAACGTGTCATCATCAATGTCATCTCATTGCAGTCTGAAAAGCCTTCGACCTAAAGCAAAAAGGTCCCCAAGTGCCACCCTTCTTGTCTACTGGTTGAAAATCTAATTGGTTCTGCTGACAGGCTTGGGAATTGGTAGGAAGGCTGCTCAGTTAATCTCCAAGGGCCAGCAAAGAGCTCAGTATCCATCGCTGAGCCTTGCTCCCTGGCTGTCGTCAAATGACTCTGATGGTAGTGCAAGCTCTTATGCTTCAGCTGTCTTCTGACTTCTGTTAAGTCAAATTCAATAAAGTTTGTCACTCAATAATCTGAGAGCTACCCAACAAAACCTCTTTGATCAATAACAGCTTGCCTGCTTGCACTTGGGAAGGTGACCTATTAAAGATTAAAAACACACCTGCTGCTTGAAGCAGAGAACATCTTTCTTACTTTTATAAATGAAAATTTGTCCATTAAAAGCAGTTTAACCGTTACAAGTGTATATAAATATTACATGCTGGAAAGATGAAATAAGATTAGGGAGAAGCATTCCAATTACAGGAAGACACTGGTTTAGGTTTACATCTGAGTAAGTAGCTTTGCTTTTTGATCTACATATGGTTTGAAGGGCCTTTAAAAATGTAACCCTGATTTCCCAGGCACCCTCCCACTTTTGCCTTCTATCTGACAAACTGAAACAACATCTAGCTTTACTTTAAATTCCCATTCAACCATATAATCCTGTCCCTTGCTGCCTGTCTTTATGTGTGAAAACAGAACAAGAGAAACACACAGAGAAGACATGTTGGTATCCTAGAATGCTAGGATGTTCATTTATAAACATCTGGCCTTTTGTTTAAAATGCTTTCTGTAACCAATCAGCTACTTCAGTGGAGGGACTTTGACCAAGATGACTTAAAACCAAAATGACTATGCACAGATTAACCCCATTAGAGGGAGACTAGAGACTAATGAGCATCATAAATTACTAGACAAATCCACTGGAGATGAAAATAATATTTGACCTAGCTTTTCTTTTATTAAAAAAAATCCTTTTTAAAAAAGGCAAAAGCAAAACCATTTTCATACATAACTCCTGCCTTTGAAATGAAAACTGTGATTCCATTTAGGAAAGATAACTATGGGTTTCAGAACGCAGGCAGTCTCCCATGCATAAATTGTAACTGCTGAACCAATTGACTTTCAGTGATATTCCTAAAGCTTAAAAAAATTCTCTGATACCCCCTCAAGGAGTTTACAAAGGTAAGAAGAACAGGCGTCAAGTCTGAGCCCTCTATATACCCACAAAGTGTGGGGAAACCTCTCATGTGATTGCAAAGGGCCAGGAGAGGAAGAGATAGCAAGCTGAATTACCCCTCACATCATCCCTGACCACAGACCATGCTAGCTGGGGCTGATGTGAGTTGCTGTGAAACAACATCTGCTGGGCCATAGATTAGCAACCCCTTGCCTAGTAGCACCTTATCACTAGTAAACTCACTTTTGTCTGGAAAAATGAACTAAGTGAAGCCTTAGGACAAGTTCATCCCTTAGTTTCAGGAGTAACACTCACCATCTATGTTAACGGATGTGAGAACTATAGAAAGTGCAGATGTCTTCTTTACTGTCTAGTCTCTAACTCATTCAAGCCATCCAAAGTGTTTCCACTATTCAGCCTGAAAAGGAAGCTTCAAGCCTGATGTACTGAGAAACCCCACCAGTAAACACATTATTGGCACTTACTCAACTTACCCCACCCAAAATATGCTTGAATCCTACTACACAGTTTCTTCTCGCTTTGCTCTAGGACAGGCATAGGCAAACTCTGGCCCTCCAGACGTTTGGGACTACAATTCCCATCATCCCTGACCACTGGTCCTGTTAGCTAGGGATGATAGGAATTGTAGTCCCAAACATCTGGAGGGCCAGAGTTTGCCTATGCATGCTCTAGGAAAACAGATCCCTCACATAACCATACATCTGTTATTGGAGACTCAGGTATTTATAGTAACCAAGAATGTCTTTTTCCAGCTGCTGCTGGTCCTCCAGCTATGGCCATTCCAATAGGGAAGTAGCCTGGGTGCAATGATTTATGCTTTGATAACCTCTCAGTTGGATCACTGCAATGTGTCCTATAACCTTGAAGACAACTCAGAAAGTCCAACTGGTGCAAAATATGGCAGCCCAACATTTAGGTTGTGCTACTTGTTAGAGTTGCATCATGCCATTTTTAATTTTATTACCATTATTATTATCAAATATAGTTCAATCAAGCTTACCTCTTAACTTGTATAGGAAAAAAAATATTTACTCCTATACGATTTTTATCTCTCAAGCTCTCATAAACCCCCATTTTCCTCTCCATAGTGTCAAGGCATTTTGCATTCGGGGGCTATTATTAGCATTTTCAGAAATATCAATTTGACTTTAATAGGAAAAATGCGATCTTAAAAAAAAGACCAGAGAATTGAGAATAATAATAGAGAAAAGGCATACAAATGAAGAAATAATGAAATAGTGAAACCATGAGAGATAAATTGTGGGTTTACCTAGATGAGCCATGGAAAAGGAAAGGAGAAGAAAAAGAGACGCTCTGGAATAGAACCAGGCTCAAAGATAAAAACGCTGATACAAGGAGCACAATTTAGATTTCATGATCATGTGTTATGCAAGGAAATTGAAACACAGATGCAAATGCTTAAAATGCAGACAAATATATAGCAAAACATAATACATGTAAGATTGATTCTGGAATATATCTGCCTCAGCCAAATACAATATAGTCAGGTACAGCCATAGTCAGGAACTGGTAGTCACCTGGGAAATGCAGTACTTTGATAACTGTCATCTGTCACAACAAACTTCAATCCTCCGTCTTTCCCAGGACAGGTCCTTATCCCCTGCTGGCTATGACAAGGCAGCTGCCAGTGCTGGGTGGAAGTATGGAGGGAGTTGATATTTTGCCAAGGATGGCATCATCCAAACATACCATTGGGCTGAGTGAGGCAATTGCCTCAGGTGGCACACTGGATGTCACACTCCCGAGGGCATCCATGGGGGCTAGAGTTCTGATGCCAGGAGCACTCTGAGGAAAAGCCTCCATAGTTTATATTAAAGTTACCACTGCCAATATAATTCACAGCAGAATCTTACGCATGTTTACCATGAAGTAAGTCATACTAAGCTCAGCAAAACCTAGTCCCTAGTACAGGGACGAGGAGCCTATGGGCCTCTACATGTTGGATTACAACTTCCATCAGTCCTGACTATTGGCCATTCTGGCTGGGGCTGATGGGAGTTGGAGTCCAACAACATCTGGAGGGCCATAGGTTCCCCATTCGTGCCCTAGTGAAGGCAGCACTGTTCTAGTGTTACCACAAGAACTTCAAAATAACAGCTGTTGTTGTGATATATTTTACAGATATGTCAATGTGATGTAAAGGGACCCCTGACCATTAGGTCCAGTCATGGCCGACTCTGGGGTTGCGGCGCTCATCTTGCTTCATTGGCCAAGGGAGCCGGCGTACAGCTTCCGGGTGATGTGGCCAGCATGACTAAGCCGCTTCTGGCGAACCAGAGCAGCGCACAGAAACGCCGTTTACCTTCCCGCCAGAGCGGTACCAATTTACCTACTTGCACTTTGATGTGCTTTCGAACTGCTAGGTTGGCAGGAGCAGGGACCGAGGAATGGGAGCTCACCCCGTTGCGGGGATTCAAACCACTGACCTTCTGATTGGCAAGTCCTAGGCTCTGTTGTTTAACCTACAGTGCCACCCGCGTCCCCAATGTGATGTACAATCATATAATTTTTTAAAAGCTGAAAATAATTTTAAAAACAGCACAAAAACCATTGAGGGTGGATTTAAAAACAATACAAAACTGTTTTTAAGGCAGGCACTTTTTCATTCAACTGGGAAAGCTTGTCAAAGCAAAATACCTGCAGGTATTGGGCATCATTTGCCATATCTCAGCAGGAATGCTGTTCCAGAGAACAAGGGCAGCCACACTGAAAGCCCTACTCCAAATGACTGTGCAGTGGACTTCTGATAGAACTGCTACCTTAGGCCGATTTTGTAGTTGGTTGCTATTATTTGTTCATTCATTAGCTACCCCACTGCTCACAGTGAAGAACTTTCTGATACATTGACAGTCTTGGTAGTCGCAGAGCTAAGAAATGCTGGGATGGGGATAAGAAGGAAGCACCAGAAAAACGAGGCTCTGCAGTGCAGGCTTTTCTCCCAGTAAGCCATGTTGCACTAGTGTGTGGCGCTGCACATACTCAGCAGACCAATTCCTTAACCAGGGCTGCCAACTTGAATAAATTATTTGGAGGAGGGGGCAGGTAAACCCCACTCTACATAATTGATCACATGACACGGTGCACACACACCATTTGAATGCCAATGCCCATCAACTTGGGGGGCCCTCAAATATTTTTTTTGGGGGGGAGCAAAGCCACCTCAGCCCCTAGGAATTGGCTCCCATATCCTTAACCAATGAATGCAGGGTATGGCAGTGAACTGAAATGGTTTGCAAGATTTCGGACCAGTGTGCATAAACAGCTTTTATTCTGCTGCTCATTAGTCTGAGAAAGGAAAGGGCTAGTCTGCAAGCCTCTCCTCCTCGCCCCCTTTAAATGCCCTATTCCTAACACTTATTACAAAGATTACAGCAAAAAGTGATGTAGTTCTGCATATTTTTTTCTAAGCTTTAAATGCCCAACTCGAACTATACCATGTGCGCTTTTTGGTATGTGAAGTAGCAGCAGGTAAAAACTCTTTGGGATAAATATTGGAGACTTGGTGAAGGACTCACTCTTTAACAAATGTTATGATACTACGTAACAAAAGCCAAGCTCTCTAATTATGTTTACCCTTAGAGTAGTCCCATCATTCAGAGTCGTGTGCTACAAGCAGAGAACAAGAACATGTCTTTGCCTAACTTTTGACAATTGAGATGTGTGTTTTTAGGACCCACCTTGATTGTGAGTTGTGATTGTGAGTTGTTTTGTGATTGTGAGTTGTTTTAATGTTGTAACCCGCCCTGGGACTGTAGGGTGAACGGCTGGTAAATAATAACAGTATATGCATTTTTATACACCTTACCTGGCTGGAGAACTGCATAGCAAAGTTTGGATAAGTGTGGATTTTAAAGGATACCTTTGTTTTGGTTTGTATATTGTTTTAGAAAATGTGAATTTGCTAAGTTTGCTTTTATTTGTGAACTGAATCAAATTTCTACCCCACCCCATTGAATGTAAGATGCAAACATGAAAAAGCTTCTGCAAAGCACCCCCAAGGCAGCTGGCATAGTTCTTCATTTAGTTTTATAGCAGCCAGTGAGAAATTCAGTCAGAGCAAAGGGCTTAACAATAAACAACTTTTGTTCATGTGCCTTCAAAGAGCAGATTCCAAGGGCTTCGTCTGCTGAATGCTGACAACATTTATGCAGAATCATGGGAAATCTCATTTTACTTTTCAAACCAGAGGAGAATTGTTTTGGAGAAATGCACTTGATTCATGATAAGGATACAACTGAACATTACGAATTGGGGGGAAATACTTTATTTTCAAGCCTAATTGTGGCACAAGGTTGTTATTGTTTTGGGAGGGGGTGGAGAGCAGGTTGCAGCGCACATCAAAATTTGCTAGAAAGCTTTCTTATGGGTATTAATTTTTCCTCTGTACCTATATTAACCCTCACCTCCCCAGCTGCAAACCCTCTCTGTCAAAAACCAAAACAAATCCTGCACAGGGGCGGAACATGGAGGGGACATTGTGGGGCAGATGAGAGTGAATGTGGGTGAATGGTTATCCACTCCTGTCCTAAATTTTGAGCATCTAGTAAAAAATAAATGATGCAGAAATTGAGTCCTGTTGCCATATAACTTCACTTGAAAATGGCTGGATCCTCTTATCTTTTCCCTAAAGAAAAGTCAAATGTCATTTGGGACTAAGTCTTATTTGCAAAACTTAATCCACTGCACACCAGAGAGAAACTATCACAAGACTACTTTTCCCTGGAGAACGAAGATGTCCCTAGAGGGAGACAGCTAAGAGTACCATAACAAGGAAGATGCATTAATACAGCAAGATTCTTATGGAGTATCCATGTACATTCTGATAACCATAGAAAACTACACTTTAAGACCTCATACTACATTTCCTGCAGTTTGAAACAACACTGAATATATAGCAAGGAACTAACAAGGAAACACACTTAATGAAGACCAAACACCTTGTTTTACAATACTTGGGATTTCTTACATCCTGTGTATCAAGATTGTATTAGGGCTGCTGGCTTACATCACATTTGCAGACAACAATTTCAGTTTATTATATAAATCACATGCAACTCATAAACAGGCAAATCAGTTATGGTCTTTCAGCTCAGGATACATTTCTGATGCAACTCTTGGGCCTAACCTACCTTTGCCTAAACTTCAACGTAGGTGAACAATATTTTTATCAGGATGCCAACAATAAGCTCTTTACTTAACTTGGTAAAAAATGTGTATGAGAGAAAATTAAATTTGTTCATTATAAAAAAAGCAGTAGCACATAAAAACATTCATACCAGATGCAATTCTGGCAAGTGATGCAGAGCTCTGCCTGGCTATCATGAGTACTATTGCCTTTGCTATCATCTATGGTTACAGGTGACAGTCCTCTATCTGAAGGACCATCCAATCCAAAACTCAATTTAAAGACAAAGAACCATGAGAAGAAAAAACAAGGGCCTTGGCATTGCCCATAAATAGTTAGCACCCAGACAGCTGATTGAGCAAGCAACACAGGTCACTTGGTTACAGTCTGCTCCTTTGATCGGCAGTATTAACAGTAGATTACTTGGTAGGGTCACTGTAAAGACACCCTGCAGCATGAAATTGCAGCATTCAAATATATCAAGACATTTGATTCTCTATTTTGAGATGAATAAGGACAGTGGTTTCTTGTCACATTACAGGTGCAAATGTGTTCAGCAATGCTAGGAGGACTGCATTATTACCAAATGCTGCTGTTGTGAATGACCACTGTGCTTATTTTTCATGTATCTGAAGAAAGCTGGAATTGCCACAGACAGTTCTGTTTGCATTTTATGACAATGCTTTGATCCTTCATCCTGTTCCCCCCGTTCTGCACCTATTCGAGCCAACTGAGGATAACACTTTCATATATATGACGAACTGGACTCTCTTATACAATGGCATATGCCATAATTCAAGCATTAAGTCAGACCTTTCCAAACTGCGTGTTGTGACACTTTCATGTTTCAGCTGCAGTGTGTAGGTGTGTCGTGCGAACATTCCCCACGCTCCTCCTGAGGCTGGAAAGGGGTTAGATTAACCTCTGGTTTGCTAGTAAAACTGAATCACTGTGTCACGAAATGATGCATGTATAAAAAGTGTGTCACTAACATGAAAAGTTTGGAATGCTCCGCATTAAGTCTTTGAAGTGCTAGAATGTTTGCTTTTGCTGCAACAGAGTAACACAAACATCGTTTTGGAAGTCCCATTCTTTTAATGCCACCCATATACAGTGGTACCTTGGGTTACATACGCTTCAGGTTACAGACTCCGCTAACCCAGAAATAGTACCTCAGGTTAAGAACTTTGCTTCAGGATGAGAACAGAAATCATGCTCCAGCAGCGCAGCGGCAGCAGGAGGCCCCATTAGCTAAAGTGATGCTTCAGGTTAAGAACAGTTTCAGGTTAAGAACAGACCTCCAGAACGAATTAAGTACTTAACCCGAGGTACCACTGTACGGATGACATCTAGTTAGAACTTTCTACTACAGATCCCTGCCACTTCAGCATTACCAATGTGAGTTTGTGGGGTTGGGGGATTTAGATGGTGAAAATGCCACAAGGGAAATATTTAAATACTCCTGCCCCCCTTACCCGCCACTGCCCCAATCAAACCCACAGCCTCCTGTGGCTGCATTAAAATAACAAACTTCAGAGTAGCATATCACATATACATTGGCCCTAAAGGCATGCATGCACACAGATGACAGCCAAACATTATATATTTGCAGTGACAAACACCGTCAGTGCAGCTGCATACAGATGCAGCAGCTTACATATAAGCACCAAACCCATTTTATGTGGATCTGCCATAATTCTACATCTCCAAGATATAAAACACAGAGGAAAGAATATCAGAAGAGGTTTTTAAGCTCTTTCGGAACCTGACACATTTTGACATATGTGTAACATTTTTCAGTCCAGCTACTGACAGACTCCTATGTACTCAACCGTATTTGCAGCAAAGCAGGATGGCATTTATCCTTTCTAATGATACAGAATTCTCTGTGAAAGTAGGGTCACCAAAATGAGTAATAATCCCACCGGTGTCTAAGGTACAACCAGCAGGGTTCAGGTCAACAGGCAAGCAGCCAATAATTTGGCCAACAACACTGAATTTCATCTGCCCGCAGCCTCTATCTACTGATTATACAATCAATACACACCTCAGATGAGAAGAGCTAACAACTGACTGGGGCAGATCAATGCTAGCAAATAAGCGCTTCACGACAAAAAGTTTGATAATTACTATTTTGAAGCAGTGTAAATGTTGTTTCTATTGTAACAACATTCATGATGATACTGCTATGATTGCACTATTATTATAGGTTTAATGTTAGGCAATCAAGCTGCAGTGGTCTAGATATCAACAAACAGCATCAAAAGAAAACATCAAATTGTCCCTATTCTTTTGACATTGCAGCCAAAACATTTTTCTATGTTAGTGGCCTTAAATGAATGATAATAAGTGACAATTTGGTGAAAAACACCATTTTCACAGCTTACAAAAGTCATGGAATATAGATTGATACAAGTATTATTATTTCCAGACCTACAAGACAAGGAATAGCCACTTGAGTCAGAGGATTAAAATAAATCCGGTACTGAAGAGCCAAGGGATTCTCTTACCCCCACCCTCCCCCTCTCTTTCAAATCCTCTGCCTAAGAGCGTTTCATGTAAATTTTCTCTAAAATCATATTTTTGGAACCTATGTGAGTATAGGCAATTTAGTTCAATTTAATTACAGGACCGGTTCCAACACTGCATAATTTGCTTTGGGAGCTTTGAGTGCTACCACCTCCTCTATTTCAGGGGTGGGCAAACTGTGACCGTCCATGTGAACTCCCATCATCTCCGACTATTGGCCACACTCGATGGGGCTGACAGGAGTTGCGAGTCCCAAATATCTGAAGGGCCGCTGATTCCCCACCCCTCCTCAGTTTGTCAATAGCGACAAATTATTTATTTTAAATTTGCAATGCTTGTTTCTTCATAAACCTTCCACAAAAGAGATATGGGAGGGGAAATAACCTCTGGGAGCTGGGGAGACAGTCAGTTCCATTTAGTTACATTCAAGTCCAGCCTCAAAGGTCACTGGCTGAACTAAATCCAATAGTCTTACTTATGGACAGGAATGCTTCAGGGAGTCGCAGGCAACTTACAACCGCCAGGAGCAATGCCTCAGTGCCTTCCACATGCGCTGCATCAAGAAGATTTGGGGAACCACACAATGGGACAGAATCTCACACAAAATATGTGCTTCCCCAAGCCCACATTCCCAGCATGTTTGTACTCCTGTCTCAGTGATGTCTACACTGGCTTGGTCATGCCCACAGGAAGATGGCAGGACCCCCAAGGACATGCTTTGGGGGGCTGGCTTCAGGCACCAGGCCCATTGGCAGAGTAACTCTGTGTTACAAGTAAAGGTAAAGGGATCCCTGACCATTAGGCCCAGTCGTGGCCAACTCTGGGGTTGTGGCGCTCATCTCGCTTTATTGGCCGAGGGAGCCAGTGTTTGTCTGCAGCTTGCGGGTCATCACTAAGCTGCTCCTGGTGAACCAGAGCAGCGCACAGAAACACCATTTACCTTTCCGCCGGAGCGGTACCTATTTATCTACTTGCACTTTGACGTGCTTTCACATCACACTTGATCTTAGCCAAAAGGCCGAGAAGCGATACACTTTGACGTGCTTTCAAACTGCTAGGGTGGCAGGAGCAGGGACCAAGCAACGGGAGCTCACCCTGTCACAGGGATTTGAACCGCCGACTTTTTGATTGGCAAGTCCTAGGCTCTGTGGTTTAACCCACAGCGCCAACCACGTCCCTTCTGTGTTACAAAGATGTCTGCAAATGTGACAACTTCAACCCTGCCGTCTGGGAATCCCTTGCAGACGACCGCAGTGCCTGGAGACAGACAGGTTGTGCGTCCACAGCAGTGACCAGAGGCGGAATGACCCCTGGGAGGAGCACAGAGAGAAGAAACGCCATGGTGCATCTGCAGTAGCACAACCAGATACCCTCATCTGTCCTAGATGCAACAAAATATGTCTCTCCCATATCAGTCTGTACAGTCATAGCAGATGTTGAAACCTCCCAACAGATGGACTTCACCCCCAAAAGAACACTCCACCAGTGTCTCCCGAGACAGATGGATGCCAACATGGCAGAGGACCAACACACATGATTCAGCTGATGTAGCTTTATGGATCTGGAGACTGAATTTGGGCTCAATTATGCTTGTGGTGGGATGCAGGTGGCGCTGTGGGTTAAACCACAGAGCCTAGGACTTGCCAATCAGAAGGTCAGCGGTTCGAATCCCTGCAACAGGGTGAACGCCCGTTGCTCGGTCCCAGCTCCTGCCAACCTAGCAGTTCGAAAGCACGTCAAAGTGCAAGTAGATAAATAGGTACTCTCCAGCAGGAAGGTAAACGGCGTTTCCGTGCACTGCTCTGGTTCGCCAGAAGCGGCTTAGTCATGCTAGCCACATGACCCGGAAGCTGTACGCCAGCTCCCTCGGCCAATAAAGCGAGATGAGTGCCGCAACCCCAGAGTCGGCCACGACTGGACCTAATGGTCGGGGTCCCTTTACCCTTTACCTTTATGCTTGTGGTACAACAACTGTGTGGTAATTTCATCATCAATACTATTCACAAATCATTGTTTGCCTTTACATTATTGTAGAAATCTTCCCAAAAAAGTGCGCTGATATGTGAATTGTGTTTATTGTGAAACCACCGGTGTACTATGAACCAGTAGCAGCCAGTAAAGTAGCACTGCTCTCCCGGTTTTCCAACACAGTGGTCACTATTGCTTAGTAAGAGACAGAGGTGAGAGGCATGGAAAGCTTGGCCTGCTGTGATGTGTGGTGGAGGAGCCAATTTGATGTTCCTGCTGCCATGTGCTACACCTGGCCGAGCTCTGAGCACCGCACAACATCCTGCTGTGTTGGGAAGCAGTGAGAGTAACCATGCTCCACCAGTAGCTACTGCTACAAAACACAGGCCAAATATTCTCCAGCCATGTTCTTGCCAAAGTCAAAAACACACACACAGCCAAAAAGGCTGCCAAGAGCAGAAAGACAGAGCCAGCACCAAGAGAAAAAGCAGAGCAGAGAGCAAAAGACAGACACTCTCTTATACAAACCAGGAGTTTTCTTCTCTCCCTAACTCCCTGCCATGAATTCATGGGATGCAGACAGGCTACAAAGTTTGAATTAACATGCAGTAGCATTGGTATGTTTGTTTGTTTGTTTGTTTGTTTGTTTGTTGCATTTATGAGATGCTTCATGCAATAAATTAAGAAGGATCAATACAATACAATACAAAGATAAAAAAGGATCAATACAATACAATACAAACAACTGGTTGCATTTTTAAAAAGGCTGTCAGGGTATGCACTCTCCTGTGAGGTCTGCCATTTCAAGGCATCACACTTGTCCTTGTTTGGATATAAAATGGTGTCAAGCAGCACCTAGGATGTGCAAAATTTTTGTGGCCAACTTGCAATCACCCAATTATCTACAAGTCGATTGCTACTGGCATTCTTCCTGACTCCGAATTAGATGACCTTTTAGTTCAGATTCCTTCCAGGCACATGATTCTAGGATTCTACTGCATATTATTTTATGCTTTTCAATATCTCAGTCTCATTACTGAGAGTTGCTCTGCCAACAGTGGAAATCGATTCAAATGAAACCCTCCACAGAGAAATCACAGTTGCCTTGGGCTACAAAAATCATACTTTCAAAAAGTTATTCACCAACTCATGATTTAACACTTTTCATCAGTTCTTTCACAAATAGAAGCCACAGCTGCATCCAGAAGTCAATAGCTACCTGTCTAAAGCCTTTCCTTCAAATCACTGACTGGTCAAGTCTATCATAGCCTAGGGGAAATCACCTGTCCATCCAGGAAGATAAAAGATACCAAACAGGTGCAATACTAGAAAGAAAAGAACAGAAAAGAAGAGGGGAAGAAAGAGAGAGGGAGAGAGAGAGAACACCGACACAAGACTTTGCTAGTGAATGATACATGGTTGAGTGCCAACTCACTGTGAGTCTTGTTAAGATTTCCTTTTCAGCATTTTCCTCTTTCTCAGAGGTTCTTCTGCCTTGCGACAGATGCAAAGAATGTGATGTATATTAAAAACCTCTCCCTCTCAGATGGGTTCATTTTTATTCAGGGACAATTTTGCTGACTGACAGGTAAGCATTTGGTGCTGAAATTGGACCTGTACAAGAGCTTTGCATTTCATTTGCTCCATTACACCAGTGCATGAATTACTGGGCTTTTCACTTTGGCATCTTTCCATTACTTTCAAATAACTGACATGAACAAGACGACTCTTCTGACATTTTGTGCAACAAATTTGTTCCAAAAAGAACAAAACATTATTAGGCTGCTGTACACACACATGCATCCCACAACCTTCGCTTCTAATCTACCCAAACCCTGTAAATGTCTAAATAGTACTCAAAAATCAACAAAATCCAGCAGTGAAAAGATACCCTAGAAATGCATCTTGGTTCTAACGTTGCTGCCATACAATCATTTCAATTTGTGAGTCTCTTCAGTCATGATACTGAATTCCATTATATATATCTGCTTACTACACTTGGCTTCAATGTGTTACATATAGTTGCATTTACGCTACAGTGCCACCCGCAATATCCCTACATATGCACGATTTAACATAAGTGTTCAGGACAGTGTGATATTTGCTTGCTCTTACTGGGGGGGGGGGGAGAGAAAACATTCCTGAGAAGTTCATACGTTTTGGGGCAAAGAAAGGTCGATAGCTTTGCATCCTGTATTCGCCAAAGTACAGTTGAGCAATGCATCATGCACAACTATAATTTTATTAAGTTTCTTTGTTCACCCTCCTCTTTTCCCATAGGTTACAACCATCCTTGCAAATATAGCGTTTGGTACTTATCCCTTAGAGCCATACACCTTGAATGATAGCCAATTACCAGACTTAACAGACTTTGGGAAGAGGAGTTTCAATTCCTCCTTAATAGCTATTGTCATCAATGTGACTTACCTCCAGTTGGAAGAACAGGACAGAATGCTCCTCTGTCTCATGGCTATCAGGCCCAATTTAGCTCCCCCTCCACTCTCTTAAATAAAACCTGGCTTCTCATTGACAGAGCCAACAATTACCACCTCTGAGTCTACTGTACCAGTTTTACTCCCAGGCAACTGATGGTACAATACATTTCCATCACCTTCGTATGATGCTGATAAAGTTGAGTAAGAAGAGCGCTGTGATATTGTCATAACTAAATGATGATGTACAATATACACGAACCTATTTTATAATAGAATTGTGCATTCCTGGTAAGGCGAAGTCACATGAACAGTAACACTAAACACATTTTAAAGGGTTAAATTATCCTGAACATGAGAGGATGCATATAATAGTACTACCATCACTGCAGTCCTGAAGACTTGCTTCAGTTGTTATGACCTGCATTTTACCACTGGGACAAAGTCAGAAAAGGTCAGATGGATTAACATGAATGTTTGATTAACCTAGGGTTTTTAAAAAACAACAACACACAACCAACCATTTATTTATTTATTTATTTATTTATTTATTTATTTATTTATTTACTTTATTGACCAACTTTTATTTTATACTTTATTGACCAAAGAAGAAGAAAGGGAAGTCCCATTGTGTGATTGGAAATCTGTTTGTCTCTTTTATATTTGGATAACTGCACACCATAACTGATGAACAACAACTGGAAAATGCTATTTCTTAATATTTTATTTTACTGATGTTATTTTAGTATCTTACATGACATTTCGTATTTTATATTATTTTAGTATATTTTTGTTTTGTGTTGTAAACCACTTCCAATATTATTTTTAGAAAAGCATGGTATAAATATCTAATTTAAACTAATATTCACTACTAGGGTGAAACAGTCTTTATTTGAAGAACAGTCAGTCACATGGTTAAACCACTGTGGCCCCGATTCGTGTCTAGTCACATGTAAACAAGGTATTAATAAGTGACTAGTTTCATGAGAATCTGGATACACACTGGAAAAAATATGAATCACATTGAAAGCACTACATCAGAGAGAGATTGCATTCTCATCTGGGTGTGTATTCAAATAGACATCTGATTTATTGTTGCGGTTCTCAATCCATCAAGTAATATGTATCTCCTCACTGGTATAGATCTGCTTAATGGAACAGATGCATGTTAATCCAAATTTAGATAGTATGCATGTTGATGTTTTATTTGCTTACATTCATATTTCACCTTTCTTTCATCATGGAACCTAAGGCAGCGTATTTGTGGTTCCGAGGTGGTCACTCATCCAGATCAGACCTAAACCTGTTTAACTTCAGTAAGATGGCCTTGTGTGCTTTCAGATCTTTAAATCAAGGAATACATCCAAACAAACATTGTATGTATTTATTTGAAAGAAGTCAGCAAATATATTGCATAAAAGCCTCATTAGTGAAAAGGCCGGTGGGAATTCATTGTATTTTGTGATAAATTAATCAAAACAAGATTTATTTGCATTTACATTTACTGCAAAAACAGTGTATCTTTTCATTTGGAGAACAAAGATTTAATCCTTTTAACAAGTTGATTCATTTTTGGCGTATAACAATTTTGATTTTGATTTTTTTTAATAGAAAAAAGTATACTGAGTACTTTTTTCTAGTGTAACATGATTATTTTTTATATCAGGTGTTCATTGAGTTGGTTTCATTTTATTGGAGCAGAATCATTTATAAGGAGGATATTTGTATCTAAATACATTTTTGGTGACTTCCCCTAAATAAATGATTGAAGAGTAATCCAGTAAAAATAAAATTAACCATAGCTCAATTTACAGTGAAATCCATCTGAAATAATCTTGGTAAACAAATGAGTTCTTCCTGTACCAAATGGTAACTCTTAAAAGGTTTAAAAACCCAATTCATAGGAAAATATGAAACCTAAACTTAGCAAGTACAGCTACTCCTCCATATCTAAAAAATAAAATACAATAGTTTACTAACAAGAGAAGAATTCATGCTGCAAGGAATCCAACAGATGGACTTTCTCTGTTTCTTTAAGGCCAGAGGGGTTGTGTGCCCAAGGGTTGTGTGACCTTGCATGAAAAAGATTTTCTAGATCCATTTCAGTTGGGGGTTTAGGTCCTGTTTTGGCCCAGGAACTGCCTTGGTCACCCTGTATAATGAGCTCTGATAGGGCTCAATGATTTAATGGTTTTAAACTATCCAGCCTTATGTGCTTCAAGACCCCAATAACTGATACAGCCTCTGCCCACATGAACCGAACTGGCATTTTCAGTGTTGGCTCCCCACCTGTTGAATACTCTCTCCAGGGAGGCTCACCTTACAGAATCCAGTGGCGTAGCGTGGGGGGTGCAGGGGGGGCTGTCCGCACCGGGCGCAACATCTGGGGGTTAGGGTTAGGGATAGGGTTAGGGGGCGCAAATCCAGGGTTAGGGGGTGCAATTATTTGCCTTGCCCCGGGTGCTGACAACCCACGCTACGCCACTGACAGAATCTTTGTCTTTTTTTAAGTGTCAGGATAACTTTTTAATATGGGGTTTTGGCCTGTAATTTGAAGGGTTTCTTGTACTTGTGAATTCTTTTAGTAGGGCCAGGAACATAAAACTTGGCTGTCATTTGTATAGATGTGTTTTTAGGTTTTTATTGGTTGTGGGGGTTTTTGTAACTGGCTTTAAGTGTTTATTGTGTTTGTAAGTCTCTTTGGGTCACTTTTGTGAGAAAGCAACTAATAAACAGAAACAATGGTTTGTAGGACGATGAAGTTTGAAAATTGATACATGATGTGATTTCAGATGCAATGCTTAATTATAGCCAAGCATTATGTGAAGATACCTGTGAGTATAGGGTAGTATACAAATTTAATAAACAAGAATGCTTGCTTAAACCTCAGGTTCATATACCCCCTGCTCCAATCTCCTCCTCTGATGCATGTAAGAAGAAGAGATCTGCTTCCAGGTTTAACCTAACCATAGTTTGCCACGATGTCCAACAACGATGGATATTGAAAGAAGCCATGGTTTCCAATTCTAGGTTTCTTTTTTTCTTTTTTTGAAAAGTTGTTATTATTAAAATAATTCAGCAGTAATACACACATATTGTGAATATACAAGCATACAAACATACATTTCATACAATCCTTAAAAATGTTCAAACATACCTACACTCAGTCCCACAGATAATTCCTTTTCCCATCACCATCCACCACCCCTCACCCCACCTTTGTGTTGGACTTCCAATCTACTCAATTGCAATTTCTTTCCACTTCTATTACTTTCTTTCACACACCTTTAACCTAATTTCATGCTTCTTTTTCTATTACACATTGTTATCCATCTTATTTAGTATTTCAGTATTTAAAACGGAACTTGTTTATTCTAATAGGAGTTCTGATTTTTCAATATGGTTTTGCAAGTATCCTTTAAACACCTTCCAGTCCCTGTCTATCTTCACCAATCCTAGGTTTCTAATTCCAATAAACTAGGCTCTCCCAACTTGGTGCCCTCCAGATGTTTTGGACTACAACTCACCTAAGGAGAGGTGGCAATGTGGCCATTCCTTCAAAAGCCCAGCCTGAACCCAATAGTACGCAACAACTAGAAGTCAGTCACCAATACCCCTGAATGTGGGGCACGAATTAGAGATAGCCAGCATAGTCACCTCTCCCACCTTCCTCTTAACATGTCCTCTATTCCAGACAAGCTGTCATATAGACACAGTTTGTGGCACAGAGTGTAACCAAGGCAGAACTACAACATTTTAGTACCACTGAATGTACTAGAAGTTCACCTTTAAGGCGTTCGTTCTAGGGAACTAAACATTTAGAAACCATCTGTAGGTATATTAGCTCACAAACCATAAATTACTGTAGAACATGAAAATAGATACCTCTCTGTGTCTGCACAGGGACAGCAATATACATGGGGTACATACTAATGACGGGAGCGAAAATGCACTTGAGGAACAGAAAGTGAGCACCGCAGGGCAGTGTTCTCTGTGACTGTCTGTCAACAATACTACAATGATAATCTTCAGCGACGAGACCTACTTTTCCTTTCATGCCTGTCAGGGTTATTCTAACAGGTATTTTAATGCACCGTCTTGTGGAAAATGCACATTTGAACCAGCTCTGTTCATTCCTGTGCTTTTCATACAAATGTGGAGTAAGATAAAGGAGGTCTCTCTCCCAGCACTAAATTCAAAATAATCTGTGATGGGTTCCTTTAAATCACAATCCACTCCCCTACTCAGGAAGCTGCCATCAAATATATATTCTGTTACCTGATTGTCAGCAGCTCAAGGTAAGCATTTCATCTCTCAACGACCTTGGGTTCCACTGCCTCATAAGAGAGTGGTGCCATTTCTTGTTGTTGTCTTTAAATCAAAGTGCACCAAAATATGTTATGGCTTTATTTCTTCCATACACAAAAGTTATAATACTTTCAGACATGTATCACACAAAATATATATTGAAATGTCTCCTTAGAATAATGTACCATATTTTTCGCTCCATAAGACGCACCTGACCATAAGACGCACCTAGTTTTTAGAGGAGGAAAACAAGAAAAAAAATTCTGAACGAAACAGTGGATGTATGATTTTTGTGGTTCATGCTGTGGCCACAGACATGTGATCTGATGGTGAATTTGGGGTGACCCAATGCAAAAATCCTGAGGATTCATGGGCTTTTACCTCCCCCCTCCCAGGCAGCCTCCCCTAGTGTCCCTTATCTCTCTTCCGATCCCACCGATCAGCTGCTTCCTTTCAACACTCCCTTCCCTCTTGTTTGCCTTACTGTCTTTTCCTTAGTTGGAGCAGTTTTTGCTCCTCCTTTTCTTCTAATTTCTCTCCTTATTGCTTTAGTCTTCCTGTTTCCCCCTTTGCAAGTTTGCTGTCTTTACCTCCCCCCTCCCAAGCAGCCTCCTTTATCTCTAGCGTCCCTTATCTCGCTCCCGATCATTTGCCGATCAGCGGCTTTGTTTCAACACCCACTTCCCTCTTTCAAAAAAATAAGCATGATCTTCTTTTTGCCCTTGGGCAATTCGGCTCCAGGGACCACACATTCATTCCATAAGACGCACAGACATTTCCCTTTTACTTTTTAGGAAGAAAAAAGTGTGTCTGATGGAGCAAAAAATACAGTATATTGAAGGAATGGAAGAAATCCCAACTTCACCTAGTCAAACCCTCAACCCAAAAGGTCAGACATCGCTACCAACTTGTTCCACTTATCATTTTATTCAAGCAGAACCTCCCCCCCCCCACAAATAGATAGCAAAGGTAACAGAACAAGTTGACTTCTATTGGATAATTTTACAAATCCTATAGAATTGTTTCTGAATCACAGCAGAGACCAAATACTATTTTGCACAGGCTGGCGGTCTGGTTTTTTCCTTTCTGGGAGAAGGCAGATGTTGCTACAGTCATACATACAACACACATGTCTCGGATACGTCAATATTAGACTGGTTTAATGTGCTCTGCATTAGGGGTGTCTAATAGATGGCCCACATTCCAAAGGCCACAGCTGACCCCCCCCCAAAAAAAAAACATTTATGGGGGAAAATTCGTATGGGCCCCACACTGTTGATGCAACGATGTTTAAAACCAAAAAACAAAAATGGTAGCCTCTATACTGATTTTTTCAATACTGATTTTAATTTTAATTTTTATTTTTAAAAATACTGACCACTGTCATGAATCTCCTGCTGTGTCACCAAAAGCCTTTTTTGTGGCTTTTCAAGTCCCCTCCCCCATTGGTCCATTTTATTAATTTAGCAGCCATTCTTTTCCCTCAATACTCACATAGGTGAATGCCAAAAGCTTTTTTCATATTTTTTTAAAACTATACTCTCTTCTACGCTTTGGCCACACCCACTTTGACATGCAGTCCCCAGAGGGTTGACACTGGGTCATCCTGTACCCAGGCAATCACTGCACTCTATAGGCGATGGTTTCTTTAAGATACTATCAGAACATGAGGTGCATTCCATCCTTTAGCCTGGTAGCACCTGCCCTTTGGAATGTCCTTCTGTTGCATGTCAGACAGGTGCTCTTCCAATTTTCATTTTGACACCTTCCTTCCTTTTCTAGCAAGCCATTTAAAGTGGAGATTTTTATTCCAATCTGCATCTGTCTTGGTCTTGAAATCTTTAATATGTTTTTATTTTTAAACCACTTCAGAAAACTCAATGGGAAGCAATTCATAAATGAAATGAATGTATGTATGAATGAATGAATGAATGAATGAATGCCACCCATGCTAGGACGAAGATGCTGCCTCCATCTAATTTAAGTTAGATCAAATAACTTAAATTAGAGTAAAATGTTGGAGGCACAATTCCAACAGGATCATGACAGTGTTTCCCAAACATTTTGGACGCACAGCTGTCCATGGAGGCGCAGGTCAATTCTGCATCCAGGGCAGCTGTCGACCAGCTCCATCTGGTAGGCTGGCTGAGATCCTACCTGCCCACGGACTGTCTCGCAAGAGTAGTGCATGCTCAGGTTATCTCCCGCTTGGACTACTGCAATGCACTCTACATGGTGCTATGTTTAAAGGTGACCCAGAAACTGCAACTAATCCAGAAAGCGGCAGCTAGACTGGTGACTGGGAGCGGCTGCCAAGACCACATAACACCGGTCCTGAAAGACCAACATTGGCTCCTAGTACATTTTCGAGCACAATTCAACGTGTTGGTGCTGACCTTTAAAGCCCTAAACAGCCTCGGCCCAGTATGCCTGAAGGAGCATCTCCACCCCCATCATCCAGCCCAGACACTCAGATCCAGCTCCGAGGGCCTTCTGGTGGTTCCCTCATTGCGAGAAATGAAGTTGCAGGGAACCAGGCAGAGGGCCTTCTCATTGGTGGCACCCACCCTGTGGAACGCCCTCCCACCAGATGTCAAGCAAATAAACAACTATTTGACTTTTAGAAGACATCTGAAGGCAGCCCTGTTTTAGGGAAGTTTTTAATGTTTGATGTTTTATTCTGTTTAATATTCTGTTGGGAGCCACCCAGAGTGGCTGGGGAAACCCAGCCAGATGGGCAGGGTATGTATGTATGTATGTATGTATGTATGTATGTATGTATGTATAAATTATTATTATTAAAGGATGGGAAAGGGGGCTCCCTCCACTCACAGCTCTTTCTTCACCCTCTGTCCTCTCCTCCTCCTCCTCCAGCTGCTTTGGATGTATGGAACAGACACACACATGGGGGGCACACGCCATAACCCTCTCAGTGGTGGTGCCCAGGTGGTAGAGTCCTTTGCTCCTGGAGATTATTTTCCCCTTCCAACAACATGCCACAATAATGCAGTTTAGAAATGCATTTGCACAGGCACTCTCTGAAATAATTCAAATGGGTACTGTACTAGGGTTCCCCTCCCCCGTTTCTGTATTTGCATCTGCTGAGTTCATATTGCTGCTGTTTTTGATATCGTTTTTGTTATGATTTCATGCTGCTTTACTTTTGATATGTATGCTTTATAATGATTGTTAGCAGCCTTGAGAGAAGCACTGAGGACAGAAAGGCAGGGCATAAATATTTAAACAAATAGATAAATATCAGAAACAACTCAATGTTTATGACTGTGCAACAATTGACATGCAGACATTAAACTAGGTATCATTTCAGAAAGAGAAGAAATTAAAACGAAACCGATTTCCTGCCTTGCAATTCAACCTGGGTCATGAATTTTCATCACAGAACAGAATTTTGACTGATGTATTTATAAGCTTCAGAAAACATAATCATGCTTCCATACTGAGGATGTATCTGTGACGGGTAGTTCTGTGTAGACTAAATTTTCCAGAGGGTTGGATTTCAGGATCTTTTTTTCAGAAGTCAGTTGAGAGTAGTTTAGCCCCTTGTCACAGTCATTCTAAGTTGCCGGAGAAAGGCTGAAGTGGGGATTTTATGTTACTAAACCACATAACCTTCTGGGTCATTCAGTCAGCTGAATGTCAGATGTCAACTGCTGTACTGGTCAATTACAGGCTCTTGAATATAGTGTCTGCCACTTACTGAAGATGTTACAGACTTTTCAACAAAGACTTCAGTATGGCAGTTCAAAATTACAGCATATGTCTAAAGTATTCAGACACTGTGTGTCCATGGGGGATTTCTCCCCCTACCCCAAAGGGGTTTCTGATACAGAAATATTTTGGCTGGCAGCACTAGCTGTTGCACAAAATAAGACAGATATGGTAGGACAAGATAAACAATGAATGATTGCATATACTTCATATTGATCAGGCTTCGTTAGGATAGAGTTAAAAGGAATCACAATACCTATTAATTGTTGTTTTTCAGATAAATCTTTATTATTGTATATAAATATCATAAAATGTTATCACATAAATACCAAAAAGTTAGATACAACTGTAAATACCAACAAATGGATTTAAATATACTTCCAAAGACTGTATAAATATATCAATATTCACAGAATAAAAAGTGCCCTGGAAAGTCATTGCAAATTTCTCTCCAGGCTAGGAAATGGTATTTTCCACTCACCATCTACAATGCCCATGCAGAGTAGAAAATGTGGATCTAAAGAAACTGAATGCCTGATTTTTGAGTCTCTCTTCTACTTGACACATTGAAAAAATGTTCAAGAACAGTTTATCCACCCATGTGAAAATATAACTCTTGTAACACTGTCAGGGTCAGTGACACCTACAGTGATCTTCTCTGTAAAACTCAGTCACATAGGAGAAAGATGCCCAGGGCTAGATTTAAGTGCACAATTTCTGTAGTAGTTCTAGAACTTTGGGAAGAATCAAAATGTGATACAGGTTCCAAACAAAATATAGCAATGCCTTACTTGAGATATAAGCACCTTCTTCAGCTTTTTTCAACTCACACATAAAGAGTAATGCCCTTGGCTGGGGGAGGGACCTAAAAAAAGTGAACCTGATCAAAACATGACAGAAGAAGGTTTCCATTAAATAAATACAGATCAGTGTTAAGTCTGTTAAACACACTTTTAAATGTTTGGCCCTCCTACAAGTACACTATAGCAATCTTGGGAGGTGGATAAAAGAAATAATTACAGCAGCCTAGGGACATTTATTCCTAAATTTTCTGATTACATTTTAAGTGTTCTTTTTCACGGATATCATAAACTGATTAAATCGTTTCGTGTCTGACCCCTACTGACTATGCTAAGTGAAAAGAGAAGACTATTAATAACTACCCATTTCTGACAGCTGCCCAGGGGCAATGCAGCCTTTTGGAGCAATAAAATGACTCCCTAACTCACTCGCTGAATGCTGAATATTGATTCATATTATGAGTGTTGTCAAACACAGACTGCAGTTCTGAAGATCTGTAGTGGCAGGTCATCAGCAATAGCATTAGCAAATGTCAGGTCTGAAATCAAAGGCCTGCTGGACTCTTTAGGGATAAGATTTATCGATTTCATAAAACGTGAAAACAGATCAAGTAGCTGTGCTGATGGAAATGGTCATGGCAGAATGAGGCTGAGGCTAGCTTGACTTAAGTATTGGAAGAGAAGCATCACACAAAAGTGTTGACCATCGTAAAAAAATTTAAAGGCTAGGAAGTCCAATTACAAGGACCACTGCAGCTGTGGGGCTTACAAACTATCTTTTCAGGGTTAAATGGCAGACACTGAACACCCAATTGTCTAAAACAATGTATCTAGCTTAGATACAAGAACTGTCACAATATCTGATTCCAGGGGACTTAAAATTATTATTATTGCTGCTCAGGTCACATCAGCTGATGCTAACAATCAATATTTTAGTTGCAGATCTAATGATGCTATATATTCAGCGGGGAGGAGGGAAAACATGACCTATTTATACTGTTACTTAGATTCATTTTGTGCAGCTTAATATTTAGATTATTTTCTTCTGAAAACGTATTTCCACATCAAGATTTTAGTTTGCCATTGTTATCTTCCATCTTATGAGTTTTTCTGTGTTTGCATGAAGGTGCAAGAACAGCCCCAGAGTTAATATAGTCTATCAAAAAGTGCATTCGCGACAATATTACTTTTCCACCCCAGTCTTAGACACATTTATGAAAAAACATGGCCCATTCATCCCCAGCTGTAAAACTTTTTGGTATGCATGCTTAACAACTACAGCCTTAGAACTTTGCCTTCAGCTAAAATATAAAATTAGCACTGAGTTGCCATCTCATACACTCTGAGCAGATTGCCTTGGAAAACTGTAAATGGGTTGATAAGAGAAAATGAAGAGTTGCTATAGGTTATTCAGTTGTACCCAAATTAAAAGATTATATTCCTTCTCTCATCCTATTTTGTAACCCAAGCTGAAAGAAGTGTTATCAGTGGATAATGATTGCTGTGATTTTTACCAGAATGTCTAACAAAAGTGGGAAATAAGTCCAACTGTATAAATACATTATCCTAGTAGATGAAGTTGCTGTCATTTTCAAACATCCCATCTCCTTCGCTAAATGTTTGATCAAGATGATCACTTTTATTGAACGTAGGTGCCTATCATTCAGATTCTTCTGAGAGTTGCTCAGAATGAAGCAGGATATGCTCTGGGCAACAGAAGAGATAATCTATACTATAATAATTCTCTTGCTCAAAAACAGCTATGGGTGAAGATGGAATGCCATTGCCTTCAGTCCTCTGCAGTGGTGAGAGGCCTATTAAAATGCTCCACCCTCAGAAGTCGATGGGTTCTGCTGGTTTCCCCAAACCCCTAGTGTTTCCAGTCAAGACTGCAAGACTTCCCCATCAAGGTCCCAGATCACCTTTGGCAGGTCTTGGCAATCTTTGGCCCTAGGGCAAAGTCCATGTCAGTGTGAAGAAGAAAACAGGAAAGGGGGGAAGAGGGAGAGGGATGTGGTCCTCAACAGAAAAAAGGTGATCCACCCATAATCTATGGAGAGAGAATTAAACTGAACAGGTGACCTAAACAATCTCTCCAGCAGGCCAGAACCAATCCTAATTCTTCCTACAATGGTGAGACAAGCGTAAAATATTCTTGTGTTTTATTTAATAAATTTGTTAGCTGTCTTTCAAAATACAGTATTTTCCCCAAGATGTTGTGTGGATAAAATGAAAGGGGAAGAACCATGTCACCACATTGAGCTCCTTGGAGGAAAGAGGTGATACAAATGTAATAAATAAAATAAAATACCTGAAGGGCACTACAGAAATGTATAAAATAAATGACTAGATTTGGGTGAATCAACAAACTCAATCCATTCAAGTAGGAGAACTACACTAGTGGCCAAAACTGTGGAAACCTTTTGGAGATAGGTTTGGTAGCTCATAACACCACTTTTTTGGAGTAATACCATAAAATTATATATCAATGGAAAGACAAATTAATAAAAAATGTAATGCAACAAGGTTTGTTCAATTATCTGTATTCTATCAAAAGTTATTGCCAAATAACCAGAAAAAGGAGTGTTTAGAGCACCAATCAGGTGTCATCTTGTTTTGGCAATGATGGCTCATAACACCACTTTTTTTGGGAGTAATACAATAAAACTATATATCAATGGAAAGATAATTTAATGAAGAATGTATTGATAGAATACAGATAACTGAACAAACCTTGTTGCATTACATAGTCTGGGGATTCTGCAGGGTGAACCTTTGATTGTTGCCTAGGTGACATCTGTGGCAAGGACTGTCTTTACCAGCTTTGGCTGGCTCACTGCCAGCATCCTTTTTCTCTAAGGAAAGGATGACTTGACCAATGCCATAGATGCACTGGTGATCTCATGCTTTGATTATTCCAGTGCACTGCAGGTGAGGCTGCCTGCAAAGAGAACCCAGAAAGTGTGGGTGGTTCAAAATGCAGGAAGTCAACAATTATCTGGAATAAGCTCAAGAGTTAGAAGCTCATCAGGTATCAATTGCCAATTTTAAATAGCCTAGGCACAGGCTACCTCAAGAAGAATCTACTCTCCAAAGACTCCATAGACATATCTTAGGAGACCCTGTTCTGAGCAACACGGCAAGCAGGACTTGAAAGTTACAAATAACAGTTTTTTTCAGTAGGGACAGCCATGCATGGAAACTCCTTTCATCAAGCTTTCTCACTATTCACTTTCAGGTGCATGATGAAAACCTTACAGTTTTAACAAGCGAAAGAACTGTTTTGATGTTTCTATATTGTTTTAAGCCGTAGTTGCATTACATAGCCTCTCAATCAGAGGTTCACAAATTGTATTATTAATTTTATGAGCATCATATATTAAAAGAAACAACTTTCATGTTGACAGAAGGTTTTGAGATTAAATTTATGGTTCTCTTAGTTTTTGATATTTTAATGTAGTGTATTTTTTTGTCATTTGTTCATGCGCTTGCCTCTTATGTGGATATTGCCATGTTCTTTAAGACATGGGGAAATGTGCATTCAAGCCTTTTTAAAAAATCATATACTTCAGTGGTGTGAAAAAATGTGGCAAGTTAAGTTTCATGGGGTCAAATTTTGACATAAAAGCAGCAGCAAGACTTCAACTCATTTAGTTTAGTTACTTTGGAAAATTAATGAACTATGACCAAAGTTCAAAAACAGGGCTCAACAAAACTATTTTCAATGAACTGTTAAAACTCTTCTCAATGACCTGCTGAAAGTGGTAATAAAAACCCCTCAGTATTAATTTTTTGCTGTTGTTAAAAAACTTTCTCTCCTCTGTCAGCAGCCCTCCTGTAGACAGAGCAGCACACCTATGGAGACATTTATGGGAGGAACTGGACTGACCTCTCAATGAACTGATAAAAGTTATTATTATTGCTATATATTTAGTTACACCATGCCTTTACCCCCTCCAACAATTAAACATAGAAGTTACACAATATATAACAATATATATGTATATGTATCTATTTAAATCCATACAGATAATTACAATAAAAACCAGCATGCCGCCAGCCCGTTCATAAAAAGCAGTCAGTTCCTACAAGCCTATTGGAACAAGAAAATTGTATGTGTTTCTTACATTTCAAGTAAATAAGAACTACACCTTATAGCTTGATTTCTTAGTCACTCTATGGTGGCCTCAGAGCACATGATATGATCCTGTCTCCCACCACTGGTGGTATGTCATGAGCATAAAAATCAATATTCTAATCTAGAGTGGTCCAACAAGCTGTACATGGGCCACATGCAGCCCTCAAGGCCTTTTTGGGGTCCCCTGCTAAGTACCAAAGCTGAAAGCAAAGCTGGAAACGACAACATGAAAGCCTTGCCCTGGTTTGCCCTGTGGTCTCAAACACCACTGACCACCTGCCCGAGCTACAGCTGAGAATCCTCCTCAGGGGTAGGAAGAGGAGAGAGAAAGAGGGGTGAAGGAGGAAGAAAAGAAAGAAAGGAGTGAGAGGCAGTTTCTCCAGCCAAACCAGCAATGTCCTCCTTGTAGGAGTTGTTGTTGTTGTTTAGTCGTTTAGTCGTGTCCGACTCTTCGTGACCCCATGGACCAGAGCACACCAGGTACTCCTGTCTTCCACTGCCTCCCGCAGTTTGGTCAATCTCATGCTGGTAGCTTCGAGAACACTGTCCAACTATCTCATCCTCTGTCGTCCCCTTCTCCTTAAGCCCTCAATCTTTCCCAGCATCAGGGTCTTTTCCAGGGAGTCTTCTCTTCTCATGAGGTGGCCAAAGTATTGGAGCCTCAGCTTCAGGATCTGTCCTTCCAGTGAGCACTCAGGGCTGATTTCCTTAAGAATGGATAGGTTTGGTCTTCTTGCAGTCCATGGGACTCTCAAGAGTCTCCTCCAGCACCATAATTCAAAAGCATCAATTCTTCAGCGATCAGCCTTCTTTATGGTCCAGCTCTCACTTCCATACATCACTAAGTAGGAGATGTAGGAGTAGGGGTGGGCATTTGCAGAGGAACCCTGGCTTGGCCTAGAGAGATTGAGGACACGGGCTCGGGTGGGTCTTGTATATTTTGGTGGTGGTGGCACTGCTGGAAGCGGGAGTGGCAAAGGAGGAGGGAAGGGGTGAAAGGACAAAAAAGTAAAAAAGCAGAGCAGGACTTCGCCCAGCAGCTGCACAGGCAGCAGGTTGTTTGCATGCTCTTTTCCTCTCTAACCACCCTGCACTCTGCCCGCTGTTCCACCTAGAGCCGATAAGAACTCCCTTGCTTACTGCTGCTTCTTCCTGGATAGCTCAGTTGGTTAGAATGTGGTGCTGATAACACCAAAGTTGCAGGTTCGATCCCCATAACAGACAACGGCATACTCCTGCATTGCAGAGGGTCGGATTACATGATTCTCAGGGTCCCTTCCAACTCTGTGAGTCTATTATTCTCTCCCCTGTCTTTCCTGCCCAGAGTCCTGCCTGCATCCCGCAAGTGCCCCCCCCCAACAGTGGCCTTCTTGTTTTTGGATCTTTGGGGTCACTTTTTCTTTTAAAAAAGAGAACAGCTCTGATCTGTTTAATAAATAAATATATTAAAACTATTACAGTGGTACCTCAGGTTACATACGCATCAGGTTACAGACTCCACTAACCCAGAAACAGTGCTTCAGGTTAAGAACTTTGCTTCAGGATGAGAACAGAAATCATGTTCCAGCAGCGCAGCAGCAACAGGAGGCCCCATTAGCTAAAGTGGTGCTTCAGGTTAAGAACAGTTTCAGGTTAAGTACGGACCTCCAGAATGAATTAAGTACTTAACCTGAGGTACCACTGTAGTTGTGTATTTAATTATATATATTTAATTTATATTAATTGTGTATATTAAATAATGGGGAAATTTAATTCAGCATGTGGCCCCCAGGTTCCGGGTTGAAGTACTCTTGCGGCCCACTTGGTCTGAGAGGTTGGACCGCCCTTTCCTAACCTAACTAATTTCTCCCTCTGCTTCAGTGTGAGATGAGATGACTGATGAGCAGTGGACTGTGCACAGGAGAACGGATGCTGCTATAGAAACAATTATGATTGCATAAGAAGCATGCTTTTCACTGGAAGATCCAAGCACAGCATCTTCTTTAACATGCAAATCTGTTTTCCATATGGTGCCACGTACACCCACCTTGGGTTAGATTTTGTTGGATGCAACTACATTAGAGGCCTCAAATGAGAATGTATAATCTCATTCTCATCAGCTAAATCTTTCAAGATCAATGGGCATCAAAATGCCATCAGAATGCGCATCTGCATTACCTGAGCACACAAATCTCTCTTGCTAGAGTACGCGAGGATCCTGAGCAGCAACAAATTAAATGATTGTAACTGATAGCAACCTGAAAGTTATCAATAATCTAGTAAAAACAAGTATCCAGCTCCAGCATCAGAATAGAATGTTAGATTAGGCTGAAATGAGTTATAGTTATGTGTGGGAGGAGCAACCTGAAAAAAAGCACTGGCTGGATCCAAATGTTTTCCATCTATTTATTCATATTTATTTTATTATAGCCAAAGGTTTTCAATTTGCATGAGGAAAATCACTGACATTTTCTTATAACTGCTCTAATCTGTCAGTTAAACAATTTAAAAGCTTTAAAAAAAATTAACAACTCTTTTGGAACACAAAAAGTATTTATACAGGAATGCCTGTCAATAATTTAATTCAATATTTCTGAGCTATAGGCATATGGCTTTAAATTGGGGGGTAGGTGGGGGAATTTCCATATCATATTCATTATTGATATACTATACAACAGATAATACAGCCTGAAATTGTCTTTGTTTATTAACAAGCCCTTGTAATTAACTTGCTTTTAAATCATAAGTATGATACTATTTTAATTTCCCTCACATCCCCAACCCTATCATTTGAAATCACATTAAGCTGACTCTTAGCAGGCCACCTGGTGTAATTCTATGACACTGAAGTGAGCTGTGCTGGTATGCAGGAAACAGTGACAGTCATCAGTACTGAAATCCATTTCTCTAACTGATGACAGAAGTGGGGAAATTAATTTTTGCTATTCATAAATACCTGACAGGTTTAATGTAAATGTTTTGAAAAAGACTTCAGCATATGCTGCACATATATTATATATGCAGCAGCGCACTGAAATATTGTATTTTCAACCCATTCAATTTCTAGATCACTACTGCTCAAAACGGCTGAAATTTTTCAAATTACTCACACATTGCAATTTTCTCCATATACATATAAATAACAACACAAGTCCCCGTGAAACCTTTCAGTCACTTGAAAAATAGTTTGACACTTAGGACAATTTCCTTGATATAAATGCTATGGGGAAACAGGTAGAATAATGTGCTGGATAAATCTGTGAGCATACTTCCTGGGTGTATAAGATCAGAGACCAATATGGCACCACTGTCGTAAGGCTTTTTCATTTTCATTTTGCTCATTTCCACCATCAATATACTGCTTAATTAGAACAGTCTCTAAGAAGTGTGCATGTAACTGAATATAACTGAAAGGAACTGAAAATAATGATCAGTTAAAACTATGAAACCAGAATTCAATTAAAATGCCCGTTGGAATAAAAGAAGTATTCAGTGGATGTCCAAAGTTTAATAGGGAGATGGTCTGTCTGACCTCACCTGGAAGGGAGTTCCATAAAATTGGCTCCTGCTGGATATGAGCCATGGTACGCCACTAACAATGATTCTTATGAATTCCTCAATGGCCAAGCAGTCCTTGAGGTATTCTGGACCCCAATTGCTAAGAACCTTGAATCTGGCCAAGTAGCATACAGGTAGCAAGTGCAAGCTTTGACCATTGGAGTTTCAAGCTACTGCCAGCCTAAATCAATTACATCCAGAATTAAGTCGAGAAATAAGAAACAATAGCTTCGAGGGCATTTGCTCGGTAATCTACCTTGTTTCCTTCCTTAACAGAGCTCTTTGACTAAATTGAAACTTAAACAAATAGTTCTGCTATATAACTTGTAATACCATGAACTTGCATTTGCATGATCCCAATTTTGAGAATATTCCAATTTTGGCACACTGATTTATTCTTCTTCTTCAAGCAAGACAAAGTTATGGGGAGGGGGGAGTCCTTCGAACTCAGAAAAAGCAAGGAGTAAAAAGAGGACATCTAAGACAAGAGATACTTGGATGTAAAAACACCTTTCATTAAGAGGTATGGCTGGAATGAAGTTATTACAAATGGCGGGGGCAATGTTTGCAGTAAAATTGGTATTTGGACATTGATACACATCTATAAATGGGTTTTTGAAACTCTTTATTCCAACTTGCCAACTCTTAAAGATGTAATGGTGCTGCTGACTAAAATTGCACTGGCACTGCTTTAAAGCATTTTAGCTAGTTTTAATGGCATGATGCAGGTAGGGCCAGCCCAAGACGTTTTGGCACCCGAGGCAAACCACAAAATGGCACACACCCCACCACCGCCAGGGAAGAAGAGGTGAGTGAAGATCTACATCAGGAGCAGGAGTGGAACAAAGATGTACATTGGACAAAAGGGTGGGAGAAAACCACCGAAGAGGCTGCATTGGGGGAGGGCAGATCCATCCTCCAAGAAGCGTGCCGTGGGAGGGGTGAGTGATGCATTCCTGGGAGACAGAATCTGCCGTGCCTGCGGATCCTGCCACCTGAGGTGATCGCTTCACCTTGCCTCATGGGTCAGCTAGCCATGGATGCAGGTCCATGGAAATATTTTGTGATTTTTCTTATTACGTTACATTAATATTTTGACCTTCCAGTAAACTTTTGATTGTATGGGCACAATTAAACCAATGAGTCCCACCAGCAGAAGGCTGAAGTTAAGATTGCTGTTGATGGTAATCTGCATAACTGGATTAACTAAAACTTGTATCACTTGTTGCAGTCGTTTAGTCGTGTCCGACTCTTTGTGACCCCATGGACCAAAGCACGCCAGGCACTCCTGTCTTCCACTGCCTCCCGCAGTTTGGTCAAACTCATGCTGGGTCGCTTCAAGAACACTGTCCAACCATCTCGTTCTCTGTCATCCCCTTCTCCTTGTGCCCTCCATCTTTCCCAACATCAGGGTCTTTTCCAGGGAGTCTTCTCTTCTCATGAGGTGGCCAAAGTATAGGAGACTCAGCTTCAGGATCTGTCCTTCCAGTGAGCACTCAGAGCTGATTTCCTTCAGAATGGATAGGTTTGATCTTCTTTGAAACACTTAGAATGCTTATTTATTTAAAAAGTTCAGAAAATTCTGTTGCACTATTCTGCAACTGGTTGACATGGTACAGTAAAAATATAATGGAAGATACTGAAATAAACATAGGAAAGACAAGTTCTATGGTGCAAAACAGCATGGAACACCACAAATTATGCAGCATTTAAAGTAAAATGATTTCATATATGGCTGCTGCATTACATTTTTCTCACCATAAACTCCATTTATGGTTTTATACACAGTTATGAATAAAACTTTGTCCTTTCAACCATGACACATTCAAAGACATTTCCCCACTCATATTTGTCACCAGCATGCACGCTTGCTTGATACATTTCATCTGGATACGTCATGCCCAGCTAAGCTCCATCCATCAAATATATACCGCCTAATCAGACAGTTAAGGACACTTGCACTCCAACAGGTACCACATATCACTTACTTTGGCATACTGCAGATTATTATGAGTGAACAAGTCTTTCAAATCTTCTTTGAGGTCTGGGAGGGGGGCATATTTGGAAAGATGTGCTTTAACATGCTGAATTTTCAGTGTCAGTGGTGTCCTTCCTATAAATGCTGTTCTTTAAATCCTATGCGATTTTTCCCAGTTCTTACCCAAGCAGTATTTATAGCAGTCCCCTTTCAAAGTATTATACCCTTGGAAAAAAATCTGATATGGTGTAAGAGTTTCTTCAAGGTGCATTAACATTTACCAAGGACTCAGATTTACATTCAGACATTATTAACGAAAGAATGGTGAAATATGACCAAAAATAAAATAAAATAGAAAAATAAGGTTATCAGAAAAACAAACTTTTAATTAAATGTATGTAGGAAATTAATCCCAGCTATGTGCAATATATTAATCATGAGGTATCATATCTGAGGGCAGAGAAGACATTATAAGGAACATACAAGAACAGTAGTCATGCATCTCCTCAAAAGATTGTTCCTTTAAATCTAGTAAAAGATGTTGACATGACATCTTCATAACTAGTTTTCCCACCCGTTCCACTTCCTTGCTGATTCCTCCTTGTTATGTCATGCCTGATCCAGGTTTGAGAAAGGATTGTTCCTCCTATGATGAAGGCCCTGGAGATACAAAGCCTGAGGACTTTATGGGTCTCCTGACTCCAGAGCTATGCCAGACATCTCCAGCATCTCTGGAAAAGGAGCAGTAGGTCCAACTGTAGAAGAGGACCCCAAGGGACCTGTAGACAAAGTTCATGTGGCAGTTCTTTTGCTCAGGGAATCAGAGGGGGAAGCCAAACTACCTCCCAGTGCCAGGGAACACCAGTGTCAGAAGCTGAAGTTACAGGCAGTCATCTGTCAATGAAAGAACACCTTAAGGCCAAGAAAAACAGGCTCTTCAGGGCTTCCTCAGGAGCACAGAACACTGAAGGCCTGGCTACCAGTTGCAGCTGGGTACCCAAACTATAGAAGCTCCCACTTACAGGAATAACACAGTTGCTTATTTCTGTATGTACACCCCAGAGCTTCTTGTTCCTATCCTGACTGACCTTGTGCTAGTAAAGGTAAAGGGTCCAGTCGTGACCGACTCTGGGGTTGCAGCGCTTATCTTGCTTTACTGGCCAAGGGAGCCGGTGTACAGCTTCCGGGTCATGTGGCCAGCATGACTAAGCCGCTTCTGGCGAACCAGAGCAGTGTACGGAAACACCGTTTACCTTCCCGCCGGAGCGGTACCTATTTATCTACTTGCACTTTGACGTGCTTTCGAACTGCTAGGTCAGTAGGAGCAAGGACTGAGCAACGGGAGCTCACCCCGTCGCGGGGATTCGAACCGCCGACCTTCTGATTGGCAAGTCCTAGGCTCTGTGGTTTAACCCACAGCGCCACCCGCATCCCCGACCTTGTGCTACTGACCCTTGTTTATAGCTTGTTCTTGAACCTATATTTGGGGTGCTCAGTCTTTGGCATTGGCCTTTTCCCACAACCCTACTGGCTGAATGCAGTATGTTTTCCATGCACTTTAAATACGGGGCTACAAAAGCTCCTGGGGACATGTTTCTTTACGATCCAATGTCCTTACCAAAAATATGTCTGCCTTCATTTTGTTTGCTTCAGTACAGTGCTCTGGAAATGATGTAATGCACTCACAGATTGTCTTCCTAGGGGCAATTGGAATCCCATTGTGAAAATATAGGCCTAAGAACAAATAATTATGATGGGATGTGGACGCTGAAGTTACTGAACATAAAAAAAATTCAGCAATTCAGTAGATAGTTCTCTAATAACAGAGTTAGAATACAGAAAAACCAAAATAAGGTTACCAAATAGTAAATGCAAGAGATGAACAAACATGTACAAGATGCTGGATAGCTCAGTTGGTAGAGCATGAGACTCTTAATCTCAGGGTCATGGGTGTGAGCCCCATGCAGGGCAAAAGATTCCTGCATTGCAGGGGGGTGGACTAAATGGCCTTCGTGGTCCCTTCCAACTGTACAATTCTATGATTCTATGTGAACCAGGATTTCAACAGCTGGACTGAAATCCAAGAAATCATAATGTCTTATATACGGCTGTATTCACTTTACTTGATGTTCTTGATATTTGCTTTACAAAGCCTCCTGTAATAATTATATATTTATCTATCATTTTCTACCAAAGTGTTCAGATCAATTAGCTCCAACGTGAAGACTTTAGTGATGGGTGGGAGTGGGCTACTACAAAAACAGAAAAGCAATAGAGGTTCCTTTTTAAAATGGATCACTAAAACATGTTCAGCTTGGAATCATCAGTGTACTCACAACACATCACCCGAAATCTCCTAATGACTGCTCCCACCGGCTTCATATATATGTTAAACAACACTGTGGACAAGATAGGACCCTGCAGCACTGCATAGTACAACTGTCAGGGCCTGAAAGGAAATCGCCCAATGCTATTTTCTGAAACCACACCCTGGGAAACCACTGTAAAACAGTGGTCGGTGGTATCAAAAGCACCAAGAGATCAGAGTTAGAATAATAGGCTTACACTGCCCCTGTTCTCCCATTAAATGTCATCCATCAAGGTGACAAAAGGTTTTGAAACTAAGGTTTCACAATGTAGGTACTGGCAAACTTCAGTGCTTCAAATTAATAAAAACTATTAGGAGGTTTAATACAAAGTAGCTCTATGTAAGGAAAACTATATTATTAGGCAATTAGTTCCTATGCTCTATAAATACAAAATTCAATAACTCCATGGTGCAGCACACAGCACCCAACTGCTTACAATAACGGCACACTATTAAGGAGATTTGTATGTTTAACCAAACAGCACCAATTTACCACTAGTATTTACTATGATGTACTATTTACATTATAAGGATTTTCATTTCCTGAACTCTTTCTCTAGAAGCACAAAATAATTCCATTAATTCCATTGCTACAACGGGAACCTGCACATTGATTCTGATTTAGTTTTACTCATGTGGAAAACATATTTACTAAAACACAGTTGCATCAGAATGAGAATCTGCATTTGGATGTGCATCCTCATGAAAAGCAAAGTGGTTCAGACAGGTGACATCGCATTTGTGCCTTCCTGTTCCCGATTTAGCCAATGACACAAGCCAGAAACCTGGTTCTGCCACAAGATCCTGAACCCAGACAACTGTTTATAAACCCAAACTACAATATGTTCACCTGACGTCTTAGCTCTCAGTTCTTAGCTATCTTAAGATGCAGTATATTAGAATCATAGAATCATAGAATCATAGAGTTGGAAGAGGCCACAAGGGCCATCGAGTCCAACCCCCTGCCAAGGAGGAAACACCATCAGAGCACTCCTGACATATGGTTGTCAAGCCTCTGCTTAAAGACCTCCAAAGAAGGAGACTCCACCACACTCCTTGGCAGCAAATTCCACTGTCAAACAGCTCTTACTGTCAGGAAGTTCTTCCTAATGTTTAGGTGGAATCTTCTTTCTTGTAGTTTGGATCCATTGCTCTGTGTCCGCTTCTCTGGAGCAGCAGAAAACAACCTTTCTCCCTCCTCTATGTGACATCCTTTTATATATTTGAACATGGCTCCTCTTCTCCAGGCTAAACATGCCCAGCTCCCTTAGCCGTTCCTCATAAGGCATCGTTTCCAGGCCTTTGACCATTTTGGTTGCCCTCCTCTGGACACGTTCCAGTTTGTCAGTGTCCTTCTTGAACTGTGGTGCCCAGAACTGGACACAGTACTCCAGGTGAGGTCTGACCAGAGCAGAATACAGTGGCACTATTACTTCCCTTGATCTAGATGCTATACTCCTATTGATGCAGGCCAGAATTGCATTGGCTTTTTTTATTGACGCCCCTTCTCTTACGCTGGGAAAATTCGTCAACATTGCTTGGGTGTAGGGGGAAAATTTGAGCATTTGGTTTATAAGCGTTTTATTATTGCTTTCTTTGCTTATATTCTGCATGTAAGAGAGGCTCTGCCTTAGCCCTGTTCATCTGGTTTGCCTCAGTTTTCAACAGAAGCTTTCTAAAAAGGACTGTGGAGAGAAAGACTCTGGTTTCTAGCAGACAGAGCGCGAGGGACCTATCTCATTTAGTCCTAAGGAAGGCAAGGGTAATTCTTTAACATTTTGAAAATGGGGGCGGGGGGCGGGTATGGTATGAAAGATGGCTCCAGGTCTGAATTGGGGGAGAAGGAGAGGCAACCTAAGTGGGAGGTGGATTGCCAAACCTAGTTTGCTGGGTTTGGGAGAAATCCCTTTAAATGTCAGATACTTTGTTACCAACATGCTTACTGGTGTTTACACAATATTTTATTTGGTGTATTGCTGCTACTGTAAGCTACAGTATCATCAGAATTGCTTTCTAAGAAAAATAGTTCGGCCTAGTTGTCTGCTCTACATTTTCTGCAGTGAAGACAAATGCAAAGAACTTGTTGAGCTTCTCTGAAATATCTTTTTCCTCCTTTAGCATACTTTTGACTCCTCGGCCATCCAAAGCTCCAACAGCATCCTTAGCTGATGTCCTGTTTATAATGTATTTAAATAACTTTTTAATTGTCAGTCTTAATGCTTTTAGTGGTGTATATTGAGGTGTACTCCTCAATATGTATGTGTGCGTTTATGGACACATCCATTATTTGTCTGCTTGCATTTTCTTACCAAACTCTGCGTCTCTTTCTGTTCTCATTGAGACAAGACTTCCGTTTTTTGAATAAAGCCTTCTTGCCTCTAACACCTTCATTGCCTCTGCTCGTTAACCATGCTTGGATCCTCTTGGCTTTGTGGTACCTTTCCTGCTGTGCAATATACATTCTTGCTGAGATCTACATCTTGCACCATCAATTAAGATTAAGTCCATGGTTTGCCTCTCCTCTGGTTGGTTCTCTGGTTGGTTCCATGATCAACTCTTCTAGAAACTTTACCTCTTTCTGACTGGAATGTGCACTTAAGCAGCCTGTTTCAGGGTAAATGAAGTCACTCATTACATCTACTCCTTTAGATGCCCCACTGGAGGTTGAAAATGCACCTGCACCCAAAATACAGCAACTTTTGTTCACTAAAATAGGAGTCGTTTTATTTTATTGTTTTTTCTATTGTTGTTGTTAATTAAATTTGCATACTGCCCTTCACAGGGCGACTCACAACATAAAAATACAAGATGAGCAAACAAACTATATAATAAAACAAAAGCCAAACAAACCAATAACCCTGGTCCCACAGATACACTTTAAAGGCGATAGAATGTTTATCAGTCAAATGCCTGATTGAAGAGAAACATTTTCACCTGGTGCCTAAAAGTATGTAATGAATATGCCAGACGAGCCTCCCTGGGGAAAGCATTCCACAAATGGGGAGACACTGCAGAAAAAGGCCATTCCTGTGTTGCCACCCTCCAGACCTCTTGTGGGTGAGGCATCCGCAGAAGGGCCTCAGATGACGATCGCAAGCAAAAATGGTCCTTGAGGTATCAGTCCTGAGTCATTTAAGGCTTTGTAGGTCAAAAAGGAGGACGCGGGTGGCGCTGTGGGTTAAACCACAGAGCCTAGGGCCTGCTGATCAGAAGGTTGGTGGTTCAAATCTCTGAGACGGGGTGAGCTCCCATTACTCGGTCCCTGCTCCTGCCAACCTAGCAGTTCAAAAGCACGTCAAAGTGCAAGTAGATAAATAGGTACTGCTCCGGCGGGAAGGTAAACAGTGTTTCCATGCGCTGCTCTGGTTCACCAGAAGCAGTTTAGTCATGCTGGCCACATGACCCGGAAGCTGTACACCAGCTCCCTCGGCCAATAAAGCGAGATGAGCGCCACAACCCCAGAGTCGGCCACGACTGGACCTAATGGTCAGGGGTCCCTTTACCTTTACTTTAGGTCAAAAAGAGCACTTTGAATTGGGCCCAGAAACTAATTGACAGCCAGTTAGTCTTATATTATATTCCTGGGTCATGATAGGTTTTATATCTTTATCAGAGTGTGGCCTATATTCTCAAATACAGACATGCACCCACCCAACAGAATATTACTGTTTATGCAACCTGGCTTCAATCTTTTCTCAAGCCAGTAAGACCAACTTCATATTCAAAATCAGCCACCACAGAAGAAGAGCAATCTAATTTTACAAAACTTGTAATATCTCTATTGATGAAAAACTAAGGAGAAAGAAGAATTACGTTCACATTGGGAAAGCAAGGTGAAAGGAATATGTGGCATAATATCTGCATGAAATTCTATATAGAGCATATTTTTAAAGGGCTAAATAGGAGTTTAGCATCATTGGACAACTAATCCCCCTTTCCACTCTTAAAATGCAGATATTAACCACACTTTTTGCTATTTGTATTAAGAAGAATGCTATTAGCCTTGATCAGGACAAGGTCACCATGGCTTATAATGAACTAAGATAATGGTTCCACACAGAGAGTAGCAGTCTAAATTACAAAAACAGGATGAAATAAATGAGCTAAAGGAAGATGTAGTGGTGCACATGAAAATATAGAAGGACAAGGTAAAAGGAAAATGGTAGTTTTCTTATCATGATTTGACAAGAAAATACTTCCAGCACAGCACAGATTAAGCAAATGAGACAGAAATCAAGTCAATTCCGGGGGGGTGGGGGGTGGGGGGGAGGATTGAGAAAGATGAATAACCATCTTTTTTTATTAAAGAAAAATCACTAATAAAATTGATACTTGCTTTATAAACATCAGCAAATACAAATAGGGACAAAAATACATATATCTCAAGGTGTTATCTTTAAAGACCTAAATGATAGTAATGGTAGTAACGATGAGTAAACATAAGTCTACAGCCACAGCATGTGCTGTAACTCTCCAATGGTTTGACTTCACTCCCAAAGGCTCTTCACTCTTCCATTGGCTCTCAAGGGAGGCTCATATTACACTTCTATGAATCATGGGTCTTGTGAAACAAGTTTCAAACCTCCTCGTTATAAAACTAATATTGAAAGTGTGATGGGAATGAGGCCATACAATCATGGTGATATGACAGTCTTTCAAACTGGTCCCCCATTGTAGACAGCTTGTTAATCCAGTTCAATTTAAAATTTTAAAAAATTCAAAATTCAATTTAAAATGACAACGAGTAAACAGAAACCTTGTCTTCAGAGAGCCCCATGCAAGTTGCAAAATATGAATTCTTGCATATGAGATTCACATGCTAATTTCAGGGGGAGGTCTCAAGACAGCTGTATATAGGCACTGGAATTTCGACTTCTGCACCACATTGCAATGAAACCATTGCACTAGGCTTTCATGGATCACTTTGAGTATCTCTCTCTCTCTCTCTCTCTCTCTCTCTCTCTCTCTCTCTGTGTGTGTGTGTGTGTATCCCTATACATTGTTATATGTTGTTATGTCTTCATTCCAATGGTGAAAGTGAAAGATTAGCAATTAAATCATACTTGTTTCAAGTACTGAATAGTAACAGAGATCAGGCAATAGACTGTTGAGACATTTTCTTTTAATAAAAATGTCACATTCTACACTTTTCAGAATGACCATCCCTGCTAATTATCCAGAGGTTTCTGCTAAGGTATGCAAATGACAATTTATGGCCCATTTAACTAACCTCATCAATCTTCAAAGACTCCAAGAAAATTGGCCATGAAATGCACAGATCTGAGTGCACCTGAAAAAATACAGCAGCTTGCTGCATTTCATTGTTTATACCTGTGATACTCCAGATAGAAAAAGGTGTTCAAAGAGAAAGAAAACAGCAAACTAACCACACACACACACTCTCTCTCTCTCTCTCAAAGCACTGGGATATACAAAATGCCAGGTCATCCAAAACTTTGATATGTGGGAATATTAATTTAATGTTAGATTGATGTAGTAGGTTTCAGTGTGAAAACCGTGGTTGTGATACTGAGGTCTGGCTCTACCATTAGGCAGAGGTAGATTACTGCCTCAGGTAGCAGATGCTGTGTGGAGGGATACACGTTGAAGTGTTGGAGGACACCTGTATATGTCTAAGAATCTGCCTTTCCTAAACTAGGCTGCTGCTCTAAGGTACACTGGATGGTACTATGCTATCACCAGGATTGAAGTAAGTTTCAGCTGTCAATCTGGTCAACTTTTGTAAACAGAATGGGGGTGGCGCCATCTTGTCCTTTGCCTCAGGAAGCAAAATGTGGATCTCCATTGTGTTGGGGGAGGAGAAAGTCAGTGGAGATTTTTGTGGAGAAAGAGGCATGAAGATTTTCAGTTACAGAATATTCTAAATGCAGTAATATTCCAGATCTTTCTTCCAGTTTGAAAAGCATATTAGGCTATTAAATAAATGCAGTGCCTCTCACTTTTCTTAATCTTTTGAAACTGAGAATCTGAGCTGGTTCTAACTTTGGTGAGCCCCTTGCTCTGTTGGTGAGTCCTAGTAGGCTTACCTACACAAGTAAGCTGCAGGCTGTCATTTTTAATTTCTCATTTTACCACAGAGTGATGCGTAACAATTAAAGTAACAAAATTTGGGAAAGATAAAATAAAATTTATAACATACACAATGCACACATGCGCACCTTATTCTGATTAGGAATAGTTTTATTCATCTTTATTACCCATTGATCTGGCTCCTGAGGTGTTGCATAGCCATAGTGAAAGGACCGTTTAGTTCTTTAGAACATTTAAGATTGAGAAAAGCATGCTAGCACTTGTCTCTTTTCCCTACAGCCCACCTTTGTAATAGTGGAACCAAATTGTACTTTCAGGATTTTGAAGACAGCACAATACAAAGAACAATAATACATGCAAGTCACTAAAAGTTAACATTCCTATGACCTTGGTTTGTTGTGCACTACACCTCCTGCTCATGGCTGCTGACATCCATGAGTAAACCCTAAGGGAGTTGTTCAGAGTGAGGGTTTTTGTATGTCTCTTAGAATTGGAATACAAAGTGACAGAAAAATAACTCAAAATTGCTGTAAAATGATTGGTATTTCCAAATGCACAAACAGCATGCACTTTAATGTAACACATTTCTTCTTATTTGGCAGTGTTAAAACATACGTGGTTTGAACTTGGTGTGAAATGTTTGAAAAGCTGTTATTTTGTGTTTAAAATGAAACCAAATTACTAAATAATTTAGAAATCTTGACTTTATTGCCCAAATCTTCCAGGCTTTAAAAATAGCAACTTTTTATTCAATTTCCCCTTATAATTCAATGGTCTTTAACATGGTTACAATCTACAAAAATCCTTCTTTGAGACCTGCGTGTTCAAGACCACACTTGTTTTAACTTATATAATAGTATCTAATAACAGATCTATTTTTAAGTAATAACTCACCTAGAAAATTAGGAATTGTAACTTCCTTATAGAAGCAAAAATTTAAGGTACATTCCTGTTCTGTTGCCATCTTGCCAGATGCAAGTAATCCACCCACATATATTTCCACATATCACTATTTGTGTACGATTCGGGCTAGTTAGCACAATAAAGAAAAACTGGATCCCCGAATTTATGATGTGCTCTCTAACTTTGATGACTACTCTGTTCTTGCCATCATGGTCTCTGGCAGTGCAGATTGATACTGTGTAGGTTTTGATATTTTATTCATTAATTAAAATATTTCTATACTGCGTGTTAGACAAGGGCGCCAAAAAACCCTGCCACAAAATGTACCTAAGAAACTGATGGCCATTTGAGCCTAAGTGTAGAAGACATAGTCTGATGAGGATCAGAAACATGGCTTGGTCAAATGATGATCCCACCTGATAGGTACATGGGACCAGTCAAAGGAAGCAGCATTTTCTGCTTTCCATCCTTTTTTGCAAAAAGGAAACAGCAAGTCTGGCCAAAAACCTTTCCTTCAGAGACAGAGGCAGTTCCAATGAGAGGGTATGCAGACCCCATCAACCCTCTAAAAAGGTAAAGGTAAAGGACCCCTGACAGCTAAGTCCAGTTGCGAACGACTCTGGGGTTGCGGCGCTCATCTCGCTTTACTGGCCGTGGGAGCTGACGTTTGTCTGCAGACAGTTTTCCCAGGTTATGTGGCCAGCAGGACTAAGCTGCTTCTGGCAAAACCAGAGCAGTGCACGGAAACGCCGCTTACCTTTCTGCCGGAGCGGTACCTATTTATCTACTTTGATGTGCTTTCAAACTGCTAGGTTGGCAGGAGCTGGGACCAAACAACGGAAGCTCACCCCGTCGTGGAGATTCGAACTGCCGACCTTCCGACTGGCAAGCCCTAGGCTCAGTGGTTTACACCACAGCGCCACCCGCGTCCCCATCAACCCTCTAGCCCCAGACAAATGGCAAGCATTCACACTGACAATACAGGTCACTGAAAGTGACAAGCCACCCACCCCCAAATAAAATAAAACCCTGTCAAAAAAGGGAAGAGAAACACACAGAGGAAAAGAGAAAGATTTAAAAATAAAAAGTAAGTAAGTAAGTAAGAGATGAGGGAGGCAAAAACCAATTAAAAAGGGTGGAATTGGCAAAAGAAAAGACCAAAAAATACAAACAGTAGATCAAAAGATACTGGAATTTTTCCCAAAGGAGAAAATTTGGTGTTCCAATCTAACCAAAGGAAGGCAGAACTGGGTGGGGTGGCTCCTCCCCCTGGGATGGGAGGCAAAAGTCTGGGAAAGCCCTGCCTATCCAGGGCAATGGGAGGAGTTATCCTATTCACAGTCTATCCTAAGCCACTTGGACAAACCTACCTTATTTTTCTGCAAATGAGGAGCACTCTCCGCAAATGATGTTGTACCAGAATGGCTTTATGACATCACTTTTCCAACTGCGGAAATCAGCTCTAAGTACTGTATACTTCTTAAGATGGGAGTAGCTTTATCAGAAGATCACAGTCTCTTACAATGAGAGTCGACAGTAATCACCTCAACCTCTTCTTGTATTGCTTCATATTCTGATTTGCAAGATACCACATTTCTGCTTAATCCAAGTCCACAACTAAAAGCAACAATTGTTCAATTTTTATCTATTAGAGAACTTAAACATAGTTTTACATGTCACGTTCAAATCTCAGTTGCAAAGGATGCAGAAACAGATGGAAGTCTAGAGAGCTGCTTCCCTGGTTTCGATTGATTTCATCATGTCTCCTTCACCCCCCATCCACTGGGACATTATACCTAAGAGGATTCATTTCTGACTCAAATACTCTTAAAGAACAATTTTTGTGTCTTTTCAGGATGGAAAAGATGGAAGATTGCAACAAATCACAGGTGTTTTCAAAAATTTTCTCCCAGAAGGATACAAGCAGAAGGATACTACAACAGCTTTGTCCCCTCTTCTCTGAAATTTGCTCAGTTTGAACACCATTTCCAACAGCCTTCGGTAGTTAATTACTTCCGTAGTTAACAAAATCCTACAATTACTTTTCTCATCCACAGATTTGAAAACATGTTTGTCACAATAAAAGAAACCGAGCAACAACAATGCCACATGTCATACATAAACAGAACAATAAACTAATACTGAAAAGAAGGAAATGTTTTTAAAAAATCAACCTTCTCTACTTTAAAAAAATTAAAGAAAATAAATATAGCCAATATATTTAGTTTTCCCCCCTGTTCCAACCATAGCTTATCCAGTCACTGTTTAAGGAAGTTCAATGTGAGAATTTACATTATATTCATTGTCAAAGCAGACAGTTGCAAATGGAAATAGATCCAGTCCAATATAGGATTTTGCACAGGTCTTCTTGTTGTTGTTGTTGTTGTTGTTTAGTTGTTTAGTCGTATCTGACTCTTTGTGACCCCATGGACCAGAGCACACCAGGCACTCCTGTCTTCCACTGCCTCCCGCAGTTTGGTCAAACTCATGCTGGTAGCTTCGAGAACACTGTCCAACCATCTCGTCCTCTGTCGTCCCCTTCTCCTTGTGTCCTCCATCTTTCCCAACATCAGGGTCATTTTCAGGGAGTCTTCTCTTCTCATGAGGTGGCCAAAGTATTGGAGCCTCAGCTTCATGATCTGTCCTTCCAGTGAGCACTCAGGGCTGATTTCCGTAAGAATGGATAGGTTTGATCTTCTTGCAGTCCATGGGACTCTCAAGAGTCTCCTCCAGCACCATAATTCAAAAGCATCAATTCTTTGGCGATCACCCTTCTTTATGGTCCAGCTCTCACTTCCATACATCACTACTGGGAAAACCATAGCTTTAACTATATGATATTGATATCTTACCCTTCACCATAAGATCCTGGGGCAGATAAAAGCAGTTCAAGAACACAAAATTAAAAACAGTTTAGAATAACTTGCATCTAGCTGTGAATCAGAACATGAATTTGTGAAACTACCTTATAATACTAGGCAAGCTTGTTTTCTTCTGTTTTCTTTCTTGAAGGTAGGCTTCAAGTTGCAGGAAAAGAGATTCCGACTAGACATACGGAAAAACTTTCTGACCATAAGAGTAGTTTGACAGTGGAACAGTCTCCTTTGGGAGACTGTGGACTCTCCTTCCTTGGAGGTTTTTAAGTAGAGGTTGGATGTCCATCTGCCATGGATGCTTTAACTGAGATTCCTGCATTGCAGGGGGTTGGACTAGATGACCCTTAGGACCCTTCCAACTCTCCACCATGGTTTTTAAAAGGCATCCAGTGACGGATGGGAGGTTTCACTCTGAATGAGTGAGTACATAGCTTAGGGGTACCCCTGGATCCTTTGCTGTCGCTTGAGGCTCAGGTTGCTTCAGTGGTGCAGAGTGCCTTCCATCAGCTTTGACTGTTGGCCCAGATGCACACCAGTCTAAACAAGGATAGCCTAAGTTCTATGCTGTGGAAAGATTGTTAGATTACTACAATGCATTATGTGTGGGGCTGCCTCTGAAGACTGTTCAGAAATCTCAGCTGGTATAACTCACATCTTATGTGAGGCTCATATTCCTGGCCATCGCATGTGTAAGATATGGCTTGTCATCCATCAGGCCTCTTAAGTTGCACAGGGTACATTTTCGCAGCCTCAGCTTCCCCTGTTGTTTAGACATTCTTGAGGTTAAAGTGGTTAGGCCAACCTGAGCTGGCTTTAAATTCCGCAGCCATAGTGGAAAGGTTTGAAATGGTCATAGAGGCTGAGAGCCTTTTTGCGCAAGATGCTGCATCCACAGGAACATGTTTGAGGTTCATGTTTTCTAGCCACTAGTTTAGTGCCTTCTACGCCTTCACCAAAGCCTTGTCCTGAACCTTGTCCCACACCAAAGCCATATTCCAGTATCTTTGCACTTAGTGGTACGCTTGCTGCCACAGCCCAACAAATCTCCTTCTCACACACCTTGATGGCATAGATGCTAGACTCATTCCAGCCATATTTGTGTAGCACAGAACACACAGCCACGTCCTCCCTCAAGCAGTCCAGCACAGCCACATTCTCTTGTAGCATGAAAACTAACCTCTGTTTTCTTAGCAGCTGACAACAACAACAACAACAACAACAACAACAACAACAACGCCTTGTGTTTTAGGGCTATTGTGCAGTCTGCATCTCTCTCCAAACATCTCCTCCACATTCCAACCTCTCTCCAATCTCCTCCAAACTGCTGCTTGCTCTTTCTCTTGCTTGCTTCAAACATAGCTTAAGAAACTTTTTTATTTTATTTTCAACCTCTCTTGCAAGCATGAGCTCATACTGAACTTTGGTCCTCCGGACCTTCGCCCTGCAACTGTTGGCTATTCGTGTATACTCTTCCTTCATGATTTCCTCTTTCTTTACATTTCTTAGTCTTCCATGACTACTAGATCTCTTATTTTTGAATGTTCACTAATCTGCTCCAGAAAGGCATCATGCAAGTCTTCAGTCTGACTTAGAGATCTATAGCAGAGACCCACAGTAAGGCCACGGTTGTTTCCCTCTCCCATGATTTTTACCCATATACTCTCAAACTGCCTTCCATGTTCCAGGTCATGGATGTCTTTCACAAGTGTACACATCCTTTAAAAGTAATGCTAATCCTCGTCCCTTCCTGTTTGGTCTGTTCGTTTTAAACAAGTTATACCCCTCAATTTCTATATTCCAGTCATGAGTCTCATGTTTCAGTAATGCCTATTAGGTCATACTTGCCATCCTATTAAGAGCTCAAATTCATCTTGCTTGTTTCCTATACTTTGTGCATTAGTATAGAGACAACTATAATCACAAGTATTTCCCTCCTTATTGTAGTTTTCTGCCGTTTAGTAGGTTTCTGTAGCACCACCTCAAGTTTCCTGTGCATCAATGAAGCTATTATCCTTGGTACCAGGTGTTCCCCTGTTGTCTGAAATGTTGTCTCCCTCCCCCTCAGAATTTAGTTTAAAACTCTCCAGATCTAGTTTGCAAGACTCATAGCAAAAACACTGTTGCCAGCCGCTGTGAGGTGAAACCCATCTCATGCCAGAAGTCCTTCCTCAAAGAAGTGGAGACCATAGTCCAAGAAGCCAAACTTTTCCTTACAACAACACCTGCAAAGCCAATTTTCCTCCAGTACTTTCTTCTCTTCTTGAGACATGAACTTCAACAGGAAGGAGCAATGGAAAAATTGCCACCTGTGCCCCAAGGCTGTTCAGCTTCCTGTCCAGAGTCTCATGGTCCCTTGCTACACATTGAAGGCTGCATCTGATAGTGTCGTTTGCACCACATGAATAAAAAGGAAGGGTTTGTGATCAGTGAGCTTTATAAGACTTGGCAACTTATAAGACTCAAAAAATTATTGTTGTTTAATACGAATTGATCCTATCTTCTCACTTGTTCTATAACATTTCCTTTTTTAACATTAGACACCAATCCACTTCTGTCTAGACATCTCAACCAGGGTATCACTGTGGACCATCAGGTGCATGTCATAGCTGCTTTCAGTAATACTCATAGAATCCTGCTCTTTCCAGAAAAATCCAGTGATTTGCCTTCTGCAGTTATGCTGAAAGCAGGAAGATCTCTTTCTGGAAAAATATATCAATGCAAAGGCAAAACTAGGATTTATCTCACCTGGGTCAAACACCCAGTTTGGCACCACCCCACATGCATTTGCATACACACACACATAGGCTGGGAGCCTCAATAGAGCACCTCTGGAGGCTTCACCTGGAGCGAACAACCCAGCTAGCCCCTCCCTCCTGTAGCTACGGCTCTGCCCAACGCACACTATTTTGTCAGTAGGTCCTTCTAGTTTCCAGTGCTGGGATATTAAATAGTCTTTAAAGTTTAAGTTTAAGTTTAAGAATACTTTAACACATTTTTTAGTAAACAAAACTAGCTTCTTCTTTTTTTAATGATATTTTATTAAATTTTAACAATAAAAAAGTTGTAAAACAAACAATAGAGAAAACACAAGAAAAAATACAAAAGCACAAAAATACAAAAGGTACAGACATTTAACATAAAAACAAAAGAAAACAGAAAAACAAAAATCCCTCTTTTTTATCTTCTCCTCTTATTTTCCTGACTTCCTCACGCCTCCCTTTTTTGTATTCCACTTAAAAATTGGTTCAGCAAATTTATTAACTTCGAACTTTCTTCTAACATCAGTCCATTTTTACATAATCTTTACCTTATTACTAGAACCCCTTCATTTCATTTCAATGTCATCAACATTCAAAAATTTTACAATGTTTCTGTAAGTAGATTTTAAATTTCCTCCAATCTTCTTCCACCAACTCTTCTCCCTGGTCTCGGATTCTGCCAGTCATTTCCGCCATTTCCATATAGTCCATTACTTGCATCTGCCATTCTTCCAAGGTGGGTAGATCTTGTGTCTTCCAATGCTTTGCGATGAGTATTCTTGCTGTTGCTGTGGCGTACATAAAGAAAGTTCTATCCTTCTTTGGCACCAGTTGGCCGACTAAGCCCAGGAGAAAGGCCTCTGGTTTCTTCAGGAGAGTATATTTAAATACCTTTTTCATTTCATTATAGATCATCTCCCAGAAAGCCTTAATCCTTGGGCACGTCCACCAAAGGTGAAAGAATGTACCTTCAGTTTCTTTACATTTCCAACATTTATTATCGGGCAAATGATAGATTTTTGCAAGCTTGACTGGTGTCATGTACCACCTGTACATCATTTTCATAATATTCTCTCTTAGGGCATTACGTAAACAAAACTAGCTTCTGAGAATCACAGGTTATTACAAAATAGGTAATTTTCCATATGGGCATTCAGCCATCATAATGCAGCAAATTCTTTGTTTTATGAAAGTCAAGCGAGAAAATTATTCTGCTTTCCCTATGAATGCTATAGTAAATGTAATGCCTGAAGTTTGCAGTCTTCTTTTGCAATGAGATTTTTATAGTGAGCTACTCTGAGAGAATTGTGTACCTGTCAACATTTCATTTAAAATAGTAGCCACTAGATGCAAGCTGACTTATCAAAAACTCAGCCAAGGAGTACTTTGCACATGACAACTTAAGCTCTTGACTAAAACTTATTCAATATTTTGCAACACAGGTAGCTGCATTCAGAACTAACTACAGACTATTGTATGATTTTAAAACAGCATGTCATAGGGTCTTTTCTCTTAGGTTACTTAGAGACAGGTACTTCATAATGTGACACCATAAAATTATGGCTCTTTTGAAACATGGCTGGGGACAAGATTTAAAGTATAAATAGAACTTAAAAGAAAGATAAGCTTCTTAAATCTTAAAAGGGAAACTAGAAAAACTAATGGTATTTTTCTCAGGTATCATATTTCAAAGAAGAACACTTTACAGAATAAAGATCCCATTAGTTTAACTCATGACAGTTTTATTCTCATACCCACAAATCATTTCATTGTTATGTTCTTAAATTGTAGTAGCTGCTGCCACCTATAGGATTTGAACAATAGTGGCCATCATTTTACTCAGCAGTTCCCTCTATTGGGGACATAAGCATGCTGAAAGTGCAAGCACTTTTCTTAACAGCAGGTGTCCCCACATTTGCTGCCGATTTCCTTCAAACACATTAGTTTAAAAGCTTTTTCATGTCTTGTAAAACAAACTTCAACTTCTGCTCCGAGATAAAGTAGGAAGTCAGGCCTGCGAAAAATATATCCGGACTTGAACTCTGCTAATTCAGTTCAATAAATGCAATTTTGCAGAAGAGCAAAGAATTCCCCCATTTGCTGGTACAATTTCAACTTATAACAATGTTATTTGTGAAACTACGACTGGAGAGGATATTCTTATGGGGAGACATTACAGAGGAGAAAAAAGGAGATGGGGAATAAGCAACTAACAGGTTAACTGGGACACAGCCGGTCCAAACTAAGCTGCACGGTGACATAATAGCTTCAAGTCTGAATAGAAATGAAAATGAAAGGTTCATTTTTGAAACATTTCCAAGTGACAGGAGACACAGAAAAAATCCTAAGCAGGTTTACTAGGGAGCAAAGTGCTCTTGAAATCATTATAATGCCATTATTATACTATATTGTATTATTTCCATGTAGTTAGGAGGTTCAGGAAGATAACATGACTGACTATGCAATGGGTTGCCAGTGTGGTGCCCATAGGCACACTTGTGCTAGGGCTTCCCTAGCATTTTCAGGGGGGGGTTCCCCCCCTCTAACACTGAAATTAGGCTTGAAAAACGCCTTCTTGATAGGACATTATCAAGCCCAACTGCATGTCATGGGCTGGATGCAGAGGAGTGGTGGGAAGGACCAAGTGGGGAATCCCCAAGGGAACAAGACTGGAAGCCAGGGGATTGATAGTGGGGCAATGATGAGTGGGCAGAGGGAGAAGAGGGAGCAGGCTGGGAGGAGGTGTTGGAAGCTGAAGGGACAACAGGATTTAGTGAGCAGGAGGAGTCTGTGTCAGAGAGCAGTCCAGAGGCAGAAGCGGAGGCTGGAGAGGAGGGGTCCAAGATGCAGAGATGAGGCAGGTTGGTGGAAAAGCCATTGTGTCTCCCCCTCCTGCTGCAACCAGCTCCCCTGCCTGGTTTCCCAGAAGCTGAAGAGGCATGAAGAGGGATAAGCAAAGACAGGCAAGACGATGGAGCCTCAGATTGCTTGGGGAAGGAACTGGAGAAGGAGGAGACTGTGGGAAGGGGAGGAACTTCAGTCCTCGCAACTGCTTCCTTGGGGCAAGCCCCACTGGGAAGACCTGTAGGCCTGAGCTGTTTAGTTTCTTTGAATAAAGAATTCACTGACGCCTTGTGAGTTATTGCTCACCTGCTCCTGACTCCCACCTTGACACCACAGCACAAGGATGACTGAGGAGGGGGAAAGTTACAAGACATGTCTGGTGCCCACAGGAGTTTTTCTGGCTTGCACATGTGCCCACAGGACCAAAAAGATTGATGATCCCTGAACTATGCAAAAATGGTTGTTACTTTCCACGACACTTTTCCATATTAGGACTCCAGTAACACAAAGTACAGGTATTTCTCATCGCCCATTTTGTGTTGTGTTATGTTGTGTTGTGTTGTGAACTACATGCAAAATATATTTCTACCTTTATTTTTCCTTAATAATCATTTTGGAAGAACAGTGCATTTTTCTAAGCAAAGGAAGCAAACAAGCACATCTTCAACAGCACATTGTGAAATTTTCTGACAGGATGGCCTCTATCCCTATTTCTTTTTATCCAGACACTGTTGATTAGGTCTAAATACACACTACCTTCATTACTTCTTGTATGTGTGAGAGTCCAATGATTGTTGCAAATGTTGCTGAGAAAGGATGCTAAAACATAGTGCAGGTTTACAGGGCTTTAATGTATTTGTAAGCCAAGGTAAAGTAGTCTTCTGCCATACAGAATCTCATAACAGAGCCTCATTCAGATAGAGTCAAGTAGCACTCTTACTATCAAAATAAATAAAAGCTATGCTGTGAACTGAGAGACTTGGGTTCAACAGTATTACATGTGAAACACCACATTTCAATTCTCCATCTACATTGAAAGCAATATATCAAGGAAAAACAAAAGAAAACAGTACAAAAATCTCTGGTTAAACAAAACCATATAAACACATTTTACTGATGTTTGGATAAAGCAATGCCAGCTTCTAGCACTTAACGTAAAACTAACCACAAAAGGGTGGGAACACTAACACAGAAAATTTGCAAGAGATTCTTCCTCATTAGGAAAAGGGCTACGTTTTGTTTCCCTATATTTAGCAATTTGTGGTGCTTATGTTTTCTCCTTTATCCCAGGGGTTCAGGACACATTTGCAATATATTATTATCTCAGCCTTTTCTTATCCTTATATCCATTTGGTGAAGCAAGGCAAAGAGATACTTCATGGGTCCAAAACCAAGTACTGTTGTGAACCGGTTTTCGGGGATTTGAACTTGGGTCTCTCACATCTGAAATTACCACTACATTGGCTCTCAGAGTTGATGCACTGTTTATGGATGCAAAAGTATTTGCTGTGGTAAACACAAGATACAAAGGGTCCCTGAGCAACAGGGAATGCAGTGAACTCACACTTTTAAGTTTTAACCATAGTAAACGCTGCTGAGAAAACATTTATTTGTTTTTTGCATCTATAGCCCCTTTCCCCCCCCCCCAGGACCTCAACGTGGTCTATATTGCTCCCCCCCCACTTAATCCTCACAACCATGTGAGGTGGGCTAGGCTAAGAGGTAGTGACTGCCCCAAGCTCACCCACTGAGCTCCATGGCTGAGGGAGGATTTGAACCCCGGCCTCCTAGGCCCCAGTCTAACATTCTAACCACTACACCACAGTGACTCTCATTGCTGCGCCTGCTGCCATCTCTCACCTGTCTCCATCCATACCATGGTTGGCAGCAATTGCAAGCCAAGCAGTTTGCACTCAAGACTTACATACTTAGAAGCACAATTACTGCCAGCACGGTATATGAATAGAGAAAGGTGTTGAACAAGTGCCAGACACGCCAGTGGTTTTCCCCCCGGAAGCATTAATTTACAGGCAAGTGCAGAAACGACAGAGGTTGAGTAAGTATTCATTGCAGGGGAGGTCAAGTGGAGATGATAAAGGGATCACCTGAGCTGCCTCAAGTAGAATCAAGATGGAGAAAGTCCACCATAAGAAGGCCTCTCCCTCAATTTGCAACTCTGCTTGCATCCTCTTGGCCTCCTTCACCTGCAACCCCTTCACCTTCCCTTGAGGAATAAGAAGACTTGCCTTGCTAACTGTTAGGCAGGTTGCAAAAGTGGTTTTATCCATGACTGCTTATAGTGACACTGTATGAGCCCTTTGTTTATTTAGACTCAAGACTAGAGCAACAAGAAGATGATGCAACTGTATTTGAAGAGGTAAAGTGTTTTTCCGCAGCAATTATTAGAAGCATTTGATATGGTTTTAAATTGCATTTATCTGTTGTGGGAAGTTGGTATATTTTGAAAAGTATTATGTAAGACATGTGTTTGTGCATTTATGGAGGAGGGTGTCATAACCTCCAACATGTTGAGCTCCAAAGCTGGGACGCGCGTCCCCATCCATGCTCCCATGCGAGTCACGTGACCTGTGCAAAATCATGGAGCCCAAAAGATGCATTTGGGGGGGGTTGTGCGCTCATGGTGCCCAAAAACACATGATTGGGGGCGCTGCATGAGATCACAGCCCCAGAAAAAAATGCTTTTTTTCAAGGCAAGTTGTCAGCAGAAAATCACATGATACCACAGAGCCCAAAATGGCCGTTGTGCTCTTGTGGGGTGGGGGACACAGGATGTCCTGGTTTTTCTGGGACACTTGTGGAGTATTTGTGGCGGGGGGGGAGGAATGAGTAGCAGGCACAGGTCTCCAGCAATGATAAGAGCGACCTGTGTGGTGCTTTTCCACAGAGTGACAGGGCTGCAGGAATGCCAATTCTCACCAGAAGAAAGGCCAAATGTTATTGCTGGAGTCTTCCTCTGATTGCTACTCCCTCCTCCAAAAGTCAGTCTTTTTTGTCTTTGGGGGAGAGGTGGAAGAGGGCTGGCACTGCACCCTTCAAATGTTAAGCCAAATGCTTGAAGACTTCTCTCAAGAGTTTCTGAGATTGCCAATGAAGGGGCACAATGCTGTTCTTACAGTAAGCGCATGTTTGCTTGTCCATCCCTAAAAAGATAGCACGGGTTTATGCCAGGTTTATACCTCACAATTCTGATTCAAATATAGTTAATGACTTAAAAAAAAGTTCTGACAATGCATTGAAAAATGCACTACATAAATTAACAAAAAGGCAAAATATGTAACAACTCCTTACAATTACAGAAGGCAGGAGACATGTTGTTAATGAGTAGATAAAGGGTTTCTGCCATGCTGAAGACTAAAACCATATGAAGACTTTCTTGGAAGTAAGCCCTATTATACTCATTGGGGCTTCTGAGCATTCTGTGTTCACGGGATTAGTCCGCAAGGTTGCAATCACATACATACATACATACATACATACATACATACATACATACATACATAGGTGAACCCCATGGAACACAGTGGAACTGATGTCCAATATACATATAATGGATGGGGTGCACAGCTTTGTCAGGATGGAGGCTTTCTCCCCTTCTCCCAGGTTAGCACTTGTATATGTGGTATAGTGGTTAGAGTGTTGGATTATGACTGAGAGCAGCAGAAAAGCAAATTTGTTCCATCTTCCATGTGACAGCCCTTCAGATATTTGAAGACTGCTATCATTTTGCCTCTCAGTCTTCTTGTCTCTCGGCTAAACATACCCAGCTCCCTCGACTGTTCTGGACTTCCGATTTGATCAGTGGCGTAGCGTGGGGGGTGCAGGGGGGGCCGGCCGCACCGGGCGCAACATCTGGGGGTTAGGGAAATCCACGAGTTAGGGGGCGCAAATCCACGGGTTAGGGGGCGCAAATTACTTGCCTTGCCCCGGGTGCTGATAACCCACGCTACGCCACTGGATTTGATTTCCATTTTCCCATCTCAGAATAGCAGATTTCCATAGAAAATGTTTCTGACATCTTGAATGTTCACAGTGCCATTTGAACTGCTCTAATTGTTGCATCATTTCTTAGCAATTGTTTCGTTTCTTAATTATTGCTTAATTTATAAAGCCTGAATATATTTGCACATGCATCTTGTATGCTTGCAGTTGCAGTTCTTCATGGGATTTGTAGCCTAGAGGGTACATAAAGAGTTATGCTAGTTCACTTCTATTTGCTGTAAAATATATTGTGGGAATATTGGGACGCGGGTGGCGCTGTGGGTAAAACCTCAGCGCCTAGGACTTGCTGATCGTCAGGTCGGCGGTTCGAATCCCAGCGGCGGGGTGCGCTCCCGTTGCCCGGTCCCAGCGCCTGCCAACCTAGCAGTTCGAAAGCACCCCCGGGTGCAAGTAGATAAATAGGGACCGCTTTATAGCAGGAAGGTAAACGGCGTTTCCGTGTGTGCTGCGCTGGCTCGCCAGATGGAGCTTGTCACGCTGGCCACGTCACCCGGAAGTGTCTGCGGACAGCGCTGGCCCCCGGCCTCTTAAGTGAGATGGGCGCACAACCCTAGAGTCGGACACGACTGGCCCGTATGGGCAGGGGTACCTTTACCTTTTATATTGTGGGAATAATGAACAGGTGGGAAATGCGGTGTGGTGGTGGTGGGGAAGCCAGTAGCTTTCATTTCAACTGCCTTCAAAATTTGGCTATAAATTGGGAATCTTGGTTAGCATCAGCGAATGTGTAGTGCAATACCATCGTTAAGAATGATAAGGAAAAGTGATACGGGTGAACTCATACTGGGGGTGGAAGGAGGATGAGGGAGGATTGCATGTTCCTTAGGCTGGCTCTTGAGATGCCTACTGCTTACTAACAACACAAAAATATGAATATTCTGACAGTGAAAAAAGGAACAGCCTTCTTACAAAAACTGTGCCATGTCCGCTGGTAGTCGCACACTTGAAAGCACCACACAGTACCACGCTATGAGGATTCATTCACGGAAGCAGTGAATGATATAAAAGCTGTCAAATTCATTCCCATGCACACACAAAATAGTTTTACTATGCCATGGTTGGGAGTCTTGCATCTGAAAAGGTTGCTTCCATGATACTGTGCAACAGATAACTAAACTACATTTTAGGTAAAATGACACCCAGTTTGACATCTGCTTCCCAGAAATAAAAATCTATTGCATTACCCATTCTGCGACTTTCATCCTATAAAAATTGAGTGTCTCATTTAAGAAGATCATGTAATTAAATAATGCAGATACAATTTTTTTAAACACTGCTAGGTCATCACTAATATGCCAACGTTATTAAGAAGCCCTAGATCTTCAAAAAAATATTTGTAAAATCAATTATTGTTAATCCCCCCATTTTATTATAATAGAGGCATTATTAGATGCAGGGTTTTAAAAGGTGAAATATGCTATTGCCGTACCATTGAAAATTAACAGAGGGCTAAATCTATTGAAAATATGCATTATTAACATGACCATTTCTTAATGCAGGTCTCTTCAAATGATACTATAATATGTAAAGCTGTGCAAGGACCACCCATTGGCTAAATTGGGGATCATTTGCATTTACAAGAATCTTGACCTACAATGATTTATTAAAAATCCCTACTTCAGCTTTACAACAACATACTTTTAGATTTTTACAGTATCTTCACTTGAAAGCACTTGGTATAAACAGCGTAAAAACTATAATTTTCTTTGTAGGTGCAAAGCAAAATTATAATGTCTACTAAAGTACTGCAGAACTACAGTGCTACCCTAAGGACAGAATGCATTTAAGTATCTTTAAATGTATCGAGAATAAATCTTTTTTTTCCTTTTAAGCCACAATGCAGTGTAAGCTTATACAGTTTTTTATTTATTAAGTCTCATTTTAAATAAATAATGTGCTAGAGCTTACATTTCAATGAATCCTGTCCTCCCACTCACATACTCCCCCTAAGTGAAATATACTGAAATACCTAGCAACAAATAACAGCCAAACCCCTTTGATGTGGAGAAAACATAAATGTTTTAGTGATATTTTAGAAAGAGAAAGGAAAGCCAAATTCACTTTCAGCGAGTATGTATATTAACTACTGATCAAACACAATACTGGATAGCTCTGCAATTAGCTAGAGCTCCAACCTTACTTACACTAACCTTCGTATCTATTGCATTGTGCCCAAACAGCTAAATGGCTTGGCTGGTAACTCAAACAAAATAGTAAATTGCAGCCTTTTCTGCTCATTGGATTTCCTACCGAGTTCCATGGCATGTCTGCCCTGCAAGTGAGCCAATTTCTCTTAAGTGGTTCATTACATATGTTCCAATGGAAAGATGATAGAAATCCAGTTGTGTGCTTCCAAATTGAAATGATTAGAATTGCATCCTATTTTCACACAAACACATTTCACCTGCGCTGAAAGCCATGCACTGGCTTCCAGTTTGTTCCTGGTACGATTCAAAGTGCTAGTTTGCCTGGCATATTCATTTCTAAACAACCAGGATCAGGCCATCTCCTGCCCAACAAACATGCCCACTTACTCATTATATCATCTGAGGTCCCTCTACTGTGGCTCTTGCCTTCCAAGATTAAGTAGTTGGTTCTGAAGATGGGGATTTTTCTGTTCCATCTCTGGAACATTCCTCCCAGAAATGCCCAAAGCTTTATCCTTCAGACACCAGGTAAATAGTATATTATTGTTTTCAAGCTTCTATGTGCTATTATGATATTCTGCTAATTACATTATTCCCAGGTACAGATAGGTAGCCGTGTTGGTCTGCCATAGTCAAAACAAAAAATTCCTTCCAGTAGCACCTTAAAGACCAACTAAGTTAGTTCTAGGTATGAGCTTTCGTGTGCATGGTATCTGAAGAAGTGTGCATGCACACGAAAGCTCATACCTAGAACTAATTTAGTTGGTCTTTAAGGTGCTACTGGAAGGAATTTTTTGTTTTGATTATTCCCAGGATTTGCTTTGCCTTTTTTATGCTGCTCCTTGACTTGTTTCGCTTTCCAATATCTGAACTATAAAATGCCTTGAATTCATATTGCGGAGAGAATAAAAATATTTTAAATAAATAAATAAATACTAGATTGACATGAATGACAGGCTCTGGTGGATTAAGACACCAATCTTATCCAATGGTCAAGAAGGTGGTTTCTGCACATGCAGAAGTGAGAGAAGTGAGGAGCAAATGAGGCTCATCAACCTGGGAAAGTAGCCCATTTAGGTGAAGGATAACTCTGATTCAAAATCTCTGCTGCCTTGTAGGATATATTGGGGAGAAAAAAAGACGAAGGAGTAAATCCTACACAAATCCAGAGTGGAGTTCCTGAGACGGTTTGACGGTGCCTTGTATGCCTTCGTCCGGCAACTTCTGAAGCCAAGGTAGTGCCAAATGTATTGCTCTGCTTTCCTTTGGACCACATCAGCGAGGCCAAGAGAGGGGCCTGGGCAGCCTAGCACTTCCATACACAATGCCCAGGCTTGTGCCCGAGGGAGCTCACTTTGGTGCTGTAAACACAGCAGTTTGACTTCACCTCTGGAGGTACTGTCAGGTGTGCATGCAGGAGCCAGGCCCTGTGACCAATAGGACTCTGCAGGACTGGGGCCTTCCTAAGTTTGTTCTAAAGGGGCAAGGCGCAGCCACACAAGTGAGGCCACTTGGTAACTCTTAGCACCTGGTGGCAAGAGCTGGGAAGGGATATAAGGTCAGCATTTTCCCTTCGGCTCTTTGCCACAGCAACACGTTCCCTGCCTTGCTGCGTTTAGTTCCTTGACTCCTTGCTTCTTGATCCTTGGACCCCTGACTTTGTGACTCCTTGCTTCCTGATCCTCAGACCCTTGGCTTCCTGACTCCCGGCTCTCTGACGCTTGGACTCTTGGCTTCCTGACTTCCGGCTTCTGGACTCCTCTTTCTGTTCCCACCCTGCCATCTTGCCCCTGGTCTCGACATCCCCAGCTGGGACTTTGATCACCCATGAACCGGACCGTGACAGGTGCACTCCATTGTCTCTTGAGACAGGCAACAAGATTTACAGCCTTCCCAGGTGCAGCTGACTGCGAGTTCTGTCTTTATAATAGAATCATAGAATTGTAAAGCTGGAAGGGAGCCCGAAGGTCATCTGGTAATGCAGGAATATCAATAGAATATCACAGATATGACAGATAGCCATCCAACCTCCACTTAAAAGCCTCCAAGGATTGGAGAGTCCACCACCTTCTGAGGGAGTCCATTCCACTGTTAAACAGCTCTTACTGTCAGGACGTTCTTCCTGATGTTTAGTCAGAATCTCCTTTCTTGTAACTTGAAGCCACTGATTCGAGTCCTACCCACCACTTCAAGATCCAACCACATGCTTTAATTCTGGAACAAGATGGGGTAGATTAAAGAAGCATTTCTCCATGTGTCCAAGGGTTTCCACCCTCACCTGTTCCTTCTGCTGAAAGTCTCTTATTGTCCCATGGAGTCCCTCTAGAGACAGTCCCCCCAACTTTGTGGCTGACTTTTCTGGTGCATTGGGAGCAGCAGTAGGCAGCTGGGTTAAAATCTCTCATGCATGTATGGAAGGTCTCATCTTGCTCCTCGATATTTATTGCCAATAACAAGAACTATTGGCCTGAGTCTGGGCAAAACCCTACCAGCCTGACCTTTTCATCCTGGGGAAAATAAGCAAGCATGATACGCATGACATCTAATATTCTAAATTTCTGCTCAAATACCCTTTCTGTAGCAGGGGACATGGAAACAGCAACATTTACCCTTTTGCAGTCTGAGGCAATTTACAGTGACATAACACCAGGCTACACCAAAACCCACATGCTCCTAGTCTGGAAAAGAATGAATAGCTTCAGGGCAGAGATGTGTTGTGCTGTCGACATAGCAGGCTTTGGTCCATCTCACAAATGCCAGTAATGGATACTCACCTGTGGTCAACCTCCGATTCAGAAATAATCACATTCTCTCCCATATTTTAATTCCCAATCACAAATAATGTGTTTTTATACTGATGTCTTTTGTGGGATTCTCACAAGATTCAATGATTTAAAAACAAGAATTAGCTTAACAGTTCCTTTAAGGTTTTAATTCAGTCCAAGGTAGATTTCTACAAACAAATTTTCCCTGTGTCATTGACTGTCACAGTCAGTCTTGAAACAATGAACTGAAACTAGTTTCAATTGAAGGTCCAAAGTTTGTGCCATGGGAAAAAAATCCAAGCATATTCAGGCAGTGGCTATGAAGTTCACAAGAAAAAGGAAATGATGCATTAGGTTTTTTCCCTTTTGAATCGGCACTAAAGGTGTCCACACTATCAAAAGATCTGTTATAAGAAGATAAACAAATGTGAGGGAGTATGGTAATTTTATTTACAATTTAATATTGCTTTTATTATTATTTTATCTCATTTAATTTGTGCATTCAAGGATGAATCATTACATTTATTAGAAGTAAACAACAAGACAAGATCGGGGCTGTAGCAGTTAAAACAAAATAAAAAAATTCCTTCCAGTAGCACCTTAAAGACCAACTAAGTTAGTTCTTGGTATGAGCTTTCGTGTGCATGCACACTTCTTCAGATAAGTGTGTATCTGAAGAAGTGTGCATGCACACGAAAGCTCATACCAAGAACTAACTTAGTTGGTCTTTAAGGTGCTACTGGAAGGAATTTTTTTATTTTGTTTTGACTATGGCAGACCAACACGGCTACCTATCTGTAGCTGTAGCAGTTGTTATTCTAAGGACAGTATTTTATAAAGTACAGATTATTCCTAGCTACGATTATTTTTGTTATGCATACTATTTCCCCCCCTTAAAGACAGAACTCTTGGCATTTTTAATTAAAATCAGCAAAGGCTCCTGTGGCATCTAAAAGACATTTGTTAGTCTTAAAGGTGCCTGGAGACTTTATTTTGTGACTATTAGAAACACATGTAGTTATGGAGCAGATGGCCATACCAATGTTAGAAACTGAGAAATGAAAGCTAGGAGCTAAATGGCACCTTAAACCTAGGTTAGGGAGCAACAATGGAATGTCTAGGCGCACAAGAATACAAAGCTGAAAATGAATGAATTGCAGCTAAAATCTTATGTTCAATTTTCACATGGTCTAGTCCTCATCTGAAGACTGCAAAACCCAAAGCCATGCTTTCCCTGCCTGCCCCATTAATATACTTATGAGGGTCCCTCAAAACGCTGCCTTTCTATAAGGTCAGTTGAGAGGCAGAACCTATCAGCTTGCCCGACACTGCAGTGATTTCTTAGAAGTCAAACAGGTAGGAATTTCTCCTCCCACGCCCTCAGCGCCAGCAGTGACAGTTTTAATCTGAAATTTTAGGCGCAGTACTGCGCCCAAAGCTCAGAAATTGCTCGCGGCAATGAAATTCCCTGTCACCAAATCTGCCTAGGACAATGGGAGTTTCGAACACTGGCCACACCTATATGTAAAACAAAGAACCTATATACGGTCAAACCTCGGTTCCCGAATGCCTCCATTTTGGAACATTTCGGCTCCAGAACGCCGAAAACCTGAAAGTAAGTGTTCTCGTTTTCAAATGTTTTTTGGAACCCGAATGTCTGACCCAGCTTCTGCTTGAGTGCAAGAAGCTCTTGCAACCAATCAGAAGCAACAACTTGGTTGTTGAACATTTCAGAAGTCAAATGGTCTTCCGGAACGGATTACAGCAGTTTTATCATACACATAGGCAGGACACGTGTGTGAAACTAATGGAATAAATGAGGAAAGTCACTCACACCAGATTTCCATGTGTGCGCCAGAGTGCTGAAGAGCTCTCAACCAAGGGCCATGTACACATATCTGAAATTCATCTAGCTATGGGTGCATCTAATCAATAGGTGGGCATAAAACACAATGGATGAAATTTCAATGCACAGAAGTGTCAAGGCAATATGAAGAAGTCCATTTCAAAGGCTTATATGATGGTTTTTTTTTCTAAGTTGACTTCATATCATATTACTTTTCATTTTCCTATTATACTTTTGTACTCTCAAGGCCATTAAATAACCTTAGTAGCTACACATAGCATTTAATTCCAGTTGAGATGACAAGTGAGACCTCTCAATTATGCATTATTCTGCTAGAACAATTTATTTACATTTTTATGGAATCCATTTTGCAATGATTCAATATTTGGAAGCGTTATTAGAATATTCAGCCGTATCAAGCATTCCTGGGCTGATAGTTCTGTTTTGCATGCTAACTATGTTCTGCAAAATCAAAACACTTCTAATAAGCAAAACGTATTATCTCTTCTCTGATCCGTCCTCATCACAAAGATTTTAAGCAGTATTAGTCTTGCACACTGTGAATTACTGCTTGTTAACTACTGTTGCCAACCGTCAGGGTACATCTGCCTTACTATATCAGTTTGACCCAGCTTCCAGTGCTTAATGGTCCTCTAGGCTAAAAGCGAAAGCTGATCCATCAGGCTTACATTAGCATAGAATAACACTCGATGCTTATTGATGTGCATGCAGTGTAACTACCACCCCCGGCACCCAGCTCAGTCCATTATTTTCATTTTATCTCAAGTCATTTGTATGGTTGTCTGCCCTAGTTAAAGCTATGGCAAGACTGGTACTTAAATGAATTTGCAGGAAAGGAGACAAATGCCCCCTGAACTTCAAGCACTTTTCTATCTTCTTGCTAACATAAAATATACTAGTGCTGTGTTAGGTCCACTTAGTAAGAATGTCTACAATGGTTGTAAGAAGAGTAGAAAAAAATCACTTATGACTCTTTTAGTTCAGGGGTGCTGCTTTAATTATTTATTTTACAAACAAGATTTTTAGAATGCCGCTCAATTAATTTCTGTCTCAAATGAATGCGCAAGAGGGGGAAAATACACATTTCTTCATTGTCTTGAACAGCAACCTTATTTCATCAAACACCTAAGCCAAAAATTAATGTTCCTAAAATAATACCTCATCTTGAATTGTTTATCTTTAATAAATTAGCAAAGGAAAGAGCATCCTAACTGCTCAGACCGTGGAATGTTTTGTCAGCTACCCAACACCCCCCTAAGTCTCTTAAGCACAGTTGAAAAGGAAAGGAATTTTATCCACAGCTGCCTGTGCGCCATTACTAAGAGATGCCACTTCTCTGGTAAAAAGGTATAATATATCTTTCTAGTAACAGAGCAAGGAGCAAAGACATCCCTTTCAGAGGATTAGAGCTCCAACCCACAGCCACTGTGCAGAACAGAACTAGTATCATCCAACAGTTCACAAGGATATTTTCTGCCATGGAAAAGCAAAATGAAACTTTATAGAATAGTGACAAGAGGCGCGGTGCAGATTAGATTACCTAGAACTGTGACAATTCTTCTGGAATTGCAAATAATGGCTACAGACAACAGTTTTATGTCTCCAAATAATAAGAAATACATATTTTTATTTTACCAAAAGCAAACCACAGACAAATGGGAATAGTTCAAAAGAAAGATTGAAGAATAAACTGTGGGTAACTAATATTCTCCCCTTAGATCAGCCTCCATACCTGAGGACTGGTAAATAGCCAATGTAACACCAACTTTAAGGGACGGGGGTGGCGCTGTGGTGTAAACCACTGAGCCTAGGGCTTGCCGATCAGAAGGTTGGCTGTTCGAATTCCCGTGACAGGGTGAGCTCCCATTGCTCGGCCCCAGCTCCAGCCAACCTAGCAGTTCGAAAGCACGTCAAAGTGCAAGTAGATAAATAGGAACCGCTCTGGTGGGAAGGTAAATGGCGTTTCCGTGTGCTGCTCTGGTTTCGCCAGTAGCAGCTTAGTCATGCTGGCCACATGACCCAGAAAAACTGTCTGCAGACAAACGTCAGCTCCCTCGGCCAGTAAAGCAAGATGAGTGTCCCAACCCCAGTCCACAACTGGACTTAACTGTCAGGGGTCCTTTACCTTTAACACCAACTTCTTAAAAAGTGGCTAGAAGTGCCTTTTACCAACCAACTGCAACTGGTTCGACAGCTACGGTCATTCCTGCATCTGGAGAGCCTGGCCACACTAATTCAGGCACTGCTTGCTTTAAAATTTGATTACTGCAATGCACTGTATTCCCTTGCACTTGATCTGGATGCTGCAGTCAATCCAGAATGCTGCAGTGCAATTGCTCACAACAGTGAGGCCTTGTCAGCATATAACACATGGGTTCTGAGCTCTGCACCGGTTGGCAAACTGCTACCAGGCTGAGTTCAAGGTGCTGCTGTTTTCTATATAAAGCCCTTAAGAACCTGGGACCTACACAATCGCCTTACCCCTTATGTGCCCACTTAAACACTTTGATCAGCAGAATTGGCACTTTTACAAGTGCAACATAATACCTGCACTGCATCTGTGAAAACAGGGCCATTTAGTGTGGCAGCACCGACACTTTGGAACTCCCTGCCTATTGATATCAAGCTTGTGTCATCACTATATTCCTTTCAATGCCTACTGAAGACATTATAATTTAGACAAGTCTACCCAGATGTTTAGAAAGTTTGTAGGAGGTGTAATTTGTTACTGTCCGTTTTATTGAGATTTTTAACCTTCCGTATGTTTTAAATTACAGTTGCCAGTTTCTTAAATGATAATTTTATTGTTTTTGTAAACTGCTTTCAGGATTTCCCCCCCAAAAAAACTGCTTTGAGGATTTGTTCTACAATCAAATGGCATATAAATTATATGAACTAAAATAAATAAGGTGGAATGATTTTATAAACATAAGAATAATTTGGGTGATAATAATAATAATAATAATAATAATAATAATTTATTATTTATACCCCGCCCATCTGGCTGGGCCTCCCCAGCCACTCTGGGTGGCTTACATAAAAACCAAAAATACAGTAAAATATCACACGTTAAAAACTTCCCTGAACAGGGCTGCCTTAAGATGTCTTCTGAACGTCAGGTAGTTGTTTATCACTTTGACATCTGCTGGAAGGGCGTTCCACAGGGCGGGCGCCACTACCGAGAAGGTCCTCTGCCTGGTTCCCTGTAGCTTTGCTTCTTGCAATGAGGGAACCGCCAGAAGGCACTCGGCGCTGGACCTCAGCGTCCGGGCAGAATGATGGGGGTGGAGACGCTCCTTCAGGTATACTGGACCGAGGCCGTTTAGGGCTTTAAAGGTCAGCACCAACACTTTGAATTGTTCTCGGAAACATACTGGGAGCCAATGTAGGTCTTTCAAGACCGGTGTTATATGGTCTCGGCGGCCGCTCCCAGTCACCAGTCTAGCTGCCGCATTCTGGATTAGTTGTAGTTTCCGAGTCACCTTCAAAGGTAGCCCCACGTAGAGTGCATTGCAGTAGTCCAAGCGGGAGATAACCAGAGCATGCACCACTCTGGCGAGACAGTCCGCAGGCAGATAGGGTCTCAGCCTACGTACCAGATGGAGCTGGTAAACAGCTGCCCTGGACACAGATTTGACCTGTGCTTCCATGGACAGCTGTGAGTTCAAAATGACTCCCAGGCTGTGCACCTGGTCCTTCAGGGGCACAGTTACCCCATTCAGGACCAGGGAATCCTCCACACCTGCCCGCCTCCTGTCCCCCAAAAAGAGTACTTCTGTCTTGTCAGGATTCAACCTCAATCTGTTAGCCGCCATCCATCCTCCAACCGCCTCCAGACACTCACACAGGACCTTCACCGCCTTCACTGGTTCTGATTTAAAAGAGAGGTAGAGCTGGGTATCATCCGCATACTGATGAACACCCAGCCCAAACCTCCTGATGATCTCTCCCAGCGGCTGCATGTAGATGTTGAAAAGCATGGGGGAGAGGACAGAACCCTGAGGCACCCCACAAGTGAGAGCCCAGGGGTCTGAACACTCATCCCCCACCACCACTTTCTGAACACGGCCCAGGAGGAAGGAGCGGAACCACTGTATGACAGTGCCCCCAGCTCCCAGCCCCTCAAGACGGTCCAGAAGGATGTTATGGTTGATGGTATCAAACGCCGCTGAGAGATCCAGCAGAACTAGAAAACAGCTCTCACCTTTGTCCCTAGCCCGCCGGAGATCATCAACCAGTGCGACCAAGGCAGTTTCAGTCAAACTAATGTTTGAGGTTAAAGGTTTATCTGAAGTTGGGGGAATGCTCAGTCTAACATTCAGGGTCATAAAGGTATTTAGAGTTTTGTTTATCAACTAGAACTCAATAAATTTTGGGTTAAGGAATGTGTAAACATAATAAGCTAAATACAGGGATCTAATCGTAAGAAGAATAAAATTTGAGGTATTAAGAACTGTTGAGAGTAAATTTAGGAACTCGCCTTATCTAGAAAAAATATATATAACTCCATGTTTATTTTGATGAGAATTTTGGGGGGAGAGTAATTTTGTGTTGTATCCAGAGTATTGCTAAATACCATGCCCCATCAATGTATCAATCCCATGAGAATCATCAAGCTGATCAAAGGGTTTAGGAACCAAGCTTTATGAGGAACAGTTGAGGGAGTTGAGTATGCTTAGCCTGGAAAATAAGAGACTTAGAGGAGATACGATAACCATCTTCAAATATCTACAGGGCTGTCACATGGAAGATGGAGCAAGCTTGTTTTCTCCTGTTCCAGAGGGGTAGGACCCGAACCAATGGCATCAAGTTACAAGAAAGGAGGTTTTGATGAAACAATAGGAATAACTTTATGACAGTAAGAGCTATCTGACAGTGGAACGGACTCCCTCCGAAGGTGGTGGACTCTTCTTCACTGGGGGTTTTTAAGCAGAGGTTGGGTGGCCATCTGTCATGGATGCTTTAGTTGGGATTGCAAGGGGTTGATGTCCCTTAGGCGCTCTCTTAAGATCTGGATTCTGTAGCAAGAAATGTTTAAGTACTACTGTTGCTTGTCTTAGTCTATATGTATGTGTTATGAGACTATTATGTTAGAATATGTGTACTAATAAAAAAAATTACTCAAAGATTCTCCTGTACCACAAATAACTGTTGTACCAAAAGCCAAGTCAAGCAATAGTGTTATGCAATGGGTGAGTAGCAGCTAAGGCAAAATAACAGAGGCCTCTCTCTATTTCTGCTAGCTAAATTTTAAAGAGATGGTGGTACTTGATCTTCAGATAGATAGAGTTACATGCCCATCATAATGCTTTGAGCTATGACCAGAAAGGAAGCTCAAATGAATTATTGGGAAGCTATTTTTTAAAAAAGGAAACAAAATTTCAGTTCAGTTGTGTGAACAATATTCATTCAACAGTACAAAACAACAGTATACCATTCGTCTGATAATAAATGTTGGAAATGTAAAGAAAATGAAGGAACATTCTTTCACCTCTGGTGGACATGCCCTAAGGTGAAGGCCTTCTGGGAAATGATATATAATGAACTGAAAAAGGTATTTAAGTATACCTTCACTAAGAAACCAGAGGCCTTCCTCCTGGGTATTGTCGGCCAGAAGGTGTTAAAGAAGGATCAAACATTTTTTATGTATGCAACAACGGCAGCAAGGATACTCATTGCTAAAAACTGGAAAACTCAAGATCTACCCATACTGGAAGAGTGGCAGATGCAGCTGATGGACTATATGCAACTGGCCGAGATGACTGGCAGAATCCGAGACCTGGGAGAAGAGAGGATTGAAGAAGATTGGAAGAAATTTAAGATGTATTTACAAAAACATTGTAACTTGGTTGAAAGTTAAGAAGGATGCTAGATTATAAAAAATTGGCCACCACTAAATTAGATTTGAATTCGATGATAAGTGAGATTAAAGAAAACATAAATTTTTTGGAGAATTGCTAGATTATATTTAAATGAGTGGATACAAGACCGTAAACAAGTTGATAATTTGCTTGGGAAAACGTTTTACAATGAAAATGGGAGCGGGAGACGTGAGGGAGTCCAAAGAATTGATGAAACCACGTTGCGTTGGAAGTAAGATTGTTTATTATTTGTGTATTTGTATTCAAAAACTTTAATAAATATTTATAAAAAAAACAACAGTTTGAGGGGGTGGAGGGGATAATCAAAGTCAAAACGTGGTGCCAAAGGACTTTTCAAAAACAGATTTCTTGAGGATCAAATACAATGCATTTGAAGGAGGACACATTTATTTTGAAATTAAACATCACCATTGTTGGGCCCATGTTTCATGCAGCTGTTTGGGATGACATGGATAATATTTCATATACCTGACCGTGGCAGCAGGAACTTTCCACATTTGAGACATCATGTATTATGGAGGCCCTTTGTTCAAAGCACACAGTAACATGTGTTTTAATTGAAGCATTTTTTTCCTATTAAGTACAAACATGTTTCAAATATTCAGCCATGTTAGATCCAATAGATGCAGCCTGGAACTTTAATCTCTATCTCGTTGAGTCATGGAGGAAAAGACTATTGCTGGCTGCTAGCCATGATGGCTATGCTATGCCTCCATGGTTGGAGGCAGCATATGCCCTGAGCTCAGATCAGAAACCAAAATCTTGTGGGTGAAAAATACAGTAGATGCATAGTTGCCGGAAACTGCAGGAGGGGAGTGTTTTTGCACTTGGATCCTGCTTGCCGGTTTCCCATAGGCATGTGTCTGGCCACTGCAAGAACACAACGCTGGACTAGAAGGGCCATTGGTCTGATCCAGCAGGTTCTGTTTATGTTCTTATGGACAAGCACTTCACCTATGCAGTAGCTGAGCCAGGCACCTCTGATTTTCTACCATTACTGAATACAGTGGTACATCGGGTAAAGACTCTCCTCCCTGGAAGAGAGGGGAGTGGTTGTGGGCGGGAGCCCGAGCACCGCCCCTAGCAGGAGGCGTCAGCCCCCTGCCTCCACCTCACCTGGCTGGCGCCTACGCCCCTCGGTAGGCATCCAACCAGGTGCCACAGAGGGGGCGTGTTCGGCAGCCTTTTGCTGCAGCGCCAGCCTCTCCCCGGCCTCATTCTTCGCCGTCGTCTCGTCGCGAGTCACCCACCCTCCAGTCCCTTTGAGTTAGGGCTAGGTCATTGGCCTTGCTATGGACCTTAGGTTGGTCGCCCTGGTTGCCCAGGGGGCCTGGTAGGAGTTTTTCCATTTGGCATTAGGCTTTTTGGTTTTTTCGCCTACCTCGTAGCAATCGTCACAACTTTTGTGGTATTGGTGGGTGGGTTAGGCATTGGAATAATGTGTTGTGGTGTGTCGAAGTGCTAGGTGTGGCCATCGCCTATGCCTTCAATTTTTGGGTATTCCGTTAAAGGAATCTGGCGGTCGTGTATTCTGTCCGATGCCTACTTGGCGGGAGGCCATGGCATGACCCTCGGTGACATCAGGGGTGAGCCTATAGTTGGATTAGCATCAACAGGCTCCACCTACTGGTGAATAAACCCACTTGTTTGAGAAATCCAATGCCTAAGCCAATACCTTTTCACTGCTGTAATCAATAAAGTTGTGGCCTTTCCTTGCCCATTAACCTTATATCACGTGTCCTTGTGTATTCATTTCACATTGCGGGGGTCGGGTCCTCGAACCACAACAGACATTTCAGGTTACAGGCTCCGCTAACTCAGAAATAGTACCTCAGGTTAAGAACTTTGCTTCAGAATGAGAACAGAAATCGTGCTCCAGCGGGGTGGCGGCAGCAGGAGGCCCCATTAGCTAAAGTGGTGCTTCAGGTTAAGAACAGTTTCAGGTTAAGAACGGACCTCCAGAACGAATTAAGTACTTAACCCGAGGTACCACTGGAAACACAGCAACACACCTGAAGATGCCTTATACAGAATCAGACCATTGGTCCATTTACTTCACCACTGTCCGCAGTGACCTGCATTGGCTTTCCAGGATTTCAGGCAAGAGTCTGTCTCAGCCCTGGGGATTCTGAGGAATGAATGTCAGGGTGGGGCGCCTGTATGCCAAAACTGCTACCTTGTTTTTGGTGTTGCCCTCTTTTACTTTCAAACCAACAGGCACTCGAGCACACCTGTTTGCGATAGGAGCAAAAGATGAAGTCATATGACCCAACACTTAATGACCATCAGCTTCATTACAATACTCCACATTATTTCAGGAAGACTATAGGAAGTATGAGTGTCATTCTGCAAGACAAATTCGGGGAGATGTTTTGGATATGTTTTTTTTCCTTATCTCTGGTAGAGTTGTTGTTTTTCATTTAAACACATGTTCACTTCCAATTGTACCCTGTACTAACTGGTCCAAAGATCTAATGAAGTCTCTAGACCACCAAATTTCTTTCATGATTTTAACCCCAACCAAGAATTCATTTTTAAGAAAATCTAGCCACCACAATACCATAGCTGTCAACTTTTCCCTTTTCTTGCAAGGAATCCTATTCGGAATAAGGGAATTTCCCTTAAAAAAAGGGAAAAGTTGACAGCTATGCACAATACCTGTCACTGCACAGGCACTAGATAACTCACAACCAATATTTATACCTACAGTCCTGTGTAATTGTTTCAAAATTGCCAGTTAACAATGTATTTTTGATGCCAAGTTCATATACTGAACTATGTAACTCAGTAGTTATTGACTGCATGTAGTTCAGAAACTTGTGTAAGCATCCATGTAATTACAATTGTTGAATTATAATTAGTATATAATAAAATATAGTGTTAAAAGTAGATCTGCATTTTGTTTGTGGTGTGCTTTCACCAAAACTTGCTCAGCCGGTGTTGCTCTTTTGGAAACTTCACTGGTTTTTACCTGCATTTTTTACAGATTACCACTGTTCCCTGAATACATATTCCAAAACTGGTACGATCCTCATGCTTATAAAAATGAAGCTGCAGAAAATGAGTAGTAAAAGGAACGCCAAAAAAATGTTTGCTCTATAAAGTCCATGATACAAATTTCTTTAAACAAAACTGAAATCCATTCTGTATACTGAATACAGCAAAAATTATGCCACTAGCTGAATTTCATTGCCAAGCTGTCAAGTTGAATTTCTTCTGTTTAAAAATAGCTGTTCATTACATTCGGTAATGGGCTGTCAAAGCAGTAGAGCACTGAACTTATATCATACACAGAAACAATTGGGCAATGTGCATTATTACATTTAGATTACTAGCATTATTTACAAGACCCCTGGGCTAATTTTAAACGAGATGGTTGACTTAAACAAAATTAAACCCTATTTTCTTTTCCTTTAAAACAAGTACATATTTTCCATTTGTACCCAGTTAATCTGGACATGAATCAAAGACAAAAGACTTACAGAATGTGTGCACTGAGTAGCACTAAACTTTTGTGTATTTTGCTCTCATATGTACACTATAAAATATAAATGGACAGGAAAATAAGAGACACCAAATTGAATCATATTCCCAAGAGTATGAACAAGTATTATCTCTGTGAATACATAATAGAGCATTAAAGGGGGGAATCATGCCAGAAGCACATACACACTGATATTTGTGTGGCAAATCAATTAGACAACTTAAAAAATGATAAATAATCTGCCTTAAGACACTGTATCATTTAGAGTAGAATGCTGTGATTAACTATAAAAAGGCATCTAAAACCTGCAGCTGTAGCATCCTTACACAGCAGGGTATCACAAGCCCAATGGCATGCCAGAATAGCTTAAGGATATCAAAGAGCTGTAGTTACCAAAATGATCACAGATGATTCGCAAATTTGTCTAATGAATTCCATGGTCAGATTATTGACTTTCTTGCTTGCAGTTCATTTTATTTCATTTAATATAGGATGTTGTGATGGAACAGCTAAAGGTGAAACACAAAAGAAAAAGAATCCTAGACTCGTAGAAACCTCCACTATGCAAATATATCTTAGGTATAAAGGAATTTTGTTGCTGTAAGGAAGAGCTGTAGATTGTGAACCACCCTAAATAAAGTTTAAAACAGGGGTATCAAGTCAAGGGATGCATTTGACCCATGGTCAACCCTCCAGGAGATGCATTTTAAAGTGGGTGAGACAAAAATCTATAAAAACAGGCATGCATGGCGAAAAACTAAACTTTATAAAAAAAAAACTGGTTGTAAGTTTTAAGACAAGTGAATGATTGAGTAGGGCATATCATTTGAGGGTGGGAAACTTAATTTTTGCATATTTATTCAGTGAGGGGTCTTAAAAGGTACCTCCTTCCTGATAGACCAGCCTAAAGATTACGCTTAGTGAAGGATTGAGGAGCAGTAGCTCCTGAAAGGGCCTTCTTGAGGATGGCCACAAAAATGTGAAACTCCTGCTCCTCAAAAGCGTGTCTGGTTCCATCTCTTAACCCTGGCCTTTGGAAACTTAAGAACAGGTTTGTCCTTGCTGTAATGTATTGTATGGAATTATTGTTTTGGGGTTGTGGGTGGGGTCATTGCCGTTTATTGTTTTAACGGATTCTATGAAAATAATCACAGAATTGTAGAGTTGGAAGGGGCACCAAGTGTCATCTAGCCCAACCCCCGGAAATGCAAGAATCTCAAGTAAAACATCCATGACAGATGGCCATCCAACCTCTGCTTAAAAACCTCCAAGGAAACTTCCACAATCTTCAAAGAAAGCCCATTCCACTGTTGAACAGCTCTTACCTTCAGAAAGTTATTCCTGATGTTTAGTTAGAATCTCCTTTCCTGTAACTTGATGTCATTGGTTCTGGTCCTATCCTATGGAGCAGGAGAAAGCAAGCTTGCCCCATCTGCCATGTGACAGCCCTTGAGATATTTGATGATGGCTATCATATCTGACTCTTCTTTTCCAAGCTAAATATACCCAACTTCCTCAACCATTCATCATAAGGCTTGGTTTCCACACCCTTGATCATCTTGATTGCCCACTTCTTGACATGTTCCAGCTTGTCAATACCCTTCTTAAATTGTGGCATCCAGAACTGAACACAGTACTCTATGTGTGGTCTGATTAAGGCAGAATAGAGCGGTACTATGACACTATCCATCTTTTGATGCAGCCTAAAATAGCATCAGCTTTTTTTGCTGCTTTTTGACACTGATGACTCATGTTAAGCTTGTATTCTATTAAGAGCCCTAGATCCTTTTCACATGTGCTACTGGCAAGTCAGGTGTCCGCCATCTAATATTTGTGCAGCTATTTCTTCCTAAGTGCAGAACCTGACATATGTTCCTACTGAAATTCATTTTGTTAGTTTAGGCCCAGTTCTGCAATCAGTTAAGGTCATCTTGAATCCCAATTAATCAAACATTAACTATCCCTCCCAGTTTGGTGTCATCTGCAAATTTGGTGAGCACCTAACAGTTACCTTGTGCAGCCCACATTTTACCAGCTTCTCCGCAAGAATATTGTGAGTGACTTTGTCAAAAGCCTTACTGAAATCAAGATACACTACATCCACAGCATTCCCCTGATCCACCAAGCTTCTAACTCTATCAAAAAAAGAAATGAGATTCATCTGACATGACTTGTTTTTGAGAAATCCATGCTTGGTCTTAGTAATCACTGCATCCTTTTTCTAAGTGCTCACAGACCAGCCATTTAATTATCCTTTCTAGGACCTTTCCTGGTATCGATATCAAGCTGGGCAGTTGATATTTATCTGGGTTTTCTTCCCCTACCTTTTGAAGATGCAGACAACATTTGCCCATCTCTAGTTTGCAGGGACCTCACCTGTTTTCCAAAAATTATATAGACAGATGCCCAATCTCAATCTCTTTTAGTACCCTTGAATGCAGCTCATCAGGTCCTGGAGATCGGAATTCATTTAAAGTACCTACAGTAGGTATTCCCTTACCACCTCTTTTCCTATTGTAGGCTGCAATTAAATAAATTAAAATGAACTATTTGGATTGTGTCAAATGTGTCAAATGACTAAGCCAGATTCAATGATGTTGGGGAAACCCTGCAGAAGATCTCAAATATTCATGAAACTCTTGGAACATTCAAGTACAGAACTCTTGGAACACCCTGAATTATCTTCCAAATTCTACAATACATTATCATTGTCTTCAATCACAAAGAATGAAAAATAATAGGCATGAACTATCTTGTTCATTAAATCACCTCAATGGGACTTCAATACCATATCAAGGCTTTCTATTCTTTGGAACTCAAAACTTGAACTTGTGTTTCACAATTGAATTCTATAGTGAAGCATTCTTTATTATCCAGGTGCTCTTGGAGCGGTTAAGTACTTATCTTGGCCCTCAGAAAAACTGCTGCTTCTGAAGGAGTCATATTTATTGTGTAGTGTCTTCATTCCTACAAGCATAAATTCATTCATAGTCAATTACACACTGCGCTGCTCACACATTCTAGAAAGAAATTAAAGTTTTCTTTCCTATCTTTTCATTACATGCAGGAGTTAAGAGCAAAATAACACAAAATTAGTTCCATTGTCTCCTTTTAAACATAGGCTCTGTCTCACCGAAATGTACCACTGCAATCCAAGGCTTTATTTTATTGACTCTTAGCCCAACCCTACTGTGCTTACAGTGAACCCCACTTTCACACAAAAGTATGTCCTGAAACACGTGCCTCCTAATCCTATGAATTCTTACATGGAAGTAAATCCCACTGAGTTCAATGGGGCCTGATCCCAGGTAAATGTGTATCAGATTGCAGCCTTCATATGTATCTTATCCCTGCTCAGCCATCATCCTCACTTAGTAACCTTTGGCTAGTCACTCGCAGCCCAGTGTAGCTCGGATGGTTGTTGAAAGGGCAAAATAGGTGGGAGAACATATACACTGCCCTGAGATCCTTACGAGAAAATGAAAAATGAAAAAGTAAGCGATAGCTATAACTGTAACAAAGCTCCATACAAAATGGTACAATAAAAGCAACACACAATCTGCATTACAAAGACGTTTGCAAACAATATATTGAAGGCTGGCGACATCAACCCAACTGTGTGGAAATCACTTGCAGATGACCACAGTGCATGGAGACAGACAGGGTATGTATCCTTAAAAGTACCCAGAAGAGGAATGACTGCTGGGAGGAGCGCAGAGAGAAGAAATGCCATGGTGCAGCTGTAGGAGCACAACCGGGCACCTTCAGCTGCCCCAAATGCAACAAAACATGTCTCTCCTGTGTCGGCCTCTTCAGTCAAAACAGGTACTGCAACTCTCCAAGTGTTTGGCTTCACCTCCAAAGGTGCACTCCTCTGTTTTCTCCCAAGACAGACGGATGCCAACAACTCCCTAGGGTTCTCAGCAATCCATTTTAGAATAGCTGACATATCGCAACTTACAATCCTGCAAACAGGTGCAGCACCATGATCGCTATTAATAACAATAAGCAATTTCACACACTGATGTGATACATTTCTTTGGTGACTGCAAAGGTGCCTATGATAGCAAGCGTTGCCATGATATCCAGCATAATCTCTGATCTGTTAACTGCTGCACATTAGAATCTGATACAATACATCATAAAACTCCCAGAGAGGCAGCTATGATTGAGAGCATCAGGAGTTTCAAAAACCTCGATGCCACTATATTCTTTGAGGAGGTATTAAGATGTACTGAGAACCCCACACTTGACAACACGAAGATACCATAAAAAAACACATTGAAAAGAAAAAGCTTAAAAAAGAGGGGAAGTACAATTGGCTTTTGTGATATATTTCTTTTATATAAAAAAACTACCATTGTATTTGGAATCAATACAAGCTTAAAAGGGAAGAGACAGACAAAGAGAGTTCTTACAGAAAAATACTAGAATGTACAGCTATAAGGAGACTATGCTGAGTAAAAAAAAAAAAAATCTGACTACACTTCTAAAACATTTTCATTCTCCACAAAAGGAAACATTGGCCCAGGGGGTTGAATGCAACATCTACAAAACCAGGGGCATATCTGAAAATAGGAAAGCATTTTCTTCCCAGTAGCCTGCAGTATATAAAGGTAAAAATGATCTTGGTGCTGTCATACCCTAGAGTATAAGCATTCATGAGTGTCTGATAAGGATAGGGATTTCTGATGGATTAGCTAGCTATGTTCTGCCCTGATAAAATGAGAAGATAGAATCACAAATTGTATAAGGTGTGTTAGTCACAGCATCAAGTGGAAACAGTGGCTTTTAACACTGTAGTGTAAAGAAGTAATTTACACTTATATCCTGAGAACATTAAGTGAGTCTAAAGGTTTCCTTTTTCTATGCTTTTTCTACGAAAATTACTCCCATCTCATTAATGGGGCACGCAAACAATAAACAACCACCACACAATCACAAATTCCAATATTTTTAATATTTGTATTTCTCAGATACAATGATAAAACACGAAATAAAACACCTCCTTAAAAGCCATTAAAATCCATAGAAAGGTCAAAGGTTCACTGGAGTACTTGCTAAAAGCCCTGCACATTCTTACAAAGGCTATTCCATAACACCACACTAGTCCCGCAAATCCGTACAGAGTTTGGCTGAGGTGCTTTAGAAACAAAACAAGCAAGCGACTGGCAACTTCCATGTTGTTATACAGTATCTATAGCCGTCTGTACTGTAAAAATCTCAGACACTTTTCAATGTTGAGGTGCTCAAAACCGGATGCTGGCAACTAGGAATCCCATACATTCCCCCCAACTCTCTGTACAGCTAGCACCTTATAATTAGTAGCATGCATTTGGACTGCAAGAAGATCAAACCTCTCCATTCTGAAGGAAATCAGCCCTGAGTGCTCACTGGAAGGACAGACCGTGAAGCTGAGGCTCCAATACTTTGGTCACCTCATGAGAAGAGAAGACTCCCTGGAAAAGACCCTGATGCTGGGAAAGATGGAGGGCACAAGGAGAAGGGGACAGCAGAGGATGAGATGGTTGGACAGTGTTCTTGAAGCTACCAGCATGAGTTTGACCAAACTGCGGGAGGCAGTGGAAGACAGGAGTGCCTGGCGTGCTCTGGTCCATGGGGTCACGAAGAGTTGGACACGACTAAACGACTAAACAACAACAAAAATTTGTTTAGCATGAAGGTCAAAGACAGCAAACTGCTTTGGAGGAATCTGGAGCTCCTCCAGAGCATAGTGGGTCATCCCTAAGGTGAAGTGAAGTTTGCTGGTTCAAGAGATCTGCAACCACTTTATAGGGGGCAACTGCCAAAGTCTCAGTGCAACATTCAGAGCACAGACTGCTTTCCAGCTAAGTATTAAAGCAGCAGTCAAAAAGGGGGGGGGGTAAAGTCTGCACCCCAAAAAATGGGTGGGTGGAGAGGGAAGCCATCTTTGGCATGGATGGGTATTTCCCCCCCCCTCCACTACCAGCCATTTCCAGGGATGTAGCTTTCTTTGCCCCCTGTGCAAATCTAGGGAGATAATGTTGCTTCCATAGCTTTTCATGAGAAAGAATGAAGTCTTCACGCCCTAAAACTGCTTGGAGGGGAAGCTCACCAAAGACCCTTGGGTCAACAGGATACTTGCTGGAGGATGCCCCAAGTCATCCTTTATTTCCCCCCTTGACAACTGCCCCCAACATTCTGGAAAACCATAGGGAGTGTCTGTCTCTGATTCGAAAACAAATCAGATGTTGCCCGAATCAGTCCAAGGTGAATCACAATCCCATCCAAAGTGCCTATCACATCCAAAGCTGGATCCAAACAAAGATGCACCAATCTGAGATCAACTGGTGGAAAGATGAGGGGAGGGCACCTTTTTGTCAATTCCTCCTCCTCCCTATGCCACCATCAATGTTATTCTGGAGAGTTCCCAAATCTCTGGAGCATATTTGGGCTGCAGAATATGGAAGAATCACTTGTCCTTTCACTAGCAGGAGCATCCTTTGACCACAGCTGCACTCATGGAATTTATGGATCCAAGTCCTAAAATTTGAACCACCCACCAATGGTGGTCATACAACAGCTACAGTCATGTGCTCTGTTTCTACTAGCCACACAATACACAAAAAAATTATTACGGGAAAATGTTGATTTCTACAAAAAAAAAAAAAACCCTATCAATTTTTAAAAGTGAACTTGCAAATAAATGAAGATCCAATTATAAATTTCTACATTAAACAACGCAACAATTAATTCATTTCACATAACTTAGGCTGGATGTGCACAAATCTTTCTCATAAGATTTTCTATGCACCCAGCCTCTCATTTAAAGCAGTTCGCCTGGCCTGCGTGAGGAGTGTTAGCACACCAGGGTTCTGTGTTAAGACTGCACGTGCAACTGAAATGGCCCAAAATAAAATAATTGCTGGGTGCATGGAATGCTGGGGGGGGGGACCTTTTGTGCAAACCCAGTGTCATGTTTAAATTACCCTTAGTTAAACTAGATACTCATTTCACAAAGAAATATGAAAATAGTAAGAGGAAAGTATACCTCTACAGGAGTAAACTTCTAATCAGAACATAATTTATGGCTTAAATACCTATATTAAAGTTCTCCTCCTTTCTCCTCATTTTAGCATTTCTCGTTTGCTGATGAATGGCTGTGTTTGGCATAATTAACACGAAGGTCTTCAGAACTCAATGACTGAAAATAATTGCTTCTCTCTTTTCTTTCCTGAGTACACTGAAGCCCAAACCTAAAGATTTAGAGCTGACTGGACAAATATAAAGGATGTCAGAAACAGTGACCGCTGACATGCCATTCAAGGCACATGGAAGAGAGTTCAGGCTTGAATGCCTCTAAACCACTCATTGGTAAGATCAGCTATCAGTGAGGCACAAGTGTAAGTCAGCACAATTCACTGAGCCTGCTATGACCTTAAAATCATTGCTCCTGGGGCATGTTCATCCACCAATTAGTTTATATGTTCACTAGAAATCCATTGCTCAGTAAATGCACTGGTCTCTCATTCCACAGTGTTGATGAAGTGTGTGTGATGGCTTTCTCTTCACAACCTGACCCCTAAAGCTGACCCATCTGGAACTGAGGTATTCATGCCACTTGACTACACTCCTGCTTATCACAGGTCTTGATATTTTCTTTAAGCGTCACCACCACTCATTTCTCGCTCTCTCTTAGTCTCTAAAAGACTATGCTAAACAACCAATATGAAAAGAATTTTATAATGTATGTGGAAATGTTTCAAAGAAAATCGATGCAAAGGGGTTTTTTTTAAAAAAAAAAATTGGCCAACTGTATTTTGACGTCAAAGGAAAACAAAATATTCTTAACCCAGAATGCAACTTAATCAGCTCCTTTTCGAAGAAGAAAAAGCAGGTGCAAGTTGCTGTTGCTAAAAATATCAAAAAGACAACTGGGTTGTTTCTGTTCATGAGAATCAACACAGCAAAAGTGAGAGCTGGTTTGTTTTTCAACTAGCACCAAGAACACAGATGAGTTACAGTTAAGGTTCAAAACTCCAATTGTTCTAGGCACGTTTTGTGACAGGGAATTTCATTAGCGCGAGCAGTTTCTGAGCTCTGGGCGCAGTACTGCACCTAACATTTCAGAATGAAAGGAAAGGAGGACCTTCTTCTGCCTCCCCACTTCCAGCTACTCTCTGAAGGCTAGAAAAGAGACCCTCTCAAGAATATTAGGAAGGTAGGGAGGGGAAGGGGTAAAGGTAAAGGTAAAGGACCCTTCACAGTTAAGTCTGGTTGCTAACGACTCTGGCGTTATGGCGCTTATCTTGCTTTACTGGCCAAGGGAGCCGACGTTTGTCTGCATACAGTTTTACTGGGTCATGTGGCCAGCATAGCTAAGCCGCTTCTGACAAAACCAGAGCAGCACACGGAAACACCGTCTACCTTCCCGCAAGAGCGGTACCTATTTATCTACTTGCACTTTGACGTATTTTCGAACTGCTAGGTTGGCAGGAGCTGGGACCGAGCAATGGGAGCTCACCCTGTCTTGGGGATTCAAACCGCCAACCTTCCAATCAGCAAGCCCTAGGCTCAGTGGTTTAGTCCACAGCGCCACCCTCATCCCAGGGGAAGAACTAGACCACGTGAAAAATGAACATAATATTTTAGCTGCAGTTCATTCATTGTCAGCTTTGTATTCTTGTTATTTAAAAAGTGTGCCTAGACATTCCATTGTTGCACCCATAAACTAGGTTTAAGGTGCCATTTAGCTCCTCACTTTCATATCTCAGTTTCTAACACACTGGAGGGATTCTAGTATATACAGTACAGTCTTCGATATGCTGTTTCATGTCTCAATGAACTTAATCCTAAAGTCTTCCAAAAATTTCATTCATTTCTTCTTGTCAATGTAAGAGCAACTAAGCATTCACAAACTAAATGAATATTCGCAAGTTCATGTCCTCACTAGGTGGGTTTCATTCATAATAGCCTTCAGTAGGAAGGAAGTTCCACAACTCAGGACCATACTACAATGGACCTATCACAAACTGTTATGTATAACACACACACAACCCACATCTTTTCTCACACATAACATACACCCAGTGTAATATACACCCAGTAGTGACCAGTGAGGCAGGGTTGCTCACCTGGTTGACACCACAAGATGCTGCCAGTTACCAAAAAGGGGGAGAAGCAAGGCAGTAAGTTGAGGACAGTGCAGGCGCAGCACAGCCAATCCAAAGCTTCCAACACTGTGCAAGCCTTGCACCCAGCTCCCCATTGGTTTGGCCTCCCCCTGTTGGTCACTGGCAGCAATGCACAACACTGGGAAGCCAGGGGAGCCCAGAGGAGCAACACTGTCCCACGAGCTGCAAGAGAGCCATGTTCATTAATTCACTTGGACATTCCTTCTCCTCTCTGCACCCACAAGTAAGACTTGAAAAAATGCAGTGAACCTATATTAATGATCTTATACAACTGGGTGGAAGTAACATATATACCAGGACAAAGCTTGTTGACAGGTACTGCTTTCCAGCTACAATTCACATGAGTGCTGAATCTTTTGTTAATTCCTGCATGCGGATTCAGCTGTGGATGTGCTTTCGCATTTTGGATTTTTAGAGTGTATGAAATGGCTCAATATTTTCAATCTGCTCAGTTAAAGTAACAGATCAATATGCATTAATAAATGTCTAATACATACATATGTAATTCATTTTTAAAAACAACAGTCGGTGGTATTTTTAATACTTAGCAGCAACAACAACAAAACTCAGTTTGTGGTATTAACTAAAAATAGCCACCCATGCTTTTTTAGGGATAAAAACCAATCTTTCAAAGATTCGTGTGTGTGTGTGTGTGTGTGTGTGTGTGTGAATAAATAAATAAATAAATAAATAAATAAATAAATAAATTACTGTATATCAACACTTATTCTGTGAAATGTTGTGACCATGCAAGAGAACCATGAAAGAGAATCATATTGTCTGATCATGCAAGAGAACCAGAACTGGGAGCAATCTAAATGTCTCCTTGTCACAGCAGATATCAGGGGTGACATGTTGAGTCTTTAAAAGGAAGATGGATTTTTATGAGCCAGAGCAAATGAAAACTTTGAGCATGCCCTGCCAGAAAGCAATGGTGGCAGCAGCCATGGAGGAACTTGCCCATTTTTGTCCATTTTTCCAGGATATAATGGTGTTGTGGTTGACAGCCACTAGAAAACAAAGGGAGGCATAACGTGGTGTAGACAAAACATGCATTCAGTAAGTGAAAATGCTCAAGAGCAACAAGAAGCAAATGTGATTATTAAAAATCACAAGCCTTGGGAAGTGAGCTCTACCATTGGAAACATATTTACAAGTGTGAAAGAACTATATATTGCCATTTCTCTGTGCTTTTATGGCCGCCATCACTATATTTTCTAGAAACCCCATTTTGTTCTTTTAATCGTACGTGACTGCTAAACGGAAGGGTGGCAAGCAAAGCACATAAATTAAATTCTCCATGAAGACAAAAGGGGAAAGAGGACTTCTCAGCTTCACGCTAAGACATTTCACCAAAGGGACTTGCACTTGAGATATGGACAAGCGTCGGATGTTATGGATGGAAATGTTTATATGGCAGCATATGTTCTGCATGCATCAGGCTCTTTGAAGCCCCTGCTATCTAAAGTATAGAAGGCACTGCAGGCACTGATTTACCTCCTGTTCCCCTATTACTGTTGAGACAGAAGAGTCTTTGCAACAGGAGAAAAGTGAATTGCTGGAGTCATGTGGATAACACTGCTCAAAGGAGGCAAATTACTGTAAGGTGGACAACATTCCTCTTTCTTCTTCAAGTGATAGTCCACATGACTCCACTTGAACTGACTGAACAGCAGATTCCCAGTGGGGTAGGAATACAAGGAGTTTCATCACGTAATGGAATGATCTCTGCCCTGGTTTCTCTATAAAAATATGAATATATCCTGAAGAAAGAGGAGCGTGCATGAAAAGAAACTGCACTGCCATTTGTCTATAAATGGTAAGCCAAAGACAGTTACAGGATGGAGGTGAGAAAGGAGATTATTCCAAATCATTATCGGAGAAGAGGGCACAGATTTTCTATTTGTTCACTTAAAACAGCAGTAACAGGATAATGCTATGTATGTCTACTCAGAAGCGAGCCCCATTAAGCTCAATGGGGCTTATTCCCAGGTAAGCATCTATAGCAGAGGTTCTCAATTTTTCTACCCCCAGGTCCCACTTGAGATGGCTGAAAATTACTAAGGCCTACTTCAGTAATAGTGAAAGAAGTAAAGAGCCATTTACAAAATGGTGGCAGATGGATGCATAGTTTAGCATAACCAGCTGTCTTTTAGAGCCTCTCTGGGTTATAAAGTGGGATACAGTGGTACCTCAGGTTAAGCACTTAATTCATTCCGGAGGTCCGTTCTTAACCTGAACCTGTTCTTAACCTGAAGCACCACTTTAGCTAATGGGGCCTCCCGCTGTTGCTGCTGCGCCGCCGGAGCACGATTTCTGTTTTCATCCTGAAGCAAAATTCTTAACCCAAGGTAATATTTCTGGGTTAGCGGAATCTGTAACCTGAAGCGTATGTAACCCGAGGTACCACTGTATAAGCATTCTAAATAGAACAAATTCATGACATCGTTTTCTATTGATATCTAGTTAATCTTCGGGAATGGCTAAATTCTTTGTCTCAGCATCTTCCTTGTGGCAAGAAGTTCCACAGCTCAGCTTTGCCTCAAGCTAAGCACAGCCACTTGCTCTGGAGGTATTGTGACAGCCTCCCCATTTTAAGCAGAATTTGCTGATTCAGAGAGTCTAAGTGGAGAAGGCTTTTTCATTTATATATTTCCCTTCCCACTCCCGCATGCCTTTCAAAGTATTTCTACCCAACTCCTGTACTTTCTTCTCCCATTCTCCTTTCACACTCAACTTGTACCTGATTCGCTGCGGCTCGCTCCCCCGACCCCCTACTCTCACCCCACAAGCTGCCAGTTTCCTTCATCCCTCCCTCCTGGTTCTGTTACATTATCTTCTTCCTCCTGTAACAGAATCTCTCTCTTATATCCCTCTTCTATGGCCTGGGCATGGGGTGGGAGAGGGAATTGTGACTGGGCAACAGTATATCAGCGCAAAAGGTAGCAGCAAAGCTGGAGTCCGTGCTCTTTATAAATTTCATGTTCAATTTAATGCAAAAAGAGAGAACTCAATTCTATCTGAGTACTATTTAAAAGTTGTGCTGCTGATGCAACCAAAGTCCATCATTAGTATATCTATATACTAGGGCCTAGGACCCTCGTACCTATGGGACCGCCTCTCCTGGTATGTCCCACGGAGGACCTTACTGTCTACAAATAACAACACCCAGAAGATCCCAAGCCCCAGGGAGATTAGACTGGCCTCGACCAGAGCCAGGGCCTTTTTGGTTGTGGCCCCGGCCTGGTGGAATGCTCTGTCACAAGAGACCAGGGCCCTGCGAGATTTGACCTCTTTTCGCAGGGCCTGCAAGACAGAACTGTTCTGCCAGGCCTTTGGCCAGGGTTCCGTCTGACTCATTTTGAACAAGTACAAAGGGGGTTTCCCAGCCCGCTCACAGGTCCTTATATCAGTGGAAATAGTTGGGCCTGGTGAGTATTAACCGCTTTCTGTTTTAACTTCAGGATGGCCATTTGTCCAGTCTAATGTTAATTTTAATTTATTTGAATTAATTTTGGGATACATCTTAATTGATTGTTTGTTTTTATATATATTGTGTTTTTATATGATGTTAGCCACTCTGAGCCCATCTCTGGCAGGGGAGGGCGAGATACAATTATTATTATTATTATTATTATTATTATTATTATTATTATTATTATTTTGCAGAGAGAGTATTGTGGTTGAGTAAGTGATGTAAGCCCTGCAAAATAGCCCATGGGGAGGAGGGCTGAGAGAGAGTAGTGCATGACAACCCTACAGTGTGGTGCAATGTTGATATCCAGTTTTTTTGGTGTATTTTTGATATATACAAATGGCAAGGGAGGGCTGTTAAGTTGACTGAAGGAACAATTGGGTGGGTAATTATTTGCTTTTGTACCTGTAAGGCAAAAACAGAGGGATTCTGAGGGATAGGCGGCTGCTGCTGGCATAAATACTTAAATGGGCATATTCATGTCAGAAGCTCAAATCCTTTTGCTGAGAATATGGACAAAAATATGCACAAGAAATGCTCTTAGAATACACCGCTTGCTTTCAAATTATTTAATCTTGGATTTATCAAAGCAAGGACATCTGAACTCCTTAGCTGCTGTAAAGCTTAAATCTCTTTGGACCTACCCCCTCTCACAATGTGAAATGCCAGGTATTGCACCAAGTGTAGCATTGCGAGAAAAATATCAATTAATGTAAACACATACAGTAATACAACTTATCTCCAATTCATGAAACATGAGTTCTGCGCATGGTTTAGGAGTTGGCAGTGACAGTAGGCTCCTGTGCTTTAACAGCTGTGCAGCAGGCAGAAATTCAATAGGTTAAGCCACTGAATTAAGGGAAATACATTTGTGGGAAAAGCTTTATTTGTTGACATTCCATTTGTGGCAAGGGGTTAGTCAATGGGACAAGGCAAGATAAATAACACTTTAAATCACACTTACTACACTGCCCAACACTCTGCAAGAACTGTATTTTGCTACTGGTATGTTTGCGGAGAAAACTGAACATTAGGAAAGTTTGGGTGAGTACTATTGTGTTACTGTTTTTACAGAGGTAATCATCAAATCAACAGTTTATTTCAGGCTTAGAAAAGTAAGAAATTGCAATAAACATGAGGAAGAGAGCAACACATCCTTAGAAAGGCTCAGAGTGAAGAATATAAGGCAAGAAGGAAAGCAGAAAAAAAGAATGAGAAGAAAAATCACTGAAACAATATATTTGATAACTAAATGGTAGTTCTCTCCAACACAGAAGCATTAGGCAAGATTCTACCCCCCCTACTTCCTCATTTTTAATCAACTGAATCAATTCAGTAGACTCCAAACGCAGCAGAGTTTTTAATATGTAATCTCTTTAGTTAAGTCTCACGTAATAAAGATTATATACTGTAGTTAAAATTGAAGTATTTAGCAGCATTAAAAATAACTGAACCAAATAAAACCCTAATCTAGGGTGACATTGTGACATTTCATTATCTGTGGCACTTCACCTACCTTGCTGGAAAGTATTTAATATCATAATTGTGCTTAAAATATTATAAATATAAGCCCTAGCCCTAGATTTTAAAACAACATTCATTAGCACAACACCAAATAAATTAAAATATCAAATGTCACCTTAACCTGTTCTTAAAAGATTAACATAATGAAGAATTACTAAAAAAAACCCAAGATATTTCAGTGACAATACTTTAAAAGGCAGGTGGATTTTTATTAAAACCCACTAAATAAATTGCTACCTTCAAAATAGTTTAAACTGCAGCAAATCATTTTATATTATCCCAAATAAGGAGAATGCATTTTAAAGCAAATTCTCATCTTTTATATCTCCCCACCCCCAAAAAAGAAATAAATGTAAATAATTCCTATAGGCGGAGTCACGTTTGGTTCAAATTTTGAGTGTGGCCTTTTATAACTGCAGATCTGCAGAATGTTAATTTCTATGAGATAAAACAAAATAAAGACTAGACTTATGGACAAGAAAGTGCTCAAATTAGGCAGGTGGGCACAAGGTTTTTATTAAAACCCACTAAATAAATTGCTACCTTCAAAATAGTTTAAACTGCAGCAAATCATTTTATATTATCCCAAATAAGGAGAATGCATTTTGAAGCAAATTCTCATCCCCAAAAAAGAAATAAATGTAAATAATTCCTATAGGCGGAGTCACGTTTGGTTCAAATTTTGAGTGTGGCCTTTTATAACTGCAGATCTGCATAATGCTAATTTCTATGAGATAAAACAAAATAAAAACTAAAAACTAGACTTATGGTTAAGAAAGTGCTCAAATTAGGCAGGTAGGCACGAGCGCCTGCACTTGTTTCTACTTCTGACAGTGGAGGTAGCTTAATAGCCGCTGACAGCCTCACCCTCCGTGCATTTGTCTAAACTGCTTCAGAAGTGGCAAAGGAGTACTTTCCTCCCCTGGATTTTCCAGCATTCAGCTTCATTATATTTCCCCTATTTCTAGTGTTATGGGAGAATTATAAAGGAACTGTCACAACCAATCAACCCCGCTCCCCCCAAATTTGAAACATGGGGCCAATCTCTTTTTCAGTTAGAACCGAATGCTTAATTGTGGCAAGGGTAGAATTGCCAAAATTCTCTGCTCAGAAAGTGAGTTGTGCCTTCTAACATCAAAGTACAGTGGTGCCCCGCAAGATGAAGTAGTGCCTCGCAAGACGGAAAACCCGCTAGACGAAAGGGTTTTCCGTTTTGGAGGTGCTTCGCAAAACGAATTTCCTATGGGCTTGCTTCACAAGATGAAAATGTCTTGCGAGTTTTTCCGACTTTTTTCCCCTCCCCCCCCTTTTTCTAAGCCGCTAAGCCGCTTATCTGCTTATCCGCTAAGCTGCTAAGCCGCTAAAAGCCGCTAAGCCGCTAAGCCATCAATGGGCTTGCTTCGCAAGACGAAAAAACCACTAGACGAAGAGAATCGTGGAACGGATTCTTTTCGTCTTGCGAGGCACCACTGTACAATTGCTGGAAAGCACAGGGAGAGTGTGGTTGCACTCAGGAGGTCCGGATCGTGGGCTTCCCATAGGCATCTGGCTGGCACTGTGAGAAAGCCACTTCCGACCTCGGGAGGAGGTGGTGTTGCGGGCTTCACACCCCCAACACATGCGCGGAGGCTGGCTTCCAGCCCCCGCACGATCAGGGGAATCCTCAGGCCACGTCATCTCCTGAGCCAGCCAATCGGCTGACTCGGGGTGTGTGGCTTGCCTCATTTAAGGCAAGCGTGGCCCCGGGATCTCCCTCTTTGGTTCCACTCAGCTGTTGAGGTTTTCGTCTTGCTTGTGTCACTGCCTGCTGGTGTTAAGCCTTCGCGGTCTTCAAGCAAACAGGCTGAAGCCAGATAGTCGGATAGGACCAATGCCTGTAACCAATAAAGTTGTGGCCAATTTTAGCCCATTAACCTAAAATAATGGTGTCATGTGTATTTATTTCTACTGGTGGGAGGGGGGAACTTGCCGCACAATAGGATGCTGGATTACATGGGCCACCAGTGCCTTGACCCAGCAGGCTCTTCTGCTGTTCTTACATATTCTCCATGCATTGTCACTCAGCTGCAGCCATGGATAAGAAATGCTGCTAATAAGCAATGCTTGTAGTTAAGTAAACACTATCCATTCCAAAAACATAAAAAACTAAACCCCAAAACTAATTTCCTAGACAGAAGTGCCATATTTCAGACTCATTATAGATGTACAAGGATCAGAGAACAACTCTTCCATCAGAAATTAGGTATTTGTTTTACAGTCCAAGAATATCTAACTTACGTTATTTTGAGACCAAAAAACCCCCACGTGGCTTAACAAAATCCAGACTACAAAACTGTCTGTTGACTTGAAAGCATGTTGGCTATTAGCAGTGAAATGCAATACAATGCACAAGTGTTGAGTAGCACCTTAAAAGATATGTAGCTTTTCAAAATATACTAATGGTGCTTTGTAGTCAAGAGATAATGGCTTGGTTTGCACATCATGGTAAACAAACTATAGCTTACTGGGAGCACGTGAACCTGCTCGCTCTCAGATGAAAGCTCACACCCACACTGATATTCCCTAGTCCTTTTAGCTCAGCACAGTGTAGCGGTTAAAGCAAATTTTGTTTATCACATCAGCTATTTCCTCAATCATAATCTGTAGCCAAAGCAAAGCATTATTATTGTACTTTATTTGTTTCTATACAGAGGCTTCAGCTAAACAACAGTTTAGTGTAGCATGAATGAGCTTCAGACTTCTGTTTGCAATTAACTGTAATGTTTTTTCTGCATCTTAAACTGTGGCTAATGTTAACTAAAACAAGTCAATTTCATAAACAAGTTGGCTTGTTTCAGCAAACCATAGCTAAGACTAACCAGAATTTAGGGCCCGTATGCAAAGTGAACATTTCTAATCTGCTCTTCTTGGCCATGCCAGAAAAGGTGGGGTTAACGCCAAAACAAAGTTTAACACTGTAGCTGAATACAACCTTCCATCTAGGCTACATTTTAGTTTAGAAAGAAAAGAAAATCTGACAATTTTGCAGTGCCCTTTGCACTGCAGTATTAGAGTAAAAACTGGTGGAGAAGTTCCAATTCTCAAAATCAGCCTTTGTCAATCTGGTGCCCTCCATGTGCTTTTTATTTATTTGTTTCATAAAACTTATACACAGGTCAAAGTGTGATCCTTAAAGTGGTTTACAAAAATATACAGCAAGAAAAGCAGGAAAAGTTCACAACTATACTTTGAAACATAGGTAAAGGTAAAGGGACCCCTGACCATTAGGTCCAGTCGTGACCGACTCTGGGTTTGCGGTGCTCATCTTGCTTTACTGGCTGAGGGAGCCGGCATACAGCTTCTGGGTAATGTGGCTAGCATGACTAAGAGGCTTCTGGCGAACCAGAGCAGCGCATGGAAATGCCGTTTACCTTCCCGCCGGAGCGGTACCTATTTATCTACTTGCACTTTGAAGCATACCAAAGTGCAAAATCCAAAGAAGAGTTATGTTCTAATCCAAATCCTTAGTACAGTACAGGTGTGAATCAGGGCTCCTACAGACCACACTTTTAGTTTGTGTTCAGTATTTTTAGGTCTCGAGATTCTATTGGGGTGGTCACACGTGATACTGTACTCTTTGTGCCTGAAAGCATTTGGGGACAGCCACACATTTCCTGTAATGCACAATCAGTGCATTTCCTATAATGTTCTGCTGAAATCCCATAACCTTTTATACCACAAACTTTCTGGCTTATTTTTGTCCCGCTTTTGCTGTGCTTCAGCCTCTTTAGCAGCAATAATGTGGAAGCACTGAGGAAGCATCACAGAGCAAACTAAACCAGAATATATCTCTCTGCCTATTGAACTAAAGCAGGTGCTTGTTAGAAGCAATTCTATGTGCTTTTAAATGTATTTGTGGGAGTTATTATTTTGTTTTGCTTTTGCTTTTATTATGTACTTTGTGGTTTTATTCTGCATTTTATGCTGTGAATTGCCTGGGATCTTCAGATGATGGGCGGTATACTAATTTTAGCAACAAAAGCAGCAGCAACAACAACAACATACTGTTAATGGGTCAGGAACATGTTGCAAAATACATCCACAATTAAACACCAGTCTGGAGGGGCCATTAGATCAGTTTGCTTACAAATGTAGACCCAATGAAATTCTATTCTGTATGCAAGGTCTGGCACTACGAAAATATACTTTAGTATATATATATATATGTGTGTGTGTGTGTGTGTGTGTGTGTATATATATATATATATATATATATATATATGCAGGTTTTGGTGTCCTCGGGTGTCTTCCCGTGTAAAAGTTGGGGTGTCTAGGCGACGTTTCGACGAGGTCTCACTCGTCATCTTCAGGCTGGTGCTTTCGGCTTCTTGTTACTGGAACAGAGCAGGATCTCAGTGTTTGAGTTCCTATAAATACTGTAGAGGGGGTGTGGTGTATAGCCTCCAATGTTCTGGGCAGAGAGGAAGTTCCCAGGCTAGTGTGCCTTTTCTTCTTTTGTTCCTTAATTACTTGAGAGATATCTTGAGTGATTTCTTGAGTGGTATCCTGAGTACCACTTAGGTGGGTCATTAGGTGTGGATTAGTTGTTAAAGTCTTTGTGTCTTGACCTCTTGAACTTTGTGAAGAGTTTTCCTGAGAAGATGGCTGTACTGTACTTAGTTGTGCTCTGGCTTGGCTTCGTGTATAGGGGCGAGCTGTGGTTTTGTGGCTTGTGCCAGCCAGATGCACCCCCCTGCAATCCCTACACAGATCTGGCTGGCACAAGCCACAAAACCACAATTAGTTGTTAACTAATTAGTTAACAATTAGTTAACCACAATTAACTAATTGTTAACCACAATTAGTTGTTAACTAATTAGTTAACAATTAGTTAACTAATTAGTTAACAATTAATTAGTTAACAATTAGTTGTTAAAGACTTTAACAACTAATCCACACCTAATGACCCACCTAAGTGGTACTCAGGATATCACTCAAGAAATCACTCAAGATATCTCTCAAGTAATTAAGGAACAAAAGAAGAAAAGGCACACTAGCCTGGGAACTTCCTCTCTGCCCAGAACATTGGAGGCTATACACCACACCCCCTCTACAGTATTTATAGGAACTCAAACACTGAGATCCTGCTCTGTTCCAGTAACAAGAAGCCGAAAGCACCAGCCTGAAGATGACGAGTGAGACCTCGTCGAAACGTCGCCTAGACACCCCAACTTTTACACGGGAAGACACCCGAGGACACCAAAACCTGCATTCCTGTACCCGTGAAAATCTACGAAAGCAAATATATATATATATATATATAACAGTATATGGAAAAGGAGTATTGTTTTTGCCCAACTGATTTATGCTAGAAGTGTTTTGACCCACTATAGAAATTTGAAGGCCTTTCCCGTGAATAGGACTTTCAATTCAAAATGGTTCTTCTATAATATTTTATTCATATGTATGCATTTCACCTCATGAAAATACATATAACAATGTACAAGACAGATCTTATAATATTATGACAGTTTTAAATGTAGCCTTTCAACTATAGCCTATATTTGCTACCTAAGTGGATAAAAACACAGATAACGAGAAGTAGAACTGTCCTTAAAAAAATTATTCTGATAATATAATTGTATACTTTAAAAAAAAAATAGGGATAATACTGTACAATGAAAAACCAAACAATAAACAAGGATGCTTTTAAAAAAATAAATCATACTCACAGGAGTTTGAATTTCCAGCATGTCACATTTAAAGCAAGGCCATGGTGAATTAAAAAATGAAGAGATTCCTACCAGAGAACACATGTTCCAAAGAAGAAAAACCTGATAAAAATAGCGAGATGAGCAATAAAGAAACTAAGTATTTGTTTTGAAGTTGAGGGCTGGGGAAAGAAAACAGCAGGAAAGAAAGTGAAAGTGATACAAAACTATCAAGAAAAAAGCTGAATGAAGTTTTATGAATTATAGTCTTATGAATCACTGCTTATTAAGAAACAAAGATCCAACATTACTCTAAAAAGCATGGCACTGAACTCTTCAAAACAATTATCGCTATCCAGCTTCCAACACAGATCTAGATTTAAGCCGCATTCAGAACACACCTTTAAGTGCTGGCCCTATCCCCAGCCTCTGCCTGCACTGCAAAGGTAATGCACAGTCCATGCACTTATAGGCTCCATTCACATAACTTGAACCTTGGATTTCTCAAGAGTGCCAGATAACACGGACAAAACCGAAGTTCTTATAATGTCCAGGAGAGAAACATGCACGGAGAGGGGGGGTTGCAGTGACAAACCCACCCCACCCCTTTGAAAATTATATATTATAATTTGCTTTGGTGATTTTGAGGCTGAATCTGAAATTAAGATTTCAGGTTGTTGTTGTCTATCTTCTCTTTCCTACATCATGGAGGTCAGTTTATATTATGGGTGTATATTCTGTATTATTTTATTAATACTATTGCCACAAATTTGTCATGACCTTTGGCTAGAACCATAAATTTATGAACTTAACTGAACATTTATTATTATTATTATTATTATTATTATTATTATTATTATTATTATTAAATTTGTTAGTTGTTCTATCTTGCCCAGGGCAACCCAAAGTGACATGCAACCAAACAAGCAGACAAAAAAAAACCACTTACATTACAGCCAAAAGGAAAAAGAATATGGGTTCATAGGATTTGGATAATCTATCTTCAGTAGACTATGGTCTGATAACCTCCAGAGTAGCCCAATGCAACAAACATCAGGCTGCCTTGGGAAACTGCATGGAAACAACAGCTGCTGTTTAATTCAGTGGCCAGACAGGGACTACTCATGCCAAACATGAGTATAGGTGTATTCTGCACTTCTTGTAAGTTTCCAAGAAAAAAATTGAAGTGCTGATCTTGATCTATAAAGCCTTACACAGCTTGGTTTACCCCACTACTTTATAGTATTTCCTGATATAAGCCTATCCAGATCTTGAGGTAATCAATGCAGGCCGGGTGGAAAGCGTCACCTCTGTCAAAAGTACATAGGGAGACTACAAAAGAGAGCACCTTTTGAGTAAGGGCCTCCTTTCTAAGCCAGGGAGATCCACCTAGTTAAAGGTAAAGGGACCCCTGACCATTAGGTCCAGTCGTGGCCGACTGGGGTTACGGCACTCATCTCGCTTTATTGGCCGAGAGAGCCGGCGTACAGCTTCCAGGTCATATGGCCGGCGTGAATAAGCTGCTTCTGGTGAACCAGAGCAGCGCACGGAAACACTGTTTACCTTCCCGCCAGAGCGGTACCTATTTATCTACTTGCTCTTTGATGTGCTTTCGAACTGCTAGGTGGGCAGGAGCTGGGACCGAGCAACGGGAGCTCACCCCATCACAGGGATTCGAACCACCGACCTTCTGATCGGCAAGTCCTAGGCTCTGTGGTTTAACCCACAGCACCACCTGCGTCCCATCCACCTAGTTAGTACCAGCAAATCTGATTTCTAAAATCTGCTGACTGGGGCGGGGGTGAGGGTTGCTCACAATCCTAAGATTTCAATAGAATCATAGAGTTGTAGAGTTGGAAGGCATCTCAAAGGTCATCTAGTCCAATCCCATACAATGCTGGAATTTCAATGAAAGCATCCATGACAGATGGCCATCCAAAATCCGCTTAAGAACCTCCAAGGAAGGAGAGTCCACAACCTTCAAAGAGAGCCCATTCCACAGTTGAACAGCTCTTACCTGCATAAAGTTATTCCTGATGCTTAATCCGAATCTCCTTTCTTGTAACTTGATGGCACTGGTTCAGGTCCTATCCTCCAGAGTAGGAAAAAACAAGTTTGCTCCATCTTCCATGTGACAGCCCTTGAGATATTTGAAGATGGCTATCATTATCTCCTCTCAGTCTCCTCTTTTCCAGGCTAAACATACCCAACTCCCTCAACCGCTCCTCATTAACACTTGGTTTCCATACCCTTGATTATCTTAGTCACCTTCCTCTACACATAATCCAGCTTGTCAATATCCTTAACTTGTGGTACCCAAAACTGGAAACAAGGCAAGGTTTGAGTTCCAGCAGATATTGGGGTAGTTGAAGTCTCCTGTGACTACTAAATCTCTCATTTTTGAATGTTTGGAATCTGTTCTAGGAAGGCATCATCCAGTCTGATCTGAAGGTGTATAGCAGAACATTCAACTTTATTAATAAGTAAATTAGGAAAGACACAAAAAGGATTGGTGTTAAAAGCTGAATTGAAATGTCAAGATGAATAGACTACCTAAATCAAACAGCGGTCCCTTGCCACACTTTAAAGAATTATCACAAGACTGATAGCAGAGATTGTCAAAATACAGTGGCAAATGTTTCCATGGGGTGTAGTGAGAAACAATGGCCCTCAATAAAAGATACTATCTTTTATTAGAGTTAGTTTCATTTTGCTATCTGAAGCATTTAAATCAAACAGATCCTAGTGCTGTCTTTTTTATTATTATTTAAAAGGGAACCTTTTAATTATCTTATGCTAATGATTATATTACTATGATTTCATAGCTGATTGTTAACATAGACACTTGCTAAGCATACATGATTAAAATAGTAAATTTACAAAGGCTTTTATAACTAGGTTTTAAAAACCAGATCAGTCAACCACCATTGAACTCATTTAAGTGTCAATATAGCTTTTACTGTGCTTGTTGTAATCCTTTACCAATTCAGCAATGCAACTTCCATTCCTTGTTCTAATCTCATGTAATTTACCCTATTTAATTCCTTGCTTCTGGATATACCACATTTGCCACCCAATGAGTTTATTTTACTGGTCATTTACTTTTAACAGGAAATGAAACTATTTTAGAGGAATAATCTCCCTGTAAATCCAGCACAGGATAAAAAGGTCTTATTTATCCAGTGTTTTATTCCTTGAATTGAAGCATTATTGGGTAGAGTAAGCAATAAACAAAAACACCTCAGGGGCCCAAGAAGAGCAATGTAATGAATTACATTTAATTAAATCAAAGGATGGGAGTCCTAGAGTTAAATGAGCTGAGGAATGAATTTGCATTAACACCTACCAGCCAAACAAGAAGTCCTTGGTTTAGTCTGAAACTACAATTGTTGCCATCTATTTTCTACACTGAAGGGGGCCATTAGCTAAATTTTGAGGCATTGTTTGTCCATTGATGAGAGACTGCCTTCTCCATATTTTCACTTCCTGACATTGGAAGATTGCCTGCTAAAATAAACAGTTCCCTCTAAAACAGAACAAACATCTCTAATCAATCTCCAGCTTTGCATAGCTATACAACCTCTATTCAGATATACGGGGCGTGGGGTGTGTGGAGTCAGCAGATTATAACACCATCTTTTAATAGTAAAGGCATGACATCCAAATTTGCAAATAAAATGATATGCACCTAAAGGAGATACATACACGAGTTTATACTGGCACATAGATGGCAAGAGAAAACCAACGACCTAGGTACAGAGCTGGATACAAGTACTTTATTGTCTTTAGTAACTTTGCCATGTTTTAAAAATTGAAGGAACTACTAATATCTGCTCTCAGCCAGCTTTGGAGATCAGGAAATACCTTAGAGATCAGAAACAATCAAATCAGTATAGCAGATTTCTTTGAAGGTCAACTGGGAAAAAGGAAACTGACACCAAGAAAAGGAAAACTCTTTCTTGGAAAACCTACACATACTTAGTAATGAAGATTATTAATGAACTCTTCCTCTCTCTACACAGTAGTGAGGCAGTATTCAGAGGGTCACAGCAGAATTTATGCTGGCAACACAGAATAACAGTCATTCAATGGGTTGAAAGTATGACTCATTTCAAATAACTTCAAGATTGGGCATGTGGTTCATGTCACCACTGTAGAAATAAAGTGCATTTTGCTTTTTTTAAAGTGAAAATTAGTTAAACCATTTTAAGGATATACAAATGCAGGAAAATAGATTGCAATGGTTTTCAAATCACCTTTTCCCTTCAATGGCTCCAGCTAAAGGGCTGAATTTATAAAATGAATTTTTATAGGCAATCAGTGCTTATTGTGCCCTGGTGCCTTAAAGAAATGAAATAGTCAAGATAGTTATGTTTGAAAAATAGCTGCTGAACATGAGTATAATAATTTCATAATACTTTCTGAGCCTTTGTAACTTAGCATTCAAAGAAGAGAGTATACATAGCAATAAAAATGTCCTTTTGAAGAAATTCTGCAGTCAAATCTGAGGTTCCATAATAATATGTACATTCTTACCTAACCTATATATTTTCTGAGTTGAAAAGGTTTTAAACTGCAGTTCATCTATGGCACAAGAGAAAAATGAGACAGCTGTAGGAATATGCTTGCAGTACATAGTAGGACCAATAGTTAGCTGGAGAATAGTTAATCCTGGAGCTATCATGTGCACATCCAATAAACTGAATTGTGAGCTCACCTTAACAGATGCTTAACAGGAACCACAGGATGTTAGTGGTGCCTCAGATCTATTCAACAAGGCCTGGTCAACATTTGCAGAAGGACTGGCAAATACAACTCTGATGTTGTAGAGTGGACTATACCACATGAGACTGCTGGGGGAAATCACACATTTTAAGCTCCCCCCGCATAAAACACTCTCGGCAAATATGTTTTGCAGAGAGAAATACTGCAGTCCAGTGCAGCCTGCTCTCTGCTGTGCTGGTTTTCTACAGTGGTACCTCGGATTAAGTACTTAATTCGTTCCGAAGGTCTGTACTTAACCTGAAACTGTTCTTAACCTGAAGCACCACTTTAGCTACTGGGGCCTCCTGTGCTGCCGTGCCACCGGAGCCTGATTTCTGTTCTCATCCTGAAGCAAAGTTCTTAACCTGAAGCACTATTTTGGGTTAGTGGAGTCTGTAACCTGAAGTGTATGTAACCTGAAGCGTATGTAACCCGAGGTACCACTGTACTTCAACGAATTTTTGTTGTTACTGGTTTTTACCAAGGCGAGCTTCCAAAAATAAGGCCTTCACCTTATTTATAGAATAAGGCGTTCTATTTCTATAGGACTTTATACTGTTGCATGTGTAGATCAGCAATTACGGTACAGCGGTACCTCAGGTGAAGAACTTAATTTGTTCTGGAGGTCCGTTCTTAACCTGAAACTGTTCTTAACCTGAAGCACCACTTTAGCTAATGGGGCCTACCGCTGCCGCTGTACTGCCGCCGTGCAATTTCTGTTCTCATCCTGAAGTAAAGTTCTTAACCCGAGGTACTATTTCTGGGTTAGCGGAGTCTGTAACCTGAAGCATCTGTAACCTGAAGCGTCTGTAACCCGAGGTACCACTGTACTTAGTATGGTTCACAGATGAGGTAGGAGAATTCTGCATTGTGCCACTAATGCTCCTCCATATAGAAAGCTTTCTGCATATAATAAACTTGCCAGTGTAGGGAGGGGCTAAGCTCTCCTACATATCTGCTGGTTTTCTACACACAGGTTATATTTAAGAAGGAGTGTTAAAATGTAATCTCCCACCTCCAGTATTAGGTGGTTGTAGTCTATAAGCCACATAACTTGTAGAATAATTCTCTTAGAGTATTCTCACCAGGCTCTAATACAGGGGTCGGCAACCCGCGGCTCCGGAGCCGCATGTGGCTCTTTTACACCTTTGCTGCGGCTCCGGGGCGGATACTAGCGAGGGGAGGAGGCGCATTGTGCGCCCCGACACTCCCCACTGTGGCGGGCGCTGTACTGGCTGTGACGTCGCATGGGGGCGGTGCGTGCATTAGTCACGCACCGTCCCGACGTCACCTTCCCGCCCGCCCACCCGCTACATTGTAAGGGGCATGTACGCTGGTCACTGCATTGAAAGGGGGCATGTACGCTGGTCACTGTTTTGAAGGGGAGTGAAGAACACACACACACAAAAAGGTAACTTGTTAATTTAACGTTTATTTCTATGAGGAGGAGTAATTCTGAGGGGTCAAACAAAGAAATAATAAAAAAGTGACAAAAAAGTTATTTTTATAATGACAAGTTTTGCGGCTCCCAGTTTTTTTTTTCCTTCGGAAACAGGTCCAAGTGGCTCTTTTTGTCTTAAAGGTTGCAGACCCCTGCTCTAATACTATATAAAAAGGTAAAGGTACCCCTGCCTGTTCGGGCCAGTCTTGACAGACTCTAGGGTTGTGCGCTCATCTCACTCTAGAGGCCGGGAGCCAGCACTGTCTGCAGACACTTCCGGGTCACGTGACCAGTGTGACAAGCTGCATCTGGCGAGCCAGCGCAGCACACGGAACGCCGTTTACCTTCCCACTGGTAAGCGGTCCCTATTTATCTACTTGCACCTGGGGGTGCTTTCGAACTGCTAGGTTGGCAGGCGCTGGGACCGAAGTACGGGAGGGGAGCGCACCCCGCCGCGGGGATTCGAACCGCCGACCATACGATCGGCAAGTCCTAGGCGCTGAGGTTTTACCCACAGCGCCACCCTCTGCAAAACTCCTCCTAGAGGACCAAACTAGGATCAAAGATTTGCAATCACTGACCATAATCCAGATATTTTAAACTTACAGGTGAAAAACCTTTATGTCTTTTAACTTGCACGGCATCACCCCATTTCCAGTAGTGATAATAATACTTAGCACAGAATTCATCATTTTAGTAATCCTTACAATAAGGAAGACCACTGCAATCCCCTTACTGAAGTTAAGCTCCTAGTGAGTTCTGAGCACATAAGAAATTTGAACTCCTCGCAGCCCACGTTATTAGCCTTTATACTACACCAGTTCTCCATAGTGGTACTGTCAAACAATATTGCATCCGGAGGTCTGATAATTTGGAGTTTGGGGATACACACAACACAATTTATGTTCTTCACTCTCTCATAATGTATTCCATTTCTATTTCACGTAAGGCACATGTGTGAAGATAGAAGATAAAGATAAATGTATTCAAGCACCTTTTAAAGTTGTAGCATAAAGCAGCTTCAAATTATGCATCCATGCCACTTACATTATTTGTGTGTTCTTATATAAACATTGTTGAACTTGATACCAAATAGAAAAATTGAAAGATTTTACAAATATGTTCATTCAACGTGAAAAGTAAGCGGCAGAAATTTAGTTCATATTGGCTGTCCTTGATCTGTGCTTAAAAGATACACTGCTTATTCTACATTATGTTGCCATCTCTAACAATGCCATACACTAGGTCTACACTATCATACAATTCTAAAGTGACCTTAAGCAGCATTAAAAGAAATTGGCCTTCTACATTTATGAAAATATAACCAATCCACATCTTACATTTTTCCCCTCTTTTATATATCTTAGTTGAATTGTATTATATCTTCAAAGAGATGTCTCTAATTGAAATACATGAAACATAGCAAGCATATGAAACAATGCAGTCTTCATATTCTGCAATCACTGACTAGCTCATTAATTAATGGTGAAGTCAAAGAGCCACTTCAAATGTGGTATGTTTCTTACACACATAGTTCTTCCATATAGGGGAAACTGTCACAAATCAAGTGACCTTAAATGGCACTTTGAACAATATGTATTGTTCTCTAAAGGCAGGTATGCTATTTCTATGGTAACCAGAATGCCTTGCACTCCACTGAGTAGGATGTTGGTCAATGAGTGCTGAAGACAAAGTTATTTGAGGGATAGGCAGCACACAGACTTAGAATGGGACAAACCTTTGACAAAGGCAGCTAGATAGTTGTCATGTGGGGGGTGGGAAAACTATGAGTGACTTACCAGTAAAAGAAGCGCAATTTATTCATTTTATTATTATTATTATTATTATTATTATTACCCACCATAGTAGAACCCCAAACATAAATTGGACTACCAAATCAAGCTATCCTTTTACGCCCCTGTAACTTGTTATAAAGGGAAACACATGATGTCACATCGTCAAATTGGATTTCCCCCCAACCACACCCACTCCATACATTTCCATTACAGTGGTACCTCTGGTTACAAACTTAATTCGTTCCGGAGGTCCGTTCTTAAGCTGAAACCCTTTTTATCCTGAGGCGCACTTTTGCTAATGGGGACTCCCGCTGTGCGTGTGCCTCCGCCACGTGATTTCCGTTCGCATCCTGGGGCAAAGTTCGCAACCAGGAGCAGCTACTTCTGGGTTAGCGGAGCTCATAAGCTGAAGTGTTCGTAACTAGAAGCGTTCGGAACCAGAGGTACCACTGTACTGAGCAGGATGAGAAACTGACATGAAATTGATATTTTCAGCAGCCACCCCACATTACTGGAAAATATCTAATTCCTGAGTCTGCCGTGAGCAGGACAGATGACTAAGATACCTACAAAAACTTCACAAGTACATAAGTGTCGGGTTAAATGGTCACACACAAGAACTTCTAAAATGTAAAACTGTTTTGAGTTTGTGGGTGCCAGACACCCATAATTCCTGGATTTAGTAAGTGTTAGGATCAATGCTTAGAAGGTTAAACTGGAAATTAGACTCTTAATAGTTGGACTCAGCTTCTCATGTTCAGGAGATCAGCCTGAGAGGTGGGCCATTAACAGAGAACAAAGACAGGGAAATGGTCCATTAGCAAAAGCAAAGACTCTGTGCCAGCCACCCAATGGGTGCAGCCCCTCCCTGAGCTCTGAGATAGTTAGCAGAGATGAAGCAGAGTAAAGAAACAAAAATACATGTCAATATCTGAGGGATAGCCTTACTTTGCCTCAACTTTCCTGTTCTCATTTCTGGAGGCTTCACCAACTGAAGTACAGTAGATAGCAACCATGAATAGGACCTTCTTAGTGGTGACACCGTGACTGTGAAATGATCTCGCTAAGTTTGCAAGGTGCCACACACAGTAGTTATATTTTCAGCACCAGGCATCTATCACTGGGGGTTTTTCTAGGATTTTAAACCCTGAGCAGATTTGATGCTGCTTTTACCAGTTTTCAATTTTGTTGCTGTATTGTTATCTTTGGTATTCTTATTGTTACATAGATATATTCGATGTAAGATCCCTTGGTAATTTTTATTTGAAAGGTTGGGTATACATTTCTTTTTTATTATTATTATTTCTTTTTTATTATTATTGTTGTTGTTTATTTAACATAACTTTCAAAAAAAGCAAAATGTTACAAAAACATACATATATATTTCAAATAAGCACATATATATATGAAAAAAGGAACAAAAGAGAAAAGGAGAAAAGGAAAAAGAAGAAAAAAGAAAAAGAGAAAAAGAAGAAATGTTGGAAGAATTTCTTCCAAGTTCATTCTACAGATATCTCAATATGAAAATAATAATAAAATTTCATTGATTGACTTCCATCACTTACACTGCACTTCCTGTATACATTTTAAGCAAGATTATATCTGTTATTCCATTTCTTTTCTTTTCTTTTCTTTTTTTATATTAAGGATTTTCTTGTTTTACAGAAGTGTAGTGCCTCGTATTTCCCCCCCCCCCTCTTCTTCCATGTAACATTTTTACAAATCCGTTTCATTTGTTGAGGCATTAGGGGGAGAAGAAAACAGAAAGAAAAAAGAGGGGGGGTGGGGAGAGGGAGGATGGATGGGGGTGGGGTCGGGTGGCGGTGTTTCTATTATGTTTAATGTATGTAGAGTTTGGTGTCAGCGTTGCTTGTGTTGTTCACTTGTGTTCCTTTGGTGATGAGAGAGGTTGGGGTTGGCTTAGGGTGTGATTGTTTGCTTGTGATTGGCTGTGGTGATCTTTGTTTTCGTGTGTGAGTGAGGTGGGTGGGTGTTTTGGATCAGGTTAGCCATATTGATTTGTATGCTGTTGGTGGATTATTGTCATTGTCCTGTTGGGCTGTGTATGTGATAAAGGGGAGCCATACCGGGGTGAAGGCGTCTTCTTCTGTTTGTCCCCGTGTCAGTTTCAGTTTATTAGTTAATTTTTCTAGTAGGGCTGTTTCCCATACTATTTGGTACCATTGGTCCATGCTTACTCCTGACAGGTCTCTCCAGTGTCTGGTTATGATGTTTCTGGCTGCTGAGAGCAGGTGGGTTATGAGTTCTTTGTGGTGTAAATGGGCGTTGTTGTCTTGGAAGATGTTTAGTAGGGCCAATTCTGGGGTGATGTCTATTACTTGCTTAGCTATTTTACATATTTCTTGTATGGCTGTTGTCCAGAATAGTTGAATTTTGGGACACTCCCACCACATGTGGAGGTATGTGCCTGTGGAGGTGCACCCTCTCCAGCATTTTGGTGAGGTTCCTGGGTGTATTAGCGCTAGTTTCCTTGGTGTTAGGTACCACCTGTAGGTGAGTTTCAGTGTGAGTTCTTTTCTTTTCGTTGATATGGATTTAAAGGGGGGTTTAGACCACATTCTGGTCCATTGAGTGGGGTTAATCTCATAGCCTATGTCATTCTCCCATTGTTTTTTGATTGTGTCTAGGGGATTTGCAGGATTTTGGAGTAGTATTTTGGGTATACATTTCTAAGGAGGAAGAAGAAGAAGAAGATAAATCAAAGTCCAGTAGCTGATTTTTGAAAACAGATGCTAGGTTTCTTATGCCTGGAAGCCACATCCTCTGACCTTCTGGTATTTTTTCTTTCTGGTATTCACATACACACATTTTCCTTCTTTGAATTTAATCTGGGCCACTGCAGACATAACATTAACCCCAACTAAGGGATCAAGGATGGGTGAGAATTTGAGCGCTGACTTCCCCAGACACTCCCCTCACCTGTTGAAATCCCTGCCATTCCATCCCCCTTTAGAGTGGAACATGTTTAATCTGACCACTGTTAATCTTGTTTAAAATGAACCCAGGGACGTTCCTATCTATATTAGAACCCTGAATAAATCCCAGGAGCGGAAGGGGACATCATAACAATAGAGTATTTTTGTGGCTCATACCCTTAATTAGACTTCTGTCTAATTTGGATGTAAAATTCCCATATGAGAACACAGTAAGAATATTCTCTTAAACATTTCCAGATTCTTCATTTCTGTTAACTACAAATTCATTACTATGGTTAAGACATATTATCAAAAATAATGGCTTTTGTCTATGACAAATGTCAACTGCGCGCACGCACGCGCACACACACACACACACACACACACACACTTTAACTGCATCTCTGGTACAATTTTCAATTCTCCAGTGCTGTTATCTCTAGAATGTATTCACACTAAGCGATCACAGTAAAACAAATAGAAGTGTTTAGTTCCAAGCCTCCAACAAGAAACATTTAGCAGATGTTAATTAACCCCGCAGAGCAGAAGCAGGATTTGAAGTTAGTCCAAACAATGTCCTAGCTTAACTCTGAGGACTTACAAAATGAGCTATCAGGACCTATTAGTGCATGGTAATGGATTAGGCACTTGAAGAAGTGACCCTCAACTCTTTATTCTGACCCAGGTTTCACAAATGGGGCACAAGATTGACCCTCACACAATATAATCAGCAAAAGATCTAAAAAATGTATCTCCCTGTTATGTGAAACCACAGCCGTAGTTACTCAGGCATGCTCGCTAAAAATAAGTGAAGGCCCGTTCAAGCATCACATCAGGGTTAAAGGTGGCTCTGTAAAGCCTTTAAAAACTTCAACCTTAGACCCATATTACCATTTATCTTACACTAATATTACATCAAAATACAATTCTCATTACAGTACTAGTGCAACCTTCTCAAACAGAGCAAGGCTATATAACTCTCTTGTACACAAAACGGCACCTGAACTATTGGGACAATCTCAATGGGCAATTGTTAACTTTTAGCACTATTATATATTATATGTATCAGGTAATACAGTGGTACCTTGGGTTACATACGCTTCACATACGCTTCAGGTTAAAGACTTCGCTAACCCAGAAATATTACCTCGGGTTAAGAACTTTGCTTCAGGATGAGAACAGAAATTGTGCAGCAGCGGCGCAGCGGCAGCAGGAAACCCCATTAGCTAAAGTGGTGCTTCAGGTTAAGAACAGCTTCAGGTTAAGAACGGACCTCCGGAACGAATTAAGTGCTTAACCTGAGGTACCACTGTACTATATTTTACATATCAGTGCTATTTCACATATCGGTACATTTTAGAATTGTTGTTGGCATCCATCTGCCTCGGGAGACAATGGAGTGCACCTCTGGGGGTGAAGTCAAATGGCTGCATTAGCAGCATCAAAGTGACCTTCCTGGACTGCAAGCCTAGGCAGTATGTATAGAGGTCCTGGTCTGCCCATCTTGGCCTCACTGATGTGGTCCAAAGGAAAGCAGAGCAATACGTTTGGCACCAGCTTGACTTTAGGAATTGCCAGAAGGAGGCATACAAGACACCATCCAACCATCTTGGGTCTCCGCTCTGGATTTGTGTAGGGTTTACTCTTTGGCCTTTTCTTCCCCCCAAAAATATCCCACAACGCAGTAGAGGTTTAGGATCAGAGTTTTCCTCCTTGTAAATGGGCTACATTTCCAGGTTGACAAGCCCCCTCTGCCCTCTTCCCTCTACAGCAACGGTCGGCAAAGTTTTTGTGGCTTGGGTGGGTTCACAGTCCTGCAGACACCACAGTGGGCCAGAGTGTGCATGCATGCATGCGCAAACGCTATTTTCAGTGCTCCTTCTGGTGTGGAGGAGGTGTGCGCAGCTTCCCATTGGCTGCAGGAGCTTCCTACAGCCAATGGGAAGCCAGCCAGCATCGCAAAAGGCAGTCCCTGCTCTGCTCCGTGCCGGTTTAGCATGGCGCACGGGAGCCAGCTGAGTGGGCAGCGGGGGTCCCTGAGCGGGCGGGTCCATGAACCGGTTAAACTACAGCATGTGCAGAAACCACCTTCTTGGCCATTGGACCCTCTATTGGTCTTGTCTGCTCAATCTACCAGAGCCTGTCTTCACATGCAGGAAGAAGTCCTTAACTCACTGAGGGTATGAGACCCATTGGCTACCCACACCTGGTTTAGTCAGCCAGTTGAAGCCATTTCCTGGCTGGGGAGAACTGAATGAAGGCTGTGGTCCAAAGGTGGACAAACTACCGAAGAGCCAGCGTGGTGTAGTGGTTAAGAGCAGTTGACTCGTAATCTGGTGAACCAGGTTCGATTCCCTGCTCTTCTACATGCAGCTGCTGGGTGACCTTGGGCTAGTCACACTTCTCTGAAGTCTCTCAGTCCCACTCACCTCACAGAGTGTTTGTTGTGGGGGAGGAAGGGAAAGGAGATTGTTAGCTGCTTTGAGACTCCTTAGGGTAGTGATAAAGCAGGATATCAAATCCAAACTCTTCTTCTTTTACCTCTGAAGGAGCATGACATATCCCCCACCAGAGGTGAAACTAGGGATACCCCTCTGTATACTTACGAGACACACACAAAAACCTGTTGATTGGTATTTGTAGAAGCAGTGCTTGTTGAAAGGAAGGCTTTTGTTCTTGCCAGGACTAATTAAGGAACAAATGGAGGTGTATGCTTGCGTTACGGTGGCAAACAGATCAGGTGCTGAGTAAGGTATTTGAATACATCCAGATCTCTAGCTCTAGGGGGTAGAGTGGGTGGGTGTTTGCTGGGAGGGGGGTGAGGATCCACTCTGCTCCAGGCGATTGTCATCAAACTAAGACTCTGCAATTATCTGCTTTTCCATCATATATATAGGGAGAAGCCGGGTTGCAAGTGTGACGCTACTTAGTCACACTTGGAGTTGATTTTTGGAGCTCCCTGCTTGCTCTGCTAACAGCAAGTTGCTTAGGACAGACCCAGGCCATCAAGACTGAGTTCCCACAGCTGCCACCCACTACAGACCACCATTGGCAGCAACAGCAGCAAATATCTTCTATGTTTACTCCTTTTTTTATCTCACTACTTATGCTGTTTTAAATGTGCATTCTATATTTGACCTCCTTCAGTAATGCCTTTGAATCTTTAAAATAATGAAGATGAGATCTTTTAAAATAATAATGATTTCTTTAAAACGACATTTTCATATCCTGTTAATTATGCTGCTTTGAATGTATATTTGGTATTTTATTTTTCTTCTGTAATGTTTCATTTTGGAATGTTTTATCTGAGGTTTAAATGTGGGTTGTAAATCGCTTTGAGGTTTTTTCTCTTAAAAGTATAAGGTAAAGGTAAAGGGGCCCCTGACCATTAGGTCCAGTCATGGCAGACTCTGGGGCTGCAGCGCTCATCTTGCTTCATTGGCCGAGGGAGCCGGCGTACAGCTTCCAGGTCATGTGGCCGGCATGACTAAGCCGCTTCTGGTGAACCAGAGCAGCGCACGGAAACACTGTTTACCTTCCCGCCAGAGCGGTACCTATTTATCTACTTGCTCTTTGATGTGCTTTTGAACTGTTAGGTTGGCAGGAGCAGGGACTGAGCAATGGGAGCTCACCCCATTGCTGGGATTCGAACCGCTGACCTTCTGATCGGCAAGTCCTAGGCTCTGTGGTTTAACCCACAGCGCCACCCGCGTCCAAAAAAGTATAAAGTATACAAAGGTATACAAATGAAACAGATAATAGTTCCTTCCAGCCACATGCCCTATTAATTCATTCATTAATATCAATTCATTATTTATCCATGGGTGATAACACTATCAATGGCTGCTAGCCATGATGGCTATGCTCTGCCTCCATGGACAGAGTAAGCGATGCTTCTGAGTATCAGTTGCTGGAAACCACAGGCAGGGAAAATGCTTTGGGGCTCAGGTCCTATTTGTGGGATGCTGGACTTGATACCGTGGCAGATCCTGGCTTCCCAAATTTCAGCAGCATCCTGTGTGGTGCCAAAATTTGCTGCCTCTCGCACTCCATTCTAAATAATAGCTGCACGCTCCACGCCCAGCACAACCAAACTGGTTGCACTCCCCCAAATCTGCCTCTGCTTAATAGCTTGTTTGCTTGACCCAGCAGGCTCTTCTTATGTTCTTAATGAGGACAGCCAGTGCATGCCATGATTTGCTTCCTTTGTTGTGCTTGTTACAGCCTCAACCTTGCAGGACAATCAATCACAGGTAGAATGATGCTAAAGGACTAAGGCACATGCTCAAGCGCTTGATTAACACTGCAACAACCAAATAGCATAGGAATGGCATAAAACCATGCTACGTCAAGTTCTGCTTCTCCTTCTCTCTGCCCTCTCTTGACCCTGTCTGCCAAAAGGCACATTTTAAAGAAAAAGTGTGAGATAAAAAGCACTGGGGAACCTTGCAGCATCTCACTTTTTTACTCCATTATCATTTCACTCCAACCTTTCCATTTTTCACTATACCCATGCATACCTGACAACTAAAGATCACACTCAATGCACCTGATGAAGTAGGCTCTAGTCCATGAAAGCAAATGCCAAAATATAATGTGTTGGCGTTTTTCTAAGTAGCCACAAGGCACTTTGTTCTTTTTGCTGCAACAGACTAACTCGGCTACCCCTCTGACAATCTGCAATGCAGTAGCGCTTGCAAATGCCGCTGGGGCACAATGCCTGGGATCAGCTGGCAGCACAGAGCCAACACCACAGGCCATTGTGATGTCATGCAGCAGCAGCCCTTTGCATCCACATTTTAGACATGGAACAAAAGGTAAGAGGGGAAGATAGCACTTGAATAACCAGTGGTGGATGGATGTTTAAAAACAAGAAATCAGATACGTACATCAAGCTTTTTATAAAATAATACTAATAATAATCCAGTACGTATGTGGCTCAGGAAGGATGGCATGCTTTCACTATCCAAATATCTCTGCCTCCACTCCTTCAAGGAGGAGTGAAGCAGCGATTTTGTCCACTTCCCCCTCATGGGCCACTAAAATATATGTGAAGGTTAGCAAGTTGCTTAACCCATACCAGCTGGGATGAATTACTTCTGTACAATCTCAATATGCCGTCATTAAAAGAGCAATTGTGTTTTCAGCGTCTCTGGTGATTAATATTAGGGGACCAATTACTGCCTCTCTTTCGGAAACTCCTGAACCTGCGTGGTTTTTTAAAAGAAGGTTAACAGGCAAAAATATTCTAGTCACCGTTTTAAATTTCAGAAGGCACATATCAGCAAAATGCATCTGTTTATTTAGCAAACCTTAAGCTTTAACTGTGTAATCAGAAATTCAAATACAGTGGTGCCCCGCAAGACGAACGCCTCACAAGACGGAAAACCCGCTAGACGAAAGGGTTTTCCGTTTTGGAGGCGCTTCGCTAAACAAATTTCTCTATGGGGTTGCTTCGCAAGACGAAAAAATCTTGCGAGTTCCCGCGGGTTTTTTTCACTCCCCCCCCCCTTTCCTAAGCTGCTAAGCCGCTTAACAGCTGTTCCGCTGATAAGCCGCTTAACAGCTGATCGCTAAAAGCCACTAGACTTTATAATAACTTATAATAGCTTTTAATAATAACTGTTATAATAACTTTTTATAATAACTTTTAATAGCGCTAATCCGCTAAGCTGTCAATGGGCTTGCTTCGCAAGACGAAAAAAACGCTAGACGAAGAGAATTGCGGAACGGATTCTTTTCGTCTTGCGAGGCACCACTGTACAGAAATACAGCTACCTACACATCTCAATCTTATCGCTAAGTACAATAAATGACTTTGGGTTACAAGATATATGTTGCTTTTGCAAGAGATTTGAAGGAGAGGGGATCATTTGTCTCAGTGTCTTGCTTCTGAAGGTCCTGGGGTTTATGAGACCCTAAAAATCATCCTGTTCCAAGAATTTCTAAGCAATACACTAAAATGAACACAGAATTTTGTCTCCAAGATAGTCCCAATGGCAATTATGAGGTGATAATAGCTGTGAGCAGGGATAGGCAATCTGGGCAGTGCACATTGTGGGGTGTGAAACACAGAGCAGTCAAATACAACATTCCTAGAGTGGACATAAAAAGGGGGTGTCTGGACCAGCCAGTCAGAACTTGCTGTTTCCTCCTGGGCTAGGACAAACTTCCTCTACATGTGACCAGAGGTGGGTGTCACCCCACCTGGGCAGGTAACAAAATAGCACAGGGGAGACAGCCATCTCTCTCTCTCGGACTCAATTCCTCGAAGAAGCAACATCTCCTTAGCCTGAGATGCTCTCTTGGCTTCCAGCCAAGAGGCTTCCAGCCAAGAGAGGACAAAGGAACTATCACCTTATGGGATAGATTCCAGGTGTATATATTTTGTAACTTAAGTCTGCCTTCTGGGACCCATCTGTGAACAGAATGTATGTGAGTAAACTATTTTATAGATTTATATAAGGCAGTGTTGTGTCTATTCATTTAAGAGGGAATAAAGGGGATTTACCAGGAAACTTATTTTAGAGGCTTATGCAAGCCTGGCAAAGACGTTATCCGCTGTGAAAGTTTTAAAAGGGGAATGTTACTCTGCTAAATTGTAGAACACAAGTTGGGACGGATATAATTAAACAATATATCGTCTCCTGCCTCCCTGAACATTCCCACACACATCAATGGAAGGTCCTTAAATCTGGAACTCTACGATTACTGAACCAGAAGTGGTTGGTTTGGCAGCATAGCTGGAATACTGTTGCTTTCCCAGCTTCCAAACACAGAGTGCCACTAGCACTTACCGGAGGAAGAAGGGTGTGGTACGGGGAACTCTGAGCTGTGCAGGCACATAACTGCAAGAGTGGAAGATTGGCTCAACCATACCACAATGCACCAAGTTCCTGTGCCTTCCTCCTCCAGTAACCACCAGTGCAATGGCATGTTGTGTTTGAAACCCAGGACAGCAGCAGTTGTCCACTACACCAGCTGCTACTGCACCAACCAGAGATTAATAGAGCCTGATGACAGGAATGGACTTGGAGCAAAAGGCCAGAGGCAGAACACAAGATCCTCCTAAGGGTTTGGGCATCATGCTGATTACAGGAAGAGGCAGAAATGTGGGGTGGCGAAGTTCCAGGTTACTGAGAACTCTTAAGGGATTTTCTTCTCCAAAGCACCTAAGGGTGTGTTAGGGAAGGGCTCAATGGTATCAAATGAACTTAAAGGGAAACCAGCAAAACATGAGAAGAGAAGACTCCTTGGAAAAGACCCTGATGTTGGGAAAGATGGAGGGCACAAGGAGAAGGGGACGACAGAGGATGAGATGGTTGGATAGTGTTCTCGAAGCTACCAGCCTGAGTTTGACCAAACTGCAGGAGGCAGTGGAAGACAGGAGTGCCTGGCGTGCTCTGGTCCATGGGGTCACGAAGAGTCAGACACGACTAAACAGCTAAACAACAACAACAGCAAAAAGAATTGTCTGAACCCCCCCCCCCAGTTTTCCTCAGTCCCTTGTAAAGCCTTAGGAAGGCACTGAAACAAAAACAACAGTTTAGCATTTTTCAATAGTTTCGAAACTATATGCACCGCATTTATGAGCTGCATTGTGCAAACTTCATCTTTTATTTTTAAGCTACATTGAATGCATTTGCATTACTCAGTATAAAACCGTCTGGTGATTAATGCACTGTCAGCAGGGGAAACCGTTAAGCATACTTTAATATGCCCAATTTGCACAGGAATCACTAGACCTAATGGCCATTCATTTCAGAAGATGGTTGTACAGAAACAATAAAAGATTGTGCTCAGTGAGTGTGGTATAAGCAGGAACAAATGAATATTGTAAATACCACAGTGACAGCTTGTAGGGTTAGGTGTCTAAAACATGGGATGTAGATGCTGGAAAGGTATGCTGTTGCTCAAAACCCTGCTTGGTCATGAAGCTCTAAGAATATACAGATTATAACATGCCCTAAGCCTTTACGAGAGGTGAGGAAAATCTAATTAAATGGGATTCACAGTTGTAGGCTTGGTTCAGGCAGGGTTGGAGCACTGAATATCTGCAATCCCTTTCTGCAGGAGGCTACCACTAGCTTTAGTAAGTAGTGTCATCAAGCAACACTGAACCAGGAGTACTTTTTACCCTGATTGGAGAGTCTGGTAAGATCTTGGTTCCTGTAGAGTATTTGTGCGGTGCTCAGTTTGTTTGTGAAATTGGAAACATTTTGCGATGTATGCTTCACATGATTCCGATTACACTCTGGTCCATCAAGGAGTCCCCCAGGATACTGTTGGGCTCATGATTTCAAGGATTCTTTCTGCTTCCTGTAGGCACTTCAGTCTGAGCCATCAAAGCAGTGCAGCTTTTATTTGAGGACAGAGGAGCACAACAGTTATAGCAGTTTGATTTGATAAATGCTTAGCTACTCTAGTTCTCGACAAAGTAATTGTTAACGTTTGCCAGTTAAGGCACAAAATCCATTTTCCAGACCCAGTAGATTGATTTTTCTCCATTGGTGTTATTTTATGGAGTTCTTGCGACACACGACAACAAAGCAAGCTTCACTCCAGTAAATATGCAAACTGAATTTAGCGGGCGGAGGGAGAGGAGAAATAAAATTACAGTTTGGCTAACCAGAATCAGCATAAAGAATCAACCAAACCTCTCCACACATGCACATGTGTACACACAGGCATATCCTGTGAACATGAGCTAGTCAGACATGTGCAAACCATTTTGTGTACGTGCCTTGGCAGGGAATGACTAGTCCCTTCAGTTAATTTGCACACATGGAACTGTAATGCATAGCAATCCTACAGGTATGCAACATATACATTTCTGCACCTATACATTTCTGTGTCAGTTTGTAATTACTCTTGATAAACCAATTACCTACAGCCAAGTTAGAGATTGCATGTTAGCTGCACAGTTCATGATTCAAAATGAGTTACAAACTTGCTGCTCAAACCCTTCCAGATCCAACAGTGACTGGAAACCTCCACTTTGTTACCAGAGACAACAAAAATAAAATATTCTCCCCACACTCCTAGAAATCCCACCATATACTTCAAAATGGGAACCTTCTAGGAAAATTGATGAGCGTTTCAGGAAAGATTACAATTCTTATTATCTGAGCACAGAAAACAACCTTCAGTACAGCACAGTATCTGCACCAAAACTTCCAATTTGACACAGGAGACTTTATTGGTAGACCCTGTAAAATTTACTTAGTTGCTATATTTAGATACCATCTTTCTGTCAATGGGCTCAGGTGGAGTCCAAAAGAAAATGATGGTTTAAAATACAACAAATAATGCCACAAAAAGGAAAGGGGAAGGGAATGGAATGGAATGGAAGAAGAAAAATAATATGCAGGTTCCACCTCTTAAATACAGGTTATATCATGCCAGGGGGAATTGCCAGCAGGGGAGAAGCCAAAAGACAGTTGATCCAAACCAGGCCAATGCAGAAGAACAAATGGATCACATCTCTGTGCCTATCTTTCCAATTTGGTATTTCAGCGCAGGGCAGGAAAATGACAGATTCTCTCTTCAAGTTGTCCACTAAACATAGGAAGCTGCCTTATACTGAGCCAGACCACATACCTCAGCATTGCCTAAGCTGAATGAAAATGGCTCTCCCACACCCACTTGCAGATGCCAGGGATCACTACAGAGTGATAGGCATTCTTCCAAACAAGGTTATCCTGAATAGGCATAAGAACATTTCTTGTTTTGCATACAAAGTCTTGGATCCTGCCAATTCAAATGTCCCCTGCCCCATTGCAATCGAGAAAATTAAGGTAGTGTTTTTTATCAAGCAGAAATGGAGAAAAAGCCAGTGTCTATTCCTCAAACCTGTTCTCAATTCTTTGTCCCCAGATTTCCCAAATCTAAGCTTCTTCTGAGTTTTGACCAGAGTAAAGTGTGCTGTGGTGGTTAGAGTGTCAGACTAGGCTAGTCAAAATCCTCATTTGGCTATTGAAATTACTGTGTGACTTTGGGCCAGTCATTATCTCTCATTTTAACCCCTCACTGGATTTCTCTAAGAATAAAATGGAATAAGGGAGAATGGTTTATGCCACCACATGCGCCTTAAAGGAAAAGTGGAGTATAAAAGGATATAAACATTACAAAATAAATATAACTAATACAGAATATAAATATAAATGTAATACAAAACTTTTTATTGGGGCACATGCAGTAGCCATAGACAATTGAAGGTGTATTTTTGGCTATATCTTCATAAAATGTCATTTTATAAGCATTGTTACTTGCTCCAAGACTTTAGCAATGGTGTGAGCGAAATAAACTAAACAGATATGAAATAGTTGTTTTTACTTATAAAGGAGAATGAGGACAAATTATTGATATGTCTGAATTCTGGCCTTCTTACACAAAAGCAATACAAAAAAACATGGCACATCTCTAAAGCTTTCCTATGGGCAGTACGTAATGGCGAAGGGAGAAAAACTTATTTTAGGGAGGAAAATCCCTCCTTTCCTGTTTAAGAACTGGCATGTCCCCACCTTTCCAAAACCTGAGGAAATCATTCATGGAGTCAGTTTTATCGAAAACTCACAGGGAGGTTAAACAGTGGGTGGCATTTTCTTTCACCAAACATTTAACTTCTCTCATACAAATAGGTTCAAAACTGCTGAACGTAGTTAATTATTTTATTTTTCTGAAGCTATGCCTTACTAATTCACTATTCACAAAGTTTACACTATCAAAAGAATATAGCTTAATCAGCATTATGTGTCTACTAAACGGACATTTGTACTTTTAATCCATTTTAATCTCAACTAAAAAGGTAGGGAAATTTCCAAACATTTATATTAAACACATTGCTAATTAAAAGGATATTTTTCCACTCTTCTGATCAGCCTAATGTAAAATGCCAAACCACTTCTTAAAGAGCAATCAGTTTAAAATGAACAAGTCAGCTTTATTTCAAACTTTACCTTACAGATATAGTAAGAAGTCTAACAACATTCATTAAAAGTGGAACAAAAAAAAGTTGTAGAGAAAGAGGAAACTCAGGGGGGGAAGCAATTTTGTTTCTGGAACCTCATCCTGTACATTACCACTGTACTTACTGAACAGATTTTACGCAGTATTACTGAATGAATTGTTTCCCATTATACTTTTGCATGCTCTCTGGCTCCCCCTATCAAAGAACTGAAGGAGATCTGTCATCTGTGATTTTTCTGAGCACACTTTTCAGATACAGTATATACCTCGAATATTCAACCATTTCAAAAAACGGCATGGCTGATTTTCATATTGTCTTCAGAAATGATCTACCAACTATAGCACAGTGTCCAAAAAGCTAAACTGTGAAACAATAAGTCTCTACTCTGAATTCACTGGGTGGTCTTAGGCAAGCTCCAATCATATTTCAGCCGCAACCCCACATGCACAATATGGGGGTCATAACACTGGTCTGCCTTGCAGTGTTGATACACTATACTGTGACATTTTAAGAGAACTAATATTATTTTTGTTGTTATTTATTGAAATGTTTTTAAAAAGGTTTACAATGAAAGACTCCCCTACTTTCCACCAAGATAATGAATTAAATGATTTGAACACTCCAAATTGTAAGCCACCCTGAGATCATATGATAAAGAATGGGATAAATGTTTTCTAAGTAAATAATACAACTGCCACCTGTTATTATTAAATTCCAAATCTTAAATGACTTAACACTGGTTTTAAAAAAATATTTTGAGGCTTTGATTAGTATATGAAAAAGCTGAGCATTTATCTTACCGAATATACAAGATATATTTTTCTATGTACAGAAGAGTTGTATCTGACTAAGCCCTACTCAGAGTAGGCCCAATAAAACTAAACCTATTAATTTCAATGTATTTACTCTGAGTAGAACTAACACTGGCTACAACCCAATAGACTTAGGTTAGTTAAACCCACTGATTTCAGGGGTCAGCAAACTTTTTCAGCAGGGGGCCTGTCCACTGTCCCTCAGACCTTGTGGGGGGCCGGATTATTTTTTTTTGGGGGGGGGGGAATGAACGAATTCCTATGCCCATCAAATAACCCAGAGATGCACTTTAAATAAAAGCTACTCGTGTAAAAACATGCTGATTCCTGGACCATCTGCCGGCCGGATTTACAAGGCGATTGGCCCAGATCTGGCCCCTGGGCCTTAGTTTACCTACATGGTCTTCACCAAGTATGACTTAGTCAGATATAACTTTTTTCCAAAACAAGGATAGACATCTTGCATTAGATTGCATTGCCAGACTCCCTTCACTCTATTGTTCTCCAACAACGTGCATTAAAAATGCAGCCTTGAAAACTAAGGCTACCTAGAGAGTGGAATGAGAAACTCTGATGAGTCCCAACCCACAATATAAAAAAGGAACATAAAAGAAGAAGGCGCTATCAAGTAATTGGTATAGATGGTGATGTTTTGCCTAGAAAGAGAAGAATGGAGTGTGCCCCACCCCCTCTGAAGCAGGAACAGAAGGAGATTATCAAGTAGCGCTTGCAGAATGTGGATCACTCCCTTGTTACTTCTGCATCTAACTGAGTGACATGATACATGAAATGCAGGAACAGTGTGTGCCTCTCTTGCTGTTAAAGAATGTCATCCTATCCTTTTCCCTAGGTAGCTTGATGGCATGTCCTTCCAGGCGTGATAGATCAGTAGCTGCCACAATCTCGGTCCACAGAGCAGTTCAGGTATCTCTGAGCCATCCAGGGAGACCTATGAAGAAACCTGTAGGCCTCTAAGCAAAACTTCACATTTTAAATCAGGAGGAAGTGGAGGGGGTTGAGAAGAAGAGAGAAAACACCCTTTAGCCAGTTGAATGATATGGAGGAAGACAGGTGCGAGGAAGAATGGATTCCATGTTGCCAAACACTCCAAGAGAGTTAGTCCGCTATTAAATTTTGAAGGAAAATCTGAATTGAGAAAGCTATTATCATCAAAGAGACAGAATGCATGCGCACACACAAAATGTTTAATGGAGTTAAAAATGGGCTAAAAACAATTTCCCCACAAAAATTCAAACAAATGATTTATTAAGGGTGGCGGGAGAAGGTCAGAATAATGGGGAAGGGTTTAACAAAAATTATTTCATCTCAAAAGAAAATGGGAGCCCGTGCTAGTAAATACAGTGTTTTAGTGCAGTTCCCCCCTCTTTTCATTGGGCTTAAACCCTGACAGAACACATTAGGAACCAGAGTTAGTAGCAAAAAGAAAGCGAATCAACAGACAATTTATGAGTTAGCAATCTGTTTGAGGAATCTCTTTTCTATCCTTGAGAGAATGTGAACAGAAATTTAACAACCAACAACATGCAGCCAGGCACTCAAGAACCTAACCTGCAAACTCAAGCTATATAGCACTAGAGAAATTAGAATATGTACACTCACACAGACTCTGAGCAATAACTGGTTAACACATTGATCCTGAGGCTCTGTGTAGAAGTCTATTTTTTAAAGAGATTTAACTTTGATTAAACAATTTATTCCAGGATTATCAAAACAGGTAAAGGATTGTTTGAAATTGTACTCTTGCTTTTTTGTACTACTTTAAAAAAAAAAGCACACTACAAATTACTTGCATGACAATCTCTCCAATTTATCAAATCCGTCTTACAAGCTTAGCATTTATGCAACTGTTCAGCAAATTTTAAAATAATTATCCATATATGAAAGCCAGCCATAAATCACCAGCTAAGATACCAATAGATTAATAAAAGATATAGTCCTTTTCTCAGATGTCGCAGACCATTTAGCATCAGAGTCAGCAATAACACTAACACACACACCCCAACACAAAAACATTTAAATACATTTGCAGCTTTTCAGGGTTGATCACCAAAGTCTGCAGCTAATGGTTATTTAACTGCTTCCTTAAAAGAATGCAAGTGTGGACAGTTCTGAAACTGTAGCGCCCCCTGCTGCTGCTTCAATTCCAGAAGAAGTGTGGTGTGTTTTTTCCAGGCGGACACCCACTATTTCTTTGAAAGTTTTGCTTTCCTGCATAACACACAGAAAGATTATAAACCTTGAAATGCTGCACTTCTCACTTACAGAGCCTATGCCTGCAATTCTATTCACATACTGGAGATTTACGTCCAGTATGTGAATTCAATTAGGCCATTTCTAATCATGTTTTTCAGAAGTAAATTCCATTAAGTTAGACTGTCTCTCTATTTAATGCGCTAAGAATTGTGGCCTGTGAGACTTAACATACATGGCTAGGACTGCAGAGCAAATAGGTTTTTGCATACTTTTTCAGAGTAAAAGGTATCTAACGCAAATATTTCGTCCTGTCACTTTTACTCAGTGCTTTTTTTCTAAAAAAAAAAAAATGTTTAGGGGTACTCTCATTTGGACTCAAGAAAATCACCATTGTATAGTTCAAATTGGGGGGAAATAAATACAGTAAATGGACAAAAGCACAAAGTTACACAAAATGTTTAGGGATAAGCATACCCCTGCATCCCCCCCCCAAAAAAGCACTGCTTTTACTACTCCCTCACCCTCCGTATCTCTGCATACAAGCCTTAGGGTAAAGGTAAAGGGACCCCTGACCATTAGGTCCAGTCGTGGCCGACTGGGGTTGCGGTGCTCATCTCGCTTTACTGGCCGAGAGAGCCAGCGTACAGCTTCCAGGTCATGTGGCCAGCATGACTAAGCCGCTTCTGGCGAACCAGAGCAGCACATGGAAACGCCGTTTACCTTCCCGCCGGAGCGGTACCTATTTACCTTTCCTCTATTATGAAAAAGCAACTCCTTAATTAAAAGAAACAATAGTGTCTCTCTCAATATATACAGTGGTACCTCGGGTTAAGTACTTAATTCATTCCAGAGGTCCGTTCTTAACCTGAAACTGTTCTTAACCTGAAGCACCACTTTAGCTAATGGGGCCTCCTGCTGCTGCCGCGCCGCCGGAGCCCGATTTCTGTTCTCATCCTGAAGCAAAGTTCTTAACCCGAGGTACTATTTCTGGGTTAGCGGAGTCTGTAACCTGAAGCATATGTAACCTGAAGCGTCTGTAACCCAAGGTACCACTGTATACACAGGTTTGCAGACTACCCAATACAACTGCTATCAGCTATTGGGTGTCCTGGTAATACTGTACTGGTATAAGATATTGGGTAAGAGAATGAGGTACAAAATAATGCAGTCTCTGGTTCAAAAACCACCTCTGCAATGAACTTACTAAGTGCCCTTAGACTTTCCCAGGTTTAGTCCAGCCACTTGCAATTTCGGGGTGATAACAACAACAACAACAACAACAACAACAACACTGGCCTACCTTACAGCTTTGTTGTAAACCATGAGTAGCCACATTGTGCTGTCCAGGTGTGGATCACAATTCCCATCATGGGGTTTTTTGTTAGGGGGGGCAGGGCTTTTGTTAGGGGGGGCAGAACCTCAGTTTACTATGTATTTTTATTGATTTTTATTGATGGGGCAGCTGCTCCTCCCTGCCCCCCATGGCTGCACCCATGATTCCCATCATCCCTGGCCATTGGCTGGTTAGGATAGGTGGGAGTTTACATACAAAACATGTGGAGTGCATCATATTCACTGCCCCCCTTGTAAACGAGATCATACATGCATATAACACTCTAAGCAGATAAATTCTAGATTATATAATATAACCCTTATGCACTGTACATAAGGGTAAAGGTAAAGGGACCCCTGACAGTTAAGTCCAGTCGTGGACGACTCTGGGGTTGCGGCGCTCATCTCGCATTACTGGCTGAAGGAGCTGATGTTTGTCCGCAGACAGTTTTCCCGGGTCATGTGGCCAGCATGACTAAGCCGCTTCTGGCAAAACCAGAGCAGCACACGGAAATGCCGTTTACCTTCCCGCCAGAGCGGTACCTATTTATCTACTTGCACTGGCATGCTTTCAAACTGCTAAGTTCAAACGGGAACTCACCCCGTCGCAGGGAATCAAATCGCCGACCTTCTGACCGGCAAGCCCAAGAGGCTCAGTGGTTTAGACCACAGCGCCACCCACATCCCAATGCACTGTACATATTACATAGAATTATAAATTATGCTAAAATATAAAACAGAAGCAGAAGCATCCCACCACACACAGCCGTACATGCACACAACAATTTTTGTCATTGTGTGCAGCCTCAAATATTCTGGAAAATGACCATGTACCTATGGATCCTCTTGTTTGTTTTCTCAATTTTATGCCAGTTTTATTACCTGAAAGCAACACAGGGTATTACTGAATAGACTTGTGGTTGCTTAACTGGTTTACGTTCATCACTGGATGCATAAGGTGATAATTTTGGAAGAAGATCAGTGGGGGAAAGGTATTTGATACCTTTAATTTTTAAATATGACTCCATAACATAACTCCCCAAATGTATTTTGATTGTATTAATGAAATATGGAGCTCTATAGTTGTAAATATGAAGAACTCTCTGTTGTTTGGTCATGCCAGTTGGGGGGGGGATAAACTCACAGAAACGTCAGTATTCTTCATATTGTAAACATATATTCTCACACAGATATGCATTTTACTTGAAGTGTCTGTCATAACTTCTGTAAATGTTGATACTTTTGTCATATTTATTTTTTAAAAGGGTATTTCCTATTTTTCCTGGAACCCTGGTCACATAAGAAAAAAATCTGTTCCTCTTGTTTTCCCCAACCTATCAGCACTTTCAACTGTATTAATCTTGCCAACAATTTTAATTCTGTACTTGCAAACATACAAACTAAATGTCCTGTCCTGAATAAACAAGAGGATTTCATAAGCTCTTGGGCCACTTGAACACCTGAGCCATTATCAGTTAGAACTACCTTGGGCACATTAACAGCACACTAATGGATTCTACCCTCTCAGAGGACAAGACACACACAAACACACACACATACTTTATTTACTACAAAAAGCCGCTGGTAATTTGCATATATTAATTCATTTAAGCATGTGCACATTTCAAATTACCCTTTGTTTAGTACTGAAGCTGGGTTTAAAATATATATGTATGAGGAAGCACAGCTGGGAAACACAATGGCAAGGCTAGCTTAAAACTATACAGGTGGCAACCCTACTAAGCTGCGCCCATCAAGCATGAAGATCATCATAAACAATTCTTTCACATGTATTTGATAGGCACGGTACTGGCAGAAACCAACCACATATGCACCAAATTCACCAAACATAAGTATTAGTGGAAGGTCGGAACTCCATCATTTAGTCCTATCTCACAGAAAGATGGGTCTGCCATACTGTTTAGACACACCATCGCCAGCAGAAATGTTGGCTAGGATCCCTAAACGCACCCAGCTGCTGCAAATTCTCTCCACCAGCTTGCAAGAGCATCAAGAGAATAAAAACATTCAAAACCTTCTTCCTCAAGCTATCAGTATTTCAATAGGAATTTTATTAATAAGCCAGTGTCGTTTTACAAGTGGTTTATGAATGAGTAACAATATCTATAGACAACCATCACAAAATACAATTATAACCTAACAAAACATGGGACTCTAGCAATTACCCTCTTAAGACAATAGCAGTTGACATCTGTTACCTCTAAGCTGTTTATACAGAGCCCTAATATAACCTTTTAAAAATCCATATATATTTTAGCAGAGAATGTATGTGCATGCATAGATGCTAACATGTACATACACTGAGTTTTTCTTCCTGACTTGTAAAGAGCTAGATCACAAGGATAGATCACAGATAGCTTTTAAGTAGGGCAGTAAGAAAACTGAACTGATTACTAACTCCCAAACTCTTTTTTAAAAAGAAAGAATTCTCTGCTCACTACTTTATTTTCCAGCATGCTTTTGCAAAGGGGAAAGCTCAAAGGAACATTTTTACAATTCATACCAAAATTCCAAGGTGCAGGGTTTCACAGGTTTACTGTGAATCAGGATTCAGGAATTACAGGCAATCAGTAAGAATTAGTTCAATTTAATTTTCTATCATGGGTGCACATGTGCACACATCAAGCAACTACTGATGAATGTTAACACACATTACTTAAATGAAGTTTATTCATGTTTAATATAATGCTGCCAGCTAGTGGCAACATCTTATTTTGAACTAATGTCTACTTTATGCTGGGTGCATTTCTACCATTCTGCTTTGGGAGTTGGACTGGGGATAGGATGCAGGAAAGAAAAACGTTTTGGCGTAGTAAAGCTACACTAAAATGACTAAGATGTACCGTAGTTAAGGAACACAGTATTTGTAAATAGATTGACTTGTACTTTGGAATGGAGGGGGGACATGTGCATCTACAGCGTTAGTAAGACAAGGGGTTGTATTCAACCCCACCATTCTGCTTGTGCAACAGAGTTCCACTTGTGCAACAGAACTTCCCTCTCCTCCTCCCCAAGCACCCTCATAATATGCTCTAGAGAGTGGGGTTCCCCCTGAAGCAGACTTTTGGGTGGTGCGGGGAAAAGAGAAGCAGGCTAAGACCTATTGTACAAGCAGAATACATTGGATGCTCCCTGTTATGGTAAGTTGTGGGTGAACATATCAGACGACAGCGATTCTCCAAACAGCTCTTGTTTATTCACAGGTCAGAACAGAACTGAACTGAAGGGTTCAGCCAGCCTGCTTATATAGAGCTCCAGTACAACGTAACTGTAACAACTTTCTGTAACTCTCCAATCACTGAATGTCACTTTCGATCCCTTATTTGCATATGTGGACCTGAGTGAAAACTATCTACAGTATCCCCTGCTGGCCCAGGGTGAGAACTTCAGTACATAACACTACCTAGTAATATTATTGCTTTTCTCAAGATATAAACTGCAGGGCAAGGATCCAAAGAATCTCATGCGTGTATCTGAACACCTATCTAATCCCTGTGCAACTGTTCAGCTTTTACAGCCTGACGCTTACAAGGACTCTCTAAATGCAAACCCCAATCAGGGTGGTAGGAGAAGAAGAGTGATTTGATTATTAGTCTGGCCACCACTCTAGGGGAAAAAATTAAATATTAAAAGAGGCAATATAAAAGCATTTCCAAAAATATCAGTCAGAAACTGCCATAAAAATAATATTCTGTGTTTGAATAATACATGTTCAATAATCATAAGGTTTGCCATTTTAATCCATGGTGTTCTCAGCCCCTGCGGTTGTTTTGTTCTCTAGCTTCACACTCTGCTGACATCAGCAATCACACACACACCTTGGGTTCCCTCCCTCAGTCCTGGTATTAGTCCCTTGGCAACATGTAAATCCCATGGAACTCCTTTCTCCTGTAAATTTGTGAATTACTTCTCCTACCTGGCAGTACTTCAAGAACACATTTTCTAAGCGCTCTTTGGACTGACTTCATAATAAAGCCTGAGGCACTCAAAAAGGATGAAAGCTTCAAAGTTGAGACTGAATTGCCCTGAACATTTTCCCTACACAATTACCTATCCTTTAGATTTTGTTGTTCTTATTGTTGTTCCGAGGTCAAAAGTTAGTTTGTGAAATTGACATTTTTCTGCTTCTGAAATGTCAGTGTGCGATGAAGTGTAATCTCAGGTTCCTAAGAAACAAGGGGGAGGGGGTTTTGTGTTTTTTTAGGTGAATCAGGTGTATTTAAGAACAGTTTCATATTACTGCCTATGAAAGTCCACGTTAGCTTTTTTTGACTTTATGATTAACCTATAGAAATATATTTTTATTTTTATATGGGTTGTTTGGTGTTTGTAAACAGAAAAAAGATTATGTTAGTTAAGCACTACTTTGGTATAAGAAATTTTATTCCTCAAAATGGTATCTTTACTTCTTTTCATATCCAGATATCATGTTCATTTCCAGTGTCACTACATGTCAGAATTATCCAAGGCTATGCCAAAGGTCTAGCAACTAAAGGGACCCTCATTCTGACCAGATCAAGGGCTCAGAAAGCAGTTTAGGTTATCCATGCCATTATATCCCAAAGATGTGGCACATTTTACTTTCCCCCCCCCATCCAAAATCAGAGGACTGTATTCAACTCAATCCCATTCAGAGTAGACTCAATGAAGTAAATAAACCTAAATTATTCATCTCCATTAACTTCAGTGGGTCGACTCTGAGTATCACTATCAATGAATGCCACCCTAAGCCACTCACTTGCAGTGATCACAATCTGAAAATCCTGGGTAAACTCAGATTTACAAGGAACAAAAGGCAGGATCTGTATTATGTGAAGCATGGATGTTAAAGAAGAATGGTTTCATGCTACTGCCCAGGGAAGAAAATGTTAGCTTTGTCTTTACTTTGAGAGGGTACAGAGGGTCACCAGCAATAAAAACTGGTTCAAGAGCACAAAGAATGCTTTTTTTGTGATGGTACTCACAGAGTACTCACACAGCACCATCACCTATTTTCATTTTACTGCCCATGGCAGCCGTTTTGTGCTGGCATCCATGGCACTTTTATCAAGATTTGTGTACCAGCACCTCATTTGTTTTAACCAAACAAAAGCACTGGGAAGGGCATACTGATGCCTAAGTTGCATACTCACAGCCAAGAAATCTCAATGCCCATTAATATACCTTACAAAAGTTCAGCAGGTGGGGAAAAGGGCAGAGAATGAGCCAGGAAAGAAGGCAAGAGAGAAAGAAGTTTAGGCTGGACAATCTGTAGCAGCAAAGAGAAGCAAACAAACAAGGAGGTATGGGGATTGATTATGAGCAGCCCAAAGCTGTGACAATTAAATGTGTCATGCACTGAAATCCATGGGCTTGGGAGACATCCAGTTCTTCATAGGACTGGGTTGTGATATATATTACAAAATGTTCCCATAGCCAACAATATAAAAAAGGAAAATTCCAGAGTAAGTGAAATGCTGCAGATTATTTACAAGTATAGGATAGGAGTCCTTGCTTAGAAGCAACGTAGGCCTGGCAAGGTCCAGTCAGATATTCAGTGTACCCCCATTTGTTGCTTATGTGAATAGGCTTTTAGTTCTAGTGAATTAGAGGTTATAAGCAGGGCCAGTGTACTTGCAACCCAATATCAGCTGTCACTTTCACATCAGTGTCAATGCCACCGTAAAACCACCACAAGGCAGTCAACACAGTTAGAGAGAAAAGCCATGAACATCTAAGTCTATTTCTGCCCTAATTGATGCTACAAAACATTTCCTGAAGGAAACAAAAGGACAAATGGTCTTTCAACTTGAAGGATGAATTGCTGACAGTTGTCTAGATAGAAGAAAGTGCTTCTGTTGCTAACTAGCAGGTAAGAGGTTTTTTACTCTTTCTAAAATGTATTATCCACATAGCAACAGATTCATAACTGTTGCTGTACAGTGGCATTCCGACTCTGAGAAGGGAAGAGTTTGCCCCTCCACACCTCACCTTGGGAGAGACTCGAATTGGTCTGTCTTGGGGGACAGCTCACCCGGGCAGGGCTGTCCAATCAGGAGCCAATATTCTGTCCTTCAAGGTGTGGGGGCAATCATGTAACATGATTAGGAAGGAGACGTGAAATTAAACCATCAGTGGTCTAAACCACAGAGCCTAGGGCTTGCCAATCAGAAGGTCGACAGTTCGAATCCCTGCGACGGGGTAAGCTCCCGTTGTTCTGTCCCAGCTCCTGCCAACCTAGCAGTTCAAAAGCACGTCAAAGTGCAAGTAAATAAATAAATAGGTACTGCTCCGGTGGGAAGGTAAACAGCATTTCCGTGCACTGCTCTGGTTTTGCCAGAAGCGGCTTAGTGGTGCTGGCCACATGACCCGGAAAACCTTTCTGAAGACAAACGTCAGCTCCCTTGGCCAGTAAAGCAAGATGAGGACCGCAACCCCAGAGTTGTTCGCGACTGGACTTAACTGTCAGGGGTCCTTTAACTTTTAAATTAAACATCATAGATTATACCAACTCCTATTTTCTAGATATGAAATTATAATCAGATTTAGGGCTTTGTATCATATATATTGCATGCAATGCTTTTTTTCTGGGGGTACGCATGCCCCTAAACATTTTGTGAATCTTTGTACTTTTGTCCATTTACTGTATTTATTTTTCCTAATTTGAACGATAAAATGGTGATTTTCTTGAGTCAAAATGAGAGTACCCCTAAACATTGTTGTTGGGGGGGGGGAGCACTGATTGCATGTCACAGGAAGCTTACGCAACAATCTGAAAGGTCACATGCCAATTTCCATGTATAAAGCCAGGATCACATCTGAGAACAGCTCAGAAACTCAGGGCAGCTTCGGAAATATTCACTGATGTCTCAAATTGCTGGTGGGGGGGGGGGGGGACGTGATTTGAGAAGGCTACATAAATGCACGCACAGACATTCCTAGGGGCTGCAGCATAAAAATGAACCTGAGTAACACAGAATAGCATGGTATTATTTTTACTGCAAAGCACTGTGGTATACCAGAGGCTAAGGGCATCGAATGGAGAATAGCCCACCTCTAATCAAACCCATGACAAATGTGGCACTGTGATGAGCATTGCAGGCAAATATGCTAGCATAAATGTTTTGCATCCAAGTGTAACTACATCATCGCCATCACCGTAAAGAAACATAAATTACTTACAAACATTTCCTGTGTTGTCAAAACTTGTCAGAACGTCTTCAACATTTAATAGTCCGCTGTTAAATCTAGGGGGAGAAATCATAATAATCAAACAAGCAGAATTATCCCTCAATCCTTGTTTTTTTAAAAAAATAAAATAAAACGGTAACATCACAGGTTTTCACAGCCTACATCCTTCATCAACATCTTTTAAAATGTCTCACCACTAGAGGGAGAAAAAGAAGACATTCAAAACCCTAATATACTGTGTTAAAATTATCACACGTTAACAAGAAAAATTTGTGAAAATATGAAGTTTTTATTGTTCAAAATCAGGGGTCAGCAAGGTTTATCTTGCCTGGGCCAGATCGGTCCCGCGGAGATCCCTCCATGGGCCGGATCACGTATGCGCCCGCAATTTTTGGCATCTGCGCAGAAGCGATTTTTGGCGCCACAGAAGCAAGTCCCCACCCTGCGCTGCACTGTGCCAGTTTAGCGCAGCGTGTGAGTGGGCAACTCAATTCAGGGGCGGCTTGTGGGCCGGTCAAACGACCTCCGTGGAATGCTTCTGGCCCATGGGCCTTAAGTTGCTGATCCCTGTTCAAAATTATAAATTTATTTGTGAGCACACAGAGGAAGATATTGATTCCTAAGCTTGCAAAAACAAGCATGCACTTAATCAGTTACAAAGGGAACCTGCAGCAAAATGCTGCAGCGTATCCCTGATGTGCTTGCATTAGGCAAAGCCTGTGGCTGAGGGCTAACTGCTCACTCAACAGTTAGTCTTCAGAGAGCGTAGAGACCTTCTGCTGTAAAGGAGTGGCACCCAAGGGTGTCCATGTGAAGGGGAACTAATCCTTTTTGACAAGCTAAGGTTCTAGTTTTTTCAGGAGAGATGAAGAAGAAGAATTTGGATTTGATATCCCGCTTTATCACTACCCGAAGGAGTCTCAAAGCAGCTAACATTCTCCTTTCCCTTCCTCCCCCACAACAAACACTCTGTGAGGTGAGTGGGGCTGAGAGACTTCAGAGAAGTGTGACTGGCCCAAGGTCACCCAGCAGCTGCATGTGGAGGAGCGGAGACGCGAACCCGGTTCCCCAGATTACGAGTCTACCGCTCTTAACCACTACACCACACTGCGTGTACACAGAAGGTAGGCCCTATCTCCCAGCTCTTCTGTCACTTATTGAGCCTTTCGTCCCCTCACTCTTGGCTCCCGCTTTCTCCATTCCTTGTAGCTTTCTGGTTCTTCTCCCTCTTGAGTTACCTTTTGTAACTCACCTCAACTAAAATCTAAGATTTCTCAGTTGATTTCTATGGATAGCTTTCTCTTCCATCTATGATAAAGTTACCAGATTTTTTTCAATGAATCCGGGGACACTTTTCAACTTCAATGGATTTTGTATGGGGACCGATTTGTAAATCCGGGGACTGTCCCTGGGAAACAGGGCCTTAATCTATGAGGACGTTTAAAAGAGCTTCTCCATTTGAACCAAGAAATGGCCTAATCAGATGGCTCATTTTGAGGTTTTAGATCTATGTCTCTTTCTTCAGTTCTCTTTTGCTCAGTTTCTCAGTAATGGGACTCTATGGTTAAATGATGAATCCTGGTTTGTTCAGTCACTTTACTGAAATTAGGCGCAAAGGAACTCTGTGCACACAGCCCATGCATAGCCTGTCTTATTAAACCTTGATTTTTGGCTTAGTGTTGCATCTGAGCACAGCCAATGCCTGTTCTGGATGTTCTAGGACACAAAATTCTTCCAACAGTCACTGGTAAAACAGAGAGACAAATTATCATGGCAGGATGTTGGCATTACATGATATAAATGCAAAAACCCACCAGCAAGACCCTCTGCAAGTGGCAAACAATGGCCAAAACTATGCACAGTGTGTTCTATGGATTAAAAGAATGGGCAGTAGAAAATGCTTTAATGTTAAAAAGGATGAAAGATTATAAAACAGAAAGTTCAAGAGTTCAAATGGAATTGGAAGCAACATTATTTTATGGTTTATCATCTTTCTTCACATGATGAAGGATCTTCACTTCTGTTTCTTTGCAATATACATTTCTCCACACCAACATTGCCTAAAGGGTGCTGTTAATCAAAAAGAATATCTAGGGTACTTTTGGGAAGGGTCGTGGCTCAGTGGTAAAATACACGCTCAGCGTGCAATAGGTCCAAAATTCAATCTCCGGTATCTCCAAGCAGAGCTAGGAAAGTATACAGTTTGAAATCCTGTGATGATGAGGCCAGTTAGTACAGACGGACGTTATTGAGCTAAATGGACCAAAGGGCTGACTCAGTCTGAAGCATCTTCCTGTGATCTTGTCCACAATTATACCAATATAACAGCTGATCCTATTTAAATCTCTTTATGAAATTCTAAAACACCTATCTCCACATTCTTTCTCATTTTGAAATACTCTTTGCCAAGAAATAGTCTTTCTATTTTTTAAAAAATCAGCTCAATGTCCTGTGCAGACCAAGACCTCTTGGAAGCATGACAGAGGAAGCAAACCTGAGTGTATACCACTTAACCTCATTTACAGAAGATAAGATTGCCCTTATGGATTGAGAGGTGCAAGGGCTCCAGATGTATGCTATTGCCTGGCTGTGCACCTGATTTATTGGTCTTAATCTTCCCTCTCTCTCCACCCCTTCTCTTTTAGTTTCTGAACTGACACCTCAACATTCCATATTACCTATATGTTCAGGGGTCCCTGACAGACTGTTTGGAGGATTTATTATTTTCTTTTAACTTATGAACATATGGGTAGTTCAGTGTTCAGAGGATACAGAAACTGCTACCATATTTTCGGGTAAGCCCATTTTGTTTCCACAGCATTTTGTCGAGTTTGCTATTAGAAGTAAATTGCATTTGACTATATGTTGTTCTTATATTCAACTAATCAAATAGGAAAAAGGAAAAAGGAAAAAGAAGTAAATTTCATTAAAAGATGTAAAAATGAGAAGCGGCAATCCTGATACATTAGTATACTAAAATCTGCGGTGTTCCAAGGTGCAATCAAAGCAAGGGCCGATATATATCATAACAAAATATATATCTCAACTCCTTCTATAAAGATAGAAAGGTATTTCCAACAAAGCAGCAATTTATTCTTGCATCACCGAGAGATAGGGTGACATGAAATATGTGTCTCAGTCAATGAAAAACACATTCTTGACTTTTTACTTTTTTGCCACTCTTAGGACAAAATCAAGACTACACACTTAGCAATTCAACAGTCACCATAGAAACAATAGTTCTATACAAAGGAAGGATGTTCCAACCTTCATCTCTTTCAGAGACCTAGATGTCTGCTGATGAATAAGAAACCTGCATAACTCGACTCTTCCTGTGAATAGGGCACATAGCATTCAAGCTATGCAAGGTTATTTAATCCAAGCATGTCTTTCTGATGTTCAGGCCAAAAGACAGGCAAGGATTATTCTCAACGTATCTTAGGCTTTACAAACACAAAGACAGGAAAAAAATGTGTTAACCCTAAGCACACTGATTCAGTAATACATAAAGCATTTTCTGTCAAGGTTACAATCCTATTCACACTTTCTTCAAATAAGTTCCAGTGAATCAATAGGGCTTATTTCTGAGTAGACATATTGAGGATTGCATTTTAAAGTAATTTTAGAACAGGTATGTAAATAAACAATACACATACTTCATTTCATTATTATTATTATTTTTAAAAATCAAATTCTTTTTAGCAGAAAGAAAAACCCCTGGATTCCCGCTCCCATGGCTTCAGAATTTTTGGAAATCTGGCATCTCCACTACCAGTGCTGTAGGTCAATTATTCTATAACTCCAAGTACTTCATAGGAGGCCTAGCCAGCTATCCACAACTTTATGACCTTTCAGTAGCCTTTTCTATGTGTAATATGTTCCTTTAAAAACCAAGTAAGAGTCTTGTGGCTTTGTTGTTGTTGTTTAGTTGTTTAGTCATGTCCGACTCTTCGTGACCCCATGGACCAGAGCACGCCACGCACTTCTGTCTTCCACTGCCTCCCGCAGTTTGGTCAAACTCATGCTGGTAGCTTCGACAACACTGTCCAACCATCTCATCCTCTGTTGTCCCCTTCTCCTTGCGCCCTCCATCTTTCCCAACATCAGGGTCTTTTCCAGGGAGTCTTCTCTTCTCATGAGGTGGCCAAAGTATTGGAGCCTCAGCTTCAGGATCTGTCCTTCCAGTGAGCACTTAGGGCTGATTTCCTTCAGAATGGATAGGTTTGATCTTATTGCAGTCCATGGGACTCTCAAGAGTCTCCTCCAGCACCATAGCTAAAAAGCATCAATTCTTTGGTGATCAGCCTTCTTTATGGTCCAGCTCTCACTTCCCATACTGGGAAAACCATAGCTTTAACTATACGGACCTATGTTGGTAAGGTGATGTCTCTGCTTTTTAAGATGCTGTCTATAGAGAGAGTAATTGCAGAGTCCACCTTGGTTTTTCTTTTAGCTTCCCCTATATTACTGGTTATGTTTATTTGGATGAATTTGTTTTAATGTTTCACTGTTGCTCGTGTTTGGAATTGGTTATTATATTGTTTGCTGTACCCCACCTTGGCATCTGTATTGATGAAGTGCAGGTTAGAAAACCTTTTAATAACAATAAACTCCTTCTAAAACCTCTTCCATGGGCACTTGAGTTATCACAATTCTCCAGAGCCATCAAGGGAAGAGACTACCACCATAAGTGCTGTGCTAATGTTTTTTCTCTCAATATTTTAATTCATGAGCAAACATAGGAGAGTGGTCATAAGATAAGAGGAGGCCCTCTTATGGATTAGTAAGTGGTTAAAGAATAGGAAGAAGGAATGATAATACATTTCTCACAATGGAAGGGCATATCAATGTGGTCTTCCAAGGATCTGTATTGGAACTGTGAGACAGAACTGCAAGCGCCCTCCTTCCCTGAGTAGGGACCAGAAATAGCTCCAGTATCTCCAAATTGAAATTTGCTACCACTAGTCCTCCTGCCTCTAATCTCGGGGCAAGGCTGTTACCAAGGTTCTGAGTGTTTAATTTTAGTTATGGGGATGAGGAAACAATTAACCTCCCCGTCCCTCTCAAGGGAACTGGCAGATTGCTTGCCTCATTCAGATATCCACTGACGTGTGCACAAAGTGTGAAGCCAAACAATATGGGCATGTGAGGGGAGATATATCCCTTTGAGTCTGGCAGAAGCACACTCAAGAACCCCAACAGCTGATTTTAAAAGGTTTAAACAGGCAGGAAGAAAAAGGAATATTGGGGAGGGGGAAGGTTTAATTCTATTAATCATAGTGAAGCTATTTACAAACAGGCTTCTGGTCCCCTTGCGGGCAGTGGCGGAGCTTCATGCTCCGGCACCGAGGGGCGGAGAGCAGGTGGGGGCATGGTGCACTGCCCGCAGGGGTGTGGCACCCACCGCAGGCGGGTGGGCAGCCGCAATGGCACCCCACAGGGATTGTGCTGCCGGGGGCGGTGCGCTCCCCCCGCACTCCTCTTCCTCCGCCAGTGCTTGCAGGTAACGTAGCAGTACTGTTAGTCGGAAGGAAGTTAAGGAACAATGAACAAATGTTGGCTATAGTCCTGCTGTGAATCTTACATATGGCTAAAGCTTGATAATTTTCAGAATTTGGAACTTCTTATGACCTTGAGTGTATTAGTGTTTATAGCTAACTGAACATCTACTTTGGACTTGGTCTCAGACCTGCACATTTCTCAGTTCTAATGTTCAAGTTAGACATTTGGAAGGTCATGACAACCAGCATACAATAAAAGATGCCACTTGCCTTGCAAAACTATCTTTAAGCCTAGTGCAGCAACTCCAGCTTGGTTCATAGCATATCTGAATACACAAGTTGATCCATGTTGATAGCCCTTGAACTGATACAGCTTGCCCTTTAGACTTTTTGCCATGAGCCACAGACAACCTTGTGAACTTTCTATAGTATTTAGCCTTGTCAAGATAATTCCTGACAGCCTTAAGATGCTCAATGGGCTCTTTGCGAAACAATCCTGGGACATGGGAAAACTCAAAGCTGCCTTTATCAAGTTTCTCTGTAAAATCTGCTTTATCCTAGGGAATGTTAGCATAAAGAAGAACCATGCTCCAAACCTGGGAGTTATTACCACAAGGAACAGTTCTTCACTCACAAGTTGTAAGAAAGATAGAACGGAGTACAGTGGAGCCTCGGGTGACGTTGCCTCTGGCTTACGTCACCCTCAGCTTGAGACCGGCGCAAACCCAGAAGTAGCGGAACAGGTTAAGGGTCCACAGTGTTTGCGCATGCACAGAAGCACTAATATAATAATAATAATAATTTATTATTTATACCCCACCCATCTGGCTGGGCTTTCCCCATCCACTCTGGGCGGCTTCCAACAGAACACTAAAATACAGTAACCTATTAAACATTAAAAGCTTCCCTAAACAGGGCTGTCTTCAGATGTCTTCTAAAAGTTTGGTAGTTATTTTTCTCTTTGTCATCTGGTGGTAGGCCGTTCCACAGGGTGAGTGCCACTACTGAGAAGGCCCTCTGCCTGGTTCCCTGTAACTTGGTTTCTCACAGCGAGGGAACCGCCAGAAGGCCCTCGGCGCTGGACCTCAGTATCCAAGCAGAACGATGGAGGTGGAGACGCTCCTTCAGAGATGCTAAATCACACGCACGCATGCACAGACGCAACACTTTGGGTTGCGTCGTTTTTGGATTGCGACGGGGCCTCCGGGACGGATCCCTGCCATAACCCGAGGTTCCACTGTAATGTTAAAAGTGTGAAATATTAAAAACTAGCAACCGTGTACCCAGCGTTGCTCTGGTGGGGGTAGTGCACTTTTGAATCAGTTGCTAAAATTGGCAATTATGAAAGATTTGGTCTACCATCTTGATTCAAAATGGCATCCAACCATTCATAAACATAGAAAAAGCAATCACTATTCAAAAAAGTGTGATGATCTCTCCAGAGGCACCCAAATCAGCAGTTTGACATCACCAATTAGACAATAATATCTTCAGAGGCACCCAAACTGGAGCAGATTGGAATGGTTCAGTCTGCCATGTGGATTCAAAGTAGTGGTGGGTCCATTTACCACAATGCAGCAGCCATGGCAGCCAGATAAGCTACAGTAAAGGAGTAGGAGGCAGCAGGGCAGTGAAGGAGTAGGAGGCGGCAGGGCAGCTGGAGCCTGAACCACACTTAGGCAGGACACACTGCAGGCTATGATGTGAAAAGCAGGGACGGCAGAAGGGCGAGTCCAAGCAGACCTGGCACAGCAGCTAAGCACATGCAACAGTGCTGCAGGAATTGTGTGCCAAGGGTTCAGTTGTCCTGGCTGCAAGGGTCTGCTTCACCAATATGTTTCTTACAGGGTATGTGTTTGCCAAGCAGCACCCAGCAGGACTGATTTCTCCTGCTCTCTGCAGTGTGGTCAGGAGGTCCTTCTCCTCCCTCGCTCCTGACTATATAGGATTTTTTAAACCTTAATAAAAATTGAACTCTGAATCAATTCTGGGCTGCAACCAAATCAGGTACTCCCAGGTCAGATCAGGGCCCTAGATCAGGGTGTGTGTAAAGCTGTAAAATTACATTATCCATTTATAAATTTCAATAGTTGGGAGGTTCTTCGAATTCCTGGGCAACTTCAGCTAATATTTAATAAGATGTACTTTAAATTAAACTTTATATGTGTACGTCCTTTTTCACTAAGAACTGGTGCCATTCAATGATTTCTAAGTTGTGTAAACTCAGTCAGATCCTCCAGAACAATCCCTTCTAGGCAGGAAATATAAAACTCAGCATCCACAGCAGGCTTAATAAGGGGCTACAGGAAAAAAGTATAGCCTTCAGGTTGTTTAAGCTACTGCTGTCCTGCTATGAAGTACAAACTTCAGACGTGTGTGGAGTCAAATAAATGATAGAAAGAAAACTATAAATCTAACTTTGGTAACTCATTTATCAAGTGCTTTATCAGGACTGTCAAAATCTTGTACAGTAATAGTTCCCGCAGGGTTTTATAGCTGCTTTGTTTGAGCTGTTGCATCAGAGGTTTCAGTGGGATTCCACAGCATGCTCAAATTCTCCTTGCTGAGAACATCTCTCTGTTTGGCCATCAAATGTATTCTGACATTTTCCGATAGCCAGTTTACTATGAGAGAAAGCTGGATTATGGAAAAATATATTAATATAAAAAATGCCATGAAGACAAGATGAGGAGATGGATTGTAATCCTGATGGTAGTACCAAGAGTAGGACTAAAATGATTGCAACAGACAAGTGTAACTAAACTCAGATTGTCATTAAACTGCTCAGAGGGATCCATTTCAGGTGAAAAAATAATAAGTGGGCAAGGGTGATTTCTTCCATATCCCTTCCTCCAGCCACTATGGCCGCAGCTAGGCTCCAAGACCAGAAATGCGCCAGTTGGGAGAAATGCCATGTGGGAGAGATTGCAGGAGGTAGCATAAAGGCAAGAAGTTCAGCACTCCCACTGAGCGTGCTGCTTTCCCCCTTGAAATCCTCCATCTGCTTCACCTGTGCTTGCATTTGATGGCACAAGTGTCCAGGCCTGGCCTTGTGAAGAAGGCCGTGGGGCATGGTGGCAAGACAGGTCAGATGCAGTAAGTAAGCAACTTGCTCTGAGAAATGATAGCAGTGGTCTGCTTCCAGTCTACCTCTCCAAGTCTCTATTCCTTTTGTGAGAACTGTATCCTTTAGGGCCAACCCTCTGGCATTTCTGGGCTCCCTGGTATCCAACCTGGTGCACTCACTACATGATAAGGACAGTGAGTAGATTGGGAGGAAGGTGAAGGCACCCACTGAGGGTCCCAGCTCCCGTTCTAAGGGCCTTGACACTATGCAGTCTGGTCCTCGGGTCTCCTGCCAGCCTCAGATGTACCAGATCCCTGGTCACCAGCATTAGGCACAGATCAAGGTACCCAGTCTGGCTCCTTACTTAGCTAATGACTCTGCAGCCTCTGCAGTATTTTGGTCACTGTTGGACTCTGGGGACATGACACCAGGTCTGCCACCATCACATCTAGTTCCATCCTTAGGGCAAACACCATGTTGCATTTATACACTTGAACATGAGCCCAATAGCTAGCTCCCTTACATTTGGGAGGAACATTTGGTGCACAAAATTGACAGGGGGGTACATAGTATTCTCCCCTCCTGCCACATCTCTGCTCCAAACCACTCCCAAGTCACTTTCCCCATTATAGTTCCAAATACACTGTTTCAAATTCTCTCCTGCATAAACACAAAAATCAGCTCAAATATGTGTTTTGTGGCACATATGAGAATGCAACCAGTGCAAGAAGTTAGAAAGCATACCAGTGCAAGTAGATAAATAGGTACTGCTGTGGCGGGAAGGTACACATGTTCCAGCAGTACCTATTTATCTACTTGCACTGGTATGCTTTCTATCTTCAAAGTTGGCAGAAGCTGGGACAGAACAAAGGGAGCTCGGGGGTTTAGCCCGCAGCAATGCATATTGAACTGGACAAAGCAAATTCAACTGAATATTGAAATTTATATAAAGATTTCATCAAATCTTAAGATGTGAGTAAATTATTTAAACTGCTAAAAATGAAAATTGAAAAGGGACAATCAAAAGTGACATGTGGCAGGCATAGACAGTACCTGCAAAAGCAGAAGAATACTTACTTCAAGGATATACTGTATTCAGGATAATAGATGCTTTTGTACTGAAGCCAGGTTCCTTGGTCATCTTCTGCCACCCTTCTCTCCTCTTCTGTTACTGAGAAGAGACCGAATGAAGCAAATCTCCTTACTGATACTTGTGGAAGGTGAACATTCTTCAAGTGTTTTTTCTTCAGAACCTTTGGTTAAAAAAAAAAAGTCATGAAAATTTAACCACTTACAATATAGAGCTTTAATGCTCAAAAGCAATTATTCAAATTGAAAATGTCTCACACCGAGGTAATTGCAAGCTAGCAGCTATTGTTGACATCTTTATAACCATGAAAGTAATGTAATGCAATACACACTACAAGGACACAGGAATGTTGGAGCTGTGTGGGCGGGTGTGGGATAGGATGGCAACCCAAAACAAGAAGTGTGGGGAGCAAGTACAGGAGCAATGTAGGTAAGATGGCAAAGACACAATGTCATCATGCTGAATTTGTCTTAAGTTAGTCAATCTAGATCAAGGATGGGGAACCTGTGGTCCTCCAGATTTTGCTGGATGCCCATCAGCCCCAACCAACATGACCAGGGATAGGAACAAAAGAAAAGCCCTGCTGGATAAACTCAAAGGCCCATCTAGTCCAGCATTCTGTTTTCACAAAAGTTAACCAGATGCTTATGGGAAGCCCCCAAGCAGGACCACAGTACAAAAGCAGGATGGTGGGAGTTGGGAGACCCACACCAGCTGGAGGGCCATAGGTTCCCCAACCCTGATCTGATAACCAGGGCTACACAGTTTATGAAAAACATTCTCTCTTATTTGGTTAATAAGGACTTTGCATACCTCTTAAAAGTCAGTCTTTCAGCTAATTAAAAATCTGTTTCACATAATCTTTTTTTTATGGCAGAAATGCCTAATCAAGTTTAACTCAAGTTCAATTAACACCGCAATCCTATCCTCAAATTATGCTGGTTGGCCAAGAATAGGATTGCTACTAAACACTCTGCATAAGCACAATACAGCTTACAATTTAATTGGTAGTGCTGTGTTGTGGCATGGTGATGTCCCGTTGTCTCTGCTGACTCCCTGTCGGGACCTCAGCCATTGGGAGATGCAAAACCTCTCCTGAAGGAAGTTCAACCCCTTGGAGAATCAACTCGCAAGTGGACTATTGATACCAGTTATGCCCAGTGCCTAAGTCAAAGCCACTTACATCTGTAATCAATAAAGTTGTGACCTAATTTGAACCAAAGAATGTTGTTACATATGATCATTTAATTGTTGATGCCTGGGAAGCGGGGTGTTCACAGGGCCTGGGTGCGCAACTCAAAGTTATGCCTGCATTTGTGTTGCTTGGAGTTACATGCACATAATCTGTGTGGAATAACTGGTAGTGCAGTGCAGCAATATTTGACCCTTTCTTCTGTGAAGCCTATAATCTCTGGGTCTGATGTGCAGGCGTCCTAACCACTGGACCATTATTCCTTCTTTGTCTAGCCCTGAAAAAGATGACTAATGTGGTGGCAACATTGGGAGCAACACTCTTTGGTGGGTGGCAACAGAGTTATAAGGCATGCTATGAGAGTGGTTGGCATTTTTATATTGCTACTTTTTCTCCTATATTTGTACTTTTGACACTACTGCTGGGAGAGTTTAGGACCCAAATTAGTTATGTCAATCTAAATTCCAATATATTGACAGCTCTCTTAAATAGGCCATAGGGTTGCTCTGCCCATCGAGCAAAACTCTAGGATCAAATGAAATCTCTCATTATAAAGCTTTCAATTATCAACATTTCAGCAACACAGGGAAAAACAGGTTAACCATAACAGTAGCTATGTTATAAAAACTGATAGTATGGAAGTGCATTAACATTTTGTGTCTTTCAATCTCCTCAAAGCATTTACAAACCTCATTTTTTCTACTGCCCTGTGGTATAAACCGTTTAGCTGTTTTAGAAACAAAGATGAAAAAGCAAAAGGTGACAAACCTGTTCAAGGCTGGCTAACATAAAGCTTTGAAAAGGCTGAGAGACAGTGTTCTCTGTTTACATGATGCCCTCTGAGTGAACTTCAAGGATCACTAACTTACCTTATACAGCCATTCTAAATGAATGCGCCCCAGGGACCCTTATAACAAGCACATTATCCAGAAAAGCAAATGAGAATGGTCACTAAGGAAACAGACAAGCACAAGAAATAAAGAAAGCTGATCCATAAAGCTATAACCTAAATTCTTGACTAGTTCCAACTGTAGAAAATGAATGGGAAGTATTTCATTTGATAGTACTGTACTGGGCGGTCATTTTTTTAAAAAAAAAAAGAGCTACAGAAATACTGGCATTCTCCCAACTATTTGCATCCAAAATAAAGGTGGTGTTCGGTATCTAATGCATTTTCCTTTACATTAATTTGAATGCGTTCTGGCTTAATTTACCATTTTAAAACAAGTATTATTTTAATTCACCTGCAGACATGCCTTTTTTTTTAATCCATTCTGAAATGTCCTGTGAAGAGTGAGGCATGCTTAAGCTTGCAGTGCCCAGTATAAAACTTATGACAAAGTATAGAATATCATTGATTAATTAGAATCTACGCAGACCACAAAAATCGTTTATGGATTCAAGTCATGTTTGCAAAAAGTGTTAAGCCATAAACTATGGTTTAGTAATGCTCCCATTTGTTTCTCCCTTCTTATGAGCCAGTAATCAAACTATGCAGTGGATAGCTTAACATGAAGTTCAAGCAGCGGGATCGCGCTTTGTTCCATCTTAACAAATCACAACAGGCAACCAGCCCTAAACCATGGTTTGATTTTGGCTTAGCAACCGCGGTTTGTTAAAACCTAGCAACCCACAATCCCAGATCTGTGTGTCATATCTTTGTGATATGCTGAGCCCCTCACACAAAGGGAGGTGCAAAGCAGGAGAGGTTGGGCTGTATGCAGCAACACACTGTTCAGGCACATAATTTATGGCTTTGCGTTACATGCAAACACAGTCTTTGTGGCAAACATTGTGAGAATGGTAGAAGTGCCTATCTCGTAGATTTATGGGGTAAAATCAAGCATATTAGTAGAGTGGAGTGGATAAATGTGGAAGTGGGTACGATTACACGGACTGGAATAGAAGTCCAAGTCTGAGTGTGTATTTTCACAAAACATGCAGAGCTACCTTCACATCTAGAAGGAAGCTGTAGGAAAGAAAAACAAGTTAAGGGTGAAATCTAGTACTTGCTGCTGACCACGACATCACTGAGCAAAATTATAGTAGTGCATTCCTGCAGAGCCCTAATCTATCAAGCAGCAGCTATATAAAATCTATGTTTATGGGGCATGAACCAGTAAACGCAAGACATCTGAGTCATAAGCAGCGTATGGTTCAAAAACTAGGTGCCTGAAAGACACTTAAACCACACACTGTAAACCTAGAAGATGCAGCAATGTGTGATATTGTTTTTACCTTCATCAACTTGACACATGATCCTTTTTCACTGACAAGATTTGGTGTCATCATTCTTATTGGAAGAAATGTTTTGCCATTATATGATCAAGATCAAAATGATGAATGTATGAACCTCCAGGAGACACAATTTGCAGAGGTTAAGTAAATGTTCTTCAAAAATATCCATTATGTTATTTTCTGTTGAAAGAACCAAGAATGTGGTTCAAGGACTGTTCTGCATTTTTGTTGGTGTTCTATAATTTTTTTATCCACTTCAGCTCTCATTGCTAGGACACCCTGTTTCATTAATTTCATTTCAGTATTTATAAGCCACTTTTCAGGGTTAACCCTGTCAAGGCAGGCTCATAACAAATTAAAAGCTTAAATTCCAAAATAAGAAGTGTGCTGGTAAGCAGCGTCATCGTAGAAATAACACTGATTTGTGAATTGTGTTTATGTCAGGTATTCGTTTTTCATTGCTGTACAATATTAGCACAATTTAAATGAAGCCCTTTATTGTTTGTTGGTCTAAAAGTGGTCCAGAAAAGCAGTAAGCCATACAGAAGACTAGTCTCACAGATGAATGATTTCACCACACTATATTCTATAACTTTTTCCCCTTGGTTCAAGGACACAGAGTTGAAAGCCACACAGCTATATTTCAAAACTAAGAAGTCTGGTCCTTCTTGGCTGCTGTTTTCAGAAATACTCTGCTTAATCTAGGCCTCTCACCATTTGTGTGTGGTGGCATGGTTTATGCTTCTTTTAAACTTATTTTCTGTTTACACATTTTATTGTTATGGTTTTTCATTTTGATTATGCTACGACCCTTTGGGAGGAAAACAAATTATAGTAGTTAATATTAAATTAAATTAAATATTTTAATAAGTTATAATTCCTACTATTCTAACAAAGACTTGCAGGCACCGGACTGCTTGTCCCTGGTGTAACGTCATGCATTTCTAAAATTCCTGTCCACAGGTATGCATCTGAATAGGATACATTCTTATTAACTCTGCTTTTTGAGAAACAGGTACTATTACCCAATGTGAGACATTCATTTTAAAGTGGTGTAATTATACTATTTAAGATTAATTGTGGTTATATGTTTAAAAAGTAGTAAAAGTTAATTTGATTAGTTACTCCCGGTATCCATCACAGGATTTAAGAAAGCTGTGGTAACTAGCATAAGGACTGATAAATGTAATTTTGATATTGGGCTTCTAATGAAACAGGAGCTTGCTACATTGTGACAGTTTAGCTCAGGTTGAATTCTGATAGGCAGAGTATAATTGGCTACTGCTCCAAAATCATGGGCCCGTTTGTCAATTTTGGACTAGCAGAAGGGAGTCATTAATCCCATAGGAACTTTTAATAAAAGTGAGCATAGGTTTTACTTTTGAATTGCAGCTGGTTCACATGTGCATATAGATAATTTGATTTCCTAGCACTTGAGAAATGGCACATAAACTTTCCCATTGTGCTTGAAGATTCATATCACCCAATGTCAACTTAGTCTGTGACACTGGAATGATATATTAACTCATTAAATGATCCAAGTTATTTGACGTTGCAGCTCATAGTTCTGCAAATAAACCCTTACAATTATTAAAATGCACAACCCAGTATAATAATAATAATAATAATAATAATAATAATAATAATAATAATAATAATAGTAATATGCCACCCTTCATCCGTACCTCTCAGAGCAGTTCACAACATCAAAAATACAATTTAAGTAAAACTTGCAAAAATAATGTTTATTCTTTTGACCATAACCACTTAAGAAGGTTGAAGGATTTCTAATATTGTACAACACTCTTTATTAACTGAGAAAAACTTTCCTCACAGAAACTTACTCACTTCTTGAAACTTCTTAATAACATCTTGCCTAAAAGCTCACTTTTCACTACAGTGACATATAAATTTGCCAATTCTTAAACTTTGTGCTACAGAGTATTTAATGTTCTTTTTCTGGCACTTATGAGAACACAAGGAGAGCCTGTGGATCAGGCCAATGGCCCATCTTAGTCCAGCATCCTGTTCTCACAGTGGCTGACCAAATTCCTGTGGGAAATCCGCAAGCAGGATCCAAGCACAAGAGCACTCTGCCCTCCTGTGGTTTCCAGCAACTGGTATTCAGAAGCATTGCTGCCTCTGACCATGGAGAAGGAGCACAGCAATCATGGCTAGTTGCTGCTAATAGCCTTCTCCTCCAGGAATTTCTCTAATCCTTTGTGGCCATCGCTGCTTCTTGTTTAACTATGTGTTGTGTACGGAAGTACTTTCTTTTATTTGTCCTCAATTTTCCAACATTCAGCGCCATTGGAAGTCCACGAGTTCTAGTGGTACGAGAGAGAGAAACATTTCTCTATCCTCCTCTTAGTGGACTTTTCTCTAAACTAAAGGTAAAGGGACCCCTGACCATTAGGTCCAGTCGTGATTGACTCTGGGGTTGCGGCGCTCATCTCGCTTTATTGGTCGAGGGAGCTGGAGTACAGCTTCCAGGTCACGCGGCCAGCATGACTAAGCCACTTCTGGCAAACCAGAGCAGCACACGGAAACGCCGTTTACCTTCCCACCGGAGCAGTACCTAGTTACCTACTTGCACTTTGACGTGCTTTCGAACTGCTAGGTTGGCAGGAGCAGGGACCAAGCAACGGGAGCTCACCCCGTCACGGGATCCGAACCGACGACCTTCTGATCGGCAAGTCCTAGGCTCTGTGGTTTAACCCACAGTGCCACCCACGTCCCATTTCTCTAAACTAAAAAGTCCCAAATGCTGCAAACTTTCTGCATAGGGGAGTTGCTCCATACTCCTTGATAATTTAAGTTGCCTTGTGCTGGGCATGTTTAGCCTGGAGAAGAGGAGGTTAAGGGGTGATATGATAGCCATGTTCAAATATATAAAAGGATGTCACATAGAGCAGGGAGAAAGGTTGTTTTCTGCTGCTCCAGAGAAGCGGACACGGAGCAATGGATCCAAACTACAAGAAAGAAGATTCTACCTAAACATTAGGAAGAACTTCCTGACAGTAAGAGCTGTTCGACAGTGGAATTTGCTGCCAAGGAGTGTGGTGGAGTCTCCTTCTTTGGAGGTCTTTAAGCAGAGGCTTGACAACCATATGTCAGGAGTGCTCTGATGGTGTTTCCTGCTTGGCAGGGGGTTGGACTCGATGGCCCTTGTGGTCTCTTCCAACTCTATGATTCTATGAACGTTTCCCAATTATACAGTATGCTTTCTGAGGGGAGGCAACCACACAGCGCTTCAGGAGACATGATGCTGACAGTGGCGCAAAGGTTCTCCACACAATGCACCTTTGTGAGTGGCTCCCACACATTGTGGCAGCCACGGGGAGCAGCTGTGCCCTGCAACTATAACAGGGATCAGCTTCGAAGGGCAGTATTTTGACTGACAAAAGGCTCAGTGCCATAGAGCATTTGCACACAAAAAATACACCGCATTTCCCACTTATATACTTAGAATATTGTTACCCACTTTTCATTATTACTGCAATATCAGAGCGGGCCACAGAAAAGCCGAAACAGAGAGCTAGAATAAAATCCAACCATAAAATTGTCACACCACTCATTAAAAGCAACTTAAACACAGTAACAGCAATTTCAGCACTCATATCCACTGAACTCTCTACAGCTCACTGAAGAGTGGGAGGAGGTTGATCTTTTAACTACTCTCTTGCCTAGCAACATGGGTGAGTAAACCAGAAAAATGGGTGTTCTGGACAGCCAACGTGATTTAGTAGTTAGAACAGCTTTTTTGCATATGCTGGCTGGGACTGATGGGATTTGTATTCCAAAATATCTGGTGGGAAGCAGGTTGGAATGGGCTGGGTTAGGCAAACTAAGGCCCGGGGGCCGGATCTGGCCCAATTGCCTTCTCAATCCGGCCCGCGGACAGTCCGGGAATCAACGTGTTTTTACATGAGTTGAATGTGTCCTTTTATTTTAAAGTCATCTCTGGGTTATTTGTGGGACCTGCCTGGTGTTTTTACATGAGTAGAATGTGTGCTTTTATTTAAAATGCATCTCTGGTTTATTTGTGGGGCATAGGAATTCATTCATTTTTTCCCTTCAAAATATAGTCCGGCCCCCCACAAGGTCTGAGGGACAGTGGACCGGCCTCCTGCTGAAAATGTTTGCAGACCCCTGAGTTAGAGGGTTGCATCAGGGCTGAGAAGATCCGAGACAAGAGTCACCATTCAGCCATGAATGGGCAGCCTTGAGTCCAATACTCTCCTTCAACCTAGCCTACTTCACAGGGTTGTTGCAAGGATAGAAATGTTGACTAGAACCACAGACATCCACCCAGACCTCCTTGAAGGGTAGGGTAAAATTTAAAATAAATGATATTACTAACAGAAACAGCAAGGGGGGGGACTTGGGTTCATTCACAACCTAAAGAGCAGGGAGGGCACTTTGGGCAAGTTGCAGGCATGGCCAAACTTGGCCCTCCAGATGTTTTTGGGACTACAACTCCCATCATCCCTAGCTAACAGGACCAGTGGTAAGGGATGATGGGAATTGTAGTCCCAAAAACATCTAGAGCCCAAGTTTGGCCACGCCTGGTAGAGCATGGTGCTGATAATTGCCAAGATCGCAGGTTCAATCCCTGTATGGGACAGCTGCATTGCAGGGGGTTGGACCTTTTTTTTGGCCATGCCCCACCTAAAATCTAAAATCCTGACCCCACCCCCATATAATTCTTGTTATTCAAAAAGTGAACTCCTGTTCACCTGAAGGAAGCCTATAAGGCCATCATTCACTGTTAATAACTCATTCTCGAATTGCCCTCCCTTGAAAATCAAATCCCCCCCCCACCTGTGGGGCGTGTGCCCCACGTTGGGAACCACGGGACTACATGGTCCTCCTCGGGGTCCCTTCCAACTTTGCGATCTGCGTGAAGTCATGCCCTTATCTCATTTCCTCACCACCACCCCCGTCCCTGAAATGGGGCTCTCCTCGCGGGGCGCTGTGAAAAATCAAAGTGAAATGATGACGGCGGAAGCCCTTCGCCGAGAGAGACAGGCAGGACCCCCTGACGATGAGGATGGTGAGGGGGATAACGACGTCCCTGGCTGGGAAAGGGAAAGGTACCTGTCTGAGGAGCACCCAGCGGGCTTTGGCGGCTGCTTGCCGGCTTCCTTCCCGGGCTCCTCCGGCGTCTCCCTCCTCTCCTTCTGCCTGACACCTGTCAGCTGGGGGAGAAGCGCTCATGGCGGGAGCGGCTCGCGCCGGGGCTCAAACTTGAGGGAGAGCGCGCCAAAAATAATAGATATACAAAAAGAGCGAGGCGGGGTGGGAAGCGAAGTGCAACGGGGAAAGGATAGCCCCGAGCGACCCGCCGCCTCACAGAGAGAGGGAGAGCACATGGGGGTGAGGGGGAAGCCGCCTCAGAGCTTTCGCCTCAATCTTTTCCAGCAGCAGCTGTGACAGAGAACCTCCCATGAAGCCCGGAGGGAGAGGAGGGACGTTGGGCGCCATCTTTGATAAGGGCTAAGGGATGTTGCGCGGTCTGATAAGCTGCGGTAACTGTGAGGGGAGATGGACTTGGGAAGCTTTCGAGGCTTGGAGGAGTTTTATATGACCTCTTTGAGCGTTTCTTTTCGAAGAGGGGAAGACGTGGTCTGAAGACTCTCCACCACCATAGCAGAAGGAATATAGCCGACGAAGCTTCCCTCTCATCCCTATCGCTCCTACTCTGTGGAGCCATAGGAAGACGGGGAGGAACTTCACCTGTTGATTTTTCTGCCCGTCATGTTAAGGCACAGTAGCTCCCTCTTTAAAGAAAACAACCCAAAATCGCTATGAAAACTTAAAAAGTATAAATATTTTATTTCGGCTTCGTCTCGGGATAAAATATCAGAATATAATTTTAACGAGAGAGAGAGAGCGAAGTTGGGATAATTATCTCAAATCAGGGTTTGGTTTTGGTTATTGGGGGGGGGGGTATATTTAAATGCCCGGAACCAAAATGGAGACAGGAGGGTCCAGGTTCTCCGGCATCTTATCTACGGGCAGGGAAAACGATAGAAGGGACGTGTGATGCTGGGCCACCATTTTGTCTAAGGGCAAACTAGTGACTCTAGATAGAAAGCGGCCTTGGCTGCCATCTTGCTTATGGGCAACGGTGTCCAGTGTGTCGAGTGAGGGCAACTGAGGCGTTGAGTCGCGGAGCTATGATGCCATCGCAGTTCGTCTCACCATGCTGCTGCGCTTGTCAGCGATCAACAGATTCTGAGCTGTAGCGGCTTCCGCTGTGAGATTCGCGTTTTCCCCCTGAAGTATTATATACCTGCTTACGGAAAGCCAGAAAGTTAAAAGGTAGGTCCTGATACTGCATTCCTACTGATTTTGCCGAACTAGAAATTGCCATTGTACTGAAATTTAGCTAAATTCTGCTTCAAATTCCCATGGCATCGTTACAGACAATAAATGTCCTTATTTACTAAAACAGCAAATATATGGGAAATAACTGCTCCTTAGGTTGTATATGCTATAGTAACGGTGCAGCTCTGTGGTTGCTTGCTGAGAAGTAAATATGCTTTATAAGAATGCTACTGCAGCACAGGAAAAATCACGCCAATAATTCATTCAACCTATGAGCTGCCTCAGTGCTGCAGGGAATAAGTCACCTGGGCGCTGCTGCCTGAATTCCTGAGATAAGTCCCCTGGCTCTTTATGGGGAGATGGCATGGGCTGTTAGGATCTTATGTTGCAAAATATAATTGCTTCACTGTTATATTTTAAGGCATCTTTTAACTGTGATGATACTGGCAATATTGAGCATCATGTGGGAATTCTTACAACCTTTTAACATATATACTGTTTTTGGAAAGTTGTGAAGAAATGTTTACAAGTGTTTCTTTCCCCTCCCCAGCTTTCACTCTGATTCCTGTACATGCTGCATGTCTGAGAGGGAAATCTTGCCATCAGTTCATACCGTGTCGTGGTGTCTACTTTAACCAAGCCTGACATGACTTTGGAATCATAAATATATTTTTTAAGAATGAAGAATCAAGTAAAATGAATATGTTGTCATCATGTTTTTATGCTCCATTTACTTTCTTCGCCTCCTTAAGGGCAGTACTGGTCACTGCAAGAACCACTCTAAATATTCTGTATCTGCAGTCCTAAGATCTTGTAGTCAAACAAAGCTACAGGCATTTTTCTTTGCAAAGCACTTGAGAAATCCCTGTGTTGTTCCTCATTCCCACGGAGCCTCTCGGTCATGGAGGTTCTTTTCCTGTAAGGTATGCCATTTGAACAAATCTTTCAGCCCAGTCAATCCCCCCTGGTATACAAAATGGTATTGGCCAAATTGCTGCAAGGCCAAGTTTGTTGAGCATAGTTCTACAATGCATGACAAAGAATGCAGTTCCTACTTAATCGAACTTGGCTTTTTGTGGCTTGTTTTGTACCAGGATCTTCTAGAGTCAGAGCAGGAGAACTGGAGAGTTTGTTCAGCAAAATATATGGCTATGACAAAGAGGATCAAACGAAGATTACAAGCTCATTATGACAAGTATTCATCCAGCCTGAGCAGCCCAGTGGTAAGAAAATACATGGGGGGAGCACTCCACAAGCAGGGAGCCCATTCTCATGTTGCCACCCTCCAGACCTCTAACAGAGAAGCCAAACGAAGAAGAGACTCATATGATGATCGCAGGGTCTGGGTCAGTTTATATGAGTGGAGGCAGTCCAGCTGAAGTTTATGAACTTTCTTCGGAGGCAGCCCCACATACAACACACTGCCTTATTACCAGAGCATAGATGACAGAAGTTCAGCTATCCTTGTCCTGATAGAGGCACAGCTAGGACAGCCCCATGACATGTTGAGATGGCCCCACGGTTGTCATGGCAACCATGAGGTCCTGAGCCAGTCACCTCAGCATGGATGTTGAAGTCCCCCAAAGCCAGCACTCAGGGAGATTGCTAGGCAGTGAGGTGGGCACTAAACCAGCAGAATCTGTCTCCATTGCTCAGTACCAGGAACACATACTCTAGATCCACCCCCAACATGATATAGAGAGATAATGTCTATAGATCACAGCAACTCCCCCTCCCCGACCATCAAATCTGCCCTGATGCTGCCCTGAGTACTCAGGGTGGGCACAGCTGGGTGAGATCAATTCCATCCTGCTCACCCACCAAGGTCGCAGTGATACAGACCAGATTGACCTCCTCATCCATAATCAGATCACGGAGAGGGAGGTCTTATTCAGAGCTGGCCTGGCATACAGCAGCCGCAGACCCAAGGGCTGGCTGATACGACAACCGGAAATCTCCAGGTTGGAGGAGGGGCTGGCACATGTGCCCCTTATCCAACCTACTCCACCTCCCACACCATACTTTCCCATACCCTGAACTGCTGTGATTTGCCCCAGCTCCTCTCCTCTCATCCCAGACCCATCTCCCCTCCCTCAATACAGTAAAAAGAAACAACAATAAAAACCACCAGCACCCCACACAAATTTTAAAAAATTAAAACCTTCCAGCAGCCTGGGTTGGAGGAGAGAATGACCCTGCCCATGGCCAAATATCTGGGGATGCACCAGTATCCCAATTGTTTCTGTGAGTAATTAGAAATTAGGATAATTACATTAATAAACCTTATTTGCTGATGCTGATTGTTTCGTATTCTTTTTGTGTTCCATAAACTTCAAAAGAGTTCAGTTTGTTATGCAGAAGCTTCAGAAAAATATTTGGACTCCTAATGTGAGATGGTGACCTAATTCTGCAGATTTTGTCTTGGATTCATGTCTGTCTTGATTTTGAACAGATTAGGTTTGGAGAGTATGTTTACTTTGAAGAAAATGGCTGCATATTTCGTTCGAAGCTGGGAGAAGTAGGTATGAGTCCCTCTTGTTGTTGCCCAGGGTGGTTTCTTTTTACTGTTTTCAGTGTTTCCATGCACAGTTTTAGCAACAACAAAAAACGGCAGTCAACCTACATTACAACAAAGGGTGATTTAGCAAGGGGACATGTTTTGTGTCCTTACCAGAGGTGGTGGTGGTGAAGTCTCTTAAAGCTATTGGACCTGGGGAATTTCAGCATCCATTCTATGACTTTCTGGTCTGAAGTAGTTTGCAAGTGCATGATCTCCCTAGCTACCACTGGCTCTCCACCCTTGGTGGCTGGTGGATCCGGAAGATTTTCTGAGGGTGTTTCCCACTGCTTTGCCAAGGCTTCTGCCAAGGCTCTAATCAAAGCCTGAGATAGGGAAACGACTCCAAGCTGTCAATATAATTGTTCCCAAATATCCTTGATTCAATTGTAGAGTCAAATTAGTGCCCTGATACAGTTTTGTGTTGGCTTCAGTCCTTCGTTATAGGATGGACCCAGTAGGTGCTGGGAGACTTCTGTTCTACCTCATGACCATTGGCATATGAAGTGCCCAGAGCATCTATTCTGTCTTTTGTGCTCTTCAATATCTACATGAAATGAGTAGGCTGGCAGTTGTTCTTATCTAAGAGCTTTGCTTCATAATCAGTGACACAGTGTATTTGAAACAACCTAATTTTAGGGGCAAAAATCTGATGATAAGGCCAGATGTAAAGTAATAAAGCTTTACATTTTGTCAAGCTTTTCTTTTGTCAAAATTATTGGGTGGAATCCAGAGAGCCCCTCCTACAACTGGAAGGTATTTCTCCTTATGTAAGAGGGATCCCCTGTTTCTACCAATTTTCCCCAGTCTGACTGCAACCATTCAGATTGCATCCCACACCATTCCAGAGAGTCCTCTGTGCTTAAAAAGCCAGCCCACCCCATTCCGAAGGAATTTCCACTGCAGAAGATCATCCAGAGTGGAAAGCTTTTGGGGTGGGCGGGCTTCTTGCTGGTTATGGAATCTTTATCTCCTGGACAGTACAAATATTGCCATTAGTATTAGTTAAGATAGCATTATCAAGCAAAAAAAAAAAAAAAGTAGCACAGTCTTATTCATTCAGCTGTGACAGTCTGTGTAATCCTATACATGTCTGCTCTGAAGTAAATCTCTTTTAATTCAGTGGCACTCAGGTAAGTGGGATTTAGAGCTGCATTCTAATTCCGTTTGAAGAACTGGGACATAGATTTGTCATACCTAATTTGTTCCATGACTATCTTTAGCTGGATCAACGTGCATGTATACATTGCTATTTAATAGGAAAACACTGCATTTATAAAAATCACAAAAAGTACACAGAAACAATAGCTGTTCTTTGTATTAGGTTTACAGTATTGCTTTTTCTTTCTTACATTGTAGATGAAGGAAACAATGAAATATTGCTTAGTACAGAAGCACTACCGTTTCATAATTCCCTTATCCAGAGCATCCGAATTTGCCCAGATCAAAGATACATGGCTGCTGCGATTAAATGTGCACATTCTGAAGAATCTGCGTGTATTGTTGTGAAATTAGACACATTACCAAAAGTGGAATGTATCATCCCAAATGTCTTTAGCTTTGGTAAGCTGTTAGCATAAACCTCTTTCCTTCGTAATGTAATATATCTCAGATGGAAGACCAGACTTCTATTATTGAATCTTCACAACATTCAGGTTTATCAGATGTTGCCCATGCATTTGTAATTTGTCTAAATAGATCCGTTTCAGCCGCCAAATAAAATAAAAGTTAATGGTGGCATTTGTGTTGCTGGGAAAGAAATTTGTGTCACTTATAATGAGTTATGTCACGGGCACTGCTCAATAGGTACTTGCAAACAGGAGTAAGCTGGCTTGGCAGGACAGGGTGGCAGTGAGGTGGGAGCTGCATGGGTGCACTGGCAAGAGGGCCAGATTTAGGCTGTGTGGGTGTATCGCAGAGCCAATCTCACTGCTGCTCTATCTTACCTTCAGACCATTCCAATAAGTGGCATTGACATTGCTGTCAGGAGGAAGGAGGTGCAGCACTGCACCAACTGCTTTTGCTCACAGCTGCATCCTCAAAGTTGCCGTGTTTATGCTAGCTGTGAGGAAACTTTAATATTCACCATGATAAAATATTTTGCCTCAGATGCTGGGGAAAAAGGAGCAGGAAGATTAAATTGAAGAAAGACGACTAAATCTAACTCAACAATGAAAAACTGTTACATGCTTATTATGCAAGAGAAGGAAAGGTTCTAAGCCTGCGCTGCTTATCTGTCGTTCTTCACATTAAATTCAAGCTTCTGGTCAGTGACTGAGATCCAAAGGGTCATACACAGACCACTGTGCATGCTTGGAAGGTTTTTTATTTTCACATTTTCAACTTAGCATAAATAAACACAATGGATTTCTCAAATTCCAAAACTAAAATCCTGGCTCCTTCCATAATTGCAAAAACACTAATTTGACTTTCCTTCTCTCCCCCCCCCCCAATCCCCCAGAATGGGCTGCACATGAGATTCTCTTCTATACCACCCAGAAGAACCTACAGTGTCATCATGTGTATTTGTGCGATTTTAATAAAAAACATTCTGAGCTTGTTTATACGGAACACGATGCAAGGTAACTGAATATATTGAACAGTTTTCTCTCTGTGTGATTCATTTTGTATGTAATGGGAAACTGTGGTTTGCTTTAGCCAGGATCAAAGCACTACTGTCAGTATGCAGTGGGAGGTCTGAAGGAGGAGCACGTGGACCCAAAAATCATTTCTAGCTTAATATTAGGGGTGTGCACTGACCACAAGATTTTGTTTTGACCCTGATTCCGCTCTTTGGAAAACGGCCTGCCTTGGTCAAAAGTGCTTTGGATGCTGTCTGATTCAGCTCAACATCTGAGTTCAGGGCAGGGGGAGATTTCATTCCCTCCCTCTTGCGCTTGGGAAATCAAAATGTATATAAGTGGGGCAGCAGATTTTTGCCCTTTCAATGTAATTGGATATAAAGTATTTGAAGAGTTTTATCATATGTCCTCTCATTCTTCTCCAGACAAAACATAGGCAGTTCCTTCTCATTTGCTCACAGGGCAAATGAATATAGGCTTGGATCCAGCCAGGTTACAGCTCAAGCAAAAGGCCTTTTTGCTTATACAATGGAGGTTTTCTGATGTTGGTTGCTTCCCTGCCTGCAGCTGCAGCTCTCCCACTCCCCATACTGTATTAGGTAGAATTCCCAAGCATCCCTCAATCCTCAGAAGCAGCTCTTCATGAGGCAGCTGCAAGGGAGTTGGGAAGTCCTGTTTCATTCATAGAATTCTTCTCGTTTCTTAGAATGCAAACCATATTGGTTTGGTGCACTTATCTGTGTGCTGAAAGTATGCACCAAGAGCAGGTTTTGATCAAATACTTGTGGGTTTTTTTAAAAAAGCAGAATTATTTCTTTTTCCTAACAAAACGGAAGTAAAGATCAGCTTGTAGCTTTCTTGGAAGAGTTTTACAGTTCCATTGACAGAGAGGCTAATTTGCTGGGTTTTATGCATAAAGGGTCCACAACTTTCTAAGTCCTGTCCTGTATTAGTTTGTCCGTGCCCTGATTTTTAGTCCTTTGGAAAGAAAGCAGAATAAATTTTTGAATAACCTCTTGTTCTAATATTTCTGTCTTGAATCTTTTCTTTGCCTTTCCTTCCATGAAGCTGACGATCTGTGTCTTTTCAAAAAGTTGTAAAATAGATTGTGGAGCCTAAATTTTACACATTACTGTACATGAGATAATGGTTTAAAAGGAAACACAAACCTGTAAAAATGAAACATGAAAATGTGAGAATTGCAGACTAAAAGAGAACATTAAACTCCAGAGTTACGTAAGGAACAAAACGAATGCACTCAGAAATAAATAGGTATTGGGTTGGATCCAGTCTTATTTGGATTTAGTTCCCACTGAAATCAGTGGACTTAATTCATGACAATTTGTCCTATTTATTTCCTTGCCACCTAAGTCCAAATAAGTCTTTATCCAACCCAATATACTTTTCATGTATTGTTAGATATGGATGTGGCTTGCAAAGTTCCTCAGTGAAAGTAATATACAGTGATTAAACATTTTGAAAGATTTCGTATTCTGGAGTAGATGCCAAGCTATGGTACTCGCTATACACATCCAAAAATGTGATGATGTTGTAGTCACGACGGGGAAAGGACCGGAGCTCAGTAGCCAAAGGTCCCAGGTTCAGTCCAAAGCATCTCCAGTCAAAAGCTGCATTACCCTGGGGATAATCAGTCAAAGGCTGCATGCCAAAAGTGTGCAGCCCTTAAGCCAATAAGATGGAGCCAGAGCAAAAAGTGGGCGAGGCAGACTGCTGGGGGAGGGACAGAGGACTCCTGCCAGAGATCTGAACTGATTGTTTGCCAAGAGGCAAATACAGCCCCGCTGTGGGCTAGATCAGCAAATAGGAATCTGCTTTACTGAGTTGGACTTTATCCCTAGACTCATGTTACTGTAAATGGCAATGGATAGCATCCCCCCCCCACCTTTTTTTTTTTTTGGAAACTTCTGTTATCCAAATATCTTGGCTACCTCTACTGGTGATGTTTGCTAATAGTTTGTTGTTTCCTTGCAGATATTTTGTGGATCTCTACCGCACAAAAGACAAACGCTGTCTGACTATAAACAGTAACAGCAAGAATGCCTCTGAAGTGTGGTTGGTTGATTCCCACCACCCTTTTAAGTCTCCTGTTCTTGTGCAACAACGAACAGAAGGAGTCATTTACCACGTTGAACACAGAAACAATGAGTTGTACATTCTTACTACATATGGAGACCCAGTGGGATACAAGGTATATAGGCAGAGGCGGAGCTAGCTTCTCCAGCACCCGGAGCAGCACACATGCTGTGCACCTGGGGGCGGGGGCTAGCTGCCTGCGGGGCGGGGCAAGCGTCCCAGGGGGGCACCGTGGCAATGTCACCCCCCTCAGGGATGGCACTTGGGGCAGACCGCACCCACCACATCCCACTTCCTCCACCAGTGGGTATAAGATGCTGATATGCAAGTAAGCGTTTAAGTTGCTTCAAACATCTAGTAGCAAGAGATCCAAACTATTCAATATCCCCCCCCCCCAAAAAAAAATTAAGTACTTTTTAAAAGTCCATACAGTGGTACCTCGGGTTAAGAACTTAATTCGTTCCGGAGGTCCGTTCTTAACCTGAAACTGTTCTTAACCTGAAGCACCACTTTAGCTAATGGGGCCTCCCGCTGCTGCAGCGCTGCCGGAGCACGATTTCTGTTCTCATCCTGAAGCAAAGTTCTTAACCCGAGGTTCTGTTTCTGGCTTAGCAGAGTCTGTAACCTGAAGCATCTGTAACCCGAGGTACTACTGTATATGGCTTTCATGTGCATGGGCCTGGTCCCTAACATGTATCCTCCTTTCCTCCACCCAGCTTACATGCACTAAAAAAAGGGGACAAAAAAAAAATCATTCAGAGGAGACTTCTAGCCATTGGAATGAAATACACACTTTAAACTGAATGAGCCCAACTGGACTTCTGGATTTTGTAGTGTTGAGTTCTAGACACCTTCATTATTATAAAGATAGGGTGAAGTAAGGATAATGAGATGGTAGATTCCCTTACCGTGTTGGATGGCTTTAAAAGAGGATTGACAAGTTCATGTAGGATAAGGCTGTCAGTGGCTACTAGCTGTGATAACTGCATATGAATACCATCTGCCGGGGAGCACAAGTGGGGAGAGTACTCCTGCACTCATGTCCTGCTTCTCGACTTCTCGTAGGCATCTGATTGGCCACTGTGAGGACAGGGTGCTGGACTAGATAGTGCTTTTGTCTGCTCCAACAGCCCTCTCCTTATCTTCTTCATTACCTGGAAATGTAATAGAGAAAGCAAGCAAGCAGGGGTTTAATGTTTAGTTATTGATCAGTTACATTAATCAATCTTGGGACTGACTTAAAAATGCTTTCTATACATTTTGAAGAAGACAGTGTAAATTAGATGCTTTCAGTACAATGTGCACTTAGGATGTGCATGTTTCAAAAACACAAGCTCTGAAAAAAATGTAATAATAATGACAAGCATCATAATGCATTTTCCCACCAGTGCCTGCACCAGTTTTCAATTTATTTTGAAGTTTTATTGTGGTTTTAATTGTTTTTAGTTATTTAGAAACTGATCGTTCTGCCCCCACCCCCGTAACTCTTGACAGCAGAGCAGTCACTTAGCACACTGAGGCAAATATGAACAAAGTTATATCCTTTCATGTGAAGCAATGCTTCATCATTCAATAGACCTTCCACTTTATTTATTTTATTTAGTCCTTTAAAAACTGGTTGGTTGAATTTTAAATGCAGCAAATGGATATCCCTTCTCCAGCAAAACTACACAATCCCATTCATTCCTTGAATAGCACCCTCACGGTAGGTTGGTGCTAGTTCAATTACAGACCTATGAAATAATTTTATATTTTTGTTATTATGTATTTGAGAAAGATGGCTCTGAAATTCCATTGAAGGAGCTTCTGCTACTATTTCCTATTCTGTTTCATAAAAAGCAGAAGAGTTTTCGATCTCCAGGGTTAGTATAGATCTATCACAGTTTCCATCATTAAATTCACTTTCATAGTATACATTGTTCTAGAAATGCAATTCTGCCCATTTCCACTCCTTAGCTCTGGTGCCCTTGTGGACTCCATTTCATCTTTTTATTGTCCTTCCTGCTGAGATATGTGGAAGCTTATAGGAAACACTGTAAAATAGTTGAAAAGAAATATAAAGTATTGCTCAGCTGGGCACTTTCTTGATTTATGGCTGGTATTTGAGGAGAAACTGAAAACGTGTTACTTGGTTGGTTATTCCTTCTTTTGTTGCATTACCCTCAAATGATCAAAATTTAACATCCATATGCAGTATACTGTATATACATGACCTCCTGCTACAGAAGACAGTGGGAGAGAGATTATAGGTTTACCATTTCATCTGAAGATGAGTAGGAACATACTTGTTCAGATGCCATGAAGCAGCTAAGCACTACCTCTCCGGAATATCCAGAACTGTCAGGGGTAACATTACACTAAGCTGCTAACGTGTCACCTATTGCTACTGTAAGGATATTAGTAGCTGGGGAAAAGATCAGCTTTCTGAAAATGTTTGAATATTGCATAATTTCCATTTTTTTACATGTAGGCATTTGGACTCTTCTTTGTTTTGTAGCTAATGAAAGCTCCAGTTGACTCATGTGGTTTGGAGAACTGGCTGTCCATTTACACAGTGAAGGAAAATACCAGATTAATTGACTTAGAGGTGTTCAAAGACTACTGTGTTGCATTTCTGAAGTTCTGCGGTCATCTGTATTTAGATATTTTTTCTTTTGTGTCAAACTCAGTTCGCAACGTTAAGGTAAATGTTTTGATTTATATACCCACCCACACATTTTTAAGCTTAGTATTTTATTGCTCAAGATTAATTTATAAATTAAGGGCAGGTTGTAGTTTGAACTTGGTTTATCCAGATGCCTCCAGGGATACACAAAAAACTATAATATAATCAAAGTAGCGTAAATAGTGGTACACAAGGGGTTTTTTTTAAGCCAGAACTCTCTGGAGCTGAGTTCCAGCACCTCTCAGGTGGGTGCCATTGCCATTATAAGAGAACACGGGAGGTGTTCATAGTGAGTTCCGGCACCTCTTTTTCTAGAAAAATAGTACTGGTTGTGCGTTTCATATAGCCTTATAGTGCTGACTGCAAGGGTGATGGATTATAGTGTGGAAAACTGAGTATTTCAGAAAGTATCATTTTAGATAATAGTAGATCTAGAAACAACAACAAAACATTGTGACTGCAGTTGTATAACTACTTACCTGGAACTAAACCTCATTGAACTCAATGGAACTTACTTCTGACTTTCTAAGGATTCTGAGGGAATGGTTATCAGCATTATGGAATTACCTTTTGTTTCTGTAGCTCTTGCATTGCAGATTTTTATGCTGTGAGCGTATAGGATAACAACTGCACTGTGCTGCCATTAGCCTTGGTTAAGTGGTTGCTTATAGTATCAGCCTGTTAGGCGGTGACCCAAAAGTCCTGAGCCCCTGCCCCCACTTTAAAAGTGTGTTTTACTTTGTTTGTAGGGCTGCTACCCAATTCTGGTTCAATGATGGAATAAAGTCCAATTGACTAATGAAGAAGATGATCATTTTAAAAGCTTTATTTTAGAAGTTGTTTTTATGATGAAATGGAGGGAGTTGTGCTGTTGATTATAAAAACCATAATTTGCTCCCCCAGATTTGTCTCTGTGGGACAGTTTTGGAGCTAGCAAAATGTAATACTGAGGTCCAGCGCCGAGGGCCTTCTGGCGGTTCCCTCACTGCAAGAAGCGAAATTACAGGGAACCAGGCAGAGGGCCTTCTTGGTAGTGGCGCTCGCCCTGTGGAACGCCCTCCCATCAGATGTCAAAGAAATAAACAACTATATGACATTTAGAAGACATCTGAAGGCAGCCCTGTTTAGGGAAGTTTTTAATGACTGATGTTTTAATGTATTTCTAATCTTTTGCTGGAAGCCGCCCAGAGTGGCTGGGGAAACCTAGGCAGATGGGCGGGGTAGAAATAAATTATTAGTAGTATTAGTATTGGTATTAATAGCACAGCTATTTCCTAAATGCTTATTTTCAAAGCAAAACAATGTTACAAAATATTGGGTGGTTTTGTAGCATAAATGAAAAATCATTAGTGGTTTATCTTACATACATAAAACACAAAGTGAATCCTTATACCTGAACCTTTATTTATTTCGATAGTAAATTGCTGCATACAGTCTTGAAGTAACCTATATAAATAACCCTTTTAATTAACAAAAAAGCCTCATTTGTCTAAAATTATTAGATAAAATTGACCATATTTCCTTACTTAAAGCATAACTTTGTCAATCCAGGCTTTCCTTTGAACTTTATAAATCAAAGGACAAAAGCTCTGTCTCTTAAAAACCTTAGGCTAACTCCTGCCTTAAAACTCAGTTATCTGAAAATATTTCAAAATTTCACTTAGCATACTTGCAATAAAAGGGTAAACTTACACACTCCCCAACCATTCTCCTAATTGTAGCATTCAAGTTAAATATAGTACCCATTTTGTAGGATTTTCTAGACTTTTTAGAATGATCCTCTTCAGGTTTTAATCAATTACACGGAGTGCGGTTTTTCTCTGTAAAGCTTTTTGACTCTGACTGCCACAATTCCCAAAGCCTTTATCAACCTACTAACCAGAACTCCTTCAAAGAAAGTAAGCAGTGGGTAAGAGACCCTGCTGCTCTCAGAGAATGAATCCTGATTCTTTTCATTTCTAGGAGTGTTAAGTCTTAAAACATAATAGCCCTGAGTTTCTGAGTGTAGCTGTGCCAAAAAAATGATTTTGTTCTTCACAGTGGCTAGCGCTGGGAATAGAGTCAGAGGCAAGGATTCTAAGTGGCTGAGCTCTGCAAAGCCGATGCGTGGCCTCAGTGCAATAACTGACGTTGACTTGGCTGCATTTCAAGTTGGATAGAGTGAGAGAGCAGACAGAGGGGGGGAGAAGAAAGATTTTCAAAACTTCCTAATAATACAGGGGTGTCAGGGGTCAGTAAGACAAACATCCCTAAAACAGATACATAAGCATCACAATGGCTGTGTTTTCTTAATGCCAATATTATCATTTTTAAAGGTGACTTGATTGCTTTGCTCGCTCCCTTTGTTTCAAAACAACGTAATATTCTGTTTTCCTCTTGCATTATTGTTGAACCTCATTAAGCAGCTTTTAAGGAAGGGGGAAAGTTAGCTAAATTGTTGCCTTCATTGTCATACTGTTTCTTTTGACTTTTTTCCCTCTTAATTTACGGAGAGGAAGAGAGAGGGGGGAAAGCAACTCCTGGCAAACACATATGCCAAAGTTAATTAAGCTTGAAGTTTGAATCCTTTCATCAGAGGGGAAGCCTGGGATTCAGTTATGTAGAGAAAATCTCAAAGACTGGGGAGGGGGATATTACTAACTGTGGGTTTTTTACTCCCAGCTACCTGCCTGGGCCTGTTCATTTGAATTGGATCCTCATCCTGAGTACACCGCCAGCACTTTCTACTTTTGGCTCCTCTCCCCAGTTCAACCTCCAGTACGTTTTGCATATTCATTGGTGAAAAACAGCCTTACTGAGCACACTGAGCAAGAGGTGCCAGTTACAATGAATTGTCACACTGTACGATTAGAAGCTAAAAGCAAGGTAAGACTTTCTGTTCTCTTCCTGCCCTTTTTAAAGCAGCAACTGGAAGGAAAATAGAAATTGACACCATATAATGGCCTCTAGATATGCATATTCACTAGACCTATGCGTGTTTCTTTTCAGCCCTGCAGAAAGAGATTCGGGAAGTTTAAATTTGCTTTTTTCTGTTTTTACTTTTTGAGAGGTGATGGTGTTATTTCTTTAGGCAAGAGAGAATGTCATGGCACGCAAGACTTACTGAGTTGTCTCTTATCACATTAATACTTGGTTTATCCTGCTGGAAGAGAAGGACAGCTTGACATCACCTGCTCCTACTATAAATAAAAACAACCAGAAACAAGTAACATGTGCAACAGGGAAAAAAATGTTCACGCAAAAATCCCCTCCCAGAAAAAAAATTCCTGTTTGTTAAATCTTTATGAAATGCAAAGGAGAGTAAAATAACCTGACTTTGCGTTATGTGTGTTTCAGTCACACGGGGGAAATTCATCTCAAACTTACAAGCTTTAAGATAAATATATATGTATACAGAAATGTTAAGTTTATAACAAAAGCTTTGCTGCTGCACTAAGTGCTAAGCTGCTCAGGTCATAATGCAGATGGGTATCATTAGAGGGTGCAGGAGGAGCCAGTTGCTTTCATGGTTTATAGATTTCTCAGGTGTTGCATTTAAATGAGTTTTTATGCTCCACATTGGTAAACGAACCCAGTGGCAGGCTAATCTCCATTTCATTTGTCAAGAGTGCTTTTGCGCAAAGTGCCAAGGAATTACTGTAATAAGAAAAACATGTTTAAAATATGTAATTGAAGCTTTTGTACCTGTGTATTCCTTGTGAACTTTGAAACATCCTTTAATGCAAAATACTCCCTCATTTTCAGGATGAAACTTGCGTGCCAATTACAGTTTTTCATAAAGCCAATTCTAAAGAGCTGCGCAGGATGCCACTTCTGGTTCATGTATATGGAGCTTATGGCATAGATTTGAACATGAGCTTTAAAGCAGAAAATTTAATGCTAATCAAGGATGGGTGGATATTAGCATACTGTCATGTTAGGTAAGATCTATACACTAAAAAACACTGTCTTGTGGCTTCTGTTGCTTGTGAAAATGTGATTGATATATTCTCAGTGCTTGAAATTTTCCTTTTGACTGTAAAGTTTCCCATTCCCATTCCTTTTGACTGTAAAGTTTCCCATTCCATTTGCAAACAATTTCCTCCTAAATTTGTGTTACCTACTGATAATTTCTTAAAATTTCTGTTGCTTAGATGAATTCAGTTAAATTCAAGGGATGAAAATGCAACTGTTTCAGTTCTTTGGCTTAGTGCAAACTGATTGGATTTTTGAAAGCCTTTTAGAGATCTTTCATACTATTCCTGTGGTAGCTTCCACTATATAAGGCTTTTCTTTCACCATGTCATATAAAATTATATTCTGATATTGCATTAACCTTGTGGTGATTTACATTCACCTAAAAACAAATAATGAAGGATTTATTTGCCGACAAAAGAAGTCACCTTAATTTTTAAAAAACCTATCCCATTAACTAATTTTTCTGTCTTTTTTGTGGCAGCATATAAAGGACTTTCAGCTGTTCCACATAGTTCTAAATAACCGATAACAGCAGCTGAAAATAACCAAAAGAAAATAGTTTCTCTCTCTCCCTCTCTCTCTCTGCGTGGTTTTGTAAAACAACAAAATAAACAATAAAATGTAGTTAGGCAAATCATTACTGGGTTTTTTTGTGACATCACAGTAAATACATAGCATATCTCAGGATGCCAGGTCCTCAATTCAGTTTTGATGGAATTGACAAATGTAACACATAAATATATAAAAAGTAAGATTTCTCCCCCTTGTTGTAACACAACATGGAAGTAAGCCCAGTTTGTTTCAGTGGAATTTAATTCCCTATGTGTGTTCTTGGGATTGTGGACTTGGCCTCCCTTGGTTACAATAGGACAAAAAAATATAAATCATTTGGAAATTTATTCTTTTTAAAAGAAGTAGAATTTGTGTAGTAGCAAAAGAAAAAGAAAAGGCCCCAATGTTACTAAGAAGTGGGCACTAGCCTGAGTAAGCCATGCTTCTTCTTTTTGTACTTCTGCTATGATATGGGACTAGTGGGTCTCAGTCTGTGTGCTCTGTGAGTCGAAACAACCCCTGGAGCTCACCGATCTGAAATTACAGCAGAAGTGCAAATGCCTCCCATATCTGCTTCCCTTCCTTCCACATAATGTTTGAGCAGGCTTTTCACCATCTTATCCTTATTTCCAAATCCGAAAGCTGCTCTGGGTGGTAGGTTTTACCTGTAAATTTGTAAATGCTGTTTGTTTATATTGTTTCAAGAATGTGAGCAACTTTATACCTCTTTCCTAATTAGCGAACCTGACTAAGGTATTGAAAAATATGTGCTGAGTTTTAAAATACAGTAGCTTAGGCAAGAAATAATAATACAATCACTGTAAAATGATACTTTGCTTTCAGAACAGTTTTAAGAATTTCGCACTGCCTTGAAGTGAATGTATAAGTAAATAAATAACTTTTCTTCAGAATACTAAATGTAATGGGTTGGGTCCAGCTGAGCACTCCCCTGAATGGAAGTCCTTGCATTTCCAAAGAAACTTTAAGCAAAGGCTTGTAGGGACAAAAGAGGGAGGGACAGCACTTGCCAATTTAGGTTACCAGGTGTCTTACTTTACGGAGGACAGACTTCTGTTTGAAAAGCTGCCCATTCCAAGTTCAGTTTAATGTTTAAAAAATAATAAGGGAGAACAGTTAGCTCCTAGACAACAGTCTGAGGAGACACATAGGTCACAGACTCCCGAACACTGCTGAGATTATTCGTATTTCTGCTTAAATTGTTGCAATCATTTCTGAGTTTGCATATATAAATATTAGCATATGCACATTTTGTGCAAATCAGTGCCCTCTTTCACCCTCTCTTTCGCTATGGACTTCCCATTTTTAAGTGATGCGTAAATAAGCACCCTATGCTGGTTTCCACCTGCAGCCCTCTGCCCCACCTCCCATTTTCTTCCAGGGGTTCCCCGGTCCTCTGAAGCAGGTTTTCAGGGCATGGAAGAGAAAGAAAGGACCTGCAAAAATGGCCTTGTCCCCTTTCATATGCAAAAGTTGACCGCACTCACGCATGGATCTGTGAATCTAGCTGTTTTATCACTTCTTTAGCTGTAAATATTTGACAGAAACGTGAAAGCTTTAAAAAGACACCAAAGCACATGTATTGGCCCATTTATGACATAGGAAGGCTTCCATATATATTAGAAAATGATGGTTGTCTTTTAAGAGATGTGTAACATTTCTCAGTATTTTCATTGTTGTTTTATTTGTCAGAGGTGGAGGAGAGTTAGGCCTGAGATGGCATAAAGATGGCAGTAGGACAAAGAAGCACAATGGTATTCAAGACCTCCAGGCCTGCATAAAGTTGTTACATGAACTGGGATATTCTCAGCCAGCGCTTACAGCACTGATGAGTGTGAGTGCTGGAGGAGTTCTTGCAGGAGCTCTCTACAATAATGATCCACACCTTATCAGAGCTATGGTTTTACAGGTGAGATTGCTCCTACCACATTTCATTCCACTCAAGTGCAAAGGTTTTTGCAGGCCGCCTACCCCTGCTTAAAGATCAGAGTGAAGGGGACTTAAAAGGGAAGTGAGAAGAGACTTGCAAAAGCTTCCCTCTCTTCCCTTTTAAGTCTCCAGCCTCACTCTGATCTAAAAGTGGAGGTGGGGGTCCCCTCAGAGGCTTTTGGAAGCCTTCTCACCCCCCGTTTAAGATGGCAGCAAAAAGTAATTTCCCCATCTCTGGCTTAGAGGGTCTGCACCAGGTGTTGGACCAGAAAGACAGACTTATTATTACGTATTTATTAAATTTATACACCGCCCTATACCCACAGGTCTCAGGGCGGTTCACAGGAGAAAATCATGATATAAAAACACAAAATACATAATCAAAATAAAAAGAAGCACCCAATAACACACACACACCCCACACACCAATAACCACCTTGTTGTCCGGTGGCATCCCTGGCCCAGGGAGCCTCTGGTGTGGTGTTGGAGAACTTCAGTATCCATATGGAGGTTGCCACTGAGCCGCCTTGGGACGTCATGGCATTGCCTCAAAGGGTCATCAGCCCAACATGTTTGGCAGGACACACTGTTGGTGTAGTTTTCACTCCCAAGTGGTATGAGAAATGGACCACAGATTGGGGCGGGCTTGGGGGCGCAATGCACACCCTTGTCATAGTCAAATTGTTACATGGTGAAGTTTGAACTACTTGCAGCAATTTCCCCCTGTAATGGTGGTGGGCCCGTTCCAGATGTTTTCCCTTCAGAGACTGATGGCACCTGTGGGGTTGCTGAATACTCTGGGGGTCTTGCAGCAAAGGTAGTTGACGATCTTATTGAATTTGCTTATCCATTTGCTATGGATAACAACAACAACAGTATTTTTATATGCCACCCATCTGACTGGGTTGCCCCAGCCACGCTGGGTGGTTTCCAACAATTATATCAAGATGGAACAGGCATTGTAGTTATTTAAAAGGGCTTACAAGGATCTCTCCAAAGTGGGTGAATGGGCAAATGAAATTCAGTAAGCAAATGAAAAATATTTCTCCTCAGATGTGTTAACCATTAATATGCATGAAGCTTCTACATCTAATTTCTTACAACGACCTAATTAGAGGACCTGGTTAGGTACACTGGGAAATATTGGCAAGCTTACATATTATATCTGGTTTTTTCATTTTATATAGTTTTCTGAAGTTGTGGGGGAAAAAACCATTCATTTTATTCACAGGCCCCATTCCTGGATGTTTTAAATACAATGTTGGACCCTCATCTTCCCCTAACTATTGAAGAACAAGAAGAATGGGGTAATCCTTTGGTTGATGAGACTTGCAAGGAGTATATCCAGAGCTACTGTCCCTATCAGAATATTAGGCCACAGGTACCAGTTCATCTATTCTTAATACCTGTACTACAAAGTGCATTTCAAGCTACTGGGGGGAGGAGGGGAATGAATCTCAATAGCAGTTTTTACAGTTCAGATAGGTTGGTTTTTTTTAGGAATGGTTGTGATCCAAGCCAAGTTAAGAACCTTCAATAGGACGGTACTAAGAAAGTGCTTTAGGCTGCGGATCTGTACACGCTTACCCAGGAGCCCTATTAAAAGCAATTAAACTAACTTCTTAGTAACATATCTAGAATTTCCCTGTAACTCTTCATACTTACTTACTTACCAACATACATAATTTTATCCGTATGGCACCTTTCCACAGTTCAAACCATGCTCAAGGCAGCTTACAACATGAAAAAATGCACAAGTCATGTGCAACCCCTCACGGAAAGTCAGTTCACAGGCAAGCCCGAATTATCCAGGCTCCTTTGCAAAGTAACGAGACATGGAAATGTTATTGCCAAGATCAGATATAAGCCTAAGCAGAGAGAAAGCAAGATTAGGAGAGAAAAAAAGCACCACATCACATCCTTAACAAAATACATCTCTCAGTTGTGTTGAAAGAGAGAGGAGGATGAATTGCAGCAGTGTTGGGCTGGCAAGATGTTCCTTTGAGTTTCTTTCCAGTCTCAGTCATACAAGATGTTTACAGGGGGGTTTTAACAGAAAGCAAGTGCAGTGCTTTACTAAGTCACAGATAAAATCTTTTCATAATTGTCAAATATGACTGGCATGAGTGGTTTCTTCATCTATATAATCAAATCTGTGAAATGCTTCTCTCCAGCTGACATTGCAGAGCGACTTCCACCCAGTTAAAAATTAATTGCTGCACAGTAACTCCATCCTGCTAACTCAGACATTTCCTCTCCTCCCCAACCCCCTCCCTTTGCTCTAGAATTATCCTTCTGCTTTCATCACAGCCTCTGAAAACGATCAACGCATACCTCTGGCTGGGTTATTAAGATACATCTGTAAACTGAGAAAAGCTGTACAAGCTTTCCATGCCCAAGACAACTGCACAAAAGTGAAAGGTAAAATTAGAAGTCTGTGGTTAGCGGAATCATTATATGAGAAAATGTTGCAATGGAAGGACTGTTGCCCCGATCCAACAATAGCATGCATATGTACAAATATTTTTGTCCAATCTGAATTCTTACAATCTCTGAGCAAGAGCTATGCAAACACAACCTTAAATAAGAGCTCTGCAGTTGCACCAACCTTTTCTTCAAGGGACGGGGATGTGGGTCTAGATGCAGTGTTCAGCTTCCTTCCCTACCCCTCCATTCCAAACAGATTATTGGTACCACTGAAAGATCCAATTCGGGTCTCATCAGATTCTCTTCCTGTTCCTTTTTTGCACTTGCTGTTGCTTGCACATACATTACAAAGCAACTGAAGCAAGACCTACTTTAGGACTCTTGTGTGACCCAGCTCAAGGCTTCAGTTCCTCACGAGTAAACAGAGAAGGGTGATGGCTGGATCCTAAGTCACAGTCATGGTGGTTGAAGGGCTGGGTCATGAGGGCTGAAATGCTCAGTAGAAATTACATGGACAAATGGGAGTTTCTGCTGTGTGGACATCTACCATCATCAGATGGGCAAGGTGATGAGGACAGACTTTTTACGGAGAAACAGATTAAATCAGACAAGCACACCTTCTGACCAGAAGCTCGATAAATCTCCCAAGCCCTTGTTGAATGTACATATGGGGAGTGGTAATGTTGGTGTAAATGCATTCTTTGCCTTAAAGTGCATCACATGGAATGGCTATTATGATAATAGCATCTGGGTCACTTTTTTTTTTTAACGGGATGAATGACCAAAATGAGTTTATATTACGAAAGTGCTTTGGAGTGAACAGGTACAGGATACCTTCAAAATATTCCATCCCCATCAGTCATTAAGCATAACGGGTTGTGACAAAATACTGAATTTACTTTCATCACCAGCAGAGTATATACTTGTTTCTACAAGAAAAACACAGCTTCTCCCCCACTCTTGTCTCATCCTTTGTTGGCCTTTTCTGCTTGTTTCAGGACTTCAGATGCCTAATATTCTCTTAGATGTTCAGCCAGGAGGCAGTCATTGTGCTCCATCTTGGGAAGATTCTTTAAATCAGGTATCCTCACTGTGCTCTTTTTTGCAATCAACAAGAGAAACAGCACAGATCAGTGTTATACACTGTGGAGATAATTGCTCTCATGTTGTGAGATAAAAACCGAACCTTCAAGGGTCGTGAACGTTTGAGGAATAATATGTATGCATGTACAGTGTTTGTGATTCCCAAATAACCATCTCAAATCTGCACATCACCACTTATCTACCTAGCACCATCTCTCCTGTGATATCTACACACAGGGCCAGCCTTACCATTAGACAGAATGAAGCAGCTGCTTCAGGTGGCAGATGTTGTGGGGACAGCAAAAGCACCCCCAGCTGTTCCTCCTGAGCCTGCCAGCTATTCCCCTTTGTTGCCATATGGCTTTTCCTGCAGTCCCCAAACTGGCCAGCTACCTTGGGTGCATGGGGGATGCTATCCTATCATCAATGTGGAAGTGAAATTCAGTTGTTGGTCCAGGTGGTAAGGGGACATCCTGTTGCAATTCATCTCAGGCAGCAAAATATATTCAACTGGCCATGTCTGCATGCATCGCCTCTCATTCCTCTCCCTGGTGACTTACTGGGGGGGGAAACACCCTGGAGGGGGTTTAGCATGTATCCTGGAAGGTTAAAGGGAAAACTGAGCAAAACAGTTGAAGTGGGTGAAGCCATTCATAAGCACAAGTGTTTGGCGGCTGTCCATTTTAAGATGAATGCCCCAAAGTCACCTTGAATGGGCACGAGGAGCTGTTATGTGAATTGGTCAGTACAAACTGATCTTGATCCCAGTACTTACCTAGACGAGATGTTAAAAGAGCATTTGCTTGTGTATGACATTAACGCTTCTCGAGCTTTAGACATATTTTAATTGTTCTGCTTTCTCCTTGAGTGTTTCATAAATAATACTTTTCTCCATAATAAATAAGAGGTCCCTTGTTGGAAAAAAAGAGACTCTGCACCTCTTTTTCCATAAATGGAGATGCCTTCTATTCACGATGCACCAACTTCAGATATCACCCAGCAAGAAAAAAATGCTATATCAAAAAAAAAAAAAAAGATCTAATTGGTCATCATCCAACCAGAGGAATCCTACAGATGGCATTTATGCCTTTCTTCTTGAGACGCTCAAGTCATGAGCCAGATTGTCTTCACTAGCATCTAGCATCTGTTTTGGGGGACTGGGGTGGGCAGAGGCCTGGATTCAGCCATTACCCTTCCACCACAAAAGCTGATTGGTGCTGTTGAAAACAGGCTGACTGCACTGTGCAAGGATTGAGCTTCTTAAATCATATACTGCAAATTCAGCACGGAAGCTCTTCCACTTTCATTCCCCCAACACTGGTAGCAGTACTCATATGGGCTTCTTACTATGTATATCAGGAACATGCTATACATACCCATGTAGATGTATGTTTTTGCTAATTATTTATTAATTTAGCTCTTTTGTACCTTTGCAAGCAGTTCTTGGGAGCCTTTATTTTTGCTGAAAACAATCAGTTAGAACAAAACACGAAGGAATTTCAGGGTACGAAAAAGCAACGTGCACAAAAATAATTCTATGTTGCTTTCCCCCTGCACAGTGGAATTCAGCTTGTCTACTTAGCATAGAGTGCATACACACGAGCAAGACACTTTCTTCATCCACTGGCTACAGTGGGAAGAAGCAAAGCAATTTCGAAAGCATTTTTGTGACACTGGCTTCAGACTTGCCACTGCTGTTCTAGTCACAAGCTGTGCTATACCTGACAGTAATGCTCAATTCACAGGAAGCTTTTCTGATCTCAGTGAAAAGCCCATTACAACAGCTGCCATTTTATAAAGAGAATTGAGCAGGAAGAACTCTGATTACTGTACAGGCTGCAGGAGAATCCACATTATTATACCCAATGTTACAGGAGCACGAATTGCACTGGGAGGGAAGCAGCAATAGCGTGGGGAAAGAGGGAGTTATACTTCTCTGAAATGTGCAAAGTGCTATGAAGTGTCTGCTGGTTTTTTCACAGTGAAATGTTTTTCATTGTTTTAGGCTTCGACACAACTAGCATTTGTGTACAAGGAGCTTGGACTGGACAAACGGCAGTAACTCTGCAAAGCTGGAATTTTTCTCCCAAATCCTAAGGCCAACGGAAATAGTTTTGATGGAATAAGAAACTATTTAAACTAATTTTCTATTTAAAATGGGAACGAGAAATTATTTAAAATAATCTATGGGGTTATTTTAGAATTGACTAAAGTATTCCAGAGTAATTTTTCATGAATTTGTAATTACTGTACATATTTTTTCTTAAAATCTGAAAACCCTGTATACCTCCAAATGTCTTTTTTTTTTTTACAAAATAAAAAGTATGTTTACTTGAATTAATTTTATCACACCTTCCACAAGGTTGTTCACAATAATTTCTCTCTTACATCATAGATGTTGGCTTATGTTACAGATGTATGGTGTATTACTATTGCTACAAGTTTGTCGTGGCCTCTGGCTAGAATAAATAAGCACATGAGCTGAACAATATAAAAGAGCAATTGCAAATCATAGAAACCAAAAACAAAACAGTAAAAATAATGACTAAAATATCATAGAGACCAAAAATCAGTAAAGAGGGCAAGCTTACCCCTCAGGCAAGGTATTCTACAATCTGGGAGTTTCCAAGCTGGTTCAAACAGAATGATGCTATTCTTAAGGACATGTAGACTGTAAGCTCATACATCCTTGTGTGGGACTAAGCCTCAGCGGGACTTAACTTGTAAATAGACTAGGATTGCACTGTTAGTGCTTTAAATGTCAAACCTGGCACCATGAACTGAATCCAGAAACAAATGGAATCAATGCAGTTGGTGAAGGACTAGAGTGATACGTTCTGTTCTCCTGTCTCATGTCAGAAGTTTGGCAAAGTTTCCAGATTGTTTTCAAGGGCCGACCTATGTAGAGCTCGTAACAGAATGGTTAAACCATTACAGATGCATTCCTTTTCATTATGCTAGAAGATAATCCCAAATTCTGCATTTATCTCTGCTGCCATGAAGGTAGGAGATGAAGTTTAGCCTACGCGTGTGGCAGACTCATAGTTGGAAGAGACCTGGGAACTAATTCTAGTCCAGCCGCTGCTCAGTGCGTGAAATTATTTCTGATCAGAGATATTGCAAGTAAGTGGAGACAGTGATGCCCCAAAATGACCTGCTACAGTTTTTTTTGTTTTAGTCATTTTTATTGGCTTTTTAAAGTCTTAAGTATAGAACCTAGGATAGAAAAATAAAAAACCGAGAAACACAATACAACTGTCAAGAAAAGGGAGCATGGATGGTACAATCCAATCCAATACAACATAAAAAGGTCATTTTGAGAGTTCCAAATCTCAAGGGAAGCCTCCAAGTGTCACTGCAAGTGGTGCGTATTGATGTATATAATGTAATTTCACCAAATAGCATGAAAAGCATCATGTTTAGCTGTACCCTGTGGCGCTCGAAATTGACAAGTGATCTTTTCAGATATAGCAGCGTTCCAAACATTTTTTGTGCCAAAGTGCAAGGTTCCAAATTCTGCAAAGTTTTCCATTTTTGGACAGCTGGCAAACAAGTAACAAGTAATTAAAAACGCACACATACATACCCAAAAGCTATCTAAACACAGCATTCAAATTTGGTCCTTCAAAGCTGCTGCCCCTTTTGTAAAGAAATTACAACTCATAGATTTGGAACAAACCATTGCCACTTAGCAATACGCATAGAGTAAATTGAAGGCGCTTGAATAGCATGCCTTTTCTGCAACAAAACACTTCTCTTTGAAAGCTTCCATCTGGTGGATGGGTTCGCTTGTCCAATATTCCAAAATGAGTCCTTCTCCCTTTTCAGTTGCAACTGCTTTGGTATTTACGACTCTGCCACTGTTGACAACATTCGTGCTTAGCTTTACAGTAGCTTTGGAGGGAATACCAGGAACTGAACCCTGCAAATCTGTTACGGTCTGCAGTCCGAAATTTAGGACCACCATAAACACTTGATCTAACCCATCCAGTTCCCTCACATATGCAAAGACATCGCGGTCATTCCAAACGTAACACATCCATCCTCTAAAAATGGGAAGCTCATTGGCACGAATGGAACTGAGCTCTCGATACAAGCTGAGTGTAGAATTCTGTTGACTCTCTTGCTCCTGTAATGTAATGGTTGCATCCTTTAGTCAATTCTCAGATGCTGAAAGTAAAATCATTTCTCATTCTATCCCTGCCTGTGACCTCGGCTGCTCCTACTCTACCACCCTCAGTCAGCCAAAGGTCTACTGCCCCCTTCAATGACTTTTCTCCTTGCCACCCCTATGCCTCCCTGCCCATGGTGCCACCTCACCTGCTGCCTTCAAATGACACTTGTGCACATTCTTCTCTCTCGGCCTTTGTCAACCTCTCCCTGCTCTGTTGTTTCCCCATTATCTGTTTTAGACTGAAACCTCCTTGAGAGCATATGTTACCTCTATAAGACACCATGTGCATTCTGAGCCTATGTGCAGCATTATGCACAAGCCTCAGCTGATTGATCGGGGGGGGGGCGAATTTTAACTGCTGTGATTAATTTTAACAGTTAAAGTTGCCAGTTATTTTTAGCCTTTTTATTGTGGTGGCGATGTGGGTTAAACCACAGAGCCTAGGACTTGCTGATCAGAAAGTCGGCAGTTCGAATCCCCGCGACGGGGTGAGCTCCCGTTGCTTGGTCCCTGCTCCTGCCAACCTAGCAGTTCGAAAGCACGTTGAAGTGCAAGTAGATAAATAGTTACCACTCCAGCAGGAAGGTAAACGGCGTTTCCGTGTGTTGCTCTGGTTCGCCAGAAGCGGCTTAGTCATGCTGGCCACATGACTCGGAAGCTGTACGCCGGCTCCCTCGGCCAATAAAGTGAGATGAGCGCCGCAACCCCAGAGTCGGTCAAGGCTGGACCCTTTACCTTTATTGTGTTCTCAAATGGGCTCTCAAGTTAAACGTACCATCATTCATTTTTTTCAGGCTATTTAGTGTGTTACTGTAATATGGAAGGAAGGATAAAATATTTTCTTACAGCAATATGTGGCTGCTTTATTAAATTGTAAGATACTTTACTCTTTCTGATAGGGCAATAAAGCATCTATATTGAGGTATAAGCAATAGGCAAATGTTAGAATGAATCAACTTACAGTGCAATCCTATACATGTCCACCTGGAAGTAAGCCCTAGTTAGTTCAATGGGGCTTACTCTAGGTAAATAGGTATAGAATTGCTGTAGACAAATGCCATCTTAACCTCAGAAGTAAGTTCCACTGAATTCAATGATGCTTGCTTCTAGGAAAGTGGAAATCTGGATTGCAGCCTTACTTCCATACAAGTGTGTTTCAGATTGCAGCCTAAAATGATTTAATTGTCTGCCAGTCCTAGGTAAGTGTAATGCATAAGCACACACCAATTTCCCATACAATTTGTTTCAGGCTTAATAGCTACTCCTTCCCATCAACTCTGAAGGTGGAAAGAGGGTCACTGCTCTGGGAATCATCCTGAGTTTTACTTCTGTGCATGTGAGGGGGCCTCATTCAAACTGGGGCTGGATTGTCACACTTACATTTTTAAGTTTCTTGATAATACTGGCCCTGCTAAAGAAAATAATTTGTAATTCATTTGAACAAGAGAGAAAAGTGCTTCAGTCATCATACTTACCTTCACATTTATATTTGGATAGTCAGGATTTACAGGTATCCAGGCTGAGTTGCCTTCACTAAAGCCAGCATTAAGAGTATCATCCCACTGCATGGGTGATTTTTCTGGAAAGGTTGCCTTGAAAAAACCAAGAAAACATTATTCAAGGCTAATACGGGGTCACACACAAGTCAATTGTACACAGGGGGCGGGATGCCTGTACTTCAGGTGTGGTCTGACCAAGGCAGAATAGAATGGTACTATTACTTCCCTTGATCTGGACACTATACTTCTGTTGATGCAGCCTAGAAGAGCGTTAGCTTTTCTTTTGCTGCTGCATCACACTGTTGGTTCATGTCTACTAACACTTCTAGATCCTTTTCACATGTACTGCTGGCAAGCCAGGTGTCCCCCAACTTATACTGGTGCAGCTGGTTATTCCTGCCTAAGTACAGAACCTGACATTTGTCCCTCTTTAAATTCTTTTTTTGGGGGGGGGGGTAGTTTTCCAATCTGTTAAGGACATCCTGAATCCTGATTCTGCCTTCGGAGGCATTAGCTACCCCTCCCAGTTTGGTGTCATCTGCACATTTGATGAGCATCCCCTCAATTCATACATCCAAGTCATTTCTAAAGACTCTGAACAACAACGGGCCAGGACAGAACCCTGTGGGACCCCAGTTGTCACTTTTTTCAAGGATGATGAGGAACCATTAATGAGCACTCTTGGGCTTGATGTTCTTGGACTCCAACTTGCATCAGCCCCAAACAGCATGGCCAATGGTTAGGGATGGTGGCAGTCATAGTTCAACAACATCTGGAAGGCCACCAGTCCTGTTTTAGGAGAAACAAGAACAACAGAGGCATTGGGGAGGGGGGAATTAACAGCACTGGGAAAGTCGAGATGGCTTGATCATCAACGAAGGGTGAAACATCAGCAGCATCCTCAGTAGCATGGTTATTCCATATGGGAGTGGAATTCAAGAATTTTCAAACTCACATTTTCTGATGTGGTATCTTCCATTCCAATTTCTTCACCGTAATAGGTTGTAGGTGTTCCAGGAAGAGTTAAAAGAAGCATGTTGATGACATTTATGTATTCCTTCCCAATCCGAGAGGAAATTCGAGCACTGTTGGGGTTTCCAGCCTAACAGGAAAGTATATTGTTTTATCAGACTCCAAAGGCACCACCTCAATAAAAGCCATGTAGATAAGGGATAGGATAACTTTTTTCCACCCACAAGCCCCAGTCCCTGATGGGAAACCTGGGGGCTGCAGGCCATTGCTGGGTGACTTTAAAAGGGGAACAGACAAATTCACAGAGGGCAAGGTTATCAATGGCTACCACCCACAATGGCAATATTCCTTTGAATACCAGTTGCTAGGAATCAAAAGTTGAGGAGAATGCTGTCGTACACAAGTTATGCTTGTGGGCTACCCATGGACATCTGACCAGTGTGAGAATAGAACTCTAGACTAGATAGCATATCCTGCGAGTGTCCCAGAAAAAACAGGACATCCCATTTTTTTCTCACGAGAGAATGGCAGACAATTCTAGTTTGCGCAGTTTCCCCCAGGAAAAAAAGTGCTTTTCAGGGCTGCAATCTCATGCGGCACCCCAAAATGTATGTTTTTGGGCACTGTGCCCCCAATACACTTTTTCAGGGGGGAATTATGGTGCAATATCATGGTGCCCAGAATGGTTGCCGTTCTCTCACAAGAGAAAATGGGAAGATGATGTCCCAGTTTTCGCCTTCAAGGTGTGTGTGGGGGGGGTACGTATGAGATAGGCCTTTGGCTTGATCCCACAGGACTCTTCTAGTGTTACTGTGTCTGGAGACAAAAAATGAGTGGAACATTGAATGTGTCTTAGCTTTGTATAGTAGGACACATGGCAGCCAGGCAAGAGGAGCAGGAACAGCAAGGGGAGTGGCCTGGGAAGGGGGTGTGGCCTAGAGAGAATCCTGCGACCTGGAAGTCTGCATTTGACCCAGGTCCTGAGGTTTCCCAACCCTGGTTTGAACCATATCTTGTTATAGCAGTATGAAATTAATGACTGTTTGAACTAGTGAAGTCTGCCTTTCCCATGAGCATTGTCTTTCTTTTTTAATGTCCTGTACTATGGAGTACTTGGTTAGACTATAGCCCTCCATGGAAATATATTTTATTGTATATATTGACTGAGTGCTTACATGTTTTTTAATCACAGCACTCAATATTCACAATAAAGCTGGTTTAATATTGCTTTCCGCTACAAGAGATTTTGCTCCAGCAGAGCAGAGGGAATAAATTGTTCCAAGGCCCCTAAATACAAAGCAATGGTGAAGTCTAATTATCAAAGCCAAATAAACTGTGTGCGACAAAATATTAAATTTAAACAGCAGGGTACCTAATTTTTTCTCACAAAGGTACAAAATGGAGCACAAACATACAAACGCAGTGTCATCATTTTGATCATTTAAAAAGTTTTCAGTATTCTGCTGTACTAGGGGAGATTGTCATGTTGATTTAATTTATTGGACCCCAGTCCAGGGAGCCATGGGACTGACGCCTTATTCCCAGAAGGGTTTTTGAGGGGATTTTTTTGCTAAACTTCACACTCTCACCGTTGTATAACCAAAGCCAATCCAAGACACTTTTCATCCTGAGACAAAGGACAAGATGGCAGCCCCACCCTTTGATATACAGAAGCCAACTGGACTGGCAGCTGACAGCAAAGCATTCTTTACCACACTTGAGGGCCGCAGGCTAGCTTGGAGGATGCAGAACAAGCAACATGGGACAGACAGAAAGGCCCTCCAACTTATCGCCACTGCTCCCTGCCCCCTCCACATCACTATCTGTCGGCTCAGACAGCTGCCTCACTCTGCCAAATGGTAGGGCCAGCCCAGTGGACATGGCATACCACCTTTGACATGCGGCGAAGGGGTTAAAAGCAGCCATCTTTAGGAAGCCTGCAGCTCACTGGGTGTTCTTAACTATTTCTGGGCTTTACTCTGCCTCACAAAATATTTGTGGACATATAAAGGGATAACCACCCTATCAATAATGCTGCGATAAATTTAAAGGCAAGAGAGGATGCAAATATGATTAAATAAATAAAACAAGCAATTATTTGGCCACCTGCAAATGTCATAAAAGGTGGTGTGCCAAGCTGGGAGACGATCATAAACCATCACCAGAAGCTTACCGCCCAGTTCGGCCATTTGCCTTCCGGCATATTCTTCATCCACAAAGACACAATTTCAAAAATGCCATTTCCTGATATTTCTTGCATGTTCATGAGGTAGAAGTTGAAAGGGAAATCTGCTTCTTGAATAAAAGGTGTCCCATAATACATCATGGTTCTCTCAACGTCACCATGGTCATTTGCCTCCGTGCCCATAAATCTTGAAAAGAGGACAACATCTGTTTGGTTTTCTTGCCCGTGGTTTTCAGAAGTGGCATTCATTTGATATAACAAAACAGAAAATGGAAAACCTGCCACAGGACTTAATAACAGAACACAGGGCTTTGATTCTCTTTGAATCCCAATAATGATTTACATTTTACATTGCAAAGTTCTCACAAGGCAATGTAACAATTACTGGACTGAATCCAGACTCAGCATGAACAGAGATATGCTTGTGGTATGTTCCCACAGGTAGAAGGAGAGGGGGTGTTCCCTTGAAAAGCAGTTTTAGGGAGTTGGTGGACCATCCATAACAGTTTAAAAACTCTTTACCTTTTTGTTTTTACCATACCAGTACAGGAGATGGCCCAAGGGACTGCAGGGGGAAAGGGTGATCAGGAAAAATTGCCTTCCCACTGTCCTTCCTCCAGCAGGAACCTTTGCTGGACTGGAGTCCCTCTAGTGCAGCCTTTTTCAACCTGTGGGTCCCCAGATGTTGTTGAACTACAACTCCCATCACCCCTAGCTAGCAAGGCCAGAGCTCAGGGATGGTGGGAGTTGTAGTCCAACAACATCTGGGGACCCACAGGTTGAGAACCGCTGCTCTAGTGGTATAGCTAGATCATTTAAGACTCTGGACTTGTTGGTCTTATGGGACCTCCTCTCCTCAGATAGCAGTGTGTGTTATTTCACTTACTTCTAAACGTGGTAAGCCAACTGCATTTGAGGGGGCGCTGTTGTGGGGCCATAGATGCCTGCCCCAAGTCCTGACCTGATGGTACCATTGTTGGGATCTAGTGAATCACATCCAGCACTTTTCCCCCAGGGGGCTCTCAAGGGTACGCAGTGCCAGCACCCCTTCTTTTTTTGGTTAAAAAGTGTGACACTGTAACAACTTCATGGTGAGTTCCGGCACCTTTGGGGGGGGGGGAGCATTGGCATCTATCTCAAAATGGCTCTCAAGGCATCTCCTCTGTCTGTGGTGAAATTCAGTTCTCCCATATCTGAACTGTTCCATGCTGGAAAATGTTCAGCCCCCATCCAGAGTAATTTATTGTGCTAGGGTCCATTGAGAAGAGCAAATAATTGGAAGGGGACTCTGGTCAATAAACGGATGGAACTCTGTAATTTCACTTGGGCCTCTGAAATCTTGGCCAAAAATCTTGACCTCTCAACAGCTGGAAGGGTTAAGTACACTGAAAATCAAAAATGTTCTAATTCCACAGGAGTCAGACACTGAGTACAGCTGGTGCCAAAACAAGGCATTCCCGTTCTAGGGACATCTTTTAGACCAGGAATGTCCAAAAGGTCGACCACAATCAACAGGTCGACCCCCTGTTGTTAGAAGTCGATCACAGTCGATAGCGAGCTCATTTTTGTCTGTGGGGGGAAATGAGCATTCGGCCCCGCCCCCTCCCTCTCCCCTTTATCTGCACACGATTTCAAGAACAGAAGATGGAGTTTCCACTGGCAGGATGACTTTATGATTATAGATTGATGTTGCAGCCCCCCCCCCAAAAAAAAGCCTCCCCCCAAAAAGCTCAGCAACTTTGACCTGTACCCCTAAAAAAGGTTGACAATTTAGATTTTCCTCCCTAAAAAAACCTCAAGAACTCTGACCTGCCCCCCCCCCATGGGTAGATCACTTCCAGTTTTTTATTCTGTGAGTAGATCACAGTCTCTTGGGAGTTGGACGTCCCTGTTTTAGGCTAATACGATACTTATCATTATCAAATCCAATGATGAAGGACCAGTTGCAACTGGACACTGAACTGTAATGATAAATCATTAAAAAACGTGATTGCATACTTACTTGAATACACATTGACAGTACAACTGGCTGATCATTCACCTATATCAGGTTTTGGCTAACCTTTGGCCCACCAGATGTTGTCACACTCTCCCTTGGGCCCCATCCTCCTCCCTGTTGACTTCTGCAAAGGCAGCACTGAGACCAGGACCCCATCCGCGCTGCACATTTAAAGCGGTGTCATATCTCTTTCAACTGTCATGGCTTGCTCCAAAGAATCCTGGGGGTTGTAGTTTGTTAAGGGCGCAAGGTATTGTTAAAAGGTACAGTGGTGCCCCGCAAGACGAATGCCTCGCAAGACGGAAAACCCGCTAGACGAAAGGGTTTTCCGTTTTGGAGGCGCTTCGCAAAACGAATTTCCCTATGGGCTTGCTTCGCAAGAAGAAAGCCCATAGGGAAATCTCCGGGGACCTCTTTTAAATGCTAGCGGTGGGGAGCAAAGCCTTTTCCCCCCCTCCGGCCTTCAGAAGAGGTCCAGGAAGGCCGGCGGGGGCCGAAAGGCTTTGCTCCCCACCGCCAGCATTTTAAAAGCAGTCCGGGATAGCAGGGAAGCGCTTCCCGCTATCCCGGATGGCTTTTGAAGGCAGGCAGGGGGGAGCAAAGACTTTTGCCCCCCGCCCGCCTTCAGAAGAGGTCCTGGACCTCTTCTGAAGGCGGGCGGGGGGCAAAAGTCTTTGCTCCCCCCTGCCTGCTTTCCGGGAGAGCGGAGAAACGCTTTCTCCGCTTTCCCGGACGGCTTTTGAAGGCAGGCAGCGGGGGGGGGGAGCAAAGACTTTCGCCCCCCACCGGCCTTCAGAAGAGGTCCTGGACCTCTTCTGAAGGCGGGCGGGGGGCAAAAGTCTTTGCTCCCCCCCCCCGCCGCCTGCCTTCCCGGGAGAGCGGAGAAACGCAGCGCTGCGTTTCTCCGCTCTCCCGGGAAGGCAGGCAGGGGGGACAAAGACTTTCGCCCCCCACCGGCCTTCATAAGAGGTCCAGGACCTCTTCTGAAGGCCGGTGGGGGGCGAAAGTCTTTGTCCCCCCTGCCTGCCTTCCGGGGGCTTTTAAATCGCCCCGGGACAGCGGAAAATTCCTCCGCTGCCCCGGGGCGATTTTAAAATGCTGGCGGGCAGCAGCGCTGCCGCCCGCCAGCATTTTAAGATCACCCCAGACAGCGGAGGAATTTTCCGCTGTCCCGGGGTTTTTAAAATGCTGGTGGGCGGCAGCGAAGGCTTCGCTGCCGCCGGACAGCATTTTAAAATCGCCCCGGGAGCGGAGAAGTCTCCGCTGTCTGGGGTGATCTTAAAATGCTGGCGGGCGGCAGCGCTGCTGCCCGCCAGCATTTTAAAATCGCCCCGGGGCAGCGGAGGAATTTTCCGCTGTCCCGGGGCGATTTAAAAGCCCCCGGGAAGGCAGGCAGGGGGGACAAAGACTTTCGCCCCCCACCGGCCTTCAGAAGAGGTCGGGGGACAGACTGTCCCCGGACCTGGTCTGAAGGCGGTTTCCATAGGAACGCATTAATTGATTTTTAATGCATTCCTATGGGAAACCGTGCTTCGCAAGACGAAAAACTCGCAAGACGAAAAGACTTGCGGAACGAATTAATTTCGTCTTGCGAGGCACCACTGTAAAGGTAAAGGGACCCCTGACCATTAGGTCCAGTCGTGGCCGACTCTGGGGTTGCGGCGCTCATCTCGCTTTATTGGCCGAGGGAGCCGGCATACAGCTTCCGGGTCATGTGGCTAGCAAGGTATTGTTAGAAGGCCCCTATTCCCTTCACAGAGCTAAAGTTCCCCATGGTTTAACAGTCAACCCCTCTTCCCAGGGAACTCTGGGAACTGCAACTCTCCGAGGGGAATACAGGACTCCTAACGACACTCAGTACCCTAAACAGACAACACATCCCAGGATTCTTTGGGGGGAAGCCATGGCTGTTTAAAGTGGTGAGTGCGGATGGGGCCCGAGGAGGAGGAAGCTGGGCAGCCAGCGCCACCCGCTGGACTGGATGTAAGAAGGCAGGTGGTTGGGGGCTGGCTGAGAGCAAGCTGGGTTTGGTGGGGCAGTGCTCCATTTGCCCTAAAAGGCCAGACTTGACTGGCAGGCCATGACATAACTAATAAGGCTTCCCCTGAAAATTGTAGTCATGGGTAGGCAAAATGAGGCCCAGGGGCCAGATCCGGCCCAATCGCCTTCTAAATCCAGCCTGCGGACGGTCTGGGAATCAGCGTGTTTTTACATGAGTAGAATGTGTGCTTTTATTTAAAATGCATCTCTGGGTTATTTGTGGGGCATAGGAATTCGTTCATTATTTTTCTTCAGAATATAGTCCAGCCCCCCACAAGGTCTGAGGGACAGTGGACCGGCCTCCTGCTGAAAAAGGTTGCTGACCCCTGATCTTAGTGGATTGCCAGGTCTGTATGAGAGAAGGCATTCTTCCAGATGGTTCCAGTGAGTTCCAGTGAGTTCCTGGGATGGGGACATTCACTCTTACCTGCTAACGTTTTCAGACTGCTTCCTAGGAAAAGGGGGCAACTTTTACCATCACATGAAAAGAATAAGGAATGAAGACGTTGTGGTATTGTTACCTGTATCTTCCAGGCTCACTGCTGAACTTATCCATGGTGTGCCGAAAACTGCGGACAATATCGTGCATGCCAACCTGAGTGGTGGTGTAGTCGTGATACAGTTCAGAATAGGCTGTGATAGTGTCCTTGAAGAGCAATAGGATATTTGTCATTACTCCTCTTCCTAACTTTCTAGGCCCTTCCAGAGAGAGACATCTGAGACAATGGCTGCAATCCAGAATGTTCCTCTCAGAAGGTGTCCTTTATAATACCACCACACTTCTTCCCCCTCCCTCCCTCAAGTTATAAAAGAACTGCAGTGTGAGTGTTTCTTCTTTTTTAAAAAAGGTGGAGGGGGACCTAGAATTTTGAAATGGATAAATCAGTCTATTTCTGGCCTGCGCCGTTTTCACCACCACTCGCTCCTAAATCTATTCTGTTCAATTTCTGCATTAATTTGCAAATTTGTAATAAATCCTTGTGGAAACGAATCTTTCCTTTTAAATACATATTTAGATTTTGCTTTCTTTTTAAAAATACATTTCTAAATGTATTATCTCCCAATACATTTTAACATTTAATATAAGAGCTGCATCAGAACATTCAGGAAGTCCAAAGTCCAATGGATGACCAAGTTCGGATCCACACATTGGCCCAGGAAGTGCTGACCAGGTCAGTCCCTACTGCAATTCACAATATTTAAAACTACCTTTTAATTTCATACATTCATATCCCACCTTTCTTCTATTGTGGAACCACAGGTGCCATATATATATGGTTTATAGGAGGTCATGAATGTCTAGTTAGAATTGAGTCCTATAACTTTCCAAAAGTCTTGGAGGCAATGCCCAAGAACATCTGAAGCTAAATAATACCACTGGTCCATCTCTTCCAGTCCCAGTTGTAGCCTTCCAAGGTCTCTGGCAGAGCCCATATGGACATAGGAAGAGCCTTGCTGGATCTGAGCAAAGGTCCATCTAGTTCAGCCTTCTAACAGTGGCAAGCAGGTGCCTCTGGGAATCCATAAGAAGGATGTGAACCCAACAGCTGACACACCCCCTTCCCGGTTTGTCCACAACACATGGTGTTCAGAGCATAGCTGTCAACTTTTCCCTTTTCTTGCAAGAAATCCTATTTGGAATAAGGGAATTTCCCTTTAAAAAAGGGGAAAGTTGACAGCTATGGCTCAGAGGTACATTGCCTCTGAGAATATAAACTGCCTCTGTGCCTATTCAGCTAGGACAGCTCACTAACAAAATGTAAGGAATCCTTATCGGTCCAAAGTGTGTACTACTGTAAGAGGACGAAGGAGAAAAATTGTTACCGGATTTTGGGATTTATTGACTTGAGGCTCATCTCTCAGATGCGTTGCTTCCAACAGGAATTTGACCGTACTAATGCTAAACCCATCGACGCCTTTGCCGAGCCAAAATCTGATAACCTCCTAAACGGATAGAAGAGGCAGGATTGTTTTGTGTTGTGTCAGAAATCACAGCAAATACATTTCATGTATTTTGAGTTTCGTAAAAGAAATGTAGATTGGCTTAAAGCTCTGTCAACAAGAGGTGTGGGGAACCTTTGACCCTGCAGATGTTACAGAGCTACAGCTCCCTTCATCCCTGGCCTTTAGCCATGCTTCCTGGAACTTGTGGGATATACAACAGGGGCTCCCAAACTGTGGTCTGCAGACAATTCAAGGTCCACAAGGTTCACTCAGGTGGTCCATGGAGTGTTTGCAAAAGTACATGGAGGGAGGGGCTGCTTGGAGAGAGTTGCAGTGGAAAGTAAAGACCTTTGTGCTTCTCCATGCTAATTCTTCACTACATATCTCCCGCTCCTGGAGCTGTTTTTCATAGAAGCAGCCTATTAGCTTTTAAGACATGGCTGCACGCCACATGTACTTTAGCCCTTATTATGGGCACTCAATAGAGGAAGTTTACTACCTTATGATAATCATGTGTGGTTATAGAAGTTGCAGTCTTATGATGAGATTTTCTGCATGGAACAGGGGAGTGGACTGACCTAAAACAGATCTAGATCTGGACAGAAGGAGTTTGATCCAGAGAAGTTGAAATCAGGACAGGAAGTTAGTCATGACTAACCATGATTCCAACGGGAGCTAAATGCAACTAGCACCCTCTGGATTGTACTCAAGGTCGGTTTGGAAACAACAGATTTTTAAATAAATAAATAATTTTTTATTTATACCCCGCCCTCCCCAGCCAAGACCAGGCTCAGGGCGGCTAACAACCAATAATAAAAACAAGTTGATTAAAATACAATTTAAAAGATTAAGATACAACATTAAAACATTAGGATGCAGTCTCTTCATAGGAGGAGAAAGGAAAAAAGAAAAAGAAAGAGGGGGAGGGAATCAAATTGGCTCCAAGCCAAAGGCCAGGCAGAACAACTCTGTCTTACAGGCCCTGCGGAAAAAATCAGATCCTGCAGGGCTCCGGTCTCATGAGACAGAGCATTCCACCAGGACGGAGCCAGTGTTGAAAAGGCCCTGGCTCTGGTTGAGGCCAATCTAACTTCCTTAGGGCCTGGGACCTCTAGGGTGTTGCTATATGTGGACCTTAAGGTCCTCCGTGGGGCATACCGGGAGAGGCAGTCCCGTAGGTATGAGGGTCCTAGGCAGTGAAGGGTATGAGGGTCCTAGGCACCTTAAATCTGACCCTGTATTCCACTGGGAGCCAGTGCAGCTGGAAAAGCACTGGGTGAATATGCTCCCATGGCAGAGACCCCGTGAGGAGCCTCGCTGCAGCATTCTGCACCCGCTGGAGTTTCTGGGGCAGCTTCAAGGGCAGCCCCACGTAGAGCGAATTACAGTAGTCAAGCCTGGAGGTGACCATCGCATGGATCACTGTGGCCAAGTCGGGGCGGGAAAGGTAAGGGACCAACTGCTTGATGCGGCGAAGGTGGAAAAATGTCGCCTTGGCTGTTGTTGTAACCTGCGCCTCCATGGAAAGGGAGGCGTCAAGGATTACACCCAAACTCTTAACGGAAGGCAATGGCACTAACTGGGATAAAGGACTTGAGAGCACTTCCATAGTGTTTCAGTATAATTATTTAACCTAGAGCCCTTCAAAAATTGTTAGAAGAGCTGGCTATTAAAAAATGATAATAAAGCAATGATATCAGCAGGATTTTCAAACATGCTCATTATTCCCCATTATATTATATATTAGCAAAACAGGTAGCATCAACAAATCATATTGCGTGATCCAAAGACCATGTGCTTGCCTTCGTGATCAGAAGGCAATTGATTGCTTACATGAATTTCTTCTTCAACATCTGGGTTACGGAAATTTAAATCCGGCTGCTCTTTTCCAAACTGGTGGAAGTAACACTGGTTTCTCACTTCGTCGTACTGCCAACTGGAGTTCCCCAACACGCTCACCTGATTACATACAGAACACAATATCTTTTTTAAAAATCAGACTATTTAGAATCATTGTTGTTATAATTAGTAAAGGTAAAGGGACCCCTGACCATTAGGTCCAGTCGTGGCCGACTCTGGGGTTGCAGCGCTCATCTCGCTTTATTGGCCGAGGGAGTCAGCATTTGTCCACAGACAGCTTCCGGGTCATGTGACCAACATGACTAAGCCACTTCTGGCGAACCAGAGCAGCACATGGAAACGCCGTTTACCTTCCCGCTGAAGCAGTACCTATTTATCTACTTGCACTTTGATGTCCTTTCGAACTGCTAGGTTGGCAGGAGCAGGGACCGAACAATGGGAGCTCACCCTGTCACGGGGATTTGAGCCGCCGACCTTCTGATCAGCAAGTCCTAGGCACTGTGGTTTAACCCACAGCGCCACCCACGTCCCTTGGGTTATAATTAAGGATGCGCCGGGGCCCAAATCTCAAATCATGCCTAACTGGAGGAATCTGGGCCTCGTTCAAGGAAAGATAGCCCTGGATAGCTACTGCCATCCAGGGTTGCCGGAGATTCAGCACCCCCGCCTCTCTCGCTCCATTCTAGTGTTATTGTGGCACCAGCTGCAGCTTGGCACCCAGTGTGACCCTCAGACCACCTCTGCTCCCCTTCTCCCTTCTTCTTCTGTATGTTAAAAATATGCGCTGGAAGTGTGTCAGTTGCTGTGAGTGCCATTCATGGAAGAAAGGTGGCATACAGGCATTTCAATAAATAATGCATGGAAATAATCAAATTAATAATAATAATAAAATAATAAAATTTTATTTCTATCCTGCCCACCCCAGCTGAAGCCGGGCTCAGAGTGGCCAACAACAATAAAAGCAACACAGTTCACATAAAATCACAATCAATCAATTGAAATGCATTCTAAAATCAATTCAAAATCAAATTAATGGCAACCATTGGGAAATAGTGTTTATTTTGGGAGTGGGGGGAGGGAGTCAAGAACTCAGAATGGGGCTGCCACCTTGTCTTATGCGCGACTTTTTCTTTGTCTACAATTAAACAGTCACCCAGAGGGGCAGCATCCAAAATGGGCAACAGGAAAACACAATGTGCTGGTCTAATTTCATTTATATATAAGCCAATGAAATAAAAAAACCAAATGTACAAAACATTTGGGTCCTAGCTCAGTTGAAGAGCACCTGCTCTTCATGTCGAAGGCTCCAGCTTCAGTCCCTAGCATCTCCTGATGGGGCTGGGGGAGATCCTTGTCTGAAATGCTAGAGACCCGCTGCCATTCAGTGTAGGCCAGGGGAAGCCAATGTAGATGGGGGTTGCAGTCCAGCAATGTCTGGAAGCAGGCATGTTGCCTATGCGCCGACTCAGACAAAGCCACTTCCTAGGTTTGTTGGTTGGTTGAATTTAATTTTTAATTTAATTTTGACAAAGTAATAATCATAAATAAATAAGGGTAAAAATGTCACCTTTCCAATAAAGGTCTGTATAGTTAAAGCTATGGTTTTCCCAGTAGTGATGTATGGAAGTGAGAGCTGGACCATAAAGAAGGCTGATCGCCGAAGAATTGATGCTTTTGAATTATGGTACTGGAGGACTCTTGAGAGTTCCATGGACTGCAAGAAGATCAAACCTAGCCATTCTGAAGGAAATCAGCCCTGAGTGCTCACTGGAAGGACAGATCCTGAAGCTAAGGCTCCAATGCTTTGGCCACCTCATGAAAAGAGAAGACTCCCTGGAAAAGACCCTGATGCTGGGAAAGATGGAGGGCACAAGGAGAAGGGGACAACAGAGGACGAGATGGTTGGACAGTGTTCTCGAAGCTACAAACATGAGTTTGACCAAACTGTGGGTGGCAGTGGAAAACAGGAGTGCCTGGCGTGCTCTGGTCCATGGGGTCACGAAGAGTCGGACACGACTAAATAACTAAAGAACAACAAAAATGTGCACCCCACCACTGAGACCATTCCATTGTAACTATCCAACCTCCCAAAATTTCAACACTTCTTGCTATGGTTTGACCCCTTTCCATTTTAACAGTACAAATTCTACAAACACCCTCCATATCTCCTCGAAATAATTTCTCCTGCATATTCCCCATCTTACCTTAATGGCACATGTTAATTTATCATTAATAGCTATATCCCACACCTCTTTATACCATTCTTCCATTTTATATTCTGCTTGCCTCTTCCACTTCCTAGCTTTAATAATGTGCGCAGCTGTCAATAAATTTGTGAGCAAGTCCTTCATGGCCTGCGAACCTTCCACCCCATCGTAAATTGATAATAATGCTACCTCTGGACTTTTGGTCAGCTTTAAACCAGAGATTTCTGTTATCTCCTTAAACACCCTTCCCCACCCCTCAAATGTAAGTATTTACACTTCCTGGCATCCCCTCCAACATAACACCAAATATTCCTTGTTAGCTTCCTATGTTTGTAAAGCTCATTTTACAAAGTGCAAACACACTACAGGGCAAAATGTTTAAAATAAAATTACTTCTCAATACAGATTTGTTTGCCAAAATCACAATTTGTGCTCTGGCCTGAAACACGTTGAAGGGCATGTTACGGCAAAACAGGGCAGTGTTTTCTGAAACTGTCCTCTGCAGCCGTTTCCCAAACTGCTCCAGCCTCAGATTAAAATGTGGGAAATGAGAGCAGAGTTTTCATCCTAGTGAAACCAGTGTCTGACATCTTTGCATTACAGAAACAGAAAAGAGTGATCTAACAATGAGCCGGTTTGTTTGATTCTGATGTCATGTTTGGCAGGGGGAAGAGACAGCTGTGATGAGGAGGCTCCTAGGCTGGCGTGCCCACTGGAACAAGGGCTATGTCACAACGAACTAGCCATGCGAAATGTGTCGCTTCCTGCCAACAGGTTTCTACAGAGAGCGGCCGAAAGTAGCCAGAAAAGCAGACTCGAAAAAGAATTAAGATCAAACGAAGCAGAAAACAAGCAACAGCAACTAATGCTTCAACAACCAAATCACTTACGTGACACATGTGTGCTTGGGAGGGCAAAATATCTCATAAGAAGCTGAATTTCACATCTCTTGATTGGAAATGCTTGCTGTTTAATAACATCACAACGCTTACAATGCTATTACTGATTAACAGGTTGATCCTAAATCTGTTTAGTCAGAATTCACTCCCTTTGACTTATTCCCGAGTAAGTGCGCACAGGACTAAACTCTTAATTGATAGAGCAGTCTATTGGAGTCAGTGGACTTTTGTTCCCAGCCAATGTTTTCGGGAACAAAGTATTCTGTAACCATGTGATTTTACAATTCAAGTTGTGTGTGTGTTTGTTCTCATTTTGAGCTGAAGTTGCTATTACAGTAACACTGCTTAGCAAATTATATATATTATGTCTCTATATATTATACATATGTTAATAGCAGTCCTAATGAAATCAGGCTACATAAGAGGAGATGACCTGCTACAGCCAGACATACCGTAAATGTGAATGGCATTTACTGGGAAAGCTGAGCTGCCGTGATCAAAGCAGAGGTTGTTTGCAAGAGCAAGGAGGCTGTCTATCATTGAGGGGAAAAAGGGAGACCAATACTATTTCATAAGAGGAGCCTGCTAGATCAGGCAAGGGCCCATCTAATCTAGCATCCTCTTGCGGTTTCCAACAACTAGTATTCAGAAGCATATCGCCTCTCATCGTTATACCTTATAACAGGTGGAGAACCTCAGGCTCAGGAACCAAATACAGCTCACCAGGCCTCTCTGTTTGGTCACTGTTTGAACCACATGGTGTGAGGCTTATGCCTACATTGCTGCATGTTTTGTTTGTTTATTTTTGTGCTACCGGAGTTCTGTACTCACCCAATTATTCGGTGGTTTGGTGGTCCCATTGGTATATGTGCAGTTATGCCAGATGTAATAATCCGCGTATTTTTCAGTCCGATTGCGACTAAGCTGAAACCAGCTGTGCTTGTCACTTGTGTGGTTAGGTATTAGATCCATTATCACTTTCATACCTTGCGCAAGAGGATGCAAACAACAGCCTGTCAAACTGCACACACCTGCACTGTTCCTAGAAGAGAACTAAGTCTTTGGCTTTGATTGAACAGGTGCACAATAGCAGATGGGGGATAATCTCGCTTGTTTACTGTAAAGGCTTATTGCAAAGATTACTGAGCTGAACCTTGTGAAGCACTGGGACCAAGTTGGGGGAAATTATTACCAAAAAATGCTAAAAGGGCTTGTGAAGATCCAGTTCCAAAGATCAATGGAGTTAATTAGCATCTAATAAAAACTACTAAGCATTTCACAAAACCAAGTAAAACATAGAATGGATCTTCCTTGCTCCCTGTTGGATGAGCAGCAGCAGAGATCATTCCAGATGCAACTTAATGGCTAATTCTGTTATCAATAAGTTAGTTAACTAAGTGGGATGTATCATCATCATTCATTGATTCATTCCATTTCATTTCTATACGGTTTTATAATTTTAAGGAAAAAAATATCAAAGTACATATAAACAGCAAATGAAACAATCCAGAATAAAACACAGAGCAAAGCCCACCTTTATCGTGTATCGCTGCAACCAGGTTTTCAAAATCCTTCATGGTTCCAAACATCGGGTCTATGTCTCGAAAGTCTTCTATGCCATATCCAAAATCTTGTAAGGCAGACTTGTAAACAGATGTGATCCAGATTGTTTTTACATTTAGATACTGGATGTGATCCAGCTTTTCTTGGATACCTAGGTAGGGAAAATAAAAGGGAAGGAACAAACTGCCGTAACAACCAGTGGGGTTAGCTGGTTCAAATTCTTGATGGTTTGCAAAGTTCACTCCTTCTGTATCTTACAGGATAGTTATGAGACCCAAATGAGTTGGGGGGGGGGACACTTACACTGCCTCAGGCTCCTTGAATAAAAGGTGGGTTAATAACTAACAACAACTATTAATGCTGCACTGCAGAACATTGCTCCTGCCTTGTGTTTGAACCAGCCAACCTGTTAGGACCTCTTTCAGGATATTCCATTCCATCCATCTGATTTTGGCCAGTTCCCCCACTCCTTTAGCAAGCAGCTCCCTATGTTCAGTACCATCCCATTCTCCCAGACCTCTGAAGCAGCTTTTGGAGACCACAGAGAGCAGTGATGGAAAGGAGGAGGCAGGAAACTCTGCTTAAGTAAACTTCCTTCCATTGTTGGTTCACATGATCCAGAATCCAATATCAATAACATAGGGTAAGGTTTGGAACTGCTGTTGTTCCTAACTTGTTCAAGTGTTATAACGCATGAGTGATACTTCTAGGAAGCCTCTCCTTAGTCTTGGAATGGGCCATCTTAGGGTATGGTCTGAAGGCAAGTGAGGTCACCACCTTGTTGAAGCTAAGCAGGTCTGGCTCTGGATAGTGTCTGGATGGGTGACCACCAGGGAACCCCTTGTAGACCACTGGGGTTCCATGGTGGAAGGAAGGGAGGATGTTGCAAGCAAATAAATAAAATCCAGTGTTTGGATTGCCAGTCCCAGAGACAGAAGGAGCAAGATGGATTAGCATCACCAGTAGCCATGGGACTTGGCAGCAGGCTTTTTGGGGAAGGGTGAGGGGATGTGGAAAGTCCTCCCATTCAGAATTAACTAAACGCTGACCAAGGGGGTCCAAGTCTCAATGGCAGAATAATTAATTCCCAAGAAGCTATGGTGTTGTCTGAGAATAGCTACAGTATCCTCTTTTTTCCTTCATTAGGAATGTAGGATATTTAAAAACAACAACCCCCCAAACCACCCTTCTAGATCTTTTAATTTCATGAAACATTAACTGGAAAGATTTCTATGGCACAAGACTACAGTGGTACCTCTAGTTACAAACTTAACTCGATCCGGAGGTCCGTTCTTAACCTGAAACTGTTCTTAACTTGAGGTACCACTTTAGTTAATGGGGCCTCTTGCTGCTGCCGCTGCACCACCAGCACACAATTTCCGTTCTCATCCTGGGGCAAAGTTCTCAACTTGAGGTAACTCTTCCAGGTTAGCGGAGTTTGTAACCTGAAGCGTTTGTAACCTGAGGCGTTTCTAACTTGAGGTACCACTGTATAAGAATAATTTCAGGGCCAAAGTCCAACTTCCTATTTTCCGTTAGGTAAACTGCCTTTTGCCTTTGCCTTCACTATGACTGTTATTCTTCTTCCAGTTCCCAAACCTCTCTTTATCTTCGCCTTAATCAGGGCTGCTACACATTCTTCAGATACAAACAGTTGCCTAGTAGCTTTGGGGTCATCTGACATTGCATTCCAGAAAAGGACAAGCAGTGAGCTGTAACTCTTACCTTATATTTCTTACTGAATATTTTTGAGTGTTTATTCAAAATATGCATCTCCCACTTTTGCAAAATGCAGCCAACAGCAGCAAGGCTAATGCTGCTAGCCAGAAACAGAACGTCCCGTAATGATCTTTCAAATAAAGCAGCTTTGATTTAACACCAAAATGAACAGAAAGGAGGTGCCAAGAAAAGGCACGGCCCTCATTAGCTATTTGGGCTTCTTACACACCACATATTCGAAGCACATTTAAAGCACCTTCCCCACACAAATAATCCTGGGAACTGTAGTTTACCTATAGCAGAACTACAATTCCCAAAACCATTTCCCAGTATTCTTGGGAGCGGGGAGATGTGCTTTAATGTATAGCATGAACACCACACAGCCCTTTCCTCTGAAAGTGGAGGACCCTGGAAGTCTACTTGCAATTCATGCCCTCAGTAAAAAGGCAGGGCTATGGAGGGCTGGAGGAGACTCTTGAGAGTCCCATGGACTGCAAGAAGGTCAAACCTATCTATTCTGAAGGAAATCAGCCCTGAGTGCTCACTGGAAGGACAGATCCTGAAGCTGAGGCTCCAATATTTTGGCCACCTCATGAGAAGAGAAGGCTCCCTGGAGAAAACCATGATGTTGGGAAAGATGGAGGGCACAAGGAGAAGGGGACGACAGAGGACGAGATGGTTGGATAGTGTTCTCGAAGGTACCATCATGAGTTTGACCAAACTGCGGGAGGCAGTGGAAGACAGGAGTGTCTGGCGTGCTCTGGTCCATGGGGTCATGAAGAGTCAGACACGACTAAACAACAACAACATACAGAGGAAGCCTTAAGGCAGCCCTTCGTACCTTGGTCTTTGGGGTTTGGAGGATTAACATTATGTATCTTGGGGAAAATGAATAAGCATTACCAGCCCACAAACATCATCACAAGCTGGGCTTTCCCCAGGAGGCTTATCTAGCCATAGCTCAGTGGCAGAAAACATTGCTTTTTGGGCAAAAGGTCCCAGTTTCAATCCAGGATATCTTCCCAATTGGAGGACTTGCACTGCAGAGCCACTGCCTGTCTGATATGGAGCTAGATGGACTAACTGACCAGTTAGTCTATCTAGCTTCATATCAGACAGGCAGGCAGGCAGTGGCTATACAGTGGTACCTCAGGTTACATATGCTTCAGGTTACATACACTTCAGGTTAGAGTCCACTAACCCAGAAATAGTGCTTCAGGTTAAGAACTTTGCTTCAGGATGAGAACAGAAATCGTGCTCCGGCGACGTGGCAGCAGCTGGAGGCGCCATTAGCTAAAGTGGTGCTTCAGGTTAAGAACAGTTTCAGGTTAAGTATGGACCTCCGGAACGAATTAAGTACTTAACCCGAGGTACCACTGTATTTTTAAGAGGTGCACTGATGGTCTCTAGCAGCATTGTGAGGAGAGAGGCGAGAGAGAAAAAGTTGCCTTCAAAATTACAAACGCTTTCATCCCTTATTCCCTAAATATTATTTTTTACACATGTGCATCTATGCTTTTTAAACTTACCTGTCCTCCCTTTACTCAGTGGCATTTCCCAGCCAGCATTGGCTATATGAAGAACCTCAAGGGCTTGCGTTGGGGTTGGGGGTTGGGTATGTGTTTGTGTGGATAAATAAATCCTGCAACACGAATGCAGGAAAATCCACAGTGACGGATGCTCGCTGCAGTGGACCAAACCCATTTCTGCCAGGCTTCCCTGATTTGGAGGACAAATCTATTTTGCACACTCAGCTTTTCCTCTCCTCCTGACCTGGCACCCCAGAAGTAGCAGGGGTGCTTTTTAGTAACGTGGTCTGTCTGTGTGTCTTGCCTACTTGCTTTCCCAGCAGAAACCGTGCTAGCACACCTAGCGCTCTGCTCACAAGGTGCGTGTTAATTTTCCTGCAAACCTTCCCCCCCCCAAGCTAGACTGCCCCCTTCAGGTGTGGTGGGGGATGCAGCTGCCAACAGTCACATCTCTTGCCACTTTACAATTAAAGCACTCACAACCATTTCAACAGCCATGGTTTCCCTCAAAGAATACTGGGAACTGTGTTTTTTTTGAGGGTGCTGGGAATGGTAGCACAGCCAGGAATCACGTAACAACTCTCAACACCCTTAACGACAGTTCTCAGGGTACTTTGCAAGAAACCATGACTGTTAAAGTGGCGTAAGAATGCTTTTAAAAGGTCCGGTGTGAAAATGACTTAATGTTGAAGTTATGATTTAACATTCCACCTGATTTCCTTTCCTGCAGGGTCCCTTATTTTATAACTTCCTTGTCTCATAGATTGGGACATATGTCCACAATTTTAGGTAATAAAGCTTCAAGATACATTTTATTTTTTTAAAAAAAAAATATTCTGGGTCAGGAAAACTCATTCTCCATTACTTTGACTAGAACAGAAAAGGCTAAGATATAGAACACTGTAAACAACTAAAAACTTTGGCAGGATTTGAGTAACGCCTGTAATGTACAAAAAACTAAGGTAAAAATGGATTGCTGAAAGAAAAACAGAGAAATGATGTGATGCAGTAGGAAATGTTTGATCATGGAAACCATGGGAGGGGGGGAGGAGTCTAAGAATTCAGAGAATCTTAAATGAGGATGATTAGGATTAATGTTTTAATTCAAATGTAGAATGTAAAACTGAATAAAAAAGATTTGTTAAAAAAAAAAAGGAAGGAAAAGGCTAAGATATATTCTTACAGCCTGTGAGACCACCATCTTGCCGACTCAGCTGTGAGTCCAGGTAGTGACTGTCTGGGAACTATGATGGAAGAAAGGCAGGATAGAAATGCAAGGAAACAAAAGATAAAATAAGTCCGACACACCTACCTTTGAGATCGCCATTCCCATCGCTGTCAGTGTCCTTAAACGACCGAGGGTAAATTTGGTAGATGGGGCTGGCTTGCCACCAGCCAAGGCATTTGGGGGACAGGGCAATAATGGCAATCGTAGCTGCCACAAGCACCAGCGAGGATGCAATGATCAACCAGAAGAGTATTTCTCTGGTAATTTTATAGCGTGCTTGAGATGAGAACTGGAGGAGCACTTCTTTGGGCATCCCCGCGTAAGGCCTCACTGGTAACTTTTCCGCCGTTTCAGACTCTATGAAAAGAGTACATGTTTTTGGCAACCCATCTTGGCTTGTGGCATCGGCCTCTTTTTCCTCCAGCTCCTCGCTTTGAACAAACCCGTTGTTCTCGATGCCTTCATTTTGGCCCAGCTCGAGAGAGACGGCCCGGTCTTCTTTGCCAACCATTTCTCCTCAGTCCGTTCTCACCCCTCTCAGAAGACTTGGTGCAGTTGGAAGAAGGTGGGGCAGGTGGTGGTGGGTGGGAGAGAGGAAAAACCTTTGGTCGGTGAACGAGGAAGCGTCATTAATCCCTGGTTTAAAAATAAACCTGAGAGACCAGTCCAAAGTCTGACCCAGATTAAGAGCATTAAGGGCTTCCATTCCTCTGCACAAAAGACTTTTCTTCGCAGAGGGGCAAAATGTTGCAAGAGAACAAAGCTCCAGCTCATGCCAACCAGACTTCAAAAGAAAATAGCCTAGCGTTTCAGGAATGGAGGTACTTGAAGGCGGCCACTTCTGGGCAAGGCTTGTGTGCATTTAACACTTGCATGCCAGGCAGCCGTTCAACAACAAGCAAGGCCTCTGCCCGTTGAGTCACCATGCTGGAAAATGCTGCATCTGTTGAATACCTGCTGTTGGCATTCCCTGGGTGGGAGGAGAAATTCATTGCCCAGAACTCGGGAATGTGGGCAAACCATAATTTTTTTCTCTCGTTTACTCAAATCTAACCACTCTCGCCAGAGTGGTGCATGCTCTGGTTATCTCCCGCTTGGACTACTGCAGTGCGCTCTGTGTGGGGCTACCTTTGAAGGTGACCCAGAAACTACAACTAATGTGGCAGCCAGACTGGTGACTGGGAGCAGCTGCCAGGACCATGTAACTCCGGTCCTGAAAGAACTGAATTGGCTCCCAGTATGTTTCTGAGCACAATTCAGAGGTTTGGTGCTGACCTTTAAAGCCCTAAACAGCCTTGACCCAGTATACCTGAAGGAGCGTCTCCACCCCTATCTATCAGCCCAGACACTGAGGTCCAGCTCCGAGGGCCTTCTGGCAGATCCCTCACTGAGAGAAGTGAGGTTACAGGGAGCCAGGCAGAGGGCCTTCTCGGTAGTGGCCTTGTGGAACACACTCCTATCAGATGTCAAGGAAATAAAGAACTATCTGACTTTTAGAAGACATCTGAAAGCAGCCCTGTTTAGGAAAGTTTTTAATGTTTGATGTTACATCACATTTTTAATATTCTGTTGGGAGCTGCCCAGAGTGGCTGGGGAAACCCAGCCAGATGGGTGGAGTATAAATGAATCATCATCATCATCATCATCATCATCCTTCCATTGCTTTCGACATCGTATTTATTCTTGTCAGGGTCATAGCCACATTCCAGTTCCCTAAGTCTGTAACTTTAAAAAATTAAGTTTTTAGCCCTTTTTATTTGTGGAGTTATAAGGAAAGTTATGCAGGCAGTATTTGGCTCAAATCAAGCAGGAGCGGAGAGTGCTCTTGTGCTTTTGAGTGTTCCACAGGCATTGGGTTGTCCACTCTGTGAACTGGGTGCTGGACCAGTTCGGACACAAGCTGATCAAGGGAAGTAATAGTGCCACTGTATTCTGCTCTGGTCAGACCTCACCTGGAGTACTGTGTCCAGTTCTGGGCACCACAGTTCAAGAAGGACTCTGACAAACTGGAACGTGTCCAGAGGAGGGCAACCAAAATGGTCAAAGGCCTGGAAACGATGCCTTATGAGGAACGGCTAAAGGAGCTGGGCATGTTTAGCCTGGAGAAGAGGAGGTTAAGGGGTGATATGATAGCCATGTTCAAATATATAAAAGGATGTCACATAGAGGAGGGAGAAAGGTTGTTTTCTGCTGCTCCAGAGAAGCGGACATGGAGCAATGGATCCAAACTACAAGAAAGAAGATTCCACCTAAACATTAGGAAGAACTTCCTGACAGTAAGAGCTGTTCAACAGTGGAATTTGCTGCCAAGGAGTGTGGTGGAGTCTCCTTCTTTGGAGGTCTTTAAGCAGAGGCTTGACAACCGTATGTCAGGAGTGCTCTGATGGTGTTTCCTGCTTGGTAGGGGGTTGGACTCGATGGCCCTTGTGGTCTCTTCCAGCTCTATGATTCTATGATTCTATGATCCAGCAGGTTCTATTTTGGAATATTTTTTATTAGGAATTTCAACATAGCAATTTATCAAAAATACATCATCCTCTATTTTTCCCCTCCTCCCTCCCCCAAAAAGAAAAACACAACCAGACTTCCCTCAGCTCCTCTCTCTGGTTTTTCAGCACATGTTATTCTCTGCATATTATAAAATTGTAAAGATCCTTAATTTATCTATCTATATATTACCAATAAGGGACGTGGGTGGCGCTGTGGGTTAAACCACAGAGCCTAGGGCTTGCCGATCAGAAGGTTGGCAGTTCGATTCCCCGCGATGGGGTGAGCTTCCGTTGCTCAGTCCCTGCTCCTGCCAACCTAGCAGTTCAAAAACACATCAAAGTGCAAGTAGATAAATAGGTACCACTCCAGTGGGAAGGTAAACGGTGTTTCCGTGTGCTGCTCTGGTTCGCCAGAAGTGGCTTAGTCATGATGGCCACATGACCCAGAAGCTGTACACCGGCTCCCTCGGCCAGTAAAGCGAGATGAGTGCCATGACCCCAGAGTTGGTCATGACTGGACCTAATGGTCAGGGGCCTTTACTTATATTACCAATAAGAAATTTGTGTATGTTTATTCAAAACCTGCCAAGGAGTCCAGTTCATTTTGTTGTTTCTTTAAGTACTTTGTAAAAGGTTCCCATTCTTCTTTAAAGTCATAGTTGTCCTTATCACGTAGTATGTGTGTCAATTTTGCCAATTCCGCATAGTCCATCAGCTTCTCTTGCCACAGTTCTTTGGTCGGGATTTCCCCGTTCTTCCATTCTTGGTTCAGCAGGTTCTTCTTATAGCCTTATGTTCTTAGACATGTGAGTTTGGCAGCAGGGTGAGGAGGCCACGGCACCCTAACTCTGCCTCTCCCTTCCTGGATCCACAGAAAACTCAAGCCCTCAATAAATTAAGCCAGCAAACCGCAAAAACAATTGTGCAGATAGAATGCCGGCAGCAGTGTGTGGGGGGGGGGGTGGCTTTCCACTTGAGTTTTGCACAGTCTGTCACATGTACAAAATGTGACCTACCAGTTGGGCAGAAGTTGTGGGTGTATCCAAGGCGCAAAGAGTTCCTGGCTCTCCAGGAACAAGTTCGTTCCCACAAGCGGGACCCAAGCACAAGAGCACTCTCCCCTCCTGCTTCATCTGGGGAAAATTCTGCATGCATAACTTTCCTTATACGTAGCTCCACAAAGCTAAAAATCAAAATAAAATCTCCCTGCAAGGAGTAAAGTAGCATATCAAGGAGATGGCTGCAGTGAAAGCAAGCTCTCTGCTATACTAATTTATCACATGTAAGGGGTTTTTTATATGCAGAAGCATGTTCTTTTTTTCCTTTTTTTTAAGTGCAGAATTGTTCCAAGGTTCTATTGTGCTTATTACTCAGACCGTGCAAAGGTTGTTTATGCCCTGAATGTTTTGATGGATCAGAACTTTTTCTGAATAGCAAACACGTTCCCCTGCCAATAAATGGCTGCTCACATTTGCCGGCTGCCTCCCTTTCCCCTTTAACTATTCAGTGCAACTGCTACTAGAGGGGTGGCTGAATCTTGCCCTGAGGGGAGGGGAGAAGCAGCAGTAACGGCTCTTTTCTAAACAAACAGGATGTCTTTTCCATTATTTCATAACAGAGTTGTTTAACAAACACAGGGAACTCTGGGAATTGCGGCTGTGAATAGAATAGGGGTCTCCTAACAATGTCTCAAATCTTCCATTCTTGGGGAAGGTGATTGAGCGAGCGGTGGCCGAACAACTCCAGGCACGCCTGGAAGAAGCGGACCATTTGGATCCCTTCCAGTCGGGATTCAGGCCTCATCATGGGACTGAAACTGCCTTGGTCGCACTGGTTGATGATCTCCGGCGGGCTAGGGACAAAGATGAGAGCTGTTTTCTAGTTCTGCTGGATCTCTCAGCGGCGTTTGATACCATCAACCATAACATCCTTCTGGACCGTCTTGAGGGGCTGGGAGCTGGGGGCACTGTCATACAGTGGTTCCGCTCCTTCCTCCTGGGCCGTGTTCAGAAAGTGGTGGGGGGGGATGAGTGTTCAGACCCCTGGGCTCTCACTTGTGGGGTGCCTCAGGGTTCTGTCCTCTCCCCCATGCTTTTCAACATCTACATGCAGCCGCTGGGAGAGATCATCAGGAGGTTTGGGCTGGGTGTTCATCAGTATGCGGATGATACCCAGCTCTACCTCTCTTTTAAATCAGAACCAGTGAAGGCGGTGAAGGTCCTGTGTGAGTGTCTGGAGGCGGTTGGAGGATGGATGGCGGCTAACAGATTGAGGTTGAATCCTGACAAGACAGAAATACTGTTTTGGGGGGACAGGAGGCAGGCAGGTGTGGAGGATTCCCTGGTCCTGAATGGGGTAACTGTGCCCCTGAAGGACCAGGTGCGCAGCCTGGGAGTCATTTTGGACTCACAGCTGTCCATGGAGGCACAGGTCAAATCTGTGTCCAGGGCAGCTGTTTACCAGCTCCATCTGGTACGTAGGCTGAGACCCTATCTGCCTGCGGACTGTCTCGCCAGAGTGGTGCATGCTCTGGTTATCTCCCGCTTGGACTACTGCAATGCACTCTACGTGGGGCTACCTTTGAAGGTGACTCGGAAACTACAACTAATCCAGAATGCGGCAGCTAGACTAGTGACTGGGGGCGGCCGCCGAGACCATATAACACCGGTCTTGAAAGACCTACATTGGCTCCCAGTACGTTTCCGAGCACAGTTCACAGTGTTGGTGCTGACCTTTAAAGCCCTAAACGGCCTCGGTTCAGTATACCTGAAGGAGCGTCTCCACCCCCATCATTCTGCCCGGACGCTGAGGTCCAGCGCCGAGGGCCTTCTGGCGGTTCCCTCATTGCGAGAAGCAAAGCTACAGGGAACCAGGCAGAGGGCCTTCTCGGTAGTGGCGCCCGCCCTGTGGAACGCCCTTCCAGCAGATGTCAAAGCGATAAACAACTACCTGACATTCAGAAGACATCTTAAGGCAGCCCTGTTCAGGGAAGTTTTTAACGTGTGATATTTTACTGTATCTTTGCTTTCTATGGAAGCCGCCCAGAGTGGCTGGGGAGGCCCAGCCAGATGGGCGGGGTATAAATAATAAATTATTATTATTATTATTATTATTATTATTATTATTATTATTATTAATGTTCAAGGGACGTGGGTGGCGCTGTGGTCTAAACCACTGAGCCTCTTGGGCTTGCCGATCAGAAGGTCGGCGGTTCGAATCCCCACGATGGGGTGAGCTCCCATTGCTCAGTCCCTGCTCCTGCCAACCTAGCAGTTCAAAAGCATGTCAAATTGCAAGTAGATAAATAGGTACCACTCCAGCAGGAAGGTAAACGGTGTTTCCATGGGCTGCTCTGGTTCACCAGAAGCGGCTTAGTCATGCTGGCCACATGACCCGGAAGCTGTCTGCGGACAAAGGTCAGCTCCCTTGGCCTATAGAGCGAGATGAGCAGGCAACCCCAGAGTCTTCCGCAAGTGGACCTAACGGTCAGGGGTACCTTTACCTTTAATAACGTTCAGCACCCTGGGGGCGGGGGAACTACAGTTCCCAGAATCCGGGGGGGGGCACAGCTGTTTAAAGCGGTATGGTGTGAATGTGGCCCAAATATTGTCACGGTTCAGTGGTAGAGAATATGCTTTCTAGGCAGTTCAACCCTTGTTATTGCCAGCTAACAGGCTTGCCTAGCAGGTGAGGGGAAAGATGCACCTGACAAGACTGCCCATCACAGTGGACCATGTTCGGGTAGATAAGCAAAAACAGCCCGACCTAGAATAAGACAGTTTCCTGCTTAGTTTGGTGAGAAAGTTAAGTAAATCTCTCCCTCTGAAATGAACGGAATTCAAGATACTGAACTTTGGCTGGATTATGATGCCAAAAGAATACCCCTAAGGCAGTTGTATGTGCTTTGTAAATGATTAAACTTTTCATCCAAAATGGGCTGGTTAATCAGAACCACTAATCCCCCTTTTGCATCCGTAGTGGTGAGCACCTCTATCTTCTCCAGCATCCCTGCCATTATTCTTTCCTCTGACATGGTTAAATTACATCAGAGACTTTTCACTCTGCCTCACAAACCTCCTGCTTTCAGAGACCGGCCTTTCAGCTGCAGCTGAATCAGCATTAATTGAATCTACTGATAGCATAACAATTCAGTCGATAGTTAGGGAAACATGCAGGTGAGAGACAGGCATTCCTTAGCCCCATGCCTAAGCCCACACAACACCAAAGGCTTACAGTCAATTATTTGGCAGGTTTCAGAATGGTCAAATCTTTTGAGTTCAGTTTCTCAATCTTTTTTCAGTCTTGTGTGCAGTTCTCCACATTTCCACATCAGTTTGTAGCAATTGTGAACACAGGGCACTGTACGGTGCTGAGTAGTTTTTAATTCTCTCTTTAATGATTCTTCTATACAGCTTTATTTTTATTTATTCTCTCTGTGTTTTGCTCTCTTAATGCTCTCCACTTCTTTCTAGTCGTTTCTACCCATCCCCTCCTGTCACTTCCAATCTGTCCCATTCACCTTCTACCATCCAGATCAACAGGTTCTCAAAACATCCAAAGTAGTTGGATGTTGGGACAGTTTGGAACAGGCAAAAGCTCGCATCTCTTCTTGCAGCACATAGTTAACCTGCGGAACTCGCTGCCACAGGAGGCAGTAATGGCCACCAACTTGGATGGATTTAAAAGAGGATTAGGCAAGTTCATGAAGATTAAGGCAACCAGCAGCTACACTATTCTCTAGCCTCCACTGGCAGAGACATTATGCCTCTGAACACCAGTTTTCTGGGGATCGCAAGTGGGCAGAGTTCAGCTGCACTCACGTCCTGCTTGCAGGCTGACCACAGGTGTCTGGTTGGCTGCTGTGAGAACAAGATACTGGATTAAATGAACCATTGACCTGATCCAGGAGGGTTCTTATGTTCTTCGAATTCAGGAGCAGCTCATGCTCCTGCTGTTCTTCACAGACATGCCATGGACCACCTGAGTGAAGCTCCTGGACCACAATTTGGGAAATCCTGGCATAGAGAACACACCAGTAGACAGGAACTTTATTGTCTTAGACAAGAACTGACCCAGGAAAAGCTTCTGATATAACTAAGCCCAGTGCCTATCTAGCAGATATTGCTTGTCTGTCAGGGGAAGGTGACACAATTTGCTTCAGGCGGCAGATCTGTTCCTTTCCCTGCCGTTGTGCTGTCGCCGGCACCACTGGAGCAAAAGCAGCATTGGGGCACTTTGCCTACAAGGGCAAAACATCTCAGGATGGCCCTGCTCTCTAGTGATTAAACCATGCCTAGGTTTGTGTGTTTAAGAAAGCAACAATTTAAATATATATAGCAATGTTGTAAAGATAAAGGGACCCCTGACCGTTAGATCCAGTCGTGACCAATTCTGGGGTTGCGGCCCTCATCTCACTTTATTGGCCGAGGGAGCCGGCATACAGCTTCCAGGTCATGTGGCCAGCATGACTAAGCCACTTCTGGGGAACCAGAGCAGCGCACGAAAACGCCATTTACCTTCCCGCCGGAGCGGTACCTATTTATCTACTTGCACTTTGACATGCTTTCAAACTGCTAGGTTGGCAGGAGCAGGGAGCTCACCCCGTGGCAGGGATTCGAACCGCCAACCTTCTGATCAGCAAGTCCTAGGCTCTGTGGTTTATCTCTAAATCTCACGGGCATCCAAATAGCTCAAGCAAGTGATGCCTTGAGTGGTAACACTGTCACCTGTGTTTACAAGACGGCCTAGCATAGCCTCAGCAGATGCACTTGGGTTTTCAGGTACTACTTATGCATTTGGTTATTATACCTTCTCAGGAAAGGGAAGTTATCATTAGTTTCTGTTCTGCACCCCATGTTGGGTTGTCACAAAACATAGCTCAGTTGGTAGAACAGGCGACTCTCAATATCAGAGCCATGGGTTCAAGCCCCACATTGGGCAAAATGTTCCTGCACTGCAGGGGGTTGGACTAGATGACCCTGGTGGTCCTGTCCAACTCTACAAATTCTGATTCTATGAACTCTGTGTTCCACGTTTTCCTTGCAAAGTAATTGGGAGTCTACCCTGCCTTCTTCAAGTTGGGTAGGAAGTCTCTATGCTGGCACTAATTATGGTAGCTCTTGCAGAGATTTGTACCAGTTATAGAAACTCTAATTTGGAGAGGTATCTCCAATTCTCCATACCCTGGCCAGGACACTTCTAAAAGTCAAATATTTGTTAATTTATTTGATGAGATGGCATTCCACAGGATGGGGACTACTAAGAAGGCACATCTGACATAATGTGGAAAATGTACTCTGCTGAGCACTCTGGTTCGTCCGAGGTTATCTGTGAGAAACTGTTTGAGACATCCAATCTGGAAACTACGTATTTGGGTACTGAGTGTTAGGTGGAAGTCCTCTCCTGGTGGTGTTTTCCGCCCCCAAGCTGAAACTTGATCCAGCTCTTAAATATCTATGCAGATGCACGCTTCCCTCAGCTGCATATTCGTGCATTGCAGGGGGTTGGACTAGATGATCCTCGGGGTCCCTTCCAACTCTACAATTTTTATTTGTGCACAGGTAGGCTCATGTGATTCCCTTATGCCATGATGCTTCATCTTTTCCAATTCCATCTTGTGAAGTCAAGGTGTTGGGGATTCCAGATGGTGATGCCAAACCACACAATGTCAACATTATCACCTGTTCGCAGACCAGTGTCTCCAAACACCCCTCCTATTGTTTTCAGTAGTCCCAGTCTGGTAGCTGCTCCATGACCAAGGGGATTACCCAACTGATGACTTCCCATCCCGTATGCAGTGAACACAAATTGCCCCTTCCTTGTATCCAAGGCACTGCAGGAAACCATCTGAGCTGTGCAAAACTGCTCTGGAGAACCAAGTGGTCTGCAATGTTGTGTGCGTCTTCCTCAGAAACAACTATGAATCTATTTTGAAATTAATGATTGTGAGTACAGACTTAAGACACAGGAGAACTTGCCTCTCTCCAGTAAGAGAACAGAGACAGGAAACTCCAGGCTCTATTGAGATACCACATACTGTGGATTGGAGCAGAGGCTGCACATGCAGGGCTCACCCGCAAACATCCCTGGGTGTGTGGTCACCTCTTCAGAGCTCCTGAAGGTGGTGTCAAAGCTCCTTCTGTTCTGGTGAATTAGAAACCTCTCTGCAATCAAGAAGCCTGATCCAAGCACATTCAACAGAGCACACATAGAAAGCCCTTTCAGACAGCAACCCATGCACCTGGGGGTGTTGGGAGGTGAGCTTGCAAAGGCACAAGCACACTCCAGTGCCACCTGCTGTCTATGGCACAATGACATTATCCAGAGTCTTCTTGCTCTCTATTCAGATTAATTCAGAAAAAATAATAATTTATTTTCTAGTGTTTGGAAGGCAACTAGCAATTGCAGGACAGATCCCATGACAGAAAAGTAATTGGTTCAACAACTACAAGATGTTTTGTGAAAGGCTCTTAAGGAAATCTGAGCATAGAGCATCAACAGATCATAATGAAGTTGATTGTCAACTTCCAATGAACACTTCAAGACTTCCCTTGCCAAAGTCTTGCCAATTTTCATCATTCTTCTGTGCAATAATTCTCTGCTTAAGTGAGACTATAGTTACATTACGGTCTGGAATTTTAAAGGGATGCCCCTAGATTTCTTTTTAACTAAAACACAATATTGATTCCTCAGTATGTTTGACTTGAATATGACTCTGCTGCAGCCACCCAACTTCAAAACTGCTTTATGTGATTGATCGATGACATTTGTTATTTGGTAGCTTTGGAGATAACATTTCACCGTATAAGGAATATGACTGGATCATCATCCATGGCAGAACAAAATAAAGAATCTTGTTAAAGTGGACTGTGACATGTTACTTTTCAGAAGAACTGTGAACCTTCAGTGAGTTTGAATGGCATCAATGATTTTTATAGGCTACCATGCTGTTTGATGTAGTGCCACATTTGCCAAGGTGAAAACAATGTGAGAAACCCAAGTAGCCAGAAGGTCTGTTCCTTATTTCAGCAATGTGTACCTTGCATAAAACTCATCTTGTTGGGAAATACAAGGACCTTGGGTTACACTGTTGTGCTGAACAAATGATGGGCAACTATTCCTTTCTGTTGGAACTCATTTGATAAAATTCAAATCATTTAAAAAACAACACCATGAATAAAAACCAAATAGGAACAATTACAAGTAACGTTTATGCTTCTGAACAGACATGCACCAGTTCCACAAATTTACAGACACCCCAGGCATCAAAGAGAAACATTACAGCTTCATTAAATGGGGAATGCTACAGGATTTGGTAAATGAATAGAATTTTAAATCAACTAAATAGATTATATGTTCTGGTGGTGCTTACAGACCATCAAGAGCAGAAGATAGGCAAGCATTTGCAAAAAACACAAGAAGTAAAACAGTGCTAGCACCAGAGGAGACCACGTTAATGAGGATGGAGGAGTTTTCTAATAGGCCAAAATGAAACACATGTTCAGACAAAGCAACAAGACACAACCTTTTTCTTAACTGGGCCATTTCTCATCCCTTTGTATAAATGCAACTTCCATATATTGTAGAGTGAGTTCGGATGAAATGTAAAGCTGTCCATGCTTTAACCTTCCTTTTTATATGTTAGATACATACCACCATTTCTTCTTAAGATTTCAAGATGAAATTTATGACGGCTGTGTGGATTTAAAATAATAATAATAATAATCCAAAGCAAAAGCCAATCAAGAGTTTTAGAGCAACTCTACTGATCCAGATTGTTTTTCTAATAGTACTCTCTTTTGACACCCTAAGCAAATGAAGCCACCTGAACAGAGATGGAGCAGCTCAAGTCAGCAAGTGCTTCACAGTGGAGGCTTCACTTCAACCAGCAGTGCAATGGCTGCCTAAGATCCAAGCCACTTGGCTAACTGTTCCATATGGCAATTCAAACCACAGACAGCAGCTCATTGCATGAATCTTAAAACATTTTCAACAAGCTAATACAAATGAAATGGAATGGTGTGCACTGGTGCTATTTAAAAAGAGAGAGAAGCCCACCTGGTTCAGTGTGAGCTGCTGCACACAAACGCAAAGCACCATCCACAAAATTTGAATTGCAAGGTGTCATCACACAGTTGCAAGCTTGTGATAGTTACACCTTTGATTACAACAGAAACAAGTTCTAGCATTCCATGGCTGTTTCCTCTTTGCAAGCGGTAGACCTTACTTCCGAGTAAGATGTGCAGGATTAGGCTGCATACCAAACAACTTTTCACTTTTATTCTTGATCAATGGAGCTCATTACGCTCCAAGTCTCTGCACCGTTACTGGCAATTTAAAACCAAACACAGCAAGCAGAGGTGATAGCAGGCAGGAAGAGAAAAGGATTGATTTGGACATAAACCAAGACTTAGCTTAAGATCATGTTTCAGCGGAACTGATGGCCTGCCAATGAAGCAAACATATCCATAGTGTGGTTGGCAGAAAGCTGCTCTCTGGATGCAAATTAGTTGTGCGGAAAAACCCAGCTTTACTCTTCAATATGGAACAATGACTAAGAAATATTCAGGTGTTTTGATGCAACCCCCTTTACATCATCTTATTGGAAAAAGAAAAGAGAGTGGCGGAGCAACTAAGCTATAACTTAACTGGGGCTATGATATGGTGCTTCAAGGAAACAATTATCCATTATAAAATGCATTAGGATTTATCCTCATGTTTTAAACTGACAGCCCACCAAACAATTTGTACAGGTAAAACAATTTAGGCTGTAAAACATGTTTCTTGACTTTTCCCCAAACTTGGCCTACAAGATTTTGACAGTGAATTTTAGTTTATATTTGGCATGGTTATCTTGGTGAACAGACCAATCCTAGCAACATCCTTTTAAGTCTATTAGATATAAATATCAACAATACACAAGTGAACATTTTCGAGGTTCAGAAGAATGTGATTATATTAAACCTTTAGTGTTTACTGTGGAGTGAACAAAAAGGCATATTCTCAGGTATGGACATATAACAGTAAAAGCTATGAAAAAGAGTGAGGATCAACTGTCTGTGTAGCATCCTTCCGCTAAGGTTTAAGAACAGGCTGGCTTTAGCATCCATCAAAATAGCTTAGACCACACAAATAGGCACTTGCCTTCTGCCTTACATGTTGATGTAAATGGATCCAGCTCAGTTAGCAGAACACCTGTCAATAGCATTTCCTATGCAAAGGATCACACACTGCACATAATGGCAATAATTCAGATTTCTTTTCCCTTCCTGTACCTTGGGAAATCATTCTTCCTAAAGTTACGACCGTCTGAAAGTAAAACTTACACTTTGCTTGAGTAACACCAAACATTTTGCATAATGTTCAGTAATATTTTTGCAAATAGCACAGGCTGACTTCCACCAACATGTTATCAAGCACTATCACCTCAGCTTGTTTCACTTGCAGTTCAATTCATTTCTAACCTCCTGGACCAAATTTCAAGCAGCGATGATTCTCAAGAACTAGGTGCTTATACAGACTTCTGCAGTATTGATATGCAACTGTTCTTTGGAACCAAATATCACAGCAAAAGCCAGAGTTCTTATGCTCTTATAGGTCAACAGCATGCTGATCATACACAAAAAACCCAGTATTTACAATCACAGAAGCAAGTAATTGTTTCGTCACTAATTCCTTTCCCACAAAACTGCGCTTCTCACTGTTTTAGCAATCCTTTATTGAAGATAACAAGTTGGTTATGTTCACTGTATTGTATGAAACATCACAATATCATACTGGGAAGGTACTATCAGTACAGGATTGGACCAGAGCAGACAGTCTGAACAGTAAACCATTTTGCATTCTTCATTCCCTAGCTTTTAAACAACCCAAAAAAAAAACCCAGTAGGGACAAATACCTGTTAACATCATCATTTAGAACACTTTAACTTACAAGGCTAAAATCTAATGAATAAATAAAATATATTGTGGCAATAATCCTCTAGCCCCTCCCAACCGCCCCCCCTCCCCCCCAAAATCAGATACACGAAGAACCAAATGATCGGGAAAACTGGCTATAGGCACCAGGTTACAAGAGTGTACATGGATCTACACTCGAGTGTGTGTATGAGGGGGAAGCTACAGAAAAATACCATGAATTTCACACAAAACCAGTTGATGACTGTCGTTAGCTTAAACTACACACAAGGGCAACTACATCCTCGTTGAAACACAGTTTTAAACAAATAGGAAAATGTTTACAAGGCATCCACAGCATGTAAATCATGTACAAATGGATACATTCAATGTTTCCCCTCCCCAATAGCTTTTATTTATTTATTTTTTAGATAAATACTTTACTCTTCTCCACTTTCAGCATTAACTGGACTCAATACATGCACAACTCAAAAAGAATTAAGAAAAAAAAATAAGGTTATTGCAAAAATAGAATTAAACTAAGAATCTTCAAGTACCTTACATGACGGCCACTCTGTACCATGCCCATTGCTTATAAAATGAAAGGTCACTGAACCCATGAAAATATCTCTAATATTTTCTTAGATTTAAAATAGATAATTTTAGCTGTATTTATAGTAATCTCAAAGTGATAATTTGAACTTTGTAAATAATGCAAACAATTAAAAATTATACCCATATTACTCGACCTCTTTTAACAGCTGATAAGAAATCAAAGGGGGGGGGGAACTATAGAAAACCACATTTAGAACAAAATCACAATTTACATTATAATAAAGGCAAATATTCAGCATTAAAAAAAACCTGCAGCAATGAGTGAGATGTCAAAGCAAATTACAACTAACCATAAATTAAGTTGTTTGGTTTAAAAATATTTATTCTAGCAAGAGTTTATGGATGTGTTATACACATGCGCAAAATTCTTATTGGTTTTAGATGCCTAAAATCTTCTTATATTATTGCCAAATACACTTTATCTTAAGCAAGCAGTAGGCAACATATCACAATTTGGACACTGTAGGGAAAAACCTAACAGTCTGGTAATACAGGTAAAACTGGAAAATTTAAAATAAAATAAAAATACACATCCTATAGCATATTGCCCAACTGAAATGACTTTCCAAGCCCAGAGCTGCAAAAGCCTTCCATCTTGGTAAGGTGAAGTAAGTAAGTGTCTCATTACAATTATTTGCACTCAATTGTGCATTTATTGTAAGTTTTGTTAAAACATAGTGTGTCTTCAGAGTACAACTACAATCCCATGGTACTTTATGTACATTTAGTGATGTGCTCCCAGCATTATTCCTTCCTTGGTTTTTAGGGCTCAGGCTCCATAAAGATGTAACCAATGCGCCCAAGGCTGGTAAAAATACTGTAGTACAGGCAATGCTAAGAGTGGCAATATCAGAAAACACAAATATGAACAAATGATGGGAAATCCTAATAATTTCTTTCTGCCCATTTCACAAAATGTTGGAAATCCACCAGAATTTTTCCTTTGTATTGAAGAAAACTGATTAAAAGTTTTTCCCCCATTTTTCAGATTCAAAAGCATTTTTAGCAGATCTGTAAGGCTACCACGGATCTTCTAGATCGCCAGCACCCTACAGGAAAAGAAGAAGGAAACTGTTAGTGTTCTACTGGCCTAAAAATCCGCATTGTCCTGAATTGCAACAAGGAATAAACATAAAAGCAGGAGCTGGGACTTCTGGTTCCACAGTCTTACCAGACCATCATGCCCTCAGGTGGTTCAATCACTCTCCCTCCTCCGCTAACCCAGGAACATAATGGCAATAAAAGAAGAAACTGCCAGGAATACGAACCATTTGAAACTTGACCAAGCAAATTAGCATAGGCATCTGCTAGACAGTCAGTATAATTTTTTGGAAGTATGATAGCAACACCTGAAAGCAAGCCTTTCTATAAAGGTGAGCGAGCACAGCAATGGTCCTAACCCAAAGAACCCATAACCCAATACAAATTTTTGTACGTGTTAACACTATCATTTTTACATTCCAATGTGTAAACAAGTCAGTTATCCAATGGCAGAAAACATAATAAAAGTAGCAAATATTATTGGCCCAGGAGTATCACTTCTGAAATAAAATTTGTTCAGCGAGTTAAAACTTAATACGAATAAAGATCACTCTCATATGTTAACAAATTAGATATTACACATTCTGCTCTGTTTGATGGCAACTTGAACTACCCCAAACTGCTTAAATAAAGTCAATATGCATTCAGATTATTCCACACATATTTTATTTGGTCGTAGACAATAATAACTCATGTACTAAACACTAATGGTCAATACATTTTATCCATTGGATACATAGGTGCTATAAGTGCATCCTGAATACAATTTCAGAAAATCAGGTACAGATGATATAGTCCAAATTACAGCCTGACATAACACCGTATATTTTAATATAATGACTAACTTAACATGCCTTAAAACTTAAAGGGCTAATATGCCTTTGACATGACAAGAACTATTCACAATACAAACATGCAATATCTACATCACCGTAATAAGTAAAAGAAAGTGAGTTATAATCAACACACTGTAAATGCTGGATTAAGGTGACAATTTTAGGCTCTACCAATTTAATGAAAACCACAGAAGTTATAGCTTTCACTTGAATGCATTTACAATATGACATTCTTCTTAGACTATCAAATTCCAGCCCAATGCCATGAGACTAAAATCCGCAGAAACCTCTTGACCACTGTACAAGAATTTTGCTGCTCTGCTTCCTGCCATGCATGCAGAGGACAAGCAGTAACAATGCCTACGCCAGCAGCAGTTCTCGGGAAGAACTCTCCAACACACAAAACACACAGAGAGAAGAATACCTTTTATGCATTTAGCATGTACAAATAAATTTAAGAGGAAAGCTAACTGTCTAAGATGTAACAAATAGCAAGAGACCAAGACATTATAATCGCTAAACCATCAACTGTGTGAAAAAAATGAAGGTATTACAACTTTTTAGCACCCTGTTCATCGCCCATCTCAGAATCTTCTTGAGCACTCTGCTCACTTTCTGCTTTGGTGTCTGTCTCTTGGTCACTGGATCCATCAGAGGAATCTGAAGTAGAGGCTGTAGCCGATTCATCAAAGCCTTCTTCTCCCTGCATTCTAGCTAGCCTGTAACTAATCAGCACGTCCTCCAGAAGGTGGCGGTAGTTCCCCCTATGAGTAATTCTCACTTGTCTGAGAGCTTCCACCAACTTTCCCTGTGTTCCACCTTCTGCGGCTTCGCCAGGGTCCTTATTTAAGATTCAAGACCCCAGAATCAGTGGTTAAACTAGGATATTTCTCAATTTATTAATACATTAGACAAGCTATGAAGAATCTCTAGAGTTCTATGGTCTAGAAGTAAACTTTCAGCCAGTCTTAATGAGCCTTGGGGAGAACACTTATAGAAGTTAAGTGTCCTAAATGCTTATGGTTAAAGGAAGTTTATTAATTGTGAAAAAGCAATGTGGAACCAGACCTTCCTATTCTGCCATTTCATGGGCATTTTGTTCACTCAAGACAGTTGCAGATGGCTGGATAGCATATATAAATTTCGACCTTTAAATGTAAATTATATACCACTGGTGCTTTGAAACACAGCAAAAACAAAATAAAAAATTGTGAACAGCTTAAGTAAAATGAGTTCCTACTTATCTTGTTTATGAAAGAGATACTTTAGGTGTAATTGAGTAAGTCACATGAAGTTGCCAATGGAAAACTTATTGCCAATTGGGTTCACTCATGGGAAGACTGTAACACTTCTTTCAGAGTGAAGTACAAGCTAACTCTCCGCAAAAGTACAAATCTATCGAGAAATGCATCATGGCATTGTGAAAAGAACTTCGTTTTAATTTACAAATTCTTCAAAGTATATCCCTGGAGTTCAAGAACCAAAAGAAACTTTAATTTTAAGTCTGCTGAATGTTATGACTTTAAGATTTAGTATTCTTAGAACACTAAAACTAGATTCAGGGCTGGCAAAAAGTGGTACTTTACCCAGTTTTTTCAATTCACTGCCACTGGATTTGTTGGCAACCTTAAACTTAGGTCCTTTTAAGAGGGAGTTGAGAACCATCGGCGGCTACTAATCGTGATGGCTATATGATGCCTCCAGTATCTGGGGAAGCCTTTATTTTAAATATTAGTTGCTAGGCAACAACTGCAGGAAAGGGCTACTACCATCCTCTGGCCTGGATCCAGCATGGCTCTTAATGCTCATTATGTTTGATTACCTGTGCCTAGTAATATAAAGGATCTTTGATGAGACATACAGCTCTGGGATTGTCAACATAACACCCGTGGGCACAGATGTGCTCACCAAGACTCTCACTGGCACCTGCTGGCATCCCCACACTGATTACAGTGCTTATAGGGCTTAAAGGCTGCTTTCTATTGCAGACAACAGAATACTTCTTTCAAGCAAAGCTTTTGCATGGGGGGCGTTTGGAGGGTGGCACAGCTAGGGAAGGAATGCTTAACTCTCCTCTCCCTAGCTGTGACACCCCTTCACAAACACAATTAAGCTTTAAACAAGCCTCCTACAGGAACAAATGAAATGTTTTTTCCAAGCTTAACTGCAATGGGGGAGGAGTAACTGGGAGGCAGACAACTAACCCTTCTCTCCACAGTTGTGACCTCAAAAATTGCCCCAAGGGGGGAATCTTTCTACTTAAAGCCTGATTGCTAGGAGGGGGGAAGTGGGGAGGGGGTTGCGATGAGTGTGTGCTGCCCACAATAGTTTCTATAGTTTACAAATGTGCCCACTGGCTCAAGAAGGTTGGAGGCCCCTGTTATAGCCGAAAGTAGCAAAATACGCCTCTCAAAGCAGGCAAAGTGTCCTTCCCCAGTCACATATGTCATAAGGGCTTAGTAGTAAACCCTCTGGCTTTATCAACAAGGAATCATGCCCAATTCAAAATCACTGGTATTGCAAATTGGCCCATTCCAAAGAAATGGTACCTAATTCAGAGGCTTTTTCTTAGGCCTTTTCATTGGCTGATCCTTATACTTAGCTAAGGTATCCTCATACCTTAGCTAAGCCAAACACACTACACAAACTGATTAGGAACAATTGAGAGGCTATAGCAGCAGTGCTATGTCTTTAAGCACAGAACTACCATTATTGTGCGGACACAGTGGCAACCAATTCTGAAAACAAAAAAGGGGTGTGTGACACTATCAAGTACAGAACCTTCCTCTACCAACAGCTAACCTCCCAGATGTCCATCTACGGAAGCTCTTTTCTGCCAGCCAAGCACTTTTACCATCAGAGCTTCGCCCATTTATCCTTCTTGCTGTGCCCCATCTCCCATTTGCACCTCAAACTCACATTCTCATCATGACCACATGCAACTCAAAAGGTGTAGGATCATCACAGGAAGGCTACTGCACCTTGGAACACAAGAAGCTGATTATACTGTTCTGTTTCAGGAAACCTCAGTGTACTACCTTCATTCCTTTTGATGAGGTTTCTGCTGGTTGTGCCCAGAACAAGCCAAAATTATAGGGGAGGGACCTTAGCTGAGTCATAAAGCACATGCTCAGCATGCAATGGTCCCATCTACAGGGAGGGCTCGGAAAGACCAGTCTGAACATTCTAACAACTATTCCTTTGATGGTTCTTTCAGAAACTGTAGCTACCCAATTAGGTAAAGGTAAAGGGACCCCTGACCATTAGATCCAGTCGTGGCCGGCGTACAGCTTCCGGGTCATGTGGCCAGCATGACTAAGCCGCTTCTGGCAAACCAGAGCAGTGCACAGAAACGCCATTTACCTTCCCGCCACAGCGGTACCTATTTATCTACTTGCACTGGCGTGCTTTCGAACTGCTAGGTTGGCAGGAGCAGGGACCGAGCCACGGGAGCTCACCCCGTCGCGGGGATTCAAGTCCTAGGCTCTGTGGTTTAACCCACAGCGCCACCCGCATCCCTTGCTACCCAACTAGGAAAATATAAAATGTCAGCCATTGATACCACCTCCTCACATGAATCATGAGTCCCAAATACCTCGAGACTGAGGGTTGTAGCCAACTAAGTTTTACTCAGACATCCTTTAATTCCAATGACTCTACCAAGTTCATCACTTTCCATTAATTGCAATGGGCCTACTCTGAGTTTGACTAACACTAGATACAACCCTAACCTGCTCCGGACTTGGATGACATGAAGAACTATTATGCATTAATTTTGCATCCAAAGTGCTCCCAGTTTTCTACTGGTAAAGTCTAACACAAAACTAAATTCAGCAAATTACCCAATATTCATATGAAATTAGGAGAAAAAATTAGAACACAAAAAAGCAAACCTATGAAAAATCTGTTTCCAGGAAGGAAAACAGATTTTCTCAGATATGGATACCATGAGGACAGATAACCAGATATGTCAAATGTATTGTAAGTAGTTTGAGAACTGGCCTTGACAGATTTCTTTCCCTTTTTTTTACAGTGAAGTAGTATTCACAGAGTGCACATATATTAACGTGAATTGATACTATTTCTGATTTTGCCATGTTTTCTATATTATGGATATAAATGCCGGATATTTCTGAGTGTTGTGGGCCAATTCAGCCACATAAATAAACTTTCAGTAATGAAGTGGGGCATCTGTTAACATTGCATTAATTGCAACATAAGGAAGCCTCCACCCATTATTTCACAGAATTAAGCAAAGAAAATACATACTAGGCCTGTAAAAACCCACAGGGCAGGTGAGATTTTTAAGCCTTTATCAGAAATTGGAAACCTTGGATTTTAAATCTACTGCTTCTTGTATTTTTATTGTTGTTATGATAATTGCTTTTGTTTCTGATGTTTTCGATCTGTTTTATATTTGTTTTATGGTTCTCTTTTGTAGGCTATCTTGAAAATATGGATTAATAAAATTATGTGGGTTTTTTAAAAAAATAATGGAAGCCTTGCACTCTTTCCCAGTTTCTATCTCACTTATTCTACATTCAGCATGGCCCTATTCTGAGCCACCAAATATGGCAATTCAGCATAACACTGAAAAGCTCAATTAAGGTTCCTAAAAGAGTTAGAAGCAGCTGAGTGGGCCCATAACTCTGTGCAGAACAGTCTACATTAGTGGGAGAAACTACTGTTCTTCCTTCATAACTCTGAAAAAGCACATTCTTTGACTGCAAAAGGAACTACCGGTAAGTTCAATTAGCACCATCTCCAGATTCTGCTGAGACTTTCCCACAACTGCAACCCTGGTAGACAATGGTGAGCTAGATGGGAACAATGGTGTGACTCCGTATAAATCAGTTTCATTTGCTTTGGGAAACACAGCAAACACACCTCCTATGCTATTATGAGAGTGCAAAAAACAGAAGTTCTAATCTACTCTATCCCTGAAGGGGAAATGTCAATGACTACATTATTAGTGCACAATAATGTATTCATGTGGATCAATCTGATAGCACACTTTTTAATATCTGAAGGAAAGAAAAATGGGAAAACCTCACCAACAGCACTTCAAGACCAAGGCTGAGAACAGAAAATCTAATTCAATTGAAATTTATGGGACTTTCTTCCAAGTGAATTTATTAAAAATTTATGTTAAAAATGCTTATTTCAACAAACTAGAGATTGTGTACTTTTAGCACATTTTAATTAAGCTGTTCACGTTGGCACATTTCTACAAGCCAGTTTTTGAGAAACACACCTTTTACTATGCATCATCTAGGTTATTCTGTATTCTTCTCTGCAGTTATTACAGGCATTTACAATTCACATTTCCATATGAAAGTTTAGCTAACTAAGCACAACACCTATGCCAAAACTAAAACAGAACACAGCATACCAAATTCACTCTTTGGGGCCTAGATTACTCTGCTGGGAGTTCTGAATACTCATGGCTCAAAGCTTAAGCTATTTTACATCACATAGTAAAGTTAGCTTACTGAAATAGCACAGTGTTATTAAATGTAGGTGGAGTCAGGAAATAAGAAACTTGTGATTCCTTGCAAGCCTATACACCTTGCCAAGCATATCTCTGGCAGGGAAATCTAGATATGCTAAGAAAGCCTGGGAAAGTATTTTGAAACCTGTATACTAGTAGTGAAATTAAGATTCCTAGTTTGCCAATTCTAAGTAGAAAACAAGAGAGTCCAACTGGCTTTCATAGAAAACAGTTGGATTACTGGGAGAAAACTAATTAAGTATTCAAACCATAGCATCAGGTCTTACCTAAATTATCTCACTGTACTATTCCCACAGAAACCAGTGTTTCATATCGCTTAATCATAAATAGCCCCTCTCTTACTGTGTGCATAGAAGGCAGAGAGCCTTTATTGTGGTGGCACCTCAATTTTGGAACACCTTCCCCCAAGGAGGTATGATTGGTGCTGACACTACAATCTCTCAGTAACAGGGTGATATATAATAATAATTTTATTATTTATCCCCTGCCCATCTGGCTGGGTTTCCCCAGCCACATATTTGTTTATACATTTTACATTTATTTTATGCCCTCTACTTAATAGTTCCTATTTGTGTGTTTTTTAATTGCTTGAACAAATGAGTTGTTGTTGTTGTTGTTGTTGTTGTTGTTGTTGTTGTTGTTGTTGTTGTTGCTGTTGTTATACACTATCTTGGAATCTACTAGTTTAAGGGTGGTTTAGGAATTTAAAATAAATAAATGTATCCACTTGATCACCCTATTGCCTTTCTACTAGGCAAGTTGGCACAACAAATTAAATTGTACCTAACAGGATGACCAGTTGCATATTTGATAAAGGTCTAACAAATGAAGAAGTCTCAACATTAGGTGTCACACATTTATGTCCGTCTCTCACCTATTTACTGTAAGCATATAGTATTAAAGAAATGCTTATATTGGTGACCCTGCATTCTGGTATAGAGCAATAGCAGCAGTTTGCTTCTTCAGAACAAGATATCCCAGGAGGATCCATTAACCCTTTAAATTCAATGTATTTTATGGTGGCATGGAACAATGCACTTGCAAACACAGTTATAACACCCCCCACTGAAATATTATAATTTACTTGCATCAATAAATGCTAGCAATCAAATGCAGAACTTACCCCATCATTCTCTCTGTGTGGGTTCAGCCTGTTATAAACAGCTTCAATAATATTTCGCCTAGACAAAGGTAAAATTCTAAGTTATGTTTTGAGCAGGTTTTCACATACAAAAGTAAACAAGCTGCTCTATTAGTCAAGATGGCTAAACAGTGGGAATCTATTGCTCTGCTTATAGGCTTCCCAATTGGCGGCCAGAAATTCTGCCAATGGCACTGTTTCATGAGCTGTTGTGTAAATGTGCAAAACACTGGCTACATGGAAGACATTCAACAATTTGCCATCCCCACCTGCCATTCTGAAAGACAGCTCCAAAGCACTTTTGCCGAAGTGGCTCTTAGGTTTACAGTGTGGTCTTGGGCACACTCTTCCCCCTCATGCCTACCTACCACACAGAGCGTTAAGCTAAAATGCATCTCTGCCATGTCTTGAAGAAAGGGCGGGATAAAAATATAACTGAAACTGTTGGCTTCTGCAAGTAGTTAAAAAAAGATGCAGCAATAACTATATGCCCATGCCATACATTTAAATCAGTCACAAAAGAAGATTAAAATACATGCATGTGTCAACAAGCCCAGCCCAGCTTTCCTCCATTCAGATGTGTGGGAGTGATGATTGAATTACACTTTTATGAAATGAATAGCATGTAGAAGACAGGCTGAACAATTTAGCAATATAAGATGTAAGCCTGTATACACCGTTTCAAAGCCATAATTAAGAGTTTTATTGACATTCTGCACTTACTTGCCAGCTAGACCACCTCCTGGTGGTAAGTTTGGAATATTCTCTGCAGACAAAATGCGCATTACATGAGCAAGATCCGGCATTCCTTCTTCGCCCGACTTCTCCATAATTTCTAGTTAAAAGAAAATGCTCAAATTATTACAACCAAGAGGAGACACAGAAAACCCTACACGTGATACTCAATGCAAATATCTCAGACCTGGTACAAATACACGTGCACATCAAGAACTATATAAAAATGTTACCTGCATGAAAGTGTAGCAAAATAATACACTCAATAAAGTGTTTCGCAACATGTAGCAATTGTTTTCCATATATTTAAAAAAGGGGTGGACAACTTGTTATTTTAGTATCAGTCTGAAAGGTTGGCTGTGTTCCAAACCAAAGAGATTACAGCAAAACTTCAATTCATCAGCCTATACTGTGGGATGGTATGTGTATATTCCTTACTTTTGGGCACTAGTTTCACACATGCCCTAGAAAGCAAGCTTTACAAAATGACCACTAAGGGTGTGGGTGTGTGGGTGGAGGGTGTGGGTGTGGAGAAGAGATGCTGAGCACCTAGTATACGGAAGGCAATAGTTTTGTGTTCATGCCCACTTAGAAAATTGAGGTAATAGTGCACAATCCAACACTGATTAGGTTGGAGAACAGAATCAATAGGAATATTCCTGTTTTACTGCTCATATTAGAGGGAGAAAAAAATTACCAAGGTCAGCATAATTCTCCAACTTAGAAATGCCTGACTACACAGCTAAAGTGATCTCAAGTAGACATTGTTGGGCTTCTCATTCCCTATCTAGAGAATTCAACTTTATAGTATTTTGTACATGGCTGCAATGCAGTCATGGTCTCTCCCAAATAATGGCAGATGTACACACAGGCACATACAAACACTTCTCCAAGGTGTTCTATTTGCTATGGAAACTCTTGTGTGTAAAATCTCATTTGCACAGTTATTATGATCCTGACATATTTTTAAATTATACAGTAATCTAAATAGGAAATTGCGTATTGGACTAGCAGTGCAACTTCTAAGAAACATGGAGAACAAGACACTCTGAAGCTTCACAGCTAGATCTTCTCTCACACGGATTCCATGTCTGGAGTTTTAAAATTTCATCTGTCCCAAGCAAGATTGCCTATCTAGTTTATCTAGTAATATTTTTCCAGTTTTCATTACCATTTAGAGAACTGCATTTTCATTTCATCCTTCTACCTTTTTCCTTCAACCTTCTTTCAGAATTGCTTATTTATTTTGACATCCAGCTCTCTGGCTCCATTCATCCGCTCTACACTTCCTTTTATCATCACTGCCACTATGATGCTTACCTATATTCCAACAATACCTTTCTATCCTCAATGAAAAATATGAGCTAATATATTAAAGGATGCTATTCTTCAATGAAAACTGACAGAAGGTTCAATCAACCGCCTGGTGGCTTTAGGTGGGAAATATATTCAACAGAAGACAATGTTGTATAAGCAGTTTTCAACTGGCTTTTTCTCTCTAGCTCCACCTTCATTCCACCCCCACCCCCCACCGTTCCTTCATCATATTAAAGAGCCCCAATAAAATACAGCCATTACCCTTGTAGTTACTCTAGAGCTTACTTGGACTCCCATGATCAAGCTATGCTCAACTATAGAAGTCTTAGTGCAATAATTCTTATTATTTGCCTTCACATTTCATCCACATCCAGTTCAAAATCCAGAAAGATAAAATAATAGCAGTTAATGTGCTGATTTATAGAATAAGGAAATAAAACAAAAGAAAGCTGCAAATCAAGAGTGGGTCAGTTAGACCAGTGTTTCCCAACCTTGTGCCTCCAGCTATTTTTGAACTACAACTCCCATCATCCCTGACTAGCAAGACCAGTGGCAAGGGATGATGGGAATTGTAGTCCAAAAACAGCTGGAGGCACAAGGTTGGGAAACACTGAGTTAGACATTCTTCCACAACAAAAGGAAGTACACATGATTGCTGACTACTATTTATAAAAGTGCATTTAAGCTGTAGTTATTTTCTCTTCACTGTATCTTTACACCATAGACACACTTCTCATCTCTTTTCAACAGGTTGACTATATTCACATAAATGTACACAAAACTGTGGAAAGAATAGTTTTGTTGTTTTCAAGGGTGATGTGCAAGTTCCAAAAAAATCCCTCAAACATTCCTCCCACCAAAACTTGGTAACATGTGAATTCTTGATTAAACCTGAAAGATTAATTTAAACACCCAACGCAAATAAAAAAATCTAAGTTACTCTATGAAGCTTTCTAACACATTCCCTTGTTACATGAAGTCAAGAAATCATATTGCCCCAAAGGATTTTCTGCAATCCTGTTCTGTGAAAAATTATGCAAAACTACAATCTCTACATATCTTGGACCACAGTTCCAATTCAAGCTACTTAATTAAGAAAACAATAGACATTTGTCAATGGCCAGAGTATTTATTGGAATTAGGCGAAATCTGAAGTGAAAGAAAAAAGTAAGGGAAAAATAAGTCTGCTCTTCTGAATTCTCTTCTGTTTTCTTTATATTCTTCTATCTTGAAATAAAAGTCCTTCAATACTCTAACTCTCATTTCTTGTCAAGTATGTGTCACTTAAAGTTGTTACAGTTCATCCAACGTACAGGACATTGAATGACTTGGGCAATTCCTGTAGAGAAAAAAATCAAAAGCAGCACACATAGGGTTGAAAAAATATGGGTAACTTATTATGTTGAGTATTTCGGCTTAACACTATACATGAGCTATCCTGTATATGAAATTGTCTGTGGTAATAAAGACACCGCCCCTCCTTTTAATCAGTTTGATGCATCATGATCTATGGTACATTTTGAACATATTGCATCTTAGAAGTGGCCAGACAAAGGTAATTATTCCACTGAAAGAAATACAGTGGTGCCCCGCAAGACGAACGCCTCGCAAGACGGAAAACCCGCTAGACAAAAGGGTTTTCCGTTTTGGAGGCGCTTCGCAAAACGAATTTCCCTATGGGCTTGCTTCGCAAGACGAAATGTCTTGCGAGTTCCTGCGGGTTTTTTCCCCTCCCCCCCCTTTTCCTAAGCCGCTAAGCCGCTTATCAGCTGATCCGCTAAAAGCCGCTAATAGCGCTAATCCGCTAAGCTGTCAATGGGCTTGCTTCGCAAGACGAAAAAACCGCTATACGAAGAGCCTCATGGAATGGATTAATTTCGTCTTGCGAGGCACCACTGTAACGTATTTTATTGCAATTACCAAACAGTAGTTCTTCCTGAAAAACATAACAAGCTAGGCTTTTAAACTTCCGAAGTTATGCGGCACGTGGGTCCGGTTATGAAGCAGAGTACAGAAATGATACTAAAAATCTCCTTACTTTTTGCACCAATGGAATGGATCCCCCTAGACTGGGGGCAAGCTCTAGCAAGCTTCCCGATAGTACAAGCACTTCATGAAAGGGCCCTTCACAAAGTCCCTCTTGCAACAAGTTTTGTAGTATAAAATGTAATGCTACAAATCCCCACAATGTGGGACCAAGCAAGCACTGATTGTAGCAAATGTATTTAGACATGTAAATGCCACAAACATTTGAGCCCATTAAGTTTCTTGGTTGTTAGGAAAAGCACCTATAAAGCTCAGAAGCATGGCCCAACAACCACTACCTTTGGAGAAGAGTTAAGTAGGGGAATGTGCTGTCAGTGTGGATTCTTGCAGAAGTTTACAGAACTACAGGCTGTTAAGTGGCGTACTTGCTCACTTCAGGCCATTCAACCAACTTTACCACAAATGAAGTAAGGTTAACTTAAATATGAGTACTTTTAATCAATAGGGAAGTGCTCAGCCATCCTCTTGTAAGTATACTAGAGAAGCCAAGCTTCCAACACCACTCTTTAAGGAAACTAGTGTCCTGTAAGCAGAGGAGTAGAAAAACTAGCACAATAGCTTCCATGAGTTGCCTTTACTGTTTTGCAAATTTAGTAGCAATTATTTTTTCCTCTAACTACACTTTCATATTTTGAGTTCTTTCCTCTGAGGATGCAACTTTCACGAAGAATGTAAGTTACCAAACAAATATTTAAAGATAAAGAACTTCCAAATTTAGTATTAATTGGAAACTGCTGGTCTATGGCCGTAATAAACTGATGATTGCATTAACTGAATTTTGTACAATTTAGTTATAAACTATTTAATGCCAGTTCTATATGCATGTCTTTCAGGTTCAAAATACTTATTTTACAAAAGGTGGAAACTGAACCAATTCAGAAAGTGATAGATATATTAAAATGCAAGATTCCCTCTGAATTCCTGATTATGATTTACATTACTTTCTTTGTCTAATAAGACAAAATGCATGAAACTCAACTTACCTTTATACTTAGCTCTCAGATTTTCCCCTTACACACAAACCATTCTGGCTAAGCCTCTCACATAAACTTCTCTATACCACAATAATCTTAACTTCAGTGTACCTGCTAATAACAGAGTTTATATTGGGAATAAATAGATAATATGTTTGGCAGGTTGTTGTGAAAGATTTTCATTCTTCTCAAGATTAAAGAACCACACTGAAATGTCAAGGAGGTTTTTGTGGAGATCTAGTCACTATATACCACTGTGCAACTAATTTTCATTTTGCATGCCATTTGTAAACATATTCCATTGCAGAGGTTGTTCTTGGGAACTTACAGGCCTGAAATTATTCAGTTGCCCTACCCCTAACTACCCATAATAAAAGAAGTGCCAGCTGGATCAGGCCAAAAGGCATCCTATGTTCTGCGGCCAACCAGATCTCCATGAGATACCCACAAGCAGAATCTGAGTACAGTGACAGCCTCTCCACTTGCAATTCCCAGCAAATGGTGCTGTGAGGCATGATGCCTCCAACAGTGAAGATAGAACATAGCATTATACCCCATGAGTCCTGTCTCACTCCAGCAACTACTATGAGGAACAGGAGAATGGCCTCTGTTTGAGTGGAACAATCTAGGGGTAAGCCTAGGAACAACCACATACAGTAGCACTTAGAGGAGGGGAAACATAGGATGCAGCATGGGATGGGATCCTCTCCATGATGCTATCTTTTTTTTCAAATGGAAAATAATCTAGCCTGAATGCACTATTTTCCAATCTGCCAGACTTCCCCCTTGCTTTCATATAGACAAAATAACTTTCTTCCCCATTTTACTGCCCATTCACTCAGTCTGGAGAATCCTTTTGAATCCTGTCATAATCTTTCTGTATTAGTGTCTCTGAACAATTTTTACTATCATCAGCAAACCTGGCTGCCTCTCTGTTCACACCTAATTCTAGATCATTTTTGAACAAGTTAAAAAGCACAAGTCCCAATACTGACCCTTAGGGGACTCCACTTTCTTCATTTCTTCATTTGGGAAGCTGTCCAAGTAGGTCTAAGTTAGGTAGCTTCCTGCTACCTAACCAAATCCTGATCCACAAGAGGACCACTCCTCTTATTCAATGACTGCTAAATTTACTTAGAAGTACCTTCCTGGAAGCTTTTTGAAAGTCCAAGTACACTATGTCAAGTGCTTGTAGACACTCAAATAACTCTGATAGATTATTAAGGCAGGACTTGCCCCTGCAATAGCCATGCTGGCTCTGCTTCAACAAGACTTGTTCTTCTATATGCTTTATTTTATATTTAACAATACTTTCCACCAGTTTCCCCAGAAGAGCCATTAAACTGTCACACATCGTTTACGTGCAAGTTCTGTTGGTGGCCCTACCCTTGACATCTATGCATTGAGCAATGACTAGAGACTTCCAGATTCCCCTGTGTAGACATCCACACTCAATGAATGGATATTGGGCGTGGTCAGACTTGGGAACCTTCTGGACATGGGGGTAGGACACTTCTACTAATCTAACATATCAAGCAATTAACATGTATTATTTGTGCTTCCCCTGCAGACCAGGATTTAAGGCAGGGATTGCTGGGCAGGTACAAACCATAGTTCTCCAGGCTGAATGCAACAGCACAAGCCTCATTCTTATAGTACCAAACAGGGCATGGTTCTGCATGTGAACTGACCTAGATAAGACACACAATCTTATTTTCTCAACAACATGCAAAGGTGCAAAACCAGGTAAGCTTATATACGACTTTGTGACACAGTGGTCGATAAACAATATAAATTATGCTAGACAATCAGGTACATTTGGGTAGCCATAGGGCCCTCCAAGTGATGTTGGACTCAATTACCTTCAGTTCCAGCCTGCAAGTCTCACCCAGAGAAGGACAAACTAGCCAACCCCCTTTGAAAAAAATTTGAAGATAGCACCCAGATTAATATGCTCCAAGAACCAAAACCAAGTAGACAGATCAAGTAGGTGGCTGACTATGCTGAACATTTAGTAAACTTAGTATATTCAGCAAAAAGTGCTTAACATTGAGGCAAAATACTGCACGGTGGAACCTTTGTGTGGGCAAAACTGATCCCATCATGAGTCACACTGAGCCACATGAGTGAGAAACCTGAACCAAATGTCAGTGGTTTGTAAAGATGACTTGTTAATTTGAGCAAGCTAAATCTAAGGGTAACCCCAGGAAGTGTTATGTCTATTATTTTGACTGCATTTTAAACAGAGAATATATTTATCCATGTTTTATGTCTGTGCTAATAGGATTCTACTGTATTTGCAATGCCTTATGTCTACAAGCAACAGATATTTATTGGAATTGGATTGGGAGGGACCACAGATTGTGTACCCACATCTGCTGCTGACAAGCCTATCCACCACCATCAAGACAACTCCACCATGCTTCTAGCTAGTCCACTCTCCTATTCACTAGCCATGCTTTCTTTTCTGATGTCAAAGTGGCAGCAACTCAAGTACACTCTGGCATGCCCACCCCAAATATCAGTTTGAGGAGGGGTGGGACTGTAGCTCAGTGCTACATCATCTGCTCTGCATGTAGAAGATCCAGTTTCAATCCCTGGCATTTCTGGATGTAGCCAAGAAAGATTCTTGTCTGAAACTCTGGAGAGTCAGTCTGTGTAGGCAATACTGAGCTAGAACAGTGGCCTCACCTGGTATAAGGCAGCTCCCTATATCTTGAAGGGGCCTTTCACAGAGCAAGACACTGTGATCACCCACAGTGCATCTGCACTACTGCTGCTTTGCCATAACAGTGGGAAATGCTGTTTAAAGTAACTTTAAACATTTATGGTTAATTTTAAACAGTATCTGGCACTATTGCAGCAAAGCAGCAGTGTAGGACCCCTTCTTCTGAGCACTGAGATCAGAGGTGGTTTTAGGGCAGCACAACCACTTCCCCAGAGTGGAGAGGGCGGCCAGTAAGCACTTGCCCAGCTACGGGAAGGTGGTGTAGGGGTCCTGAGAGGGTCCTATAGTTTCCTTCCTAAAGCCTAGTTAACACTTACCCAGCTTTGGAGAAATGGGAGGGCCCAAGGACCCCACTGGAGCCCTTGTGCCCCCTTTCCAAAGCCTGCCCCTGCTGAGATTCCCAGGACTGTAAGCTGAAGAGAAGGAGACCACAGTGGGAAGTGGACAGCTAAATTTCATATTGACCTAATCTTAGGCTGTGAATTTTCCAGCTGAATTAGTCTATATATTTTTCCAATGCCATTTCCATTCCTGATTCAGACAAGACTCAAGGTGCCCTGGTAATGGTATAAACACATACGTCTATAGTTCAGGAACTGCACAAAGGTAAGCAACTTGGGCTTATTAGGGAACACCCATCCAGATAATAATTTTCCTTTCCATTCCACCCAAATGCTACGTTGTATTTTCTACAGCATTATGACCAGACTGTTTAATAAATTAACAGCTTGATTACCTGCAAGTGTCCCTAAAAAAACTAATGTTTTTAAACAGTAACTTATCTGAATGTAGTAATAATAATAATAATAATTTATTATTTATACCCCGCCCATCTGGCTGAGTTTCCCCAGCCACTCTGGACGGCTCCCAATCAGTATTAAAAACAATACAGCATTACATATTAAAAACAGTACTTTTTAGTACTTGAAAAAGCTCATCCATGCACTGTTCTAAGAACTATCCTAGACAATATTAATGCTAAATAAAAGATTTCATTTAACCCTTGGAATAGGTACTGTCATGAAGACATATTTCATCATCCAGTTGATCATTATTCACCCCATTCCAACTCACAAAACTCTTTCACCACACTGTTAAGGACAACAAACACATTTAATTTTGTACCCAGTCAGGATCTGCAAGGAAGCTTGAGAAGCTAATAAAAAACAGTTTACAACCAACCATTAGCTCAGACAATGCCAAGTATTGTATCCAGGGGAACTTCTAGGAGTTAAATGAAGAGATTCCAAGAAAATGTTTGACAAGAAAGTCAATTCTGCAAGCTTACTGGGCGATGCTTTCAAGATACATACTTTAACAGTACATTGCAATAGTTAAATCAAGGAAGCAAACAGAAAAAAACCCTGAAAGCCCCATACACAGATGACCCAAACAATTTTGTTGATTGTTCAAATAAGACAGTGGCCCTTTGAATTCAATGTTGCATCTGCCTCTTCAGTAGGTGCTTTATAGCATGAAGTGTGGAGCGTAGCCAAGTACCATAAACCAGTTCCCCCCATTATCAATACAGACAGGAACCAAGCCATCTAACTAGGGATCCCATCAGCCTATCCTGGTCAATAAGTGAGAGCAATGCCTGCTGAAACCTTCATGGTCAATAAGGGTGAAGATCTCTAATAGCTGGGGGGAGGGAACTTTAATGCCGGTTCATAATAAAGACTGAAAATTTATGTAAAAAGAGATCATACATATTTACAGTAATCTATAAGAGGTGCAGACTTTAGCTTCACATGGTGCACTTTTCACTGTTTGGTCACAGAGTTTTAATCTTTCTGGGACTGAGTACAAGCAAGGTGTGCAGACCTGAGTTATTAAACATGGTTACGTGAGCAGAAACATATACTTGGTTGAAGATGCTGTCAACACATCTCCACATCATACTCCATTATCAGAGGTGTTGCGGACAACTTTTCAGAGCATTATTTCCATGGAAGATTTTATGTTTCATAAGTTCATTACTGCAAATACAATATTAGGCAAGACTGGCAATTTCAAAATTGTAACTATCATTTTTTTTAGGTCCTCATGCCTTGCAAGTATGCCTAGTTCTTTCGTTTTCAGTTTAAATGGTTTTCAGTAGCTTTTGGCCATATCCAATGCTGCTGTCCCACCAGCACAGCACACTTTCACTTGCGCAAAAGAACTTTTCACTCTTTCCTGTCCCCTACAACTCCCCACACCGCCTCAAAATCTGCTCCAGAGGATTGGATGACCCTCCAGAGCAGATTTAGAGGGTGCATGGAGAGAGGAGAGGAAGTTCCACTGCACAAGTGCAACTCCGCAAGCAGAGCACTGGATAAACTCCCCCCCACCTTAAATTTAAACAACAGGGGGGAAGTATATGTTATTGTACTTTAAATTTTTACAATTATAGTATCCCAATAAGGAATTATATGTAATATAATGTTTAAACTACATTAAGTGTGTTTTAATTTCCTGCCCTCGAATATTTCAGGTAAAATACTTCTGCTGTATTGGGGCAAAATATAGTATGGGGTATTATAAAGCTTTGTTTACAAGTAAAATACACGTAAAATAAATATGCTAAGTAAAATAAATACAAATAAAATAAATATGCTAAACTGTATCCTATTCTAGGACATCAGAATAGTTTTCCAATGCAGACTGGCAATTCTCTGATGCAAATTACCATATCCAAATTAGCCTAATTTGCCTAGGAATATATTGCAATTCAAACCTTTCCAGAAAACTTAGTTATGAGTCACATTTATCAGTCACTCTGGTTTAAATGGAGAGCCTACAAAACTTCACAAAACTTCACAAAAGAGAACTGAGGGGGAAAAGTTGGTTATTGATTTTGTGGGTCAGGAAGCAAAAGTAGAGCAGCATCAAATTAATATGAATAGGTGGAACTAGAATGGTAAATTTACACCGGTATTCCTTTCAAAGTTTCCAAAAAATGTATAACTGCAATATTCAAAAGTCCATTATGCAAAATAGTAGTTTCTATTCTCAAGGTCTGAATGTTATCCTTCCATTTCTCCCAAAATATATGAAAGTAAAAGATACTGAGGTCTTTGAAAAGCAATACCAGCTTCCCTCAGAACATTTAGCACTGGCATTTATATGAGGTGGGAAGCCTGTAACCTTCCAGATGTTGCTGGACTAAAATTCTCTAGATCCATGACCATCAACTGGGGCTGATAGGAGTTCCAGTACAGCATCACCTGAAAGGGCACAGGTGGTGCATCCCTGACTTATACCCAAGCCCCTAACCTCCTTCTACCTTGAAGATACTTCATTCCTTGCACCCTCTTATATGAACAGGATGTCAGCTTCATAAGGAACACTTCAAAAGGAGGTGGGGTAGGGGGAAGTGGCTTACCTCTGAAGTAATTTATACTGAAAACAGCCTGTACTCAAGTAAAATTGGTACCATATACTACCACAAAAATATACCATTAAACTAAGGTTTCTGGCTATTTCTCATCTCCCAATTAAACTTCACGTTGATTTAAAAACATTTAGGCACACAGATATTTCATTATTCAACTCATTATGTTCCTGAGTAAAATCTCAGGTTTGTAAACACACACCAAATATGCACCAGGACTTTCGAGTATATTTTAACCTTCCAGGCAGCTATTCTTATGTAGAGAGAGCTTGCAAAATATGAACAGTGGTGTTGCCAGTTCAGCATATCAAACCACATACACCAATCCAAATTATCCCATAGCTAGAGTAGCTGAAAAATATAAGCCACTTTGCCTGCTCTGTAAAAGAATTTGCTATACTTAGTAAGAGATTATGTTTTATTCAAAGATGAGCTAACATTCCTAACTTTACAATGTGAGTGGCACCCAATGGGTTGGTCCAAGAGCAACGGAACTTTCCCTCCCTCTTTCTGGCAGCCCCCTCCCCCTGTGCACCCTAAAAATCTGCTTGAGGATTGGAGAACTCTCTGAAAAAGATGGGGAGGGAGGTGCAGAAGTGGGAAGAGAAGAAGACCCAATGCATCTGCTGGCACGATAGGAGAAATTGTACCATGCTTTAAAACGTTAACACCTTGCACTACTAATAATTGGCCAGTGGGCAGATTTGCAAAATAATGCATATTCTTCAAATAAGAAACTGAATTTTGGAGCTGAACTATCTGTACAAGCCCAGACAAAAAGACCAGCAATTACACTGTGTTACTCTCTGGATTCCTGTGGTTCAGATGTACATTTATGACCAAAAATTCTCTTTAGCTGTACTAGTGCTATACTCCAGTGAAATTTTGACGAAAGCTCTTTAGTTGCTTCTGGGAGCTTGGGTGTGTGTTTGTGTGCATCACCAACTAAAGGAAGCTTCTAATTCAGAATGCAATTTCTTACCTTCCACCCGTGATTCCAAGTGCTTATCCAATTCTGCATCTCTTTTCACTGCATCATCTGAGACCTTAGGAGCATTTGAAAAGCAAACTAGAACAATACTCATGTTATCACGGCTTCCCTAAATTTTGGGAGGAAAAAAATAGTACAAATTTGAGATTTAGCTTCACTCTTTCACAACTTCAGACCACCTGATTATTCAGTGTAAATTTTTAAAAATCTTAAATACTACTGGTTTGACATACATTTCTTAACTCAGATTTTGTTTAAGTAAGTATATGTTCCTAAACATATGTTTCTCATGTGACCTATTGTGGTTAAGAATGTATTTTACTTTATTCCTTGATATCTATTTCCACCTTAATTTGCACAACCATTAGTAGAAAAGAAATGCTGCACCATTCATTGACATTCCTTTTAATATATTGATAATCAAAGTTCATTTAAAAACATTTCAGAATACTCAAGGATAAAACTGCTCAATTCTGGCAATCCAAGCCTTCTACATTCATCTTCTGAATACTGAGAAACACTGTCAAAAATAATCATTTTCAAATGTACTAAGCTGCACTACTGAAGTTGGATTTTATCAATCCTCCTTCAAAATCATAAATCCATAGCTGGGTGATCTCCTAACAAGCTTGCAATTGCATGAATTTGCACTGACTTATTCTTTACTGGGAAACTATCCTTTCAATGCTATTTTACTAAACGAAGTTTTCTGATTTTGCAAAAAAATAAAAACTTTATTCAATTATTTGGAGAGAAAGAGTAAGTTGCATACCTTGTGTAAACAAGTATCCACTACCCAATTGCACACTTTTTCCAGATCATCCGATACTTCAAGCCTAGACTTAACAAATTCACAGAGCTCCTCATTGCTCATTACATCCCAGATTCCATCACAAGCCAAGACAATAAACTCATCTTCTTCTGCTCTTACAATTTCATAAACCTCAGGTTCCGGAGAAACAAGTTGTTCTGTAGGACCTTTGCCATCCACACATTTGTAGTCATAGTCCCCCAGAGCACGAGAAACTGCTAACGAGCCATTAACACGCTGGATCATGACACTCCCTCCTGCATTCTGGATTCGCTCTTTCTCCCTTGGATTGCAAGGCTTGTGATCCTGTGTCGAGAAGCAGACTTGTCCATTCCTATAGAGAACAGCACGTGAGTCTCCACAGTTGATAAAGTAAATGTGCTCAGGTGAAATCATAACTCCCACAGCTGTTGAGCCACTCCTGTCCATGCCATTTCTGAGGTCTGAAAAATTGCGCATGTACTCATCAATTTTCAAAAAGCCAGTTCTGATTCCACTCTTTACATTTTCCACTGAAGGTTCAAGAGCAGAGCCGGGCTGTTCTGCTCCCCTGAAGTCTTCATTGTTAGTGATGTGTTCTAATAAGTGGTTTGAGCAGTAATTTGCCACACGAGATCCTGCATGACCATCATAAACAGCAAAAAAGGACCAGTCCTCTAAACCATGAGGAATTCCTACAACAGCTGTGTGAGCATCTTCCATTTCCACTCTCCATCCTTGCATACTGCTGAGGCCATAGCGCAGTCCATTTCCTGCCCCATGAGCATTATGCTTCTCAGTTTTTGGTTTATCCAAAAATGCACCCATGTTTACCTAATTTGCAAAGAAATCTGCAAAACAAAATTTGACCATCAATACAAGTATAGAACTGTTTGAATCATTCAACACAACCTGACCATGGCTGCCAAAACTATGGTGAACAATAGATTGGCATGGCAGACAGAAAGACTACTAATATCTGCTGTTTATTGTCCTTACCCTTTCCTTTTAAGTATTATGAAAGCTATCTACTCATGCAGACCTCTAGGGACTGTAGCATCAGACTGTAGGTGGGAAAGTAACGAACATGAAAGCTCCTGCATATAAAAAAACATGTTGCGCACAGAGAACTAATGTCTGCAACCCTGTACCCCAACATACTGGTTTCCATGTGTAAGGGGAGGGTGCTTTATTTGCTTCTTTAAACAGAAATTAGCAAATATGCTTACTTCTCAGTTACAGCCAGTATAAAGTTGTATAGTTAAGTGTTACTCCATTGGACTCTTATGAATGCACAGATTGTCTCATGGCTTCCTTCCCTGAATCAAAATTGTATGTCGTTTACCAATTAAATGCACCCATTATATAGCTGGATTACAGAAATTTATTGATTACGATAGTGCCATGCCATTCTAAACCAGAGCTTCCATGGCCTATACTAGCATACAGATGTTTGATTAATTCATTTGTATTGAAATGTTAACACAAAGAAAAAACAAAGTAAAAAAATAAAATAAAAGGTCTTCCAACATAAACACAGAATCTTATGTTCCAATTTAAAAAGCAGCTTTTGCTTCATGTACATCTACAGGTATACAATGAATGTTGTCACATCTATATTTTTTTAAAAAAAATATTTCTTATTTGCTTTTCTGTTATATCTCACCAAGAACACATACTATGTTACAGTCATGCATGAACACATACTATGTTACAGTCATGCACAAAATGTTAGGAAAGACAAGTGAATAAAAATAAAACAACATAATTACATTCTTTCAAGTTATTTAAATCCTATATCTCCTCACTTATAATTCCCTTCCACTCTTTCCATGGTTTCCTATCTGACCTTTTAACTGCATTTTCTTACTCTTCTAAATTATTTTCATTATTTTACATCATCTCATGTTGTAACATATATTGCTGAGTGTTTTTTCAACCTGTTATGATTATTTTCTTGTTATAATACTTTTCCATATAATCTGTATGTAATATCCAATCCTCTTTCAGTCTCTTATCTTTATTTATTAATCTGTTTGTCATACTGACAAATTTTATATATTCTAGTATTTTGAGGTGTCATTCTTCTCTTGATGGGACAATACCTGTTCCACATTTTTGTTCAATTAGAATTTGGGCAGCTGTTGTTACATACATCCATAAGTTAATTTGTTTTTTGGGGATTTCTGTCATTATTATTCCCCAAAGAAAAGCTGGGTCCTTGGGAAACATTCTTTAAAAAAATTTCTTGAGTACACTATCTCCCAAAATTCTTTTTTTACCCTACACAACCACCATAAGTGATAAAATGGTATGTTAAAACATCTATTTTACCCTAACACAACATAAAGTAGGTAGCATTTGCTACATTCTATGAACCAGTGATGCAGAGGAATAATAGCACAATTTCAAAAGGGTATTCTTAACAGCCCACCACACGACTAATATATTAAGAGTCAAGCAGCTTTAGAATGAAATCTTTGGAAAAGGATCACTACCGTTCAGCATTAAAATACACTTCAGAAAGCTTCACAGACATTTTAGTTGTGCTTCATTTATATACGTAGGATTGCTTATGTGCAAAATGTAAGCATTTCAGTTCAGAACACATATATGAGATAAACTATTACTTTCATTTATGAGCAGGTAACTGTGAGCTAGTACCAACGGGTCATTTCACATGTAATCTGGTTTGTTGTTTGGGGAATGAGCCTTATGCCAACAAGCTACCCTTACTACATGGTCTGCTTTGTTGATTCCTTGTTTTTTAGGCAAACCAATTTACCATTCTACCTGAACCAGCAAACTGATTTCCCTTGCCCTTCAAACTAAGGACTGCCACCCTGCTTTGGAGGTCAAAGGCAAATCACAACTTTTCAATTCAGATACAATGGAAAACAATGCTTTAAGAGGGGCAAGTCTGAGGTTTCATTAATGATTCTGAATAATGGAGAGAGAACTTTGCCAACTATCTTATTCAGCAAGTTGAGTATCAATAAAACTTTAGGGAAGTAATTGCAATTCGAAAGGCTACCACAATCAAGTTATATTTTGCAACTTGTTATCAATTCTACTGGGCTAGTGTATGTGGGATGAGTTTTCCCAACAGTTCTGGCCACATACCATGAAGCATATGGCCAATAGTGGCACCCACACTGGAGGTCACTGGATTATGAGAGCACAAACAATTTAACAATGTGGCATGGATCTAGATAATAGTTTGAGAAGACACTCCTGGATCAGGCTAATGGCCCAACTAGCCTAGAATCCTGTTATCACAGAGGCAAACGAAATGTCTCTGCAATCAGGACTTTTAGTGCAACAGCACTCTACACACCTGAGAATCCCAGTAACTGGTATCTAGAGGTATATTGCCTCTGACAGTGTAGGCAGAGCATAGCTATAGACATTTGGATATACAAATGTCTGCAAGTACACTTTTATTTTATTTCTTTCCAACATTTCTGATAATCTAAATCCAGGAATTGCTTGTTGCCTGGAACTGCCAACTTTAGCTCTAGGGAACAGGATTTGTAGTGCACAGGTATAAGGCATGAAAAACTCTCTAAAGCAGTGCTGGGCAACTTCATAATGAATATATGCATGTAAGAGAATATACTTAAATGTGTCACAAGCCAGCTAACGGTGCCCTATATTTGATTACAGAAATTGTAAGCTGCTACTACTAAAGGCATACCACTAGCTGACCTCCATTTAACAGCCTGAAAATGAAGGATCACAGATAGAATGGATGTTTAAAAGGAAATTGATTTTTTTTAATCAGGTATCTATTCTAAACAAATAAATACTATTAATGAATATGGTTCCAACATGTAGAGAGACCAATTATGTGTTTCATTGCACTGCGTCTACAGTAAAAACAGTATTTACCTGTCAACTGCAGCTCTGCCAATTTTTGCACAGATCTAAAACCTTAGGGTTTACATTCCTTCAGCCAACAGGAACTGATTAAGCTTGAAAGGCTTCAGATAATGCAGGATGCAACATTTATTTTAACTCGAAATTTCCTAAGAGAAAAAGTAGTATTAATTAGTACTTCTAGATTATACAACGAAACTAGGAAACTAAGAATGTAGTAAAATGCCCTTATGTCACTCTTCTTATAGTACATGCTTCAGAAACACATACGAAACCAGGAATTGTTTACCCATTTATACTGTGCTTAACATAACGCTGAGCTTTAGAAAGTGACCACTTACAGGGTTGCTTTACTCTACAATAAAGCCTGAAAATTTACTTCATTGACTAGTTCAAGCATTTTGGCACCAGACTTATGGAAACAAAGCATTTAGCCTGTTGAGAAGATCCCATTCCTAATAATCTGAACACTGTTTAGACAAGACTGCTAGATTGGAACTAGTTTTGAGGGTTGAGGATAGCCTTTTCTTTTAATCCTGTTAATAAATAAGTACAAAACAAACGTGACAAGACAAACTTGAAAAACAGTTCAGAGTAGCCGGCCATGGATTCCCAGAGGCTGCAGAGTCGCCAGCCATGGAAGTTCAGAAATCAAGTCTCCGGCCCATAAAACATGAGAATTACTAAGACAGTTTATCTAGTCAAACACTACGGGCTCCTGGCAACACATATTCAGGCTTCTGCCACTATACAATTATAGTGAGGAGAAATATGTTACTCCTGTCTTGCTGAACCACTGGAACTACTATTTCGACAACTGTTTTATGAACAGTTAGGCCAGTGATTGTAAAGGCTAGCATGGTAATTTTTTGCAACATTATGCAACTACCTCTGGGGTTCTAAAAGATATTTCTATATAATCTAAGCACTTTCCATAAATGTTCACTTGCTGGTTTTTAATAGAAAACACATGCAGTTAATGGTTATTTGTGCTTAAATTTATGTGGGTACAAGAAATTACATTTTACAATCCTGCATCTTTACCAGTGTATGAAGCCCATATCAAACTAAAATATTCACCTCTTATTAATGACAGAGAAAGTGAAGGAAGACCAACTAAATGGTTTCAACACTTATATCATGTAGCACTGATTTTAAAATATGGATATATTCAGGAATTGTCAGAAGCTGTAGATTTAGACAATATGAATCATTGTATATCAATAACAATTTGACACAGTAGTCCCTGGCCATGAACATACACAGGAGAGACTTAAAAGAACCAATTTTTAAGAGTTAATTATTCCAACTTTAGCAAAATATTAGATGACTTTTGTTGAAGGAAAGCTGCTATAAGCAGTTTAAATGCTATCTTGTTCTTCACTGCCTATCGCCTATTTATAATCCTTAATGTCAGGGTTTTAGGGAGAGAGGAGACAGAGAGCGAGGGCGAGGAGGAAGAGGACGACAACGAGCCGAGGTTGTCCCAAAGTCCGTCTAGCGAATCAGAGGATTCCCAGAAGGGAGCCCCCCTGGTCAGGCCAAGGGGCAATAGAGAGGGAATCAGTCAGAGAGAGGGGAACGAAGAGGGAATCCCCAGTGGGAGTGGCAAAGCGGGACCAGCTCCCCCGTCGGAACGGAGTAGAGGGGGGGGAGTTGCCAGTGTGTCAGAAAGAGCAGGACAGGAAGGAGGAAGGGGGAGGAGTTCGGAGCAAGACGTCCTGCCTGAAAGGGAGGAGTGTAGTACCGAGAGCAGCGTAACTGTAGAAAGGAAGGTCAGAGGCAACGTACGCGCGCCAAGTTCAAATATAGAGGCGCGCGGAAATGAGGAGAGCTCTGAGGAGGAGCCTGGTGCCAAAGCACGAAGGAGGGGGGAGCAGGCGGGAGAAGACTCAGCCTCTGGGGAGTCCCGGAAAGAGGGAAGACAGGGGGGCAGGAAGACCCTGCGGAAAAGGAAAGAGAGGAAAAGGTGGAGCAGTACAAGCCTCTTAAATTGGTGCAGGGGAGGGACGGACTCAGAGGGGACTTCTAACATCTAAGGGTAACAGATGCGGAGCCACGGAGTTTGGATGTAATGACGACAATGATCTTCAATAAAACCTTTTGTATATAGCTTGGACTGGACTTTGGTCTCTTGTGAGCTGGGACCCAGGGTGGCTCTGACAGAAAGTCCCCTCCAAAGAACGCAAAATTTTTTTTTTGCAAAGCTCACGAACGGTGACAGCCATGACTGCGGAGGAGCAGTTGACAGCGCTGCGAACTACAGTTTCCGAACTCACTGCTGCAGTCCTTGCGTCTCAGAAGAAGCATGACGAAATGGAGAAGCGCTGCCAGGACCTGCAAACAAGGTGGGAACGTGCAAGCAGGGAAGGGTTCCCAGGGTCCAGATCAGAGGGGATTGGACTTGGACGGAGGGGGGGCAGCCTAGTCACCCACTTCGATGGGAACCTGAAGCACTACCCCAGTTTCAGAGCAGACGTTTTGTATGCATTGCACTTGCTTCGTCATGACTTTAAAGATGAGGAGGAGAAAGTGGGGTTTATTGTTTCTCACTTGCATGGGCCGGCCAGAGACTGGTTGCGCAATTTGTGGCGTGAAGATGGCCCTGCCCGCCACGATGCAGATGAATTCATTAAAGCGATGGATGCCTGCTTCCAGTCTACTGTAGATGTGGATCTTGCACGCAGGGAAATTTTTGGATTGCGGCAAGGCAAAGCCACTGTGCGTCAGTACCATTCTAGATTTTTTGCTTTACTGACTGCGCTAAGCTGGGAGAAGGATTGTGCACCTGTGAGGGATTTGTTCTGGGAGGGGCTCAGCGGTCCCATTAAGGATGAACTTGCCAGGGGAGACAGACCCCAGACCCTGGAGGAGCTTGTGCAGAGGGCTTTGGCGATTGGGATACGGCACGAGGGACGTCCTTGGCACACTGAGGAAGAACGTCAGGTGCGTCCACCAGCGAGGACGTCTTCTTTCATCCCCAGGGAGTTCAGTCAGTCACATCCTTCGCCACTGGGAAGGCAGGGGGAGGAGCCCATGGGACTTGGTGGTGCTAAGGCTCAAGCAACAGCCAGAGCCCCAGCTTCCGGTGCAGTGAGGGCAAAGCCTCCTAGAGGGACCAGGAAGTGTTACATTTGCGACAGTGCACAGCACATGGCGAAAGAGTGTCCCCAGAGGCTGCAGAAACACACTGCAGCTTTAGCAACTGTTGCAGCAGAAATGATGCAAGCAGAGCAACCTCAGGGAAACGACAGTGCCTGGCTGGAAGCAGAGCTGCTGGGGCTCAGCCAGGCGAATCTGTAGAGCAGTCCCCAGCGCTTTTGCAACGCACAGACCCTTTACCACCCAAGCCAGCGGTGCAGCTCACTGCAACACTTCAGTTGCCGAATGGAACCACCCTGGAAGTCCCCATCACGATTGATTCTGGGAGCAACGCAGATTTTGTGGGGACGCACTTTGTCAAGCAGCATCGCATAGCGCTTCTGCCAGCGACAACACCTCTGAACGTAGTCACGGTGGATGGCAGGAAATTGCTAGGAGGACAAGTTGTGCAACAGACGCCTCCCATGGTGATGAGGATTGGAAATCATCGAGAAGTCATCAGCTTCAATGTCACCCGCCTTTCAGACACGCCTATAGTATTAGGCATGAGTTGGCTGGAGAGACACAGTCCTGCTGTAGCGTGGTACCAACGCCAGATCACCTTTTGCTCATCGTACTGTGCTCAACATTGCATCCAGTCCAGCCAGGAGGAGGGAGCTGAGCAGCAGTTGCAACTTGGCATGGTGCAGGCAGTACCCCGCAAGTACGAGGGGTTCCTGGAGGTTTTCTGCGAGAAGGAAGCTGACCAGTTGCCGCCCCACAGGCCTTATGATTGTGCCATCGACCTGGTGCCAGGGGCGCAGTTGCCGACTGCAAAGCTGTATTCCATGTCTGAGGACGAGATGCAAGAACTCAGGGAGTTCATAGAGCACAATTTGAAGCGCGGATTCATCCGAGAATCGAAAGCGGTGGGGGGCAGTCCTGTTTTCTTTGTAAAGAAGAAAGACACGCCCCAGAAAAGACTCATTGTGGACTATCGATTCATAAACAGTAAGACCAAACCCAAGGCCTTCCCCATGCCCAAGATAGATGATCTCCTGGCAACCGTAAGGAAGGGGAAGATCTTCACCAAATTGGATCTGCGTGGAGCGTATAACCTCATACGCATCCGGGAGGGCGATGAGTGGAAGACGGCCATGTTCACGCCTCTGGGCACGTACGAATACAGAGTTATGCCATTTGGTCTCCAAAATGGATCTCACGTCTTCCAAGCATTTATGCATCACGTGCTAGCGGGACTTCTCTACAAGAAATGCGTGTGTTTCCTCGACGACATCCTGATCTTTTCGGAAACGGAGGAGGCCCATGAGAAGGACGTAAAGGAAGTCCTGCAGAGACTACGGGAGAACAAGCTCTACGCCAAGTTAGAGAAGTGCCAGTTTGATGTGACGGACGTGGATTTCCTAGGCTACAAGCTGTCCGACAAGGGGCTGGCCATGGACAGCGCCAAGGTCCGCGCGGTGTTGGACTGGAAGAGCCCTCGCAATCGGAAGGAAGTCCAAAGATTCATCGGCTTCGCCAACTTCTACCGCAAATTCATCAGAGGTTTTGCAAAGGAGACGGCAGCGATCACGGACACTCTCAGTTCCAAGAAAAAGAGGTTCGTGTGGACGGAACAGGCGGAGCGCTCTTTTCAGAAGCTTAAAAGCCTTTTCGCCTCCGAGGAGCAGCTGCTGCACGTGAATCCAGGCAAGCCCATACGACTAGAGACCGACGCGTCAGACAGAGCGGTTGGAGCCGTACTCCTGCAAGAAGATCCACATGGAAACTGGAGACCCGGTGCCTTTTACTCCAGAAAGCTCAGCAAAGCGGAGCAAAACTACACCATATGGGACAGGGAGCTGTTAGCCATTCACGCAGCTTTCAAAGCGTGGCGACACTTCCTCATAGGAGCCAAGCACACAGTACAGGTCCGCACGGATCACAAGAACCTAGAGTATTGGCGCACGGCGAAGCTCCAAAGCCAGAGGCACATGCGCTGGGCGGAATTCTTCGCGGATTTCGACTTTCGGATAGAGTACGTCCCAGGAGATTCCAACGTTATAGCCGATGCGCTATCCAGGAAACCGCAATATCTCGATGAAGCGGCGCCTGTAGCAGCCAAGCACATTTTCGCACCGCAGGCGTGGTCGTGCGCTGCCGCCACAGTAGATCTGGACGCGGTGCGACGCGCGTTGCAAGTGGATCAGTTCGCACAGTCCAAGATGGAGGAATTGCGCAGAGGTGTGCAGAGTGGCGAAGAGTTCCAACTACGCGACGGGCTGCTAACTCGCAAAGGTGCCCTCTACGTGCCAAGCGACGAGCTTCGCGCAAAGGTTCTGCAGCAGTTGCACGACGCCCCCAGTGCGGGCCACTTCGGTAAGGAGAAGACAATAGAACTGGTGGCAAGAGACTTTTGGTGGCCCCGGATGCGTGGAGAGGTAGCGGATTACGTCGCCAGGTGTGACACTTGTCAGAGGTTCAAGCCAGTACACCAGAAGCCAGCGGGGCTGTTGGAACCGCTGGAAACGCCACAGCAACCGTGGGAGAGGGTAGCTCTGGACTTCGTTACTGACCTGCCCAGCTCCAGGGGGAAGACGGCGGTACTGGTGGTTGTGGACCTGTTCACCAAGATGGCGCACTTCATTCCATGCGCAAAGGTGGCGACGGCGGAACAGACTGCCAAACTCTTCATCGATCACGTGTTCAAGGTGCATGGGCTGCCGCAGTCCATCCTGTCCGACAGGGGGCGCCAGTTTGTTTCCAATTTTTGGCAGAAGCTTTTAGGTATCCTGAACGTCAAGATCAACCTCACGTCGGCGAGACACCCACAAACCAACGGCCAAGCTGAGAGGGTCAACGCGATCATGCAGCAGTACCTGAGATGTTACGCCAACCAGCGACCAGCAGTTTGGGTGGACTACCTGCCGATGGCAGAGTTTGCCTATAACAACACGAAGCACGCGTCCACGGGGGTGACGCCGTTTTTCGCGAACAATGGTCGTCACCCCAGAACCTTCCCGGGGTTCGTGGCACCGGGAGAGGGGGTGCCGCAAGGAGCCGACCAGTTTGCAGCGGAGCTGCAGGAGGTGCACGAAGAGTTGCGGAGACATTTAGAGCTGGCCAAGCAAGCATATAAGGTGCAGGCTGACAAAAACAGGAGAGAGGGAGAGGAGATCCAGGTGGGGGACTGGGTGTGGTTAGCGGCCCAAGCGATGCCAGCCAAGTCGTTGGCCAAGAAGAAGCTGGGGCACAGGCAGTTAGGGCCGTACCAGGTGGAGGCTAAAATCAACCCTGTAGCCTTTCGACTAGCCCTCCCCGAAGGTTCCAGAGTGCACCCGGTCTTTCATAGATCGGTGCTCACTCCCTACAAGGCACCGCACAGGTTTCAGGAGTCTGACACAGTCACGCAACAACACACTAAGTCACAGGAGAGGGAGAGGGCGCCTAGGGCCGAACCACTCAACGAGGTCACAGAGATCCTGGACTCGAGATGGGGGCAAGAGGGAGTAGAATATTTTCTAGTCAGAGAGGGTGCCCCAGTCAGTGCCAATGGTTGGGTGCCGGGCTACGCCTTAGACGAACCTCTTTTAAAAGACGAGTTCCATGCCCTTTTCCCTCATAGACCCATGCCAGCCGAGTACTTTGATGACTGGCTCTTTACGCCCACATGTTCAGGCAGCACTTTCCACGGCTTTTCTTCAGCTGAAGAAAGGTCGCCGGACTCCAACTCGCCCAGGGGATCGTGTTCGGGGGTGGACACAGAACCCTCTTATTGGTGGGACGAGCAACCAGAGGAGGACTGGCGCAGGAAATGGCTGACGGGACCTTGGCAGGCAGCACCGGACCAGGTACCAATGGAGGAGGGAGAAGAGAACACCTTGGGTCAAGAACCCGAATTCGAACACTCGTACAACGAACTGCAAACAGAGGAGATGGAGGTGCAGAATCTGTATCCTGCGTCCGCCTCCGAAGAGCGGCAGCTTCCACAACCTGCACCCGATGAGCGGAAGGGGGGAAGGGGGGCTTCGAGGGGGGGATGGATGTCAGGGTTTTAGGGAGAGAGGAGACAGAGAGCGAGGGCGAGGAGGAAGAGGACGACAACGAGCCGAGGTTGTCCCAAAGTCCGTCTAGCGAATCAGAGGATTCCCAGAAGGGAGCCCCCCTGGTCAGGCCAAGGGGCAATAGAGAGGGAATCAGTCAGAGAGAGGGGAACGAAGAGGGAATCCCCAGTGGGAGTGGCAAAGCGGGACCAGCTCCCCCGTCGGAACGGAGTAGAGGGGGGGGAGTTGCCAGTGTGTCAGAAAGAGCAGGACAGGAAGGAGGAAGGGGGAGGAGTTCGGAGCAAGACGTCCTGCCTGAAAGGGAGGAGTGTAGTACCGAGAGCAGCGTAACTGTAGAAAGGAAGGTCAGAGGCAACGTACGCGCGCCAAGTTCAAATATAGAGGCGCGCGGAAATGAGGAGAGCTCTGAGGAGGAGCCTGGTGCCAAAGCACGAAGGAGGGGGGAGCAGGCGGGAGAAGACTCAGCCTCTGGGGAGTCCCGGAAAGAGGGAAGACAGGGGGGCAGGAAGACCCTGCGGAAAAGGAAAGAGAGGAAAAGGTGGAGCAGTACAAGCCTCTTAAATTGGTGCAGGGGAGGGACGGACTCAGAGGGGACTTCTAACATCTAAGGGTAACAGATGCGGAGCCACGGAGTTTGGATGTAATGACGACAATGATCTTCAATAAAACCTTTTGTATATAGCTTGGACTGGACTTTGGTCTCTTGTGAGCTGGGACCCAGGGTGGCTCTGACACTTAAGATCTTAGCTGATCTGGATTTGGCATCAACAGGGATTCTATATTTGTTTTGAACCCATCCAATGAATTGGAGATACTAGTAAAATATACTGCACAATGACAAGTATGACTGGATACAATATGTGAGGGAAAGTCTTGGAGTTAATAATGTGTAGCTTTCCCATGCACTGTCATTCATAAAAAATGAAGACTTGCCCAACATAGTGTTCTAAGAATATTTTGGACTGTAGCTTTCATTTACAAAAAATGTTGGGGGAGTATCTGCTTCTGTATCCATTTCCTCACATGATTCTCCACCCCCTATCACAACTACCACAATGCAACACAGTTTTCCTCATATGGGAAAACACAATGCTGCACTTGGGCAGGCTTTTTGCGTGCTCTTTTCCTGGCCTTAATGTTAAAAGAGAAGACAATGACTATAGCAGCTGTAGGATTATTTCTTCCGATAGGATCAGGAATCTGCTCCCTCTTGAGTTTGCCTTGTACCCACACGGGGACAAGAAGCAACAATGAAGTAACCCAATGGCCAAGGGGTGGAACAGAAGTATATCAGCACCACCATGTGATTCTGGAATAATCAGAACAGCCACAAGACCATGTGTCAAGTTCTAATCCTGAGTAGTCCAAAAGGATACCGTGGTTAATGAAAACAAACAGGTGTCCAAAAAACTAATAGTGTCATACTCCCCTACCCACACATACCCCTTTCCCTTGGCAACCAAGGTGGACCTTGGCCCAAAACTAGGTCTGAATCTTACTGCAAAGGGTTCAAATAATCAGTATAATCCAAACACTGATTTGAGTTGTCCAACTACTACTTTACTGAACAACAACATGCTTAAGTGTCCACGATTAACACTCCTAGATTAAGGAATCATAGAATCAGAGTTGGAAGGGTCCCAAGGGTCATCTAGTCCAACTCCTTACAAGGTAGCAATGCAGTGAATCTCAGCTACAGGAATCACAACTAAAGCATCCATGACAGATGGCCATCCAACCGCTGTTTAAAAACCTCCAAGGAAGGAGAGTCCACCATCTCTCGTGGGAATCTGTTCCACCACTGAACAGCTCTTACTGTGGCTTCACCACTGACTTCTTTAGAACTCCATCTCTCAAGAAGACATTTGTTATCTCCAATGATGTTCTTGAAGTCTTTCCCTGGTACCTACCAAAGCTACTCAGAGAACATTCCCTTCCAACTGCCCCTTTGGTGGTAAGGGTGCTTACTCTTTTCTCCCTTGAAAAGTACATAGAGCTGAAGGAGGAAGTTGGAAAAGTAACTCTATTTAAGGTTTATGTTCTTCAAGGTTCAGATAACAGTGGTAACTCAGGTTACATACGCTTCAGGTTACAGACTCCACTAACCCAGAAATAGTACCTCGGGTTAAGAACTTTGCTTCAGGATGAGAACAGAAATCGTGCTCCGGTGGCGCAGCGGCAGCAGGAGGCCCCATTAGCTAAAGTGGTGCTTCAGGTTAAGAACAGTTTCAGGTTAAGAACGGACCTCTGGAACGAATTAAGTACTTAACCCGAGGTACCACTGTATTTCTACTGGATCAGAGATGCCTTGGAAAAGTGAAGTTTGAGGTGGCACTAATTGGGAGAAACAACTGACCAGAAGGAGTGCTGTCCACAGCACTCACCTAAATGTGCCCACAGATAAACAGGTTGATGGCCCCTGCTCTGAATGCTGGTGGATTACATTCTTGTCCATCAGCCATGCTGGCTGGGGATGATGAGAGCTGAAGTAAAACATCTAGAAGACCAGGGGTTCTCCAAATAAGCTCTCCTCATAACCAGATGCCTGCCTATAGTGAGAGAAGGGATTAAACTTAATAGCTATGCCCATCAATTGGCATACTGGAACAATCAGCACTCAAAAGGACTTAATTTATAATTATAATTTATATATTTTATATATAAATTATATAATTATAATTTATATATATAATTATAATTTATATATATAATTTTAATCCCTCCTCAGGATAGGTCCTGATTCTACAAGCCCCAGACCCCCAACCTATATTCTATGTGTATCCTAACCTCACCTGAAGTTTAAGGATTTACCAACTGAGAAAACTGCCAGAGACAACTTATCTTTCGCACAGATTGGTAGCTAGGATCTGGTTCCAGCCATCGTGTGACCTGCCACTTGTTTTCTGGCTGTACCCCCAACACAATATAAAGGGGATATTTGCATTTAACCAGCAGTGCATATAGGGCCAGGGGCCAGGGCCAAGAGTAGTTGCACTTCCAATTCATTTCCTAAGTGCATGCAGTTTTACGTGAGTCCTATAATTCACATGATTTAACTATGGGTTATCTATAGAGAAACCACTGCTGGTAGCTCAATTAAGGAGATAAGAGTTCTTCATCCTCTACCACTGCAAACTCTACCTTTGGTTCTTTGTTCTATCATCTTTAACTCCAGCTACAGTGTAGCTCCTGGTACATGCACCCAGATTTTTTTTGGGGGGAGGGGGGAATCTGTGAAGAATCTGAGAAAAGAGGTGTAACGCTAGCTGCACTCTTCCTCTTGCAACTATCATCCTCAACTATTTGTTGCCTGAGCAGGTCCTTTATTATTAGCATCTTTTCATCACAGGTGTCCATTCTCCACATTCCGTCCCCCCCCCCCTTGCACCTTGCACAACTACAGCTCTAGGTCTGCAAAGTGATTTAGCCTTATGTCATGGCATCTTGAAAGGAGAGCTCTGACAACAAGAACCATGTCAGGTTCTAAACAAACTAAATAGCAGCACTGTCAAGGTTATCTCATTAAAATTTTACTTCAAACATTGTTTCTCTTTAGGAACAGGGATTACAGGTGTAATCACACCTAAAGTAAGGTGTTGCTGAAATGGTTTCAGTCTTATCTTCTCTGCTGAAGAAACATGTGAAATAGTAAGACTTCAATCTATTCATAACTCAGAATTTTTCCACTAAAATTTGTTGTTGTACATGCATAGCACCTCTGCTAACACTAGGCCAAGTAACAGTGAAAGGCCAAAAGTCATGCAGTAAAGCTTCATGACTGCCTGAGGGCTTGAACCCATCATCCAGATACCAGGGATACCACTATGCTTCCATAATACTGTGATTTACTATTTAGAGCCAAATGTGTGCTTTTTTCATTTAAAAAAACAACTGCAATTCTGCAAACTTTAGGAATCCCCCTCATATGCAAATAGTGCCGTTTTGGCTATATAAGGACCAGCACAAGGAGAACTGAGTTGGCTATTAAAAAGGCAAAATATTTTATAATGGAAATTCAACAAGTGATTAATATAACACCACCAAAACAGTTCCTTTTAAATTTCATGAAATTCTTTAATATGACTTTCCACAACAGCTTACAATTTAGGCCTAGTGCTCAATAATATAGCCCAGATAAGGGATACAGTGGTCTAAGGCAAGAAGTTTTCAATAGATAAGGAAAAGTAAGTCAGATTTTTTTTTTTTTTTACTGCTGCTGTTCAATCCTTGTTTAGTACAGAAGGTCCAACTTCAAACCAACAGTGCTAGAAAACTGTCCATGTGTTGAAATGACTGTTCACCTAACAAGCAATCTTTGTAAAGTTCTTATCTGGGGTGGAATTTGAACAAAGTACTCTACTTATGCACCAAAGTTAGCCAAAAGCCCCCTCCTAGATTCAACTGCTAAGAAAACAGTTCAACCTAGGACTAGCACCTAGTTACTATGCAAATCCATCCTCCCAGTATTTTGTTAGAGAAGTGGCTGAGCCACATATGCATTCAGAACAGTTTTAGTTGCAAAGTCTACTGGAATATGATGGGAAATTAGTCTGGTGTTAAAGGAAAATAATATGGTAGGGAAAGATCTGCAAAGTTACCTTTTTATCAGAGAATCTGAGTTCTGTTGGTGGGAAGAAGAGCAAGTGGTACAGTGGGAACACCACATGGATCCAATCAAAAGACTCAAAACATACAAGGTTACTGACTACCCACTTCTGTGATTATGTTAAATACAAAGTCAGAGCCAGGAGGATGCATGCGTTCTGTATTTTATTTTTGTTATTCATTCAGATACTGTAAATATAAATATATTACTTAATTATTCCTTTTAGTGGTGGTGTTTCAATATGCAATAAGGGTTTATCCTTTGAGTTTTTTGTTGTTGTTGTTTGGCGCCAAGCAGAGAGATTTGATTTCTAAGAGACTTTAGATCCCCTCATTCTAGCACAAACTCAAGTAGTGGGTTTTGATTAAGTTTTTAAGAAAAAAGGGTGGGATGAAAAAATTTCACTTCACAGGTCTAGTAACTTGTGACCTCAACATACAGTGGTGCCTCGCAAGACGAAATTAATTCGTTCCGCAAGTTTTTTCGTCTTGCGAGTTTTTCGTCTTGCGAAGCACGGTTTCCCATAGGAATGCATTGAAAATCAATTAATGCGTTCCTAGGGAGACCGCCTTCAGACCAGGTCCGGGGACAGTCTTTCCCCGGACCTCTTCTGAAGGCTGGTGGGGGGGGGGGGACTTTTCTCCCCACCGCCAGGCTTCAGAACAGCCTTCTGAAGGCTGGCGGTGGGAAGAAAAGCCCTTCTCCCGCCGCCAGCCTTCAGAAGAGTTCCTGCAGGGCTGCCTAGGCTGCGAATAGCAGCCTGCTGCCGGGTGCGAGGGACGCTCTGAAGCAGAGCGCCCCCCGCCCGGGGCAGACATCTGCAGCTTGGGGAGCCCTGCCGGACTTCCCCACAGGGCTCTCCAAGCTGCGGATAGCAGCCTGCTGCCCCGCACGAGGGGCACTCTTAAGCAGAGCGCCCCTCGGGCGGGGCAGACATCTGCAGCTTGGGGAGCCCTGCCGGACTTCCCCACAGGGCTCTCCAAGCTGTGGATAGCAGCCTGCTGCCCCGCACGAGGGGCACTCTTAAGCAGAGCGCCCCTCGGGCGGGGCAGACATCTGCAGCTTGGGGAGCCGTGCCGGACTTCCCCACAGGGCTCTCCAAGCTGCGGATAGCAGCCTGCTGCCCCGCACGAGGGGCACGAGGGGCACTCTTAAGCAGAGCGCCCCTCGGGCGGGGCAGACATCTGCAGCTTGGGGAGCCCTGCCGGACTTCCCCACAGGGCTCTCCAAGCTGCGGATAGCAGCCTGCTGCCCCGCACGAGGGGCGCTCTTAAGCAGAGCGCCCCTCGCACGCGGTAGACATTCACAGCTTGGGGAGCCCTGCGGGGAACTCTTCTGAAGGCTGGAGGCGGGAGAAGGGCTTTTCTTCCCACCGCCAGCCTTCAGAACAGCCTTCTGAATGTTGGCGGTGGGGAGGAAAAACCCTCCTCCCACCGCAAGCCCCGGGAAGAGAGGAGAAGCTGCGCGCCTTCTCCTCTGTTCCCGGACCTCCCACCGCAAGCCTTCAGGACAGGTCCGGGAACAGAGGAGAAGGCGCGCAGCTTCTTCTCTCTTCCCGGGGCTTGCGGTGGGAGGAGGGTTCCCCGCTGTCCCCGGAGATTTCCCTATGGGCTTTCGTTTTGCGAAGCAAGCCCATAGGGAAATTCGTCTTGCGAAGCCGCTAAAAAATCGGAAAACCCTTTCGTCTTGCGGGTTTTTCGTTTAGCGAGGCATTCGTCTTGCGGGGCACCACTGTATCTAAAATTTCACTTACAGGTTGACCTGGAAGCATACAAATCCTTTCCTACCATATCCTTCAAATAGAAATACAGCATCTTTCTAAAGATCACCAGTCTATCCGCTTCCCCTCCCCCAGCCAGTGAGTCTTCTGTGGCTCAGTCCTCACTGGGCCCTTTTGAGGTTTTTCTTCTTTCAATTTTTTTTCTAGAGCTTTGGTGCAGGAGGTTATATTTCTTTTAATTCCCCCAAGCCTGCTGATCTCTCCTGTTGTGCATGGATGGTGTTATTTTGGCTAAATAAGCACCTACCTGCAATTATACAGGTATTGATGTTAAAAAATAAGTTATAATTGTCATTTCAATATTAAAATAGTGATTTTGACTTTATTGTATACACAATAAAATGAGCTCTATTGTACTCAGAAGCAACCAGAAGCTTACTTTTTTCAAGTGCCTCCAAAGCCCCTGCACATGTTCTTCGGATGCTTTGGAGCACGTTTATAAACCTGGCTGTTTCCAGCATAAGCTGTCCCAGATCCATGCATTAAATATACCCTGACTTTTTTTATTTAAGTACACCCAAGTGTTTATTAATACACATTTATTAACACACTATTGCCATTACTAAGCTACATATTTAATTTGTATTTTTAACCTGCATTATGAGCTTTCATAAAACCTCTTTAAATAGGCAGCAGCAGCATCAGAAACAGGATCACAATAAAATGATGCATTGTCATCTACATTGGGTAAATGATAAAGTAGCCCAAAGACTGTATACAGGATGATGCCTATAGCAGGCAAAGGGCCAGTCAGGAAACATGCAGTATTTTATGTAAATGTCACTACATGACAGTATGCATTATAATTGGAAGCAGTCAAATTCTCAATTTCCAAACATATTAGAGACCTAACAGCTGTTCTAGTTCTCACCTAGTCTCTTGTGTGCCAAAAAAATCCCTTCTCTTCAACTGACAGTACAGACCAGACTTTTTCTCTCTCTCACTCACTTAAGCAAATAGAAATGTCCTTGTGATGTCGAACTAACAAGTTCACTTTAGAGTTCATATCAGAACTCATAGTTGCAAAAATCATCCCTGGATAGGTAGGGGAGTTAGCTTAAACAGTACTCAAATAATCCAAAGCATGAGAGGTATATAACAATATTACAAATTCAGTAATGCAGATAGCTGAACAAGGACAATGTAGTGAAAAATACAATTATTTTCATTGACTTGGAAATTGATGAAATTGGCATTGCATAACAAAAAAAAGTTCCCCAAACAAAGTTTATTCCAAGCAATTTGTGACAGATTAACCCAGATTAGATTCTGATATTTAAATCTATGAACACATCTGGTCCACACCTCATTTGCTATACTTTACTGTTAAGGTACTTGCAAAAACCACATTTACAAATAAAGCTGGCTTCCAAAGCTTTCACATGGTGAAGCTGAAGAGAGCAATAAGCAGGTTTACCAGGAGTTATGGCACAGCAGAAGCTAGGCCACTATGAGATTGGGGAAGATAACGGACAATGATTTAGCATTATTAAAGGAACAGTAGAAGACTATTTCACAACAAAACTATTGGCACAATCCAGTAAGTGGCTGGAACACTTGGAGCAAGATCCTATATAAGGCATTAATTAAGAAGTCATAACTTGGGGACTCTATTTGCAAACAGGTTGAGATGTTAGCTGCTATGGATCCCCCCCATATATTTTCTTTATTAATAATTATATACAGTCTTAACATCAGAAAGTTTTACAATCATTATAACCCAAATACAGTCAAGAGTATATCTCATATGTTTTCAGTTGTGCCAAATTCTTCACAAAATCCCTTGTTTTGCTCTTCATTAATATTATTCTCCTTTTTCAGACTCCATCATTTTAACCTCTTAGGTCACATATATATCCTAGTTGCTATAGATTTTTATGTTCAGACTCCACATTCTATCATAGGTTAGAAGGCTGAGAAGAGTGCTAAAATAGTAGTACTTCTGCCATATTAGAAAATACCACAACTGACTCTTTATTGCACAATCTAGAATGAAGCTGAACCACTGGTGAGAGGTAAAAGACAAAGAGCCTGCAGAAGATTTCAACAAGAATCAATCTTTAAAGAGAAGATTGGATTCCTTCCCCCGCTGCCGCCTTTAACTAGCTAGCTATGAATTAAATGTCACCCTGTTACCAGACATTGGAAAACAACCTACCAGCATGGTAGGGCCAGTTAGACTAGGGGGTAGAAGATCCAGGTTCAAATTTCCAATCAGCCATAAAGCTCAATGGGTAACTTTGGACCAGCCACCTTTTCTTAGCTTAGCCTACCTCACTGGGTTGCTGCAAGGATAAAATGGAGATGGGAAGAGCCATGTATATCAGCTTGAGCTCCTTGCTGGAAAGGTGGTGTATAAATATATTACACAAAGATCAGCAGAAAAATCATTCCACACACACACACACACACTCTTAGAGAACTAAGTTGTATAAATTTCCAAAAGATTTGGAAAGGCAGAATACATATCAGCCCACTGTTCCATGCAACTCAGTTAATTTAACCGTTCTTCCATGCCAAGTTTCATATACAGTTCTCCGAAATATTGTTCAAGTACAAAATATGGCCTGGTTAGCACATACTGCTAAATCAAAGCTTGTTACAAGATCTGCAGCCACAGTCTTCTGCTGGCTTATGGCTTGCTTTAACTATAGCCTATTATGTTATGCATGAACCTAACATCCTTCTTTAACCATGGCCACCCCAACCTACAAAGGCATGAGGCAATAGCAGGCAGAAAACAAATCAGACTTTGGAGAATCGGGTTTGTTTGACAATTTGTGGTTAACTAGTGGTTTGTTAAACAAATCATGTATTATGTGCAAGCTAGGTCTATGGCTATAAATACATATAATTTTATTATTGCTGACTTCTCATATTTCAAGTCAAATACTGTACATACCATGTTGCTCCCTAATATGTAGCCAAATTTCAATGTGTGGCCAAGTATCTCAATATTTGAAAATGCTTCTTAATATTCGGGCTAAAACTTTATGAATATGAGAAGAACAGGCTTTTACTTTTTACTTACCTTCCCAACTGTCCAATTCCTATTAATATATTTAGCATATATTTTATTCAAAGTTCACCTTTACTCTCCAACTACTACACATAGTGTTCTCATTTACCATTTATTGTATCATGGTTGCAACTACATGGTAAACTGAATTTGTTTAGCATCTGGCCAAGCTGTAATGCAAGCATTAGTAACACATGGAAAGCAGGATAACAGAACCATAAAGCACTTTCCTTGCCATGAGGATAGATATCACACTGCAAGTGGTCAACTGAAATCACCAAAGGACCACAGAATCTGTCATATTTCTGGCCCACTTTATATATAAGCTACTTATGCAAATGTATTTACTAGTCCACTAAAAATTTCAACTGGTACATTTAGTAGGTATTGTATGTCATGCATTCATTACACAACTTACCGTATTTTTTGCCCAATAGGACACACTTTTCCTCCTCCAAAAATGAAGGGGAAATGTGTGTGCGTCCTATGGGGCGAATGCAGGCTTTCGCTGAAGCCTGGAGAGCGAGAGGGGTCGGTGCGCATCGACCCCTCTCGCTCTCCAGGCTTCAGGAGAGCCCCGCCGCCAGCCCCACAAGCTCAGGGGACAGCGGGGAGGCGGAACGCCGCCATCCCGCTGTCCACCAACTTGGTTAGAAGGCTGGTGGGGGGGAGAAGCCTGCTCCTCCCCGTCGCCAGCCCCGCAAACTCGGGGGACAGTGGGGAGGCGCAGTGTGCCATCCCGCTGTCTCCCGACCTGGTTTGGAGGCTGGCGGAGGGCTTCCCCCTCCCCCAGCCCCGCAAGCTCCCAGAGCGATGCCAAAGCTGCACGCAGCTTTGGCATGGCTCTGGGTCCCGTTCTGGGGGCTGGGGTCGGAAATATTTTTTTCCCCTTTATTCCCCCCCCCCAAAAATCTAGGTGCGTCCTATAGGGCGAAAAATACGGTATTTCACATGGAGACTTGCCAAAGCCTGAACCTCTTTGAAACACTGGAAGGTATTTCTATTATTTATAATCCAAAGCATATTGTGCTTTATAGAGTAATATAAGCAAGGCACAGGTCTCTACACCAAGGAGCTTGCAATCTCAATTTCAACCACAAAAAAACAGGCAAAGACTGCATAGATTAAAGGATGACTGAACAATGGGCCATCTACTTTCAGTAGCTTTCAATGAATAATATTAATCAACACTGAATTAAAACTGATACTTAGCCTTTAGGCTCTGAGAAATTGGCAATGCTTTTAAAGGATACAGATGAAGTACAAAATTTATTAAACATGGAGCTAAAAATAACTTCACCCTTAACATTGGTCACTAAGTAAAGGTTTGAAGTGGTTGGGAGGAGAGAAAATGTATGTTAGGGTTCAAGGCTGAGGGATGGAAGGGGTTGGAAGGAACCAAGCTTCTGAGCCATTTCAATTTTCCCTCTGCTTCAAAGATAAAACATTCATAAGCGCTAAAATGGTTAAGATAGTACTTAGGTTTTGGCAGAACTCCACAGCAATTGACTTTCATTGCTTGAGAGTAGCCACATTCTTCTTGTCCACATCCATGCATCTATATAACATTCACACATATTATCAGGATGGTTCATGGATTCAAAAGAGTTGGAAGGGACCCTGAGGATCATCTAGTCCAACCCAAATATGCAGCAACTGTGGCATTATCAGCACTCCAGTGGAACCTCGGGTTATGTATCATCCTCCTTATGAATGCTTCGGGTAACGAGCTCCATTAACGAAAGCATGCCGCATGTTAAGAACAGTTTCGGCTTAAGAACGGACCTCCGGAACGAATTAAGTTCGTAACCGGAGGTACCATTGTACACTCTAACCCACTGAGCTATCCAGGCTGAAGTGAAAAAAGCACAAGCTCAGCTGAACACAGACATGAATCCTGGACCCTTAGTTTTAAAGTCAGTGTAAGACCTAATTTTTCAGAATTTCCCAGGTAAGAACCAGCACTAGGATAACTCAGGCCAAAACATATAGCTACAGATCCCCAGTTACCTGCTTGTTTAGGGCACATCAACTGCACCACATAAATGGACAATTGTTAGAATTTTCTTCTCACTTCCATTGCAATGATCTCCCCCTCCCCCCGCCCAGGTGGAAAAAGCTATGCAGCTTTGTCTGCCTATATTTCTCAACTTTCCATTATGGAAGGAGTACACAGAATAGAAAAGAATAGAGCAAAAAACAACAGTGCTACCATGATTGTGTAGAACAGCCTCTCCTATCCATTTACAGCTAGAAATCTATAGTAGTAGTAACAGGCAACTGAGGAAGGGGGCGTACACAGCTGGCAGCAAGGGGAAGGATTAGGCAGGCTTGGTAAATAACTTTGCCTAAGCCTGTTACCCTTACCCAATTTCAGTTGAAGGTGAATACCGGAATAGCAGCAGTTACCCCAGCAGTGTTAACCCATGGGCCTGTTTCCTGCAGCCCATGACCACAGAGACAAATCACAAAGGAGGGAGCCATACAATCTACAAAGTGGGAGATGTTGGCTAGTGACTGTTTTTAAAACCCTGGGGAGGTAGCTGATAAACCATAATTTAGCAAAAGCCACCAGACATGAGCAGCGATTTGAGCCTGGCTTTCCATGGCTAAGCTGAACACTCTTAATCAAAATGTCTGAAAACATTAAAGCCAAGTTGTTTAATTAAAAACTAGTCTTCACCTCTTTAGCAACCCTTCCCAAATATTCCTGTTCCATGGAAAATTGCACTTCCTGTCTTTCCAAATGCGTATTTCTATATAGTGAGCTGTTAACTGCTAACACATATTTCCCATACCGTTATCTGATCAATAAGAGAGCAGTCTATTACTACTACTACTACTGCAGTTTATTGTCCACTTTAAGACTAGGTTGATCAGGTGTGTCAACCAAAAATTGCCTCCACGCAACCAGGCGCATCCTCTACTGATGGTATATTCAGCCCTGCACAGACTTAAAAAACATAAGCAGTGGAACATAAAGCTCAACATGGCCAAGTGGATCATGGCTATTCTCTTAAAACAAAACTGTCAGCTGTGGTGAGTTACACAGTCATTCCTTCATGTACCAAATAGTGCGTGATGTTAGAACCTTGTCCTAACCCTTTGGGAGCAGGTAGAGTAGGAAATTAGCAACTAAAGGATCACTGAGGTCAAATCCGAGTGGTACAAGAGGGCCCCTCCACTGTTCACTCAAGAAGGAAAACTGCTGTGTTGAATGATAGTCAATGGGGTAATGGGTTGTGCTAGCAGTATACCAGTGGAAGGGGAAGCTGGTCCTCTACCTTGCTCAAAGTAGGCCTCCAGTAAAGAGCAAATGAGTGCTTAACAGCTGGGCATGCACCCAAGTTCTGAGTAGAAGCCACGGCACATGTGACTGTCTAAAAGTGTTTGCTACCTGTCACAATCTAATTGTAGGTCAAGCCACAAAGATGCTTCATAGCCATTGACGGTTTTACATATGGCCAGATACCCAAAACAACCCTACACCAAGAGTTTAAAAAGGTCCAACAGGCAAATGCACTCAGTTCATCCTTTCTGTGGCAGGTCCCCATCTATTATACTTTATTCAATTTTTTTACCCACTCTTCACCCAGGTTATGTTATCCTGTGGGGACAGGATTCTAGTCATCCAGCACTGGACCTACATTTACAATGATATGAAGGATGTTTGCACAAAAACCTAAGTGTTTTGGCTTACTCCCTAGTTTGTTCTACAAGAGCTTCCATTAAGATGGCTCCATGTACGAAATGCACCTCTCTATACAGAGCAAATAAACAGATTCACAGGTCATATTCCTGACCTAATATCTTAACATTCATACAACTAATGTAGGCCTGCAATACTTGATGCCTCCATCCTCTACTGCTAAAAAAGGCATACAAGTGCAATGATAATTCCCCAGCCCCCAAAGAGCCCACAGTCTCAGGGCATTTTAAATATACTCCAGTCTTTTACTAATCTTGTAGGTTTGGGCTACATTCTTTAACCTAAGCAATTCTCATAGCTGAGCATAATAAATCCAACTCCTAATTTTCAATCCACCACACTAGTTTTTCAACCCTGACCCAAATCCAAAATCCTGCACCTTTCACTTGACCTATCTTCAAATATGCGGAACATGATGTAAGCCTACAGAGTGCCTTCCTTAAAACATACTTATACTATGTTTTCACTTTTAACACATAACTATTATTTATATGAAAATAGTGAAGACTAAATCAGCCAACAAATTTCATAAGCCGAGTCAGAACTTTAACCCCAGGTCAGTCACCTACAGGCACAAGTATCCCCCACTGATACTTCCCATTGCTACATCTGACATGGTCAGGATCAAAACTATAACCAGCGTATGTCACTGGTAACCCAAAAAGCCAGGTCCTTTCCGCAAAAGGTTATCCTCATACTGTGCAGAAAGCACATTAACACGAAAAACTGCCCACTTCAGCTAATCTTAACGGTCTGCAGCAAGTCCAAAACTTTCAGGCGTTTGGACATGGGTGCTAACAACATTTTTATTTATTTATTTTTTAAGCAGGCTGAAGGAGGAGTGAGTTCTAAAAAACACCCCATTGCAGTGTGTTTTGGGATCGTGGCCGGGAACTAAATAACGGGGCCTTAAACAGACAGTGATTTTGGGGAGGGTAAGATGGGGAGATCGCCGTCAATGCAGGCCTCTCTCCTTCCCGGGGTTAACTCAGACAATGGCGAGAAGACCGTCGTCGTCGTCGTCCCCCCCCACCTCCCTCCCCAGTCGGCATCCCAACCTCTCCCCGATCAAGCTCAGGCCTCTCTCCTTTTTCAACAGCCCGACTCCACGCCCAATCCCAAATTGAACATCCCACACCGAGGCCCGAAGCAGAAGCGGCGGCAGCAGCTCCTCCCTCCCCTCCCACTCAGCCCGATCTGCCATGAGACGCGAGACGAAGAGGTTCTCCCCCCCCCCCGCTGCCGCCCGCCCAGCCACCCGTTTCCATCCCGCCACCCCGACCAACGACCGCCGGATCTCCTCCTCCTCGCTGCCCTTCTCTTCTCCCCGCTCCCTCCTCTTACCCGGAGCCTTACAACGCAGCCACAAATCCAGCCATTCCTCCTCGGCCGCCTCGCCTCGCCTGGCCCCTCCCGCTCCGAACTACGCAGTACGCAGAAGCCCCCGCCGATGCCGCCCGTAACGCCAGCGCAGGCCTAACCCCCGAGTGAAGGCCCGAGCCCAAGCCGCCCTCTTCCCGCCCTCCTCCCGCCGCCAACCCGCGCTCGAGGCCTGCTGCCTGACGAGGCTCCCGTCCTCCTCCTCCTCCTCGCCGCCAGCCTCTCCCCTCCCTTCCCCTCCCCCGCTTTCCCTCAGGCGGAACCGGCCTGGGCCTGTACCTGGCGCCTCAAGCTCGCCGCTCGGTTAGAAGCCCCCCCGTTGCCCGCGCGCGCAGGCGGCCTCCGTCTCTCCCGACTGGGGTTGAGGTTAGGCCACAGCTCGAGGAGCAGCAGCAGCAGCAGCAGCCGTCTCTCCCGCCTCCGCCTCCTCCTCACGCAACGGCCTCTCCCTTCGCGGTCGTCCGCTGTGGCAGTCCGAGCGCAGCCAGCAGCACGGACATGTTGGGAGCCCCCGTCCCAGCGGCCGCTAATGGGCCGTCCCTCCCCGCCGCGCAACGTCAGAATGCACCGGGCGGGGGGAGGGGAAGAGCGCCCCCTCCCTTCACACAAGCGCCTCAAAGTGGATTCGGTCCTGCCGGCACGCACACGCAAAAGAGAAGGGTGAGAAGCCCTCTGCCATTGGTCGCAGAAGCCGTCATTTAATGCGCGGCTCTCGGCTCGCATCCCCATTGGGTTTCCTGCCTGTCAGGTTCTCGCTTCTTGGTTGTCCATTGGTTCGCTCCCTTGCCACTTACTCGCCAGCTTATTTCCACAAATGCCCGTTGGGTGTACGCCTCTGCCTCAGCTTTGTACCTATTGGCTGCTGTCGTTGCCAATCAAGTCTGCCAAGCTCGCCGTCCTCACCTATGCGCAATATTTTTTTTAAAAAAACATAGGCTATGCAGTATGGAATGTCACTGGTCGAAGTAAGTGCCAATTAACTTCTTCTCCCGCCCCTCCCTACTGCTTTCTCTTACCAAACGCTAACTTCCTCCTATTCCCCCCACACACCTCCATTGTTCCCCTCTTACTATTGGCTGCGAAAGTTGCCTATCTTCGCCAGCTTCCGCGTCCTTCATAATAAGCTTCTCAAATAGCCAAGGACGCAGGCGTGAATCCCTGCACATCGATTGGGGGGAGGAGGGCGGGGTATGAGAACGAAGGCGGTGTTTGAAAAGCAACCGAGCAAGTAGCCCTTCCCTATTCCCCCCCCCCCCAAGGCCACAATAGACCCTATACGCTGTGATTGGCTGAGCGCTGGAGCGGCCTTCTCTCCAGTACTTACCAGGAACGGGAAGGACGGCGGAGGAGAGGGGGGGGGAGAGAACAGAGAGAAAAATGCCCGTATGTTCTGTCGTATTACATCATCGCCAACCAATAAGAAAGGTTTAAAAAGGCCTTTAGGTAAGAATGCGCAAAGGCCGTGCAAAGGCTGAGGAGCAGCCGAGATGGTCTGTACTTGAGGCGCCTTCGAAGACACACAGATTCACAGTGCAGCTTTACGCATACATAATACATGTCTCACGGACATGCTCCCTCCCTGAGAGGCTGTAACTGCAGCCCCTTCGCAAGGAGGCTTACTGCTGCCTAGGAAGTGACAAGACTTCAGCCTTCAACTGGGGGAGAGGCTTTACAAGGGCCGGCCGCCCCAAGGCATTTTGTCACCTGAGGCAAAGCAAACTGCAAAATGGCTCCCCCTCCTCCCCTCTGGGGAAGAAGGGGTGAGTGCAGATCTACATCAGGAACAAGAGAGGAATAAAGCTATATGCTGGGGTCCACTGGGCCCATTGATTCTGCCGTCCGAGGCCAACGCCTGACCTTGCCTCATAGGTGGGTCGGCCCTGATCTAGGATTGCCATAGGATTCCTCTTTTTTGGAAGATGAGCTTTTTTTAAAAGGAAACTAGGAAAATTGTTGAGCTGGAAAACACAATTTTTCTATTGGCTTGCCTTAGATCCAGGAGAAAGCACCACATTTTGGAAATTCCCCACGGATGGAAAATCCAGGTGTATGGCAGCCCTACCTGATCTCCATTCAGAAGTGATTCCTGGTATATGCAGCCAATCCCTTAAGAATGACCATGTAGGTTGGCAGCCTTGCCAAACCTTTATTAGGCATTACAAATATAGGCCATCATAAAATGTCCATATATAACATTTTAGAATATGTACAAATAAACAGCCATGTAAAAATATGTAATAACGAGGATTTTCATTTCAGTTTCTTCCCGCCGTTCACCATTCTTAAGAGATGCTATTGATAAAAACTCAGCCACCTTTGCAGTTACTTCCAGGTTCATGTCAGACAGATACGAATCTGATATTTTCATTGTGCCATGGTGTTAGACTACCCAGAAAAGGTGATAGCACACGTTTTGTGTAGCTGGTTGTATAATGGACAGTAAAAAAGAATGTGTTCTACTGTGTCCAGCACATTCAGAAAACATCCACAATGCCTATCATTTCTGGGGATGTTTAAATATCTGCCCTCGACCAAAGCTGAGGAGGAAACATTCAGTTGGGCTAATGTAAAGGCCCTGCATTAGACTGGAATTAATAATTTTGAAATATAAGTGACCCTGTTGGATTTAAACCATAAAACTTGGGGGAAGCAAATTTTATTTACAGCTGACTCAGTGTTTTTCAGTGTCCCTTAATATGATTTTAATATTATGATAAATATATTTCTCACTTGAATTATGCAAGAATTCCAAGTCAATGCCAATAGAGCTGATTTTGCTATGTAAGAGTTGGAACCATCTGAATTTATAAGAGTTCTTAAGTCAGAAAGCAGATCTGAAGGTTGGCAACAGAAATGGCAACACAACCGGTATTTTTTAGTGCTTGCCCACACCCAATATTCCCAATCGTGTGTATACCTAATTCTGCATACATCATCTCATACTTGATTGAACTTGGGAGCCCTAGGATATGTCTCAAGAAACTTGAGTATCTTATCTAAATCACTATTATATGCTTGTATCCATATTGGGATCCTAAAAAGTAACTGGTACAACACTTTAGCTTGAAAAATTTGAATAGCAGCTGCTATACATTGGTTACCTTTCTGAAAATAAAAACGAGCTACTGCTGAGGAGGTACACTTTGCCTGTTTTATAGCACTTGTGCGATGGTTTGACCAACTTGAGTTGCTCTGGAATAAAATTCTGAGATATCTGTGGATCTTTACTTGCTGGATTTCTTGTCCTCTTGTTTTCCATTTCTCTAATTTCCAGGAATTAGAGAAGACCAGATTTTTTTATCTTCTCATAATTCATTGAGAGTTTATTGGTTTGTTATCAGTGTGCTGGAGCCCACTTTTAGTCAGATTCATGACATGAATTTGGCCTTAGTTGGCAAATAACACATCTGGTACAAAGGAAGAAGGGTGGAAGGAGAAAGGTCCCAATAGTAGAGGAGGTATAATCTGTGACATTATTATGCCAAGCTCCAAACCCTATGCATGGAGCTCCCACTCCCCTGAAATATGTAAATCCCACTGAGTTAAAAAAAGGAATAAAAGTAAGTGTGCAGAACTATCCCCAGCATCACAACACAGTGTCTTTAGGCTACTGTCAGGGACTTAAAACCCTGCCAGGTCCCACCAAAGATGCATATTTTTAAAATGTTTTTAATCTTGCTATTATTTTTTACTAAATTTGATGTGATTATTAAAAGTTATGGGCAGTGTTAAGTTGTGGGTGAAAATATTAGCTGACACAGCGATTCTTCAAACAGCTCTTGTTTATTCACAGAACAGAACTGAAGGGTTCAGCCAACCTGCTTATATGGAGCTCAACTACAAAGCAACAGTAACAACTTTCTGTAACTAACCAATCACTGAATGTCACTTTCAATTCCTTATTTGCATATGTGGACCTGAGTGAAAACTACAGTATTCCCCCTGCTGGCCCAGGGTGAGAACTTCAGTACCTAACAGGCAGGATTCACCTAACCAGCGCCATCAGTGGAAGTCATTGCTCAGGGTTTTCTCCCTTCTTCCCCACATGCCGCTGCACCCCCTGAAACTGGCTTGGGGTGGTGGGTCAGGAGAACCCACAAAACAGCACTGGGGGAGGAGATGTATGTTAATCCTATCTGGCAAGGTGCATGCTTGCACAGACAGAATAATTGGAAGAGTGTGGCATTGATTCCCACTCTATAATTCTAGACTCACAGAGTGGCAAGCAGCAGGTCTGGGGATGCCACCCTTTTTTATTTCACACATTACCGCAGGGCAACGCCCATCATTCCTTTGGTCAGGGGTTGATGGGAGACTAACAACATATGGACAGCTGCATGTTCCCCACTGCTGCTGTAGTGACCTAACATCAGGGGCATTGTGGGAAATATATATAGTTGCTCCCCCAGCCCAGTTGCCATGTGTTTGCTGTCCTGCCCACCACAACTAGATAATCTCACCAGCAATGGGGGCCGCCTTATATCAGTGGGGCATCAACCAAAGGTATCCCCACTAGATGGCAATTTGTAGATGCTCTCCTCAAACCTGGAGCCAGCCCTGGTCTTAAACTTTGCCTTGATGCATTCCCAAATTGTATTTATGTAGCTTTCCTTTACCAAGTTGTCTAGGGAAAGAAAGGGGATAAAATAAATAGCCCCATGGCATAGTCTGATGGTACACGATACAAACTCCTCGTGAAAGAAAGGTTTGGGTCTAGCCAGTGCCTAAACTGAAGACACCTGGGAATCCAATATGGCTTTGGTAATGGAAGGCAGGATATAAATAAATAACCTTTTTTAAAAAAACAACCATAGAGTCTTGAAGTTGATGCTGAGCACTGGTAGAGGAGAAGAACCATTTATGCCACCTTGGAGAAAAGTTGGGATGTAAATGCAACAAAATGGTACAAGGCTAAAGTTTTGGCACCGCTCTATACATTGGTTTCATAGTGGTGATTAATAAACGATTGAAAAAATACAGAGGCAACACATTTTACAATCAGAGGACAAAAAAATCCTGGAAAATAGTCTTTGAGTGGGCAAAAACAAGAGGAAGAGCCCAGCGGAGAACATTGTGCTGTAACATTGTGCATTTACTGCTGCTATTAGTGAAGCTAGCATGGAATCCACTTGACACATGCAAGAAAGACACGTGTGCATCAACTGAACATTTCCAGAGCTCAAAAACCAAAGGTAAAAGGTGAGATAATAATGTGAAAGTGTTGTCAGCTCCAGTATCTTTCTGCAGTTACTGATGTTATTTTGTCAAGATGTATTTCACAGATCATTGACTTGAGCACAAAGCAGACTTAATCTGTAATCCAGGAGGAGATCTATCAGCTACTATCACTGCAAAGATAAATCTCCCCCCCCCCCCCACAGTAACAAAAGAACAACAACAAAACAGAAAGAAGGGGGACTGAGAAAAAGCTGGTTGGAAAACGTCTAATAATGTTTGTAAGCAAATAATTGAACATATTGTTATTTTTTACTGAAATTCAAATACACAATGTAAGCTTTATGTAGCAATTTTTTAAAGGTATTCTAACTGCATTAATTGGCCAGCTTGAACATTGTACGAATTGCAGATGAATGTGCATATAATTTGAAATGCACAGATTCTCGTAATCCAAATTCCAGAAAAGCATCTTTCCAAGTAGAGGCAAAACAGCCTCCTATCCAAACTTTCCTCTGTGTTCAGAAGCCAGAGTTCAATATATACCATCCATTGTCAAATATGACTGTGTTAATTAGCCACATGGAAAGGTTTGTGTATTCATGCTGCACCATCTGTGTATATACTGCCTTTCAGAGTATAAAATGCAATATGTGTAAATGGTTGGAGGTGGCAGGGGTTTCTGTCTGTTGCTTTTAGAACTAGACAGCAGTCCTTTAAATGTATGGTGTGTACACAGCCTTAGTCTAAAATGTGGTATCATTTTTGCTTGTATTCACCAGTACATATTCTACCTTGGGGGCCCAATGTTGTGGAACTCCCTTCTGGTTGAGATCATGCAAGTCTGCCTGCAAAATTTGGCACCTACTGAATACTTTTTTAAAAATTCCAATAGACATTTAAACTGAATTCTGATTTTATAGTTTTAACCGGTTTCTGTTTTCATTGGGCTGTGTTCCTTGGAAGAAAGTTGGAATATCTATATGTAACAGATTCAAATATGTTGCATTTATTTTATTTCCTTTGTTGTTTAACTGCTTGTTAAAGCAGTTCCCTCATTGCGAGAAGCAAAGCTACAGGGAACCAGGCAGAGGGCCTTCTCGGTAGTGGTGCCTGCCCTGTGGAACGCCCTTCCAGCAGATGTCAAAGTGATAAACAACTACCTGACATTCAGAAGACATCTTAAGGCAGCCCTGTTCAGGGAAGTTTTTAACGTGTGATATTTTACTGTATTTTTGGTTTTTATGTAAGCCGCCCAGAGTGGCTGGGGAGGCCCAGCCAGATGGGCAGGGTATAAATAATAAATTGTTGTTGTTGTTGTTGTTGTTGTTGTTGTATTTCTCTTTATGCCCGCTGTCCTGGAAATTCAGTTGAAAGGTGATGCAAAAATATTTATAATAAATATACAAATAAATACCAGTGCTGTGGGTGTAGCTTGGAAAAGGACCAGCCAAATGAACAGAGAAGGCCAAGGAGTGCTGCTTTGTTAACGGAAAAGGCCATTGCTATAATGAGTAGCGCTCATAGTGACACTGGAAATTAACTTAATAGCTGCACAGTTATTCAGAGTGCCTCTTAAAGTCAGCATCAGGGCCTGCTCCCCTCCCCTCCTGCCATAGAACACACACACGGGTGGGGGGTGGGGAGTATTTTAAAACTATAAACCGCCTTGGGCACCTTGTCAGAAAGGTGGAATATAAATGCAATAAACAAGCACACTAATGCAATAGAACTATTTGTAGGAGATTTTCAAAATGGACTGGGCATTTCATTAATCCATAGAGATTTGCAATGCTATTGTAGGAACATAGGAAGCAGCATTATACAAAGTCGGACCACTGGTCCATCTGGTTTGATATTGTCTGCAATGCCTGGCTGTTGGTTTACAAAAGGGGTTAGCAACCTAAGGCCCGTGGGCCATAAGCAGCCCACAAGGGTCGTTTAACTGGCTCACGAGCTGCCCCCAAACCGAGCTGCCTGCTCGACGAGTCCCCACGCACTGCGCTAAAGTAGCACAGGGCGGCACGGGGACTCACTTCCGCAGCACCAGAAATTGCATCTGCGCATGTGCAGATGCCGGAAATTGCGTCTGTGCAGATGCCGGAAATTGCGGGCACTCACGCACACACACGGTTTGGCCCACAGAGGAATCTCCACTAGAGTGAACCAGCCCAGGCGAGGTAAACCTTGCCAACCCCTGGTTTACAAGATTTCAAACACGTGCCTTCCCCAGCCAAGGATTGAACCTGGTTCTTTCTGTACTCTCTACAATGGTGGCTACAGCTCTTTCTTCATTGGATTCTGCAGGCAACCAAGCCAACATAATTTTATGAGTTTGGGATGCAGTAGGCTACATGCTTGAGTCCCTTTCAAATTCCTGGATCCAGCACTGATTCAATTCCTGGAATAGCTAGGCTACCTTCCTGGTGAAGTAATGGCCCTCTAAATATGGGCCGTGAAGGTAACAAGGGAAGCAAATGGGTGGGCCCCCCTTCCTCCACTCGCTGGTAGTTAGAAAGACAAAGATCAGAGTGGAGAGTTGAATTATATGAGCTAGCCTTTCTCAACCTGTGGGTCCCCAGATGTTGTTGAACTACAATTCCCATCACACCTAGCTAGCAAGGCCAGGGCTCAGGGGTGATGAGAGCTGTACTCCAACAACATCTGGGGACCCACAGGTTGAATCATAGAATCATAGAATCAGAATCATAGAGTTGGAAGAGACCACAAGGGCCATCGAGTCCAACCCCCTGCCAAGCAGGAAACACCATCAGAGCACTCCTGACATATGGTTGTCAAGCCTCTGCTTAAAGACCTCCAAAGAAGGAGACTCCACCACACTCCTTGGCAGCAAATTCCACTGTCGAACAGCTCTTACTGTCAGGAAGTTCTTCCTAATGTTTAGGTGGAATCTTTTTTCTTGTAGTTTGGAACCATTGCTCCGTGTCCGCTTCTCTGGAGCAGCAGAAAACAACCTTTCTCCCTGCTCTATGTGACATCCTTTTATATATTTGAACATGGCTATCATATCACCCCTTAACCTCCTCTTCTCCAGGCTAAACATGCCCAGCTCCCTTAGCCGTTCCTCATAAGGCATCGTTTCCAGGCCTTTGACCATTTTGGTTGCCCTCCTCTGGACACGTTCCAGTTTGTCCGTGTCCTTCTTGAACTGTGGTGCCCAGAACGGGACACAGTACTCCAGGTGAGGTCTGACCAGAGCAGAATACAGTGGCACTATTACTTCCCTTGATCTAGATGCAATACTCCTATTGATGCAGCCCAGAATTGCATTGGCTTTTTTAGCTGCCGCGTCACACTGTTGGCTCATGTCAAGTTTGTGGTCAACCAAGACTCCTAGATCCTTTTCACATGTACTGCTCTCAAGCCAGGTGTCACCCATCTTGTATTTGTGCCTCTCATTTTTTTTGCCCAAGTGCAATACTTTACATTTCTCCCTATTAAAATTCATCTTGTTTGTTTTGGCCCAGTTCTCTAATCTGTCAAGGTCGTTTTGAAGTGTGATCCTGTCCTCTGGGTTGTTAGCCACCCCTCCCAGTTTGGTGTCATCTGCAAATTTGATCAGGATGCCCTTGAGTCCATCATCCAAGTCGTTGATAAAGATGTTGAATAAGACCGGGCCCAAGACAGAACTCTGTCGCACCCCACTAGTCACTCTTCTCCAGAATGAAGAGGAACCATTGATGAGCACCCTTTGGGTTCGGTCAGTCAGCCAGTTACAAATCCACTGAGTGGTAGCATAGTCAAGTCCGTATTTTACCAGCTTCTTTACAAGAATATCATGGGGCACCTTGTCAAATGCCTTGCTGAAATCAAGGTAGGCTACATCCACTGCGTTCCCTTCATCTACCAGGCTTGTAATTCTGTCAAAAAATGAGATCAGGTTAGTCTGACATGACTTATTTTTCAGAAATCCATGCTGACTATTGGTGATCACAGCATTCCTTTCTAGGTGCTCACAGACTGTTTGCTTAATGATCTGCTCCAGAATCTTCCCTGGTATTGATGTCAGACTGACTGGGCGGTAATTATTTGGGTCCTCTCTTTTCCCCTTTTTGAAAATAGGGACAACATTTGCCCTCCTCCAGTCTGCCGGGACTTCGCCTGTTCTCCAGGAATTCTCAAAGATGACTGCCAGTGGTTCTGAGATCACATCTGCCAGTTCTTTTAATACTCTTGGATGCAGTTCATCTGGCCCTGGAGACTTGAATACATCTAAACTAGCCAAGTATTCTTGTACTATCTTAGTTATTCTGGGCTGTGTTTCCTCTGCTGAATCATTTGCTCCAAATTCTTCAGGTCGGGCATTGTTTTCTTTATCGGAGAAGACTGAGGCAAAGAAGGCATTAAGGAGTTCAGCCCTTTCTGTGTACCCTGTTTGCATTTCACCATCTTCTCCTCTGAGCAACCCCACTGTTTCTTTGTTCTTCCTTTTGCTACGAACATACCCATAAAAGCCTTTTTTGTTGCTTTTAACCTCTCTAGCAAGCCTGAGTTCATTCTGTGCTTTAGCTTTTCTGACTTTGTGTCTACACGTGCTGGCTATTTGTTTGAATTCCTCTTTGGTGGTTTCCCCCCTTTTCCATTTTTTGTACACATCCTTTTTTAATGTTAACTCAGTTAAAAGTTCTTTAGATAGCCACCCTGGCTTCTTTAGGCACCTTCCATGTTTCCGTCTCATTGGTATTGCCTGAAGTTGTGCTTTTACTATCTCCCTCTTAACAAGCTCCCAGGCATCATGAACTCCCTTTCCTTTTAGTATTACTGTCCATGGGATCTCACCCGGCACTTCCCTAAGTTTTATGAAGTCGGCTTTCTTAAAGTCAAGAAATTGAGTCCTAGTATGCTTGGCTGCTCCTTTCCGCTGTATAGTAAACTTCAGAAGAGCATGATCACTCGCGCCTAATGATCCTTCCACTTCTACCCCACTGACCAGGTCATCAACATTGGTTAGGACCAGATCTAAAATGGCTGTTCCTCTTGTTGCTTCTCCCACTTTCTGGACAACGAAGTTGTCTGCAAGGCCAGTGAGGAATCTGTTTGACCTTATGCTCTTGGCTGAGTTTGACATCCAGCAAATATCTGGGTAATTGAAGTCCCCCATTACTACTATCTCCCTTCCTTTTGCATGCTTGGCCATCTGTTCCAGGAAGGCATCATCTATGTCCTCCGTTTGGCTTGGGGATCTATAGTAAACTCCCACAATGAGGTCCCTGTTATTCTTCTCTCCCTTAATTTTGACCCAAATGCTCTCACTTTGGCTTTGAGGTTCTAAATCTTGGATCTCTTCACAGGTATACACATCCCTGACATATAACGCCACTCCTCCTCCTTTCTTGTCTGGTCTGTTTCTCTGAAATAGATTGTATCCCTCCATTATTACATTCCAGTCGTGGGACTTATCCCACCAGGTTTCAGTGATGCCTATTATGTCATATTTAGTCTGCTGTACCAAGAGCTCAAGCTCATCTTGTTTATTACCCATGCTTTGCGCATTAGTGTACAGACATTGAAGTCCATTAATCATTCCCCCGTGTCTCTTATTTAAGAATTTTTTCCTCCCACCACTAGGTCTGCGTGCTGTTTGCTCCATTTGGTCTATGACATTTGGATGATCATCTTCATCAATTGATAGACTCCTACCTTCAGGAGCACTGTCTCCCTCCCCCACATTAGTCAGTTTAAAGCCCTCCTGATGAGGTTTCTGAGATTTTTGGCAAAAACATTCCTCCCAACCGTTGTGAGGTGCAGCCCATCGCTTGCCAGAAGTCCATCTTCAAGAAACTGCAGTCCGTGATCTAAGAATCCAAACCGTTCCTGTTTACACCATTTGCGAAGCCAGCTGTTCACTTCCACTATTTTCCCCTCTCTCCCTGGGCCACGTCGTTCAACTGGGAGGACAGATGAGATGACAATTTGTGCATTTAATTGCTTCAATTTCCTGCCCAGAGCCTCATAGTCTCTTTTGATCTTCTGGAGGCTATTGCTTGCAGTGTCATTGGTTCCCACATGAACCAAGAGGAAGGGGTATTTGTCAGTGGGTTTTATGATTCCTTGCAGTCGTTCAGTTACAGAACTGCTAGACACTAGGAGCAAGGCTGCAGGCTGGGCAGCTGGGAGACAGAAGCACGTCTGATTTCTGCTGGAATCCAAGGCTGTGCCTATGGGAGAAGCAAGACCCGATTGGGATGTTAATGCTGTGAAGCCCTCCATCATAGTCTCAGGTTGTAAAAAGGTAAAGGGACCCTTACCCCTGACCATTAGGTCCAGTTGTGACCGACTCTGGGTTGCAGCGCTCATCTCGCTTTATTGGCCGAAGGAGCCGGTGTACAGCTTCTGGGTCATGTGACCAGCATGACTAAGCCGCTTCTGGTGAACCAGAGCAGCGCATGGAAATGGCGTTTACCTTCCTGCTGGAGTGGTACCTATTTATCTACTTGCACTTTTACATGCTTTCGAACTGCAAGGTTGGCAGGAGCAGGGACCGAGCAATGGGAGGTCACTCCATCGTGGGATCCGAACCGCCGACCTTCTGGTTGGCAAGCCCTAGGCTCTGTGGTTTAACCCACATTGCCACCCACGTCCCAGTCTCAGGTTGTATATATGTCTAAATAAACCATCATATATCACAAAGGCACCACAGTCTCCACCATCCCTCATTCCAAAGGAAGTGAACTCTGTGTCAGTGCCTATTGGAATACTGGAGATTGGGGTGTCTTGCAACAATACATATGGAAAGGTTGCAGAGTTCTTGGTTCTGAGAGAAGAGTATTCTCATGTGTGCAATTCAGCAATAATTATTTAAATTGCTTTCCTGCCTCTCTTTAAAACAAACAACAACAACAACAACAACAACCCAGCAGCTCTTCTTTGAAAACTCACCCTGTGCTATCTAGTTATTTTGTTGAGCCTTGTTTTTAAAAAGCATTTTTGGGGGGGGGGGGTAGATTCCTTTCCCCACATCACTGGTGTTTTTAAAAATCTCTTCCTTCTCCCCACTCCCAAGATGTACCAGTACATCAGGATCTGATTGAAGGAGTTCTATGTTAACCTTCCAGCTAATCAATGACCTACTTTATTATTACATCCCAAGCTCAGGCTGACAGAGAGGCTTTTTGCATTGAATGAACTTCTGATCAATAACTGGCATGAAGGACACAACAGGGCACAGTGCAATGGAACAGAGAATAGCTTTTACTATGTCATTTCATAACACCTCCCCTTGGTGGTCCAGTCTATTTTGGGTCCAACAGGAAGTCATAATTCAGATTACTTTTTGAAGTACAGCGTGCAGATTGTGGAAATATACTGAGCGGTGAACCAAAAAATAAAACCCATTTCAGATAAATATTAGCACATGACAAAAGATTGAGGGTAGCCTTTTTTTTAGTTTTCTCCTCAATTAGTTCTTGCCATTTGGAATATAACAGAGGTATGACTGACGACCGTTGGCTGCGAGATGGTAACCTGGTTGGATTACCCCAATGCAATCTACATGGTGCTGCCCTTGAGGTTGTGTGGAAGCTGAAGCTGGTGCAAAATGGAATGGAAATTCACACAGCATAATCTGACCCATGTCTAACGTGAAAGAAAGCCCCACTAAGGTCAACCCCACTGAATGCAGTAGTACCTATTTCTCAGTAAGTGCTAATAGGGTTGGGTTGTTAACACTTGGTTGAAGCTCAGAGTACTCCCATGCTAACTTTCTGACTCTTTGAATAAAGAGCCTGACCACACCATAAGGGATTGTGTAAAGTATACTGTCAGATTGTACTGGACCATTGTCTGGAGAAGAGAGTTTCTTACAAATGCACTAGATTCTAAAGATTCTAAAATAGCAAGTGAGCTGGTCTCTCCTGCCCGAGTCCCCAGGCTGTTGATATTGAGAGATGAGGAGGAATGTTTCAGGAATTTGATTATTAATACTCAGATTAATGTGGAAATCAGATGGAAGGGACCGATGAGGGGGAAAGCCTGTGAAAGTGAGCTGTTAAAAGTCTTCACAGTTATAGAGCTCAGGGTCTTGGGCAGTACAAGAGAATTGATTGGGAGATTTATTTATTGAATTTGTATCCCACTCTTCCTCCCGAAGAGGCCCAAGGCAGTGAAAATACCCACAGCAAAATAACTTTATGCAAAAGCATTTTTAAAACAGTTTAAAACATCTAAAACAGTTTAAAGCATCTAAATTCAGGTAGGCAGCCGTGTTGGTCTGACGCAGTTGGGGGAAAAAAATTGTCCGGTAGCACCTTATGGACCAACTAAGTTTGTTCTGGTATAAGCTTTCATGGTATCTGAAGCACATGCACACGAAAGCTTATACCAGAACAAACTTGGTTGGTCTATAAGGTGCTATTGGACAATCTTATTTATTTATTTAACATCTAAAATGGTTTAAAACATTCTCCCATCCGGTAATATAGGTTGGAGCCTATAATCTTCTGAATCCCAGTTGCTCTTCATTCCTTTAGTCTTTCTTTAGATTCAGCATATTTGGTGTTTTTTACCTCCTGGACTGAGGGGCCGTTCTTCGGATGCCATGGCAGAATCTCTCTCTTCAGTGTAATTGGAGAATAGGATTGCTCTCATAATTATCCAGCGTGAGCAAGTGACGCGTTCGCTGATATCGACATGCTACAACACAGCCCAGAGAATGTATTGAAAGAACTACCAGCATTCTTCCCGTCGCTCTGAGCTCATGCAAGCAAGTAACACTTTAAATATGGGGTGGAGAGGGGAGAACAGCCCTGCCACATCCTACATTTTAAATTTCCAAACATGGCAACAATTCCACTGTTTATGTATATATTTACTGATGCTTTTTGGCCTGGAAGGCCCTCAAAGTTGCTTATGAGAACACCATCATAATAGTATTTTATGAAGTATCATAGAAGGCTTTCTTATTTTTTGGTATTTATTTATTAAAATTATATCCAGCCCTTCTTCCCAGATATGCCCAGGACATCTAAAAGCAATTCCAACACAGATGTAGACTAAGATATATCTCAGCTTAAAAGTCTTGTTGAATGAGGAATGTGGGGCTTTTTGTCCTGGGTGATGCCTCTAGAGGGATGCCACTGAGTATGTGTATACGCAAATGCGCTTTGGGGTGTGGGTGTGTGCCAAACTGGGTCTTTGACCTGGGTAAAATAAAGCCTAGTTTTGCCCCTGGAGGAAGGTAGGTGCTAAAATGACAACAGAGATAATGCCTGTCTAATGTTTAATGGGGGTGGGTGAGTGGAATTCAAAACGTCAGGTGATATAGTACACCATGGGTAGGCAGAATAAGGCCCAGGGGCTGGATCCAGCCCAATTGCCTTCTAAATCCGGCCTGTGGACGGTCTGGGAATCAGCGTGTTTTTACATGAGTAGAATGTGTCCTTTTATTTAAAATGCATCTCTCGGTTATTTGTGGGGCATAGGAATTTGTTCATCCCCCCCCCCAAAAAAAATAGTCCAGCCCTCCACAAGGTCTGAGGGACAGTGGACCGGCCCCCTGCTGAAAAAGTTTGCTGACCCCTGTGCTACACATTATATGATAAGCACTATGATATGATAGTGTTAGAGCTGTTTCTAAGTTTATGAACATAATAAGAGCCTATTGGATCAGGCCAATGGTCTATCTAGTTCAGCAACCTGTCATCACAGTGGCCGACCAGAAGCCTGTGGGAAACCCACAATCTGAACCCAATTACAAGACCATACTCCACTGCTGTGCTTTCCAGCAACTAGTGTACTGAGGCAGTTGGGGGAGAGAATAGCTGTATTGACTAGTATTGATAGCCACTGATATAAGGTTTTGTTAAGATTTACATCCTGCTATCACACTGAGATGAATATGTTGCCTATAGAACTTAATAGCTTGCTATTGCATCTTACAACATTCAACATAAATGTGTCCAGTCAGTTGCCACTAACTATACTGGCAAACATCTACTATAAGGGCTTTGCTTTAAGCTTAATAGTAGATGCTTTCTGGTCATTCCATTCATTACAGCAGTGTAGCCGTAGCACAAAGTGTAGCACAAAGAAGCCTGATCGCCAGTGTAGCACAAAGAAGGCTGATCACCGAAGAATTGGTGCTTTTGAATTATGGTGCTGGAGGAGACTCTTGAGAGTCCCATGGACTGCAAGAAGATCAAACCTCTCCATTTTGAAGGAAATCAGCCCTGAATGCTCACTGGAAGGACAGATCGTGAAGCTGAGGCTCCAATACTTTGGCCACCTCATGAGAAGCGAAGACTCCCTGGAAAGGACCCTGATGTTGGTGAAGCTACAAACATGAGTCTGACCAAAGTGCGGGAGGAAGTGGAAGACAGGAGTGCCTGGCGTGCTCTGGTCCATGGGGTCACGAAGAGTCGGACACGACTAAACAACTAAACAACAACAAAGCACAATGGCTCGTGTTATGTATTCAGTGGTCTGTGTTTGCCTGAGCTTGAGTCTGGACTAAGGATTCTGATTCGATACATGATCTCCAATCACAGAACACTTCAGGATTTGGGCCTCTGCCATTGGCCCTTAAACTCTGAGTTATGATTCGCAGCTTGGGAGTTTACACAGCCAATCACATTGAGAGTAAAAGTGGCCCAGGCCTTCAGAAATGTAAACAAGCAGTTGCTTTGCCCCTGTTGTCCAGTTCTGTTAGTTCAATAAAGGTTATTGCTGTTATCACTGTTTCTTGCTTCATGGGAACCCACCTACACTTCAGTCAGAGTGCGGGACCTGGGAGAGCAGGGTTCGAATCCCCACTCAGCCATGAAGCTCACTGGGTGACCTTGGGCTAGTCACCATCTCTTAGCCTGATCTACCTTACAGGGGTGTTGTGAGGATGAAATGGGGAAGAGGAGAACCATGTAAACCACCTTGAGATCCTTGGAAGATAAAGGTGGTATATAAATGCAGTAAATAAACAAAGAAATTCATATGTTCAAATGATTCTGCATTTTATTTGAATATTTTACTTGCACTCGGTAAAATGCAGGGTTTCCATTTCCTCTGTTCTCTGGTGCAATTTTATAATGTGATGATTTATAAATAATAAACATGAACTTCGCTTGATTAAAAAAAGGTCATTTAAAATATTCTTTTCTTTTTTAAAAAAAAATAATATTTATTACTTTTAAACCTTACAAACAAGAAGAGAAAGAAAAGGAGAAAAAAGAAGAAAACAAAAGAAAGAAAAAACAATACAATACAATATATAAACAATACACCACACAACATTAACGCATTAAACTAAACAAAACAGAACAAAAACAATTTAAAAACATACATCATACCATTTCAATGCCTTATCTTTCATTCCCTTGTTTCATCGACTTCCTCTCACCTCCCTTTTTGTATTCCACTTCTATTAATTGTTTCAGCAAATCCTTTCCATCTTTCACTATTTTCTGTCATATAAATATCTTAACTTATTTTAACCTTATTTCCATTAATACTGTAATACTTATTTATGCTAAACTCCTTATAACACTTCTACTAAGACCATATAATTTCATTCCAACATTTTTCTAACACTCATTAATTTTACCCTATTTCTATAAATAAACTTTAAACTTTTTCCAATCTTCTTCCACCGTCTCTTCTCCCTGGTCTCGGATTCTGCCAGTCATTTCCGTCAGTTCCACATAGTCCATCAACCTGGTGATCTTCTGTCCGAGGCTCTTAACTCTTTTCCAGGTCCCTCCTGCAAATCTTCTTCGTATTTATACATACACTTTACTTTGTCTTCTGCTGATCTTGTTCTTAATTTCCTTTCTTTGATGCTGAAGAGTAGGTCTCGGGGGAGCTCCAACCTAACAATGTTTTTATTCCTTCTCAACATGTCATCCACATCTCCGTGGTTAAACTAATATCCAAAAGATATTTCAGGACGTGTTTCAAAGTCCCTCCAAATCTGCAGGTCCCCACAACTCCAATTTCCGCCTGACCCAGGTCCAGATCCCAAAGGTCAGTAAATCCCTGCATGAGGTGATCTATCCAACTTTCCTTCTCCAGTCCAAGCAGAGTTCCAATCTGACTTTCTCTGAATTCAATCATAGAGGGCAACAACTTGTAATCATCAAATTGCCTCTGTAAGGCTGGGGCTCTCTCCCTCTCCACTTGTATTACTTTAGGTTCAACAACCACAACTTTCTCCCTCGCTTTCTCCACCATTTGGCATGTCAAAGTAGATTCCTGTATCGGTTCCTGAATAGTTTCTGTGTAGATGTTCGCTTTTTGTCCCAAATTAGTCACTTTTTGTCCCAAAATATCAATTTTAAGATTCATCACATCCGTCTTCTTGTGGAGCTGTTCCAATGACTCACTTATCTTGCATAGTGCAATCACTAAGGCTTCTTCTGTCGACATTCTCAAGCAATCCAAGGTCAATCTCACAGTTTTCTCTTGCAGCTGGAGATTCCACCAGCCCAACTCTTGTAACAATTTCAAAGGCTCCCTCTAGAGGGAAACAATTTCTGTTTCTATCAATCCTTTTAAGCACAGTTCAAGCAGTAAAATTAGTTTCAATTTTCAGCTACTTTTACTCCTTTTTAAACGCAGAAGGAGACAATGAAAGCAATGTATTTCTCTTATTTAACTAACTGTCACAGTCAATGAACTTTCCCAAAAACGTCAGTCTTACTAGCAGTCCACTTCCAGGTTCAGAGCGGTGGTGATCCAACTTTCTTCACTCTCTCCTGCAGGCTTACGCGATCCAAAATTTCCCCCCTCTTCTCCTGCCTCCAAGGGGGGTTTAATGATTTTAGCCGATGGAAGTTTAATCCTTTACATAGGACTTTCCAAGACTTTAGCTTGCAAATTCTTTGCTTCAATCTATTTACAAAAGGGGAAGGCGGACTTCCTGTTTGAAACCTCCCCATTTCGGTGCCAAATTAAGACGTTTAAAAATCCAATTTTCCGTTCTACTCACGGGTAGTTGTTTAGAATCAAATTGTCCACAGGAAAAAGTCAGCGCTCTCCGGCAACAGCAATGCGGCTTCACTCCGTGAAAGAAGCAGTCAATTTGAAGCACCGCGGCGCTCACCCCACGTCGCTCCGGATCCCCGAAACCGGGTCTCCCTGCGAGTAGGGGAGGCGCAAAAAGTGCCAGCCGAATCCCACGTTCACAGGCTTCTCCCGCCTGTGATTTTTAGTGGGTTCTCCACCTTCGCCATGGCGGCCAGACCCTGAATTCCACAGAGCAAGTTCCTCCCGATCAGAGGAATTCCGCCATTGCCGGAGGCGCTAACCCGGAAGTCTAAAATATTCTTTTCAAAAGAAAACACGGAAACAACATCCTTAGTTCCATATGAGGAATCTGTGTTCTCAACTCCAAAGTAAGCTGTTTGTTTTTCAAAGCAATCTGGAGACAACAAAGTTTACTCCTCACAAAGCTACAGTAGCCAGCACCATCAACAAGCTACAGCTCCCATGATTCTTTGGGGGAAGCCATGGACTATAAGTGTATGGGATGGAGGCATAGCTGTCAACTTTTCCCTTTTTTTATGGGAAATCCTATTCACATTACAGTGGTACCTCGGGTTAAGTACTTCATTCGTTCCAGAGGTCTGTTCTTAACCTGAAACTGTTCTTAATCTGAAGCACCACTTTAGCTAATGGGGCCTCCTTCTGCTGCTACGCTGCCACTGCATGATTTCTGTTCTCATCCTGAAGCAAAGTTCTTAACCCGAGGTACTATTTCTGGGTTAGCGGAGTCTGTAACCTGAAGCATATGTGACCCGAGGTACCACTGTAATAGGATTTCCCTTAAAAAAAGGAAAAAGTTGACAGCTATGGATGGAGATGAGCTTGGTTTTTTGTTTTATTTAAATAGTACCAGAACTTAACCAAGTGCACACTCCTTCCATACAAAAACCCACTCCTGGTTTCTCCCTCAAACTTTCTGCATTGCAGTTGCATAAGGCGGGGAAGGGAATGTTCTTGTTAGACCATTGAGAGTCCAAAATCCATCACCATAAAGTCCTATTTACCACAGGGGTTGAACTTACCTTTAATGGCAGTAGCAGCTGAACTGACGTCCCTTGTGCGGATCCAGGGCTGTCTTAAGCATATCCGGCACCGTGGTGCAAAGCTCCCTCCGGCACACACCCCATTTCCCAGAGTTTTTTAGGGAGGACGACACTGCCGGCGGGGCTGGAGGAGGCGGGCAGCAGCTGGAGGGCGGCTCCTCCGACAGGGAAGAGGCGGAGGCTGGACGCGGCATCTCCTGGCTCAGCTGGCCACTTCGTGCCGTGGTGGCCATGGCAGACAGAGGCTCCGGGCATGGTCTCCTTCGGCACGGTATGTCGGAGGCGGGCGAGGGCAACGAGCTGATGCCGGGAGGTGCTGCACCCAGCCTCCGCCTCTTCCCTGGCACCCTCCAGAACTTGGCGCCCTGGCGCGCTGTGCCACTAGCCTCTATGGGTAAGACGCCCCTGTGCGGATCTTAACTTGCTCGATGAGGCACCTGCATTCCCAGCTCCAGAATAAGCTGTTTGTTTCTTTCCGAGCAATCTGGAGCCAACAGAGTTGATAGCACATGTCCAAACTAAGAAGGCCTTTTAACTGCATTGTCCTGCTGAGATTAGACAATCTGTATAATTCTGTCATGTTAGGTAACATTCCACCCTCTTTGTTCACATATACTGGCTTGTCTAGTGAGCTTTTTCATTCAGTTTTATGCCACTGATTTCAAGAGAAGCAGAACAGTCTACGTGTTTAGAAGAAAGGAAAACAAACACCCAACTGGAAAGCCCCAGGTAAATGACACACGTGACTTTTAACCCTGGCAGATTATTTTGCAAATTCCAATCTCAAAGGAATAATCAAGGATGGATCGACTATGAAACTGCTGAAGCTTAAGGGGCCCCTGAAGTGAATTTAGCCCACATTGCTTCAAAATTTTGGATCTAGTGGCCCCAATTTGAGTTGCACAACTCAAATTGATTCATTCTTTTGTTGCATACATTTCAAGAATACCAAAGCTTGAGCGTCAACAACACAGAGTGTTGTGCTATTAAAGTGCAATTTTAGAACCATTTTAAAATCAATGGAACCGTAATAGAACAGACCGAGCAGCAGTAGGACAAACCCAGTGGCGTAGCATGGGTTGTCAGCACCCGGGGCAAGGCAAGTAATTTGCGCCCCCTAACCCGTGTATTTGCGCCCCCTAACCCATGGATTTGCGCCCCCTAACCCTAACCCCCAGGTGTTGCACCCGGTGCGGCCGGCCCCCCCTGCACCCCCCACGCTACGCCACTGGACAAACCTAAAATCACACTTCCAACTAAAGGACCTGTCAGAACAAGAATGTGCCCAGAAGGGGCATACACTACAGTTTCCAAGGTTCTTTTGGAGAAGATTTAAGCCCCAAATATCTGAAATATCCCTACAGACCCTCTTGGGTGTTAAGATCAGCATAGGGGCCCCTCTCGGTAGTTCCACTGCCCTCAAAAGTTTGAGAAGCAGGCAAGGGAGGGCATTCTTTGCGGCAGCCCCTAGGTTGTGGAATTCCCTCCCCAGAACGGTGCGTCTGACACCTTCATTATACAGCTTCGTCATATGCTGAAGATGCACCTCTTTGTCCTGGTCTTTGATACCTGAGATATGTTTTCAGGACTTACTCTCTTTCTGTGGTTTGTTCTTACTGTTTCTAATGCTGAATTTTAGATGGTTGTGTAACCTGTCATGGGACCTGCTGGTGAAGGACAGGTCACCATCATCATCTTTAAATGTAAGTTAGCCCTGAGCGGAGAGGGCTTCCCCAATATGGGACGGATATTTGTGAATGGGACATGCAGGAGTGGATTGATCAGAGTTTGTGGGTGAGGGATGGCTGTGCAGATAAGTATGTGTGCATGAATGGCTCTGTTCCCACCCACATATGACTTTGGCCCAACCCACCTATTAGCATGCAGCCAGTACAGTGGTACCTCGGGTTACAGACGCTTCAGGTTACAGATTCTGCTAACACAGAAATAGCACCTCGGGTTAAGAACTTTGCTTCAGGATGAGAACAAAAATCGTGCGGCGCCAGCAGGAGGCCCCATTAGCTAAAGTGGTGCTTCAGGTTAAGAACAGTTTCAGGTTAAGAACGGACCTCCAGAACAAATTACATTCTTAACCAGAGGTACCACTGTAGTTACGCATGAAGGAATGTTACTTTTGGACCGAGAAATGTTCCCCACTCCTGATATAGGGCTTTAGAGCTGCTGGTGAACTGTAATGTTTCTACCTCTCAGCTGGGGAATAAATGTTTGAATTCTCCCTGCACAAAAGGCTTCCTGCGCATATGGAGATAGAGCATGCCAGGGTGAAGGTTCTTGCTTTGTGTTTCTAATACGAAAGTTTTTAACATATTGAATTGTACAGCAGGAAGGAATCCCAGAGGTCGTCTGGCCCAACCCCCTGCAATGGAGGAATCTCAGTTAAAGCATCCATGACAGATGGCCATCCAACCTCTGCTTAGAAACCTCCAAGGAAGGAGAGTCCACAACCTCCTGAGGGAGACCATTCCACTGCCGAACAGCTCTTACTGTCAGAAAGTTCTTCCTGATGTTTAGGCAGAATCTCCTTTCTTGTAACTTGAAGCCATTGGTTTGACTCCTACCCTATGGAGCAGGAGAAAACAAGCTTTCTCCAACTACCAAGTGACAACCCTTTAGAGGACTATCATATCTCCTCCCAGTCTCCTCTTTTCCAGGTTAAACATACCGAACTCCCTCAATTGTTCCTCATAAAGCTTGGTTTCCAGACCCTTGGTCATCTTGGTTGCCCTCCTCTGCACATGTTCCAGGTGGCCAACATCCTTCTTATACTGTGGTGCCCAGAACTGGACACAGTACTCCAGGTATGGTCTGACCAAGGCAGAATAGATTGGTACTATTACTTCCCTTGACCTGGACACTAGACTTCTGTTGATGATATTGTTGTTTTATGGGGGTGCAGTTTAACTTTCAGAGTTGAATGGGTAGGGGCTACAGCTCTATGGTAGGACACCTTCTCTGTGTGCATTTTCAGTCCCTGGCATCTCCAGATAGGGCTGAGAGAGTACCCTGAAGGGTCTCGGCCAGTTAGTGCAACCAATACTGAGTTAGATGGACCAATGGTCCTGCTTGGTGTGAGGCAGCTTCCTATGTTCTTATGACCTTATCCTTAGACTGGGGGTGGGAATAATACCAGGAGACAGGTCCAGCATAGTTTCCAGCAAAAACATTTTCCATCCTTCCAACTTTTGACGTCTACCAGAGAACATTGCTTGGTTAATCAACCTCTGTTTACATCTTCTGATCTAGCCATCTGCTACACTTCAGCTGTTGTGAGCTGCTGCCAAGCCTTCTTCTAAGTAGACTTGCATCAATCAGATTCCTTCTAATGCTGCAGCTGAATGCATTCTGCAGAAGGTTAAAGCATTACTCCCACTCTTCATTCTCTTCCATGAACTCAGAAAGAAAAATGCTGTCATTTCGATTCAGAATGGCATTCCTGCATTATATCCCTGTATATCAGTCCCAATTCACAGCGCATTCCTCCTCCTTGCCATGCTGAATTCTTTATAATCACATTGCACATGTGAACACGAGAGAATGCTTCTGTGCCATCATGTATCTTCTGGCACCCATTACAAAGCAGTGCAAACTAGGCATATTCTGTTTAGGTCTCTGACACTGTACACCCTGTAGGATTGCTTTTTCTCATCTTCTTTCAATATCAAATGGAGGTTATTAAAACAAAGGAAAGCATTCTGCCAGTAAACAGAGGGAGAGAGGGAAATAGGTGCGCAACAAGGGTGCCTTAAAGGTAAAGGGACCCCTGACCATTAGGTCCAGTCGTGACCGACTCTGGGGTTGCGGCGCTCATCTCGCTTTAGTGGCCGAGGGAGCCAGTGTTTGTCCGCAGACAGCTTCCGGGTCATGTGGCCAGCATGACTATACTGCTTCTGGCAAACCAGAGCAGCGCACGGAAACACCATTTACCTTCCCGCTGGAGCGGTACCTATTTATCTACTTGCACTTTGATGTGCTTTCGAACTGCTAGGTTGGCAGGAGCAGGGACCGAGCAACGGGAGCTCACCCCGTCGCGGGGATTCGAACCGCCGACCTTCTGATTGGCAAGTCATAGGTTCTGTGGTTTAACCCACAGCACCACCCACGACCCCAAGGGTGCCTTGGAAGTGAGCAAAAATGTTTTTAAAAGATGCCGTGCATTTAAAAGGAAAGATTATATAGCAAATGAGAGGTATACAAAAGGAGAGTTGGAAAGGCACATACTTTATCTGATAACACAAAGGAAATACAGTACCCCGCTACATGTGCTGTATGTGCAGAGCACCAGTGAGACTGAATATAGCAGCCAGCCCAGAGATCTTAATATCTGCACCACCAAGAGAGTAGCACTCGGTGGAGAAAGTGACTGGGGAGGGCAGACTTTGTGCTTGCAGGATCTTCATTGGTTACCCCTGCCTCTGGAACCCCCAGATCCACCAGTCACAGTCAAGTGCAAAAGATGTACACTTAGAATCAATAAGGCCTGGAATTTAGGTCAGTCCCACACCACACACTTAAAGCACATGGCTTCCCCCAAAGATTTTTGGAAACTGAAGTTTACTCTCCACAGTTGCCAGTACCCTTAACAAATGACAGATCCTTTAGGGGAAGCTGTGTGTATCTATTAAATGCATGGTGTGGAGGTGACCATGTTGTCATTTTGGAGTACCAGAACTGAATGGAGCTCATACTTCTTCCACATGAAAATATGCTCCTGATTCCTCCTCCAAACTGTCTTCATTTCATTATCATAACTGGGGGTGATGAGGGGAATTTGCTGTTGCTCTTGTTAGACGGTTGAGAGTCAGAAATCCCAAGTCACCAACAGATCCCAGTCAACCTTTTGCCTGCCTGCCATATGGCACCACCTAGATCAGGGGTCAGCAACCTTTTTCAGCAGGGGGCCAGTCCACCGTCCCTCAGACCATGTGGTGGGCCAGACTATATTTTGGGGGGAAAGTGAACGAATTCCTATGCCCCACAAATAACCCAGAGATGCATTTTAAATAAAAGCACACATTCTACTCATGTAAAAACATGATGATTCCCGGACTGTCCGTGGGCCGGATTGAGAAGGCAATTGGGCTGCATCCGGCCCCCGGGCCATGTTGCCTGCTTTCAGACCTTCCGATCTTTGCCTACCTGGCCTGGAATCTGAATCTCAGCCTGTCTTGGATCGCATTTCTTACCTCTGGCCCTCCAGACTCTTGGCTGCTGCTTTTAGACTTGATCTGTCACTGTCCTGGATTATAGTCTTTCCCTCTGAAACCCCCACCAGGCCCCAATAATACCCTGAAGAAGCACATTTCTGTATAATGCCCATGTATCCATTATTGAACTGACCAGTGTTCCTCTCCTAGAAATAAACTTTACAAACATTCGGAGCTTATAAATAGAACAGGGCTGATAATGTGGCAAGTCCTCCGCCACCCCTAACTTTTGCACATGTTGTGCTGTTGTGCCGCACACCAGGGCACTTGGGTGTGATCCTTGCTCCCTTGCAACTTCTTCCCAGCAGAGAGGAGTGTCTCCTAATTTGCACTCCCATGAGATGAGTGCGGCGGTGCAGGGAGAGAGGTTTCAGAATGGAAAAATCCACAGGTTAGTTCTGGGCCAAGAATCCCCGACTGACAAAACACCATAGCCGAGGCCAACTGTTCCTGTATCATTGTCTTCTAGAACAGGAAAGTAAAAACAACAAATTCCAAGAGAGGCATAATTTGAGACTGGTCCAAACTTTTAATCCCAGCTATTTTTCAGCTAGCGCTCCCTGACTGTAAGGCTTCCCTGGCAGCACATCCAAACACAAACATTTCCTTTAGAAGTCTCCATCTAGACATAAAAGAGGCATTTTGCCAAAAAGGGAGGTGTGGGGGAGGAAGAAGAAGAAGTTGAAAGTCACTGGCCAAATTAACATTGTGTGATCTTAGCTTTCAAATGACCCCTTCGCTATATAAACAAGATTATGTAACTGTTCTGGTGGAATGTGCAGCAGTTCGGCAGCAGTGCCATCTTGAGGTCAGTAACAAGAGCTTTGCAGAAGAATTCACAACAGAGCACATTCTCATGCTCTTTAGAAATCAGCCATCTAAGCAGAATTTTTAAGAGATGCAGCCCAGTCCTGTGCATGTTTCCTCCGAAGTCATTACACGCTCCCATGTAAACCCTGATCAGATTTTCAGAGCCTTTCCAGACAACTATTTTATAGTTCAATCAATGGTCAGCTCTGGCTCATATGCTGTGAAGGGGTTCAGATGCTTCCCTTTGATCTATTACATTTCCTTGAGATTCGAAATTCTGTACTTTGTCACAGGACAAACATTTTTTCTCTTCTCCCAGCAAGCAAAGCTATTCACGATTCAGAGTTCTCTATGGAACTTGGTTGTGTGAGCACTGTAGGTCCCTATTGGACAGTGCCTGTGATGTCACAACTTCTGATGATCACAGACTCTCCCCTGTGCCAAATTGTAATGTTCTGTGAGCTTATGTCGTTTCTGTCAGGAAACTAGTTTTTTTTTTAAAAAAAAAAATCCCAGCAGTAGAAATATTAAGCTCTAGCCTGCTATGCCCCTCCCTCCATTCTGAGAACATGGGATGGGTTGTAATACCAACAGTCCTTCAGAATGGTCTCACCACCAGCATCAGAAATGTGTTAGCTACTGACTACAACAATCACAAGCTTACTCAACCAATTTATCCCTGAGCTGCAGAACTGCCCATCCCACAGCAATCTCAGAATACTGTCTTCTTCTTCTTCTTCTTCTTCTTCTTCTTCTTCTTCTGTTTTGTAGTGAGGCAGAACTCAGTCTGGGTTCAGGCCAGACACAGGGTCATCTGAGGCAAAATAAGGGGTCATGCTGTACGCTGTGACTACAGAGCACCAATGTTGCTTCAGCAGGGACCAGAGTCTTAGCCCTATATAGTAGCAGCAACAGTAGAAGCAAAGATCACTAGTGTCAAAGCAATGATTCTTCAACATCAACTTTGCTGGATTGGTCATGTTATGCGGATGCCTAATTATCGCCTTCCAAAGCAACTACTCTATTCTGAACTTAAAAATGGTAAGTGTAATGTTGGTGGGTCAACAAAAGAGGTTCAAAGACTTTCTCAAGGCAAATCTTTAAAAATGTAGAATAAACACTGACAACTGGGAAACACTGGCCTGCGAGTGCTCCAGTTGGAGAACAGTCTTTGCCAAAGGTGTTATGCACTTTGAAGACATTCAAACTCAGAACGCAAGGGAGAAACACACTAAGAAGAAGGCACACATGGCAAATCCACACTGTGATCAACTCCCGCCTGGAAATCTATGTCCCCACTGTGGAAGGACGTGTGGATCCAGAATTGGCTTCCACAGTCACTTATGGACTCATTGTTAAAACCGTGTTTATGGAAGACAGTCTTACTTTGCTACGAGTGATTGCCAAAGAAGAAGAAGTAGCAGCAATGACTACATTCTAACTGCCACATTGGAATGTGCTGCTTTGATTAAAGGGGCCCATCTCTCTCCACTAGTCTCATGCTGTGGTGGAACGGGAGAGCATCTCGTCTCACTGGGTCTTCAGTGGAGTCTGCTGAGCCCAAAGACAGAGGTGCCACATTGTATGATTGGAGGGTGACTGACCCACTATCCCTCTTTTCACCATCTATGTTTCAAAGTACCTTACAATTATAAAAAAATAAAAATACATTGTGCAAAGTTTAAACTAGACATTTGAAATCTCAGAAATTTCAGCAAAGAACCCCAGAGAAGCATGGCCTCCTGAAATAACATGGCTTTAACCAGGCACCTAGAACTCAGCAGGGATGGTGCCTACCTGACTTCTAGTGGGAGAAATTTCCACAGAATTGGGCCCACAACACTGAAGACATGAGTCATGCTTCTGGTCCATGGGGAACCACTGATAGCGCTCTCCCAATTGATCTTGGTGATTGACTTGGAACATACAGGGTACGGTTAAGTTATGCTGGGCCTCAGTTACTCAGGGCTTTGTATACTAGGCCTTGAACCTGGGCCCAGCAGCAGATGGGAAGCCAGTGCAGTTCTTCTAACACTGGTGCCATGTGTTGGTGGTAATCAGTTCCTTACATGAGTCTAGCTGCAGCATTCTGCAATAGCTGCAGCTTCCAAGGGCAGCCTCACATGTAGCAGTAATCTAGTCTTGAAGTTACCAGCATGTGAGCCACTTTGGTCGGGTTATCCCTATCCAGAAAAAAGCCACAGCCAAAGGCCCTCCTAATCAGATGCTACCTGTAACTCAAGTGACAATGGTAGTTCAAGGAGTACCTCCAAACTGGTGTTTGGACTACGGGTCCTGCTAGCTAAGGATGATGGGAGTTGTAGCCCCAAAACAGCTGAACACCCAAGTTTGGGAAACACTGCTCCAAACTATGTGCCTGCTCCTTCAAACGGAGTACAGTGGTACCTCACAAGACGAATGCCTTGTAAGACGAAAAACAAGCAAGACGAAAGGGTTTTTCGATTTTTGAGTTGCTTCGCAAGACGATTTTCCCTATGGGCTTGCTTCACAAGATGAAAACGTCTTGCGAGTTTGTTTCCTTTTTCTTACGTCCCAGGCACCGGGCGGCCGCGCGGATGGGTTGGTGCTGGCGGGAGCCTCGTTTGTGGGCACCACCGCCGCCTCGTCACCTCTCCCTTCCAAATCCTGCGTGCAGTGCCCATACAGGATAGCCAGCACCAGCAGCGCCAAGAGCAGCGCCAGCAGCACGGCGGACTTTTTGCCCACGTAAAAGCCCGAGAGCAACTTGATGGTCATGGTGGCCGGTTGAAAGCGAGGGGGGAGCCTGAGCGACTGAGGAAGAAATTCAGCACAGGATCTGTGCTTCGCAAGACGAAAAAAATTGCAAGACGAAACAACTCGCGGAATGAATTAATTTCGTCTTGCGAGGCACCACTGTACAACTCCACCGAGGGCAGGCAATGGTCTATCACCCAAATCCAAGAACCACTCAAAGCACTGCTCCTGGAGCTCCCCTTGCGTGCCTTCTGCTTTGGGTTTGAAGTTCTTGTCTCCAGCTGCTGAAGAGGAATCTGATTGCTGGTCCCTGACCCTCCTCACCTGTTGGGAGGAAAGGAGAAAGAGAAGGTTGTCTGTCAAATGCTCCATCCTTCAGCCTGGCGATTGTTCAAGACAATCCAGGCTCTCAGTTCTGCCTGACCTTAAATACGATCATGGTCCAGCCTGACTAGATGGGTTGAAGAACCTGTGGCCCTCCAGATGTTGTTGGACTACAGTTCCCATTGTCCATGACCACTGGCTAGGTCTGAGAAGATCTGGAGTCCAACAGTATATGGAGGACTACATGTCTTCCAGCCCTGGCTTGGACCTAGTCCAGCACCTCAAAGCCTTTCAACCTAACCAGAACAGGGCAGCATATGGCTACCAATGTCGCTCAATCCTTTTGAGAGGATTTCCTTCCATTCTTTGAAGTGGTACAGAGCGAGAGCGTCCCAACGTGGGCCTGGGCGATAAAAACCAATTGAGAAAGTATGTCATCCTTTGGTCTCGGACATCTTCGCTGCCAATTGGATTAAGCCCAGGGAGATAAAGGATGTGATACTTTTGATAACTGGCAGCTCTGTGTTTGGAACCAAGTTGCTCACCTAGCAACTAATCATTCACCTGTATCAAGACCCTTCAGGCTAAGAAAAACCTCCTTCACTTTGCCTTCAAACACCAGACAGATAAGTGGTTACATCACAGTAGGTGATGTAGAGGAGAGGGAAAGGTGACAGAGGACAGTTCAATTACGGTGATAAAGCGATGAGCTGCAATTATGGGAGAGTCAGATTCAAAGTGAGGTTTAAAGAGAGGGTCAAACAGAAACATAGGATTTATCCAGAAATGTGTCCCAGTATATAATAAATCTGACCGCAGGTGCAATTTGATGGCTGCTACTTGTCAGATCAGCCTCTCTTCCTATACAGAAGATGCTAAGAAGTGCTTCTGGCTTCTCGCATTCACACTCTGAGAAATGAAATCTATAGAGGCATTTGGGTTGCCGCCTCTTTTTTTTCATTTTAAGGAAGCTACGTTGCAAGCTACAATCAACATGAGCATCCTTTCTATAAATATGCAGTGCTACAAAATGATTTAAAGCCAAGGGTGGGGATCCCTGTGGCCCTCCAGATGTTGTTGGACTCCCCAACTCCCATTGTCCCTGGCCATTGGGCATGCTGGCTAGGGCTGATGGAAGCTGGAGTGCCACAGCTTTTTTGCATTCCTGCCTTAGGATCTGAAATTGTAAGCTTGTTCCTTTTCTGTGTAAAACTAAGTGTCCTCACTGCAGATGGAACAGTATGAGCTTTGAACGGGCACCTGTGGTTGCAGGTTGCTGGAGTGGCCTTGGAGCATGTCGCTGGAAAGCAAAAGAAGCGTTTCCTGCTTAAAACATTTCTCTCCCTGAAAGGCCTCCAACCCGAGGCCCCATCTGCGCCATACCATTAAAGCGCTGCTCTCCTCAAGGGATTAGGGTTCCCAGAGTTACTTGGGAAGAGTGACCGGTTGTTAAACCTCGCTGGGAACTGCAGCTCTGGAAGGGGAATAAGGGTCTCCCCACAACTCTCTGCACCCTTAACAAACTACGGTTTCCCAGGGTTCTTTGGGGGATGACGACACAAGGACTGCTCAAAACAGTTCTGGTTACAGGTAGGTAGCCGTGTTGGTCTGCCGTACAGTAGTTGAAACAAAATTAAAAAATTCCTTCCAGTAGCACCTTAGAGACCAACTAAGTTAGTTATTGGTATGAGCTTTTGTGTGCGTGTTTTGTTCAAAACAGTACAATAGCACTTTGAATGTATAATGCAGATGGGACCTGAGTCAGTATAATCCATCAGTATGATCCATTAGGGTGAATGGGCGCCTCGTTCTGCCCTCAGCCAGCCCCCACATGATTTCCTTCTTGCTTATCACCAGTCAGAGGATTGGCTCCACCTCCACCTTCTGTTGGTCTCCTGCTTTCCACCCTACTCCAAATAGGTACTAGCCACCACTGATAAATATTGGACAATATCAGTTAGCTCAGTTGGTTAGAGCGTGGTGCTGATAACGCCAAGGTTGCAGGTTTGATCCCCCTATGGGACAGCTGCATATTCCTGCATTGCAGGGGTTTGGGCTCGATGATCCTCAGGGTCCCTTCCAGCACTACAGTTCTATGATTCTGTTATCATATTAATCTTCAGGTAATTTGCAAGCCTGGGAGTTCCAATGTAGGATCAGGCCTAGTTGCTTAGGTGATGGCTGGGCAAGGAAGGAACAGCAATACCAATTGCCAAAACAGCATGGCGAATGAATGATCCATTGATTTCAGGAGGACAGGAGGACAAGAAAGACACAGAAGAACTGTGCTGTTCAGCTGGCATGGAAGCAGAAACACAATGTAAGGAAATTCAGCACTGGAAAGGGTGGGTTTTTTGGGGTTTTTTAGTCCAGCATAGACTGAGTTAATCACAATTAAACAGAAAAGTCTGTGGGGTACTGTAGGAGGCATAGTGTCCTTGCGTTAAAATGAATCTCCAAATGCATGAGAGTAGAGTGCTCATAATATTACATTGGTGGATCCTCTCCTTGCTTCTGGGCTGCATTTTCCTTTGTACAAGCCTGTAACTGAGATAATTCTATGTGGTTATAATTTCTAAAAATCTCTCTTTAGAAAAGTAAAAAAAAGTCTAATAATAATAATAATAATAATAATAATTTATACCCCACCCATCTGGCTGGGTTTCCCCAGCCACTCTGGGCGGCTCCCAACATATTATTAAAAACACGCTAAAACATCAAACATTAAAAACTTTCCTAAACAGGGCTGCCTTCAGATCAATATAAAAGTTACCCGTAATGGGGAATTGTGCTTGGTAGACAGCAATAGTATGAGTGAGGCTAGCAGTCCCCCCCCCCAAAAAAAGTCAAATGAAAACTGAAACTCTGAACTAGAAAAATAACCACAGTACACCCGAGTCTTATTAACGTCCATCACATCTGGATTAAAATTTCACAAGAACTCTGTTGTGAAAATAAAACAAGAGTGTTGTTAGTTCCCCACCCTGTTCCTTTGTCTTGTTTGCTTGCTTGAGGTGGGTTGTAGCCAGGGAATTTGTCCTATTAGTGCAAGGATTTCTGCAGCAGAACGCTACCCCTCTGCTTTTCCTGTAAGAGGCAAGCTAAATGGCAGCTATGTCATCTTTCCAACATGAACTATCAACCATGTCTTAGGATTTGTCAACCGTTTCTAGATAAACAACATTTTGACGTTGAAATGGGTTGTACAACTAAGAGCAGTCATTGACCACAACAAGAAAGACATCATTTTCTTCATCTTTGAACATCTCCCCGTCATAACATGGAAGACGGAAACACTTTAGAGCAGAATCTGCTTGAAGATTGGGGCTGACCGGGTAATAGAATGGCAAAACATTTCACTACAGAACAGATCACAATCCTGGCAGGCAGAAGTGGGATGGGAAGTGGAAAGCCTGCTGGAACCGAAGACCCTGCAGTAGTCAGTCTCCATGCTTGGCCAAGGACTGCAGTCCTGGGAAAGGTGGACAAAACTTCACACTGATGGCTGGTTTTGACCCCTCAAAAATGTTTACTTCCCTGGCACTTTCAAGTCAGAGGTAGCTGTGTTGTGTTTGTTGTTTAGTCGTGCCCGACTCTTTGTGAACCCTTGGACCAGAGCACGCCAGGCACTCCTGCCTTCCACTGTCTCCTGCAGTTTAGTCAAACTCATGCTGGTAGCTTCGAGAACACTATCCAACCTCTGTCGTCCCTTTCTCCTTGTGCCCTACATCTTTCCCAACATCAGGGTCTTTTCCAGGGAGTCTTCTCTTCTCATGAGATGGCCAAAGTATTGGAGCCTCAGCTTCACGATCTGTCCTTCCAGTGAGCACTCAGGGCTGATTTCCTTCAGAATGGATAGGTTTGATCTTCTTGCAGTCCATGGGACTCTCAAGAGTCTCCTCCAGCACCATAATTCAAAAGCATCAATTCTTCAGCGATCAGCCTTCTTTATGGTCCAGCTCTCACTTCCGTACATCACTACTGGGAAAACCATAGCTTTAACTATACGGACCTTTGTTGGCAAGGTGATGTCTCTGCTTTTTAAGATGGTGTCTAGGTTTGTCATTGCTTTTCTCCCAAGAACCAGACATCTTGATTTTCTTCTTTGTCACTCAAAAGCTGTGTTGTCAGTTCCCAATGTTCTTGAGGCTTCACCTGCCTGATTGAAAATATGTTTCTGGCAGCTTGATAGTACTTCCAATACTATATTGGCAGGGGGACTAGATAAGCCTTTGGGTTCCTTCCACGCCTCCGATTCTATGATTCCTCCATTTGCATTTTTATACTTTACTGAAGCAACCAGACAGTGGCAAACAATGTTCTTAGAACTCATTCTGATGTGTCTTCGCTGGCATAGCTGTTCTCGCAGTTGCTCAAATGCTGGTCAGAGAGAACATCAAATGTTTTCTACTGCTGGGTCAGGGGGGATGTCAGGAGGTCAGCAATAACTCACAGGGTGTCAGGGAAGTTCACACTCTTTATTCAAAGGAACAAACAGCTCAGGAGCCCAGGCCTAGTGAGCACAGCAACTCTTCCCAGTAGATCTTACCTCAATGAGGCAGTTGTGAGGACTGAAGGTCCCCATTTTCCCATGGCTCTCTAAATCTCCTCTTCCTCTAGGCCCTTCCCAAGCAATCTGAGACTTTGCTGACTTGTCTGTTTTTGCTGGGGAGAGGAGCTGGTTGCAGCAGGAGCATAGCTGTCAACTTTTCCCTTTTCTTGCGAGGAATCCTATTCGGAATGAGGGAATTTCCCTTAAAAAAAGGGAAACGTCGACAGCTATGCGCAGGAGGGGGAGACACCCTAGTTTCTTCAGCAGCTGGATTCATCCTGGTTTCTTGCCCCCCTCCTTTCCAGCCTCTGTTTCTGCCTCTGATTCTGGACTGCTCTCTTCCACAGACTCTTCCTGCTCACTACACCCTGTTGCCTCTTTAGCTCATGACACCACCTCATCCCAGCCTGCTCCCTCTTCTCCCTCTGGCCACTCATTGTTGTCCCACCATCAACCCCCTGTCTCTGAGTCTTCTTCCCTTTGGGGTTACCTTGGGAATTCCCCATCTGGTGCCTCCCACCACTCCTCTGCTTCCAGCTAGCTCATGACATGATGTAGGTTTCTCTGATGACAGCAGTGGGGAACCTCTCACCCGTGGGGCAAATGCAGATCTTCAGGTAGCTCTATCCAGCGCTTGGGATCCTCCCCAGCTCTGCATCTTCCACAGTTGCTTTTGCCAGGCTGGAATGTGTCATTGAATAAAGCCTCTGGCTTAATTGGGACTCAGCTACATTAATAAAGAAAAAGCATTTGATATGCATTATAGTACTGTGACACCAGATGGTGCTAAGGAGTCCCATCGTTCATCAACTTGATTTCCCACTTTGAGGTTTACGTGTTTTCCTGAAATGCTTTTTTGATGTGTCTAGATCCAGTCTTGGATGGAAAGTTCCGTGCAATGGCATTTAGAAACCTTTCCCATGGCTAGAATAGAAGAAGAGGAGGAGGAGGAGGAGGGGGAGGAGGAGGAGGAGGAGAAGGAGTTTGGATTCGATATCCCGCTTTATCACTACCCGAAGGAGTCTCAAAGCGGCTAACATTCTTCTTTCCCTTCCTTCCCCACAACAAACACTCTGTGAGATACGTGGGGCTGAGAGACTTCAAAGAAGTGTGACTAGCCCGAGGTCACCCAGCAACTGCATGTGGAGGAGCGGAGACGTGAACCCGGTTCATCAGATTACGAGACTACCGCTCTTAACCACTACACCACACTGGCTAGCCGACTGTGCAAAGGTAAGAGTGGCATTTGTCGCTCTGTCCACTTTGGGTTCTGACACTAGCCATCACTGCTGTGTGTCCCCTAGAATGATGCTTACCAGGGAATGTGGTCCTCAGCTTGGAAAAGATTCCCCACCTCTCATGTTGTGGTTAGTAAATGCATTAAAAAAAAACAAAAAGCCAGCAACGTTGGAGCAGCCACACAATAAGCACTAACCACACAGATCAACACATCTCTAAAGGGGTCTCAGTAATGTCAGATGGATTGGACGTAATCCAAGGACTACTGGCTAGCAAAGCTTGTGTGCTTTCTCCTAAGTTTAGGAGAAAGCCCTTATAGCCTAACTACTTCTGAAATGAATATTACCTTTGGGGCAGGGTTGGCCCTTTCTCAGATGCTTTCCCCTCCTGGGGCCATTTGCAGGCATGGGGGGCTCTGCTGAGCACTCACTTGCTACAGGACACCCTAAACCTCTTCCCTCAATGTTCTGGTCTCAGTTTTTTTTAACTTAAGGAGGTATATAAAGAGGAAAACTTTGGAGCAATTTCTCAGAAAGCAGTAAATCTGCTCCCACCTTCCAGCCTTCTGGCCAATTAGTGTGAAGTTACAAGGAACGGCTGACAAGCTATGAAACGACTCGGGTGATTGACAACTGACTGGGATGATTGACATGAATTTGGCACTTTTTAAATTAAATTAAAATTGAATTTTAGACATATTATTAGATAACTCGTATTTCATTTTGTCCGTGGCCACCCACCCACCCACCCCCAGACTTCACATTGACTAGGCACCTCCAGCTGTACCAATCAACCCCAATTCCTAACTTTTACAATTGATGGCTTACAGATCATATACATTGTTGAAGTAACAATAAATGGAGAGAAGGGGATTCTGCACCTGGCAAGCTGAAATGCATCCGCTGATGGAACAACTGCATAGCGCTACATTGAATTCCTCCCTCAGGGTGGGAACCTGTGGCTTTCCAGGTATTGCTAGACTACTAGATGCAGGGAGGTAGCAGTGTTGGTCTGCTGCAGTCTAAATAAATAAATAAATAAATAAATAAATAAATAAATAAATAATAAAAATTGTCCAGTAGCACCTTAGAGACCAACTAAGTCTCTAACCCAGAACAAACTTGGTTGGTTTCTAAGGTGTGGCTAGACTAATGTTATCATTATTATTAAGGTATCCCCTTTAATTTCGGGGGGAGGGAACAAGGCAGCTCACAAACAAATGAAAGCCAACAGCAAAATGATAAGTTTAAGACCCATTATAAAAATACAGAGACCTGTAATTACATGGGGAAACAACTACATTGAAACATCAGTAATTAAAGTATGTAATAAAGAAGCCCATGAAAACAGTGCAACAGTTAATGCAGTTAAAACATCAGTCAGAGCAGGGGGTTCCAGGAAGGTGATGAGAGAAATCAGTGTGTCTTCAGCAGCCAACGGAATGCCAATACTGATGGGACTCTTGTATTTTGGCAGGGAGAGCATTTCACAACACTGGTGCCACTAGTAAAAAAGCCAATTCGCATGTCACCACAAGATGATAATCATCAGATCATGGCAAAAGTAAGCAGGAGTCCATTCCCATCATTGTTGATCACTGACCACACTGAGTGGACTGGCGGGAGATGGAGTCCACTGGAAGACCACCATAGGCTTTGCACCACTGTTCTAGACTTAGCTCAAGTAACCTATACATTCTCTGCATACCGTGTGTGTGTGTGTGATAGAGAGAGAGTGAGAGATAGAGAGAGGGAGGGTATCTCCCTTTTACCTGTTCTTCATTCCCACCCCCACCACTGCATTGGCTTCTCCCCAAAGGCATGATTGTCCCTATTGCATTCCCAGCTAGCTCCATCCATAAACGTGTCCCACCAGCTCAGCAGGCTCCAGTACAGAGATACCTGCTGTTGAAAGTACTTCCACGTCCTGTCCTGCTCGACTTTGCCTTGCAAATTCCTCATCCAAACACTTGACCTGGCCTAACCCTCTTCAGCGAGTGAGAGACCGATGAGATCTCAGCCGCAGGTGATGAAGCTAAGCAAATGAAAAAACGATAACAAAACCCAACCGGCATGATTGACGTATCAGTGAGGCGAGTACAATAAACTTGTGGAGAGCTCTGTGTATGCATTCTATTTCCTATTATCCTATCTGGAGATAAGAAAAATAAGCTTAGTCCCGAGGCCAAGGCAGGAATAGGATGAGGGCTGTGTGTACGCACTACTTGATGACCATAATCAAAAAGTATATTATACAAAGGCAGATTACTGCAATAGAAAGGATTTGGATGCTTGTAAGATCTTCCCTCCAGGCAAGGCTGAAGCACAAACCATCCTGGATCTCGCTGCTGCTGCTGCCGCTGCCGGCAGTTATCTTTCTTTTCCTTCAGAGGCTTGGTGCTTCTTGCTAAGCTCTCTTCTGACCCCGTACAGCCCTGTTTTCTGGTCCTCACTGTCGGGTTCAACTGAGACTCTATAAGTATTTTGCTTGGCAAAAAAAGAGAAAGAAATGAGCAAGTCATTGAGTGCATCTTCAGATAAAAGAAGTAGTCAGCTGTGAGCACACTCTTGGATATTTGCTTTTGGAAGTAGTCAGTGGAAAGTGGAGATTTCACGGAAATTGGAAGGGGGGGGTGTGAGCTCAGGATTATATAAGTGGGGGCTGAAATCCCCCCACCGGAGACAGAATGGAATGCAATGATCTTAAGCTGGTGCAAGAGAACGTGGATCCTTGATTTTATGGTGATAACAGAGCATGATGCAGAGGCATATTTATATGGAAAGCCAAATTTAGATCTGATTCGAAGACCTGCTTTACACAGTTAATTAGCTGAAGGAAAAAAAAGCCCTTTAATTTGCTTTATGCTTGCTGTTACAGTGGTATAATAATAATAATAATAATAATAATAATAATAATAATAATTTATTATTTATACCCCGCCCATCTGGCTGGGCCTCCCCAGCCACTCTGGGCGGCTTCCATAAAAACCAAAAATACAGTAAAATATCACACGTTAAAAACTTCCCTAAACAGGGCTGCCTTAAGATGTCTTCTGAATGTCAGGTAGTTGTTTATCGCTTTGACATCTGCTGGAAGGGCGTTCCACAGGGTGGGTGCCACTACCGAGAAGGCCCTCTGCCTGGTTCCCTGTAGCTTTGCTTCTCGCAATGAGGGAACCGCCAGAAGGCCCTCGGCGCTGGACCTCAGTGTCCGGGCAGAATGATGGGGGTGGAGACGCTCCTTCAGGTATACTGGACTGAGGCCGTTTAGGGCTTTAAAGGTCAGCACCAACACTTTGAATTGTGCTCGGAAACGTACTGGGAGCCAATGTAGGTTTTTCAAGACTGGTGTTATGTGGTCTCGGCGGCCGCCCCCAGTCACCAGTCTAGCTGCCGCGTTCTGGATTAGTTGTAGTACCTCGGGTTACATATGCTTCAGGTTACAGACTCCGCTAACCCAGAAATAGTACCTTGGGTTAAGAACTTTGCTTCAGGATGAGAACAGAAATCGTGCTCCGGCGGTGCGGCAGCAGCAGGAGGCCCCATTAGCTAAAGTGGTGCTTCAGGTTAAGAACAGTTTCAGGTTAAGTACGGACCTCCGGAACGAATTAAGTACTTAACCCAAGGTACCACTATATTCATATGATGGATTACCTAGGAGCAAGGGACATTCCTTTTACAAAGCAACACTACAATTAAAGCTGTGGTTTCCAAATGATGATCCAGGATCCTTCTGTCCCCAAAGCATGACCTCAAGGCATTTGGTACAGTAAGCTTGCTGAAGCGAAGCAGTTCTGGATCCCATGAACACCTAAACAGGGAGACCATCTTGCAACCCTGTGCAAATTGCCTTGAGGTGCATTATGGGAGAGCAACAGAATATAAAGGAAATAACTGTCCCCAGACTGACTTCAAGACTTGATGGTGCTACCTCCCTGGTCTGGCTTTCTCCTCTTCTGGCTTTCCTCTGGAAACACAGGTTTTAGGAAGCTCCAGGGAAGATGCGGATGAGGCTGCCCCAATAGTTATTTCAGGCCACTGATGGTCCCTATGGGGGATGGTGGTTATAGGGTCCCTGACCTGGGCATCCCATATTACTGCAATGCACTTTGTGTGGGGCTGCCATGAAAGTTCTGCAGCTTGCGTAGAATGCAGAGGTTCAGTTGTTAAGTGGAGCTTCCTACTGTGAGCATGTGAACACCAAGGCTGAAAGAACTTCACTGGCTGCCATTTTGCTGGTAAGTCAAGTTTCAGGTTTGGTTGCTGACTTGTTGTTGTTGTTGTTTAGTCGTTTAGTCATGTCTGACTCTTCGTGACCCCATGGACCAGAGCACACCAGGCACTCCTGTCTTCCACTGCCTCCCACAGTTTGGTCAAACTCATGCTGGTAGCTTCGAGAACACTGTCCAACCATCTCGTCCTCTCCCGTCCCCTTCTCCTTGTGCCCTCCATCTTTCCCAACATCAGGGTCTTTTCCAGGGAGTCTTCCCTTCTCATGAGGTGGCCAAAGTACTGGAGCCTCAGCTTTATGATCTGTCCTTCCAGTGAGCACTCTGGGCTGATATCCTTCAGAATGGAGAGGTTTGATCTTCTTGCAGTCCATGGGACTCTCAAGAGTCTCCTCCAGCACCATAATTCAAAAGCATCAATTCTTCGGTGATCGGCTTTCTTTATGGTCCAGCTCTCACTTCCATACATTTCTGACTTATAAAACCCTAAACAACTAAAGGGAATGAACTGTACTCATTGGAGGGCATCTGCCAGAGCTAGGTGGACCAATAGTCTGACTAGTTATAAAGAAGCTTCTTATTTGTTTGCTTGGTTTTTTTAGCACCCACCCGCCCACCGAAAATGGCTCCCAGAGTGGCTTATGTACAATCAGTTAAAGCAATACACTTCCTGACCACAGGCTTACAACCTAAAAAAAATGACACACAAGGGGAAAGGGAGAGCCTGCTGGGTCAGGCCAATAGTCCATCCATCCCAGCATCCTGTTCTCACAGTGGCTAACCAGGTGCATTGTGGGAAACCCACAAGCAGGACCTACTCCTGTGTTTTTCCAGCAACTGGTATTCAGAAGTGTTACTGCTTTCAATTGTGGAGGCAGAGCCTAGCCATCGTGGCAAGTAAACACCTATAGGTAAAGGTAAAGGGACCCCTGACCATTAGGTCCAGTCGTGGCCAACTCTGGGGTTGCGGCGCTCATCTTGCTTTATTGGCCGAGGGTCATGTGGCCAGCATGACTAAGCCGCTTCTGGCGAACCAGAGCAGTGCACGAAAATGCCATTTACCTTCCCGCCGGAGCGGTACCTATTTATCTACTTGCACTTTGACATGCTTTCGAACTGCTAGGTTGGCAGGAGCAGGGACCGAGCAACGGGAGCTCACCCCATCACAGGGATTTGAACCGCCAACCTTCTGATTGGCAAATCCTAGGCTCTGTGGTTTAACCCACAGCAACACCCGCATCCCTCCATGAATTTGTCCACTCAGCTGTTAAAGGTATTCTCAACTGTCCTGGTTTTCTGTCCCTGCTGCCCAAAAACCACCAGCCAGCATTCTATAGCCACTGAGCATGTTCAGCCTCCTTAACAACTGGGGTTTTTCTAAGTGTGTGTGTGTGTGTGTGTGTGTGTGTGTGTGTGTGTATAATTCTACACACCTGCCTCCCTTCTGTCCAAGGGTGGTGATACTGTAGCTACATAAGGATAGGCACTTTGAGAATGAATATTCAGCTATTAGAAAATAGGGTGTCCATCGCAATTGAACATTCCAGGAACACCTGTCTGAAGCCTTCTGAATTTTGCTCCCTTGGTAGTAATTTAACCAATTGGCTTCTTTTTCCTTTGCTGAGGGAGATGAAGTCATTTGGGAAGCAATTAAGCGGCTTTTCTGAATGCCTCAGTTTTCCTGCAGCAAGCAACACAGTATACTGTTGTTTTACATTCCCTACTAAACTGGGACGGGATGAAAAATATGAAATTCATTTAGTATCGTTATCTCAGTTGTGGTAAAATATCGTATTTGGTCAGATTCCCAGGCATACCTTTGTAAGTACAGAGAAGTGACTTGCTCCCCATGCAGCCAATCACCACGGCAGGGACACCTAAAATCTGGAATACACATCATTCTATAAAAGCAAAATGGTCCAACCTCAACTCTTTGTTACTAAATTCGTGCATATGCTTTTCAGACTTGGGAGGCTACTGAGCAGGAAAGTTGATATTGGACAAATCCCTGATTAGACCCTTTGTCATGTTAACTCTCCCCACTGTGCCAGAATTGATTACTCGCATTTGGAGAAAGTCTATTTGAATGGTAAGTCACTTAGCCATATTCTCATTTTCACACATCGTTCAGCATCCTACTGTCTCCCTGCCCATTCTTCCCTCCCTCCTTGCAACAGTGTGCGCAGCATGTTCCCGCCATTGTTCAGCATAGTTTAGAGTGGCGTTAAGAGGAGAACGGCAAGGTAAACAGTTGGAAATAGCTGCACCCGAATCGGTTAGCATAACCCGGGTGCACACACAGCTGTGGCACTTGCGCCTCCTGTGCAGCAAGTAAACGGGGGGGGGGGGGAGAGAGTGAGGCATTAGCAGCACTTCAATCAAAGAAATGAACTAATTGCTACAAACAAGGTTAGGGCCCGAGCCTGAGCACCTTTTTCTGAAAGTGAAGCCATCTGAATAGAAGGGTACTTATCAGCTTGCAGCATATAGCTCTTAATGAGGTTTAAATATCCCTCCCTCACAATAATAAGCAAACAAACATACTCCACCATGCTCATTAAAAGGGCAAAACTGAACACCAAATGAGAACGCTATAACCAGATTCAAAATATTTATTCTTAAGGTTGTGCTGTTTTGATTTGGTATTCAAACCAGCAAAGCCTTTTATTTCAGCTGTCTAGGCTCTAGAACATGGTTTCCCCAAACTTGGGCATTCAGCTGTTTTTGGTCTACAACTGCCATTATCCCTAGCTAGCAGAACCAATGGTCAGGGATGATGGGAATTGTACTCCAACAGCTGAACACCCAAGTTTGGGGAACCCTGCTCTAGAACCCTGTTTTTCAACCTTGGGCATCCAGCTGTTGTTGGGCTACAACTTCCATCATCCCAAACAATTGGCTAAGCTGTCTGGGGATGGTGGGAGCTGTGGTCCAACAATACCTGGGGACCCAAGAACAACGCCTGCTCCCAAAGCAACGCATATATAGCATCTTCTCAGGAACTACTGCCACCTGTGGTAAGCAATATAATTGCAGCCTCCCATTAACTCCTCACCTTGGCTCCATCGTGTTGACACCCGTCTGTCTCAGGAGACAATGGAGTGCACCTTCAGGGGTGAAGTCAGACTGCTGTGTTAGCAGCACCAAAGTGACCTCCCCTGGGAGCAAGCCTGGGCAATGTGTATGTGCTAGGATTCTTGCCCCGTGCTTGCAGTCATGGGATTGTTTTAGCACATGACGGTGTGTGTTTTCATTCCACATAGTGGGAAGTGATGGAGACAGGATGCTTTGTATTACTGTGTTCCGTGATGTAGGGCGTTTGTTCCTTTGTTCTCTCTCTTTGCTGTCTGGAGGTCCTGGGCTACCCAGATGACAAGACTCCCCTCTTGGCCTCGCTGATGTGGTTCAAAGGAAAGCTTGGTTGCAGGAGTTGCTAGCAGGAGGCGTACAAGGCGCCATCCAACCACCTTGGGGACTCCACTCCAAATTTGTGTAGCGTTTACTACTTAGCATTTTCATCTCCCGGAGGCAGAAGAGGTTTAGGATCAGACTATTCTTTCTCTTAGACAGGCTACCTTCCCAGGTTGACGAGCCTCATCTGTCCCTTACTACTCTCTACAGCACTGAGAGCTGCAAAACTACAGCCTCCTTGGAAATGCATTCCCACTCTGGGAGTCAGTTTCATAGTTCAACCATGCGTTGCATGAAGAAGTGTTTTCCTTTATCTGTCTCCAATTTTCCAGCCTTCAGCTTCATTGGATTTCCACAAGTTCTAGTCTTATGAGAGATGGAGAGGCACTTTTCTTTGTCCACTTTCTCTGTGCCTTGTGTAATTTTGTAAACTTCTACCAGTCCACTTCTTACAGGAGGATGGAAGCATTTGGCCTCCCTGCCCACACTAGGCCTTGTTTACCAGAAAACCCAGTGGACAAGGCTGTGACAAGATAAACTCCAGCCTATTTCATCTGACCAGGCCTTCTCTGCATTGAGATTTTGAAGATCTACAAAAACTAGAATTTCCTTCCAGCAGGCCCATTCTGGTTCCCACCATGGTCCACTGCAAATTTTCGACTGGCTTTATCTGGGCTGTCCTTTTTTACTTCTTGACAATCAATGTTTTCGGTTGAAAGTGACATTGTCTTTCCCTCGTCTCCAAGTAAAAGATAGCTCTAGCAAGCATCAGCACGTATCATTTACATGCAGAGAGAGGAAGCAAAGCTGCTGTCAACTGCTCATAGTCCCTGCCAAAAACAGATGTTGGGGGTTACTGCTGATGTGCTCTCTTCTTCAGCACGACATCCACGTCCCACAATCTGTGTTTAAAAGGAGTTGGGGTGAAAAAACGGTTGGGGACATGAGCTTGAATGCATGGCATATGAGGGAACAATTTGAATGGAGAATAAAACTAGGGTGAGAGTTCTAAATATCAGGTTGCCTAAATCACACATAAAATGGGTGAAACGATAATATTCTACATGGAGGAAACTGGTGGTTGGTTCAGTGGGGCTGAAATCCTCTGCACAGTTTCCTTGGAGCCAGTCCCACTGAACAGAGTGGAACTTACTTCCAAGTAAACCTTGACTGCGTTTTCACCCTTGAAACATATACTGAGATAAAGGAGGAAGTCAAAAGAGAATGCTCATTCCCACTTCCTCTTTAAATTTTATGTGCTTTTTTAAGCTCAGATTAATTCTACTGGAACTTGACCTTTACCCAGAACCCTTGAAAAAGTAAACTGTGTGCACACATGCTTGCTCTCTGTGGTAGTGAACTAAACTGAGAAAGGGAGGACAGAAGTGACCAAAGCTAGCAGCTCCCACGGCATTCAATCAACAATCTAAATGCACGGGCTTAAAAGAGGTTAGTGACCCTGGTGTAACTCAACACTCAAATAAATCACACCACCACCACAAAGGGAGACTGTCACTCAGATAACAGAGCATAAGGCACAAGCTATATCTCTCTGGCCCCATGCCATGCACACTTAAATCTCACAAGGTCATACACTGGCAGTGGGAAAGAACCCTCTGCACAAAACAGCTTGGCATCACAAAACGCATGGGAACCTGAGCACATTGCTAACACCTCTGTGCCTCGAATCCTTACAGATACCTCTCCTTGAAAGTTAGAAGGGAACCTTGGGGCCATGTAGCTCAACCCCCTGCAATGCAGTTTTTTCGTATGTTCAGTGACTTTATAAACTGGATCTGGTCCCACGGGTGGAGAAACAAGTTTTTGCAGGTGTTTCCCCATAGCACAACTATTTGAATGAACTCTGAAAAATTCCCAGGGGCTGCCTATTGCACCGTTCTGTGTGTTCAAGTTGTAAGCCTCAATGCACCTAAAACACTGTGTTTGAATGCATTGCATTTAAAATGCTGCAAAGAGGAAGTTTACCTTAGGCAAGAGATTCCATGCTGGCAAAAGCATCAGCAGGGCCAGTCCAAGGATTGGTGGACCCCAAAATGGTGCCTCATTCCTTGCCAGAGAAGTAAGGGTGCAGGAAGATCTACAACAGGAATAAGGGGGCGGGGAGGAACATCATCTTTGGGATTGGCTGTGTTTGTGGATCTTGCTTCCTGAGGTGTTTACCTCATCTTGCTTCATGGATGGGCCTGATGAACTGGGGTGTTAGGGGCTGTTAGGGGAGGGAGAGTACTTCTGGTGGGGACACATGCCCCTTCTGGGGTAGTTCGTCTATCTTTGGTCCCCACCCTGCACTTAACCCTTACCTGTGACTCCAGGAAGCTGCCAGCATGCAACAGAGGCCACACCTGGGAAACGGCTTCGACTGGCTGGCTAAACCAGGTGTGGGTAGCCAATGGGTCTTAAACCCTCAGTGAGTTAAGGACTTCCCCCGCATGCGAAGACAGGCTCCGGTGGATTGAGCAGACAAGACCAATAGAGGGTCCAATGGCCAAGAAGGTGGTTTCTGCACGTGCTGTAGAGAGAAATGAGAGGCGGATGGGGCTCGTCAACCTGGGACAGTGGCCCATCCAGGAGAAGCGAAACTCTGATCTTAAACCTCCACTGCTTTGCGGCTATACTCATTCGTGAGAAAGGCTTTGGGAGTAAACCCCGATGAATAATCCATATCCCCTGTCTTGCAGGATATCTTCGGGAGAAGTAAGGCTGAGGAGTAAACCCTATGCAAATCCAGAGCGGAGTCCCTAAGTCTGTTGGATAGCGCCTTGTACGCCTCCTTCCCACAACTCCTGCAGCAAGCTGGAAAGCCACTTCCGTCCTGCAGAGGAGGTGAGGTTGTGGGCTGGAGCCCAGCCCCCGAGCAATTGGGGGAATCCCCGGGCACATCACCCCTGGGCCAGGCTCTGGAGGCGTGGCCTGCCCTATTTAACACAGGCGCGGCCGGGGATCTCCCTCTTCTCCCTTCTACCAGCTTTTGGAAGCGCCATCACCTGCCCCGCATATTGAAGGGTAGTCCGATAAAGGATTCCGGGGGGGGACGTGGCCCTGTCCGAAGCCTATGGAGGTGAGGGCCTAAGGCACACGCCCCCAGTGGTGACCCCAGTGGAGTTCCTAGTTGATGTGCATCAGCAGGACTCTCCCTACTGGTGGTTAACCCTTCCCGGACTTCAAGGGGACGGGCTGAAGCCAGATATAGTCGATTAGGACCAATTCCTAAGCCAATACCACTCATTACCTGTAACCAATAAAGTTGTGGCCTTATTTAGCCCATTGACCTTAATAATTGTGTCATGTGTCTTTATTTCCACTGAGGGGGGGGCGTGAACTCGCCACACAACCAAATGTATTGCTCTGCTTTCCTCCGGACTACATCAGCGAAGCCAAGGATTGCCATCTGGGCAGCCCAGATTTGCTTTCTGGACTGCGGTGCTGCAAATGCAGCAAAAACCTGACAAGCTCATTGTCAAGGAGCTGCAGAGCTCTCACAGAAGGAAACTGAAACACGAGAAGGCAGTGTGTGTGTTTTGTTGGGGATGGCTAGTAACAGCAGCATTGCATAGTAGCTCTGGCAATGATGACCAAGCTTAGAATCTCCCTCTGGGACCGGCAAGGGGAAAGTTTACTGAACTCCATAAAGGACTAAATAAAGTTCATTGCTTTTTCTTTTCTTTTTTGCAATGTGTTACTTTGGTGATTGGTAACATTTATCTTGGGGACGCGGGTAGCGCTGTGGGTTAAACCACAGAGCCTAGGACTTGCCGATCAGAAGGTCGGCGGTTCGAATCCCTGTGACGGCGAGAGCTCCCGTTGCTCAGTCCCTGCTCCTGCCAACCTAGCAGTTCGAAAGCACGTCAAAGTGCAAGTAGATAAATAGGTACCGCTCCGGCGGGAAGGTAAATGGTGTTTCCGTGCACTGCTCTGGTTCGCCAGAAGTGGCTTAGTCATGCTGGCCACATGACCCGGAAGCTGGACGCCGGCTCCCTTGGCCAATGAAGCAAGATGAGCGCCGCAACCCCAGAGTCGGCCACAACTGGACCTAATGGTCAGGGGTCCCTTTACCTTTACCTTTAACATTTATCTTATTGTACCCAGTGTTTTAAGACTGTTTTGCAGTAAAGCTTTGAAACTAATTCTGCTGCTGGAGAGACTTTACATCCATGAAGTTATTTTGTACGTAGATTCTTTTGGAGAGTAGTATGGTTTATTTCTAGGTCTTTCTGTAGAGACATTTGGTCTTGTAGTGAATGGCTTCCCATTGGGTAAGAAATCCAAATCATGAAATTCAACATTTGAACATTTATACCCTCTTCAAGCTTTGGGGAAATAGCCACAAAATAAAGGAGGCAGGTAGGGATCTTGAGGGAGAAATCCCATCTAGAATTAGCAATCCTATCAGAGCAGGAGCAATGAACCCCTTTAACACTGACAGCATGAATCAGTTACTTTTTTATAGAAAAAATTAATGCTCAGGTCTGATTGCCAATTAAAAAATGCATGGCATTTCACATTAAATCATTGAGTATAATTAAGTCATCATTTGAACACAGCCATAATTTTTCTGCATGATGTTATATATAGCTCTGTAGACTATATTGCTCCCAATGAATCATAGTGCCTGTTTGTAAATATTGGGAAAGTGTGCCTAAAAATGAATATATTAAGGAAAAGAAAATACAAAAATTCATTATATGAAGAGAAACTGCTTGCAAAAATGTGTATTATTATTATTATTATTATTATTATTATTAATACCGCAGCCATGTGGCTGGGTTTCAGCTCCCAGCAGAATAGTAAAAACACAATAAAACATTTAAAACTTCCCTAAACAGGGCTGCCTTCAGATATCTTCTAAAAGTCAGATAGTTGCTTATTTCCTTGACATCGGAAGGGAGGGTGTTCCACAGGGAGGGTGCAACTGCTGAGAAGGCCCTGTGCCTGGTTTAAAAAACTGTATATAAAAATATGCTTATTAGGGGGAATTAAATTAAACTAAACTAAAATGAAGAATTTTAATGTGACTTTTTTTTAATGCAAATCACGGCAAAAAAAAATATGTGACGAACCGAATTTAAGATTGGAAAAATGAGAAAATGAGGGAACTCAAATTGGTAGATTCTTCCATCCCTACCTGGGAGTAAGCCCCGCTGAATTCAGTAGGGTTCATTTCTGAATAAATAGGGTCAGAACTGTGCTGTAATACATTAATAGCCTTATAAAACCATTTTTACAAGGTCACTTAAACATGCAAACTAAAATCAGGCGCTCCAAGCAAGTCTCACTCAATTAAATAAAAGCCGGGTTTATCTCACCTCCAGAATTCAAAGGCATTCCTGAACAGGAAGATCATCACAAGTCTGCTGAATGCCAGATCTCAGTTGGCTACATAAGTCTTCCTTGAAAGAGACACAGCCAGAAGTGGGAAGGCCCTTGATCTGATTCCCACTGGGGTTGCCTCTGACAGTGGAGACATGCAGAGCACAGACTGCGTAATGAGAGAAAGCACTTTCAGATACATCGAAACCCAGGTTGTTAGGGCACAGGTGGGAAACCTATTGTCTGGTGGCTACATCCTATTATGGGGTACATGCTGCTGGTGGCCAGGCCAAAGCCAACAGTGGATGTGGCCAGAGCCAAACGTAGGAAGGGCCGTCCCCTTTTCTCTCTGGCTGTGTATACACTATACCTTTAAAGCATATTTGAAGCACAATTGTTCCCTCAAAGAATACTGGGCCCTGTAGTTTATCCCTCACAGAGTTACAATTCCCAGCAACTGTTAACAAGCTGCAAGTGGGATAACCAGCCTTATATAACCAGCCTGCTTAAGTGTAATTAATGCAGGAAGGGGTTAAGACCATAGAGTAAGCTGTCCTGCCAGGCTTAGCTCACCTTGGGAGGTACTAGGTAAGTCTCCTAGAGCAAAATATATATATAGGAGACTTAGTCTGATCAAAATTGAGTATATACTTCCAGAGTTACTGCTAAAAGCATTACTTCTGGTAAATTAGCCACCATAGCTGCTAGAGGGCCGTGAATATTTATGTCCCAGGCTTTGTAGACTTGTCTATCCATGTACTATCAGAAACCAAAGGGACACATTGGTTGCCAGATGTGAAATATATTGGCATTATTTTCAGCTCTCCTACCCCACTGTTACGCTGACTGTCAGTGGCTGCCCCTGGTCTCAGAGGCAGAGGTCTTTCACATTACCTGTTCCTTTTAACTGGAGTTGCCAAGGAAGAAGAAGAAGAAGAAGAAGAAGAAGAAGAAGAAGAAGAAGAAGAAGAAGAAATAATTATTTATACCCTGCCCATCTGGCTGGGTTTCCCCAGCCACTCTGAGCGGTTTCCAACAAAATATTAAAATACAGTAGTCCACCAAACATTAAAAGCTTCCCTAAACAGGGCTGCCTTCAGATGTCTTCTAAAAGTCTGGTAGTTCTTGTTCTCTTTGACATCTGGTAGGAGGGCGTTCCACAGGGCGGGTGCCACTACCAAGAAGGCCCTCTGCCTGGTTCCCTGTAACCTCACTTATCGCAGCGAGGAAACTGCCAGAAGGCCCTTGGCACTGGACCCGTGTCCGGGCTGGATGATGGGGGTGGAGATGCTCCTTCAGGTATACAGGACGGAGGCCGTTTAGGGCTTTAAAGGTCAGCACCAACACTTTGAATTGTGCTCGGAATCAAGCCTACTGCACTCTGCACATGCTTTATGGCTAGTGTCACAAATCTGCATGGTTAGGCAGCTGCCAAGACCCCACATCTTGAGAGGGTGCACTTGTGCTGACCCCTGACTAGCTGCTACACCTTTGCGTGACTAGCCGCTGCCTCTCTGTCTACACAAACACACCTCTGTTTCTCTGTATAACAAACTGGTGGCTGGAAAACTGAAAATAAGCACACCTGAAGCGGGTAAAATTCAAAAATATAAAGAGCATTGACATGCAGTTATAACTCTTGCTTCCTACCTGGTCAGCAGGGGGACTGAAAACCTGATACAAGTGCATTTAAAACTGCATTTCTGTCTTTCACATATGCTCACAACAAGTGGTGAGAGACTCAAAAGTGTCTTGAAGTGGCACTTGTGAAATCTGCCTTGGGTTCTGCATACAGCAGTGTTACTTGGCAAGTCACAGGCCTCTCTGAATGATGCAAACTTGAACACTTGTAACCAGTGCAACCTTGATCCCAAATCTGAGCTGGAACACCACATTTACAGCCGACCCTAAAACGGTATCGAAGGATAAGAAAATGATGGCACATTAATCTGAAATGTGCTGACTTCTGTAATTTGGAGGGCAAGTCTGCCATCCAGTGGCGGAAAAAACCTAGCAAGGGCAATGGGGAGACTTGGCCGTCTAATCTTTCCTTGTTATTTGACGGCGGCATTGCCCTATGAATGTGCCCTTGAACTTTCATATCCCATCTTCTGCATTATTAGACTATATATTTGAAATACTTGCACTTATCACCTGTTCTTGTTTCTTATCCTATTTCATTGCTAACAACAACATAGTACTGGCTAAGAACATAGGAAGCTGCCTTATGCTGAGTGAGACCATTGCCCCATATCAGTATCGTCTAACACTGACTGGTAGCAGCACTCGAGGGTTTCAGGCAGGGGACGCTCTCAGCCCTATGTGGAGATGACAGGGATTGAACCTGGGACCTCAGGCATGCAAGGCCAATGCAATGCTAGTGAGCGATGGCCCTTCCCTGGAGTAGTCTGTAAGTATAAGCAGTAAATAAACATTCGCTCAGTGTTGAAAATCAGTATTGTTGTTGCTGTTTTGATCCCATCTTTTCTGTAAGGAGCTCAAAGTGGTGTACATGGTTCTCTTCCTCCTCAATTAGTCCCTGTGAGATAGGGTTGGCTGGGAGGCCCTATGGATAGGATAGCTCAGTAGGCAGAGCATGAGACTCGTAATCTCAGGGTTGTGGGTCCGAGCCCCATGTTGGGCAAAAAAAACCTACATTGCAGCGGGTTGGACTACATGAGCCTTGTGGTCCCTTCCAACTCTACAATTCTATAATTCTATGATGGGCCCAAGACCACCACATAAGCTTCATAGCTGAGAGGAAGAATATAGTTTTTTAGCAGAAGACGAACTGCAGATAAATGGACACAGTGGTGCATGCGATAGATTCAGGATGGGATGAAGAATGATGCCTTCTTGCACTGGTAATAAACACATCCCAGACTGACATGAATGGTAAAATAAAAGAATGATTTGTCTAAGCCTATTAAGTTCATCTCGTTTTGACTGCAAAAGGCAAAGGGCGGTGGTGGTGATTGTTTCAGTGCAGGAGCAATTTGTCTTTCAAAGCCTGTAAAATAGATATACCTCTGTTTTTACCACCTCTGTGGCAATAACACAAAGCTGTCTTGATTTTGGTATGTGAAAAGATTCTCCCCAGAATGTGGGCACCCCTCGCCCCCCCCAAAAAAAATTCAGGCTTTTGCTCTCTCTCTTCGGCACTGGGGACGCGGGCAAACGATTCCCTGGCAAGGACAAGGTTCAGCCTACAAAAAACCCCCCCAGCAACCAGGACTTCAGCTTTTCGTTTGTGATGGTTCCTAAACCACTCCTGGGAGTGGAACATAATTTGAGGCTTCAGGTTGTATGCAACACAACTTTCTTTACCAACCCCCACCCCCTTCCTGGAATAATAAGCTACAAGGACAACTGCAGTAAATGAAATACTAGCTGCCATTCTTGGCAGAGGAGCTCAAACTCCAAGCAGATTGAGGTTTTGTGTATACGTCTCTCAGCAGTTGCCTCCTTCTGAGTTTGGTCTTTTCAATGAGCCTGAATTCCGTGGCCATGCTAGAGTTTCAGAGCAATTGGCAAAACTACTTGCAGCAAACATAATTCCAAAGACAGCTACAGCGGGATGGCTCTTTGAAGAGGAGATCTCCTGTAGGCAGTCGGTTTGCAGGCTGTAGTGTACAGGACTGGGGGAACCTGTAAATATGTTATTCACCGCTTGTCCTCTTGCGGCTGTTAATTACTAGAGTAACTGAAAGGACACTTTAAAAAAAGAAGAAGAGAGGAGAAGATTCGTTTGTATAAGATAATAGCAGAGATGTAACAGATACGGCCTGCCAAGAGCAATTTTCTAAGCAATCTGGCCCCTAGGGAAATATTTCTGAAATAAACCAATAACCAAATCTAATCAGAGGGCTTCACTCGGCTTGCTAAGCAGGTGAGCTGATGCCTATCAGCTGCATCTTTCAAGAACAATATGCTTGGTTTCTTTAAAAAGTCTCAACACAGTCTCGCAGTTTGTGTGGATGAACAGCTTGTCAGGAGCTGCTAGGACTATACGGAGCAGAGCCTGCCAGAGGGCTGTTTGCCAATGGGCCCCTTTAAATTGGACCTGGCATCCTTTTCTTCCCACCCCCACCTAGTCTAGCCTTGGCCAAATGGGAACAAAAACCTTCCCTTTGTCTGGTCTCATTGCTCAGGCCCAGAGCAAAGTTGAGGAACCTTTTTCAGTCCGAGGGCTGCCATTTTCTTTTGGGTAACTGAAATATACTCGGAGTCGAGAGTGGATTTCATGCTCTTTATTCAGCTCATAGTGGTGAGGAGGAGGAATGGAAGTTCCCCCCAAATATCTGCTTTATATACATTATTTACACAATGGGCTGCACGTGATTGGCTAATTCCGGGATTCTCCTGTAGGCCAATCAGGTTGTGGATTCACTTCCACCTGCAGCTGGATTGGGTGGCTCCTGCAGACCAATCATACTGCTGCATTGTTCTAGGACCAATCAGAATGCTGCATTCTGAATCCTATTGTTCTAGGACCAATCAAACTGCTCCATTTTGGATCCTATTCAACTTGGTACATAACAGTAACCTTGTGGGAACCACATGCACAGACACCAACTCTAATTCTCTGGTCCCTTCACACACACTGATAATATTTTCTGCAAGCTGGTGTCTGTCTCCCTCCCTCGGGCAGCCACTACCACCCCACCCCCCAGCCAGACGCCTCTCCCTTTCTGCAGCTTGCCTCCTGGCTTGTGGCACTATTTCTGAATGCATCTGAGCTGGGGCAGCTGGGGAGAGGCAGGCAGAAAGGCTGGTCGGAGAGGTGAGCAGGCGAGTGGGCAGTAGGTGGGGGCAGGAGGCAAACCAGTGGGCAGAAAGGGGGCCACCCCAATATTTTGTTCAAGTTGACGCCTATGGCCACATACCAATGGCAGCCAGGGCCAGAAGCAAAAGGGGACCAAACGATAAATGTAAAGTTCACCTTTGCGCAGTAAGCAAGAGTCAAAGGACACATTTCAGCCAGGTAAAAATACTCAAGATGGGTAGGATGGCTGGGGAAGGAGGCATATAGCCTGGGGCAGTCTTTCTCAACCTGTGGGTCCCCAGATATTGTTGAACTACAACTCCCATCACCCCTAGCTAGCAAGGCCAGAGCTCAGGGATGATGGGAATTGTAGTCCAACAACATCTGGAGACCCACAGGTTGAGAGCCGCTGGCCTGGGGCCAGATAGAGATGATCGGAGGGCCACATTTATGTTGGAAAATGCCCTGGGGTGCCCCTTCTGCAGCCCCCAAACTCTGAGAGTCCTCCGGTATGCGCAGCTCTGGAAAAGGCATTTCCCTTCTTCTCCAGCGTGCTTCAGTGACATATATCAAATGATATATGTACACTAATCTTTTAGCATAACACAGCAAGAAGCGTGAGACATTGTAGAGCTAATCTATGTATTTATTTACACACTATGTACAGACAAAGGAATCATAGCATCTTCTGTCTCCAGCTCCGAGAGAAGAACAAGAACAAGTAAAAGCAAAAGTACAGTACTGTTAAATAGTGGGTAGACATAGTAGACGACACAGCGATTTCTCCAAAGCAGCTCTTTATTTGTAAGCTGGAACAGAACTGAACTGCAAACAGCTCAGTCGGCCTGCTTTTATAGGCAGCCGGCTGTCAACATTGTAGCAACAACAACCCAGGGTTTCCCGCCTAAAATAACTGACGTGGACCTGAGTGAAAACTACATACACAATACTCCTGGTGGCCAGGGTGAGAACTTCAATACATAACAAGTACAGTACAATAGTAGGGACACTGGTGGCGCTGTGGTGTAAACCACTGAGCCTAGGGCTTTAGCTAATGGGGCCTCCTACCGTGTGATTTCTGTTCTCATCCTGAAGCAAAGTTCTTAACCCGAGGTACTATTTCTGGGTTAGCGGAGTCTGTAACCTGAAGCGTCTGTAACCTGAAGCGTCTGTAACCCAAGGTAACACTAGTTTCTTTAGGAGCAGTTCACCTTTTCCTAATCAAATCCTCCAAGGTGTTAATTTCATTCACTACTCATTCTGCTTTGATTAAAGATCACAGCCCAAGCCCTCCATCACCCTCTTGCTGAATGGCACCACAAAGCAAGATAAACAAACAATAGGAACATAGGACGAACATAGGAACTGCCTTGTGCTGAGTTAGACCATTGGTCTACCTCTTTGATGGTGAGAGCTGTCTGACAGTGGAATGGTCTCCCTCAGGAAGCTGTGGACTCTCCTTCATTTGGATGGCCATCTGTCATGGATGCTTCAGCTGAGATTCCTGCATTGCAGGAGGTTGGACTAGATGACCCTTGGGGTCCCTTCCAACTCTACAATTCTATGATTCTATGATCTAGGCAGTAGTAATGTCTACACTGACTGGCACCGCTCTCTGGGGTCGCAGGCAGGGAGTTTACCCCCAGCCCTAACAAATGACACCTTGCTGAATGAAGACTCAGCCGAGCATCCCTTAGAGGCTGAGTTTCCGATAATTATTTCTGCTGACATGGTACAGCTGTTGCCGAGTTTGTTTTCCTCTTCTCCCCCCTCCTTTGCAGCAGATTCAATTCTTTTTTTTCCAGCCTCCCCCCTCCCCTCTGGTCACAGAAGGCTTTTGCGGGAACAGGAAGGCATGGCTTGTTTGAGCCGTGATGTAATATCAGATGACAGGTGGGTTTCAGGGAACTCTCTGGGGCCCTGGCCTCTTTAGAGGTTTTCCCACTCTAAACTCAATTACACTGGAGTTTCATGCACCAAAGCAAACTCTGGTCCTTCTCTTCTTCTTCTTGTTATTTATTTATTTATTATTTTTGTTTTTTTAAAAAAAACCTATTTCGACAAGGTAAATAATTCATGATGATGATACGGGTCTACCATTTAATATTCATCGAAGTACATGTGTTTGGAAATTGGAAGCAGAATTTAGTCCATTTCCATTCTTATACCGACAGAGTTTTCAGAAGGGAGCTGTGGCAAGTTCTAATTCAGCTGAGATGGTGTCTTAGCATAGCACAGTGAAGGCAGACCCAGGCAGACCCAGGGCAATCTGGTGGTGATTTTACTGGGAATCTGCAGGGCAGTTAGGTAGACTCTGTATTTAATGGTCTTACATACATGCTAATGCACATTCTTTCAGTTGCTTCAAAATGTGGCAAACCAGCTCCACAGAATTTGGAGGTACTCGTTCCTCAGAGTGGTACATCTGCCCAAAAGTCCTACCAAGAAACCATGTCTTGCTAGAAATGGTTTTAGGTGGGAAGCAGACATTTTAAATGACGTTTCCAGTGCTTCCCCCACCCCCATATATAAAAAAAACATTTGGGGTACTCTCATTTTGACTCAAGAAAATCACCATTTTATAGTTCAAACCAGGAAAAATAAATACAGTAAATGGACAAAAGTACAAAGATTCACAACATGTTTAGGGGTATGCGTACCCCTGCGTCCCCTCAGAAAAAAAGCACTGGCCGTTTCCAGACATTTGAAATAAAAGGTGCACTTCGATAACTGTTTCTTGTGGGCCTCTGAAAAAACAAATACCTCTTCTTTCCTGAGTATTACTAAGTATTAGTCCTAGTGGCAGAAGCGTCCCATGTCACACCACCTGGGAAATGGGAAGGGACTGCCCCTCACAGCTGTGTGACTCTGGCGCAACCATGCTAACACTGTGTGCTACCGCCCTAAACATCTATGACTCTCTGGGTGGTCACTGGAAGGGTCTCGCTGCACAGTGGACCTGCACCACTGCATTGCAATGCAATGCCTTCTCCTGCTCACAAGGTGTCAGGTGTTTGTGCAAGAGCCAGGCCCTGTGACCAATAGGACTTTGCGGGACTGGGGGCCTTCCAAAGTTTGTTCTCAAGAGGCAAGGTGCGGCCTCACAGGTGAGGCCAACTGGTAACTCACAGCACCTGGTGGCAAGAGCTGGGAAGGGATATAAGGTCAGCATTTCCCTTTGGCTCTTTGCCACAGCAACATGCTCCCTGCTTTGCTGTGTTTGGCTTCTTGCTTCCTGATCCTTGAACCTCGACTCTTGGCTTCCTGACTCCTGGCTTCTGGACCCCCGTTCCTGCTCCCACCCCGCCATCTTGCCCCGGTCCTGACGTCCCCTGCCGGGACTTCGATCGCCCATGAACCGGACCATGACACAAGGTCTGCTAAGAATAATTAGCCGAGCAAAATATCCAGGAATGTGCACATGCATATTAAGGCTTTGACAAAATTCTACTGTCACTTGGAGTCATGTGGTTCTGTCAGGAGCTCCAATCCTAGAATGAGGGATCCTTGGAACTCTGTGCACCTGCCCCGTTTAGTGACATGACATGACATGACATGACATGACATGACATGACATAAGGCTGTAGCATCAGGCCAGAATAGTAAACACAGAAAACTACACCCAGACAGGCCCTGCCCCATCTCACACCTGATCTTTGGACCCTCCTAGACGGGAAGGATTATAAAAGGCTTCATTTACAGCTGCAGCAGTGAACGTTTGGTCCTCCAGATGATGCTGAACTACAGCTCCCAGCAAGCATGCCCTAGCAAGCATGGTCAATGGTCAGGAATGATGGGAGATGCAGTTCAATAGCATCCAGAGGGTTGGAGGTTCCCTGCTCCTTCTTTACAGATTGGGGCCTTTCTGAGCTGCATGGGACTCAGCTACATTAGTACCTACAGGACCGCCTCTCCTCCAAACAAAAACATCTTGGAAGGTCCCGGGCCACAGGGAGGTTAGGCTGGCCTCAACCAAAGCCAGGGCTTTTTTGGCTGTGGCCCCGATCTGGTGGAACGCTCTGTCACAAGAGACTAGGGCCCTGCAGGACTTGACATCTTTCTGCAGGGCCTGCAAGACAGAGCTGTTCCACCAGGCCTTTGGCCAAGGCACAGTCTGACCCCCCCTCCTCTGGTAATCCTCACAGAACTCTAGCCCAATGGTTGCCATGAATTTGATTTTGAATTGATTTTAAAATGAATTGATTTTAGAATGTTGTGTTACTTTTATTGTTGTTAGCCGCTCTGAGCCCGGCTTCAGCTGGGGAGGGCAGGATATAAATAAAATTTTGTTATTATTATTATTTATTAAAGAAAAAGGGTTTTATATGCGTTATAACACTGTGACACCAGATGACACTGTGGAGTCCCGTCTTTCGTCAATGTAATTTCCCTTTATGAAGTTTACAACACGTTTGAATGCACGCTTCTTTGATGGGTCTGGATCCAGCCATGGTCTTCCTGATTCTGGTGCACTTCTGCATTTTCTATTGGTTTTGAATCGTGTTTGTTCATTGGCACTGACTTTACCCTTGGATCTGACAGCTGGTTTGCTCCCTGACTCCCTGGCTCATCTTGGGTTACATCCTGTGGCTCACCCCTGACAGCTCGCTCTCCTGTTCCCCCACTTTCACATAGAGGGTAACACCCAAATCGGGTGGTCTCATTTCACAGTGATTTGAATGCAGGAATTCACTTGCCATGGCTATTGAGCCCCCCAGAGATCTTCCTAACGTGTGAATCCACTTCTGACTTCACTAGGCATAGTAATGTGTGAACTGATACATAATGAGTTTGGGAATGATTTGCTTGGCAATTCCACAACCATCTCATGGAATAATTTGATCCTTGGGGGGAAAATTACAACAATCTTAATGATATCTTGTTACTCTCAGCTTTTCCAAAACACTAAAGGTAAAGGTAAAGGGACCCCTGACCATTAGGTCCAGTCGTGACCGACTATGGGGTTGCGGCGCTTGTCTCGCTTTATTGGCTGAGGGAGCCGGCGTACAGCTTCTGGGTCATGTGGCCAGCATGACTAAGCTGCTTCTGGCAAACCAGAGCAGCGCACGGAAACACCGTTTACCTTCCCGCCGGAGCGGTACCTATTTATCTACTTGCACTTTGATGTGCTTTCAAACTGCTAGCTTGGCAAGAGCTGGGACCGAGCAACGGGAGCTCACCCCGTTGCGGGGATTCGAACTGCCGACCTTCTGATTGGCAAGTCCTAGGCTCTGTGGCTTAACCCACAGCTCCACCCACGTCCCTCCAAAACACTAGGAAAATAAAATAAATACAAGTGTGTCTCTTGTTGAAGAGAGGGAAGAGCTAATGAAATATCATGTTCTGCTGAGGCTTGGGGAAGCAGTAAGCAATACTTCTTCCCATCAGGTCAAGGCAGGACCCTGGACAGCGCCCCATGGACCCTTCGGGCTGAGCTATGGTAGATGTTATCTCAGCAAAGGACCAGAATCATCTGAAAGCTCAAGAAGGCCGGCGGAGGTTCCCTTTCAAGTTGCCCCACCTACTGGGAGAGCCACCTTAACGGATCTATAGCCAAATCTTTTTGGCTTGCATGCATCTGCATGGCTGTGAAGTAGGAGGGTTCTACTTTCTCCCAGAGTCATCCCTGGAGTCCGAGGGGGACGGGAGCGCCACATCCTCAGGCTGGTAGGGTTGTAGAAGTGGATGCCAAAAGCTCCCCTCCCCCAACAGAGTTTGCTTTGATTGGGCCGTATTGGGACTAAATGCACATGTATGCCATGAAACACTTCTCCCAAATTAATGAATTTTTCGCTCTATAAGACGCGCCAGACCACAAGACGCACCTAGTTTCTGGAGGAGGAAAACAAGGAAAAAAAGATTCTGAATCTCAGAAGCCAGAACAGCAAGAGGGATTGCTGTGCAGTGATCCCTCTTGCTGTTCTGGCTTCTGTGATAGCTACGCAGCCTGCATTCACTCCATAAGACGCACACACATTTCCCCTTACTTTTTAGGAGGGAAAAAGTGAGTCTTATAGAGCAAAAAATACGGTATTTTGCCCAGCTACTTATTTATTTATTTGCTTGCTTCTCTTGTTGTTTCCATACAGTGGGTTGGTGCAATCAGGGACTGGAGCTGCAGTTTTGTTCCAACTGTCTCTTCCACACGCTGATCGTTCCTGTAATGTGAACGTTTTAAAAAGGGTTGTTTGCCCCATCCGTCTCCTGCTCTTCCTCCCAAAAGCTCACGTGCACGGATGTTTGAAGGGGAAACTTCTCCTTTTGTCCCCCAGAGTTCCATTTCAGATCACTGAAAGATGAATGAACCTGATAAAAAAAGAGTTAACATAATGATGTAGTCTTTTATCTGACTGAATGTTTATGCATGGTGGTATGGCTGATGGCACCCTGTTTAATAATGCAGCAGCCAAGTTCCTAAGGGGACAGGGCTTGATTTGAAAACAGAATATGGTGCACTCTAAATTCTCTTCCCCGAGGAACGCTGACTAACTGATAAGTGCCATGAGCTAGCGTGGGGACTGATTCTGTCAAATCAAGCTCAAATGGAAAGCACAATGTAGAATCTTCTCAAGCCTTCATGAGGTAATGCGAGCAGACACTTGTGACATTAGACAGTACATCAGCTCGGAAATGCTGTAAAAGTTCACTGTTCTACTACAAGGTGGTCTTTAGACGACAGGATAAGGAAATCAGTGCAAATTTGTTAATGTAACAACTTGGAAAAGCATGCTAAAAATGTCACTCTGTTGGGATATGTGATAAAACCTATAGGGATGTGACTGCCATTTGTGTGCCCTTGTGAAGCCTTTGGAAGAGTGTTATCTCAAGAACATACACATACAAGGCTTGGGCAAGAAATACACGTCCTTATTTTAAAATTGACGCACAATCTCAGCCAGGGCTAAGCCGGCAGTTAAGCTTCCAGTATTAGCTTTTGGGAGCTTTTCAGGGACACAAGTTGTTTAATTTATTAGTACAGTGGTACCTCAGGTTACATACGCTTCAGGTTACAGACTCCGCTAACCCAGAAATAGTACCTCGGGTTAAGAACTTTGCTTCAGGATGAGAACAGAAATTGTGCGGTGGCGGCAGCGGAAGGCCCCAACAGCTAAAGTGGTGCTTCAGGTTAAGAACAGTTTCAGGTTAAGAACGGACCTCCGGAATGAATTAAGTACTTAACCCGAGGTACCACTGTACATATTTCACTGCCAGCAGAGGGGAGGGGGAATGAACTTGACTTCTTTGTGCTTTTATTCTTTGACTCAAGTGCCAGAATGAGCCAGCATGGATCGAAACATTCTGCACCTGCCCCCGTACCTGAAGTTAAATGCGCCTTATCCCAGATAGAATGTGTTTGCACTCTTGGGGGAAAGAGAACATTAGAAAGCTATAAACGGAACCTGCACAAGTGACGCTGACACAAAACCCCACACATACATTAAGTAAAATAGAAACATCACCTCCCCACCCCACCCCACCCACCATGGCTCCCTCCACCTCTTCCCCCCTTTTCTTCCTAATGTCTCAACAAATGAAAATGACCTATGGAAAATGCAACTTGAAAAAAGATATATTGTGTATACCTTTGTAAACCAAGAAAACTTTAATAAAAATATCAACTGGGGCGGGGGGGAATGGAAAACTGACTTGAATGGTTATATAGTAAAATATGCAGGAATTGAAGATATTTAAAATGAACCATGGAAAGAGAAGAAGGGAAGTCATTGGATATCAATAAGTTTGTAAAATGTTTATTTTGAATTGTAAAAAATTGTAAAAATAATAAAATAAGACTAGTGATTGTCAAAAAAAGAACGGAAGAAAAGGAAAAAGAAAGCTATAAACGGCTACTAGCCATAGTGCTAGAATTCATGGACAGCCAATAAAGCTGAGTGTTGGAAGAATCATGACAGATACAGTGATGCTTCAGGTTACAGACTCCGCTAACCCAGAAATAGTACCTCGGGTTAAGAACTTTGCTTCAGGATGAGAACAGAAATCGTGCGGAGGCAGCAGGAGGCCCCATTAGCTAAAGTGGTGCTTCAGGTTAACAACAGTTTCAGGTTAAGAACGAACCTCCAGAATGAATTAAGTTCTTAACCCGAGGTACCACTGTAAAGGAAATACTTCTTCATGCAGTGAGTTGTCCAACTATGGAACTCGCTCCCACAAAATGCAGTGATGGCCTCCAAAATGGATGGCTTAAAAAAAAAAGAAAAAGGATTAGACAAATTCATGGGGGAGAGGGTTATCCCATGAATTCCCAGCCATGATGGTGTTAAGTCTCTGAACACCAGTTTCTGGAATCACAGATGAACAGAGTGCTGCTGCATTCAAGTCCCGCTTCCCACAGGCATCTGGTGGGCTACTGTAAGAGCAGGATGTTAGACTAGATGAGTCATAGGCCTGATCCAATGGATTCCTCTTATGTTCTTACAGGGTCTTGAGAAAGGAATACATGGAAAACCTGCAAGCAGAGCTTGAACAGAATAATATTCCCCCCTCCTGTGGCTTCCAGCAACGGGTATTCAGAAGCATTCATGCTTTTCTCTGTGGAGGCAGGGCATAGCTGCCAGGGCTAGAAGCCACTGAGAGCCTTAGCCTCCATGAATTTGTCCAATTGTCTTTTACAGCCATCCCTGTTGGTTGCTATCACTGCCTTCCAGAGTAAGTTCCATGCTTCAACTGTCCTGGACAGGTTGTGTGCTGGTCCAGGGGGCGAGGTCCAGGACCTGAGTCGAGGGTCGGCAGACAGTCCTCCACGGGCGAAGCGGGGTCCACAGCAAGGAGCCAGGCAAGGACACGAACTCTGGGGGAATAGGACTGGGTGCTGGCCGAAACAGCTCTTCAGCGATGTTGCTCCCGCAACTTGGGACCGAGCTGACTGGCCTTTATCTTCTCTGAGGCCAGGGGCGGTCCCGGCCCCCAGGTGACCCACCTCTCCTGGCCTTAAGGCGAGCACTCCTCCCGGGAGAGACCAGTTCCCTCCACCTCTCTGCCCTGAGCCTCTGCAGCTCAGGAGAGGCCGGTGGGTTACTGGACCCAGAGGGAGACTCACTTTCCCCTGACAGGGCTGGGAGAGGCGCACCTGTAGGCAATGCGTCCTCAATTGCCTCCGGAGCCAGAGTGGATTCACGTGGTGCCTGCTCCTGGGGATCCGGCACAGGTGCAGGCGCTTCAGAATCAAGGCCCTGCCCCAGCTCAGCCGGCCCTGGAGGCGGGGACTCCTGTGCAGGCTGGGATTCCTCTGGTTCAGCCTCTGAATCGGATTCCCAGGCCATCACAGGTTGGATGCAGAGGAATGGTGGGAGGAACCAGGTGAGGAACCTGCAAAGAAAGAAGACTCAGGGATGGGATTGGTGGTGGGACAATGATGAGTGGTCAGAGGGAGTAGAGGGAGAAGTCATAAGCGGAAGAGGCAACAGGATTTAGTGAGCAGGAAGAGGCTGTGGCAGAGAGCAGTTCAGAATCAGAGGCAGAAGCAGAGGCTGGAGAGGAGTGAGGCAGAGATGAGTCCAGGCTGGTGAAGAGGCATGGGGGTCTCCCCCTCCTGCTGTGACAAGCTCCCCTCTCCTAAGGTCTTCCAGAACCAGGAGGGGCATGAAAATGGCAGAGGAGAAGTTAGCTTCATGCAGGCACAGTGCTTGAGGAAAACCCTGGCGAGGAGGGGACTTAGGCAGCTGTGGGGAGGCAGGGGTCTTTAGTTGTGGCAACTGCTTCATGGAGGCAAGATCGGCTGAAGCTAGTGAGTTGCTGTGCTCACTAGGTCTGGCACTCCTGTGCAGATCCTGTTGTTGCTAATAAGGAGTTAACTCCAGCTTGCTCAGTGTGATTTACTGCTGTCATCAACTATGCAACTTCACTGGATGTCCCTGAGGTCTACCATTCCTTTGGACATAATTGCATTACAGTGACCATTTATCTAGTCTCTATGTGCTACTTCAAGTTATGCTGTGCCATTTATAAGACAAGGTTACTATGGCTAAGCACATTTGTGGTATGAGCATATACCAAATACCTTTTGCAGTGGTACAATGCTATCTTAGCATTTTCTATGATATCTTAAAAATAATCTTCTCTTTGTTCCATTTGCCTTCTTGAACTCTTTGGTGTTGATCAGAAGTGAAAAACCTTTTCGACCCGAGGGCCACATTCCTTTCTAAGCAATTTTATGAGGGCCAGCAGAGGATGGAACTATTAAAGTCAATTATACCTTTGCAAAGTTGGCTAGATTCTACACATGCTCACTCCATCTATACAATCAAGAGGCATGATCAGAGTTCATAGACACAGTCCAGCCAGGGTTGGGGTGTGAGTCGGGCCAGTAGGCTTGGGGAGCCTTCCAAGGGCCAGACATAGATGCCTGGAGGGCTGCATTTGACCCCAAGGCCTGAGACATACCCACACCTTTTAAAAAATGACAGTCATCTGAATTTTACTGCTGTAGCTCAATACTTCAATCTATAAGTGGCCAATGGAGGAAAACCAAACAGATGTTTTGGGCATTTACCTTATTTGCAATCACACATGAAGCAGAAATATGTTAGAATCCATAATTCTATAGAATCTTTTGTATAAGAAAGAAAGCATGGCTCTAACTTATGCCTAGTTGTAAGCAGGTATCTGTTCATTGTTCATCTTGAAGTTAATTGCTTTTGAGTAATGTGCAGCTGGGTGCCGATGTATACGAAGGTCAATGCTAGCGTAAAAAATCTCAAGGTAAACATGACATTTAAAGCAGGTAACTCAGATTCACAGCTCTTATGAAAAACAAGGCACCACGCTTCCAGGGAGCTACTAAAGGTGATACAAAACATCCCATTACTTTTTCTCAGAGCTTTCAATAGACATGGAGATGTGTGGAAACTCACAATTTTGTAACAGGACAGTGATATCACTGGTATTTTACTTGTTATTCCAGTGTCACCGTTCCTTGTGAAACAGATCATGGTGCAAACAGGCTTCAGAAATGTGTCCAGTTAGGAAACAGTGACCCTGAAGACAATAAAATAATGTGGGTTAAATCTATAAGCAAGTGCAATTGCAGACCATTCATCGAGTGGCGGAGCTTCATGCTCCATCATTGGGTGCAGAGAGCAGGCGGGGGCGGGGCTAGCGCACGTCCTGGGGGCATGGCCCATCGCCTGCAGGGGCGTGGCATGCATCCTGGGGGTGTGGCACATTGCCTGCAAGGGCGTGGCACCCAGCACGGGGGGGGGGCAGCCACGATGGCACCCCACCAGGATCGCGCTGCCGGGGGGCAGTGTGCTCCCCCCGCACCCTTCTTCCTCCGCCAGTGCATTCAACTACTATACATTTTGGGACGTCGTTAGTCTGTTCACTGTACATTTGGACTCCTTTCAAGAAATTGTAACCTTTTGCATGATGGTTGCTGAGATAAAGTTTTTGTCTATGTTTGGATAAAACTGGGCGTAATTTTGAATCAAGATGGCAGACCGGACCTTTCAAAACTGCACTGATCTTTAGGGATTTTGTTTAGAATTGCCAAGCAACACCAGGAATGAGGCTGCTAGTTTAAAACGTTTTTAATTTTCATTGTTCGGGATATACTGAATTCAGTACAGAGGGCAGGAGAAGCATTTCAAGTAGTAAGACCTATGGAAGTAGTTTCCTCTGTTTGATCGCTAGCAGCTCTTCGCAGTCACATTCCTCTGTGTTCCTCAACAACTGTATGTAAACACAACTTTGCAGAGAGTGCTCAGGTGAGGCTCCTGTTGTGTTTGGCAAACATTAGAAGTTCTGAATGCCTGAGGCAGCTCTTGTCTCAGCTACTTATGTGACTGTCAAACCCAACCTCTGCCGACTTGTGGATTAGACAGATTCATGGAGGATAAAGCTATCATTGGGTACCCCCCCTTGCAGGCTTGATACCCAGAGTGTTGGATTCAGCATGCTTCTGGGCACCCATTGCTGGAGGAGAAAGTCCTTGTTGCCTTCAGGCTCTGCTTGTGGGGACAAGTTGTTATTATCATCACATTTATTACATGGGCATCTGGTTGGTCATTGTGAGAACAAGATGCTGGTCTAGAGAAATAAGACCAACTGCTTTTGAAAGTTACCGTATTTTTTGCTCTATAAGAAGCACCTTTCCCCTCCTAAAAAGTAAGGGGAAATGTGTGTGCGCATTATGGAGCAAATGCAGGCTGCGCAGCTATCGCTGAAGCCAGGAGAGCAAGAGGAATTGGTGCGCACCGATCCCTCTTGCCCTTCTGGCTTCAGAGATAGCCAAGCAAAGCCTCTTGAGAGCAGTGGGAGCGCTCCTCCCTCTTCACTCACGAGGCTTTGCATTGCTTTCTTGTTTCTTGTTTTCCTCCTCTAAAAACTAGGTGCGTCTTATAGAGCGAAAAATACGGTACCTTAGTTTCAAAAGAGGTGTCATGGGGATGTAGCTGTTTGAGAAACCCGTGCCTCAAACATTCCTAGGTGTTTCCGTGAGCTCTGGTTTCCGTCACGGTGTCCCGTTGCACTAGAAGTGGTTTAGTCATGCTGGCCACATGACCAGGAAAGCAGTGGCAGAGCAAGCCGATTGGGCGCCTGGGGTGGCACGCATGCCCTGCGCACAGGGGCAGTCGCCCATGAGGCTGGGTGAGCCAGGGCAGGATGCTCTGTGTGGCCTCCGAGGAGTCTGCCTGCCTCCTCCCACTCAGCCGCCCTACACCTGAGGGGGAGGCGGGGGGCAGACCGTTTGGGGCAGTGCGGAGCCTGTGGGCGCCCAAGCCACCACGTCACTCCCAGGAGAGACCTGTGGCTCGGGCGCGCTGCATGCCCCACGGTGAGTGCCGCTTGGCATTTTGTCACACACACCCCAGTGGTGACACTTGGGGCGATCCGCCCCCACCACACACTCCTTCCTCTACCCCTGCCAGAAAGCTGTCTGTGGACAAATGCCGGCTCCCTCAGCCTGAAAGCAGGATGAGCGCTGCAACCTCATAGTCCCCTTTGACTGGACTTAACTGTCCAGAGGTCCTTTACCATTTACCTTTTACCTAGGTGTGTGGATCTTTAGATCCAGGCCTTACTGTTTTGCTTTGCAGATACCGATAACTCTGTGAGGGTATCATATTATTTAGAGATTAATGGCCACAGATGGTTTCTTTGCAATGTTCTTACAATCAAGAAATCCCCGTTCCTTCTTACAGAAATACCCAAGAGCCACGCACCAAGCTTCTCTCCTAAACAACTGTCTGAAGATAATAGGGAGATGAAGGCATCTACTTTACATTTCTATAGCTCTCCTCATTTGAGACACTGCAGGCACTTTACAAACAATAACATGTTTAGCTTCACAAAGCACTGGTGAAGTAGGCATTATCCGTAGTTTCTATGCAGAAAAACTGGGGCAAGGAGAATGTTTGTTGTTGTATATAAACCCCCATTATTTTGAAGTGCCTCCATTTTTCTGTGCTCACCTTGGTTCCCCTGGAAAAAAATTGCACAACACATCCAAATTTGCATCTGTATATCTGTTTACTATACTGTGGCAACATATTTGCATTGCTCTTTTTTCTTTCTTTCTTTCTTTCTTTTTTTGGGAACTGCACCACTGCAACAGCTTTCTCAGTTTTTTAGTATATTTAAAATTGTGATGCTATTGACTCAGTTTTTTAATATATTTAAAATTGTGATGCAGCATCAAACATTGCCGCTATGGCATGTTTGATGCTGCTATTTTACTTTACGATTTTTAGATACTGGTGTTGTTATTTTTTTAAAAAAAGTTTACTACTGTAAGTTGGAAAATATTGTGTTTTGAAAGGTGGCAAATAAATAATTGAAATTGGCACTAGCTGCAGCTTTTTCCTTCAAAATAAATCTGCAATGCCATTTGTATTTATGAATAGATGGAATTTGGTTCAGGCCACATTTTAATGCAAACCTATCGAACACACACTTCCCAAAACAATCTGAAAACCAAAGTGCGGAGGGGCCACCAGGTGGCGCGTTGGAAGATGGCTGACAATAACATCTCTCTGACCCATACGAGGTAATTAAGGGGCTGCTATGGGAAGTATGCAGCCTTCCCTTCCCCCCCCCAGGATGTGGGGGACCCTGTCTTGCCAGCGGTGTTCATAATGCACCCCCTGATCCAAGAGATGGGGGTGCAGAACACTTGGCACGAGCCCTCGGTGAAGTCAGCTCTTCCTGACGCCGATTCCAATTAGCGCGTGCTGGTTGCTTCAGCTCGGAATTATAATTGGAAATATATGATTGGAAAGGAAGCTGAAGCACATACATCAAGTAAAGCTCGAGATAAGGCTGCTGACTAATGGATCTCTGTGACCGGGAGTGACGGACGGATAAGTAAATCTTCTGATGAATCACCACTAGGAGACTGTATGTTTGGAACGAAGGGGGGGTGGAGGAAAAAACCTTTTTTTCTTTACACAATGTGATATTAATAACCCTTCACCCCAGAAAGAAATAAGATCGTCGCGTTTTTATCAATCATAAGCAGGATTTTAAGAACTGTGTGGGGATGGATTACAACAGAAGAGAAGACTGGTGAACAGTGAGGAAGAGGAAAATTTTTATGACACAGTTAAAAATGTCGTCTCGCCAAGACAGGCTTGCCGGAGAAAGAAGGACAGTTGGAGGAGAATCAGGATCGTTCGAAAGAGAAGGAGTGTTGGAATGCAAGTTTGACCTGACAGAGCCCCCTGATTTGTTTGATATATCTGGCTAGCCTGAGGAAAAATAAAGGACAGACCAAAGGTTAACTTTGTTTATGGAAGAGACGAACAGAGGCTGTCCCTGAGAGAGATAGTTTTTGAAGAGTACAAAACCCACACAGAGACGCCAGTTTCCAGTCTGCTTGTGAGAACCATCAGAGATCGCAAAGAAAGGAATATATGATAACAAGATGAGAAAGAAAGTAATAAAGGACTGGATAGAACTGTCTAATTTAAAGCAGTAAAATATGTGATGCCTGGAGCTATCCGGAATTTTGGACTTGCCGAGCTTGATGTATGGGTACCCTTAACAAAATTTAAAATTTGGCTGTATAATCTGGAACTAACGTGATTTGAATAATGTGATGTGATTGGCCTGTTAATAAAAATTATTTTTTAAAAAGAAAGAAAACCAAAGTGCAGCTGTCCTTCAAAATTCACACTTCCCTGAATTTTGCAATGCAATTCTCAAACCAAATCATGCGAACCAAATCATCTCGAACCAAATATTATAGAGGAAAGCATTGTTATGTGTTGGGGTGCCAGTGTTTTCTGGTTGCAATGCACTCATGATTCTTAGAATTAGTCAAAGTTAGGATTAAACTTTGCCAAACACAGAAATTCCTGGGTTTAGTTTATGCTGACAAGCCAGACGAGCCTGGGAGGGCTAGCTGAGTGGAAGCCATTAAGGAACAAAACAGAGATTTATGCATTGCCAGTGGTTGGACTAGATGAAGGAATCCTCAGGGTCCCTTCCAACTCTACAATTCTATGATTCTATGACTTATACTCACCTTATTTCTAAACTTTGTTGTTGTTGTTTAGTCGTTTAGTCGTGTCCGACTCTTCGTGACCCCATGGACCAGAGCACACCAGGCACTCCTGTCTTCCACTGCCTCTCACAGTTTGGTCAAACTCATGTTGTTTGTAGCTTCGAGAACACTGTCCAACCATCTCATCCTCTGTCGTCCCCTTCTTCTTGTGCCCTCCATCTTTCCCAACATCAGGGTCTTTTCTCTTCTCACGAGGTGGCCAAAGTATTGGAGCCTCAGCTTCAGGCTCTGTCCTTCTAGTGAGCACTCAGGGCTGATTTCCTTAAAAATGGATAGGTTTGATCTTCTTGCAGTCCATGGGACTCTCAAGAGTCTCCTCCAGCACCATAATTCAAAAGCATCAATTCTTCGGCGATCAGCCTTTTTTATGGTCCAGCTCTTTCTAAACTAAAAAGCCTCAAACACTGTAACCTTTCTTCATAGGAGAGTTACTCAGGCGTCTTTGGTGAGGCACATTGTCAAAAGCTTTATGAAAGTCCAAGGATTTTATGTCAACTGGATCACTTCTGTCAAAGAACTCTTAAAAGAATTCTCATAGGTTTGTGAGACAGGATTGCCCTTGCCAAAGCCATACTGGCTCTGCTTCAGCAAGGCTTATTCTTCTATATGCTCAGGAATTTAACTTTAGCAACACTTTCCAACAGTTTCCCCAGCACACTTATTAACTTAACCAACCAGCAATTTTCTGGATCCCCTTTTAAAAATTGATGTTACCTTGGTTACTTCCCATTCCTTGGGTATACAGGCTGATCTGAGGGATAAGTTACATATTCTGGTTCGAAGGTCAGCAATTTCTTGTTTGAGTACTCTGAGAACTCTCAGGTGATAACCAAGTGGACCCGGTGATTTGTCAGATTTAATTTTGTCTATTAGGCCTAAAACTTCATCTCTCATCCCCACTATCTGCCGCAGCTCCTCACACTCTCTTCCTACAAATCTCGGTTCAGGCATTATAGGTTTGCCATATTTTGAAGACTCTCATTTTACATACCCATGAAAAAGAGGACATGTCCGGGAAAAGGAGGCCATATGGCAACCGGAAATGAGATCTGCCTTATATACTCTGTGAAGCTCGCAAGCAGGACAGGACTGCAATAGCACTTTCCCCATTTGTAGATTGTATACTTTTAGATGGTAAGCCTGAGTGGCAAGGACCATCCTGGTTGCTTTATTATTATTATTGATTTGTAAGCTGTCTTGGAGCCATTTTGGCTGACGCATGTGTATTTAGGGGTGTGTGTGCTGTAAATAAAATAATAATATACCTCCCCCCACAATATATGGCTGAATGAATGTGCCCATGTGATTACAAGCATATTTATTTTATAATGCAGGAGGTGCAAATCGGGATTATTTTTAAAAATACAACACAAAAACCAAGGCATAACAAATGGGAGCATTCAAAATGATCTCACCTTTTTAATTTTTCTAGCCATTGATTTGTGTGAAAATAAAACATTTTAGCATGGCTAAAGTGTTGTTAAAAATCCTCCGGAAGAGAATAGCCTCTAAGTGATTCATTTCTTTTATTCAAGCAAAACATACTCACACAGAGTATAATATTGAAAAAAGCACTCTTCCACACTAATTGTAAATGCATGTGATTTGCAAGTATAAAAAGCTGGCACTCTCCCTGCAGCTGCACTGAGCTGCTTGCCCTTTTGGCAAAGATGCCACTCATGGAAACCTCACAAGCTTGGTTGCAATTTGCCCCCTAGGTTTGCTCTCCGCTGGGGGGGATTTTGTGTGTGTGTGTGTGTGTGTGTGTGTGTGTAAAGGACCATTACGCTTGCAAATGAGCCTTGAAAATAAAAATAAAGCAAGACTTGGGAACCAGCACACAGGAAACTCAATATTATTTTGCAAGCCTACTTAGATGAAGGGTATGAATGAACCAGTGTGTGTGTGTGTGTGTGTGTGTGTGTAAACAGACTGAGATCTATTAAAACCCACACAACAGACAGCAGCAACGGCCCGATAACTTCTGACTGCAAGATTCATGCCTCCATAAGATGCTCGGTGAGAAAATATGAAAACTCCAGCTTTTATAAACCTATTATTGTTGTGCTGTGAACTTTGAGATACCCAGTTCCTAGATCTTCAGCAAATGCATAATTTTAGTTTCTCATGTAGATCTCCCCTCACCCCTTTCTCCCTGGCAGGGGAGAAAATGGTGCCATTTTGTGGTTCATCTTGGGTGCCAAAATGTCTTGCGCCAGCTCTGAATGAACACCACAGTCAATGCTCTAGATAAGAAGCTGGATGCAACAGAGAACTGAATGCATAGCAACATATTGTCCTACATCTCTCTGATGAAAATAGGGGTGTCCTGGAGACTTCCGGTTGAGCCCGATCCCAGCGCAAGCGGAGATTTTTCCGCTTGGAGAATCCCGGGCTTTCCGAAGGAAAAGGGGGTGCTACAGGGCGCAGTAGCCCCCGAAAACACTCTCTGGTGGATGTCCAGGAGTTCTGGTTCCCGCTGATGCCGAAACGCTGACCGTCTGGCCGTCAGGTAACTCCTGTTTGGAGCGAAGAGAATGGCAGGCAGGGAGGCAGGCTGAGGGGAAGCCATTGCTGCCTTCAGAAAGCGAAGCCCCAAGCTTGCAGGGAAAGTGCTCAATTCTCAAAATGTAAGAAATTCGTACCTAATTTGAACAAAAAAGGATCGATTTGGATTAAAAGAAGGATTCGGATCAAAAAGTTAAAACTACGCAGGTCAGCTATCTCCTGAAATCAGCTCAGACGCAGAACCGTAAGCAGAGCTGGAAACGGGAAGTGAGTTGCCGCTAGCGGCTTTGATCTCTCTCCCTCTTCTGAAATCTTTAAAAGTAACTCTTTGAAAAGTAGCAGTGGAAAAATAACAAAGTTAAAAGGGGGAAAAGGGTTGGAACTTTGAAAGTCCTCGAAGAGATAAAGTGTTGAATTAGAAGGAGTCTGTGAATAATTCAGGTTTCAATATCTGCGCAACGGGGCTTCAGACTCCATTGTTACTATTTACAGAGCTGTGTTTCTTGTTGGGAAAGTAAAAGAAGAGATGGCAATATTTGACTGCTATTTCGGTTGGTTGGTTTCTTTTCTGCTTTTTTCTTGGAAGGACTGCAATTAGGCAATTTTTCTTATTTGGAATAGGGGAAAATTCAAATTATAAAGTCACCAAAAACTTTTTATATTACAAATATAATATTCGGGACTTAGAACCCTGTGGTCAAACAGGGAATTACAATTTCTTTTTCTGTTCTGGCTTCTTTTCTTTTTTATTTTATTTTTAGGTTGCTTTACTGGCAGCTGATTGGTATTGCTACCAAGTGTGGGTGGTTTTATTTTTTTACTGTAAATTTATGGACTGATTGGATACAACAAATTTAATTGGTTGGATACAGTATATTTAAATTGAGACTTTCGACCTATGGAATGTATCTACGGATTATATTTCCCCAAATTTAGAAACTGTTTAAAATATTCTTATTTGGACTTGAAATTATTTCTATTTGGATTTGAAATTTTCTCTTTTTTTGCATATACCTCTTATAACTTTGGATCCATCTTTGCAAGAGACTTATGAAGGGCCAATATAATAATGGACTAATATCTTTTCACCGTAATTTTCATGTTTGACCTGCTCCTATCTCCTGTTTTGGAAGTCTTACTTTATTTTTTCGGATTAATTTTGATGGAAAGTCTTCGTGAGATATAACTCAAATACAATTATTACAATTGGACACAGTGGATTATAATTTTCATAAATGGATTATAATTTTTACAATTGGTTATAATTCTTTCTATTTACCATGACTCATCTGTTCTGGATTATTTTGGATTTTGGTTTTTTGCTATCCTCAGTTAATTGGAAATAGCCTAATTGGTGGCAGAAGATATCATTAAGGAGTAGCCTAATTGGTGGCAAGAAGCTATACGGGCCATATCATCTTCTCTCCATTATCATCTCCCAGTGGAATTATAAATTTTGAATTAGGAACTGCCCAACAACTTCCACCTTCCTTTGGTTGGGTCTGCTGACTTTGCCCTTTCCGACCCTTGGAGGGAGTTAATATACTTTTGTTATTTGTTGTAATTTGATATTATCAAACGGTTGATTGTTATAATTTAAAATTTATTGTTTGTTATAAATTGATACTATTGGAAAAATGAAAAAAGCAAGTGAAGGAACACCAGCGGATAAGAAAGGGTCGAAACAGGAGTCAGAGTTTAAAGCGGAAATTTTGAGAATGTTTGCAGAAATTAAACAAAGCAAAAAGAATTTAGAAACTAAATTAGAACATGTGGATAACAGAATTGGTAAAATGGATAAAAAAAGTAGATGAAACAGTTAATGAACTCAAAGGTCAATTAAAAGACGTATCTAAAAGAACACAAAATTAGAGGAAGGGTGGAAGAAAACGAAAATGGAAATGAAGGAGATGAAAAGAGAGGAAGAGAAAATGAAAACAGGTATGTCAGAGATGAATAAAACTCAGGAGGAAGTTTTGGATGCGATCGCAATGAACGAACCGAGGCAGAGAGAAGGCAATTTGAGGTTGAGAGCCATACCGGAGACACAGGGAGAGAATATCAAGGAGAAATTGATAAAAGAGTTGGCTCAATGGTTAGAGATAGAACCAGAAGAGGTTGCAAAAACAGTTCAAAGTGCATTCAGAATGAAAGTAAGATCAGCTAAAACATGAAAATTTCCAGGTGATTGTCTAATAACATTTAAGGACAGAGAAATGAGAAATCTGATATTACAAAAGAACAGAGAAAAAAGATTAAATATTGACGGAAGCTATATTATTATCTTCAAAGACATTCCAATAAGACTACTGAAACGAAGAGACCCATACAAAGCATTTGTCCAAATTCTCAACAGAAATAATATAGAATTAAGATGGGAATTCCCTGAAGGAATTTCCTTCTTTTACAAAAGTAAGAAACATAGACTGACAAGCCCAGAAGAGACAAGTAAGTTCCTGAGAAAATATAAGGAATTAAGAGCAGAAGAAGAAGAAGAAAAAGGAGCTGTGGGAGGAGCAGGAGCAGGAGGAGCGGATCTAAAAGATGATGAAGAAGCGAATGGAAAAGAGACAGAAGAAGAAGAGGAAGAGGAGGAAGAAGAAGAAGAAGGAAAAGCAGAAGGACTATAAATAATAACAAAAGTTTTTATTTAATTAAGAGGTCATAATGGCATTAAAATTTTTGAATTGGAACATTAATGGAATGAATGATAGGAAAAAAAGGAATAAAATTGAGCAATGTCTAAAAAGGAAAAATTTGGATATACCGTACTTTTCTCTCTATAACACGCAGATTTTTTCTCCTAAAAAGTAAGGGGAAATGTCGGGGTGTGTTATTGAGCGAATGTGTGGTCCCTGGAGCCGACCCTCCCGAGCGCAGGGGCAAAAATCAGGCAACAATCAGGGAGGAGGGAGCTCCGTGAGAGAGGAAGCTGTTGCTTTCCTGCATTCTGTCTCAGGGTCTTACTGCCCACCCTCTTCTGTTTCGGTTGCTGTTTGCTCAAACGGAACAAAGAGCAGGCAAATCCCCTCCCCCCCAGGCAAGCAGAGGGGAAAGGAAAGGATCGCGTCAGTCCTTCCTTCTAATTCCTCTCCGTGCTTATGCAGGTGGGAGAGAGAGAGAGAGAGAGAGAGGGCTGGCTTGGGTGGCTGGGTGGGGGAAAACTTTTGCTTTCCTTTCCTCCCTCCCTTTAAACCCCTCTCCTGCATTCTTAGCCAGCTGCTTCTCTGCACACCCCTCTCGTGCTCCTTGTCCCTTCTGTGTTTTTCCTTCCCTCCCCACTTGAAACGTGGTTACAAAGCATGGATCCACATGGATCCTCAGGATCTTTGCATTGGGCCACACCAAATTCACCATCACATCACATTACATGTCCATGGCTACAGCCTGCACCCAAAAAATCACGCACCCACTGTTGCCTGGGGCTGCAGTGGTGCAAAAACATGGTTACAAAGCATGGATCCACATGGATCCTCGGGATCTTTGCATTGGGTCACCCCAAATTCACCATCAGATCACATAGCATGTCCATGGCTACAGCCTGCACCAAAGAAATCACGCACCCACTGTTGCTGGGGCTGCAGTGCTGCAAAAACGTGGTTACAAAGCATGGATCCACATGGATCCTCGGGATCTTTGCATTGGGTCACCCCAAATTCACCATCACATCACATTACATGTCCATGGCTACAGCCTGTACCCAAAAAATCACGCACCCACTGGTGCCCGGGGCTGCAGTGCTGTAAAAACATGGTTACAAAGCATGGATCCACATGGATCCTCAGGATCTTTGCATTGGGTCACCCCAAATTCACCATCAGATCACATAGCATGTACATGGCTACAGCCTGCACCAAAAAAATCACACACCCACTGTTGCCCGGGGCTGCAGTGCTGTAAAAACGTGGTTACAAAGCATGGATCCACATGGATCCTCGGGATCTTTGCATTGGGTCACCCCAAATTCACCATCACATCATTACATGTCCATGGCTACAGCCTGCATCAAAAAAATCACGCACCCACTGTTGCCCGGGGCTGCAGTGCTGCAAAAACGTGGTTACAAAGCATGGATCCACATGGATCCTCAGTATTTTTGCATTGGGTCACCCCAAATTCACCATCAGATCACATGTCTGTGGCCACAGCATGAGGCACAAAAATGATACATCCACTGTTTCTTCAGAATTTTTTCCCCTTGTTTTCCTCCTCTAAAAACAATGAGCGTGTTATGGTCAGGTGCGTGTTATAGAGCGAAAAATACGGTAATCTGCTTACAAGAAACTCATGTGGCGAGAAAACATAGAAAAGTTCTGATTAACAAAAGATTGGGAAACATATTTATATCTTCCGATAAAAGTAAGAAGAGAGGGGCTGTATTATATGTACGGAATAAAATCGAAGCTCAACAAATTTTTAAAGATGAAGAAGGAAGAATCATCGCAGTCCAGATCAAATGGCAAGGGGGAAAAATAATAATTGTCGGGATCTACGCACCAAATGGAAAAAAACCTGATTTTTTTTTTAAAAATGGAAGAAAATCTGTTCGACTATATAGACCAAAAGATTATAATAATGGGGGACATGAACGGTGTGGTGTCAATGGAAATGGATAGGCTAAGAGCAGCAGGGACTAGCAAACTACCAAAGACATTTTTCTTGATGATAAAAAACTGTAATCTAATTGATATTTGGAGATTGAGACACCCACTGGAAAAACAATTTACATTTTACTCAGACCCAAATCAGTCAATGTCGAGAATTGATCAAGTATGGGTCTCAAATGAATTAACTCCAAGAATCAGGCAAATAGAAATTCAGCCGAGGGAGGGAGGGAGAAGAAATAGACAGTCAAAAAGGTATTTAAAAAGGATTCTTGGATTTTTACAGACATTTATATAAAAGAACAGAGAAGAACAATATGAGGAAGATAGAAATATATTTAAGGGGGGGGGGGGAAAGGTGCAGAAGATCCCGACGTTAAAAAAAGATAGGCTGAATACCCCAATAGAAATTGATGAAATAAAAGAGACTATAAAAGAACTTAAAAAAGGGAAAGCTTCGGGACCAGACGGTTTTACAGCAAGTTACTATAAAGAAATGAAACACATCCTGTCAATACCTTTGAAAGAAGTTATGGACAATATTCTTAAGGAAAGAGAAATTCCAGAAACATGGAAAGAAGCATTTATTACATTTATCCTAAAACAAGATTCAGATTTAACACAAGTTAAAAATTACAGGCCTATTTTATTACTAAATACAGATTACAAAATCTTTGCAAGTATTTTAGCAAAGAGGATTAAAAAAATACTACAAGAAATTATTCGAAAGGATCAAGCGGGTTTCCTACCTGGCGGACAGATGAAAGATAATGTAAGGAATATAATTAATATTTTGGAATATCTGACTGCCAGAAATGAGAAACAAGCTATGCTAATATTTGTGGACGCAGAAAAAGCCTTTGATAATATTATCTTGGGATTTTATGTTAAAAAATTTAGAATATATGGAGGTGGGGAAGGAATTTCTCAATGGAATAAAGGCAATATATACCGAACAGAAAGCCAAACTAATTGTAAACAATATGATTACGGATGAAATAGGGATAACTAAGGGTACAAGACAGGGGTGCCCACTTTCACCACTGTTATTCATTATGGTGCTGGAAGTCTTTCTAAAATCCATAAGGGACAACGAGGCAATAAAAGGGTTTGCAGTAGGCCGGAATGAATATAAGGTTAAAGCCTTTGCCGATGACCTGGTCATAACGGTGGAAGAATCATAGAATCATAGAATCATAGAGTTGGAAGAGACCACAAAGGCCATCGAGTCCAACCCCCTGCCAAGCAGGAAACACCATCAGAGCACTCCTGACATATGGTTGTCAAGCTTCTGCTTAAAGACCTCCAAAGAAGGAGACTCCACCACACTCCTTGGCAGCAAATTCCACTGTCGAACAGCTCTTACTGTCAGGAAGTTCTTCCTAATGTTTAGGTGGAATCTTCTTTCTTGTAGTTTGGATCCATTGCTCCATGTCTGCATCTTCGGAAAGTGTTAAAAACATACTTATTGAGGTGGAAAGATTTGGTCAAGTGGCAGGATTTGTACTGAATAAGAAAAAGACCAAAATAATTGCTAAGAATATGGATTCAGACAAGATAGAAATAATGCAACAACAAGTAGGTATAGAGGTGGTGAAAAAAGTGAAATATTTGGGTATTTGGATAACCCCCAAGAACATAGATTTGTATCAGAATAATTATATACCAGCGTGGAATGGAATAAAGAAAGATCTGGAGGTGTGGGGACGAATGAAATTATCGTTGTGGGGGAGGATTTCAACGATAAGGATGAGCGTATTGCTAAAGTTGTTATTTTTATTTCAAACAATTCCAATAATCAAGGGGACTGGGACTTTTAAAGAATGGCAAAGAGTAATTTCAAGGTATATCTGGCAGGGTAAGAAGCCAAGAATTCAGTTTAAGTTACTAACTGATGCCAAAGAAACAGAAGGCTTCGACCTGCCAGACTTGAAACTTTACTATGAAGCTTCATGTCTCTGTTGGTTAAAGGAATGGATAAAATTAGAAAACATAGAGCTGTTAGATATAGAAGGATTTGATAACACATTTGGGTGGCACACATATTTATGGGCTGAAAAGAAGAAAACCCATAAAGGCTTTGAGAACCACATTTTCCGAAGATTGTTGATAGAAATATGGGATAGTTATAAAAACCTACTTGAACCCAAAACTCCACACTGGTTGTCCCCATTAGAGATTATGAGTGTTAAAAAAATTAATATGAGTAAGAATTGGATTACATATGGAAATTTGATTGTCAAGGAAGGGGGGAAATGGAAAATGAAACCCTATGAAGAAGTAAAAGAGTCTGTATATGACTGGTTGCATTACTTTCAAATAAATGAAATGTTTAAAAAAGATTTTAAAGAATATGGATATGTAGAGAAAGATTCCAAATTTCAAATAGAAATAATAAATAATGAATATAAAATTTTATCTAAAATGTATAAGATATTGCTGGAATGGCATACAAAGGATGAAGAAGTTAAATCAGTCATGATACAATGGGCCAGAGATTTTGGTTATAATATACAATTTAATGATTGGATAAAATTATGGAATGAAAATATTAAATTTACTGCATGTACTGCATTAAAGGAAAATGTTATGAAAATGATATATAGATGGTATATTACACCAGTAAAACTTGCAAAAATGTATAAAACATGTAAGAAGTGTTGGAAATGTAAAGAAAAGGATGGCACATTTTATCACATGTGGTGGGAATGTAAGAAAGTGAAGAGCTTCTGGGAGTTGATATATAATGAATTGAAAAAAATGTTGAAATATACATTTGTTAAGAAACCAGAGGCCTTTCTCTTAGGAATTGTAGGAAATGAGATAAATAGAAAGGATTATAAACTTTTCCAATATGCAGTAACAGCGGCAAGGATATTACTGGCCCAGAAATGGAAACAAGAACAAATACCAACATTGGAGGAGTGGAGAATGAAGTTGATGGACCATGCAGAACTTGATAAACTGACGGGGAAGATCAGATATCTACGAGATCAAAAGTTCATCGAGGACTGGGGAAGGTTAATTGAGTATTGGGAATGTATAAGTGATAAAGAAATAACGTTAGTGGCATTTAAAGAAGCTCTGTAATAACATAAGAAATATTGCAAAAAAGAAAAACAGGTGCGGAGGGTTTGTTAAAAGACAATAGTAAAATTTGGAAATGTGTAATTAAAAAAGCTTAATTTGGAGAGGCTGAAGGAAGTCCAAAAACGAGAAAATCTGTAGAAGTTGTAATGTGCTGTGATTTGCATTTTTTTTTAATGGAAAATTAATAATAAAGTGGTGCCTCGCAAGACGAAAAGAATCTGTTCCGCGATTCTCTTCGTCTAGCGGTTTTTTCGTCTTGCGAAGCAAGCCCATTGACGGCTTAGCGGATTAGCGCTATTAGCGGCTTAGCGGCTTTTAGCGGCTTAGCGGCTTAGCGGATCAGCTGATAAGCGGCTTAGCGGCTTAGAAAAAGGGGGGGGGAAGGGAAAAAAACCCGCAGGAACTCGCAAGACATTTTCGTCTTGCGAAGCAAGCCCATAGGGAAATTCGTTTTGCGAAGCGCCTCCAAAACGGAAAACCCTTTCGTCTAGCGGGTTTTCCGTCTTGCGAGGCGTTCATCTTGCGGGGCACCACTGTATATATATATATAGAGAGAGAAAAAAAAATAGGGGTGTCCTATTCAACAACAACATTATTTACACCCCACCATCTGACAGGGTTGCCTCAACCACTTTGGGTGGCTTCCAACATATCTAAAAACATAATAAAACATTAAGCATTTTAAAAACTATAAAGGGCTGCCTTCAGATGTTTTCTAAAAGGTTGTTACTTATGCAACCCCCAAGCCAAGGAGATAACTCTATACCCTGCAACATTTCTCCGATGAAAAGAGGGGTGTCCTAGGAGGGAAAAGCGGGCCATCCCTATTCCATTCCAAATAAGAAACTGGGATGGCTTCTGTAAATCTGGGTCTGTCCCTGGAAAATAGGGATACTCAGAGGGTCTGTACAAGCAAGCATTCCCATGCAATTCCCAGCACACAGGCAATTCCCTTGCAAAAACCTGCTCCAATTACATGTATTCCCCTAGCAGAGGTCTGGCTGTCCACGTCTACCCGAGCTGGTTCTCGGGTAAAATATTTATGTCATCAAAATACTTTAACCTGATGGCAGCCTTACTAATTATCTGCCAGCATATGTTAAAGGGCAAAGCTTATTATGAGATATTGCCCATTGTGCTACATGTTTGGCCACGGAAATATATTATGAATAAAAACAAAATGAGAGGGGCGGCTTAGTCTGCCTGGGTAAGCTTATGCCCTCTTGATTGGCAATTGTTTAGATTTGATTGCAATGCATTATATGACACGCCATTACTAGCCGAACCTCTCTCAGGCTTTCCGCTGCTGTTTTATTTAGCTATACCAACTACACTGCCTACAGCAACTCTGGGCAATGATTCCCCCAGTGGCATGCATGAGCTGCCCCCTTCTGCTGCAAAAATACATTATGGCTGGATTTGCCCGGAGAGTTTGGAAAGATCTAAGGTCTTTGGAGACTAAAAATGTGTTTTTTCTTTGTTTTAGCTGACAGGATGAGCCTCTGGCATTCTAAAGTGCAAGTCATTAGCGTCCACAAGGGTGATGTTAATATGTCTGTGTTTCAATCTCAGGACATTTTCCAGTTGCTTCTGCCACAACAATCTCTGCCATCTCAGTGCTTCTCGAGCCCCCTGTGAATTGAAGGAAGCTTTGCCATGCCAGCAGGAATCAAGGTAGACTTCAGCTCGAGACTGGTTGCTATCAGATTCGCTCTTCGCAGCGGTTGGCACCAAGTGCTGAAAAGCATTGTCATTTGGGGCTAGAGGAAGAAGGGCAGCTGGGTGGGAGAGGTTCAGTGTTTAATAATGAATAATTGTCTCACTGTAGTAGACGGAAAGGGAAAGATGGGGGTGAATTTGGAGGAAATGTAGCGTCGTGCTGAGTAAGGGTTTCTACAGCACTAGGGCTGAGTGACAAGGCCACACACACAAACACCCATTCACAGGCAGCAAACACCGTGAAGAGAGGGGCATTTCAGGCATGAAATCATTGAAAGCTTGGGTGCTGGGGACCAAGTTGAGATGATGGAATGTGTGCCAGAAATGCACTGAATTCGCTTCCACACTGCTTACCACTGAAACTACCTACATACTGTTATAAAGGTTGCACGCCACCCTCAATCTCTGTTGAGTGGTAGCAAGATTTTAGGTGGTTCCAGTACTCAGCCAGGTGCCCAGTCGTGTTTCCGTTGGGAGTCAAGACACGGTGGAGACTGCCACGTCTTTTAAGAATTATGGTTTATTCTTCACATATTTACACTGGAAGCTTTCAGTGGAGGGAGGGCGGAGTTCACAGCATCCGCCATCTCAAGAGATGATGTTCTCCACAGCAATGCACAGAGCCGGATTTAGGTTTGATGAGACCCTAAGCTACTGAAGCTAATGGGGCCCTTTATATGTCCAGCTGTCCACTGTCAACAACAAATTGTTGCTGTTTTTTGTGTTGAATCTATGCTATATGGTAATTTATGGACCTAATAGGAATCTAAAGCCATTTGCCCATAACAAAATATGTATTTTATCAAAGTAATTGTTGAACTGAAATACAATTAAGAAGTATATCAATAACGAAACACAATTAAGAAGAAGTATATTAATAGCGATGTGATATTTTAGGGATCAGGCTAGCAGGTGGAGCCCATTACTTACATCATAGGAGTGTAAGAGATAAATAAATTGTTGAGAAAGCTTATCTGTTACAGAAGAGACATTGAAGGATGTGCATCAAACAAAATTGACTGAAAAATGGAGTCTGTTAATTATCAGAATGTAAATTCCAAGACAATGTCCAATTCTATTATTTTCAGTCACCCAATTTGACATTCCACTTCAAATTTAATAGTAACCAAGGACTCTTAATATGAGCAACACTATATAATCCATAACTGACTTTCTGCATATGGATACAAACTATTATGAAATTATATTCCAAGCTTAGGTAGATAGAGGACATCATTTATTTCTTTTGTAATGATTTTATTGAAATTTTTTTAAAAAGGAACCACCTGGCTTATGACGTAATTTGCAATCTTGCAGAACTTCTAACGTCTGACCTTTTAATTGCTGCTTCCTCCCTCTTTATAAAAGTACAGTGGTACCTCAGGTTAAGAACTTAATTCGTTCCGGAGGTCCGTTCTTAACCTGAAACTGTTCTTAACCTGAAGCACCACTTTAGCTAATGGGGCCTCCCGCCGTGCCGCCAGAGCACGATTTCTGTTCACATCCTGAAGCAAAGTTCTTAACCCGAGGTACTATTTCTGGGTTAGCAGAGTCTGTTACCTGAAGCGTCTGTAACCCGAGATACCACTGTAATGATGCAGACAAGGTAAATAAGCGCAGCAAGAGAGACGGAAGTCAGAGCTGGGGGAAGGGAGCAAGCAGGGAATGGAATGGAAGGAGTCCAGATCGCAGCCTCGGGGACCAGAGGACAGCCCTCCTAATTGATGCAAGGGATGGTGCCTGTCAAGGAAAGGAAATGCCCTGTGGGAAATGCAGTAAGGCAAGGATGTCAGAAAAAGGGAGGAGAGGGCAGAATCAAAGGCTTGGTCTTTTGCCCCTCGTGCAACAGCTGAGCATAGCATGTTCGGCATGTTTGGTCAACTGCGGCTTGCTTTAACCGGAAAGCATGTCACGAAGAGTCCCCCGTCCCCTCTCAGCCTCCATGCAGGCTATTCCCTGCAGTTTCCAGCTCAGACTCAAAGCGCATTCCCATGACCGAGTGTAATGTAATCTAATCAGGAAGGATGGGGGCGGGGGAGGAGAGGAGTCATGGATGTTAAATCAAGCAAACCTAAACAGAAAAAAAGGAGAAAGGGGTAGGGGGAAAAGCATCTATGTCATGGCACGCTTGCCCAACCTTTTGATTTGTCATCCTGAAAATGAAATTAAAAAATTCCCAGATTCTTAAGTATGGTGCCATCTAAATTATCCAGAAAAGAGAGCTGGGGGCGGGGAAGGGTATCACAGATGGTTTCAGCCTGTGCATCCATGCCAGACAAACATGAAGAGCAAAGAAGATGGAGCAGCCAGAAGACATAAAAAGGATAGTGACACCCATCCCAGAGGACCGTGTGGAGAACCTATCCCAGGGATGCCTGCAGGGCTTTGCCCAAGAGAGTTTGCTGGTTTATTTGTTAACCAAGACTGTTGAAGGGAAATGATTGGGCAAGTTTGAGTTTATAGGACCCAATAGACAGTGAGGGTAACAGGCACAGAAAGCTGCTGCTGCTATCAATCCTGATCGTTCGCCGTCACCATGGCTGGCTGCATTCAAACCAATTCGTATCCATTTTAACCATGTGTATAACAGGCAACCCAATTTGGTCCTCCTAATTGCGCCTCTTATGTATATGATTTGTCTTACTTTGCCAGCCACTTGGCAGCTGGGCCTTTTAATTCTTGCCCTCTGTTTTATTCAGGGAGATGTTCTGGGCACCATCTTTCTCAGTCTTATGCGCCAGGGCAAGACCTTTTATTGAACCCTGTGCTTTGGTAAATAAGTTGCCTCTTAATGGTGGCACTCATCTTATTAATATGTTGCAGGATAAGCATTTTATGAACAGGCATACCTTGTTTTATTGTACTTTGCATTATCACACATCACAGATATTGCTCCTTGTGAAGATGCGGGTGCAGCTGCAAGGTAATGGCATGAATTTAGAGAAATATAAATCATATTTGGATTTATATTTACAACATTCATTTTTAAAATGTCTGCTACATTGCTGCTGAATACTTAGCCGTGGAGATAATTTAATTGGGTATAAAAAAACACCACCACCACGTGGTACTCTGGGGAAATGATCAGGCATTAGACAACAATATTTCCTCTTAATTGTCAGTGTCAACACTGAAATACCCTTGAGATAATATTAGATCCCAGTGGAAACTCAAGTTAAAAAATAAATAAATCACTGATTACGAATAATTGCGTTTTATTTTGAGACATGATGACTAACACATTTTAATAGATACGGTGCTAGTCTTACGTATCATGTTCATTTTTAATCAGATCTTAAGTGGCACTCCAGTCTAATGCTTCAGAGCATTCAAAGAGTGCAATCAATATCCCACTGAAATCAGTAGCAAATCTCCCATTAATTTTAATGGAACTCTATTACACTCAATTTATTTGTTTTTATTTATTTATTTATTTGTTCACTCACTCCGTTTCTAGACAACTCATCAATCAAGTTCTCTGGACAGTTTATAAAGACAAGGAGATAAAAAAAATTATTAGACTTTGCCGAGATCTGCTGCCTTTTGACTCACACTCAGCAGTCACCTAGCAGCAACCATTTCCCTCAAGTTTCCTGAACAGTTTCTATCCTAGCTGTTCATTGTAGGAACTGTAACTTTTAAACACTGAGGCCTGAACATGCTTTTTCCCTCCTCCCTCCCCATCCCTCTTTCCTTGTATTCCAGGGTTTTTGGGGTTGTTGTTTTTTTTGAGATTGTAAGCTTAAGCACAAGGACTGTTGTACTACTGATATTTGTAAGCCACTCTTGGGTACCTCAGGGACGCGGGTGGCACTGTGGGTTAAACCACAGAGCCTAGGACTTCCCGATCAGAAGGTCGGCGGTTTGAATCCCATGACGGGGTGAGCTCCTGTTGCTCAGTCCCTGCTCCTGCCAACCCAGCAGTTCAAAAGCACGTCAAACTAGATAAATAGGTACCACTCCAGTGGGAAGGTAAACGGCGTTTCTGTGCACTGCTCTGGTTCACCAGAAGCAGCTTAGTCATGCTGTATGCCGGCTCCCTCGGCCAATAAAGCAAGATGAGCGCTGCAACCCGAGTCGGCCATGACTGGACCTAACGGTCAGGGGTCCCTTTACCTTTACCTTACCTTGGGTGCCTTATTGACTAAGAAGCAGAGTAGAAAAGCTTAAAATATATATATAAACAGAGTAAGTAGATAATGAGGTTTGTAGGGTTATCATACAGCAGTGGAACTATCTGGTAATACGTTTTTTTCAATCAAGAAACTGGTGGTAATTATTGTTACTTCCAATACAAGTCATTCTTATGTCTTCAATAATAAAACAACTAATCTAATATTTTCCAAAGCATATCAATGTTCAGCCTATACTGTAATAGAGTATTTACATCTCCCCACCCCATGACTTTGGTGATCCCGTGCATATATTGCATTTTGTTTCAGCTACAACAAATTCACCTATTTCTCACCGCACTTAAGGCAAACCATTTACACGTCTGTGCTCTCTTCTGCTGCTCTGCACGAACAGGACAGGATTGCAACTAAGCTTCTATGCCCCAGCACAAGACAGCACAGTGCTTATGCACTTAACTGCAAAGCTAAGCAAACATGATGTAAACAGCCAATGTGGCACAGTGCAGTGCTCAGAGCAGGGACTGGCAACGAGGTGCCCCATAGACCACAACTTCCATCGTCCTTAAGCCGCAGCCTACCTTGGTTAAGGATGACATGAGCTATAATCCAATAACATCTGAAGGGCACCACGTTGACTCTGGCTTAAAGTATCACATTAGGACTGGGGAGACCCGGGTTCAAGCCCTGTTCTGCCATGCTCACTGGGGTGTTCTTGAGCTAGTCACTATCTTTTATCTTAACTAGGGCTGCCATATGTCTGGAACTTCCCGGACGCATATAGGATTTGCCTTTCGGAAATAGCGTCTGGTCAGAAATTTTAAAAATCGGGACATTTGCCTGCCCTTTGCAAACAACTTTCAAAAAATAGCTCAACAACTTTTGTGTCTGGATTTTCACTTTTCGAAATGTGGCAACCCTACCGTAACCAACTTTGAAGGGTTGTTAGACTAAAACCATGCATCCTACATCAAGTTTGGAGGAAAGGTGAGATAAATATATGCAACAAACAAACAAATAAATGCTTGAGGTTTTTATTATGTTTTTAGATATGCTGTAAGCATATCTGGGGAAACCCAGCCAGATGGGCAGGGTATAAATAATAAGTAGGTGGAGAAAGAGGCCCAGTAAGAGGAAAGGACTAGTACAATTTTCTTGTGTTGGATTTCAGATTGTGGGCTCCCTGGAGCCAGAGATCTGTCCTTTTGTAGTCTGTAAAGCATTGTGCACTTATGGGGCTAAATAAAAAAGGAAGTAGCCATATGAAAGTCAGGTGCCCATCCACCAAGGGTGAAATAACTTACAGTTTCATAAACAGAAACCATCCCTTAAATGCCATCTCCATTATTTTCTTTAGTTGAAAATTATCAAATGCAGCATTCCCTACTGCAGTAACAAACACACACAAATTCAAGACCACACAGAATTGTGAAAGATTCAGGTTTAATCAAGTATATTTAATGTTGAGTTCAGCAGGCCCACTGCCCCTGAATGAGAGAGTTTCATCCCAAAAGGCAAACTGTATGCCACCTTTTTATGAAAACAGGAAGGAAAAGCCATTTGAAGAAAGCTGTTTCCTGGTTGAAAATAAATCTTTTCCATTGAAGTTTGATACAGTGAAGAGTGTGCAGAGCTGCAAGTCTGTCCCATCAATGAACAGGAGGACAAAAATGAAAACCTTTCTTCTGGGCTGCCAGTTTATGTATCTTTCAGGCCCACACTGATCCCCAGATACCAACTGAAGGACCAGACTTATCAGTCATCATGGATGGTTGGGATTTGAGTTGCCATCCCCTTGCAGTAATAATTCCATGTATGGCCACCAATTTGTTGTTGTTGTTGTTTAGTCATTTAGTCGTGTCCGACTGTTCGTGATTCCTGTCTTCCGCAGTTTGGTCAAATTCATACTGGTAGCTTCAACAGCCACCACACTACCTGGGGTGTACGAGCCATCCATATCTTTCTGGTATAATTCCTCTGTGTATTCTTGCCACCACTTCTTGATGTCTTCTGCTTCTGTTAGGTCCTTACCACTTTTGTCCTTTATTATGGTAATCTTTGTACGAAATGTTCCTTTCATATCTCCAATTTTCTTGAACCAATTAGGATGGTTTTAAAAGAAGATGGGAGAAATTCATGGATGATAAGGCTATCAACGGCTGCATGCTACAGTTGCTATGTTCTTCTTCCACTGATGCTGGGAATCAAAAGTGGGGGTAGCACTGTTGTGCTCATGCCCTGTTTGTGGGCTTTGGCCACTGTGAGAGCAGGATGCTGGACTAGATGGGTCACTAGCATGAATAAGAAGGTTCTTCTTATATAGTATCCGAAGACTGAATATGCTTCCTGAAGAATCCTCTCAAGAAGCAGATTTTGAAAGTAAGCCTCTTCCTTTACAAAACACACAGAGCAATGCAACACGTGTATGAAATATACATGGTGACTTGTTACCTTTCTTCAAGTGTTGTTGGGGAGGCACCACAGGCAGCCATTCTCAACCTGTGGGTGGGTCCCCAGATGTTGTTGAACTACAACTCCCATCACCCCTAGCTAGCAAGGCCAGAGCTCAGGGATGATGGGAGTTGTAGTCCAACAACATCTGGGGACCCACCCACAGGTTGAGAACTGCTGGATTAGGGACTGGTGTCATGCTTTGCATACAGAAGATCCCAGGTTCAATCCTTGGCATTTCCAGTTAAAAAGATCTGGTAGTGAGTAAGGGACGTGGGTGGCACTGTGGTCTAAACCACTGAGCCTCTTGGGCTTGCCGATCAGAAGGTCGGCGGTTCGAATCCCCGCGACGGAGCGAACTCCCGTTGCTCTGTCCCAGCTCCTGCCAAGCTAGCAGTTCGAAAGCACAACAGTGCAAGTAGATAAATAGGTACGGCTCCGACGGGAAGGTAAATGGCATTTCTGTGCGCTGCTCTGGTTTTGGTGCTCTGTTGTGCCAGAAGCAGCTTAGTCATGCTGGCCACATGACCTGGAAAAACTGCCTGCGGACAAACGCCGGCTCCCTTGGCCTGTAAAGTGAGATGAGCGCCGCAATCCGTCGTCTGTGACTGGACTTAAATGTCAGGCGTCCTTTACCTTTACCTTTTTAGTGAGTGATTGGTAGACCTGGGCGATACATCAATATATCATCCAGGACCGGTATGAAGAGTAGACCACGATATCAGCTTCACTCAGCCGTATATCACTGGTGAAACCGCCACCGCTCCTGAGTCTCTCTGCTAGCGACTTCCTCCAGCAAGCGTTGCTAGCAGAGGGACTCAGGAGCAGTGGCAGTTTCACCAAGACTGTGCAGAGGGAGAGAAAAGCTGCATAAGCGAGGTGCCGATATAGCTTGTTTCTCCTTCTGCATCTTTAAACTGCTTGGCTGAGGAGTTTGCGGTTGCCGCTCCCCTCAGCCAAGCAGTTAAAGGATCCCCCAGCCTGGCACCGGCTCCCGAGGGGGAAGCACTGGAATGTGTGGTGGCTCCCCATTTGCGGAATGCTCTCCCTAGCGTTGCTCTTCTGGCACCTTTGTTACATAACTTTAAGGTGCAGGACAAAAACATTTCTCTTCTCCCAGGCCTTTGGCTGATTAAACAATATATGGCCTTTTAAACTGGTGCGTGTGTGTTTGTTACGTTTTTTGTGTGTTTTCCTATTGTAAGCCGCCCTGTGATCCTCAGATGAAGGGCGGTATAGGAATTTAATAAAATAAAATAAAAGTAAGAGTACCTAGGACAGCAGCATTCAGCTGCAATCCAATGCACCCTTACCTGGGAGTAAGTCCCATAGAACTAAGTGGCGCTAGCTTCTGAGTAGCAAAGGACTGTACTGTCAGCGGTACACAAAGCTGGAAAAGGACTACGGTCACTGCCCACCAAAGAACGTCCCAGGGATCTCCTACGACCGGCCCGCGGGCGAATCAAACAACCTTCTGCTACGAGCAAAACTTTTCTCCGTTCCGCGCAGGCGCAGTCGGGAAGGGCGCATGCTCAAGCAGAAGTCGAGGGATTCTCTCACGTGACTTTAACGCAAAGGGGAGGGGTGAGCGAAAAGCGAGGCCAACCAATGCTTTTCCCGAAGTTGAGAAAACTGCCGCTCAGTTTTGCGAGTCGCCTTTCAAACTCCTTTTGCCGCTTATATCGACAAACCGCTCCCGGGAGCCCCGCCGTCCCGTGTGAGAAGCCAGGGCCTTCATTCTTAGAAATCAAAGTCGATAACAAGTGATTTCGATATGTCGAAACTCCGGGTTACACTTCTGACTGGCCCGAGGATGCCTCTCGGGCTCACCTTCCAGCTCCCGTTGAAATAAATCCGACAGTTTCGGACGGTACCATTTTTTTAAAGGGGGGGGGGAGAGAAGACCTTTTTATCTCTCGCAACGCCCCAAAGCGGAGGGAGACCCTTTTAAAGAGCGGCGGGGAAACACAATCCCGCCTTTTGAGTCCCGTCGAGCCAGATTATTCCTCCTTTCAGGAGAGCCGGAAGCGGCGGCGCCGCCTCTGCGCGCGCCCCGCCCTCTCCTCGCGCCGTGGTTCCGCCCGGCCTCTGTCACGTGCTCCCCCTTGACCGGTGCGTGCGTGAGGAGGAAGATCATGGCTGGGCTCCTCAGGTGGGCCTCGCGGCTCCGCTCGCTTCTCCTGCCCCTGAGAGGAGGCCGCGCCGTGGGGGCCACGCTCTGCTCCCGGGCGCCGCTGCCCTCCGCACAGGCCGCAGCCTCCCGCGGCAGCAGGTGAGGGTGGTTCCGGCCTGGCGGGCGAGAGTCAGTCGGGGCGGCGGGGAAGGTCACGGGGGTCCCTCTGGGCTTCTCAGTCGCCGGGGGAGGCGCCTTGTGGGCACGTTTACTCGGGAGTAAATCCCGCGGAGTGCCGGCCTGGTGCTGGCCGGGCCGGGAATGGGGGGCTCCCACGCTGCTTTCGGGACCGGCGTTCAAATCCTCGCAGAACTGGGCGTCCGAAGTGCTGTTTGCCTGACCTCTTTCACAAGAACCAAATAGGGCTGGGGGAGTGGGGCCCGAATTCCGTGACCATCGCATTGAGCTTTCCTCGGGAGTGCACGTGTGAACGCAGTTGCACTCGGCGGGGTTTACTTCCGGGCACAAGGTGTCAAGTTGTTGTTTTTTTAAGGGCTTTTGCTGCAAACCCCTTTGCACGGCTGCTCAGAAAAGCAAAGTGCTGTTGAGGCCGGTGAGGCTTAGGCTTGTATGCCCACCCCTCAAAGCACGTGTATAGCGTTACTAGCCACAGTGGCTATGCTGTGCCTCTAAAGGTCAGAGGCAGTAATCCTTCCGGATGCCAGGTTGCTGCAGAGCGCAAGATGGGAGAGGGTTCTTGTGCTGAGGTCTTGCCAGAGACACCTGGTTGGCCATTGGCCTGACCCTGTTCCCGCGCTGTAGTCGGTTGTGAGTTGTTTGAGGAAAAGAATGTGCTTCAAATGTACTTTAAGGGTATAGTTTCTACACAGTCTCTTTCCCAGGTAAGTGTGTATGACTGTGGCAGAATTATCCACCTGGGATGTTTGCCTTCAGGCTACAAGTGCAGAGATTACAGGTTTGAAAGCTTGCCTCTATTAACATCTCCTTGCATGTGGGAAATTAGCATGTTTGGGAGGAAGGTTCAGACAAGTTTTTTTCCCTTCCTGGCATGTTGTTTTAAGACAACACATGAACTCCTCCTTAAAATGGCTTAAAGCATTAAAGTAATGTGGTGGTACATTTTTTTAATTATTGGCAAAACATACCAGCAAGTACACCAGAAAATCACTTACCTGAATGTAAGTTGAGATTGCAAGCCTTGCAAAAAGGCGGAAAAGTTCACTCGCTTTGATGGGTAGAGCATCCTCAAATCTAAAGGCCTTGTTCCTAGTATTCAGTGTATTAAACTGCCAGAGCAAAGGCTTGCAGAGGGACTGGTTTCCTGATCTGAGCTGGTATAGTGAGAGAATTATTATTTATATTTTTGTTGGGCCTGGGAACACATGTACAGTCCCTGCTTGAATTGGTTTAGGAGGTGCGTTGTATGGAAGCATTCAAACATACAGCCCTGTAGCTGTAGCCTGAAGCAGATGTAGTCTATGTCTGAAAAGCCCTAACTTTGATTCTGCTTAATGTTTAAGCCAGCTCTTAGGTCTGGATCTGTAAACAGCCCTGTGATCCTTGGATGAAGGGTAGCATATAAAATCAGTCTGTCTAACTCTCTCCAGGGCTTGCATCTATAAGCAAGCCCTGAAGAGATTCAGATCTTGGGGCTGGCATAGCCCCTACCCCCAATGTTCTATGGAATCCCCCAAGCCTCTGGAGCAGATTCAGGGAAATTATTTAGTTGAATACTGCCCTATATTTGCTGGGAGGCATGGGAACAAGTCCACAGTAAATATGTATGGAAGCACACATAGCTTCATGACTTTGATCCCAAAGAGTTCAGAGGCTGGTTTGTGAACACTTGCAGTTCTTGAGCACTTGATGTGCTGTGTGTGACCTGACTCTTTTGAAACCTACTGTATTTACAAGTGATGTGTAAATTCTTTCTGTGATGTTACATCTGTCCTGGTTCAGTCCCACATGCAAGCTATCACCAGAAGCACAGAAAAGTTGTTGAAATCTAGTATAAGTTAAAGCTGTAATAAATCAGTAAGCTGCCACTGAATTTCTTGAGTGGCTTGTGGTGTTTCTCCCCTTTTTCTTGTTAACAATTTCCTTCCTTGGTATAACTTTTGGGGCTTTCTACACTGTTTTCAGGCAATATAATCTGAAATTTGATACAGACCTGGGATGGGGCATCTGTGTAGCCCAGCAACATCTGCAAGGCCAGTTTCCATCATCCCTAACCATTGGCCATGCTGGCTGGGGCTGATGGAGTCCAACAACATGTGGAAGATAACAGGTTCCCCACTTCTCACTAATCTGGAATTGTGAACAATGGCTGCAATCATGAGCATACCTCCTAGAGAGTAAGCCCTTAGTTAGGCTTCCTCTTTGTGGAAACATACTTAAGATTGCACTGCAGCATTTTGCTTTAAGTTTTGTTCTTGAGATCAACATGGAATAGTTATGGTAAATAATCTTACATACAATTTGGCTTACGGTTTAAGTTGCGACAGGTGGGTTTTTTAAACAGATTGGCCTGTGATCTGCATGTTCACATAGTCATCTGCATGTCTGACACAGGTTGAGAAAACAGTGACAGGCTTGCTTCAGGATAACAAAAGTGTGAATCCTACTGAGAGAACACACCATTACAAACATTACAAAAGTAGCTTGTGAGGTGGTGATACTAAACACTGCCTATACTAATTTGCTCTTCAAATGCTATAGAGTTGATTTGAATGTTACTAAACCTTTCCACAATATGAAGTGATTCTGCGCACCTGCAAACAGCCATTTCAATAAGTATGTGCCATCACAGTTGACATGTCTCTTGGATATATTTTTATGTATATTAAACTGGGGTACTGCAACTTCTGAGTGAGGAACCTGTAATACTGGTCTGATAAAAAAGGACTCTCAGAGCAATGCAAACCCACCTGGAAACCTACGTCCCCACTGTGGAAGGACGTGTGGATCCAGAATTGGCCTCCACAGTCACTTACGGACTCACTGTTAAGACCATTTTCATGGAAGACAATCTTACTAGGCCAGAGAAGAAAGAAGGTGGAAGGCTGCAGCCCTCTCAGCCTCCTGCCGGCCTTTGCCTGTGGAGTGACATGAGCATCGCTCAGCTAGCATGGAGCTCCCCATTCTACCTGCTAAATGAATAAGGGTGGAAATTAGCCAGTCCAAGATCTATTGGGTCCTGAGCTGACCCTACTGCTGGCATATTGGGTCAATCGCTGTGCCAGCTCTTCCCTTACACCCTGGCTGCAAATAAGTAAAAGTGGGGCCCTGGTGACAGCTGGCAATTACATGCTACTCTTATGCAGCAATGACTTTTTAAAAGAGTTGTTTAAAGCTCCTTTATATAATTTCCCCTACCCCAAAAAAGTATTCATTATTTTAAAAGAGGTCCTGCTTTGCCTTCTAAAACAGCTCAAAGCAGCAGTATAAATAATAAAAGAATAAATAGCATCCTTGCAAATAAGTCCCCAGAACTCATGAATCTGCTAACAATTTTACTGACCCCAGCTGCTTGGGGTACATTGATGGTCCAAAAGAAGAAGAGAGCCACTTTTCTATTTAAAAAAAAATATCACTACTTGGTTGCCTGAAATTTAACGTTCTTGAGATAGGTGCCAGGGAGAATGGCTGTTTAATTAAAGTTCAGTAATAGTACTTGGAAAAAAATGTGCTATGGTTCAGGTAATGGATGATAATGAAATGTCATGAAAACAAAAAGCACCTGTGCAGATCTAAGCATCAGAATAGTTAGACTATAGCTAGACTCTTCTGTCTACGCAAAGGCACTCAAAACATTGCATTAATAAGCAAGGAACAGTTGGGCTTCCCTAAATAAAGGTAAAGATTGGTGGCAGCTGGCAATATTCTCTGCCTTGCTAGTAGTAGATTGTGAACAGATGGAGTGAAAGAAATGAGCAGGTTCACAACAAGCATTAAAGCTGACTCAAGAGGAACCCAGGAAAATGCCTTTAAGAAAAGTTATTTTTGTCGGTTGCACAAAACAAGCGTGCAGCATACAAGGGCTGTGGTTCAGTAGTGTTAAGATTTTCCCTACCACAACTATGGAGGTGCACAAACTATTTGCAATTCAGATTGGAGTTTACAGACATGAGGTCATGGGCATTTGCTACTGGCATTCTGTTTACTTTGGGCTTTTAGACTTGCCTGCTGTTAAAAAAATTGCAGCATGCAGTGTTTACATAATTTCTGTCTGAAAAGCAAAGATTTTGCTGGCAGAAGTCTCCATGCTCATTTTTATTAGCAAGCTGTGTCTCCATTGCACTACACAGTTGTCTCAAACTGCTACCTTTTAAGGTTACTATGGTGCAGCACCTCTCAAGTTCAATAGACACCCATGACCCAGAATGCTCAGTTTTGAGTGATGTTCTTTTTAAACTCCTGTTTGTAAAAGTTTGAATTCAGTCATTGTAGTTGATCAAATACAAATGAGATTATGAGTATGTGGCTTCCTGGAGCCTCCAACAACCACTTCTGTCTCTCAATTCAATGAATGGGTTTAGAACTAATTACAGGGGGTTTTTGGGGGAGGAATGGTTTTTCACCTGTTTTCTTCTTGCTTGGATTAAGACCCCTTTAGGATATACCACTACCATCAAATTTTCGCATACAGTGGTACCTCGGGTTAAGTACTTAATTCGTTCCGGAGGTCCGTTCTTAACCTGAAACTGTTCTTAACCTGAAGCACCACTTTAGCTAATGGGGCCTCCTGCTGCTGCCACACCGCCGGAGCACGATTTCTGTTCTCAACCTGAAGCAAAGTTCTTAATCCGAGGTAATATTTCTGGGTTAGCGGAGTCTGTAACCTGAAGCCTCTGTAACCTGAATCATATGTAACCCGGGGTACCACTGTAATTTGTTGATAGCAAGAAAGCTAGAACTTGCTCTTTGGAAATTGAAGGTTCCATCATGACAATTGAACCAAAGTCACATTTCCAGAGGCCTTATGCTGTACTGCTGGTAATGTAGCAGGCTCTGTAGACTGAGTTAGGTTTGAAATCATTCTGAATTGACCTTTTCAGAACTTTGGTCAAGATGCTAGATTAACTTGTGTTTTCACTTCTTGCTGTTAGACGTTGCATATCAAAGGATTTAAAATACAACTGTGTAATGCTTTAAGTTTTTCCTTAAATTCATTTTCAGATCGCTCTGGTTATAATGTACCTTTTTGATACCAACGTTTGTAGGATTCTTTGCCCCAAAGTGCTGACCCCTTGTCTGATGGTAGTGCTGCTGTTGAGACCCTCCTTAGCTCAGGTTGTAACCCAGTAGTGAATCCCGACCCACCAGTTGAAGACCTGTGCTCTAGGCTATTGTTCTAGATTTTGTTATCATTTGAAACTCAAGAGCTTGTAGTAGAGCAAGTTGTCTCTAGAGCTAATACTGCTTCAACCTATTTTCAGTTAGCAGGAATTACCCTGGCTGAATGTCTTTTGCTTGAACTTCTGTTGGGGAGGCATAGAGGAAATTTGATTTCTGTCTTTAGCACACACATTAGTTTGGTTATCACACTTTAACATTTTGAGTTTTAAGTTCCAGCCTTGCTGCTGCTGTAGGCATGTGAATAAGCTTAGAAGCAACGCATCACATTTTGTTGCATATAAACAGTGTTCATTTCTTTCTTATCTGTTCAACTAAGCCAGCCTTCTTCAGCTTGGTCCTCTAGATGTTCTGCACTACAGCTTCTATCAGCACATCCAGCACAGCCATGTTGGCTTCGGCTGATGAGGGACGTAATCCAAAACGTTTGCAGGACACCCAGTTGGGGAAGGTTGGGTTGAAGTCAGGAGGGGGTGACAAATGTTGGATTTCCAGGTGATGCTGAGCCACAATCCCCTTAAGTCCCAACAAGCATAGCCAGTGACCAGGAATGATGGGAGAGTTGTAGTTCAGCAACATCTGTAGAGCTTGGGTTATTCACACCTGGCATAAGCTGTAGAAAGTCTGTCCTGGGAGCAGCAAGGACACAAAGTACAAAAGATGGGACTTTTAATTATGACTGTGCAAGGACCTCAAAATCTACTCTTTGGCACCCTGTGCTGCCCTGGGGTCCACCCACCCCACTCCAGATCTGTCCACCAAACATGGGTTTTAAAAGTGTATTTTAACATACAGTTAAAACGGGTTAAAGAAGTTGAGGAGAGTGCACTAGCACTACACAAGATTGGATCTTTCCGCTTAACAGCTGGTAAATGGGAGAATCCAATCCTGTGTGGTAGTGCTTCACAAGTGGTTTTCCTTTGAGGCAGGGCATGCATCAGGAAGGAGAGGTGCAGTGTTGGGCCTTCTTTTGCCCTGGAAGATGCAGCTGCTGGTCAAGTAGGTCCCAGCCTTTTCACATATTTTTTCCACCCTTCCGGCCTCATGCCCTGCCCCCTTACTGTCATGGATCGTTCTGGGCCGTTGCAACTCAACTCGCATCTCTCTGTAGCTGTGCATACCCAACTCATTCTAGTCCCTCTGAATGTGCCTGATTTGACTCTCAGCTGAATCCAATGCACAGTCGTAATATTCACTGAACATAACATAGATCTCTATTCCGGATCTCTGTTCCTGAGTAAATAATATTTATTAAAATCATTTTGAAATACAGTGAAAGGTATGGAAGACTGCTACTCTGAAGTGACTGGAGGAAGAGCTGGATAAACGTATAAAATGAAATGAATGTCCAAGCAAGTGATGTAAGTTAACTTACATCCTGTAAATTATCAATGTTTATCCTGAGTTCGATCCTAGTAGTAAATTCTGAATAATTATCTCCTTTCCCCCTTTCTAATCTGTTTTACCAGTGATACCTGTCAATTTGAAGAGTTCTATTATGAAATATATTATTATTTATTAGTAGCCATTCCAGGGATAAAAGAAGCTTACACTAAGTTCCTTTTTTAAAAAAAAACCTAAAAATGCAAAACCTCAGGAGCACAGCACAAAACAAACAACAAACAAAAATAGAGCTGTGCGATCTGCCTAGATCAGAGGCAGTCAACCTTTTTATACCTACTGCCCACTAATGCATCTTTCTTGATGGTAAAATTACTTTACCGCCCACCAGCGCTCGATGGAAGGAGGATTCAGTTTGTGCCGTAGAACCCCCTACCCCTCACCTAGAATCCTGAAATACCCACTAGTGGGCGGTAGGGACCAGTTGACAACCCCTGGCCTAGACAGAAGAGATGCATTTTTCCTATAGTGAAGGATGGGATCCATGGATGAATAATTCCTGCATTGCAGGGGGTTGGACTAGCTGACCCTTCTGGTCCCTTCCAACTCTACAATTCTATGGTTGGTCCTCCCACTTGCTCCACTGGGCAGGACCAATCAGATTTGGATGTGACCAACTGAGTGGGGAGCAGCCCCTCGCTATCAGTTCCTTTACCTTCCTGCCTTTGGGGAAAGCCCAGAAAGCAGAGAATCTATGCACCTTGGTAGAGGTGGCAGCGTTCATATAACTGCCTTAGCAGTTTTCACTTCCCACAGAGCTGGCACAAAACAAGTTCTGATGGCCATCTATCATGGATGGTATTATTTGCCTGTTAGTGAGGCATTTCCAAGATATATGTACAAGGAGGCATTATCTGTGTGGTACATGGGGCCCAAACTCTGTGGGGTATGTAGATAGTATCTGAACCACCGTCTTTTCCAGATTTTTTTTTGCAAAGGGCTCTTGCATATTTATTTGGGAAGCATTTTTCATAACATTGGGATTGACTGCTGTGAAGTCACTTCTCATCTAAATTCTCTTATCTTTATAAGTACCCTGAGCAGGGCCTCCTTGCATTATCTCACTGGAAGTTGTATTAATTAACTAACTGTGTTTATATGCTGTCAAATAACAAAGTGGTTTACACAAAATACACTTAAAATGGCAATCACTATATTAAAATACCCCTATGATCTGTAAAACAATGTAAAAGTGTCTAACTCCAAAAAGCAGAGAATAAAATCAGTAACAAAAGTTAAGCTACACTAGCAATACTGTACAGTAACTAAATTTTAAAATAAAAAATCTGAGAAAATAAAAATAAAATTTGTACCCTGTCCAAAATAGCATAGAAGGGCCAGCCACTTTCCTCTGGGTCCCCCACCTTCCAAAATCTGTTTCAGAGCATTGGAGATCCCTCCAGAGCAGAAGGGAAGGTGGTCTGAGATACTGCAAAAAGGGAAATTGCCAAAAATTGCCTCTTCTCCTCTCTTCCACTGGTGGTGGTTTCCATTAGATTAGAGACTCTTCTGTGAGTGGAAGGACACAATTGGATTCAACTCTAAGACTTTAAAATAGGCCACCCAGAGCTGAAAAGACCACAACAAAGTTGCCTGTTGAGCCTCTCTTTGGAGAGCATTACAAAGTTGATGTATCACTACCAAAAATGCTCTGTTTCCAGTAGCCACCCTCTCCATCTTACCTAGAGAAGCCATTCTGAATTGGAACTCGAGGTCCAGATAGCTTCATGTAGGAAATGATGATACTTCAGGTACTCTGACCTAGTGATGTTAAAATCTCGAGAATAATCTTTTGCAGAATATTCCCAAGAATATTCTTGATTAATGAGAATATTAGAGAAATTTCATTTAAAATAGGAGACTATTTATTTTAATGCATTGAAAATCATATAATTTTAATGCATTGAAAATTATATAATTAGTTAATATACGTGTTTATTCATGGGTAAACTTGTTCAGATGGCAACCAAAAACTGTACAGATACTTTTATTCAATGGGGCAATGCAGTGAATTCACATTCTTTGATTTTTTTTGCACCAAACTTGAAATTGAAAATTCAGCGTGAATGACTCATGTTAATCACTAAGCCTGTCACTAACCATATATTTACCATCAACTTTGAATTCTAATTATGTTGTGTATGTATGAAATGTATCCTTTAAAGTAAAAGGAATATAAAAAAAACCCTCAGGTCTGCTACATGAGTACGTTCTTTAATAAGCTTATCCAAATGGTACAGTATTTTCAGTGCAACACAAATAAAATCAATATAAACTTTAAAATAAATGCTACATATGTCAGCTTTTCTGCTCTGTCCACAGTAAGCCCATTCCTTTTTGCTGTTACACATAATTGTATAGGCCTGGGTACTTTAAGTGTGTAAAGCATTAAAGCTTTCCGTAAAAAAAAAATCACACTGTATGGCCAAGGGTATAGAATTGCTAAGAGTAACGACCCACCCAAATAGGGGGAAAGGCAATTACATATAGTTGAAATACATATAAATTCAAATGTTCATCAGATTAAATGAATCACATTTTTAAAACTAAAACAAACACACATTTTCTGTAGCTCACATTTCAGAACTGCCACTGGTGAATGACACAATGCCCAGTAATGCAACTGGATCCAAAAAATCATTATTCATTACTTACACTGGCAATATCACAGCTTGACTTATTACGGTATTTACTCGATTTTTTAAATGTGGGTTGCAAAACTGGTTCTTACATTAGAATTTACAGTTTGGAGAATATTCTCTGGAGAATTCTGTAGCATAGAATGCATATGCATTTTCACGTAATAGTAAACCATGGATGAGTACAACATAGGAATGTCTTAATGAGCCTGAGTTGCATGCTCCACACTCTTCACGCACAGTTGCAAGGAGGTCTTTAGCAGAGTTAGTTTTAAATTTACACAATTTCAGCTTAAAGTTACATTCAGCCAGGAGATTCCTATTTGAAACAATCTCTGCTGAGTTCAATAAGCCAACTTTGAACCATTGGTTGTGAACTTGTTTTGTTAAATTAGTCAGACTCTTAAAAATAAAAACCTCTGCTAAAGCTGTCCTCCTAAGTGTATGCAGAAGGATGGAGTAGTGGGGAGCCTGCAGCACTTTGCTCAAGCATGTCTTATATAGCACTGAACCATGCTTTAGCATTACATATAAATGCAACCAGTGACATGGAGCCCCCAGTTTACATTTCTCCATAGCTGTCTTCAGCAGCTAGGGTAGATTTTAGATTAGGGGTGGAAAGCCTCAGGCCTGGAGGCTAAATACCCCCTCCAAGTCTTTCTGTCTGGTCCTCAGGACTCTATCCAGACCACATCCCTACCTGACCTTTTTACACACCTCCTTTGAGTGTTTTGTGCCTGGCTGAAATGCTTGCTTGATCTCTGATAATGGCTTGCTTGCCTGAATGGAAGACAGAGGGTCTGTGTATAGCCCTACTCTACAAGGGTAAAAGTGACATTCATTGCTCTATTCACTTTTACCTCTGGCCCCACCCACCCTTAACATGTGGAGGATTGCCAAGAAGGAACCGTGGCCCTCAGACTAAAAAATGTTGCCCATTTCTGCTTTAAGATAGTTTAAAACAAGTTGGTTGGTCCTTGGGTTAAGTACTTAATTCGTTCCGGAGGTCCGTTCTTAACCTGAAACTCTTCTTAACCTGAAGCACCACTTTAGCTAATGGGGCCTCCTGCTGCTGCCACTCCACCGGAGCATTCTTCTGTCCTCCTTGCCACAATCTCTTTAGCACCAGCTGTCATAGCTTCCACTTATTACTTTGCAGCTCTTTTCTGTGTGCGTGTGTATACATATGTCTGTATGTACAGGCAGAGTACAATAGTGTTTTTTTGCAGTTGAGTGCTGCTTTGCAGGTTTTAATTCCATGTGGTAAGGGTTGAACCAGTTGACCCTTGGGTCCCTTCCAACTCAAAGATTCTATTATTCTTTGGCCAGCTTCCTTTTTTCATTGCTTTCTGTTCTCATCCTGAAGCAAAGTTCTTAACCTGAAGCACTATTTCTGGGTTAGCAGAGTCTGTAACCTGAAGCGTATGTAACCTGAAGCATATGTAACCCAAGATACCACTGTACTTTATTGTCACCAGTTTTGTGCGTGAGTAGGTGAGGTATTGGGAGCTCAGAGCCGCAGCGTATGAACGCGCCGCCATCTTGGAACTTCAGGTCCTGGTGAAAAGGTGACAGTACATTATTTCAGGCCCCCATGTTTCTTCTGTCCTCCTTGCCACAATCTCTTTAGCACCAGCTGTCATAGCTTCCACTTATTACTTTGCAGCTCTTTTCTGTGTGCGTGTGTATACATATGTCTGTATGTACAGGCAGAGTACAATAGCGTTTTTTTGCAGTTGAGTGCTGCTTTGCAGGTTTTAATTCCATGTGGTAAGGGTTGAACCAGTTGACCCTTGGGTCCCTTCCAACTCTAAGATTCTATTATTCTCTGGCCAGCTTCCTTTTTTCATTGCTTTCCAAACAGAGAACTATTAGCTATTGTTGTTTCCTACCCCTAAAACTCTTGAGGTTTGCTTCAGCTCTGAATGCTCAGCAATTGTAAGACACAAAGTATAGCTGTTTTCTGCCCTCAAAGCGGGATTTGTTTTGTTTTGTAGGCATCTGATCTACCAAGCAAGGCTCTTTACAGTTGCAACGAAAGAGAAGGGAGAAGTTCAAGAGCAACCCCCTACAGCTATTCAAAGCAAGCAGACACAACATTTTGACTGGGCCTTGAATAAACTGGATGAATCTATCAGAAGAACTGGGCGCATTACTAAAAACCTTCTATTAAGAATATTTCATGATGTGTGCAGAACAGGTAAAGTGTTACTATTTTGCTTAACATTATATTTAACTAACATCAAGTTTTTGCTTAACAACATGGTTTTGCCTTACGTTTTGTTAAAATCCTTGGCAATTATTAATACATACTGTCTTTAAAATGCTTCAAAAATAGTTGTAGCATTTTTTATTTACATTATTTCTAGCAGTTGGGTGGCTGCACTACTAAATTGAGCTCTGTTTACTCGGGTTACAGATGTAATAATAATAATAATAATAATAATAATAATAATAATAATAATAATAATAATTTATTATTTATACCCCGCCCATCTGGCTGGGCTTCCCCAGCCACTCTGGGCGGCTTCCGAAAAAATATTAAAATACTGTGATACATCAAACATTAAAAGCTTCCCTAAACAGGGCTGCCTTCAGATGTCTTCTAAAAGTCTGGTAGTTGTTTTTCTCTTTGACATCTGGTGGGAGGGCGTTTGTGAAATTTGTGAAAATTGATTAGTTGCAGGGCACAAACATTTTAACAGTATTCCTTTTTTAACTAGCATTGACAGCAAGGACAAAATTTCATGTGACATGTTTATATAAGAGTACTTAACCTGGGTGCTTTTATTTTGGAAAAAAGCAGCCACAGGTCTCCAGTCTGAAATGTGCTCCTGATCTGGATTGGGGACCCCATGCTGGCTTTCTGCTTGCTCTTCTCCAAAATAAAAGCAGGTGGCTTATGCACATTTGTATAAACGTGGAAAAAGGCTCCATTGCTCAGTGGCAGAGCACATGCCTTGCAAGCAAAGATTCCTCCCTAAAATTTTGGAGAGCTGCTGCTGGTCGTTACTGACAATCATGAGGTAGGTGTACCCATAGGTCTGGTTTGGTATAAGTCAAGCTCGCTCCCTGCCTTCATGAAGCCCTATTATAATCCTTCTCTTGTGCCTTAGCAGGGTCCATTTAACGACAAGCTCATCCTGCATTTTAAGCATTAGCATCCAGTGGATCAGCATGTTCCCTGCAGAAGTAGGAACAAAGAGCCAGCAGCAGGCCAGTAAGATGCCTACAGATGAATAGCCTCAGCTGTAATGGAATTGCCCTCCAAGATGCAGTTCCCTCTGCATCTAGAATGGCAATAGCACATGATCCGTGGAGATACCCTGCTCTCCATGAATATAGGGTTGCACCATTGTTCATCACTCACTTTGCTTATACTGACCTCAAACCAACTCCGTAGCAGGTGTGGTTGAAGCTTGCTGTGCCACCGCACTCCCATTGTCACTTAACGAGAGGGAGGGGGCAGGGCTGCACCACTGCTCTGGTGGGAGCCCCAGATTGATTCTGCCCATCCACCTGCCCAGCCCTAATCTTGCCACTTCACTGTCCCATAAGCTACAGTGAAGTTGCTGGAGGGTGACAGAGTCTCACCACCCCACCAGATTTCCTGCTCCTAAAACACAGGCAACAATTTGCACGTAAAGAACAGCAGGCCTAAGTGGGGCTGCGCAGGCTGTGCGTAACAAAAGGTGTATCCAGTCACGGTGTGGCCTGTGGTTGTGGTACAGATACATGTGTGACAGCTACACAAATGGATGGCCATTTCAGTGCATAGATCTCCCTTACTTGATCAGGTCAAGCAACTCTTGGAGTGTACATTGCTTGTTTTCTTAGCTCTTTTAAGACATAAACAGTGGAAAAAGAAAAATTAACAGGGTCAATATAAGTGGATATTAGCTACATTGGATCCAACCAAGTTTCTAAACCATAGCAGAGCTTTCTGTACCCAAAGTGTACATAGCTGTGGCTTGTTTATCAGGGTACCTACAGTGCACCATTCCTGGGGGTTGAAAAACCAAGTGTATGGGATTACATTTCTACAGTGTGAGTTGAAATAATGGACATAAAAGCTGGGCTTGTGGTTTTCCAGTGTCACATCTTGCTAAGAAGCAGCAATATCAGTGTCCTTTTAAAAGGGGAATATCCCTTTCCTTTTCCTTGTCTGTAGGATCACTCTGTATTTTACTATTTTAACATGGGACTAATTCCTACATAGGAAAAGACATACACAGTATTTTAAGTGCAGCATGAGTTTCCACAGACTGAGCAGCTTGTGCAGGTATCTGTTGCCCTAGCCACTGCTGCTTAAAGATGTTCAGGTGTGACACAGAAGTCTGTTTCTTAATCTGGCAAACCTTATTTTGGTTGAGATTTCATCTGCATGTTACAGATCTTAAGAAAACCAACATTACATTTTGGAGACATTTTTCCTGTTGTGCTAACCCTAATTGTAATCATCCATCCACTTATTTGGTTGCCACAACTCCAGTTGTTGATGGACCATTTGGTGACTGGTTTTTGCCCCAAATTATCTATGAATTGCAGAGAACTCAGAAGGGGGGACATAAGATCTTCCTAGGCTTTTTCTAATAGCAGAATTGGCAAGAGCATTGGGTAAGAGCAGGCTTCCTCAAACTCGGCCCTCCAGATGTTTTTTCAGACTATAGTTCCCATCGTCCCTGACCACTGGTCCTGCTAGCTAGGGTTCATGGGAGTTGTAGGCCAAAAACATCTGGAGGGCTGAGTTTGAGGAAGCCTGGGTGAGAGTCTTCTCTCACACCTTATTCCTTGGTTTGGCAAATCTCTTCTCTTATCTCATGCTTTGGAAAACAAAAGAGCCTTCATTGCTGCTTCTCCTTTCCCCAGCTTCTAGTGTGAGACGAGATAAATTTCTTTGCAAGGATTGGGTGGCCAGTGGCAACTAGAAATGATGGCTAATAGCTAAGCGAAGCGAAAAGTTATATACTGCTTTGCATCAAATGTTATGGAGCCCAATTTATTCTTCTTGCACATGTATTCAGTCAGCAGATAATAGTGAGCTACTCTTTTGAGGTTACAGGCTGATTAGGCAGTATGTATAGAAAGTGTATTATTTCCTAACGTAAAGCTTTCATTGGAGAAAACTTTTTAGAAGTTCCTGAGCAGTTCCCTGTAAAAGTGGGATCAGTAGCTTGTTTCTTTCTAAATTGAAATAAAGAACATGGGTGTTATTTCAGTTGTTTAGCTTACATGAAAGGAGCACTGATTCCCCCCGCCCCCCGCTGTGCTCCCAGTGAAGAGCAGAAGCTCAGTATATATATTCTGCATAAACAGAGATCAACTTAAATCATTAATTTATGTGATTATTGTCATTTCTGCACTGCTTATTGCATCACTTCATTCTGGCAGTTAGGTTGCTTAAAACACATTTTTTGGGTCACCTTCTCTTCTGTTCTCAAATCTGATGCATAATTTGGCTTTCTTTGGGGTGCTATTTGTGAGCATTTTTAGAAGAACTGTTTCAAAAAATAATTCCTGAGAAATGTGACACTGTGCACTCATGTGTTACTAAATCCTTCATAAATATGCTACAAACATATTGAGTTGTTCCAGGAACGAGTGTGTGCATGTACACATTGGCACTTGCATTCTACAAACTATAGGCAAAACAGGCGCAGCTGCATATATATGGCACTAGAGCACACTTTATGTATGTATATATGCAGTGGCCATACTATCAGAATTTTGGTTTTAAGCTGACTTTTTGCCTGCACATATTTGCACTGCAGTACTAGTTGCTCCATTTAAAGTATACCATCTGGGACGTTTACTGTAAGTCAAACTCTTCAACAATAGTTTGAGACACATCAGAAAACATGGTGGCTAACACCCTACATTAGTCATAACCCTTTGAAATTAATGGACGTGGCTAACTTAGGTACATTAATTTTGGAGGGTCTATTCTGAGTAAAACTTGGATACAACCCAATGCCTCTACTTTTACTATCCTTGAAAATATATCAAAAATTAAAATAAAACAATTGTCCAGTAGCACCTTAGAGACCAACTAAGTTTGTTCTTGGTATAAGCTTTCATGTGCTGGTATCTGAAGAAGTGTGCATGCACATGAAAGCTTATACCAAGAACAAACTTAGTTGGGCTCTAAGGTGCTACTGGACATTATATATGTGTGTGTGTGTGTGTGTGTGTGTGTATGTATTTTGGCTGCATCAGACCAACATGGCTACCTACCTGTATCCTAGAAAATGTTACTAAATGCATGCATGTTCAAATACTTTCCCAGGTGGTATGTTCTAAATTAAATTGAACTGGGTAGCGAGCCCCATTGAACACTGGGGCTTATGTCTGACTAGATACACCATAGGATTGAGTTCTTAATTCCCCCATCTTGCAAAGTTTGACCTGCATCTCCTTTTCTGTTGTCAGATGTCACGGAACAGTGTGGATATGCTTTTCTAAACTTTTCAAAGCTATGCGTAGTCCCCCCCGCCCCTTAATAGATTTTATTGCCTTTATGCCTTCTAGGTTACGTAGTGATTGTTCATGTTGCAGTTTCATGTATCTTGTTCTGATTTAGGATACCCAAGTAGTAACCAGGCCCTACTGTTGTTGAGAACCTGTGGTTCATTATTGCCTGAGCATCATCCAGCTGAAAGAACAGAACTTGCCCATACCATATGGACCCAGTTGAAAGGACTAGGTATTCTTTTTCTTAAATAAGTCGTATGAATGTTATTTTAGCATGTGCTTTATTTTTTTCTGGTGTAAAAATTAATGGAATTAAAATACTGTTAGATACTAAATATGTAGCTGACATTCTTTAAATACTTGCACATACAACTCTTGGAAATCTGTTTTTAGATTCCAAGAGCTATACTGACATCTAGAGGTGTTAATAATAAAACCATGCTTTGTTTTTGTGCAATGAAGTCAGTTAATTTGTCGCTTAACATTTTTGAGAGATAGACTTTAGTTTAATATTGCTACTTTTTGCATTGCTAAACAATTATCCAGAATTCTGTTCAATATCCCAATTGCTCCCACTGGTAATAGTTCTTAGAACTTTGGTTTGTGAGTAGATATTAAATAGTGGTTGTGTTAAATACCAGACCTGGCTTAAATATAATGTCAAACAGTAGTTGGATGCTACCTGAACAATATTTAGGCTTACATAGACCTTCCCCCACCATGGCTTGGATTTCCTTTCTTAATACACGTAGCTGCAAACCATAGTCACAAATGGGAGTACAGAAGGAGGGTTGAGAATATTATGTCTGAACTGGCCTTAATAATATCCATACTTCCTCAGTGTAATGAACAGGTTGTAGACTTAAGGTGCTGTGTTGCAAAACATGTATTAAATGTTTGTTTCAGGCGTTGCATTACAAAGGTACACTCTGTTTAGTGGACTTTGAAATATAGCTTCACGCGCTTTCAGAAATTGTGTGTTCTTATCTATGCCTAAATTTGTTGCTATGATAGTAGCTGCATTGAATTATTTTATTGTATTGAACTTCTTAATGTACTGAATCTTAATTTTTCTTTATAATCTCTTGTCAAGGTGTTGTGTATGATGTAAGCCATTACAATGCTTTGCTAAAGGTCTACCTTCAGAATGGGCACACATTCTCTCCAACTGAATTCTTAACAAAAATGGAAGAAGCTAATGTTCAGCCCAATCGAGTATGTACTTCTTTCATAAAGGCTTTTTTTTTTTTTTTGCCAACTTTTAACTCACCACCATTCATTAAATAGCAAGTCTTATTTTCGTCATCTTTTTTTGCAGGTCACTTACCAGCGGCTGATTGCTGCCTATTGCAGCAAGGGTGATATTGATGGTGCTAGGTAAGGGTTTGCATAAATGGGCCTAAATATTTCACAGCTAAAATGCATCTTACAGCATAATCCTTTACATGTTTACCCAGAAGTCTCATTGAGTTCAGTGCATTTACTCCTGGATAAGTATGTATAGCAGGGGTGGGGAATCACTGGCTTTTAGGCATTATTAGCCGGGGAGGGGCCCAGGGTCTCCCCATTTGATCTGCCTGACCATTTTGTCCAAGCTCTGCCCACCTGCCAATCATCTGATACCTGATATGATGTCAGTATGGACAAGTAAAAAGGCAACTGGGCTAGAGAGGCTTTTGAAGGGCTGCCGATCAGCTCATTCTTGGGACTTCAAAGCCCCATATCACCTGATGTCATAGTGACATTAGGTGATTGAGAAGTGAGCAGTCCTACTTGCCTGTAAGATTTGGGCCACGGGGAGTAAGGAAGGCAAAGATTTGGCTAGATCCAGTTCTCCACCACGATTTCAGTGTTGATATTTTTAAACATGAAATAAAATTTAACAAAGAAACAAATTTCACTGATTGAATAATGAACGTCCATTGAAAAATATAAAAGGGATAACTTTATCCAAAGAAATGACACTTGGCTATTGTTATTTTCAAACAAGCCAGCTGAATATTGTGACTGGCTTGTTGAAACTAACCATAGTTAATGATCACCACAGTTTTGGTTCTGAACAATGGCTAGTGTGCAACATTATTCATGTGAATGCAGCCATTGTATGCAAGTGAAGAATTGGAATTTGTATAACCTGAAAGGAACAAGGTACAAGAAAAAATACCTAGCCAGTGGAGAAAGCATGGATGTGTTTTTATGCTGCACAGTACTAATTTAATCAGGAATTTCCTTTTTAGGTTAAAAAAGGAATATATAACATAAGATAGGGTTAGGAGCAATGAACATACACTGTTTTTCCAGAATATGTTTTAAAATATTGGGTTAATTGTCTCTTTGTCTTTAAAATGGTAATCTCACGGTCTTAGCTAACTCAGTATTACAAGACTTAAATGATACCTTATTTTGTTTTACTTCAGCATATAGTCTTCAGTATAAAGTACATTTGTTTTACTTGCATTTTCCAAAGAAAAACATAGCTGACTTAGTTCTTCATCTTGCAGCAAGATTCTTGGTTTTATGAAAAGCAAGGAGCTCCCAATCACAGAGTCTGTATTCAGCGCACTTGTGACTGGCCATGCGAGATCCGGGTAATTTATAGTTCTTACTCTTCTCCTGCTTAAATTGCTACTTTCTCTTGAGTTAAGTGAATGCATTTTCTAATTTTTGAATTGTTACAAATAGTTACACCCTTCATATCAGCCCCAGGTACCTGACAGAGATCTTATGTGTGCATAATGTGTTCAGGGATCTCTTGAATATAAAAAGCCGCCCCCAACCAGGTGACTGTTTGCATGGGACAATTTCAAAATTTGTAACCTTGACTGGTTTTCTGATGCATATGCTTAAGAGCCAAACTACATGTAAAAAATGAACTTAAGTGTATCTCATTAAATTGCATGAAAATTTTTAGACTTTCACATAGCAGCTGAAAGGGGGTGGAAGTGGCAGGTACAGCCCCTTTGGTCCTACTTGCCCCCTTCCTTCATACAAGCAACGAAACAAGGCAGGAAGCCACAACTTATTTTGTACAGACTGGGAAATTGTGCAGGATTTGGAAGCCATATGATCTATTGCTTCATATTTTGCCTTTTTTAGAAACCAATAGCCATAGCTTCCCAGTTCCCAGGAAGCTCTGGTTAACTGCAGATTACCAGTTTTGCCACTTCAAGAAGGGGAGTAGAGAACAATGGATCAATGGGGTTGTATTATTAAGCCAAAATTTGATTGTGCTAATGTAGCCACGCAGGTGAGCCAGCCTTGATGAATTTTCCCCTTCCACTGATGATCCTTATTGGGACTTGCCAGAGATGGCAGATGTTCTGTCTGTTCCTGTCCTATATTTCATTCATTACTTTTCCCACAGCTGTTTGATTGAATAAAGAACTCATTGTTGAGAAATTGTGACACCCCCCTCAATAGGCTCAAGTCTTAATACCAACCACAACCAGTTTATAACATTGTATTTGCCACTGTATTTAAAAAAATATTTTTTAAAAAACACTTCACAGGGATATGGAGAATGCTGAAAATATCCTTTCTGTGATGAGAGATGCTGGCATTGAACCTGGTCCAGACACATACGTTGCACTATTGAATGCATACGCTGAGAAAGGTGACATGAGCAAAATTGAAGAGGTAATACACACCGTCTGCAAAGGTGCAGCTCTGTCCAGAAAAGATTTTATAATAGCCATCACTTTTCATTCATGCCTTTTCCCAAATGGCTAGTAGCTAATTCTATAGTAAGGGTAATACAGTGGTACCTCAGGTTACATATGCTTCAGGTTACAGACTCTGCTCACCCAGAAATAGTACCTCGGGTTAAGAACTTTGCTTCAGGATGAGAACAGAAATCGTGTTCCGGTGGCGTGGCGGCAGCAGGAGGCCCCATTAGCTAAAGTGGTTCTTCAGGTTAAGAACAGTTTCAGGTTAAGAACGGACCTCCAGAACAAATTAAGTACTTAACCCGAGGTACCACTTTATGTTGAAATTGTGCAGCAACTGGTATTCTTTGGTAAGCAGAGAAGGTAGTGGCATACTCAAAGTTGCCTAGTCAATTTGTGTGTTTGCATACACTGAGTAATTCTGTTAATTGTCCCCTATGTAAATGAGCCCCACTTAGTATCTACAAGAAATCAAGAATATAGCATGTTTGGTGAAGCACATCTTTTGAAGACAACAGGCGTTTTCAGTTGAACAAATTTTATGTGATTGACCAGTTTGTTGTTACTTTTTCTGCTTTTATATTTTTCTGGTGCTTGTCATTTTACATTTGCTGCCCACATCTGTTTTCTATGTGAGTTAGTGGTATATATTTTTACAAAATATTTTTTTAAAAGAAAATCGAAAGAGTTCCACAACTGACACACTTGGGCATTTCATTACACCACTTTTTAGTAACCACACCCTACCGGCAGTGGAATCCCAAAAACTGTGGAGATCTACCTATACATAATACTTTGGTGTGTCTGTCTTTTGACACCTGTGGATCATCTAAGATATCCAAACATTAATTGAGATCAGTGTTGGAAAAAGACAGTTGTGCTGAAGATGTGAGTTGGATTATACTCATCATGGGATAAAAACTGTTGTTTATTAGCCAGGGCTTCAATGCAGTTAAACTGAACACCTTGACAGTTTAAACCTCTTTCTCTCCACCTGCAATGGTTTTAATGATGACTACAATGCTTTCAATCTAAAAGGTCTTAAGTTTAGCAGAACTGTGCTTTCTGCTGTTTTTCTTAAACCACAAAAATCAATACTCTGCAGTCTTTACTACAAGGTCGTATATTTCAGAACTAACGCTGATACTTAATGGCTTTTTCTCTAGAGTGGTCCCTTAACATTCAGAGACACAATTGTGTCATGTGTAACACGACACACAGTTTCATTTGGCTGATTAATGCCTGGAATCTCCTGAATTTGGAAAATCAGTCTTGAGAATGAATGCAATGCTACTGGAGCATACTTGCACATTGAAAAGACAGTTCCAGCACAATATTTTGCTTCCACTGAATGGTTTTTGGAATCATTTTGCAGATATTGGCATAGTATATTTTCAACTATCCCATAAGATAGATCCATCCTTGATCTTTTGGGCATTTTGTTATGACTGAACAACTTAACGTACAACACATCCACAGAAGTCAATCCAGATGCCCTCTTTGTGGAACTGCCATAGGTCAGTGGCAGAACATTTGCTTCACATGCAGAAAGTTCCAGACTCAATGCCCGCCATCTCCACTGAGCCACTGCTAGGCATTGTAGACAGTACTGAGCTAAGTACAAGACAGCTTCCTGCGTTCTTTCCATGTAGATGCAAAGTGTTACATTGTGGCAATAAAACTGATAGTAATAAAAAAGATTAATACAGATCAATATTTATATCTATATTTAGTTTCCTATTACATTGTTTCTCCTTGCCCTTGCAGATCCTGGGCAGCATTGAAAAAAGTGATGCCTACCTTTTAGACAAGGACTTAATGGACATCATTTTTACTCTTGCCAAGGCTGGACATCCTCAGCATGTACAAAACATTTTGGAGAAGATGAGATATGATAGGGGATACGTTCCAGGTAATATTTTTGAAAGATGCCAACAAATCTGATTTGCTTATTGGCACTAGCCTTTACTCTTCAAAAAAGGAGATAAATGAAAATGCATGGTTATTTCTTATTTAGTTAACCAATGCATTCATTTGGGTAGCTCATGGTAGTAGCTGTGGAAGAGAGATGTACATAAAATGTCTCTCTCAAATAGAATTGTAAAATGATACATAGTATTTTTATAATCATGTCTAATTGGTGGTTATTCTGACTTGACTTTACACAGTCCTGGTGATATTAATCTAGACTTAGCTCAGTTGATTAAAGCATGGAACTTCTTTACAAATTGGTAGTTCTCACTATGGCACATGAGCAGAAATAGTTAAAGATTACATGGATATAGCTACTGACTTTAAAAATGGCTACAAGCATCCTTACTCATTGAGCAGTGAAAGCCAGAAGTAGCACTGAGTGATAAACTTGTAGATCTGTAGAGTAGTTATTCTTGGGAACTTTAGTTAATTTCAGTGGTGTTTATACATGGCTTCTTCTAGAGTTGTGTTGAAATATATCCACAGTGCTTGGTAAGTAGCACACTGTAAACTGATAATTATCAATACATTGATAAGCACAGTTATTGGCCATAATGCCTTTATAACTGGACCATAATGTTTGCTTTGCTTAGTATGCTGTCATTTTCCATATAATGTGTAAATTGAGTGCTTAAAAATAAATAGTGTACTACTTCTGCACATTCATGTATTGGTCCCCCCCCCCCATGACTCTTCTTAATCGTATTTGGTTTCTCTCTACCCGCCCCCCGTGCTGTACTTAACTACCTAGATGCAATGAATCTATGTCTGAGTTTACTAACACACGGCTTAGAAGATACAGCTTTTCAAGTACTGAAGACATTCCCTTCAGGGTTGTCAGATTCCCAGAACGAAGGCAGCATAGACCGTGGCAACTTCTTCTTACGGCATTGTGCAAATTTGAACATGGTAAGTGAAGTCCTACAAAGGACCCTTAAAGCAGGGGAGGGAGACCCTTTGACATATTGCTGGACTCCAGCTCTTGTAACACCTGACCTTTGGCCATGCTGTTGGGGACTGATGGGAGTTGGAGTCCAGCAGCTTCTGGGGGTTCATATTTTCATCACCCCTGCTTTAAATCAATACTTTTTTCTTAAGCAAACTGATCACTCACAAAGTCTGCTCCTCTCCCTTTTTCAAAGCTGTATGCTTTTTCTCATATGTCTCTCCCCATTCCACCCTACGAATCCTACTCTGATATCCACATCTTTACCCAGAAGCAAGAAGTGCTTTCCCTTGTCTTCATACATGGCCTTTGTTCCACTTTGTATTCCTGGTCAAGTTCCCCAGCTGGAATTGGTCAGTTCCTCCTTGCAAGTAAGCCCGCCCCTCCCTGTTGATCACTGTCTTCCTTGTGTTGCCTTTGCCACCCTTATTATTGCCTTGCTTCCTCATTGCTGGCATGCGGTTACATGAGCGACTCTGCTACTCTGATCGCTGCTGGGTTAGTATGTGTTGGATACATGGATAAATTCATAAACATAAGAACTTCAGAAGATCAGACTAAAGGCCTATCTAGACCAGCACCTTGTCTCCCACGGTGGCCAACAAGGTGCCCAAGGGAAACCCACAAGCCGTATGTGAACGCAGTAGTGTGTTGGCCTTCCCAGTCAAAGCCAGCACTCTCTTTGTTTCTCAATAATATTTGAAGTACAGTGGACCCCCTAGTTATGTACCACTCTGGATACATAACTTTCGGGTTACGAACGCGGCAAATCTGGAAGTGTATATTTCCGGTTTTCGCCGCAAGTGCGTGCGCAGAAGCACTCAATCGCGCTGTGCACGTGTTCAGAAGCAGCACCTCTGCCTACGGACTTTTCGGGCTGCGGACGGACCCCTGGAACAAATTTAATTCGTATCCGGAGGGTCCACTGTACTCATTCACTTAACTGTGCTGAATAATGCCAGTTGAACAGTGAAATTCTTAAACCTTCCATTTCCTTACAGCCAGTGGCTAAACTGAAACAGTTCTGCAGTGACATGAAAGAAAACGGCATTCACTCTGCTCCCCTGCAGATGACTCTGTTGTGTGCGTTGGAGTTAAAGAAAACCGGTACTTTTTCTTATTGCTTGCCTCAGTTAATTTTTTTTACTACTTAACCCTGTTACAACCCCATTTATTGACTCTTTGACTTTCTTGATCTTTTCAGCTTTGGCTATTGATCTAATGAAGGCCATCAAAGAAGAAGGCGAACCTGTCAGACCTCACTACTTTTGGCCATTGCTGGTTCACCACCAGAAAGAGAAAAATGTTCAAGGTTAGCATTTTAAAAATCAAACCTTAGTTTACTGTGCATGTGAACTTGTAACACGCAGCCCTGTACCCCAAATGGGTTTGTGCACGAGAAACAGAATAATGTTGCAGTACAGGCAGCCCTGCTAAGGCACTATTGTCCTATTGGTGTGGTGATGTACACTGCAACAGTTTCTTTGTCATTACTTTTTCCAGCCTTGTTTTTTTTGTTGTTATGCCGCTGGTAACCATCTTAAATTTAGAACTCTTCAAGGAGTTGTGAGTGTTTTAGCTTGACTGTAGCAAAAGTATTTGGTTTGTTACTATTTCCTTAGCTGTTTCTCTCTTAATATATCTTCTGCTCACCAAAATCTAAGGAAGCTTTTAAAAGTCGGGTTACATTGTGGAACCCTTGTTTTAAAGATAGAGAAATGATTTTTTATTTTATTTTTTGGGACAAGCTTTCCTCATTCCTATGCAGTGATAAGTTAAATGTGAGCTTAGTTACAATAATGAAAGCACAAAAACCTCCATTGTTGAATGATCATGACCTGACAGCACACTGATTGAAGGACTGAAATGTTCAATCTTTGGGATTCTTAAGTAGGTTTAAGCATTTAGCACACACTTTCCCCTGTTACACATGGGGATGTCTATAGGATATGAATAAGAATTGAACAAATATTAAATTTTAAAGTACAATATCTAATTCTTTGGTTTGCATTATTGGTAATTCAGAAAGAGTGGTCTGATAAAAAGATGCTTTTAACAGAAGTACTTTCCCCTTGGGGAAATTAAAAACTGTCTTTTTCATCTTATCTCACAGTATAATGTGCTTTAGAATGAGATGCAGAGTTGTTAGTGTGACATTGGGTGACAAACAAAATGCACAAACAAAAAAAAAGTGCTTTTAGCAGGCAGTTTGTATTGCAATTTTATTTTAAATATACAGTCGCATCCCAGTTTAGAAGAAATGCTGTAACAAGTATTCCCTAATTGTTTCTGGCTATAAAAGTGTGTCAAGCCTTTTAGAAAAACCTTTATAAAACAATATTCTGTTCTTGTTAACTCTTTAGCTCCCTGAAGGCACTTAAAAGTACTGGGCAAATTGCTCCCCAGCATAGCATTTGAATCCTAGCATGTTGCAAATACATTGTAAAAACTCAGAGTTTCAGCATAGGCTTAAGTTCTCTTCCATCCACAAATAAATGGGTGAAAAGCTATGCATGCATGTGGCCATATTCATCCGGTAAAATATTTTATTGCACAATTTGCTCTGCTTTTATGAAGTGGTCAGAAGGTGTAACAGTTGATGGTTACGGCAAATGAGAAGTGAGGTTTGTGACATCAAATGATACTGAATCTTCACTTCAGAAGTCTAGCAGTGCCACAAACACCTAAGAAGCATCAGTTTAAAAACAGCAGCAAGGAGAAATGTGTAGGCGTCTTTGGCCACATAAAGGAAAATCTTTTCTAAGTTTTTACTTCAGCACTTTAAGAAGCTCTGGCTGCATGTACCAGTCTCCCTTTACATTGTGCTATCTTCAGCATGAAGTTATCAGTGTGAATGCTCTTTTCTTCAGATAGGTTCAATGCATATTCTTTCTTACGTATTGCTATGTTCATGATGCAGTTTTAACTGTAAGAGATCACAGGAATTGGAAGAATCAAATTGAAAACTGATGCATCTGGGGAGAAGAGCGCAATATAAATAAATGTTATTTCATAAAGATAGAGGAAAAAAGTAATGCTGCATTAAGATTTCACTTGATGGTGTCTAGTAAGTGGGCAGACTTTCAGTGTATTATGTAAACAAAATGTTATTTGAGAGGCTAGTTTTTGGTAGTTCATATGCAGTTCTATTTTGGATTTCAAGGATGAAGCAGATATTATATATTGTGGTGAACTTCCTTAAAAACTCTTAACAGCAGTGACATGTGTTTAATCTACAGACTTCCCTAGAATTTTCTGCCATTTTTGTTTTTACATGAATACCTTAGAAGCATGGTGTTGAGAGCTTGCCAAAACAACGCTCCACATAGCTTTGTACCCTATCGCCGATAGAAACTAGTTGCTAATAGTTTGGAATTAGCTGTTTGTTTTCAGCTTCTAAGACATCTTCAATTTCAGCAAGATCCTAAACTTTGATTACCAAGGTAATCAGTTTCTTGCACATGAATGTTTCTTTTGTACCAATGGATTCAGATGAATTGAGAGACTTACACCTTTTGAGACTTGGTGCTGAAATACCTACTCAGCCATAAACTTACTGAACCAGTTTGCATTAACTGCAAAAGGATGATTGGTCTTACCTGAAGTGTAGATTTGATAGGTTCTGGGAACTATCTCTCTGATCTTCTTTGTAAAGAAGTAGAAATGAAGTACTGTTGAAGGAAAAAATACTTAGGTGACAGAGAGAGCTGGGAGAAAATTACCTGAACCGTCAGGCAGGAAGGGAAAAAGCTGAAGGGGATGGCACCTGCCTCCCAGAGTTCTTTGCTCTCCTGCCTCTATCACATGATGAGGGTTATAACCCAACCCATTCGGGTCCTCAGTAACCATAACAAATCCATAGTTCAGCTGTCCTTATGCACATTACCTTCCTCCCTGACTTCCTTCTCTGGACAACTATAGTTTGTCATTACATCTGAATTGGCAAGCTGTGGTTTGAACTTCTTCTCTGTACTAGAATTGGAAACCACAGTTTGATGTGAGTTGCCTATTCTGGTTTGCAGGGAAAGTGAAGAATCATAACTGGAAAGAGGAGGGGAAGCTCAGAAACCATGTGCATGGCATCTCCTTGACCCTGTTACTAGACCTCATTCCTAGATTTTGAGCTGTCAACCTGATATAAATAATGACAGTGTGCTATGAAGGTGTTGTGAGGACAGAAAGATTAAAGATGATAATGCATATGCAAATTAAGGTAGTGATTAAACCATTTACATTATTGTTAATCGCATCTCCTCAAAGAGAATTGCACAGAAAAGTCAGTCACATGTTGTGCCATGAGTTTCTCCCACATTTCAGGGAAGCTTATGCAGAATAAATTTCTGGCGGGCATGCTTCTTTGGTCTGTTGCATTTGTGCATTGCATTTCTTGGGAAGAATCCGTGCAAAGTCTGTTTGCACATGCTGGTTATGCAAAATGGTCAGTGTGTTTGTAATGGACATGCTTTCTATAGTAGATTGCTACATCCCACAAGGTAAGAAGCTTCTTTCTTTCCAGTCAGTCAAGAAAATCCAGAAACCAGTTATGGACATCATTTGTAAACGTTTGCAAATTTAGTAAAGACATGAGGGATGTGAAGTTCGCAAGCAATCATCTCTGCCAGTGGTATAAATTCCAGACATCTCTGAAGGTGTGACACCCCTTTCTCTAGTGGCACTAATGGCATAAGGGATATTCCTGAACTTGCTGGACTCACTGACAGATACTGCTATATCCTCATTCACTGGTTAAAGCAAAATTCCAGATCCACTGCCAAAGTATTTCAGCCCCAGCAGCATTCCTTCATTATATATCAACACATGTTCAAATACATGTGAGAATATCAGTAGATGCATTCTGTCTCTCTGTTTTCTGATCATTGTTGACACAGATTTGACTAAGACCGTGCTAGAGCTATCCTGGCTTATTCATGATGCTAAGAATGTTTTTGTGTGTGTGCGTGCTTTTTAATCGTAAGATATTCACAGGTCATTGCAGTCACTGTTGTATTTGAAGTGGATTGCCCATTCTACACATTTAGCCCGTGTCAAAAAGTGTTCTGCAGTCGGAAAGCTAGCAAAGCAGGGTGTGGGCTAGGACAAAACCTTCCTCCTTATATGCTAGTTGGTTACTCTTGGTGAATGGGACAGCAATAAAAAAAGAAGAAGAAATAGTTTGCCTGTATCTTTGTAGGGTACAGACCACACTGCTACCTTATTCTGCTGCTTAAATTGACAAAGCTCAGATTATGTAGAATGAAGTGATAGAATATCAGATTGTACTGTGTTATGAATGTCTCTACCTGCTACAAAGAAGATGAGCTCATCAGAGAGGAAGAATTTTGTGTAGTCTTTCCCCTGATATACTAGTTTATTATATTCAGGCATCTTCTATCTGGGGAAACATTCAAAACTGTCACCTGACTTCTTTACCTGCAGTATGCTGCTAAAGAGGCAGTACTATCTATATTGGATAAACTAACCTAGATATGACCAATAAACAGCAAGTATGTTTACTGATTCAAATTTGCACTGGCCACCTGCCTTTTAATTGATTAATGCATTTATTAAATTTTCATTTAGCAAAGCCTCAATATGGGTGTGTTTTGTGATATTAACTCAGTTTGCACATGCCGGTAAGCCATGATTTACGGCAGCATACAGTAACAAGCTACCATAAGGCTTGCGTTAGAAGGAGGACTTTGGCAGAATTCGTTTTCACTCTTCATGAAAGCTGGGCTGTCTTTGCATACAAACCAGAGACTGTAGTTTAAACAAGCCAGATTTATAACCCATAGTTTGAACCGCTTTGTGGTCTTTCTACAAGCAAGTGGTATATAAAGTTTATGAAATAATAAATAAATAATAAATAAGTTTGTTTGTCGGGAAAGTAACTAGGGTTTGTTTTAAGCCACAACCTGTGATTCATACAGAATGCTGCCAAAGTTCTCCTCCCTGCTATACAGCTGGAAGAGAGTAAAAGCCCCAAGAGCCCATAGCAGCTCTTTTCTGCTTGAGCTTACAACACTAAACTATGGTTTAGTGTTACATGTGAATGCAGCCACTCATTGAATGATAAGGTAGCAAAATGTAGTATGCCCTTTACTCTCAGACTCCTGATTTAAACCAGCCCCGTCAGTTAATCAGATAGTTCAGTAGTGTGCACTGGTTTAAAGCCCTGAGCCTTAAAAATGGGAATCTGTTGCAAGTGCAAATGGATGGCCAAAGTGTTAAAAGAGAAAACTATCCCTGCAAGCATATATTTAGAACAAGTACGTAATTCCATTATGTGTGCACATTTTGATAGGCACTCCCATCTTCCTTGGGTGCTTTATCCAATATCCCCTTAAAACGCCTCTCCCCATACAAAGCATTAATAGTATCCTAAATTCTAATCCTCATTACAACCCTTGCATCTGCTCCAAAATAAAACCAGCAAGGATAGGGTTGTAACAGATATGAATTTGGGGTATGGAAGGCCATAAGCATTTTTTGCTTGATTGCGTAGAGATTTGAACCCACATCTCCTGGCTGTTATGGGCCTAATTTATTGTAGCAGTTATTTTAAAAGCAAACAGATGTTATGGATAACGTGCATCTAAACACTTTTCTCAAAGTATAGAAGTGCTGATGAAATGCAGTTTCAGCTGAGTTTTCGTTACCGTTTTTTGACATCTTATAAATATAAAGCATAAGCTTGCTGTCAGATTTTGAAGTGTATTGAGCAAAATTATATTGTAATTAATTCTTTCTGGATACATTTGCCGGTTCTTGGCCAAAATCAGTCCGTCTTCTGTTTTAAGGCAAACTTGAGCAAATGATGCGACTTTAATTTAGTGTGACTTGTTGGCATGTATTTTTAAGTGCTCAAAGGGAATTCACATTTGATTATTTGCACCGTAGTGCACTGCATAAAATATTCATGGAAGTGTCACTTTTCCATAGGTGGCACTCCAGGGCAAAGACAGGGACTTCAGGAAACTTTAGAATTTTTTATAGTAACAAATATGTGAGGCAACTTGGAAAAAGGAGAAAAAAGCATATGCTACTTGAATCTGGTATCCTGCAGCATCTGACAAATCATTTTTATGCTTACAAAAATCCCAGTACCTGTATAGGTTCTGACATGAATTCTGGAGTTGGTTAGCTAGACATGATGTAATAAAAGGCAGCATTATGTTTTAAAAGGCAAGAACTTAGCCATAGTGTCTTTGTGGTAACCTTTAAATGCCAGATGAAAGACTTTTACATTTCCTTTTTAATAGTTAAATTAATTAAATGGATTAACCAGGGGTTGGTTTTACAAAACAAAACAAAACAAAACACCCACCATGCATTCTATAATGCATGCCAATAAATGTGAAACTTTTGCTGAATGTGTTCCTGTTACCACTTCCCTTTCTTCAGATCCATTTTGAAAACCCAACTTTTCCATAAGGTTGTTGTCTTAACACAGGGGTCAGTCGTGGGCCGGTCCACTGTCCCTCACACCTTGTGGGGGGCCGGACTATGTTTTGAAGGGAAAAAAGGAACGAATTCCTATGCCCCACAAATAACCCAGAGATGCATTTTAAATAAAAGGACACAGTGTACTCATGTAAAAAACACACTGATTCCTGGACCATCCGCGGGCCAGATTGAGAAGGCGATTCGGCCTCATCCGGCTCCTGGGCCTTAGGTTGCCTACCCCTGTCTTAACACCTAAACACTTAAATCCTTGTTCCCCACTGTAACCAAGTTTAAATTTGCTAACTTTTTCTTCCTTGCTACAGTGTGTTGGGAAGGGAGATCTGGCCAGAACAGTGTCCCTTTCTGTTTGCCCACCCATCCCAGTTTAGGCCATTCTGTTGCCATCAGTGGAAGCGTTATTTCCCCCAGCTGCCTTCCACCAAACAGCCTAAACATGCCCCCCTCGCGTCTCCCCGAGAACAACCTAAAATGTCGTGCTTAGGTGATGTATAAATGGAGTTCACAGGTTTTTTAAATGAAGCAAAGATAGAAGTTTACTAAAAAGTCAAAAGAGTTAGTTCTTTGGGAAATGACTTTACCTAGGCTGGTTTTATGTTACTTTCCATATGCTACCAGTGGAGCAAAAATGCAGTGAAAAATAAGTAGGTTTACAAATACAATAAAGCAGGGCTGCCCAACAGGTCGATTGCAACCTACTGGTCGATCACGGGATGTCCCTGGTCGTTCCTGGCTGATCTCTGAACCCCCATCAAAATGCACCCCTCCCAAAAAAAGGTCATAAACTTTGATTCCCTAAAAAAAGCTCAATACTGTGAGTAGAGTAGATCGCAGACTCTTGGAAGTTGGACGCCCCTGCAATAAAGCAATCTCTCCTCTAGTAGACAATTCCCAGATTTGAAAACTGCCCTAGTGTGTGCTTGTATACAGCAATCCACTTTGAATCTCCAAGTTTCTGGCAGAAAACAGTGTGGAGCTGTATGACTCACACGCCCTGAAATCAACAAGGTTCAAGGCAGTTTTGGGATTTTAAATCTCCACTTCAGGCAGGCAGGCTGCATGTGATCCTTCTTACCTTCAATGGCTTCCCATCTTCTGACTTGATCCTGGACCAATCAGGGTTAGCTAGCCGATTCCTTAATCCACAAGCAAACGTACATGCATTGCATTCATATTTGTAGCTAATTGTGGTGATCACACAATATTGATCCGCTTCCCTCCAGCAACAGTGTCTAATAACAGGAGCATTTCCCAGACACAAACACACCACTCACTTTCTCTACCCAAGTGCATTCCTCTGTCACTCTCACAGACAACTCCTACCCAAACCTTCTACCCAAACCTTCTCTCATCACAAACATACATATTCAGGAAAGCCAACAGCTCCTTATAGCTAGTGGACAAGAAAAAACCCTGTGAACACCTGTATAGCTCAGTCAGTAGAGCACGAGACTCTTAATCTCAGGGTTGTGGGTTTGAGCCGCATATTGGGGAAAAGATTCTTGTACTGCAGGGGTTGGATTCAGGGGTGGCCAACTCCCAAGAGACTGCAGTTTACTCACAGAGTTAAAAGCTGGGAGTGATCTACCCCATTTTGGGGGGTTCAGGTCAAAGCTTTTTTTATAGGGGAGCCATAGTTGTTAAGCTTCTTTGTGGGGAGCCAGTGGTCTACCACAGATGTCCAGTGATCTACCGGTACCTGTTGGATGTGCCTGGGTTAGACGATTCCCATGGTCTCTTCCAACCCTACAGTTCTGTGATTCTTACAGGGCAATGCTCACTGCTCCTTGCTCCATCACACCCCCACGGACATTCAGAAACACCCCTTCAATGGGTCAAAGCAGGCTGCCACAACCAGCTGCTCATTGCAGGTGGGCCACAAATGGTTGAGTAAACAGAGTGATAAAAACCCATTCAGTGGGGTGAAGCAAGTGCCCACTATCAGCCCCTTGTGACCAGTGGGTGTCAAGCAGCTGAGCAAATGGGGTGATGCTGCTCCTTCTCACCCCTAGAAAAGCCCCTTGAATTGGGGCAGTGTTAGTGCCTGCCACCAGCAGCAGCAGCAAATGAGCAAAGGCGAGGGGGGAAGCCATTCCTACTGCTGAAACACCCTTCCAATATGTACTTGCCCGCTCAGAAGGTCTGAAACCTGTATTGTGATCTGAACTTCATACTAGTTTCAGACGATGAATTGAAATATCTCCCAGCCCTACCCCTAACATCCTCTCCCTCTATCTATTCCCAAATCTGCTGTGGAGAGTTCTACAGTCCTCCAGGGCAGATGTTGGGGCATGTGAGGGGCTGTAGGTGGAGAGGTTCCATTGGAGAAGCGGAGCTCTGATCTGATCACACATGGACATATTGAATATGGCCCAAAGTTTCTAGGTAGCTGAAATTCAGCATCTGGTTCAGCATCTGTTTTCCCTCCCTCCCTTCAGGTACAATTGAAGTCCTCAAAGCAATGCATGAAATGCAGCTAGAGCCTGATATAGAAACATATTCCAACTACGTTTTGACAAATTTTGATGATATCAGCTCTGTGCGCCATCTGCTGCAGGTGAGTTAAGTAGTTGGCTTATTACTTTATATCCCAGTGATGTTAACTTACCAGGTTTCATTTTACCTTTGTGGTGATCTGATGCTGTACTAGCCCTAGAAGCATGCCTCCTAAATTAACCTTTTAAACCTTATCTTTAATGCATTTTCCATATTTTTCCAGAAAGCTGCTTTGAGGCATTAAGGGGGGGGGGCTCATTTTTACATCAGTATAATTTTAAGCCATTCATTTAAATCACATTTCTAATTTTTAAATCTTTATGCATCTCAAATGGTTGCTGTAATAACTAAAAGCTATTGGCTTGCAACTAAATACACATTCTGTTGTCTTAGACAATATCCAACTAACTCTGTCAGCAGCAGGATTTATGCTTGTACAGTGGAATGCCCTCTCCTCTGCCTGTACGCACCCCATACCCTCTCCAGATCTGCTCCAGAAGGTTGAGGGAAACCTAGAACAGATTTAAGGGTACACAGAGTGAGGAGATTCTGTTGTGCAAGCTTAATACATATATATCTTAGAAATATTTGCAACCTTCTATTAGGAAGGCCGGGGACGCGGGTGGCGCTGTGGTCTAAACCTCTGAGCCTCTTGGACTTGCCGATCAGAAGGTTGGCGGTTCTAATCCCCGTGACGGGGTGAGCTTCCGTTGCTCGGTCCCAGCTCCTTCCAACCTAGCAGTTCAAAAAGTGCAAGTAGATTAATAGGTACCGCTCCGGCGGGAAGGGAAATGGCATTTCTGTGTGCTGCTCTGGTTTCGGTGTTCCATTGTGCCAGAAGTGGCTTAGTCATGCTGGCCTCATGACCTGGAAAAACTGTCTGTGGACAAACGCCGGCTTCCTCAGCCTGTAAAGTGAGATGAGCACCGCAACCCCAGAGTTGTTTGTGACTGGACTTAACTGTTGGGGGTCCTTTCCTTTTCCCTTTTTATTAGGAAGGCCAGTGCCAACCTTCCATTCAGAAGAAGAAGAAAAAACAAACAAGATGAATTTTAACAGGGAGAAATGTAAAGTATTGCACTTGGGCAAAAAAAATGAGAGGCACAAATACAAGATGGGTGACACCTGGCTTGAGAGCAGTACATGTGAAAAGGATCTAGGAGTCTTGGTTGACCACAAACTTGACATGAGCCAACAGTGTGACGCGGCAGCTAAAAAAGCCAATGCAATTCTGGGCTGCATCAATAGGAGTATAGCATCTAGATTAAGGGAAGTAATAGTGCCACTGTATTCTGCTCTGGTCAGACCTCACCTGGAGTACTGTGTCCAGTTCTGGGCACCACAGTTCAAGAAGGACACTGAGAAACTGGAACGCGTCCAGAGGAGGGCAACCAAAATGGTCAAAGGCCTGGAAACGATGCCTTATGAGGAACGGCTAAGGGAGCTGGGCATGTTTAGCCTGGAGAAGAGGAGGTTAAGGGGTGATATGATAGCCATGTTCAAATATATAAAAGGATGTCACATAGAGGAGGGAGAAAGGTTGTTTTCTGCTGCTCCAGAGAAGCAGACACGGAGCAATGGTTCCAAACTACAAGAAAAAAGATTCCACCTAAACATTAGGAAGAACTTCCTGACAGTAAGAGCTGTTCGACAGTGGAATTTGCTGCCAAGGAGTGTGGTGGAGTCTCCTTCTTTGGAGGTCTTTAAGCAGAGGCTTGACAACCATATGTCAGGAGTGCTCTGATGGTGTTTCCTGCTTGGCAGGGGGTTGGACTCGATGGCCCTTGTGGTCTCTTCCAACTCTATGATTCTGTGATAATTCTAAGAGGATGGGGCTTGTCTAAGGTTGATTGCTGAATTCATACCAAAGTTCAAATTTTATGCTGGGGGTCTTAACCACTGTGCTCTCCCAATTGTTACTGCATTTCGTCTCTGTATTATATTCTTTCCATAGGAAGCAAAATGTCCTATTGATAGTAAATCACTCTCTGCAGCAGAAATCAGATACACAGCAGCCACTGGGAGACTGGAGGATGTTTTAGCTTTATGTAAGTATCCTTGATGTTGTAATTTTTATTTGTACAGTCGTTGTCTGTTGAAGCTAGACATAAGAATGAAAAACTTATTTTTTTATTTTTGAAAAAAGTCTCCTTGATAGTGTAAATAAAATTTACTTCACCACTTCCCTAGACTTGGAGTTCTAGTGTAGCTTGCCTCTTTATAAATACAGAATTCATGATTAAAACATGCACAAAATAAATCCATAAATTCGCATTGGTTTCCAAACTTCTTTAGCTTGAGGGTTGTGTTCTATCTTGGCCAACCTCCTGGGGGTTGCATGCAAGCAGTGGTGTAGCCACCCCACACTCTCCCATCTATAGGGTGCAGTAGCAGCGGATGACAGGCTGGGGTTGCAGTGGCATTCATTGTTGCTGAGTATTGGAACAGAGCAGTGGAAGAGCAAGGCTGCAGTGTGTTTGGTGCCGGCAGGAGTGCTGGATGGGCTCTGCCAGTGCCCCTGCAGCTCCCGTCTCCTTCCCCCCTCCATCTTGGTATGCAGCAGTGACTGGAGAAGCAGAGGTCAGGTATGCCTGACCCCACAGTTCGCTGCTGACAGAGTGGACACACAACCCTCCTCAGTGGTCAGCTGGGTGGGTGGGTGGGTGCTATTTTCCCCTCCCTGTTCATTAGTCGCTCTGATTAGCATTGGAGCAGACAATTTGCATTGCCAGGTGCCAGACTAGGTGAGGTGGTTCAAATTTCTCCACCAATGCTCACCAACAAATGATCAGTGATCTCACCTCTTCCCTCATGTGGCTATCTATTGATGGGATGGGGAAACAAAGAATGATGGTCTTAGGCACTTTTCCTAGGTAACCAGAGACGTCAAAGCTCACAATAGTGCTCATAAGTGAGATTCTGATACGCTGCACAACTTCCAAGTGTGGAGCATGATGATCTTGGGATCACTGTCCATCTCCTTTACTTTCCCTATGTGTGTTTATCAATGTTTTTCTTCCTCCACCCCACTCCAACTTAAACTGCTACAACATCCAAAGAGTCATCAGTGCATACTTGTCTTTAGTAGCTTCAAGACTCATAACGCTCCTGAAATGCTGCTTTGTACATTAAACCATTGAATCTGTATACCAGGAGTCAGCAAACGTTTTAGCAGGGGGCGAGTCCACTGTCCCTCAGACCGGGGGGGGGGGGGTGGACTATATTTTGGAGGGGGAGAATGAACAAATTCCTATGCCAAACAAATAAACCAGAAATGCATTTTAAATAAAAGCACACAGTCTACTCATGTAAAAACACCAGGCAGGCCTCACAAATAACCCAGAGATGCATTTAAAATAAAAGGACTCATTTAACTCATGTAAAAACATACTGATTCCTGGATCACCCATGGGCCAGATTTAGAAGGCAATTAGGCCGGATCTGGCCCCCGGGCCTTAGTTTGCCTACCTGTGCTGTATACTGATAGTCTTACCAGAAAGGGTTTAATGTTAATAGATCAAATTAAAGCTTCCTTTTGTGGTGCAGCTGGTTAAGAGGAAGGCAACCTGTTAAAGCAGACTGCTACCAAGGGCTATTGATTGCAGCTTCCAGGTTTCTATAATGCTTCTTACTTCGCCAAACCTTTATTAGGCATTACAAATATAGGCCATCATAGAACACACACACACACACACACACACACACACAAATATACAAATAAACAGGATTTTCATTGGAGTCAAAGTTCTATAATGCACAGATTCCCAAAACTGGCAAGATGAAAACGATGAAGCATCAGTTAAGGAATCTGGGCGCATTAGACAATGTGCACAAGGGTGCCTGTTCTCCCTTTCTCAACTGCCCCATTCCACTTCATTGTCATCTATTTTTCATTTTTTCCCCTCTCAGATTTGTTTGTTGCTAAGGAAACCAGCTTGCCGGCTGGCAGCAGCAGCAGCAGCAGTTGAGCATACAGAGCTGCACCGTGTTGTTGTTTTTTGAAACAAACAAAAACTTTTTAAACACAAGATTGCTTTCTCATTTATTTATTTCTATATTTAAATAACAAACAACATGAGCGATCACAACAAAGAAGCAGGGAAGTTCTTCAGTGTAAGGCCCAGTTGGTCTAGGGCAGAGCTTTCCAAACTTTCATGTTGGTGATACACTTTTTAGACATGCACCATTTCACAACACAATGATTCAGTTTTACGAGCAAACCAGAGGTTAAAGTAACCCGTTTCCAGCTCTGGGAGGAGCGTGGGGAGCATGTGTGCGACACACCTACACACTGCAGCTGACACACTAACGTGTCGCGACGCACAGTTTGGAAAGCTCTGGTCTAGGGACTGAATTTGGATTCTCCTACGCTGCTTGTCTGGAAGCTGGCATGGAAGAAGTAATGCGTTCTGCTGGAGTGCATGCATTTGAAAGACAGATGGGCACTCATGTTTCAACTACTAGAAATTCTGCATAGCTGTTGATTTTTAGAGCTGTTCAATGTCCATGTTCTTCCTCCGTCAGCTGTCTGCTGTCCCAACTCCCCTCCACACATACCAGCTTCGGTGTTTCATTCCTGGCTTGAATTAAGCCAACTCCTCCTGCCCCTAGTGCTGCATAGCAGTCTCTGTTGTCACACATAGCCGAGACTTATGAAATTTAGCTTCCCAGATACATTACTGAGAGCTAATGAGTGTTATGGATTATTCTTGATATTACTGTTTTATCTTTTGTAATCCGCTTTGGTTTTTTTAAAATACGTGTAAATTGTATGAGATAAATAAATGTATATCACTTGGTGGGGAATGATTCAACAGGGACTGCTGCTCTAAGTTAGTATGCACAGAGATGAATATGCAGTAACTGCATTCCCTAATAATTGACCAAAACTCCAAAAAGCACTGTAATTCCAGGGTATTGTATATCTTTCTCTTTCTAGCCAGTAAAGAAAGACCTCTCTGTGTTTAAAACTTGAAATTATTGGAAGATCATGCATTCGTGTGCCAAGATGATCTTACTAAACAGATTCTCTTTAAATAAAATGTCTTTTGATACCGATGGCTTAATCAATCCTTTTTGGAGAAGCAAGGTTCAAGACGTTCTAAGGATTTTCATTTATTCTGCAGTGTCTTCTCCAAATATGCCACCCATAGATCAAGTGCAATTCAGAGGCAGTCTAATCTTTGGATTCAGAAGGTAAGAGTTTTCACTGCCACCTTTGTACCTTTGATGCTCTTGGTCCTTAATCCCAGGATGGTATTTTGGGCAGTTGCCTTAAGAAAAAGGGGGTGAGGAATGAAAGCATATTTTTGCCCATAAGCTAAAAAGCCAGTTAGGAGCTGGATAGGAGTATATCTGTGGCTGTAAGAATCAGTGCAGGCCTATCATCTCTCTTAAGGTTTAAAGAGCCAGAATGAACCCTACTTCCCACTCTTATGAGTGACATGGGTGGGAAACTTTCAATCTATGCAATCACTGGCTATAGCATAATTATTTTTTTGGTTCTGTGAATCGAAAGCTTAATTAGTGATTATGTAATTGTAATAATTATAATTTATATAGTGCATTCAGTTTTCAAAGTGTTTGGTGCATGTTGTTGCCATAATAATAGCAACATTATTATCTACTGGAACAGTATTATCTACTGAAAGTAGCTGGGTATGATAATCTCAGATGAAGCACCAAGGCTGTGCTTGCCTAAGGGTACCCAATGAAATGGCGGAATTCAGTATAGCGCTAATAATCTTTTTTTCTCCCCATGCGGGCTGTTCAGGGGTTTCTCCCAGTCCTCCAGGGCGGATTTAAGGGAGTAAAGGAGGGGAAGCCCCATTGCCCTAGTGGGGGTCATTGCTGTGCTTATTGCAATTATTTGTATGGTTTTAATATATTTTATGTACATAGTTGTACTTATAACAATGTTCAGTTGTTTTTTAATATGTTTTTCTATGTTTTTAGTGGTTCTCATTTTAATATATAAGCTGCCTTGAGTCCCATCAGGGAAAAGGCGGGGTATAAATAAATTGTTGATGTTGCTGCTGCTGCTGTTGTTGACGACAAGGCAGGGTATAAATAAATTGTTGTTGCTCAGTTTTTACTTAATCCATCCTCAAAGTAGGTGTTATGTTATTTTGACAAAGCCCAGCTTCATGATTCACAGTCATGTGTTGTCAGGCTATGTTGTTGGACTGTTGCTATATCAGAGCGCAAGTTATTCCACATGCTAAACAACAACACCCTAAATTGTCTTCTCATCATGCTAGTTCAGTATGTAAAAGGAGATTTTTGAAAATAATGGGAAGCAATTGTTGACTATAGCATTAGAAATGCATTTTGTGCTATTTGGTTTGTTCATTTCTGAAATTTCTTTCTCTTGCCAAAGTTAGCAGATTTAGATATTATGGTACCTTTTATAGGGTAACTCCATCTGTTTTCAGGGCCTAAAAATGTGTTCACTATGATTGGTGAAGTATTTGGCCAATACTTGAAATCCTGATCAGACCAGTTGTACCTTTCTGTGGTCCTTGAGGTATTATTGAACTATAGTTTGAATCATCCCAGACTGCTGGACAGGCTGTAGCTGATGGAAGTTGGAGTTCAGCAACATCTGAAATGCCCTACCACTCCTTGAGATCAAAATGCTTTAGGTTATACCAGCCCCTCCCCCCCCCCGGTCATATCTATATCTATTATGTTTTCAGATCATCATGCATAAACAATCCAGTTTGGAATCTGTATTGAATAAAGGAGTGGGACAGGAAGAAAAAGGGGGAAATTCTGAAAAGCACAATATTTCCTGAAACCCCCTTTCTGATGGAGAGAAATCAGCTGTTTTGTTGAACAATGCCTTGAAATGTTAAATAAGCACAGCAACCATAGACTGCTTTAGGTTTTTAAAATAGGTCCATTAAAATTTCAGACCTTGCGTACGTGTTACAGTGACATAGGGCTTTTTCGAGACACCTCCCCATTCCAAGAATAATCTTGGAAGAGTTTTGAGAGATGTTTCGTAAATTCAGAACGTCACAACTCAGAGGGATAAACATTGGAGAAGTGACAAGTACAGCTAGCCATGCACATATGAAAGTGTCTGCTTCCTTGGGTGCTTGCATAACTCTTTACCTCTGGCAGTTCAGAGTGTATTCCTGTGCTCATTGGCCACCATCAGAGTGCAGTACCCAAGCCATATGCTTGTTTTTCTTGAAAGAGAACCTCCATCCTAGCCTCTTTATGTGTTCCCGGAGAACAACAGGGCATTTCTGCTACTGAAATCCTGTTTGGTTCACCCTCCAAGGAGGTGGGAGGTGAAGAGGAAAACAGTGCAAGTACTAGTCTTCTGGTCAGTTGCTCATGAAGTAATTCAGCATAACCCTCAAGGAAAGGGAACTTTGGGTAGGATGGCTGTAACTTTCAAAGTAAAATATTAGTAAAACCTCTGTTAGCATAAGCCATGATTTGCCATTCTGGTTTGCTAACCAGTCTGCTATTCATTCAGGAATTATGTCTAGCTATAGTCGAGTGTAGTTAATTATGGTTTGGTGAGCGTACTCACCCTTTGAAAGGCGAACGTTGGTGACAGTTCATGGTTGTCAGGCTCCCACCTCAAAACACACCAGCAGCAACTCTTACTTGAAAGTATGTGGTGGTTTTTGGAGCTTCTATCATTATTGAGTATCAATCAATTTATTGTGTATAGCCAAAGGCTTGTACAATGTACAGCAGAGGGCAAGAGCCCTCTTGAAAGTAAGGAAAATATATTTATTCAGGCTAATAGCAGTACAGGCTTAGCAGCACAAGCACAAGGTCCAAAAGTAAAGAGCCCAAGGCCTGTGAGCAAAACCAGAGGCTTATAACTCAACAGAAGCTTTGAATATGTCTCTCTACAGCTAACATGCCCCGCCCCCCCAGCCAAGCATTTAAAGACAAGGTAGGGTGAGCTCATTCATGGGACTCTCTCACCCCTGAGTCTGCTGCATTCACACACATGCTAAAAACCCACTTGTCCAGCTGGGAAAACTTGCCGGAGCAAAAATGTCTTCAGCTGTGCAGACTGTGGGTGCCTGTCATATGGACAGGAATGCCACCCTACAGTAGAGACTTCTTTACTCTACTCCATTACCAATAAATAATGCAAGGTGAAAGGTCTGGCAGATTAAGCCAGGATGGGTACACATGTCAGTGAATCTGCCCGTTTCTTTATAATCAAGGAAAAGCTGAATTAGTTTTGTTGTTGTTTAGTCGTTTAGTCGTGTCCGACTCTTCGTGACCCCATGGACCAGAGCACGCCAGGCACTCCTGTCTTCCACTGCCTCCCACAGTTTAGTCAAACTCATGCTGGTAGCTTCAAGAACACTGTCCAACCATCTTGTCCTCTGTCGTCCTCTTCTCCTTGAGCCCTCCATCTTTCCCAACATCAGGGTCTTTTCCAGGGAGTCTTCTCTTCTCATGAGGTGGCCAAAGTATTGGAGCCTCAGCTTCACGATCTGTCCTTCCAGTGAGCACTCAGGGCTGATTTCCTTAAGAATGGATAGGTTTGATCTTCTTGCAGTCCATGGGACTCTCAAGAGTCTCCTCCAGCACCATAATTCAAAAGCATCAATTCTTCCGCGATCAGCCTTCTTTATGGTCCAGTTCTCACTTCCATACATCACTACTGGGAAAACCATAGCTTTAACTAGACGGACCTTTGTCGGCAAGGTGATGTCTCTGCTTTTTAAGATGCTGTCTAGGTTTGTCATTGCTTTTCTCCCAAGAAGCAGGCGTCTTTTAATTTCGTGACTGCTGTCACCATCTGCAGTGATCATGGAACCCAAGAAAGTAAAATCTCTCACTGCCTCCATTTCTTCCCCTTCTATTTGCCAGGAGGTGATGGGACAAGTGGCCATGATCTTAGTTTTTTTGATGTTGAGCTTCAGACCATATTTTGCGCTCTCCTCTTTCACCCTCATTAAAAGGTTCTTTAATTCCTCCTCCCTTTCTGCCATCAAAGTTGTGTCATCTGCATATCTGAGGTTGTTGATATTTCTTCCAGCAATCTTAATTCTGGCTTGGGATTCATCCAGCCCAGCCTTTCGCATGATGAATTCTGCATATAAGTTAAATAAGCAGGGAGACAATATACAGCATTGCTGTACTCCTTTCCCAATTTTGAACCAATCAGTTTGTTTTACCCACAGCCAAATCAACACCCAATTCAGTATCAGTTATAAGTTAGGAATTAGAGTGCGATATGGATGGATGTCCCATTAGTAGACAAAAAGCACAAAGCACAGTTAATTTGTAGAGTTCATTACCAGAAGAGTGTCACACGTGCTCTATAGTTGTAATTCCTTGTCAGTATTATTATCCCCATATTGCAGATGGGGGAACTCAAGTTGCAAGAGAGGGGTCTGCCTAAGGCCACATGGCAGAGACCAGAGTTGAACGGGGAAGTTCTTGGTCATAGCTGAGTCTCATTGATGGCCACTAGGCTGGATGGTGCTTAAAGGGTCAGGCAGATTCATGGAGAACAGGTCTAGTAGCACCTGAACATAAGAATAATCCTGCTGTTGTTCGATATGTTTGTTAACTGAAATTAAAAATAAATAAAAATATTAAATAAAGGAAAAAAGAAAAGCCCTGCTGAACCAAACCAAAGATCCATCTATGTTCACACAGTGGCCAACCAAATGCCTTTTGGGAAGCCCATCTGACACCAATACAACTTTTTTATGTTTTAAGTATATCTCTTGATATTGATGGCTGGATATTGTCAGCAGAATGAGGTGTGGAGGCAGGACTCTTCCTGTTATGCCTTCAGGTGTCTGGTTGAACTTCAGTTGTCTGGTTGATCAGTGTTGGAAACTGAACATTCAACTACACAGGTTTTGTTCGGTCAACAAGGCAATTCGTACACTGATAAAGAGTTCATTCCAATAGGTGAATGCAAGTCATAATTTTAACCTACCCATTTCCAAGAACAGCTAGAATCCATCTGCATTTGCGGACTTCCAGGTTGGCGCCATTGCCGAATGGCGGACTCCCTCCGAGCTCCGGAGGGAGCCTGCTCGGCAGGGGTCGGGTCCTGACGCGCCGGCGACGCGGGGACCCTCAAAAACCATGGGCGCTGAAACCCATGGACTTGGTGACTCGGCGGGCACCGTTTGCGCCCACCCGACCCGCGAAGGAGCCTTTTTAAAGGCTACGGAGCGGGGGACGGGGGGTGGTGTGGTGCTATGAGTCCTCTGCTTCCCCTGCCGAGCGAAGCCGCATGCCATTCGACGGAGAGCGCTGACTTTCTCCATTGAAAATTTGGACTTAAAAGAACAACCCGTGAGTAATTGGAAAATCAGATTTAAAAGAAAAAAAATAATTTAAATTTGGAATGAGCGGGAGAGGTGCAAAAAGGAAGTCCGTCTCCCCCCTGTTGTAGAGGATTTAAAGCAAGGATTTGACAACTAAGATCGAGAGAAGGGTCTATTTTATACTGATAAAGTTATTAATTTCACGATGGAAAATTATAAGACTGTGCTGGAGGAGAAAAGTGGAACGTGTGAGCTAAAACGTAACCCCCCCCCCCCCGGGAACCGGGAGCGATCCGTGAGAGCGCCTGGCGAGGAGAAATAGAAGCTTTGACAGCTGTCAAAGGAGCTGTCAAAGTTGAAGAATAAAAAGAGAACTTTGTTACGAGGACTTTGCCGGTTATATTTGTTACAATTTGGATATAAATTGTTGAAAACAAGGGATAACAAGTTACTTTGACTTTTGGGTGTGATCTGGAAGGAAACTGAGTTACCATAATCCCTCTAGAGGGGCCTTGGGACACTACAAATATTGCTGTACACATGGAAGTGAATAGGACTTTTTATCTCCTGGGAAAACTGCAGAAATGGAACATTATTTTGTCTACAGAGGTCTCTACACTAAAGGAAACAATAGATCTATCTATTGAAGAATGGAAGGGACTTGACGTAAGGTTTTGTTCCTGAACAAACAAACCCTCTGTAGAGGAACTAGAAGCTTTTGGAATTAGAACATTTTTGCAGTGGAGCAGGAAAAGAAACCAGAGGAAAGTGAGGAAAGAGAACAACAAGAATTGGACAAAGCTGGAAGTGGGAACATTTGGCACATCCAGATTTAAAAGGTCTAAAGAAATAAAATTGGAGTTTTACTCTTAAATATAGAGATCTGGATGGAAAAAATGGACCTTCTTGAGATAGAGTCCTTCCAAGATTGGATGTTCGAAATTAAAGACGACCAAAAAGATGGCAAAGACTATTAAAAAGACGGCAAAGTGGCGTTGTGAGGGATTTCGGCCTAGATGTGGGATCTCCAGGACGACAGCAGACATTGATGGACATTGGGGAACGTAACCGGGAAAGGGGGGAGGAAAATTTGGAATCCAAAGGGTGTAAAATTATACTTTGTTCTTTATTTTTTATTTTATTCTGTTCTGCATATTAAAGAGGGGAACTCGTGGAAGGGAACAGGGGTCGATTTTAGGGGATTAAAAAAAATTTTTTTTTTAACATTGGGTTAATGATAATAAGCTTAAAATTTGGGGTAAGAACTTGCTGAATTTATTTGAAGGAATTGGAATACAAGAGGGGGTGGGGTGGGGAAGTCCTGGAAAGATGTTAATGAAAATAAGGTTTAAAAGTAAATGTTTTATTTTTTCTTTTTATTTTTTCTGTTATATTTGGAAACTCTCAATAAATATTATTTTTTTTAAAAAAAAGAATCCATCTGCATTTGCTTCCAGTGCACTGTCCCTAATCGAGGGCAGTGTGTTTAATCTGTAACTGTGGAGCAGCAATTTCACACTATGCTGTGAATATTACAGTATCATTCTGGTTATTTAAACTGGGAACAACTTCCTCCATTTTTCAGATGTATGTCCTGCTGGAATTTCTTGTTCAGAAAGTTTAGGATGCCAAACAATTAAGATTTTAAAATCAGCAGTCTTTAGCAAATCAAATATGTATCCTTGCATACCTCTTTTCTGCTTGTGTGGGAACATCTCATATATGGTGAAGTCTTGTCTCTTTTCTTCTCAAGGACTGTGTTTCATGAGATACTGTGACAGGTAGTATTTCACAAAACAGCCAAGAATGTTTTTTTTAAAAAAAGCAGATAAAAATGAAATTATGCAATCCTCTTTCAACCTGGCAGTCTGAAGAGGAGATATATGTTACAGTATCTCACTACTGTATTTTGGAGAGTACGAAGTGAAAGTAATTGTTGATATTAAATAATACATGTGTATGGCTTATTTAATTTGAAAATGCTGCCTGAATTTAGATATGCAGATAGGTTACAACCCTGAACCTTTAACAGTGGGGACAGTTGAAAACTGATTAATGCATTTACATTTAATGTGTGATAATGAGTTGAATGGTTAATAACACATTAACAGATTAATCATGCAGATTAATAAGTGCTTTCAGCATTACTTTTAAGGAAATGGACTAAGCGTGTTGGAAAGTACGTTTTTCATGTCACCAGCAAACACGAAAGCTAATACCTAGAACTAACTCAGTTGGTCTTTAAGGTGCTACTGGAAGGAATTTTTTTATTTTGTTTTGACCATGGCAGACCAACACGGCTACCTATCTGTAACTCCAAATTACTGTTGTGGTTAACCCTCTCAAAAATCATCTGAAGTAGATACCAGAAGGTCTGAGGAACCTTAATTTTCTGCTGAATGGACATTTACACTCGCATTGATGTTTTTGTTTCCAGGCTCCCCCATGTAAATACGAGCAAGAAACTGGTTGAAGCACATTGAAGCAAAGGATTCTTAACATAGCGCTCCTTTTCTGTGGCAATTTATATACCGCGTGAAATCATTTTTCGAAAATAAACCTGACAAAATGTGTAAATCATTAATTTATTTTTAATACCCTTCACCCAAACAAATCTGCATGTGCTTAGATGTACAATTTTCGCTTAAAGAATGGCTAAATTAAACAAATATTTCTGACCTTCGATTAATTATCCTCTGCTGCCCTCTACAGGTCCTTTGATGTAAATCTCTGGAGCAAGGTAAGACCGTGAAACTGAAATAAAGTAGAGCTGCTTTAAAATGCTTTGGGTACAGAATATTATGGAAGTATAAGTAACAGGAAGCTGCATGCTCACAGTCTTGACAGTAACTTATTTGGAGAGTGTTGTATCTTGTCCGGTGCATTTTAAATTTAGGGCATGATTCCATCTAAGCTAATTCTGTTTGAACTCAGTGGGGAGATTTAAGCACGTGCTTAACTCCAAACCACCTTCACTCCCCCATATCTAATTGAGTTAAGGCATGCTTGGCTTTGGATGAAGTTTGTTGCGGGGGGGGGGGGACTTGGTGGACAGAAACATGGACAGTGGTAACTTGGCAGGGACCTTCTGCTCAAAGAGGGTTGCATGCGAAGATCCCCAGTTGGGCTCTCTGCCTAAGTTACTTCTTGTGAATTTAATAATTATGTGCGAAAGAGATGAGGATTGGGGTGGGGAAGATGACTGAACCCATCAGGTCCTGTATACCTGAAGGAGCGTCTCCACCCCCATCATTCAGCCCAGACACTGAGATCCAGCACCGAGGGCCTTCTTGGTAGTGGCGCCCACCCTGTGGAACACCCTCCCTTCCGATGTGAAGGAAATAAGTAGCTATCCTATCTGTAAAGGACATCTGAAGGCAGCCCTGTTCAGGGAAGTTTTTAATATTTAATGCTGTATTGTTTTTAATACTTGATTGGGAGCTGCCCAGAGTGGCTGAGGGGACTCAGCCAGATGGGCGGGGTATACATAATAAATTATTATTATTATTATTATTATTATTATTATTATTATTAGTTAGGCTTGAGGGGAAAACCCAAAGCGCCTTATATCTGTGTATGTCACCAGTTTAAAATTCAGAGAATAAGCAGTATGGAAGTGAACCAAACAATTGAGGAAGTAATTTACAAAATAACAGAGGCTCCTTCTTGCATAACATTTTCTTACACCCTGTCTAAAGTTGGTGCGGAACCAGTGGCTCCTTGATGTTCCTGGACTACAGTTCCCATCAAGCCTAGCCAGCAGTAATTGTGGTCTGGCAGCTTTTAGAAGGCCGCAAGTTCCCTGAAAGATAATGAAGTGATAGGAAGATTGCACTAAAATGAGTTTTTGGATCAATGCTTAACTACCATGTTTCAGCAAAACACTACATGGGGCACAGCATAGCTTACTTGTTTTTCTTCTATTTATTGCTCTTGGATGTAGAAGTAGGATCTTGTTTTCCAAAAGAGCCTTTTCTTTCCGTCTTCTGCATCTTGACAATCTACATATTTCTGTTTAAATTTGAAATACCACCTGAGTTTTCTTGAAGTTTTGCAAATCAGGCTGCTAGTACAGCTCCAGATGTGGTGTTTGCTGAGGCAAAGTTTATACTAAGCTCAGAAGTGGGTCAGAGCTACAGAAAGAATGTTGTGCTCTCTGGTGCCCTTTGTGCTGGCAGAAGGCTTTTATCTAGGAGATTTCCATTGGGGTGGGGGGCTTTTACTAATTTAACCTCTGTCCCCCATGTGCCTCCAAAATCTGCTCCTGTGGGCAGGGGGACACACCCTTCAGGAGAACGTGGGAGGTGTTTTTAGGGAGCCAATTAATATTGGGGAAGAAACACAAATCATTCTGTTGCTTCACATGCCAAACTGTCAAATAAGTTAGCCGCAGGAAAATCAAATCAAAGTCTGAATGTAGTAACCACCTTCGGTTTTGCGTTCCAAGTATGTCATGCAGCCCTATTCCTGCTTACTTGGAGGTCAGTTTTACTTTTTTTTACTGCTTACTTCCCTGTAAATGTGTTTAAGATTGCAGACTTAGGGTTGCATCGAGTGTTGGTCTTACTCAGAGTAGACCCAGTTGAATGAATGGCCATGCCCAACTTAGATCCCTTAATTTCAGTGGGTTTACTCTTGAGTAAAGCTTAGCTGGCTATAACCCTTAATATATATATTTTTGCTTTGTTTAAAGAAGTGCTGGTGTGTCATCGGCATTAAGTACTATCTAAAAATGCAGATTTTTATTATTATTTACAAATATGTAAAAATGAAGTAACGCTACACTGTTGAGAAACTATAAAGACTCTTAATTTTAACACCTGAAAGTGACAATGCTTAATGTTTGCTTTAAGCAATACTTTCTATTGTGGGTTAAGACACTAGGAACAGAATCACTGAAATACTTTCTTTCCCCCCCTACTTCCAATATACATTTTGGTGTGCAGCATACATGCTGTTGGTGTTGATTTTAAATACCATATTTACACACACAAAAAGCCTTCCTTTTTAAAGAGTGAATTGCTATGATGTGGCATAGAATAATAGCTTAGTGGAGAGATGCTTTATTATTTGTAGAATTCAATTTCAGATACTATTTGCCCTTGCTTCTTCTACTCGGCTGCAATGTACGATTATTCTGTCTTACCAGATAACAGAACTCTTGTACAAGGATGGACGTTATTGCCAGACGCCTCCGGGACCAACTGGTAGAGTTTCAATTTCTATGATTGTAACTTATCCACAAATCCGTTCTTCTGTGTAATGATGGGCTTGAGGGATTACAACCATAAACACTGATTACTTCTTTTTGAAAGTGAAATTTGGAAAACATGTTGGGTAAAATCTTTATCCAGATGATCACAGTATATTTTATGGAATCCGTGAGATTTTTTGGAAGGGGGGTGTGTTTCCCCCTTTTCTTTCTTTAATTAAAATGTTCTCCATTCATAGAGTGCACATGTGTTAAATAAAACAGAAAGGTTTGCAACACTGATAACGTAATCAGATCCCTTAAATAAATGCTTTACAACTACAACCAAGTTTTTCTGTATTTCAGAAAGCTATTAAAACAAAACAAAACATAAAACTATTAAAATAACATTTTAATTGCTTTCTGTCATATCAAAGAGCAAAATGCCACTTAGTATCTTGAATAAAGTGATTTAAGACCTGCTGAACACTCTCAATAAATAATAAAAAGAATGCAGTACATGTCACTAGTAGATGTCTTATCAAAAGCTCATTAGTTCTTCCTGATGCTCCTATACATTTTATGCTTGAGTGCCAAAGAAAATTAGTGCTGTTCACTATATAGCATCTTTTGTTAATCTTGATTTTCATTGGCTAATAAGTAGCTCTCCACAGGATTATTGGATCTGGTTGTTAAAAATCATTTAATACTCCTTCTTGTATTCGTGTTCGCTTGCTAGGCTGCAGAAAGCATGGTAAATAATGTGAAATATACAGTGCTGTGTACGCGATGCTTTAGGAAGCTCTTTATTTCCTTTTGAATAAATGACAAAATATTTATGGCAACTATTTTGGGGTAGTGGGCAGGAGAGTGGGGGAGAGGCCCTGGGCAGTACTGCTTCTGTCACACAGCAGTGAGAAAAAATAGATTGAAGATAGATTCTGTACTGAAAAGCTGTCACCGGGTTTGAAAATAATTAATATTCCTTTCACTCACCAGTTAGATATGTGCTCCCAAACCACATAATCTCTATGCCTCAGTGATCATTGTTGCCATTTCAGAGCCTCTCATCAGGGTGACATCTCACACCAAAATGATTTCTTATAAATTAATCTTGATAACATGACAGTGTCAGTAATTTTAGTGGAATGCTTTCTCTTGTGTTCCTCCCCCCTGCAGAAGCTGTTGGCTATTTTCTTTATAGCTTGATTGACAGCATGACTGACTCAGAGGTACAGGCCAAGGAGGAGCGGTTGAGACAATACTTCCATCAGCTGAAGAAGATGGTACCATTTCATTTTTTGCTACATAATGCCTGTCCTGCCTGACATGTATCTATTAGATTTGAAATTGCAGCTTTTAAGTACAACCAGACCACTTCTCAATGACATGCGAGTGCTGGAGACTTAAATTATGTCTGAAATTTGTCTAACAGAAATTATCTCAGTTTGGTTGTGTTTTTAAAACTCATGTAATTTTCTCCACCTCTCGGTACAGAATATAGTAATCCCTCCCAACATCTTTAGAGGTATTCGCAACCTACTGGACAGCTGCCACGTTCCTGAATTAATTAAGGTCTGTAGTGGTAAATTAAATGTTGTCTTTCAATATAAAATGTGTGTCTGTACTCCCCATGGATCTGTTTAGAGAGAAACAACATTCAAAAGGAACCGTTTCTGATTTTTAAAATAGCATATTGATCTTCTCCTTTTTATTTAATTTGGAAGCATTTGTGTTTTGGACAGAGAATTTTAAAGCTCGTAACTATGAGGATAAATGGGGATAGAGAGGCTCCTTTCTGTGGCTTAACAGCATGCTTCGCGATATTGCTGAAATGGGATCTTGTTCAATTTATTCATCATATATTTCATACATTTTCTTACACTATATATATTATCTTTTAGGATGTAATTCTCTTGACTGATAAAGACGCATTGTTGCCCGGAGAATTATCAAAAGTAAGTAGACCAGCTATCTAGGTTTATTTGTTAGTAATCAAATAATTTTTGTATACAAAAAGGATGCTTTGCTTCCAAGGTATCTATTCTCTTGCGCAGCTGACGTTGCAGTCTTTTCCTGGAATTAGCTTCAGTGTTAATAACAGTAGGAGCATAATATGTCTGTTAGTTCGAATATGCCGCCTGCGTATTTGGCCTTCCCAGAAACAGGCTTGAACACCTGAGGCAGCTGCTGTGACTCAGTTTCCCCATTTAGAAAAGAGAGCAGCTCACAAGGATGGTTATGAGCCTATGTTTTTGCCACTTTGGGCAGGGAAGGGCAAGTTGCAAAAAAATGTGCCTGGCCTCACTTGCATCGAAAGTGCATGTGAAATCCTGTACACCAGGGTGGGGCACATAGATGGGGCATCTGCACTCGATGGTGAAACCTTTTTTATTTATTTTTTAAGGTTCTGGGCAATGCATGTCCTAGGAATAATCACAAACATTTGCCTTAACGGTTCTGTGGTAAAAGCACTTAAAGCTCAACGCAATTGCACATGTTCGTGCTGAGTGAGGGAAGACTCACCACAGCAAATTTGGTGTTAAGTTGTCCTTCTCTATCTAGTATATGCAGACTGAAAATATAAAGGAACTGTCATGCATTTTTGCTATGACTTGAACAGTTGCAGAGAATTTACGTTCTCGCTTGCACATGTCTTCATGTTTTCTCTCTTAATTCAAGTGGTTTTCAGGGATGTTTTAGTTAGTAAACATCTTATTCTCTTGCCATAGTTCACTGCACTTCGGGTGCCTGAATTGGAGGAGAAACTGGAACAACTAAAAGCCGAGAACCAGCCTATTGGAGATGTTTTGAAGCAGCTTATATTTGCTTTGTGTGCGGAAGAGGTAACTTTTGAAAGAGTTGTGTGTTGAATTTGCAGCATTCAGTGTTACGTTTTAATAAATAACAGTGACTCTTATCTATAGAACACCCATCAATGTATGTGGCAGTGAACCAGAATGGCTGGGGCAACCTGGTCAGATGTGCGGGGTACAAGTAATAAAGTAGTAGTAGTATACAGAGTAATCCTAGTGAAAGAACAAGGAGGAGCCTTGTGGCATCTTAAGATTTAAGACATATGCTTTCATAGACAAGAGCCCACTTCATGACATGCATCTGATGAAGGGAGATCTAGCCCACAAAAGCTTAAGACATGTTGTTATTGAAGATGATGATGTTATTTATTAAAATTATTACCCGCCTTTCACCAGTATTCCCAGGGTGGGGATTCAGCAATTTTAAATTTAACATTAAGAATGGTTAATACAAATACAGTGGTGCCCCGCAAGACGAACGCCTCGCAAGACGGAAAACGGTTTTCCGTTTTGGAGGCGCTTCGCTAAACGAATTTCTCTATGGGGTTGCTTCGCAAGACGAAAAAATCTTGCGAATTCCCGCGGGTTTTTTTCCGCTCCCCCCCCCTTTCCTAAGCCGCTAAGCCGCTTATCAGCTGTTCCCCTGATAAGCCGCTTCTCAGCTGATCGCTAAAAGCCGCTAAACCGCTAATAGCGCTAATCCGCTAAGCTGTCAATGGGCTTGCTTCGCAAGACGAAAAAACCGCTAGACGAAGAGAATCGCGGAACGGATTCTTTTCGTCTTGCGAGGCACCACTGTACAAAATAGGGGCAGTGGTCCTGAAAAAACATATCTCAGGTGTCTTAAGGTCAGAAAATGCCACTACCTAGGAGCTGCCACAGAGATTGCCCTCTCACTACCACCTCCTCAGTTTCTGACATTGGTTTGTCTTTAAGGTGTTGTAAGACCCTTTCCTGCAAAGATGACCACCCCTCTGGAAATGGTTACTAAGTAAAAGACAAATCCTGGCTCCAAGGAGTTTGAACTCTTAAGTGAAGGCAGTGGGATGTAAAGTGGGAGGGAGACAGAGAGAGGCAAGTAAAGATAACCAGAGATGAATGGTTGCAAATGTAATTGCATGTACTTAGGCTTCATTTCAGGTGGGGGTTTAGTGCTGGTAAGCAAGGGAGAATAATGTTTCAAGGGTTCTGGTTTTGGCCCTTGTAAATCATATCAAAGTACAAAAAAGCAATTAAAGCAAAAAAAAAAAAGTCAACTCATTTCAGTTACCTCTTGAATGGCATGTTTTGGGATTACTCTGGTCTGTTAATGGTAATCTGCAAAGTGAATGATAGTAACAGCTGTGATAGGTTTATCATACATGCCAAATGTCCTTTCAAGCCATGGCTCTGGTCTCTTACATCTAGATTGTCAAGCAACTGATACATGCAATAGTCATTTGCAAGTCAAATATTACAAGGTGGTTAATGCGGGGATTGAAATTCCATTTTCCTGCTGGAGAAAGGTTTCTGAGATAAAGAGGCTCTTGCCTTCATCAGCAGGCATCCAGCTGTAGTTCATATTTTGTGTAGGTCTGCAATTTGCTGTGTATTCCAAGACACTGGTCCAATTTCTTGTTTGTGTGCCTGGGCCATAATGCCCATTATTGTACAGCAAACTGGAATATGGTTAACCTTATAGCTTGTATTCTATAATGGCAGAAATTTAGGCCGTGAAGAGGTTTTGCTTCATTTTGTTACTCTATATAAGAAGAGTGACGGGGGAAGCTTTTGACATGACCTCTGTTCATAAGCATATGTTCAAGATGTATTAATAAGAATAGCCAAGCCGCTGCCTTAAAAAGGATATGGGAATGCTTATTTGGTTTTAAAAGTTGGACACTTCGTTCCTGCTTTTGCCCACGGTTAAAATAAAACTTCCAACCGAACACGAATGCTAACATATATTCAAGGAAGAAATCATAATAGTAATTATGTGCCTACCTAAGATGTCCACTAAAGCATATAACCGCTCCTCTAACAAAAGGTTTCGATTGGACAAGTTCAGGTCACTTGCTAAAATAACTGTAATTTTTGCAAATGTAAAGCACGTGAGCTTTTAACAAGCAGCACGTAGGCTATGCATACATAGATAAATGTAGTTTCGCAGCAAAGCCCTGGAATGCAAAATGTCATGCGGACTTTTCTCTTTTAGTTCATATCTTTTCCTTAATGCTCCTCCTAGAATATGCAGAAAGCCCTTGAAGTGAAGGCCAAATACGAAGCGGACATGTCTGTTGGTGGCTATGCAGCCTTAATACATTTGTGCTGTCGACATGATAATGCAGAGGAGGCAATGAACCTTAAAGAAGAACTGTAAGTACACCGGCCCTGAAAGATGTCAAAGAGATTTATGCTGATACACAGACCTTATTGAATTAAGTAGGTTGAATATTTAAAAAAACAAAGCAAAAAAAAACAAAAAACCAGCCCAACCCTCATACATTTTTAATTAGCTTTTCCCCTGATAAAAATATTTTGCTGAAATTCGAGATTGGTTGTAACAAGTTGTCACGATTATATAATCACTCTGAACACACATGTTTATTAGTGGTGCTCTATGTTGTATTTTAATAAATCAGTTTATGATAAGGTCTTAGCAGCTACCTTGGCATTCAGATTTGGTTTCTGAGCTGGGTAATGTAGCTGCAGTATAGCAGGTTACAGCGCTTGTAAGTGACATTATGCTTCTAATACCTGTCTGCAAACATTTCCTTTTAAAGTCTCTGTTTCCAGAGATAATATCTTGGTTGTGAAAATTAGCTTCCAGCTAAGACCTGTAATGCCTGGTTTGTCAGCAAAGTACTTTGCAGATCCCCATTTTTTTTTCTCCTCTTGACTTTAGTTTATATTTCTTTAATTTTATTGTTAAGGTAAATTTGAAAACAAAACAACACACAATCACATACTTAGGAGCTTCTTTCTGCTCTTTTGGCACGATGTTGGACCAGTGTAGATATACAGTTGATGAAATTTTAGCAACTGACAGTGAGCTGCAGGAAAATCAGTCCTTTTCCCAATTGCAAGTCATGTGTGTGAATTTTTTTTTCTCTCTCTCAACTTCTATGTTTCTATTTCACGTGCGGGTTCAGTGGGTTCTCCTGTGGCTAAAATGAATGCACATTCCTAAACTTTATTTGAAAACCCAGTTTTAAACAGGTTCCAAAACCCTGCTTACGTTGCACATGAGTAGAGGTGACATATATAGATATATTTTGTGTGTGTCTGTGCACACCCGTGTGTAGTTCTGTAACTCTATATTTGTTAACTCTGCTTATTTATCTCATCTGAAGGAAGGCCTCAGATGCAAATAAGACTTTTTAGCTTCTGTGAAACAACTTCCTTATATTACCAAGGTGCATAAGTCAGGTGTTTCCTCGATAGCTCTGTGTTCTTGAACAAATTCTGGGCCATGTTTCAAAATAAGGGATCTTCAATTCATTCAGTATGCTCATAGATGATCCTGTGGAGTGCATTTGTTCAGGCTGCGTTCAGCTCACTGGATTATCTACAAATGAATGCCTTAGACAGTCCATACAGGTCCAGTGTTCTCATATGGATTCACATTCAAGAACCAGTCCAGATCTCCTACCAAGAAGGAACTGGCCCTTCAATTTATTTAAGATGATCTATTTGGCAGCCCTTGAAAATGTGCTATCGTACATAGTTTAGCATTCTGTTTGTTATAAAAAGACAACTGCTGCTACAGAAACATCCTTTTGTTACCGTAATTATGACTAAGGTAATGAGTTATAGGATGCACAGAGTAGTTTAATAGGTATGTTGCATTATGCCAAAAGCAAGTTGATTTCAATAAGTAATTTTCTTTGGAGAAACATAGTTTCTTCCTTGGTGGTATAATGGACTCAGTTGGGTTCGGCTGCTCCTACTGGTTGAGCAGTAGAGGAAGCCAAACCCAGTTGAATCCATTGTAACACCACGTAGAAATATCTTTCAAATAAGAGCAATGATCCCTTTCCATAATTCCTTGTGTACTGAGGAAGTTGTGGTCTGTTTGATGATGATGATGATGATGATGATGATGATGGTGATGATATCAGTATTAAATGGTAGCCTTGGAATAAATTTCAAGACTGGTTGACATTGGTTTGGATTTGGGCAATCAGCTCAGTCCTTTCAGGCTTACTTCTGGGTAAATGGCCATAGGATTATAGTCTAAATGGTGTACCTTTAGTTTCCATTTTCATCAATGGGATTTACCTTCACTCATGACTAATTTATCCCATGCATGTGGAACCAACATACAAGTGCGATTTTGTTATTATATTTTGTACACCACCATGATTTTTTTCTTATGAGATGGAAGTTTATGAAAATGTGTGTGTGTGTGTGTATAAAATAAAATAAAATAAAAGAGTTGCTTAATCTGAATCGAACGTATTATTTTTTGTTGATGGTAACACACCCTAGATTTACTTTCTTCATATTTTTGTTTACCTATTTGATTGAGACCCGGAAATCCTGCAAAACATTTTAAATGAATAAATGAGAGAATAAATAAGTCTTTGGATGTTTTTGGAGCTCTGGTAACTCCTGATTTTTGCAGATACCCTCTTCCCATTGCAGGCTCCCACACCACATTCCAGGCCTTCCACTCATGTAACTGTGGTTCCAACCCAATGTCTTCAAAAAGCAGCACATCCTTTCATAGCGCCAATGCCTCCATGATATATCAGAAATAAATTTACTTCCTAATTGCACACTGAATTACTCAGGAGTAAGACCCATTGCACACAGTAGGGTTGATTTCTAAGTAAACATCTACATGATTGCGCTGTGAGATTATTATATTCTGGCACAAATGGAGTTGATGCAGTTTTTTTTATATATATACCCCAGTTCTCGTAAAGATTCATCTATTGCTCTTGATGCGGGCAAGTGTTTAGCCTTGGTGAAAGTTTTGAGCAAATATGGCAGAGTAGAAGGTAAGTGCTCTTTCTTTCAGTGTATATTTTTGCTATATAATGAAGGTATCTTGCCACCGGAATAAAAATATGAGTTGATATTAATGGTATATCATGTCCTGCAAAGTGCTTGAACATTTTGCATACAAATTTGCATGTGAATTCAACCAGAGATACTTGGACAGTGCAGGCCATTAGTTTTAATGGATTGGCAAGCTTGTCATTTACATTTGCACAGCTCAGTGCTTTTTGCATTTCTGCAGCTAGTTTTTATTAGCATTGCTGTTTGGATTGAGTTTGAAGATCATGACTTATGGCACAAATTGCGTATGTGCCTAGACTAATGGCTTTGTTTTTGCTTAAGAAGGTCTGAAGTCTTAGCATAAAGCCTATAAACATAACCTCCTTGTAAAGGGTCTAAGCACTTCAGGAAAAAAAAGCCACCCTCTAACTTTTTAATAAATGTATTATAATATTAAGATCTTAAATTTGCCTTTTATATATTATTAATGTAACATTTTATAACCAACAACTGAAGAATATTGTTAAATTAATCAGATCTTTAATTGTAAATGTATTTAATGCATTTGGGTGTAAATGGTATGTATTTAGTAATCGATGAAGTTTATAAACTAGGCTATCACCACCATTTATTAGAGGTTGGAAAAAACAGTCTGTTTCTGACTAACCAACTATAATTGGCATTTGTTCTATTAAACAGAAAATTTATTTCCAATTCCTTTAATTGAAAGGGTGTCATAATAGATGTGGATTGTTTGTTAGAGTGAGATTTCACCCCAAAACATGATAAAACCAGATTGTGGCTACCTGTGCAATTAAAAGGTGGCATTGTGTTGATTTTCGGAAGCACACAGCGTGCTTCATGCAGCAGGCAGTTTCAAAAGATGAACCCTGCTTTTATGTAAAGTGGTCAAAACATTTTGCCTGTGCAATAATTAAGAACATTACAAAAAAAATGCACTTATTCCATATACCAAAATGTTTGTTTCTGCCTTCTTAATGAAGCTTAATGAACCTAATGTTTTAACATGCACTCTCTTAGAAAGCTTTCATTGGCTCTCCTTGGCTAATTAGTATCGACACAGCAAACAGGCCCTATCGGTATCAGACCATTAGTCTGGCTGTATATACAGTGTAAACACATCTTTATTATCTGGCCTCGTGACAAGCCATCTGCTGAAGAAACAATGGTGTGATTTAGCAGATGTTAGCACTGAACGATAAAAGCATCCATTTAGTAGGATCTTGTTGCTATAGGGCAGACTCTACAGGGTTACGTAGTGCAGAGTAGGCACACAGTTCCTATCTGTAATTTGTAGTCAAAGTTGCAGCAAAATGATAAAACCATGCTATTGTGGATTCATAATTGTAGTCTCGTTTAGAAATGCAAGTAGTAATTAACTTGAAATTGGCATTATACACCAGAATTTACATTCCTGCTGCTTTTTTGAAATGCTGTTTTAATAGCAGTTTGTTTTCTCTGTACATGAAATTACCTAAGGGTCTTTTGTGGTGGTTCATTGTAGATGCTATTAACATTTTAAAGGAGATGAAAGAGAAGGATGTCCCTATTCAATCTATATCAGCCACATCCTTTTTCCACATTATTAATGGTGCTGCCATGCGTCACGACGTTGAAGTGGTGAATCGGCTACTCGAGACCATTGTGTCCCTGGGTCTAGCAAAGCCTACTGGAAACCTGTGTTCTCCCCTCGTTGGTGTCCACCTTGAAAAGTAAGTTGGTTGCAGTCTGGATCTAACTAAAGAAACAATTGTACTTTGGCTTTTATGCTCACAATTAAAAGTTGCTCTGATCCACTGGACGTGGTCCCCTCTTGTACTCTGGGTGGAGCTGGTTTTTTTTGGGGGGGGGGTGTAGTTGGTCATCGAGCAACCTGTCTGCTTCATTGTATCATGGACCATGGTTCCTGTCATACACTCCTAATATGCTGTATTTGGAGCACAGTTCCTAGTACCGTATGTTCCAGCATACAAGATGACCTTTTATCCCTGGAAAATCACCCCAAAAATCGGGGGTCGTCTTATACGCCGGGTATACACATTGGGAAGGAGGAGAGGGAGCTGGTGAGCAGAGGCGCCCCTTCTGACGTCGCTCCTCCTCCCTCCCCACAGAAGGGGATGCAGAAAGTCCTTCCGAGCGCAGCGCTCGCCCGCCCACCCGCCAAACGCCTCGCCTCGGGCTGCTGCAGTGGCAGAGGCAGTGGAGGGGTGTGCTCTCTGCCCCTGGCGGCGCTCAAACTCTATAACTCTAAAACTCTAAAATTGAACAGCAAAAGTTGGGGATCTAATTATACGCCCAGTCGCCTAATACGCCGGAATCTATCGTACTCTGTAACACCTTTTCCTGTCCTTCCTTAGTTCTGAACCTGATTATTTTATTGCCAGAAACAAATGTATTTATACTGTGGTGTGTGTGTATTTCAGGAGTAAGGCAAAAGCTTAATGGGCAAAAGCAATTTGTTGTCCTCTGGGACAAGTCCGGCAAAATTGGAACACATTTCCAGAATTGAGCAGAAGCAGGCAGACTTAAATCAGTTACCTTCCTAAATCAGCCTTCCCCATTTTGCTACTTTCCAGATGTTGCTAATTATAACTCCCTCATCCCTTACAGTCGGCCATGCTGGTTGGTACTCATGGGAGTTGGGAGTCAAAGAGCAGAAAGCTGCTCAAGAATCTGTTGGGCATCAGCAGTGATTGCCAGGTGTTAGAGCCACTACTCGGGCTGCAATCTAGACTGCATCTAGGAATGAAGCCATTCAAGCCCATAACAGATCTTCTCATGGAATAATCCAGGAGCTAGTGGCAGTGCAATGCAGAGAGCCTGTGCTGGTATAGCCTCAGCCTGTACGTAGCTGCTGAATGCACATTATTTTCAGGTTTGTGGGCACTATAGTATCCCTGCCCTTTATGGTGCAGTCCTGCGCCTTGTCTACTCAGCAACAAGCTCTTGAGTTGGACTTATTCCCAGTAAACTTGTGTAGAATTGCATCCCAGTGATGTCTAGAATCAGGTGGACCACAAAACAAATGTTCCTAAGTCACTCCCAAAAAACCGAAACCCAACACCAAGAACTTTTGGCTTAAACTTGGTAGCATTCTTAATTAGGAGTACAAATATGATTCTTGCAGATTTCAAGAAATGGGTAGTCCCTGTTAAAAATTAATTCAGTAGTTAAATGGTGTAAATTGAATCCTGAATGTGGTGTGTTGGTTTCACTTGCTCTCATGCTAGGTATTTCTCCAATGTACTGTAAGGATCAAAAGGGAATCAAATAACATATTAACAGTAAAAAGAGGTATCAGAGGGCCCTGCTTTGTATGCGATATTTTATGCAGCATGGGAGAGAGTTCGGATGGTCTGGGAATTGGCGTGTTTTCACATGAGTAGAATGTGCCCTTTTATTTAAACTGCACCCCTGGGTTATTTGTGGGGCCTGCCTGGTGTTTTTATGTGAGTAGAATGTGTTCTTTTATTTAAAATGCATCTCTGGGTTATTTGTGTGAGGCATAGGAATTCGTTCTTTTTCTTTCTTTTTTTCAAAACATAGTCTGGCCCCCCACAAGGCCTGAGGGACAGTGAACCGGCCCCCTGCTGAAAAAGTTTGCTGACCCTGTGGAGCAGACTCTGTCAGGCCATTGTGGACTCTCCTTCATTGGAGGTTTTTAAGCAGAGGTTGGATGGCCATCTATCATGGATGCTTTAGTTGATGACCCTCAGGGTTCCTTCCAACTTCACAATTCCATTATTTTAACCAACAACAGCAACAACCTGATTGCTTGCCCAGTCTTGGAAATTTTGCCATTTGCTGTGCTGAAGGTTGTGCTCACCTTGCTCATCAAAAGAAAGTTGGGGCATGTAACTTGTTGGATCAATGTCTTAGCTTGCATTTAGCACTACCATTTACTGTATTTTTCGCCCCATAGGACGCACTTTTTCCCCTCCAAAAATGAAGGGGAAATCTGGGTGCGTCCTATGGGGCGAATGCAGGCTTTCGCTGAAGCTTGGAGAGCGAGAGAGGTCGGTGCGCACCGACCCCTCTCGCTCTCCAGGCTTCAGGAAGACATCCGCAGCCTAGGCAGCCCTGCAGGAGGTCCCGCAGTGCTATCTAGGCTGCGGATAGCAGCCTGCTTCCCGGAGCGTCGGGCGCCCTGAAAGCAGAGCACCTGGCGCTTCGGGAGCGCATCCGCAGCCTGGGCAGCCCTGCAGGAGGTCCCTGAAGCAGAGCGCCCCACGCGCCGGACGGACATCCGCAGCGTGGGGAGCCCTGCAGGAGTTCCCCGCAGGGTTCCCCACGCTGCGGATAGCAGCCTGCCACCCGGCGGGCGGGGCGCCCTGGAGCAGAGCGCCCCGCGTGCCAGGCAGACATCCGCAGCGTGGGGAGCCCTGCAGGAGTTCCCTGCAGGGTTCCCCACACTGCGGATAGCAGCCTGCCACCCGGCGGGTGGGGCGCCCTGGAGCAGAGCGCCCCGCGTGCCGGGCAGACATCCGCAGTGTGGAGAGCCCTGCAGGAGTTCCCCGCAGGGCTCCCCACGCTGCGGATAGCAGCCTGCTGCCTGAGGCAGACATCGGCCAGCCCCACAAGCTCGGGGGACAGCAGGGAGGCGCAGCGCCATTCCTCGACCTGGTTCGGTTTCCCCGACCTGCTTTTGGGGGGGAAATAAAGGAAAAAATTTTTTCCTTTATTTCCCCCCAAAAAAACTAGGTGCGTCCTATGGGACAGAGCGTCCTATGGGACGAAAAATACAGTACCTTCTGTGGCATTTACCCCTTGCCTTGCCTATGATTGTGATTATTAAAATTTGTATATCACCCTTTATCCGAAGATCTCAAGGCAGTTCACAGCATAAAAATGCAAGATAAAAGCACAGAATACATAATAAAAACAAAAACACAACAATACTGATTTCAGCATTAAAGATTTGGACATAAACCAAAGTCCAAGTTTGAGTTCTTCATCCAGTGAGAGTCAGAGCAGTTTTCTTGGCAATTGTCCATTTAAATGTATGTTTAGTTTATAAGCACTATGGTCACTTATCCCAATAGGCTTGATAGCACTTACATCTCAACTCAGGTTCTTTGTGCTCCTCAAGATTAGATCCAGGTTTGCTGGATCTCTGGTCAGTTCGATGACCAACTGTTCTAGGACATAGTCCTAAATGGTATATTGACCTTTTACGTCTTTGTCCAGACCAGCACATATGTAGCTGGTTTGTGTGAAGGTACTTTAAGTTACACATTACAACATTTCATATTGTAGAGGCTTCCTTGATTTTATTCTTCTCCTCAAGGTCTCTTGAGAATTTTGATCAAGTGGACAGTAGCACATCCCCAGCATAAAATTACTCTTGGGCCCTGGTATCGCCACCCAAAAAAATTCTGTGGAGGTGTCAATTTAGTACAGTGGTACCTCGGGTTACATACGCTTCAGGTTACAGACGCTTCAGGTTACAGACTCCGCTAACCCAGAAGTAGTACTTCAGGTTAAGAACTTTGCTTCAGGATGAGAACCGAAATCATGCTCCGGCGGCAGCAGGAAACCCCATTAGCTAAAGTGGTGCTTCAGGTTAAGAACAGTTTCAGGTTAAGAACGGACCACCGGAACGAATTAAGTACTTAACCCGAGGTACCACTGTACAGTGTTCTGCAAGAAGTAGTGATCTCCCCTTGTCAAAACAGAATGTTTCAATTTTGCTGTATTTTTTATGTGATTGTGCCACTGTTTTTTAAAACTCCTGCGTACACTTTTTGTCTGCCTCAGACTATGATCCTAACAATGCTAGCTTGGAAGTTAATGCAATGTCAGTCAGTGGGACCCTTTAGTGGAATGTAATTTGAATGGGATGCCTAAAGTAGTCCAACAGAATCTAAGAGCAAACGCAATTTAGATGGAGTTTGGAGATTTGATCCCTTGAAGGCAATAGAATTAAATACTCCAGGTATTATGTGGGTTGCTTGGAGAATTGGTTGGATGATAGTCCTCTGCTGGCACTAGTTTCCTCAGCAATAATATTGACAACAATTTTGAAGAGCTCTTCTGGCAAGTCTATGACTGGAAAATATAAATGGCAATCTGTTAACGTATTGAAATAGGATTTCGTTTTTAAATACTCTCAGGGTGCCATAGATTGCTTTACAAGCTAACAATTCCCAGTTATGTTGGTCATTTTTTTATATTAGAAAGTTGTCACAAATATTCTACTCCTGATCTTTGTGTGGTGAATGTATGGCCAAATGTGGTTAGAGCATCAGATTTGTCACATTCTTGCCTGCAGTCTTAGATCTTGCCACAAGGGGGTGGAAATGGATGGCAGTCATTTACTCCCAGGGGAAAAAATGAAAACCGTACTAGGATGAAGTTGCATTGGGGAGTAAGCCTGTCTCGCAGTCATGTTACGAGCAGGCCTCACCCCCACCAGCAAGAACCATATGGGAAAATAAGGTCTCTCTCACACACCCCTGGTTCCTGTGGTATACATTCTCTCCCAATTTTTTCCTTTTTAACATGGCATTTTGATAGTCATGTATATTACACGTGCCAATTTTTGGTTCTCGAAATGGGGTAGAGCTGTGGAGATAGGGGGAGACTCAGCGGCTCCCACAGATTTCTGTGGGACAAACAAAACACGCTATCATGGTTCACTTGCAGCTAAACTTTGCTTTATTACAAGTAGGAAAATATCTATTGTTTTTATTTTTACATGCGCTTTGTCTGTCAAGCCCATAAAATGCAACAATGACATTTGTAACTATTTCTAAAACATTATACACAGCATTATACATTATAAACTCTACAGAACTCTTGACCACCCATATTATGGGTATATACATAGAGAGAGAGAAATGTCATCTTCATATTGATGTCACTAATCCATAGATGACTTTCCTCAGGATCTTCATTTAGATGCAAAACAGCATGGGTGACAATATGGAACCCTGCAAAACCCCATAGGCTGAGAGTCAGGGATGAAGAGAGAGAATCTGGGTGTCCCCAGAACACAGGCTTGCTTGATTATATTCTTTTTTCCTTCTTTCTATTTTTGTAAGTTGCCCTGAGGGTTTTGGAAACTGCAGGTAGCTTATCCCCAGTTACCCAGGACCAGGGAGGGCAACTGGAGGTTTTGGATCCTCCAGGATCTCCACAATATAATATCAAATTTGTCATAATGAAAAGCATTTTGCTTGTCTTTTCATAATGGCTCTTTATAGAATTGCTGTTGTTCTTCAGATTGGAAGTTGTACTATTTACTCAACATTAACTTTTTAGACATTTAAAGTATTATTCTTTCAGCATACTGCTAATAGCATGCCTTTCATTGTGGGGAGCCATTTTATCTCAGCATTAGGAATCTAAACCTTTGTGCAACAACTTCTCCTTCAATACCTGGACTTCAAAAAGTGTTGTACATGGGAGTTTTAATTGTTACAGACTTAAAAAAACACCACCCAGTTATTATTTACAATAAGGTGTTATGCGGCTGAATACAATAAAAGGTGGAAAGAGTTATTATGGGCACATTTTCCTTGCATTTAAGCTCTCGTCGTTGGATCAAACCTACTGAAACAAAATCATTATTTGGTAGAAAAACAGGGCACTGTCAAACATTCCCATTCCCAAATATGGTGTTTTCAGAGAATTATTCCATTAGAAACATTTCATGAAAACCTTGTATAAGAATACACCCCCCCCCCCTTCTAATGTGTGATTCTTTTTCTGATAGAGAGAGAAAAAACCTGTGGCCCTCAATATGCTGCTGGACTAAATCTCCCATCATTCCTCAACCATTGCCCCTTCTGGCTTTGGCTGATGGAAGTTCAACAACATCTGGAGGGCCACAGTTTATAGGTTTGCTTGTTTTGTTTCTAGTATAAATTCCCGCCCCTCCTAAATCCTAACTAATTGAGGATCATGTAGTAAGTTGTACGCTCAGTAGCAAATCAGATTTGACTACATGGTAATGTCGCTGAGAGATAACAGAATCAGATTTAGTTACAAGATGGTGTCACTGAGGGCAAGGACAGTGCTTCAGTTACACAAGTGATCCCAGCCAGTCGGTGATCATATAAAGCAGAGTTTCCCAAACTTGGGTCTCCAGCTGTTTTTGGACTATGATTCCCATCATCCCTGACCTAGGGATGATGGGAGTTGTAGTCCAAAAACAGCTGGAGACCCAAGTTTGGGAAACACTGATACAAACAGTGCTTTTTTTCCAGGGAGTACTGAAGGGTACACAGTACTGGCACCTCTTTTTGTTGTTAAAAAGTGTGGCACTTACTGTAAGAACTTCATGGTGAGTATCGACGCTTATTTTTATAGCACTGGATATAAAAATGAGATTATGCTAAAAAGCACATCGGGTTTGGCTACATGATAATGTTTCAGAGGGCAAATGAAACCAACTGAGAAAGATAACAGAAGATAGCAACGTGATAGCCAGTGTGGTGTAGTGGTTAAGAGCGGTAGTCTCCTAATCTGGGGAACCGGGTTCGCGTCTCCGCTCCTCCACATGCAGCTGCTGGGTGACCTTGGGCTAGTCACACTTCTGTGAAGTCTCTCAGCCCCACTCACCTCACAGAGTGTTTGTTGTGGGGGAGGAAGGGAAAGGAGAATGTTAGCCGCTTTGAGACTCCTTAAAGGGAGTGAAAGGCGGGATATCAAATCCAAACTCTTCTTCTTCTTCTTCTTCTGAATGCATAAGGTGAATTTTTTTACAGTCATTGCCAAAAACGTCATTGGAAGACATGGCCTGAAGCACAGTGAATAATTTGAGTTCAGCCATTTAAGAAATCTTTTTCTGAGGCACAAAATGAGAAAAGCCTCCTCACTGCCAAAATGTTAAACTTGCTTGTAGTTCAGACAAGTGAAAACAACTGATTTAGCTGGGTGAAGTTTGACTTAGAAATGGAGTGTAAGTTCTCAATGGGTTACTGATTAAATCACAACTCCTGCTGTCCATTGAAGAGACTTATGGATTCATATACACTACAATCCCTGGACTCAAAATTTTAGCAGTCCCCTTTCTAAGACGTGTTGTGTCTCTGTAGCCCTTGTCTAAGTTTAAATATAGCTATTCATTAAAAATTATGGCAAGTTGTTTTATTAATTTGTTGATTTCTCCCATCAGTCTGTTAAAAATCACTGCTTTTTCTGAACACCCTCCCCCAGCAGCTTTTTTGCATCTTTATTTCAAACGTCCACATTATTTCTAGATTGTTTTCTTTCTCTTCAAAACACACTTTTTTTTTTTTTGAGTGAAGCAAAGGTTTGTCTCTCTTACTCCATTATTGCAATTAGAAATTTTGCATCATCAGTGCCAAAGGACAGAAATGGTTCATTTGCCCTAGGAGAACAGGACAGTGATAAGATGATTTTTTTTGTCAAGGATCATTGGGTCGTAATTAAGTTACATTCATTGCTATTGCTTTTTGAAGGATGATTGGTAAATGACAGGCTTCATGTGTTTAGTACGGACAGTGTTCACCAGAGTTTTTCCCCCCTCTCTCTCTCCCTCTGTCAGAAAATCCTGTTGAGCCTGATAATGTAAATGTGGCATTTTATTCTGAACAAAAGAGCAGGGAAATGAGCTATCTTGTCTAATCATTCAGTTGTTTAACACCGACTTCCAGTTTAGACTCAATTGGCTGGAAAGCACTTGACATGTGAAGTTAGTGCTGTTCGGAACGCATGTTTGAGTAAATTTTAAAGTAAGTGACAGCTAAATTGTACCTAGGGAAATTACAAAGCCTTCAACACAGTTAATTTTTTTGGGAGGATTAGTTGTAATTGCAACACCAGTCTCCTTGAAAATTCCTCGTTATAGCTGATGAACGGAAGGGGGGGGGGCATTTAGCTCTTTCAAGAGCCCCGTTCTCTTAACAGAATATTTTTTTAAGCTGATTGTACCTTACTGAATTGATTTCCCTCCACACTAACATATGCTTCAGATTTGCAGAGGGATTTGTTTTTGAGGCATTCTCTGTGGTTTTCTTTCCCAGGGTCCCTTTTTTTCTCTTTCTCCCTCCCCTTTTTTATTTCTTCCTCTCTAGCGATTTCAGGTTTGAGAGCTTTTCAATCAGTAAACCCCTTAGGTAAATTGCCACTTCACTAACACTTTATGCAGAACACTGAAGCACTTCATTCCAATTAAAATCAATATTTAGAGTATTTTTTTTTTTATCAAGCAGGCTTCTAGGTTTGGAAAAGTTGTTTATAGCAAGTAAAGAAGGTAAGGTTGAGAAAGTGGCACCCTTTAAGCAAGAGGATTTCTTGTATTTTTTTACTTTTTCTTGCCACTCAGGGCCACACATAATTTATTGTTCAATCAGTTTGAGATCTCAGCTAGTTTTGTGAGCAGTCACATATTGGCTCCTTGCAAGATTGGAATAGTTACCTTGCGCCTTACTCTTATCTGAAGCAAAATGTTTTTGTCTTCTATCCTAAGCACACATACCTGGGCATAAGACCCATTTAGCCGTATGAGATTTATTCCTGTGTATGCCTGCATAGGATTGGACCAGGGCTTATCAACCTTTTTAAGCCTGTGGGCACATTTTGATTTTTGAGTGAGTCCCTTAGGTACTACCACTCTGTTACTTCTCGCACTCTTCCCCTACCCCACCCTGAGATGGAAGGAAATAAGCACATGTTACATACTTTGCTTTGTCAAGGGATCTGGGTAAAATTAGGATCCAGTAGAATTAACCTGATCCTTGAAAAGTTCATAAAGGGAAAGAGGAAATGGGAAAGACAGTCACTGTTCCAACTTCCTCCTTCAGCTCTATCTACATTAAAAGCAGTGCATGTTGGAAAAGACCACCGTGTCCACAGGCATTCCTGGATAAAATTTATTCTATGTCACAGAAATCCAAATTAAGATGTGTTTTGCTGTGTCAAGACTGTCATGACATCATGTGTGTGTTGAGACTAATACACATGATTGCAGCTGACATGCAAGTTAGAATGGAATGGGATATTATTTCCTTTTTGATACGATTTCACCATTCAGTTTACATAGAGCAGCAAAGTGCCATGTGTTCTAAAGCCCACATTGAACAGCAAGATGAGTATAGATGAAATAGCTCAATTGTCTAGTGAACTGCTCAGTTTTGTGTTTCGAATTTATTAGCTGATTGCTCTAATTCTGTGTCTTTAAAGTAAATGTAATCTGATAGTAGTTCACGTCAAATAGAAGCTTAAAGATAGCTTTTTAGATCAGATATACAGTGGTACCTCGGTTTTCGAACATAATCCATTCCGGAAGACCATTCGAGTTCCTCCATACGGAAGCTGTGTGGCATGTTCGACTTCCAAGGCTTGTTCGGAAACTGAAGCATTTACTTCCGAGTTTACACGTTCAAAAACCGAAATGTTCATCAACAGAGACATTCAAAAACCGAGGTACCACTGTTTCTGTGCTTCAAAGGTTAGCTTAGCTACCTTCATTTGATAAGCCAAAGGTAGTCTAGTGGGAAGTGTTCCTTTGCAAGCCTTCTGGAAGGAATCTCCTGCATATCACACATTTGGGTGGAGCTTTGAACAAGGGAACCTCTTGGTAGATTGGCTGACCTGTAAGATCCTGTCTAATTTATGTGTAATAGCTGCATTCTATAGGTATGCTGCAAACAAATGTGATTGGCCCATGCAGTTTTGCTTGTCCACAGGGGCACCACCAATTCTGTCAGTTTTCCCACAGCCCTGGTTGAAGCCCCTGGTGTTGCATGAGGTCCTTTTGGTGGGTCCCCTCATCAGGAGCAGTTGTAGTCAGAAGAGTGGCATCAACGCCTCACAAGCACACATGGCAGTTTTGATCCACACCCTTGAATTTATTTGCATTATGTAAAAATAATTGGCTTCTTAAACTTGGTTGATATGGAACTAGCTTTTTTCAATCTCTTGAAAACCAGACATCAGAAGCCGTGGTAGTACAGTGGTACCTCGGGTTACTGACGCTCCAGGTTACATACGCTTCAGGTTACAGACTCCGCTAACCCAGAAATAGTACCTCAGGTGAAGAACTTTGCTTCAGGATGAGAACAGAAATCGTGCTCCAGCGGCGCAGCGGCAGCAAGAGGCCCCATTAGCTAAAGTGGTGCTTCAGGTTAAGAACAGCTTCAGGTTAAGAACAGACCTCCAGAACGAATTAAGTACTTAACCCGAGGTACCACTGTATTGTAGCGTTTGCATAACGCTAGGTGAAACATTGAGTTTATGATTGGCAAAACATTTACAAATGCTTAGACATACATTCATGGCTACTTGTACGTTAACCCCTGTTCATTTCCAGGACTCATTATTTTATGCAAACAGGCTAAATACCTTCAGAAATATATATCTGGAGCATGAACACTATTAATGTGTCTGTTTGATTGGCATTCTAATTTATTCATTCATTTATTGATAGCTCTGACCTAAACAGGCAATTTAGGGCTGTGGGAATGCAGCTGAAACAGTACCATTGCTCTTTTCAGAGTCACTGTCAGAAGCTGAGCATAAACATTGAGAACTTGAATGTATAAATTTGATTGCACCCTAGGTGGAATTATTGGGAGTTCTCAAGCTGTTTCTATGGGTGTTAACTGAACTTGCAACCAGAGCAGAAGAAAACACTGATTATATAAAGCTTTATACCCATCTGTGGTAGCTACCATAGTATTTCTTTTGTATGACAGTAATCTAGCCGGCATCATCCACTTGCAGTTTTGAAATTAACCTGTAATTTAGTCTTCACCCCAAATGACAATAATTCAAATGACTCTGTGGGGTGCCAGAAGATGCGCTGTAAACAGGACTCAGTAAAGGGGTTAAGGTAGCGATCCCTCAAGCTTGGCTCATTTTTTTATGGTTTCGTATGGAATGCAGTAAAATCGCTTCTAAATTTGTATTTAATTTCATAATATTTTTCAGAATTAGAATACCTTCTAAAAATAGTTATGGAATGGACTTCTCTTTTTTTAAAAATCACATAATTTGTTGTATTGGTTATGTGATGGCATAACACAATATAATGTCAGTTCAAAATGCTAAAATAAGCTTTTTCTGAAGAAACTGAATTGTGCTTCTAATATTCTTTTTAATTTTCAGTATCATCAAAACTAACTGTGCATAGTATATAATAAAATGTTTTATAAACAGCTTTCTTAAACACATAGGTTAGACCAATGTTGTTGTTGTTGAATGAGAGGGGCTCACACTCAATGTTAGCAGAGTTCATTAAAAAAAATGCACCCAGCTTCTGTGGACCCATATCATTCAGATTAGATCTTTCTTCATATTTGCTTCAAAGAGCTTCCTGTATAATAAAGTAGGGCCATCTAGATATGAGAACTCATATGTGACCATTCTTTTGATCCGTCAGTTAATGAAAATTAGATTATAATAATTTGTGTATTGTACAAAAGTCAAAATAATTCTCTTTTTGAGGTTCCTGGTGAAGTGTTAGGAAATGAATTGGATGCATTTTATCTCCTCGATCCTTTTTTGGACGATAGGTGACTGTTTCTGAGGTTTGCTGTATACGTTGTTGTTTTTCTTCCATCTAAAATCCCTGCGGGATTTGACATCTTTCCGCAGGGCCTGCAAGACAGAGCCGTTCCACCAGGCCTTTGGCCAAGGCACAGTTTGACCCCCTCCTTCTGTAATCCTCATAGAACTCTAGCCCAATGGCTGCCATTAATTTGATTCTGAATTGATTTTAGAATGTATTTCAGTTAATTGTGATTTTATGTAAACTGTGCTATTTTTACTGTTGTTAGCCGCTCTGAGACCAGCTTTGGCTGGGGAGGGCAGGATATAAATATTATTATTATTATTATTATTATTATTATTATTATTATTACTACTACTACTACTACTATTACTATTATTATCATTATCATTATTATTAACATGTTGTGGATTTTCTTTTAAGGGGTGACATAGAAGCTGCCATGGAAGCTGTGTTTGACTGCTATAGGAAGTATGGCAGCTTTCCTAGACTTCATGATGTCTTGAGCAGATTAATACAGAAGGGAAACACCGAACTGTTGCAGAAAGGTTGGTTGCTGCTATTACGGATTGGGATTGTCTTCTGTTCTTGCCCTGCATTATGGTAGGGGGACACCTTAACCCAACAAAGTTTTAGCCATTTATTACTGAGGGTCACAGCAGTAATGTTTGGAATCACATGTTCAAACCATGTCCTGTGATCAAGAAGAATTATTTAAAAGTTTTCGGGGGCACGAGGGATACCAATAATATCCCAAGGACTTCACAAAACAAACTTAAATCCATTGATTCCAATAGGTCTACTCAGTAGGATGGCCAATCTCTGTGCAGTTCTGTGCTTGAAGAATATTTAGCTCCACAATTCATGAAATCCCCCCTAGAAATCTTCATCAGAAAAAGACCAGTCTTTCTGATATGGTAAAAATCAAACTCATCTAGAAAGTGGTATTCAGATGCATGGATGGAGAGGTGAACATGTCATTAGATCATCTAGCTATAAGTGATCACATGATGCTATGGCATGGGTGTCCAGTGACTCAGCCATTTGCCTTGTGACATGTTCCTTTTGACTCTAAACAGGTAACCTAATCTGCTTTTTATGAATGTTCCTATAGCAATGGATTACATAAGCCAAGAGAGAGGTGAAATGATGATGCTGTATGATCTCTTCTTCGCCTTCCTGAATACCGGCAAATATAAAGAAGCCAAGAAGATCATTGAGGTGAGACTATAACTACAGTACTCTAATCATACAACTATTTAGAGTTTTAATTAGAATTATATATTTAAAGTTTTGAACCTTTAATTAGTCTTGTTCTGATTAATGTTAATAGAATCCAATCCTAGTAATGAAAGATGGGGGGGGTGGAGGAGTCAGGGGAAGGCTAGGCTTCATTTTCCCCCATTGTGTATAATTACAGTTAGAAGCGAGGCGGCCTGGCTGTATATTGGAATTGTTTCCTTACTTTGTCAAATTCACTATTAAATATCCAAATGATATTTGCATATTAAATCTTGGATTGTGGAACAATTAAATTAAACCTGCATTCCTGGGTGTAAAGTTGCTAATCCTCTTTCCCAACAAATTCTTTGTTCTTTAAAGCACTGGAATTTAATTTGCTGCAGACCATGCTCAGATTTATTTGTAATGCTTGTCTACCAGTTAATCAGCCAAACAAGTGCTGTCTGCTACTGTTTGGCATTTAATTTAGCTTTTTTTTCCCCCCTCCCACTATGGTAAGCAGCTTATAGAAAGTGGTAGGTGACAAACTTGGTCTATTTAGGATTAGTATATTTTATCTAGGCTTGATTGAAATTTTGCTTACTGAAATTGATAAGTCAAAAGGGCAGCCTCAGAGCCTTCCCAGATTGTGATTATTTTCCTCTAACACAGTTGCATTTCTCCCCCCCCCGCCCCTCCCAAACTCCATATTAGTTGACCAGTTTACATTCGTGAGAGGAAAAGAGAGAAGTTAATCTTTTTGCAAAGATGAGGCTAAGCTTTTCAAATGTAAAGGGAAAGAACCCAAAGGTCCTTTTAGTAAATCACAAGGTGACTTATTAATAATTGCTTAAATTAAAAAAGTGAAAGAAAATACTGAATGCTAGTCACAGCTTTGCCTGAATTATTGTTTCAGTGATAATTTTGAGTAAACTACCTGATTGGATGAATTTTGGTTCTGAAATACCAACAGCTTTATCAAAAAGGTTAAAACAATAAAATAAAGGGAGGGAAATATAGATGTGAAGGCCTAGAAAAACAAACATGTGTACAGGGCCAGAGAAAAAGTCCTTATACATCGAACTTTTCTTCAACCTCCCCTAAATACTTAATCTACCATCACCCCTGTGCTGCTTGCCCTGTTGGTGTCTAAACAAGTAGACTCTTGCCCTGCAGTCTATTTGCACTTTTTGTCTTAAACCCCCCCCCCCCAAACTTTAAACAAATTGTCAGTTCCTTTCATTTCTGTTTTTCCTAAATAACCACTCACTTAACTTTGTGTTTCACTTAGGGATTAGCAAATATAATGTCAACAGACGACAACAGCCTAAAACATTAATTTCAGAAACTTTCCCTCTTGCTAGTTTATCAGAAGAGAAAGTAGACATCTGGCATTCTTGCTTGTCCTTTTTATGTTGGATTAAGATTTCTTAGTTTTGCATAATCTTGATGGAGCCTCATCTAAGCTTTTTTAATATGCTTCATTCACTTTTCAGCTCTTTAATTTTGCTCGTTCTCCTGTGCCAAAGACCAATCTGTAGCAATTACAGAATCTTGGGCTATAATTTGTTTAGAAGGGATAGATAGGCAGCACGTTAGAGGTTTGCGTATATACGTAGTGACAATTTGTGTTTTAAAACACAGGTTACCTCTTGGTATGAGTGTTTATTTACAAGTTTCATCCAAGAGGAATAGTATTCCCTGGTCCAAAGACCTGGTGTAGATGTAGTAGTTCCTTGCAAACAATAGCTGGCACAGATTGGGAGCCAGGCTTTTGAACCTGTTCCCAGCGTTTGCCAGTGGATATGCAACCATAGTTAGTTTGTGTTAACATGGTTTGCACCTGAGTACTTAATATGAAACTTGGGTTAATGCTAGACTCATAGACTTCCTATTATTTGGACTGAAGTTGTCTGTATATGAATAAAGTACATGTTCTGCTACTTGAAGTGGTTTGAAATATATGAAGTACAGAGATATTGTTATGTTTGGAGGGGGGAAGTACACCTTTAAATAGGTTTATTAAGTAGTTGTTATTATTATTATATATTGAATTTATATACCACCCTATACCTGGAGTTCTTAGGGCGGTTCACAGAACAAAGTTCTGAATCTTATTTTTAGTTATTTAATAAATTAATTAAAATAATGTAATAAACACACTTTTCTTGAGTAGACTGTCATTTTAAAGATCTGAATGCTTTAAAATTTTGTTGGTGTATTTTATTTTATTTTATTTTATTTTATTTTATTTTATTTTATTTTATTACTTCTGTGCACCACCTTGATAGTTTGAGAGAGCAGTATAGAAATGCATTTGTAAATAAATGCAAATTAAAAACAATCCTTATGCATATTGTACTCTAGGAGGCATAGTTTGGTCAGAATCGAGTATACACTTTCAGAGTTACCACTAAATACATTACTTCGAGTCACCATTGCCACTAGAGGGCCGTAAAAATTGTGTCCCGGGCTTTTTAGACTCGTCTCCCCATGTAATATCTGAAACCAAAGGGGCACATTGGTTGCTAGATGTGAACTTTTTTCCAGCTCTCCTACTCCACTAAAAGTGCATCAGAAATAGCTTAAAGGTAAATTAAAACCACAGCATAAAACCCCCAAACAGTACAAATCAGTGGCAGGTGTTTTTGAAGTTCCCTTATCCAGCCTGCCCTTCTGCAAAAAACCTTCCTGAAGAGCTATGTTGTAAGCCATGCCTATCGATGAAACCACAATAATCTCCTCCCCTTCACATCACAAGGCCTAGGCTGGCACATATGGAGAGAAGCATCCCTTCAAATATTTGGGACTTAAGTTGATCAGGGCTTTGAAAGTCAACAAGCACCTTGCATTGGGTCTAGCAGCACAGCTGTTATCATATGAGTTACATTTGCTTCCTAATTTGTGAAACTGGGTATTCCAGAATATCACAGCCTGATATAATGCAGTGAATATCCCTGTTTCAAACTGTGTCTCTGTTAGACTGTTTAATCTGACAATGTGAAGATGATACCTGTTTGTGGGAAAAAAATCTTTAGTGCTGCTGACAGCAGCTCATTCTTGTGAATAACCCAGCTGCTCGTGAAAGCTGTTACTAGTGTGCTTTGTGTTAAAAAGTTCAATATGATATTTCACTCTTATTTTAATGTTTCCACATCCTTTATGCCATTTTCCCTACTGTTGTTGTAGCACCAACTTTTGGTACAATATTATGCTCCCCAAAGAATCTGTTCAGTGTAAGAATATTGACAGAACTCAAATGTTCAAGTGATTCTTGAGATACTTGAGAGTAAAAGCAGATGATGGCACTCAGACCTGACAAGGGAGCTAGCTACTTAGGGTTGATTATATACATATAATGTCTAGTGAAATTAAAGCAATACAGTGATTTCAGCACAGCATTGGACATGCATTACAATACCAACCGATTTCAATATACCATTGGTTTTGTATGTTTTTAATCTACTGTAAAAACCATGAAAATATTTCTGGGTCCTGAGATTGAGAGATTACAGCACCCTTTCATCCAAATTGCTTTTTCTGCGTATCTGTATAAAATCAACATGAAACTCAATTTTGTAGTGGAGATAAAACTATTGTAGCAAGATGTTCCTTTATTTGTAAAGTATGATTTCATTTTAATATAGATGTTCCAAAGAAATTTAGCTTCCTAGATTATTGATGTGACCTATTGAGCATGAGAGATGGCTGGAACAAATTATTTTGCATGATGTGTGCGAGAGAGATGTTGGTATATTGCTGCCTTTGAATATAGTTCAGAAGCTACAGCTGGTAGTTCAGAGGCCAGATACAACACCAATCCTGGCACCAGTTGGCTTTGACCTATAAAGCCTTATGCACCCAGGACTCCGATACCTCAAGGACACCACGTAAATCAACCCAGGCCCTGTGTTTGGCATTTAAGACACTTCTCTTTGTGTCCCCTCTGAAGGAAGTGCAGATGGTGACACCATGACAGCAGGCCTTCTCAGTGGTGGCTCCCTGTTTGTCGGGTGCTCTCCCCAAGGAGGCACACCTAATGCCACTGTTTGAACCAGGCAATGCCATTTATATTCGTCCAGGCTCTTGGACCTTACTTTTCTGCTCATCTTTTTAGTGTGGTAGAGGGAGTTCAATCTGCCCTTTTATACATGTTATCTGTGAGAATTTTAGGTTTCTTTTCCTTTGTTTTTAATGTTTGTTTCTGTAATACACTTTTGTTTAAAAAGTGACTAATAAATAGATTAATGATACACAATGCATATGCTCGTAAAACAGTACGTAGTGTAAATAAGAATAGATTAGTATTAAGGCTCTTCTTATATTCTTTTGTAAAACCTCTCACCCTCCCTTCCTCTACATAGCTGGGAGGAGGAATTTCTGTTCCGCTTTTGATAAACCACAGTTTATCATACCAGTTTGGATCTGGAACGATGGTCAATCTTAACTGTAGTTAAAATGCCAACTTCAGTAACTATGATTTGAAGTTGGCTTGTTTTGTCACAGACCACTAGTTAATGTTAACTTCAGTTTGTTGATCCAGATGGCACTACAAGGTGCAGGTAAGCAGTACTTTCTGAACTCTTCCTCCAGGCTGAACTATGCTTTAGGACAACCTTGTTAGCGAGCCCCAAAAAGCTTAAGGTCTGCAAAAACTCCCTTGCATTTTACTCTTAACAGGGGCTTGTTGTTATAGTGGTGGTGGTTGTAAAAAGGCAAGCTGGTGATGAGGAAATAGAGTTCTGTCTGCTTCTTCTGACATGCCCTTGATTTCTATGATGGACATGCAGGAAGGGTCTCATCCTTCTGTGCTGGCTGTGGAAGAAGTGGCTTTCTTCTGAGGCCAGCACAAAAACCAAGCAAGCAGCAGCACCAGCAGATTCACCAACCCCCATATATATATATATCCAGTTCTGTTGCTATGAGCGATAACCAAAGATCACCTCTGTCCGTTATGTTAAGGCAGTTCCACATTAGGCTGAGTAAATAATTCACACGACTGAAACCTGATTCTACCAAATACGAAGTAGGAATCCCATCCAGCGGGAAGCACGGTCACTTCTCTGTTCATTCTACTTCTCTGTTATCTGTTCTGTTCACTTCTCCCTTCCCTCTGTGGGAAGTCTCGTGCCATGCCCCCCCCCATTTACACAATTTCCACCTGTGGCCCCCTTGGAATATCCTGGGGGTCCTCAGGGGGGCATATGGCCCCCGGTTGAGAAACGCTGGTGTACACAGTGTGTGCAATAGAATATAACACGCCAATAAAATGACTGGCAGATTTAAAAATGGGAAAAGTTCCATAGGCCTGGCTACATCAAAAGGTCTTAAGGTGACACCTGGGAACCAGAAGCAAGGGTGCCAGATCACTCTATCCCTCCTGTGGCAGCTCTCAGGCTCACCTGGACGGCCACTGATACACTCACTCGCTTGGAGTTCCTGTTTGCCATGCAATGCGAATATGGCCAGTATGATGCTACCTCTGATCCAGCCCATTTCCTGCACTATCTGAATAATTCCACAGAGTGGTGTAGGAGGAGAAAGAAGGCTGTATCAGAGAAATGAGTAGGACAGAGAGTTCTAATTTGAGACACCCCATCGGAATATGAAGAATAAGACATTAAAAGTGCAAGGTGTGTGTGAATAGATTAATGGCACGCAATATCTTCATCTTAGAAAAGTTCAGAGTGTGTTGGTAACTGGCTATCATCGCCTTTCATAAACAAGTCCTTGTTTACTTTAAAGTTATAGCAGAGGAAGAAATTAGACATAACGGCATGGAATATATAAGAATAAGAAATCAGGATGAGAGACTTCTTTTTTTTTAACAGAATGGTGAAAATTTGTTGAATATATGAAGACAATTGTAAATAATTAAAAATGTTAGCAGGATTGACCTAAACGTGAGCAGTAAGAAATAATTAAAAGGGAACATAAAGGATAAATTTGTAAATAGGTTTGAATTGGTTATGCAGTAAGAATATGATATAGACTAAGGAACTGCAAGAGGGGGAGGGAAGTCGAAGAAAATGTAGGTTGAATTTGAGTTACAGATAGGTAGCCGTGTTGGTCTGCCATGGTCAAAACAAAATAAAAAAATTCCTTCCAGTAGCACCTTAAAGACCAACTGAGTTAGTTCTAGGTATGAGCTTTCGTGTGCATGCACACTTCTGAAGAAGTGTGCATGCACACGAAAGCTCATACCTAGAACTAACTCAGTTGGTCTTTAAGGTGCTACTGGAAGGAATTTTTTTATTTTGTTTAGGTTGAATTTGTTTAGATTTAATTTTTGTTGTTAAAACATTGTAAAATGCAAAAATGATTATTACTATTTTTGAAAGGATATTCAAGGCTGTTTTTTACTTATGTGTAAGACAACTGCCCATTGGAGCCAGAGCTGTAGCTCCCATAGCTGTGTTTTATTAATACTGCTGCTGCTGCTGCTGCTACCACCACAACCATTTATTAATTTACAAATCTCCTTTTACTTAAATGTCTTAAGGAAGTTTACAGCCATGTCATAAAAACAGATAAAATAGTTTTAAAAAAACAACAAGGCTGAAAATAGGTTTAAAAACAATACAAAATGAACACCTAAGGCAGAGACCTTTTTTTTCCAGCTGGCAAGGCTTGTTGAAACAAAAGTGACCTCAATTGTTCTCAGAAAATACTGATAGTAGGTGTCTGCCGTATCTCGGCAGGAATGCTGGTTCCACAGAATAGGCTCTCAGAAGGCTTTTCTGCTGTAATGCTTTTATGACAGAATGCTACCTTTGTTTAAATCATGTACAGTGGTACCTCAGGTTACATATGCTTCAGGTTACATACACTTCAGGTTACAGACTCCGCTAACCCAGAAATAGTGCTTCAGGTTAAGAACTTTGCTTCAGAATGAGAACAGAAATCGTACTCGGGCAGCGCAGCAGCAGCAGGAGGCTCCATTAGCTAAAGTGGTGCTTCAGGTTAAGAACAGTTTCAGGTTAAGTACAGACCTCCGGAACGAATTAAGTACTTAACCTGAGGTACCACTGTACATGATTTAAACAAACTTGCTTTTTGTTCTTGCTTTCATTTGGGGGTGGTGGGTATCAGTGGTTGGATTTTTTTGCCAATTTCAGTCAGCATCTCACCTGCCCTCCCAGCTCCCCCCCACCCCCCGCCCCGTTGCACCTCTACTGCACAACATTGCACACCCTCTGGGTGGCTTCCAAAGCAGTTTTTCAGAGGGCACAGGAAATCTATGGTGCCTACACCATTCTCTGATTCCAGGCCTTTGGGTGGTGAAAGAATATTTAGTTAAGCTTCACGTGAAGACATTAAAATAGTTATTTTGTGCACGCACCAACAGCCGCAAACAAACAACTGTAGAAAAGCAATTTGGGCTGCTGTCCAAATACATAATTATCCATAGGGAGAAGTCAAAACAATAGAGCAGTAAAGATTACATTGTAAAGCAGAATACTGTTTTAAGCCTCATATGGTATTGAAAAGAAAACATTTTAGAAAACTGAATGGAGAATGGATAAAAAGCTGTCTTTTCTAGAAGGAAAGCAAGTAACAATCAGTGGTGTGTTGTTGCTGGCAAACTTAATGTTTTCACTTTGAGTGATCTGTAAGTAAAAGAAAATAAAAGCCACAAGTTATTGAAGATTTTTTTGTAGGTTACAGCATATGTTCTCCCTTTTTCTTTTCTTTTTACAATGTACTGCATTACAGATGTCTCAATTTCAGACCAGGCACAATGCTGAAAATTCAGTAAGATGGTTAGAGATAAGCCACAAATATGGACTATCGTGCAAGCCCTAGAGATTTAGTTAATCTGACCTAGATGTTCTTTTGATGATTGAGAACCTACTATATGTGAAAACACTTCTCAATTTCAAAATGAAACACAAGAGTATCCACTGTATAACTCAGCTGTCCTTGTAGTGATGGGCACAGCAATCATTTCTTAACAGAGGAGGATTTGCTATATAAAGTTTTCAGCTTTTAAAGCCATTTAGATCATTGGCATTTGGAGCAGCAATGATATTGAAAGTTGGAAGTGAATGCCGCATTTGAGTTTTGCTATGTCACAAAGAGGATTATCTAGAGATTCAAGTAACATACTTCTTCTCTTTTAATTTCCATGGGCATGTTGTATAAGATCTTAATTCTTTAGTTCTCACTGATTCCCCCACCCCCCCACCCCCAGTCTTGTGAAATTGTTTAAGAGATCATCAGATGGGAGGGGAGGCATAAGAGGTGTATTTAAAACCAGCAAGCACTTCTTCTGTATGTGTTCACTTGCCAATATCATGTGTGCTATGAAATTATACACAAGTGGTTTCTGTTTATCGTTTGCTTGAATTTGCTTGATGGTCACTTATCCATATGACATAAAATAATGATTTGATAGTCCTATGTTAAAAAGATAGAGGGGGGTAGAGACCCTGGCATCTTAGAACAGGGTTTTTCCAGGCGGACATTATGGTTGCCGGATCACATTCAGTCTTGGCGGTTGTGGGGAAGACAACAGAGGTAGCACCCGGCATTGTCACCCTGTTAACTTTCTTTAAGAAGTTCAGTGCTGTGCCATTGGGCTCCCTTTGTGTAGTAATTTATCAGATTCACAGCATCAATAGTGCATTGGGTATTGGGAAAAGTAGAGTGAGTGAGAGAGAGAGAAAGAGAGAGAGAGAGAGAGAACGAAAGGAAGGAAGGAAGGAAGGAACCACTAAGTTTCTAAAATGCCACTGGCGGTTCTGCTACTGCCACAAACTTTGCCAGATTGCTTTCAGCAAGTTTCTGATAATTTCTATCCCAGTCATGACGTTGGAGCTTGCTTTGGACTTTCCAAGAATCAATATTGGATTAGATTGGTAGTATGTACCATTCTGCAATGTTGCAATATAGATGAAGTTAAAGAACAGCTACAGTTGGCTGCAGAATGTTCCCACTATTCATTGGAAAAGGCCAGAATGTGGGACTGTGCTTGGGGACAGGAGGGGGGCAGGCAGGAATTTTGCTTTTTGACTATGTTTCTATAATCTTTTTTTTTAAAAAAAAAATGCAGACAACTTTAGCATCGCTGATAGAATCAATAAAGGGTTTGATATACAGAAGAAAAGTCCAGAGTGCACAAGAGGAGCTGTTAGCCAATGGAGTAGCAAATAAATGTTCTTGTTGAAGTGCCCTGTAGCTGAGAACAGGTTGCTTGTAAACTCTGAAAACCATTTGGTCGTGGACAATTGTGAAGGCTGTTCCACAGAGACAAAAGTTGATTTAGTGTTTTCTTTGGAAATTTTTGCTACCTAACTTGCATTGTTGAAGTGTTCTTAACAACCACATTTGCAGGCCAGAAGTAGGAAATAGTGGAGGGGGAGATGGAAGAATTAAACAGACCAGGATGAGGAAACATTCCTTCTAGTTAGGTTGGGAATAAATACCATTTTACCAAGATAGCAAAAGAAATAACCCTGGCTATTGAACTGCTGTTGTCAGAACATAGAGAGTTTATCTGCTGTAGAAAAGCAACAGACCATCTTAGAATACATAGAATTGCCACAGTCTAGGTTGGTCTCTGTAGAGTTGAGTTAAGCAACACAGGTAAATAACACAATTCTTTGAATTGCTGTAATTACTATTGGGGAGCCTGATTTTTTTCAGAAATAAGTAAATAGAATGGCAAAAGAATTATGTTTATTTTTTTTAAAAAATAGCGTCCCTCTCTTATGCTGTAATTGACATTTAAGGCAGCCAAACTAAAGTATCATAGAAACATCAGTATAATAAAAAACTGCATATAAAACCAAAGAGCACGTGATTATACATAAATATTAACTTAAGTTGCAGTTAGCAGCTGACAGACCAACCCAAGACACAACTTGTCCCACGCAAAGCAAATATAACAAATCAACTTAGTCACTAAGACATAGTACTCAAAAAGATTCAGACTCAAACAATTCAACTTTATTTATATTTATATCCCAGAAGTCATGTTGCTTTTAAACACATTGAAAAATTCGAAACTTTTCTTATAATATTTTAGTTAAAACAGCATGGCTGTATTTAGTACCACTACTGTTTTTGAAAGTGTTAAACCTCATATTCAACTGTTGTAGCATGAAAATGTATCTAGTGGGCAAGTTCACCACTCGAGTAATCTTGTGTTATAACTGCATATTAATCCTCCGCATTTAAGGAATTATTCCAAGTCAACAAGTGGTTAGTTACTCTGAAATCTTGTTTTGCAGACACCTGGTTTAAGAGCTCGACCAACCAGACTGCAGTGGTTTGCAGAGAAGTGTATTGGAAATAATCAGGTTTGTGTATTGTGAAAATTTTATTTTTATTACTAATTTAAGGCAATAATTTTGCATCATTTCTATTGTAACCATCCAAATCCAAGAGAAAAAGACTTAATTAGTTTGTGTGTACATGCACCTCTCACTATCAGAATGCTCTTTATTGAAAATTTCAGTTATCCAAACACATATCGTTATACCCAAACCTTGCTACACAAATGGCTGATTCAGATATCCAAACAGCCCACCTCCTTACATATTTGTGTTTTGCTGGTCAGCAGCAGCCATTTGGGGCAGAAGGCACAGAGCATTGTTGGGCAAACTTGGTCCTCCAGCTCTTTTGGGACTACAGTTCCCATCATCCCTCACCACTGGTCCTGTTAGCTAGGGATGATGGGAGTTGTAGTCCCAAAAACAGCCAGAGGGCCAAGTTTGGCCATCACTGGCATAGAGGAAGGGAGAGAGATCCGACAAATCAGGGAGCAGAAGAGACCAGGCAAAGGGAGGGAGAATGGACAAATCATGGATTAGAAATTACCCATAGGAAATAATGGAAATCATTGGCTTCTTGTGCAAACACTCACCATCAAGCGATTTACTGGGAGCTCATTGTGTTTGCGAAGCAGGACCTGCATGTACTAACTACCTTTCAGTAGGGCCTCCAGTTGACAACAGTCTACAGCTGTAGGGTAGGGTAGTCACCTGTCTTGTCTTTTCCATTCCTGATATTATATTCAGGGTTCTATCATTTTACTTGCCAACTTGTTAGCAGTAGAGCAGTAGAGCTCCTCCTCCCTCTCAGGCCTTTGCTATAGAACTTCAAGCACAGGCCCAGCTGCTACTACCTTGTCCTGTAAAAGTCTATTGAGAAAAAGAAAGAAACATTCTCCTTTTCCCTACAGAGAAGTGGGGAGACTGAGCTTTTGCAAGAAGAGAAATCACTCCTCCATTCCTCCTCTAAGATCTTTGTAGGAGAGAGGAAAGATGGCTTCCCCATCCCGCTGGGCTTCTGCTGTTTTACCTTTTCTGCAAAAGCCCCACAAGAGGGCAGATGTCTTTTCCTTTCTTCAGTTTCTCCATGAGCCACAAGACTTTGAGAAGGAAAGGATTAGTGGTGATCACAAACAATAGCTTGGTTAGTAAGCTAACGTTGACACGGTGAAGAAAAACAGTATGAACCTGTTTTTTCCTACAAGATATTGGCAGCCTAAACAAGTACAGTGGTACCTCTGGTTGCGAACGGGATCCGTTCCGGAGCCCCATTCACAACATGAGCAGAACGCAACCCGCATCTGCGCATGCGCGTGGCGTTGCTTTGCACGTCTGCGCATGCGCGAGCCGCAAAACCTGGAAGTAAACCTGGAGGTATGACTGTATGCAAAACCATCTGGAAATTACTTAGATCAGTTGTGTACTATTACAGACGCAAAGCTGATGCCCAGCTAACTTCAGTTCATTTTGAAAGTGAGATACCCTTTTACAGTCTTACCTCAGGTTGAAGTAGCTTTGGGATGAGTATTTTCGGGTCGCGTGCTGCGGTGACCCGGAAGTAATAGAACACATTACTTCCTGGTTTTGCCGCTTGTGCATGCGCAAACAGTCAAAATGATGTCATGCACGGAAGCGGCAGACGCGGGTTGTGTTTGCTTTGGGATGTGAACGGGGCTCTGAAACGGATCCCATTCACATCCAGAGCTACCACTGTATTGGCAAATACACTGGTCGAGAATATAGAAGGTTGTATACAGTGTTAATTATACTCGCCCATTGACATTAATGAATTTAAGTTACTCATAGAATCATAGAATTGCAGAGTTGGAAGGGACCCTGAGGGTCATCGAGTCCAATCCCCTGCGATGCAGGGACGTAACTAAATCATACATAATTTCAATAATGTTCATTAATTTCACTGGGCATACTTTTGAGAATAGTAGTAGTAGTAGTAGTAGTAGTAATAATAATAATAATTTTTTAAAAATTATTTGTACCCCAGCCGGAGCCTGACTCAGAGTGGCTGACTAATGTTGGCAGAGTGATTACTATATGAGATACACTGCTATTATAGGGAATTGTCAGGAACTGATTAACACATGGAATATATACATATAAGATCTTAAATAAGAAGAGCCCTGCTGCATAAGACCCATCTAGTCCAGCCTCCTGTTCTCACAGAGGCCAACTGGATGGTTATCCGAAGCCCACAAGCAGGATTTAAGTGTGACAGTGTTCTCCCAACTTGCGATTCTCAACAACTGGTATTCAGGGCTATGCTGCTTCTTGCAGCGGAGGTAAAACTTAGCCATTGTGGCTAGTAGTCACTGATAGCCTTATTCGCTTTTTGTTGGTGTGCATTGTCGTTGCAATTTATACATTGCGAAAATCATTGCTAAAATGTTAGTTCATGCACAGAAAATTCCATCACCCATCATATAGTCACATTCTTCTACTCCCCTTTTCCCTATTTGCTCATTCTACATCCCCTACCTATTCATTACCCCATCATAACTTTTTTACAACTTGATACATATGCAATAAATGTCTAATAAACCAAGCAGTTCTTTATGTCATGTATAGATGTTATAAATGTGATGTGTGTTTGTAATATTTTCTCGTTTAAGGTTGAAGCCCTGGAAAGCATGGTAGAACTGACTCAAAAGCTTTTTGAATGTGATAGAGACGAGATGTATTACTACCTGTTAAAATTATGCAGTAAGTAAAATGGACAGTCTCTTCTTTATTTTGGTTCTTATAAGTGAGGAAAATTTTTGTATGTTTCACGTTAGACTTACCAATGTTCAGAACAGAATTGTTTTTGCAGCGACAAAAAAAACAATTGAGATATTAACGTTATTGAGAAATTAATAGTATTGTAAGCAACTAATACTATGCACTTTACTTGTATGGCTAAGGATGTAGTGGTATTGGTGGGAAGGGTTACAAAGGGCAGCAACTCTAGTTTTAGTGTGAGGAGCAAAGAATTGGAATTGTGAGGCACAAAGTGTGCTCATTAATGGTTCCTCATCATTCTGGAAAAATGTGGCAAGTGGGGTGCCGCAGGGTTCTGTCCTGGGTCTGTTGTGGTTCAACATCTTTATAAATGACTTGGACGAAGGAATTGAGGGGATGGTCAACCAATTGGCAAATGACACCAAACTGGGAGGGGTAGCTCAGAAGACAGAATTGGGATTCACAATGTCCTTAACAGATTGGAAAACTGGGCACAAACTAACAAAAGGAATTTCAGTAGGGACATATGTGTGGTTCTATACTTTGGCAGGAAGAACCAGCTGCACGAAACACGCAGCAAAGTAAAGCATGGAAATATAAGCTGTTAAACCTTTAAAATATGGCCTTCTAAGATAACTGTAGCTTGCCTTAGTTACAATCGTGAAAGTTCCTAAATAATTGGTATAGAAACATGAGAATGGCTTGTAAGAGCCATGCTGTCTGAGCTTGGGGCAACCAGCTCAGACTTCACACATTGTGCTCCTTAGGTAGACTACGTAAAACAATAGGCTTGATTCCCTTCCTCCGAAGGTGTGGGGGAGTAACCTAGCTAAGGGTCATCTAGTCCAAACCGCTGCAATGCAGGAATGTAAACTAGATCACAAATGACAAATTTGCTACCAGCCTAGGTTGCTTATTGGGTTTACTGCAGGGTAGCCAGTATGGTGCACTCCAGATGTTTTGGATTGCAACTCCCAGCAGCAGCTGCAGCAAGCATGTCCAGTGGAGATAAATAAAATTAGATCTTGCTTAAGAGGAAACAAGACCTTTGGACACAACCATTTGGTCAGGGTGCAATCATGGCCTGTCTCATATTCCATCCTTGTTCTCCTTTTTACCTAGTAGGTGGGCTGGTCACCGCAATTTTCAAGTGTACTGTCTTTTAGCTGCCAAGCTGTCTGGGCTTTATTGCAGCTTGTTAAAGATTTCTTCTCCCTGCTTCAGCCCTTTTCGTTGGGTGAAACATTTGGTACGGCATTTGTCCATTTAGTTCAGTGCCCTGCCCATGGGTGAAACGTTGTTCATTGTACTTCAGCTGCATTCCAATTTACCAGTTAAGTTTCTTTCTTCCAGTTTTAGAGTGTTAACTCAAATAGGGAAACATTCTGCAGTTGGCTTACTTTGGTTGAACGATAATTGAAGGTTTTTGTAAACCACCTATTTGCTTCTGCATAGGTGGTATTTATCTCTTGAGGAGTTCTTTAAAGAAAGTTGCCATTTCCCATCATTGTGTAGTACTAAACCATGTCTCAGAAATTCAAGAATCCTCTGTGTAATTTCTCCCCTTGCTTTGAAGAGCTGTCTTGTTTTGCTGTCTACAAAAGAATTTGAAAAGATGTTCCTCTTTGCTACATACATAATTGCTTTCAATAGAAGATAGCCAAATACACTCGCAGCCTCCCAAGGAATATCTTGAAAGCCTTTCAAAATCTTACCAGTACGTGGGCAACTTGTTAAGCATTTGAGGACAATTGAAAATTGAGAACCACATAGCAATGGGTGACTGCAGATCCGATTGACGGAAAGGGAATTTTGCAGGCGTGCCATACCTCTGAAACATTTTGTCTCATCCTCTTTTAATAGGATCAGATTTTATATGGCCTGGGATCTGAAGGACTGCTTACATAATGCTGTGCATTGCTAAAGGCTTTGGACTTTATATATCTTGAATTGGAACCTCCCATACCATATGACACACAGTTTTTGAAACTGAGAAGTCATTTAAAAGCAGTTTGATAGGACATTTTGGAGTGGTTGTCTGCTTTTCAAAGAAAATAGCTAAACATCATGTTGCAGGGTCCTTTATGCATCAATTTGTGCAATCAAGCCCTGGTATGAGTAGAATTGGATACGCTACATGTTCCTGCAGTTCTTCTCTATTCAGACATCTGTAATATTTGCCTAGGAATTTGTTTCATGTTAGTAGCAACCAATACAGGTCAGTTGGGCTAGTTTAACCATAACTAGGACTCCCCACTTACCGAAGGAAAAAATGTTGGTTTGGCTGAACTTTGTTGTTGTTGTTGTTTAGTCGTTTAGCCGTGTCCGACTCTTCGTGACCCCATGGACCAGAGCATGCCAGGCACTCCTGTCTTCCACTGCCTCCCACAGTTTGGTCAAACTCATGCTGGTAGCTTCGAGAACACTGTCCAACCATCTCGTCCTCTGACGTCCCCTTCTCCTTGTGCCCTCCATCTTTCCCAACATCAGGGTCTTTTCCAGGGAGTCTTCTCTTCTCATGAGGTGGCCAAAGTACTGGAGCCTCAGCTTCAGGATCTGTCCTTCCAGTGAGCACTCAGATCTGATTTCCTTAAGAATGGAGAGGTTTGATCTTCTTGCAGTCCATGGGACTCTCCAGAGTCTCCTCCAGCACCATAATTCAAAATGGCTGAACTTAGTAATCCTTAAAAGGATACCTTGTATATTGGGGGGGGGGGCAAAGATTCTTTAATTTTGACTATGTGAATATGAGTGTAGCCTCCTTCTTTCCTGCTCTTCTCATGGATGGATTTCCTCCTAAATTTCTTGGTTTTCACTAACTGTAATTTTCTATGGCATCTGTTGAGTGCTTGTTTGCTTAATCATTTGCTTTTTTTTTTTTTTTTAAAGACTTTCAAACCTCAATATGAGGTGAGTTTGCAAGCTGTCATTTGAAGGTTAGCACTAACCATAGTTTTCCAGTTCAGACATGGCAAACTGTGGTTAGCCAAAATTAGGAAAGTGAAGGAAGGGCTCCATGAAAGAGGAAAGCAGGCTATGAAATTCAATATCTATAACTCTGTAAAGTGCTGCAAGATTCTCCATTATTTTTGCTGCAGCAGCCCAGTACAACCACCTCTATGGAACTGTTTGCTTTACTGCAGCTCGGCATTGTGATGTTACGACACCTTCATGTCTCTTTATAAGATAAGGAAACATGGTTTTTTCCATCTACCTTGGCAGAGTATCCACCTCTTTTGCTTGCAAAAAGAACATTCAGAAGAGAAGTGGCCAAGATATTTGCTGTATGCTTTATTTCATTCTTGCATTTCATTTCCTCAGCAGCTTTTTTTTTTTAATCTTCCTTATTGTTTTACAAATACTGGTTCACCATAATAAAGCAACTGGGTTTCCAAACGTAATCTTCCTTTAGTAGGAGGGAGTCCTCCTCCTTTCCCAACAAGCAGCCTGTTTCTTCAATGGTGAGAGGAGAAATCTAAGATACAAATTTTATCAAACACTGTTGTGCAAAATCTGTAGACAGCAAGAAACGACACAGCCAATTCAATCTACTTAAATAAAGAGAAAACAGCTTTGTCCGCTGTAAGAGCAAAAACAGAACCATAGTCTTAACCCACGTCTAACCATCTTTCAAAACTGTTGCATGCAATACAGCTCCTGAGGTTCCATTGCTATTTCTGTATATTATTACAACGTTAGCTAAATTCAGTTTCCCCTCAGTTTACAAATGTAGGCACGTAGTTCAGCACAAAAAAGGGCATTATTATAAACCTGTAATCCGTCATTGATTGCAAGGCGAGTGATGAACAGAGGTTACTTTAACTCTCTAATATATGGAGTTTTTTTGCAAGGAGTTGGGGGATGTACTGTGTTCACTGAGTGTTCCCATATTCAGGCACCTTGGAATATGGGAAATGGTGATGAGCCAGGGATTTGGAACAGCATGTTGCCTATATCCTGATGACCCCCATTGCTGTCTCTCTTCCAACTTGTAATTCTGGAGAGGTTGTGAAAGTCCTGAACTGCTTGGCATCCTTATTGTAGTAGATAGGGAAGGGAGAGTGGAAACATACCGTATTTTTCCGTGTTTAAGACTAGGTCTTATACTCCAAATTAGGTTTAAAGGGGCTCATCTTATACACAGGTAGTGCTGAAGGCTGTTTTCTTAATTTGGAGTCCCCAAAAATAGGGGGTGTCTTATACATGGGGGCATCTTATACACGGGAAAATACTAATTCATACAAAACAGAAATATTGCTGGTTGAGGATTTTGATGGTGTGGGAGTACATGTGCAGCCTGCTCTGAGTGGGGTTCCACTCCCCTTAAGGGATCACGTTTGAAGCTTATTGATTACAGAATGTGAGCAGTAATTGGCTTAGGCATTGAATGGACCCGACTATATCTGACTCCTGCCCATTGTGCAGGGAGTCCGGTAAGGGTAAGCCACCAGAAGGGGGAGCCCCATTGATACAGACCAACTCGAGCTCCCCCAGGTGTTCCCGATGGGGTCGTGTCATGGCCCTAGCCCCGCCCCGGGCTTCAGACAAGATCCACACCCCCAGATTCCTTTAACAGAATACCCTTAAACTTGGAGGGACAGGTGATGGCCACACCTCCCCTCTCCCATCAAAAGGTCAAACAATGCCTAACTGCAAAACATTACAAAGTTGTGACGATTGCTACGAGGTAGGCGAAAACCAAATGGCCCGTGCCAATTTTGCCAAGTGGAAAAATTCCTCCTAGGCCCCTCTACGGTGACCAACCGAGGTCCATAGCAAGGCCGATGAAAATCTGCAAAAAAGGGAGGGCGGGCAGGAGCTTGAAGAGGCAAGCCAAGAAGAAGCCCTCCGGCTCGCTCCTCCACTTAAATGGTCCCAGCCATGCCCTCACCAGCCAGCTGATTGGCTGGCTGAGTGCTGACGCAGTCGGGATCCCCCAGGGGCGGCGGACTTCGTCCCCCGCCCCTGGGGAAGAGTAGGTGGCCACGCGGTCCACCGCAACTCCTCCCCACAATGAAGATTTCTAACTAAAAGAAATTAGGACTACACTGGCAGGAGAATTATTCCTATGATGTGTAATATTCTGTTTGGCTCTAATTATAAATAACTTGAAAAAAGAATGTTCAAACACCCACTCCAGATTAAGTAACAAAGGAAGTTGGTTATATATGGGAAAGTAAACTTCATGTGAAGACATGCATGAAACAGCTTGCAGTAGAAAATGACAGTGCCACATTTAGGTTTCCTCTCTTCTTTCACTTTTTCCCTTTCAGAGGTAAACAACGATTGGCAAAGGGCTGACGCTGTTTGGACTAAAATGCAAGAAGAAAACAGTATTCCCCGTGAAAGAACTTTGAGGCTGCTAGCAGATATTCTTAAGTCTAATAATCAGGAAGTTCCGTTTGATGTACCTGAGGTAAATTAGGTTAATTGTTTTATGTGGTGAAATACTGGCTTTAAAATCTTTCATGTTGGTTGGTGAATGATATGGCAGAGGGAGATTGTATGTATGAAGATAAGTAACTTTTAAAAATGGTTTTCTTTTAAAGACTTGGTTTGATGGGGCTACTGATGAGGCTGTTGATTCTATCAGTTCTCCCTCTTTGACGACTGCTGAACAGGCAACAGATAATGAAAAAGAAATATTCATACTCTGCAAAAAGGGCAAACCTGAAGGTAAATTAATTTGGACTCTTTCTTAAACTATTGTTGAAAAGAATGTGCTAACTCATTCAATACAAGGCACAAGGCACACCTGTATTCCCAAAATCATGGTGCTCTATAGCTAACATTCTGCTTCATGAAATTGTACTGTAGAATCTTGGTGCCAAAATATTAGCGGTCTTGTATTTCTTTCCGTGCTGAATATATAGGCTCCCAGTATGTAACTGCTTATGATACTATCTTTCGTACTGTTGTAAGGAATAATTTAACATCTGAATGTGAGGTTATTACACTCTGTAGTAGGAAGGATATCCCTGATTTAGAATTTATCATCATATTCCGTTATATTAAATTTGGACTTCATCAAGATTAGAAGGCATCTCACCCACTACAGAAAGTAACTGTCTCCCTTTTGTGTTAAATTAGCCTGAAAAGAAATATAGTGATGTAACATCTGTTGTAAATAGGGCTGTGCTTGCCTCCCAGTGTGAGCCAGTGTGGTGTAGTGGTTCAGAGCCGTGGACCCGTAATCTGGTGAACCGGGTTCACGTCTCTGCTCCTCCACATGCAGCTGCTGGGTGACCTTGGGCTAGTCACACTTTTCTGAAGTCTCTCAGCCCCACTCACCTCACAGAGTGTTTGTTGTGGGGGAGGAAGGAAAAGGAGATTGTTAGCCACTTTGAGACTCCTAAGGGTAGTGATAAAGCGGGATATCAAATCCAAACTCTTCTTCTTCTTCTCTCCCACACCGATCCATTTTGGACCCTGATGCTATCCAAGGCTGTCCCAGATCCAGGCCCCAGCTTTAATTGAGGGCCATGCATTGCCTATAATTTGAAACGCTGATTAAATACACAGCCGAGGGAGGTGGAGAAGGCGACACATACAGGCAGCTTTATGGCTGCTGCCGCCACCTCTCTTGACAGCCCCAGGTGGATCTGAGACTGCTTTAACCCTCTTCGGCTGAATATTGGGTCAGCTCGATTTGGCCCAGGATTTAGGCAGAGCCAGTACATGTGAATGTTTAGCTCTACATGGAAATCTCTGATTTCCAACTCCCTCTTTCCTCAGCAGAGACCCACCAATAAAAAGGTATGAGGGCATGGCGCTGTCATCCTCATTTTACCCCTGAAGTGATGGCTTCAAAGTGACCTGCAGCAGCCAAGAACTACTCACCACCACTATAGATACATACCATCAAACATTGGCCTAGAGCTGCCAGATATTCTTAACCCACGTCATGCATCTTCTCTTCCTTTAAGCCAAGATGGAATCCAATGGTTTTAGTGTTCTTCCTTAGGAGGCCACTCAGAACAATGAATTAGTTGAAATCAGCACAAAATGATATTCCAGCTTTGGTGGAGTGGACACTAAATTACACCAAAGCCCTGGGTGTAATTTAACTATGCTGTTGCTGGTTAGAATTGAATAGTTTTCCTGTGGAGGACATGAAGGTTTGGAAGACATAATGCTAACCAATCTAATACAGTCATACCTTGGCTCCCAAACGCCTTGAGAGTCGAATGCTCCAGTTTTCAAAAGTTCTTTTGGAAGCTGAACATCCAACAGGGCTTATGGGGCTTCTGATTGGCTGTCAGGAGCTTCCTGCATCCAATCAGAAGCCGTACTTTGGTTTCTGAATGTTTTGGAAGTCAAACGGACTTCTGGAATGGATTCTGTTTGACTTCCAAGGTACGACTGTGTACCCTCAGTTTAGATCACAAGCTGTGGTTGTATCAGCACATCCAGTTGTGCAGTTACATAATTTTTGCCTCTTCACTCATCTTGGGGGAGGAGGGCTCCCTTTGGAGAGCGACGTGGATTGCTTCTCTTACTTCATAAGGAGGTGAGCCAATGCTGCTGTTTTGGGAGCCCTCCTGCCCATTCTGATAAGTGGTGCCTGGACTTTTGTCCCAAAGTCTTGCCCTGATGACATTGGCGTCATCCAATACACTATCAGCACCCAAGAGCACAGCCTTTAGCTTCAGCACCATAATTGTGGTCAACACACCGGAAATTGTATAAATAGCAAATCGAACAGGAAGTGTTAGAAATTTACCTGTTTCTTTTTTCAAAAAATGTTTGGATATCTTTACTCAACATAAAATGTTGGCAATGCATCTTGTATTATTGAAATAAAGTGCAAGATTTCGTGAATGCTAGTATTATTTAATCTTTAAGTGTGCCATTATTCAGGTACTAGAGATATACAGAAGAAGTTGCATCACATATAATATACAGTCAGTATGTGAGCTATTGTCTTAAGTTGATTCTGATTTATTCTTTGCTTGGTTTGGTACATAAATTTGCAAATACCAGCTGAACTCCGCTAGATATAAAAACTAAAGTTTATTTGATTTAGCATACCGTAGTGTATTTAAAATATTAAAAAACAACACTGCTTTTAAGGGAAATAAATAAGCACTGTGCCCCCCCCCCAGTGTATGACATTAATTTTTAAAGAGTATATTAAGCAACAAATTACTGTTTCAACAGGATGTTTACAGCTCCATAATCTTGTTCAGAAAAGTAAATGACTGAAAAGTGTGGTTACCTTTTCCCCCCTTTTTTTGGTAACGTCTTTTCACTAACTTGACAGTTATTGTGAATGTGTGAAATAAAACTGTTAATCAGTCAAATAAATGCAGTTTTAGTTTACTTGTTAAATATCAGTATATTTGTAAATTGTATGTTTTTATGTAAATCTTGTCGTAGCCAAATAATTTGATCTCCCAGTACTGAAAACACTGCCAATATTTGCTGAATGCTGCTATGATACAGTATCAAACATTGCAACTCCTTTCCACAGAGTTGGGGGATGCGTTAAAATAACATGAATTACGTCTTTGAACCAAGGTAGCCTAGTAGCAGCTCGTCAATGAACTTGAAAATGGCAATTCTGAAGGTATCTGAGGATAACTTGTTTGCAATTGGTGGCAGTAGTTTTTCTTCTTCTTTTACTTGAATTTAGGTTGCTAAAAGTTCAGAAAGGATTTTGTATTCTAAAGAAACAATTACACAGAGAGGATTTCAACTCAGAAACCAGACAGTTTCTTAAATAAAGCTTTGGACTTTTAAGATATATATGAAGAAAAAAGGAATAGATTTGTTTCAGGTGCTATATTTTTCTTTCTTTTCCAAAAAGAGAGATATAAATGCTGTTCTGTTGCACTTCAGTATAAGTTGACACATCAGTTGTTTTGTTTTAATTTTCTTTGCAGTGGCATACAAAATTTTACAAGAAGCACAAGAGCAGGGTAGTGTGTTTCCAGCCTTTGCATACGCCTTACTTATAAGAGCATTGCTGAGCAAGGGTTATCTTGAAGAAGCCATCAATGTAAAAAACATGTAAGGAATTTTTTTTTCTATATTCTTGTTTATCTGTGCACTTGTAACCTTGCATAAAAACCAGTCCAGTCTTTGCTTTCAGTTGAAATTTCTGTTTTCCTAATAGAAAAATGGCCTTACTTGAAAGTAGCAAAATGCATTGGTCTTTCCAATATGTTGCATGTCATAAGTTATAAAAAAAAAAGGGGGGGGGGAGAAAGCTTGGCATTCTGGCATCGGGTCATTTTGTAGCTAATGATGCATCACAGCCCAGTCACACACTTTGTACACTTAACAATTTAACAAATGCACACATTATCCAAGCACCATTCACTTTTAATGGCTGGGTGAAGTCCCAAGACCAGACACAGAAGGCTACAGGCATCACTTTATATCGAATGCACTGACAGAATCACACGAGTAGGAAGTTCCATTTAGTGAATTGGGCCGTTCAGCTTTGTGCATGAAATTTCGCTCCCATGTCGTATGTGCCAGTTAGTCACTACTGAATTACACCTTGTAGGAATACAGTTCTTTCACGGTGGAAATATGTGACAAAACTGGCCATACCTAAAGGCCTTGCTTTGTAATTATATTTATGTGTGAACTTTTAACGTATATAAATGTTTGATTTAAAAGCTGTTTGTGATGCATTCTGGGATAAGCCAACATTTCACCACAGAAATCTTATCTTAAGATAGCTTTAAAAAATAAACATAGCGGTCATTCTTCTGCCTGGCATCACTATATATTTCATAAGTTTCTCAAAGTTGTAGTATAACTTTGTTGTTGTTGTTTAGTCGTTTAGTCAAAGTATTGGAGCCTCAGCTTCAGGATCTGTCCTTCCAGTGAGCACTCAGGGCTGATTTCCTTAAGAATGGATAGGTTTGATCTTCTTGCAGTCCATGGGACAAAACCCCATGGACAAAAACAACAGGCATATAAAAGTGTAACTTTAGGCAGTGCTATTTTTCTAGAAAAAGAGGGGCCGGAACTCACCATGAACACCTCCCTCGTTCTCTTAGAATGGCAATGGCGCCTACCTGAGAGGTGCCAGAACTGAGTTCCGCTGAGATCCGGCTGGGAATAAAAGCCCTGCATAGGAAAATATGTAGCTGCCTTATACCAAGTCAGATCATTGGTCCACCAAGATCTGTATCATCTAGTGGTGCCATATTTTGAAGAGCAAAAAAAGAGGACGCCATGACAACTCTCATTTTCAATACCTCTTCTATATGTAGGCTATAGAAGAAAAAATCCCTGACTTTAGGTATTATCTTAGGGGCAGAAAGGAAGATGTCAAAAGTAGCCAAACAAAAAACTTTGGTCATAATCCAACAGGGCTGTGAAATCAAAGAAGGCCTTTTCTTTCTGCATGTACAGATAGGGCCACGAATGCCAAAAGTTGTGCAACATGAGATGCAAAAGTGGCCGTTTTATACAAGACCATTTTAAGCACTTGAAAGAGGCTGTCAGGATCACTGCCTGATATAATGACAGTGCATGCAACTAAATGAAAAGGGACAGAAGCAGGCAGGTGATCTGAATCCATTTGTTGGGGTGGCTGCCATCTCATTTGCATACTGCTGGAGGACATAGGGGTTGTAGATTTTGAGCATATTGAGAGAGTTGAGTTCGACTTTTTCCTAGCAATAACGTAAGCCAACTTTGGAAAAAAGATACGTTCAAAAATATTTTTATGTTTTTAAAACGTCAAAACTGAGTTCAAAGAGTTCCCGGGTCTTTATCGATAATTAGATTGACTAATTTCAAATAACCACAAAAGACTCTAAGGTGTGCAACAAAATATAGAACAGCTTTATCTTAAATAAGTTAAATATAAAAAAGCAAAATATATATATAAAAAAATATCACCCAAATTGATTAGCACTAGCTGGCCAAAAACAACAGCAACAACAACCTATCACATGCAAAAGTACACATTAACAGAAAAGCAAGTATGTAAAAAGCACAATGAATTAAAAAAAAAAATGGAAGATCTCGTTGCAGGTGTGCTGGAGAATGGAGTGGGGGCAGAGCACAAACCAAAGGCTCATGCATGTAATTCAAACCCATAATAGCATTACAACTGAACCAGGATAGTATAGGGACACTTAACTGAGAAATAAATGCTTGAAGAAGCACTCAGCCTTTTTTCTTAACAAAAATGATTAAAAAGGCAGACTTAAAGGAACGCTGAGCTTTCTTTGCCATGGCGTCATTTAAGACCCAAGGACATAGTGTGTATCAGAACAAAGGATATTCAGGATCACATGCCTAATTAGTTAATAAGGATTATTCCTTAGGGTTGTTGGATATCAATAGATAATACAATAAGCGTTTATTGATTAGCATATCTCTCTCTCCCATAGAAACGTCATAAAAATTCACACCTTCCCAACACATCAGTAGAGGTTGGAACTTGCACTGGGAATTAAAGTGGTCAAATAAATCAAAACAAAATGCTTCTTCCAGGTGCTGTTTTCTTAAGCCTGCTATACATAAAGCACTGCTGTTGTTAAATAAATTCTGTGGCAACAGGTAGTCTAGAAGAGAAACTAAATTGAAAGGAGAAATCCAAGTTGAGGTCCTTTTGGAGTTGCTTTGCCTTGTTTCCAGTGGAGCTGGAATAAGAAGTCAGAACTCATTTTTGTGTACGCAGTTTAAGTAAAGGGGCAAGTTTGTCTTTAAAAATCCATAATATCTAACAGCAGAATGGGAAAGAACTAAATGAAAGTGCTTTAAGAAAATTTTAGTTTTCAGATGCTTTTGGTCAGTCCCCAGGCCTACTTTTAGAATTCTGATGAATTTTAGGTATGGGTCTAAAATAGAAATCTAGTAGTATTGGAATGAGGGATTAGTTCTGTAATAGTGGCTAACATCTATTTAATCACACTAAAGATTGGAAGATTGGAGAAAGTAAATCCTTTGTTATATGTAATTTACAGTCTCATGCATGAATTGTTGACTTAAGGGCTTTGACAGATGGGACAAAGAGGGGGCGGGGAGGGGGGGGAGAAGCGGAACTGAGCAATAGGTGCTTAGCCAGAGATTAAGGGGATTGGTTGGGAGAGTAAGAAAATCCTGAGCCCAGTGACTGCATCTGAAGGCCCCAGAGGCTGAAAGTGACTGAGAGGATAGTTATATTGTGAACTCAATGCAGGATTTTCTTGGGATTGATGAGAATAATTTAGCAATGACCCTGCTTACCTCCCAATCCGCTCAGCTCGTAAGTTCAAGTAGGTAGGCTGCTCAGTTGTTTGCCACAAAATGATCATGGTGGTTTAGCCTGATTGTTGATATGGCAAATGGCAGCCCTACATACACTCCGACCAGTGGAGATGTTCTAACCTAGAAAATGAACCGTGTAAAGTTATCCTGAGATATTAAGGAAAGTCTGAATTTCATTAGTGATGTTGAGGGCATTTCAAGGCACGCACTGGAAAAATAGAAAAGGATTTTCTGGTTAGTCACTCAGTGTATGTTTCTCGAAAGGCTTTAACCAATATTATTAAAGCCAAGTTCTTGTTGATGCTTCAGACCCAGGGATGCTTTCCCTCCGTCTTTCCCCTCTTCTTGCTTTCTAAAGGATGCAGAACTGATGAATTATGAAATTTAGTTTTAAGGCAGCAAAAGCAATACGTTGAGGGGTTTTTTTATTATAAAAAACCTGTATGCATCTAGATGACAGAAATTTGAAAATTAAATCAACCAAATGATACGGTGTTGGTTCATAATATCCCTTTAGTTTATATTTAAAATATACAGTGCTGAAAATAAATGTTTCGTTTTTTTATTGCAGAAAGAATAGTTTTACATTTTATAATTATGGTGACTGTTTTAAAAAGAAGAGGGGGGGGAAGTATCCCGCTTAGGATACAGCAGAACAATGCTGGGCATGCAGTTATTTTCGTCATCTAATATGTCAGCATTCAAGAATCTGAACCGATTGTTTAAAAAAAATCTTGTACTTTGTTTCTTTTGTTGCTCATTTCCAACTTTGTCATCTGTCAGAATGCACAAAAAAATTATCCTTCTATAACCATTGACAGGATAACACAAAAGCTGTCTCCAGGTCGATATTTTGCGGCAATATTTTTAACATACGAACAGTAGTTTTTATAATTTCACCTTGGTGCTCAACCATTTATTATCGTATCAGAAGCATGTCAGTAATTCCTTTCTAAATGTCTGCTTCTTTTAGCGCTGAGACCCACATCAAGGGCTTCGTGCTGAACGATGCTGCCAGCAGCCTCCTCATCATAACGCAAGTTAGGCGGGATTATTTGAAAGGTATGTCACAATGCTTGACCTTTACGTCACATTAATGCCTCTGCAGATTTTTCTTGTAACGCCCTTCGAATACTTGGATAAAGGAGTCCATTTAGCAAATTACCTGCTTATCAAGCGCCTTTTGTGGTAGCTGAGAGACGTAAATTACTGTACATGCATTTATAATACAGCTTGAATATGAATGTACTTGTCATTTGACCACTTAGTCCAGTTTCCGTTCCATTTAACACAAGATGGGTTTTCTTAAGATGAATCACAGCTCTTCAGACATGCAAAATTTGTGCTCCAGAACGAGAGAAAGTACAGGCTTTCAAGTGCGTTAAAATTCACAGCACAAGTCATTTTGCTTGGAAATTAACATACTTTAGAGCATCTGAAACAATTCCCAGCAGTTTCTTCCCGCACATTGTGTTGGTAGTGCAAGATATCAAGTGAGTTAAATTGAGTGTTAAATGTGCATGGTTGTGCACTAAATGATTATAATATTGATTTTTTAAAAACCTTAATCTAATACTTTTTAATAGTTTGCAATACCAACAGTAAAGAAACCTACATTGTGCTTCTGTGCTCCTTTTAAGCTTACATTGTACGAAAACACCAGTGTTGCAAAATAAATGCCTGAAAATGTAATGATGGACCATTTTATTGTTGCAACCCTCTCTTCCACACATGTTGTTTGTCTTCAACTTGGAGGTGCTACAAAGAAGTGAAAGTGATGTTTTTACCAGGACAAAGCCACTGAAGTTCAGGTTTAGAAGACTGAAGCCTATGCAGATTTAGGCAGTTAACATTCAATTTTACTTAGCAAGATTTGGAACTGTTTGGAATAACTGCTGATTGCTAAGTGTTTCATTGCTTATGTGGATATTTATTAAAAGTATAACATGTCATTTTAACATGAGGACTATTCACCAAAAGTTCAGCGTCATTACCTCTCTTGTTAGTGAGTGCATTACACTGCACATAGTAATATGTTCTCCATATAAAACACACACAGTCAAAATTGTACCAAGACTCTGTCTTAAAGCTGCTTGCTTTGCTTCCTGTTCTTCCTGTTTTGCCTTCCCGATTTAGATTCGTTTTGAGGGCCTGGAGTAGTAAATCAAGCTTGTATTGAGAGGTTCTGCTAAAATTCTTACGTAAACTTAAAATCTGTCCTTTTATGACTTAATTCCATTAATTAAAAGAAGCCGAACAACTGTGCTGGAGATTCAGCATTTTCACATGCCACTGAACAGTCATATTTGTTTACAAATTCCCTTTTGTTTCATGCCTCTCCCTCTCTGCCCGACAGCTCATTTTGAATTGATCATCACACCATCTGACTTCAATGCCTTCCCCTTCCCCTTCCTCATTCTCTTATTGCTGACAGCATCCTTCATTTTTCACTTGCCCAGGCGTTGTAGCCTTACATTGTATTTGACTTCTTTCCTTTTTGTCCACTAGTCAGCAAAAACTAGGAACATCATCATATTTTTTTACTGTATATGTGTATATTTTGCTTTTAAAAAATGTATTTGAAAGCTAGAAGCTCCTTGTTTTAAACAGGGCATTTCTGCTTCATTTTTGCTCCATCCCTAACAGCAGCCACTATAAAGGACATGCCACAGAGACTTCAGCTCCTGCACCAAGCTTTGAACTTGCTGGCTGAGTCATCTTGTGTTCCTTTGCCTTTATTTGTCCCAATTCTCTCCTGAATCCTGACTACTACGTGTACATTAGCACTTGGCTTTCCCACTGCTACAGCAACACACAAACACATGTCCTGGTTTGCTCCTGGCAGTATCCTCTGACATGTGGAACATGAGAAGCTCCTGCCATAACCACATGTCTTTGAGTTCATCTTCTAGGCCTCCCCTATACTGGTCATGCAAAATTCCCTTTCTTTTATTGACCTAGAATCCTGAATAGTGAAGCAGCTGGTTGAATCTCTTGTATACATCCAAATAGCTCCCAAAATGCACCTTACTGTGTCTTGGTAGGCCTCAGTTCAAGCTTGTCACTTGAAATTACAAGTGCCCCCGTTTGTGAAAAAATATACTTTCAGATGGGTACACTAGCCTGTTGCTTGAAACAAAATGCTAAAGGAAGAGCATGCTCTTGAATAAGTTTACTTGAACATAGACGACCCACTTTCATCCCGAAGTGGAAAACTGAAACACCTACCTGTATGAAATCCTTTAGAATAATCTATATGCACAAACTAGTGATTGTAAATATAGCTGCTCATTTTCAACAAGCAAGTTTATTCATATAGGAATATCTTAAAGCAGTCCTATGTATGTATTCTTAAAAGAAATCCTCCTGTTCATCCTTGCCAATTTGTATTTCTTTACTACCTTTTAAAATACATTTGTCAACTTCAGTTGCATGGTGTTTCATGTTGTACACTTCCACTGCTTTACAAATTATACACTCTTATGCATGCTGGCTTTTAGCCAGGTCTTAGTTAAGTTGGAGGGGGCTGGATGGATGGATGGATGCTAGAAGCTTGGTTTTCATTTTCAATTATTTACAAGCAGCTTGTAAACCCAGATTTGAGGAATCTGAGCAAGGATGCTCATGGCTTTAAAACCATCAGTGCACAAGCCAAGATTTTCGGGGAATAGATTTTGATTAAGGACTTGTTCATCAAGACATAGTTGGCAAAAGAGCAGACATTAGGAGCAGGAAGACGTCTGCCATTTAAAGTTACTAAGCTGCAAAAACACATGAATTGGGATTCCTATTCATTGGGCATTTTGATAGCCGCTTGTGATGTTGCACAGCCACAACCATATCATCTCTAGCCCCCAAAACTGAAATGTGTGCCCCAACAAATGACAAGCAATATAAAAAAATGTGCAAAGGTTAGGTTGATTATTACCTGCAAATATAGAACTCTTCTGTGAGAGTATTAAAAGTAAAGCGAAGAGCAGGAAACCAAACCATTCTCATGGTATCTACACCAACTGTTAAAAAGACACAGGGTAATATTCAGGTGGAGACTGTCCCAGGTGTCTCCTACAAAAGCATTCTGGGCAGGAAAGGATACTTCCGTGAGACAAAGGTCAGACTCTACGTTCTAATAGTCAGCAAGACCAGACCCAAACATAATTGCACACCCTTAACCACACACACAAATTCAAATGTGAACACACTAACCTGTTATTCATAGAAACTAACATGTATTTAATTAGGAATAAAGTTTCACTTCCCATTTTCTCTGTAGATTTCCCCCCTGCTTGTTTGTATCTTTAAAAAGGTCTCCCATAGGCCAAAAGCAAACAGTGCCAATGCACAGCTGAACTCTAAGCCCTGCCTTACAGTTATTCAAAGCCTCAAATTCAAAATGCAGGTTCATTCCAAAAATTGCATGCGTGCAGTTTCAAAATGTGTCAACACTTTTGGTATGTTTGCAAGATATACAAGTCTTATGTCTGCTGAATTTTTTCTCCCATCTTCTTTGATCTACTTTCAGCAGATATTGCAGATGAAGTATCTACAGTTGTATTGTTTGCAAAATATCAAAGCCCTTTCCCCTCTCAGCTGTTCCCACTGAACAGCTGGTGGTTGGGAGGGGACCCAGAAAGTCAGATGAAATATGGCTCAGGGGCCCAGAGGTATTCCACCCCTGATTTATACCATGGCTATATGCTGGGTTTAAAAGCTGAAAATGAACAGGAAGACGTCTACGGCATTGCTGCAGAAGATACATGCCTTTACCAATGCATCCTAGCAAGTTGTACTGACAGAGTTGTGCCCCTCCAAATTGAGTGTAACCCTCACTTGTAGGCAGTTGACCAATTTTTCTGATATGGGAACTACTCGCCCGCAGTGCCTCCATCTTGCTTAGTAGAACTTAGTAGAACCGGTATGAGGCTTCCATGGCAAATGCACAACAGCAAAGGTGATTGGTGTCACACAAAAGAACCCAACTGAATTCAAGGGATAGGATTGGGGAGATTTTATGCTCTTTTCCCTATTGTTGATTAAATATATAAATTTGGAATATAATAGGCCAAGGCCCAAGTTTCCATTCTGAATGATGACTTTTCTTTTTTACTTTTTCATATTCTGAATAGATGCAATATCTACTCTCAAGGCACTCATTGAAAGTGGCAAGGTGCCCATTCCGATGGCAATTACTCGACTTGTTCAGGCTTTGGCTAAGAAGGGAGATGTGGAGAGTATAGCCACTGTTGAGAAGATGATGGCAGACCTCAGTGGCTCTCTTAAATTGTCGCGTATGCTTTACATCAATAACACAGTGTTGGCTCACATCAAGAAGTAAGTAACTCTGCAGTGATTATTGTTTCTGTTTTACAAGCCAAGAAAAGGCAATATGGTGACCTTGGTTGCCTTGCATATCAATAATCTTTCCCTTCGTAACAGTTAAATGGATGCTAGAATTGGCTGCCATTGAGATTTCTTATCCTGGAAACAATGGAGGCTGGAGTCCATTTAATGAATTGCAGAAGCTGGCAGGTTATTACTGGATAAGTGAACTTTGAGTAGGCTAATGATGTCAAACATATGCGCTTATCAAATTCTGCCTCCCTAAACGGAGCCTCGACTTAGGCTGGTGTCTGAAGTCTCTTCTTACTGTTCTAATTCGCAGCACGATGCACACTTCCACAAAGCCAATAGAAGGTTTTCACTTTGCATCAATAAACTTTAAATGTGCTTTTAAATTTGCTTTGCACCCCTAAAATTGAGCAGAATGCATGTGTGATTTTTCAGAGTTATAAAGGTATGTTCTGTACATGCAGATTCTTACTGGCTTTGAAAGAAATTCAGGTGTTTAATTTTCTAATGAAGGCTTTAGAAACGTTTTAGACAACCTTTTCAAACCTCCTTTTAAAAGAATATGCGCAAGGTTTTGAAACATTAAAAGGTGCATTCCAGTTATGAGCTCTCCCTGCCCTTTAACTGCCCGAAAACATCAGCAGTACAGTTTTTCTGTGTGCTTTTTGCTTAAAATAGTGAGATGGCATTTTGTTTATTTTTCGTTTTGGTATGTATGGAAGGGCATTTCCATAACATTCACTGAGCACATTTTAACGTGCCTCTCAAAATATATCTTTTACTGATATTCTCTGTAGAGATTCTGCCCTGTTTTCTGGTTTTTCCTTTCGTACCAGTCTTAAACAGTAGACTCGGTTGTTTTTTCTCCAATTTTGCAGCTCTGTAGAGTTATATTATGTCTCAGGTATCCATGTCTGAGGCAGGTAGGTCTGGTGAAAGTACCCATGCCAAAGAGCCACAGGATAATTTTAAATAGTGTGATAAAAGCAGATAGAATTGCAAGCCACCTGCACAGGCCAATTTCCAAATCCAGGCATACTGTTTTCAGACATTGATCAGCCAGAGAGAATTCAGTTCTGCAAGTCCTTAGACTGCCCAAAGCTCAAACTTCATTATGAGTGATTCAGACCATATCTTATTAGGGAGACTTTTACAAGAGCTTAAACACAGGTTTCTCTCATCAGTCTTCCATGAGAAATGAAGTACAAGGGAACTGCCATGTGGAAGAACAAAATACCGTATTTTTCACTCTATAAGATGCACAAGACGCCCCTAGTTTTTGGAGGAGGAAAACAAGAAAAAAAATATTCTGAATCTCAGAAGCCAGAACAGCAAGAGGGATCGCTGCGCAGTGAAAGCAGCAATCCCTCTTGCTGTTCTGGCTTCTGGGATAGCTACGCAGCCTGCATTCGCTCCATAAGACGCACACACATTTCCCCTTACTTTTTAGGAGGGAAAAAGTGAGTCTTAATAGAGTAAAAAATACGGTAATGTCTGTAGAACTCTACTCTTTTGCGTAGCAAGCACAATGTTGCCATACTTAACTGCTTGTTCAGATTCCATTTTTATCAACAAGTTTGGCCATGTTTTTGCTAACTCCTAGGGAGAAAATCCTGCCCTATTAGGCATTCAGGTACTTCTTCAGACTGGAAATTGGCTCTGAACTCATTACAAACCTGTAGCAGCTGCCAGTACCTGAAGCACATATCCTTGATCAAATGTATCTCTCCATGAAAATTGTCTTGCAACCAGGCTCCAGAGTATTTAGAACTTTTTCCCCAAAAGCACAATAAACTGTTCTATTTCTTTCTTACACATCGCTATCTCATGCTGCATTATCCTTCAAAGAGAAAAGTGTGTAGACAAAGCTGCTAAATGTATCACATTTAATTTTGTTTTTTGAATCCAAAAAGACAGCTATGAAAAATTCAGGAAAATATTTAATTTAATATTTTTTTTAAAATACTCTTTGGTTGCTTTGGCATTAATTATTAAGAGGTTGTCCCTGGATGTTTTATTTTTGCCCTTTTATTATTTCAGAAGTAACTAACCAGCAGTCATCTTTGTTCCGTTAAAAAAAGCAGCATTTATGGCAGAGTTATTCAGCCATAGAACAGGTCAGAGTTCATTCTCGAAAGAAACAGAGTTAGTGCCGACTTTACGCATTCAGCCATAAATTTGTTTCACTTTGTGTTGTGACAATATCTGCATGAATGGAGTCATGGGTACTTTTAACATCGCTACTCTGTGTAATATTAATGTAGTAATAAAATAAAACATTCATGCACCTGCTTTATTGGTTTAGGAGCTCTTATATTAGAAACTAAACCAGTGCAACTTTTTTTTTTTTTTACCCCTTTCTCTTCCAGCAATAACCCTGATGTTGCTGTGGAATACATTGAGACCATGTTTACCTCTGGAGCACTGCTTGCTGACTCCCCAAGTACAAGCATCTCATTTGTATATAGAAAGTTGTTGGAAGACAAACTGGAGCCAGCTTTGGAAAAATGTAAGTTAGCCTGGCAAAAGGAGTCCATAGGAATCACTAGGCCAATTTTTTTTTGACTAAACTAGCCTGTCTGCCTGCACATTCCTATGTTACTCAGAGGAGATCTCACCTTAATGTTGCTTCCATCTGGTGTTCCTCTGCTGACACTAATCTCTTTCATCCATTGGAGGCATCCATCAGTGGAAAAGGAGAAGTCTCTTTCTTCTTTCCTGTAGCCTCCCACTGCTTCACAAAGTCGCCAAACCTCTGAGGTAGATTGTGGAAAGAGGAGGGATTTCTGAAAATAGTCTCCCTCCCCTTCTGCTGTTTCTATTGGGTCAAATAGCCTTCTGTCAGTGCAGAGATACTGACCAGATGCAACTTTTAAAAGTTAGAGAGAGCCAGAACTTCCCTACTTGGATGGTTAGGGACCAAACAAATGGCTGTTTCCAAGCCTCTGAGTTAATGGCATTGTGTGTTTCTACCTTGCTTTTGCAGAAACGTCGCTAAATAGCTTTCAGTTTTACTTAAAACAGGCTGTAGCAATATATTTTGTTAAAGCCGGAATTATTCACTTACATGTTTCTTTTGATTTTTGCAGTTAGTGCCATGGCTGAACGGTTGGCCCATCAGTTTGGAATTTATCGGCCTGCGACAGACCTTTTCCTTCAGTATATAAATGCGGGAAGAGCAGACGATGCCAGGCATCTTCTAGAGGTAATAACATATCAGGAGAAGGGATAGTAGTGCTTTGACCGCATCAAAAGAAAAGCAAGAAATAAACACAAAGGTGTCATGCACAGGATGTGGCAAAGATACTTCTTAATTTGTCACATAATTGCTGATTTCATGTATTAAGAGTTTTGTTGTTTTGTTTTGCTGTGGATTGGAAGCAAAAATGTTATTCTTGTCTAATCCAAAATGCCTTGAAACAAGGGAATGAGGATTTAAGCTGCATTTTTTAGTGAGAAATTGTAATTGCAATAAACCACTTTGGGGGCTAAGGCTTGGCTGAAAAGCAGGTCACAAATAATAAGAAAGGTAAACACTCATTATCTCCACTGACAACTATTTTCAAACTGATAGTGGGCATTTATTTACACACACACACACACATATCCAGTAGTAGCATCTTCTTTTAAGCAGTCAAATCTCTCTCTGGGAGCCTCTAAATGTTTTAGAAGCTGTGTTTGCTTTCCGTTTGGTTATGTGTCACTGGCATGTTAACTGACAAATGCACGTCTCTAGTGGTCCGTGGTCTGTCTGCCTCATTCTTTTAAAAATTGGCAATCTTCGGGGAGCGAGACGACAGCGTTCGTACCACTTTAGCAGTGCTAAATAGGAAGCAGAGAAATATGCAGAATGAACCATGGGTGATAAGAGCTGCCATTGGCAGTGTACACAAACAGGCTCCAGCCGGGAGACTTTCCCAGCAGGTGGCAGTCAAACAGTCACAATGATCCTGCAGATTGCTGCTTTTGTGTAGACTCCCTGTGTCAAATTGAGGCTTGTTACCAATTTCTGATAGTAAATACTGCTACGTTCACTTACGTTCTTGCATAGCTGCTAAGTACTTTAAAGGGTAAACGGAAAGAAAAACCCTCTCTTTAGTCATCAGGAGGTTTTGTAGCATCCGGGGCGGGGTGTGTGTGAAATTGGTAGTGGTGAAATTTGATCCTTGCCTACTGCTTATATAATTAAGCAAACCATAAATGCAATGATTGGGGTGTCTTTTTTTGTGATCGAAGAGATGCATCCGTTTTAAACGTGCACTGTAATCTCATGGTAAACCCCAGTTTACTTGGCTTACTAGTGATGCTTATAATAACTGTTTTACTTTATTTCTGTTCCTGTGAAGAATCTTGTTGGGTTTCAACAGCTTTGAAGTGTCTCTAAAAATAAGATTTCCTTTTAAAAGAATGCAGGCGGTGACCATTTTGTGTGGGTATTCCACTCCCGGACCCTGGGCACGTCAGCGGAGCGCATAGAAGCGTTCCCCAGCTCATTTTGCCCCTGTCCTGCCTTCTTCTGGGCCCAAAAGGACCCATGTGTTGATGATCGTGCATCAGTTTGTCATGTGTATATAAAATGTCACAGGATCCATTCCTGTTATCTGTAGGTTTGAAGACAGAAGTTGCAACACACGTTTTTTGCAAAACAACATAGGGTGGTTGGTTTGTTTTTGCATTTGAGGTAAAGGTGATCTTGTTAGATTTCGGATGTAAAGGAAAAGTTATTTCTTAATGTATTTAAATATGGTACCCTGTTGGTGCAGTGAACCTCCATAAGCTTAGATGTACATGATTTCCATTAGTTTTAAAGTGACCACCTTACGTTGATTGAGGAAAAGAGAAATGTTTAGTGAATAGGAACTGTACCAAAAGGCTTCACTTCCATGGAATCTACCCAAGTGACATTCATAGTCTAACACTGGGAGGTCTTCAAGGGTGGCCACTGTTGAGAACTGTTGGTTCTCAGTCCACTTAAAAACCTCTCCTGAGTGCTACAAGTGAAGTCTGAGAGGCTGCACTACGTACCACACAAATGCCCAGTTCCACATCTCTGTTGTTTGTGTCCAAAATCAGATAATATCTACAGCTATGGCTTATACTCTTTTGAGTGCAATAAAATAAAAACAAAAAATAGGTCAGTGTTTCCTGCCTTCTTTTTAAAGATTGCTATTTGCTCTGCCATATGCCCCATGTATGACAAACTTCCTTTGAAAACATAGATTTTGCTACCACACTGCATATTTCTTCAGACTCTCTCTCGCTGTGTGTGTGTGTGTGTAGGTGTAATTGTAGTTGTCCCTCATAGAACAGTTGTTTATTTTGAGTTTTGGCAATCCTTTGAAAAGCAGGATGGAATAAAGGATGTGCTGGGATTTCTGCTTGGTTTCCTTTTGCCATTCATCGGAAGAGTGATAAACTTTATTTGGATCTATGAGAATTTGACAAGGAAGCATTAAATGCATTGTGTGTTCTTAGTGGGGTTTTGAATTAGTTCTTCTTCACGGATGTCTCCGGTATCTGCTTATAAAGTAATTCAGTGTGTTCCTGTGTATACATTCTCTGCAAAGCGGAGTAGGCTGATACTTGGAGGTTTTCGCATTGACAGAGTGTCTTAAGCTCTTTCTTAGGAGTGGGAAACAGTATGCATTTTTCACACATGCAAGGATGACATCTGTGAGCATAAACTAAAATATTGTCTGACATACTTGATTTTTTTCTAATCAAGGTTTTATTTTATTTTTTTAAAGAAACTCTATAGTTTCCAACATGGGATAGACACTTGACTTGTCAGGTCTGTCACAGAAACTTTTTTTGAGTTTAACTTTTGTCTCTTGAGCACTGGCTGTCTGTTGCAGAGAAAGCCTTTTATAAAATAGAGAGATTGAAATCAGTCCTTTTGTATGCATAAGTGTAGGTAATTATACTTTAAAGAGAACTTGCTTTGTACATTTTAATTTTTATAAAGAAACGAGCAGTTATCTCCCTGACACCTTATTAAATGTATAATTAACCTTATGATCCCTAGCTCACTTGTGAATGCTTGGCAGAATAATTGGAGAGGAATAGTGTGTGTGTCCCCCCCTTTTTTTCCTTTCTTTCTTTCTTTCTTTCACAGTCCTAAATCTCTTTTCTGTGGGATGTTAAAGCATTTGTTCATTTTCTCCCTCCTTTTTGAGCAAGCCTAATGCTTATTGTGCCAAGGACAGAAAAAGAAAGGGAGGAATTGCCTTGGCACCCCATTTGTTTTCCTTTCTGCAGGTTTTTAATAAGTGGTCGACTATTAAGGCCTTTGGTAATAATAATATAGTGCTGGTTATTGTGAACCTTTCTAATTGGAAGTTTTCACCTTCAGTAGTTTTATTTATCTAGAGCCTACAGTTGCTTTTGCTCATTTAATTCTCTCTGTGTCTCTCTTTCCCCCTCCCCTATTTCTTCCTTTCAAGAGATGCAGTGCAATAGGTGAACAAAAAAAGATTCTGGTGGCTTTCCTTGCAAAGACAACCCAGCAAGCAGGACAGGTATGTCAGCTCTCTCCCCCACCCCCCATATTTTTCTAGCATCTTCACTAGTCAAAGCTCTCTGTCAAGGATGTTCCCATAGAACCTGACTCTGTGCTTTCACAGTCATCAACTCTGAAAAGGGGGACAAGATCTCCTCTTGTGTATCTAGAGAAATTGGTTGATGGTGACACTCCCAAATTGTTCAATTAATTGTGATGTCTACAGCCTTGCCACTTAATCTTTAAATGAAAGCTGAGGGTCTCTAGATTCCAACAAGAGGACATAATTAAACCACATATTCCCATTGGGCAAATAATGGCTATCATGATGGGTTCATCGGAACCTAAGAAGAGCCAGCTGGATCAGGCCCACCTGGTCCAACATACTGTTCTCACAGGGAGTGAAAAGAGGAAAAGCTTTTTTATTTTTTTTAATGAATTCTTTAATATGAGAAAGGGAGGGGAGTTCTTTTCAACAGTGCATTTTTGTTACTTATAAGACCCGCATTTTGGAAAACGGTGCATGAAATATTTATTTGGTAAGTGGTATTCTGCTTAAGTGCCAGTAATTGCCCTGTTCCAAAAATGCGCATGAAACTTGAAAACTACATATTTGCTTCTTTTGTAGCAGAATTCGCATGCCAAGCTTCTAAGGACACAATCCACTGAGAACTTACTTTCCGTAAGCTCCATTAGAAGAGTAGAAGCTACACTAACCACAGTACTTCTCTCTAGTGGATTCTGTTGCTATAGAGCAAACAACAAGAGTAGGAGATCAATAAAATAGAAGAGTACAAAAAACAGGTCATTGTGAGACAACTTCATATCTTTCTTCCACTGCGTTAATATCGCATGGCACGTCATAGGATAGCAGTCACAAAACAGACATGAGAAGAGCCTGCTGGTTTGGGCTAATAGCCAATTGACTCCAGCATCTTGTTCTCACATCAGCCAACCAGATGCCCACGAGAAGCCTGCAATCAGGACCCTGACCATGCCTCTGACCATGAAGGCAGAGCATAGTCATCGTGGTTAGTTAATGGCTTTTTCTTTCATGAATTTGTCTAATCCTCTTTCAAAGCCATCCAAGTTGCTGGCCATCACTGCCTCCTGTGCGAATGAGTTTCATAGTTTAATTATGCATTACATGAAGAAGTACTTTTTTTCTCTGTCCTGAACTCAACATTCTGCTTCATTGAATTTCCATTCGTTTTGAGGTTATGGTGGGGAGACTTTTCTCAATCCAATTTCTCCATACTAAACAGAATTTATAACACTTTTCTCATGTCACCTCTTACCATTTCTCTGAAGTGCCCCAAATGCTGTACCTTTCGTCATAACAGGAGTTGCTCCACTCCCTTGATCATTTTGGTCCACCACCACCAGTTCAAATCCCATGAGTGTATACTTTTTAATTAAGATTCCCCCCCCAAAAAAAACAAACCCAATGTACATCACTTTACACAGGTTTGGAATTGCAGTTGTCAATTTACTGCCCATTCACTCAGTTTGGAGAAGTCCTTTCGGGCCTCCTCACAGTCTCTTTGTTTTAACAACCCTGAATAATTTGGTATCATCAGCAAACTTGCCTACATCCCTGTTCACCCCTCCCTCTAGATCATTTATGAACAAGTTAAAAAGCACAGTCCTTGGGGCACTCCACCTGCTATCTCCCTCCATCAGGAATACTTCCCATTTGCTCCTACTCCCTGCTCCCTGTTACATAACCAGTTCCTCATCCACAAGAGGCTCTCCCTTCTTATCTCATGACTGCTAAGCTTACTCAGGAGTCTTTGGTGAAGTACCAAGTCCAAGTGCACTGTGTCAACCAGATCAGCTCTAGATGTTTGTTGACAGTCCCCAAATGAACTCTTAGTGAGACAGAACTTCACCTTGCAAAAGCCATGCTGATTCTGCTTCAGCAAGGCTTGTATGCTTGGTTATTATATCTCAAACAATGCTTTCCACCAGCTTTCCTGTAATTTCCAGGATCCCTTTTTAAAAATTGGTGCCACTTTCCAGCCCTTGGGTACAGAGACCGGTTTTAGGGACAAGTTACATTTTTATTTTTTTTTGTTAGAAGATAAGAAATTTCACATTTCAGTTCTTCGGAGAACTCTTAGGCGGATACAATTTGGGACCAGCAATTTGTTGGTTTTATCTCTTCCTCAATTCCTGACTCCCCTCCTGAAAACGTTGGTTCAAGGGCTGGGATTTGCCCTACATTCTCCACTGTGAAGACATGTGCAAAGGATTTGCTCAGCTTCCCTGCAATCTACTTATCCTCCAAGGGTCCAACCATCTCTCTAGCCAGTATTTAAATAATTTTCTTGTTGATTTAGGTCACATCCCTTGGCCCATGACAAGGATTCTGGGAAATTTTTCTTTCCTGCCTTCTTGAGAGCAGTCAACCTTCTATTGTCTGAAAATCCTGCCAGACACATCCCTTTGGGTCGTGACCATAGCATATTCCTTTCCCTTAGTCCTTGATTCTTATGAACAAGCTCTTTCTGCTTTGATATTATATAACAAAAGTCTGCTTATGTGCCTCTCATTTTTTCTAGGTTCAGAAAATCAAGACATTGTTGGAGCTAATTCCTGACTTCACAGATAGGAGGATGGTTTGCTCTTACCTTATGAAATGCCATGGTAAGATGCCACGTGACCATTTGCCAACACGTATAAATAATAATAATAATAATAATAATAATAATAATAATAATAATAATTTATACCCCGCCCTCCCCGGCCAGAGCTGGGCTCAGGGCAGCTAACACCAATAAAATTACAATAAAACATAAGGTGGGGGACAACAACCCCAGTTTATTAAAATACGGCTTAAAATACAATTTAAAATGCAGCCTCATTTTGATAGTAGCCCATAAATCAAAATCATAAGGGGAGGGAAACATAAGGGTCAGACTGAGTCCAAACCACAGGCCAGGTGGAACAGCTCTGTCTTACAGGCCCTGTGGAAAGATGTCAAGTCCCGCAGGGCCCTAGTCTCTTGTGACAGAGCGCTCCACCAAGTCGGGGCCAGTACTGAAAAGGCCCTGGCCCTAGTTGAGACCAATCTAACCACCTTGTGGCTTGGGACCTCCAAAGTGTTGTTATTTGTGGACCTTAAAGTCCTCCACGGGGCATACCAGGAGAGGCGGTCCAGTAGGTATGAGGACTTTAAAATTTGAGCATTTCGAACTTAATAGTCAAAGCTGGAGGTCTTTAGAAAGTAGATGTTTTAAGGATTATCAGACAAATTTGCAACTTCTCATTGGTTTTCATGGGAAATAATTTAGTCTGGATCCAGCCCATGAGGTGTATGCCAAACAGTAGCATTATTAAAGGGAGGGGGTGCTTGAGGTGATACTTTTCTTGCAATTTTACTAAGGTATATGAAAGATGGAGATACTAGACTCTAGAACCAGAAGGATGCATACTTCATTTTCCAAAGCTAGTTGAATTTGTGGGGTTTTTGTTCTCCCTTCTCATCAGGTATATAAAACCCTGAGACTGTGTCCAAGGCTTGTAAGGGAAAAAAAGAAAGAAAAACCCAAATTGTTAGTCTTCCAAGAATAAAGAAATACTATGAAAACGTCTCAGTTGTGCGGTCCATTAAACATAATCTCACTGTTACATCTTCCTTTTATTGTTTTTTCATACAATAGATACTTCTATTTTAAAGAAATGGGAAGTTAACAATTTCTATTATACCTTCATTAAACCATCACTTTGCGCAGGTTCTGAAGCCTCCCACAGTTGGAAAGCGACTCATCCACTTGCAGCTGTGAGTGGGAAGCTTTTCCTTGACAAATGGAGGGGTCTGAAACATGCATCTCTGCAGATTATAAGCTTTTTATTTTTCCCCATGTATACCATTAAGTAACTCTTATTAGGAAGGCAGGTACCAGAAAGGTAAATGAAATGAAAATCAGTACAGCAAAAAGACCTGCTTAGTGGCTCTGTCACTCAAGCAAGCAGGAGAGCAGGGTTTTTTGCTGTCACAGGCCTCTACTGGGGGGGGGGGGAGAGGAGTAGCAATTGGCCACCCTAATTTGCATGCTCTGCTTACGAATAAATCTCAGGTTCAGTCCCCTTCCATGTCCAGGTAGGGCTGAGGAAGATTCCTGTCTGAACTCCTGGAGGGGGTGAGATTGGGGAATATTGAGCTAGATGGACAAGAGTCTGAGTCAGTGTAATTCCACTTCACATGTTAACAGATGATGATGATGATTATTATTTACACCTCGACCATCTGGCTGGGAAACTCCCAAGAGGATATTAAAAGCACAATCAAACGTCAAACATTAAAAACTTCCCCAAACAGGGTTGCCTTCAGATGTCTTCTAAAAATCAAATAGTTGTTTATTTCCTTGACATCTAATGGGAGGGCGTTCCACAGGGAAGGTGCCACCATCGAGAAGGCCCTCTGCCTGGCTCACATGTAAAGCAAATCCTGGCTCAGTGATTCATAGACTAGCTTTAGCGAAGTGGCCATCTTGGGTTCTCCCGTCTCCTGGGTGGTTAGGAAGAGGACATTGGCAGAGTTTGGTTTCCTTTTTGCAGAATCCTGACCATTACATTCAAAACCAGGAGTTGCAGTTTAAAACAAACACTGTTAAGTTTTGTAACAAACCAGCAATACACCCTGGGTTACAAAGCTGGCTTGTGAGTTCAACCTTTGGTTTGAATGTAATAGCACATCTGGATTCTACAAAAAAAGAAAGAGACTAAACTCTGCCAAAGCCATCTTCCCAACTGCGCAGGAGGAAAGAGATGCATGCAAGATGGACAATTCACTAAGGCTAGTCCATGGGTTATTCCTAAGCTATGATTTGTGTTACGTGTGAACACAGTTCTGTTAACGAAAGAAGTTGGGTTACACTGAATTGGTATAATGCTAGTATTCTGTAAAAGTGAACAAGGTTCTGCCAAAGTCCTACCAGCTGTGGGGGGCGGGGTAGCATTGGGGAAGGTGCAACCCACATGCTTCACTCAAGCTCATGGGTAGGGCAAACTAAGGCTCGGGGGCCGGATGCGGTCGCCTTCTCAATCCGGCCCACGGCCGTTCCGGGAATCAGCGTGTTTCTACATGAGTAGAATGCGTGCTTTTATTTAAAATGCATCTCTGGGTTATTTGTGGGGCATAGGAATTCGTTCATTTCCCCCCCCCCCCCCAAAATATAGTCCGACCTCCCACAAGGTCTGAGGGACAGTGGACTGGCCCCCTGCTGAAAAAGTTTGCTGACCCCTGTGTCAAGCTTGTCCACATACGACAGTTTAACAGCCAGTCAAAAGAATTTGGGTCAGAGATCTTCCCATCTTCCCAGAGCATATGTGTCACCTTTGGGATTATTTCCTTCTCCTTGTTTAAGTAGCTTGCAAGTCTGTGGCCTTCAGCTCAAGGCTGTCAGCAGGTGGTTATTACTATTTCTAATGTAATCAGTTAGTGATCTAAACACATTAAGGTAGTGAGCATACTTCAAAGCATAACTGAAAGTGATGAGGGTATCCTCAAAGACGGAGGTAGTTAATAAAGTGCAAGAATTTAAATTTAATGATCAAAAGCTGCTGCTCATGACCGAAAGGGACACTCAGTTAAGGAATGTGGAGCTCTCACTCGTTGACTAATGCCACAGACCTAGGAATGGCTTCATGAAGGAATAAATTCAGGACTGTGGGCAATGCAGGTTTAAAGGGTGTATTGACACTGATCTCAAATGAGCTTTGTCTGTTTCATTTGCGCCAGTCTCTTACTATTCAAATGAACACTAAGAAAGCTGCATGCGGAAAAGTAAACTGTTACCTTAGAATGTTAATTGGAAGAGGAAACTATCACTTTCCCCCCTCAAACTTGGTACAGGGAGTTGGCTTATCTCTGAGGCCTTCTTTGTAGCGGGAGCCGCAAGAGTCCTCAGACTTGCCGTCACTGCTTGTCATCCCCAGAAATTCATCAAGGGGCAAATTTACTCTGCAGTTGTGAAGCTTTTATTCATTTTATCGCAGTAATTCATGGATTAAAGCCAGCATCTCTCTCTACTTCAGGTCTACTTGGTTGGAAATTACTGCAGAGCAACACATTTGAGTCTTTATGAATTGAGTGGAACTAGAAATTTCTGGCATAATGCATTCTGGTTGATTGGTAAACTGTTTCATCTCCTGTAATGGTTTCTTCTGTATATATCTTTTTTTTTCGTCCCTCCTTAGCATTAGATGAGGATGTGGCTTCAGCAAAAGCTCTGTATGATGAAATGAAAGCTGAGAAATTGCACCCAGATGAGTTATTTCTGAAACGTTTGGCAGTTCTCCTTAAGAATGCAGGAGAGCCTGTTCCTTTCACTGAACCTCCTGTGAGTGTTTACTGATTTTTCAAAGAAATACCTCTGGAAGAGTGTGTGTGTGTGTGTGTGTGTGTGTTGCTAATAAAACAAGTGGCATGCTTAATTACTCTGGGATTAAGGCTTCACAGAAAGCCCTCAGAGGAGTCTACAAATGAAGTGTTGTGTATATTGTGGCATTGTATTAATCTGGCGTTAGACTTGACTAGTGGGAGAAGGAAGCCTTCTGGGGCTATTGTGTTTAAAGTATAAGGTCATTACTGGGCATTCATGTTGAGGTGTGAGTTTATCAAGCATCCTTGGAGTGTTTCATTTCTGGCATTTAAACTTTAAATGATTTCCGCATGCTTTAGTTCAGAACGTGTTTAGGTGTTAGCTAATTGCTAGTTTTTAAACATGAACATTCCCCCCTCCCTCCAAACAGCATTTGTAAGGATGAAAATGTAAAACATAGGAACTAATTTTCTCAGGCAGGTTGACTTTATCTTTCGTAATTTTGCCAACAAAAAACACAAACCTTGGCCCCTCTGTAAATCTGCTTAATTGAGGGGAACAAATGCATTAAACCTGTGGAAATAACTTCTTCAGTATGTTACTTTAGAAGGAGAATCTACAAAAGCCAAGTAGCAATGAGTTCATCTAAGTTGCAATTAGTAGTGGTTTGTGGTTAGAGCTAGGTTATCTACAAGACATGTTTGGGAGGTTCATAATATTCTGCGGCAGAAAAAAAAAATCTAAACTTTTCATGCCTAAGGGGGCTCATTTATGGTCTACAACAGTGCTGACTAGGACTGATGCAAGTTACATTTCAAAATATTTATAGAGGGCACCTGGTTGGCAAAGGCCGCTCATATTTACAAGGGAATTTATAAGGAAGGTATGTATCACTGTTGTTGAAGTTTAAGTTAGTCTTCCTCAAGTGTGGACTCAAGTTCTTCCTAAGCCATAACAGAATATTGGTCTTTGCCTTTTTCTTTTTCTTGATCAGTGTTAGGAAAACAGGTGTAGAACAGTTAGATATTTGGGGGTTGGGTTGATGCACAAATTGCTTAGCATATACACTGAAATGCTAGTTTGTCTCCTAACTTTCTTTTCTTCCTCTGATCTGCTGTAGGAGAGCTTCCAGTTCTACGCAGAAAAACTTAGGACAGAACGACAGGGACATTCTTCATCAGATGAAGATTAACCTTTTAATACTTCAATTTCTGCTAGTAATATTGTGACTGTGAAATACTGTTTTAAAATGTATTATTGCCAGGGGGAAAAATAAAATTGAAAGTCGGATTCTTCACTGTATAATTGTATAAAATCATCTGACATTAAGCAGTTTCATTTTTTTTTCCTGAAGCAATTTTATATAGTTTGCTGGACCTGCTAAAATGACTGTAAAAGATTGTTGCTTCATGCAGGGCCGTGTGTGATCAGTGTACACATTTGCCATCGCGCCCTGCATACCGACACATACAGCCCCCAAAACAGTTCTAGGTATGCAGTATGGTGACCTGAATTTTGTAGAATAAATTCATGTGAAGTGTATTTGTATGCACTGTTTGCTTCGAAAATTCAGAAATTATTGAACAAAAGCAGGGGATTGATTAAAAGGGGAATGAAGAGCACAGAGATTTGGTTTGAGTGATCGCCATGGGCCTCAAAGCGGCAAACAGCAGTAGACATGGATCAGGGTGTGTATATCCCCAGAAACATTCTGATCCTGGAAAATCCAGGATGTTTTCTGGAGTTCAGGTTTTCCAAGCCATTAGGGAATGGCCAGCAGCCATTAGGGATAAAATGAACACTGATATCCTGCCAAGTTCAGCATCAGCAATCAGATTTCACGCTTCTCTTGGCTCCTACGGAGGTGCAGAATTCGCACAGCCCCAGACCACGTGGGTGTGTTGACAGTCAAAGCCTTCAGGCTTTGCAGAAAGCCTTAATTGAGATGTATATTTTTCTGTGAAAACATCAGTCTCTTAGCATATGATTGCTTTTCAGAAAGCCCATAATCTTCATAGCCACTGCACCACTGTACATCAAAGCTCTGCGTAGGTTTTATTTTACTTATAAATACTGCATAGAAATTGGGGGAATTGCAGGAGATAATGGATAATTTGGTTTCAGCCAATTGATATTTGCTCTTCTCTTTGTCAGATTTTTGGACAATAGACCATATCTTTGAGCGATCAATATTAAGTTTGTTTGCGGTTAATTATACCCATCTTATGCAAACAAATAAACTTGCAGATGTTCCAGTTTTCTTTGTGTATAAAACATACTTCATTTTTTCCTACGTGTTTTTCCCCTCTCACAATGGAGAAGTAAGGAAAAATACACTTTCAGGAGCAAACATACTAAAGGTTTCTTCACTTGGCTGCCTCTTTCTAGTTCTTTCTCCAGCACTTTTGGTGTTCAGTAGCCACTGTGGGTAGAATACACTGCAGAGAGGTTGCAGGCTGACTTTGTTGCAGGCACTTTCAAATCTTTTTAGTAAGCTAAATATATCAATCTCAGGGTCATAGGTTTGAGCCCCACGTTGGGCAAACGATTCCTCCATTTCAGGGGGTTGGACTAGATCAGGGTTTCCCAAACTTGGGTCTCCAGCTGTTTTTGGACTACAATTCCCATCATCCAGTGGTCCTGCTAGCTAGGGATGGTGGGAGTTGTAGTCCAAAAACAGGTGGAGACCCAAGTTGGGAAACCATGATCCTTGTGGTCCTTTCTAACTACGATTATGTGACTAAATGTAGCCATTCTCCTCTTTAAAGTGTGGTTTAGAGCTGTGGAATACAAAGCTAGACTTGGAAGAGTTTAATGAAGCTGCTTTAACCACAGTCGCTGGCAGCATAGATAAGGAGTGGCAAACGTTTTCCAGCTCGAGGGCCACATTCTGTTTTTGGCAACCTCCCAGGGGCCATATGCAAGTGATGGGCAGAAGTGGGCAGAGCAATGAATATGAATGTTACTTTTGTACAGTGGCCTAGTTTCTACACACACACCTCCCTTCTCCATCCAGGCAAAAGCACTCAAGCCTATGAAGCAAGGCTTAGTACAGGATGTGGCCAGGGCAAGGGGGGTGCATTTGGCTCCCAGACTTGTAATTTCCTACCCCTGATATAGATAGTACTCTGCTAGACAGACCCAGTGGTGTGACTCAGTATAGGGGTAAAGTATAAAGACACGTTACATAACCTACTGAGAAGACTCTGGTGTAATAAACTAGCAGTAACCAATCTGTGGGCCCTGTCCCTTCCATCAGGCCCTGCTGGCTGGGGTAGAGGGACACTGAAGTCCAGAAACATCTAAAGGGCACTAAGTTGGCTATCCCCATAGCAAGGTGCATCTTTTAGGCACATTTCCATGCTATGTATTTGCTCCTTTTGCTGGTTGTCCCCTATTGAGCTTCATTTCAGAATTGTGAGATGCACAGTTCACATGCCAGCCAATTCTGCTGCCCAGACTACCTTCAGCTACCCTCCCTAAACACATTACCATATCCAAGAAAGAACGTCGTTCTTGCTTGCAATAATAAAAATAAAAAATATGCCACCCATCTGGGGTTGCCCCAGCCACTCTTGGCGGCTTCCAACAAAAAATGTAAAAGCAACACAAATCACACACTGAAAACTTCCCTGAACAGGGCTGTCGCCAGATGTCTTTTAAAAATCACATGGTTGTCATATCTGTTCGAGATCTGCTGAGAGGCCGTTCCACAGGGCAAGTGTGACTTCCAAAAAGGCCCCTCTGCCTGGTTCACTGTAACCCCACTTCTTGCATTGAGGGAACCATCAGAAGGCCCTCAGAGCTGGATCTCAGTATTCAGTTTAGACAATGGGGGTGAAGACTCTCCTTCAGGTTTACAGGGCCAAAGTCATTTAGGACTTTAAAGGTCAGCACCAACACTTTGAATTGTACTTGGGTACGTACTGGGAGCCAATGTAATTCATTTAGAACCAGTGTTACATAGTTATATGGTCCCAGCAGCCAGTCACCAGTCTAGCTGCTCTCGCTACCTCTGCATTCTCAGAGCAGACGCCAGGACGTATATATTCCTTGAACTAAGAAAGCTGAGTTCTGTGCTTGAGGAAAAGACCAGCCCTAACAACACGGGTGAAAGAGAAGGCGGTGCCTTCAAGTCAAAGGAGGCTTTTGGCCATGGGAGGATCAGATTTCCTGCCATCTCTGGAATGTTAGCTTGCTAAGTAATTCCTTCTCATAACACCAGGGGCAGCCAATGTGGTACCCTCCCAAAGTTGTCTACCATCTATGGCCATAGGCTATGCTTGATAGGATTGATGGAAGGGGACTTCCGGGTCGGCGCCATCGCCGAATGGCGGACTCCCTCCGAGCTCCGGAGGGAGCCTGCTGGGTAGGGGTTGGGTCCCGCCGCGCCGGCAACGCGGGGACCCTCAAAAACCATGGGCGGTGATGCCCATGGACTTGGTGACTCGGCGGGCACCGTTTGCGCCCCCCCGACCCGCGAAGGAGCCCTTTTAAAGGCTGCGGAGCGGGTGACGGGGGGGTGGTGCTATGAGTCCACTGCTTCCCCTGCCTAGCGAAGCCGCATGCCATTCGGCGGAGAGCACCGACTTCTATTGAAAATTTGAACTCAAAAGAAAAACCCGTGAGTAAATTTACCGGACTTAAAAGGAAAAATCTGATTTATGAATTTGGAGCGAGCGGGGGAGGTGCAAAAAGGAAGTCCCCCCCCCCCGTTGTAGAGGTTTTAACGCAAGGATTTAACAATTAAGATCGAGAGATGAACTTATTTATTCGGAAAAAGTTAATTTCACGAAGGGAAATTACAAGTAATTGTGCTGGAGGAGAAGATTGATTGGTGAGAACTAAAATGTAACCCCCCGGGAACCAGGAGCGATCCGTTATGGGAGACTGGTGAAGAGACACAGAAATTTTTACAGCTGTCAAAGTAGCTGTCAAAGCAGGAAAATAAAAGAGAACTTTGTTACGATGGCTTTGCTGGCTAAATTCGTTACAATTTGGACATAAACTATTGAAAACAAAGGCAACAAGTTATTTGACTTTTGGGTTTGATCTGGAAAGAAATTAAGTTACCATATTCCCTCTAGAGGGAGTTCTGGGACATTGCAACAGTGACAGCAAGTGGAAAATTACTATAAAACTGAGCAGGATTTGCTATCTCTTGGGAAAGCTGCAAAAACGAAGCATTATTTTGTCTACAGAGGTTTCTACACTAAAGGAGACAATGGATTTATCTATTGAAGAAAGGAAGGGACTTGACGTAAGTTTATGTTCCTGAATAAATAAAGCCTCTGTAGAGGAACCAGAAGTTTCTGAATTAGAAGGTTTTTGCAGCAGAACAGGAAAAAGAAACCTGAGGAATAAGAGCTGGACTAAACTTGAAGTTGGAACATTTGGGACATCCAGACTTTAAAAGGATCAAGAAACAGAATTTGAGTTATACTCTTAAATATAGAGGTCTGGATGGAAGAAGAATGATCTTTTCTGAGAGTTTCTCCGAGATTGGACTTTCTGAAATTAAAAGCTACCAAAAAGACGGCAAAGCGGACTCGAGAGAGAGTTAGACATGGACGTGGGATCTCCAGTCTGGCAGTAGACAGATGGATGGATTTTGGGGGTCGAAACCGGGAAGGGGGGGGATTTGGAATCCAAAGACTGTAAAACTACATATTTTTTATTATTATTATTTTCATTTTCTTTTGTTGTGTGAGAAAAATAGGGGAATTCGTGGAAGGGAATTGGGGTCGATCTTAGGGAAGTATAAAAATATAAAGAGAAATGGTTAAATAAGATAAATTAATTTTGAATAAATGGGCTAATTATAATTATAACAAGGTTTTAAAATTTGGGGTAAGAATTTGTGGAATCAGTCTAATGGATATGGAATACAAGAGGGGGAGGGGGGGGAGTCCTGGAAAGATGTCAATGAAATTAAGTGTAAACTTTATCCTTTTCTTTCTTTTTTCTTTCCTTTTTTATTCTGGAAACTTTAATAAATATTATTTTTTTAAAAAAAGATAGGATTGATGGAAGATGGGCGTTCAACAGCATCTGGAGTTGGACCACATTGGCTGTCTCTGCCACAGACAGGCTCAATAGTATCTGTCAGAGCTGCCCCAAGGTCCCAGCTCACAGAGGACCAACGCCAAGTCGTTGTTATGTACAAAAGTCTTTATTAAAGTTCAGTTTCCATTTCAAAGCCGCAGCGCGCAGCTCTACGTCTTAAACCCTAGACCGTCGAAGTTCCGTCTGAATCTCCTCCCCCTTGACACCAGTTTAAGATTCTAGCCCTGCTCCACCTCTTCCTCTGCTCTCTCCTCCGCTGGGTCCTCCTGTCCGCTGAGGCATTCCCCTTTCTGGACTCTTCTGATGCTGAGTCGCCTGACTCCTCCCCCTGCCTCCGGCGGGCTTTAGGACCTGGTTCCCAATCCTCGTTCTCTGCTGTCCCGCGCGCCTGTACATTTGAACTTGGCTCTCGCGCCAACCCAGTGACCTTCCTCCTGACCGTTACACTGCTTCTATCACTGCTTCCCTCTTCCGGGATGCTGGCTGGACCTGACCTCCCCTCCGTTGCCTGACTCTCCGATGGAGGCGTGGTCAGCCCTGACTCATCTTCCCTCCCTGGTGGGGGAGACGCTGGCCCCGATATCTGGGACTCTTCCCCCCCCCCACTACGCTCTGGTGGGGAAGCTGGTCCTGATCTCCAACTGCTGCTCTGGGAGTCCCCGCTGGCCCCTTGCTTCTGGAGTGTCCCCCTTGGGACCCCCCTTGCCCTGGCCACCGGCGCCGCCTTCTGTGAATCTTCCGATTCGCTGGAGAGGCTCATGGAATCTCTCGGGCCACTGTCATCTTCTCCTACGCTGCCCTCCGATTCTTCCCCTTCGCTCTCCCTTTCCTCCCTTCCCTGTGCTTCTGCTCCTGAGCCCCTGACAGTATCCTATTCTTATGCTCTTTCCCCACCCTTCATAGGATGTTCAAAGCAAGGTGCACTAATCCTAGAACACAAGTCAGCCTGCTGAATTGGTTTAGTCAAGGTATCCCTATTTCTGTGGTGAGATATGCTTGCACTGAGTGAAAAGAACTGCTTTGTAATGCTCTGCTTACCATTTGCCCTCAGTGCTTGTGTAGACTTAAGACAAATATATTTGTGGCTGAAGGAAAAAACAACAACACAATCTGGCTCTGTGCTCAAGTGCCCTATCTCCAATGAAGTCTTTATCTCACTTTGAAACCACAGGCATTTCTCATTTCCTAAACTACGACTTGGGAAATACATTTCAGTATAATAGCACCATAATTGAACTATGTCACGTTGGAAATCCGTTCTGTAAGGCCACAGCTCTTATTTTTAAAGGTCATCTGGGAGCTCTATTCCATTCAGGGAACTGTCTTGCAGAAACTGAAGTGCATTTAAACTGCAAATTCACAAGAGAAGACTTGTATGCTGAGAAGCCAAAAGGCAGTACTTTAAGCACTCAAGAATCTGCACACCACCTCTAGGAGACAAAAAAAATAGAATGGCAAAGTCCCGACCTGCTTATTCAGAGAAGGGCAAGCAACCCCCCCTCTACAGTCCTTTCAATATATATATTTAATATAAAAAACCACCATTGGTAAAATGCATGATACAAAGAATGAAAAAGTCTTCTATTACACTCAGGGTCATCTAATGAAATTAATTGACAGTAGATTGAGCATCCTAGGAATGGCCATTTAAAAGCTGCAGCCTTTCAAGAAAACTAACCCTTGTTACAATATCCTATCACTTCAAAAGATGCTAAGGTGGTTGTGAATTTGCACCTTCAGCCCCTTTGGGTTCAACTATGAGGCGCTCTCAAATGGAGCTAATGGCTTCCTCCTTTCATTTGAAATGTGTCACTGCGGGCGATCCTCTACTGTTAAGAAATGTGATCTGCTCACTCCAAATCAACATTGCAGGAGGGAAGGTTTTCCTGCCATCAGCATTTCTGCCAGTTCTCCTTTCGCACATTGTACATGACAGCTTTGCAATGGTGTCTGCCTTGGAAAACGCAATAGAGCTTTTTAAGCACAAAGAGTAGACAGCGCCACAAACATTTAAAGAGGTTAAAAGTTCCTTGCCTAATCGGCAGCCGGTTTGACTGATATATATGCCTTCCTAAAAAGATGGATGATTGACAGCAAACTTGCAAAATGCTCCGTGGCAGGTCAGCATTTCAGGGAAACCAGTTACGTATACTTAATATATATATTGTATGCCACCACTTATCTGTTGGATTTAGATTGGTTTAGATTAGAATCACATAAAGCACAATACAGTGGTACATCAGGTTACATACGCTTCAGGTTACATACTCCGCTAACCCAGTAATAGTGCTTCAGGTTAAGAACTTTGCTTCAGGATGAGAACAGAAATCGTGCTCCAGCAGCGGGAGGCTCCATTAGCTAAAGTGGTACCTCAGGTTAAGAACAGTTTCAGGTTAAGAATGGACCTCCGGAACGAATTAAGTACTTAACCGAGGTACCACTGTACCTGCATAGTGCAGTTGGCTAGAGCGTGGTGCTGATAATGGCAAGGTTGCAGGTTCAATCCCCTCAGTTGCATATTTGGGTTGAACTAGATCATGGGTAGGCAACCTAAGGCCCAGGGCCTGGATCCAGCCCAATTGCCTTCTAAATCCGGCCCAGGGACAGTCCAGGGATCAGCGTGTTTTTACATGAGTAGAATGTGTTATGCATCTCTGGGTTATTTGTGGGGCATAGGAATTAATTCCCCCCCCCCCAAAAAAAATATAGTCTGGCCCCCCACAAGGTCTGAGGGACAGTGGACCGGCCCCCTGCTGAAAAAGTTTGCTGACCCCTGAACTAGATGATCCTCAGGGTCCCTTCACATTCTATGATTCTATGAAAACCAATAAAACACAGCCACTAATCGTATAGCAAAACAGCACAAAGCAAGGTGGAAACAGAAGTTTAAAGGACGTCAAAGAAGGCACCAGCTGGACCTCCCTTCCTGTTCACCAATTACCTCACTGATTATGGGGGCACCCCAAGAAGTGAACTGGGAGATGATCTCAGGACTCATGCAGTTTTGTAAAAGAGAAGGCACTTCTTTAGGCACTTAGGTTTCAAGGATTTTATATGTAAGCACTAGTACCTGTGAATAAGGCTCCAAAACAGACCAGCGATCATTTGCAGAGCAAAAATAGTCGAAGGGGTGCTGCCATTATAACTCCTTTCCTTAAAAACAGCAAACCTTATGTGTGCTGCCCTCTGTAAATGTGGGATTTTCAACATGGCAGCTGTTGGAACAGAAGCGCCTACCAAAGCTTGCCCATGAGAGGACAAGAAATTATTGCAACAAGAAGTGGGTGTTCAGAGCCTCCCGCTTTCCCCACCTACTGTTCAAGCTCAGCAGTTCTCTGCAGACCTCTGCGCTAATTCAAAGCAAGCCAGCTTCCTCTTTAATTGGACACCTTTGTCTCCTTTCTCAGTGCAATCCAGAGAAGAGGATTGATGTGGCTGGGGAAAGATGAAATGTAGGTGTTTTCAAGAGAGGTAGTGGAGGGCAGGGAAGCCTTTTGGGGGGTGTCATGTGACCCAGAGCAAGTGCCACTATGGCAAAAAAACAGGGTCCTGTCTCACTCCCCAAACTGCCATAAAATTAGTTTCTGTGAACTGCACTGATTGCAGGAGCCACTATGGCACCAAAGATCCACAGTGGCACTGACATGTGCAGGATCTGTGATTTCACAGGTCAGCCTATTCCTGATCTGCAATTGGGTGGCTTGGGGAAAATCCTGCGCAAAAATAATGCCAACCCTAGAGCAGCCATATATTTCTATCTGACCTTTACTTTCTTCCTTTTCCATGCCCTGAAGCAGCCATTTTGTGACCGGTGCTCACAATTCACAGCATCAAGGCTTCATTCACTTGACCGTCTTCCAATGTGATATACAGTGGTACCTCAGGTTACATAGGCTTCAGGTTACAGACGCCTCAGGTTACAGACTCCGCTAACCCAGAAATATTACCTCAAGTTAAGAACTTTGATTCAGGATGAGAACAGAAATCATGCAGCAGCAGCGCAGCGGCAGCAGGAGGCCCCATTAGCTAAAGTGGTGCTTCAGGTTAAGAACAGTTTCAGGTTAAGAGTGGACCTCCAGAACAAATTAAGATCTTAACCTGAGGTGCCACTGTATGCATTCATCCGCCAACAATCCCCTACTGCGTTAGCACAGCGCAAGAAAGGGGGGGGGGCAGCCTCTATGCAAAAGAATAAATGGAAACAAATCTGACAACAGGAATATCAGATCTAAATGCCAGTGGGGGAACATTTAAACCTTCCAGGACACTCTGTAGTGACCTTGCAGTGGTTTCCCAAAGCAATGGAACTTCAAACGGAGACTGAAATGTGAAATCTCTGAATTGCAATATACCCAAAGGTTTGATCCAATCAGTAGCTTACCAATGCCAGGATAGCTGTAATCAGCATTTGTGTGTGTGTGAACTACCACTGTTAATTACCGGTAAATAATTCACACTCCCTGTACTTTTCTGCATTGCATCACCGTCTGACCTCACTGTTTATCACCCGTCCCTCCCCAAAAAACCTCTGTATCTATCTGTGACTCAAGACAAAACTCCATGCATCTGAAATGGACTGTAGTTCACAAATAAATGAAGAGATGAAGGTAAGTATTTGTGGGCATACACAAGGTAACCCCCACCCCACCCCCCAAAAAGTCCTCATCTAATTGGAAAATGCTCAGTCTTTACTTTTAGATGGCTTTTTAAACAATACAATATTTTAAAGATGTAAACAACTATTAAGGCACACAAATCCTGCCTTTTCTTTTCCCCATCTACCTGTCTAAGGTGTTTGTGGTATGAAAAGCACCAAGGAGACAGTACTGAGCGTGCCCAGGAATGCAGGGCTTTTTTGGTTTTTTTGTCCTCGTAAGAATATCTTTTCTAAGCAGCACCTTCAGGAAAGTGTCTGTTGTACCACTAACTGCAGGGGGCAGAAAAATTATGGTAATTTATATCTTTGCTATTGTTACTCGTGCACATGAGTGTGTTCAGTGGAAATTTATCAGGCTCCTGGCATTGAACATATTACAAAGCAGCTATAATGTACTTTTTATTATATGGAAGTGCTGATGAGTTCTCCATGAAATGCACAAAGCTAAATATTCATACCCTCTTCTTTATTCTTTCTTTTAAAAAGACCACATCAGAGATAATGCACACCCCAAACAGTTGATTGTAACTGGTGGAAGGAGGGGGGGTGGGGAAGAGAGAAATGAATTGCTTTTTTGAATAAAGATAATACTTAGCCCAACTATCGCTGTAAATGATTACTAGCAGTGAATGCTTTGTTCATTCAGAAAGGAGTGAAACTGTTAGACTGTTAGACTGAGAAAGCCGCGACCATTGAAGAAAGAACAAAATGAATGTTGTGTCAGCGTTGAGTTGGCTTCTTATCACACCAAAATGGTTTCAAACGCCATTACAGACTAAGTTCGGCAAAACACTGGCATATGTGGGGTTTTTTTTTTTTTAAGGAATCTAAAGACCAGTTACATTAATTTTGTATTCTACTTGTCAGCAAAGAAAATTAGTCTTTCCTTTTTTTTTTGCTTATTTTTGTGGTAAATTATTCCCTAAGCAACTAGCTTGCCTTTGCCTTTTGAAGCTCATAATATCTGGGATCTGATTATTGTTTTGTTGACAAAAGAAGAAGCAGGAGAAGAAAAAGACGACAGATGGTTAGTGGTGGTAATTTGGGAAGTTGACTGAAAATTTGGATATGTTTTCTCTGCATTTTCTGGGCTCTAAGGTTACTAGTTGCATGGAACATCTTACTTGGCTCTCAGTTGTACTGAGGTTTTGACATGCGTGCTCGCTCTTCAATTAAACTTTTTACCTTTCTGTGTTGTGTTTCTTGTACACTGCTTATTTTTTTTTTTTTTTGAAAATAATTTTTATTAATTTTCCAACAATTTAAACACAACAAAAAAGAAGAACAATACAATACAACACATTAAACTAACAAAATAAGTCAAAAACAATTTAAAACACATCAAACAATTTCAATATCTTATCTTTCATTCACTTATTTCAGCGACCTCTTCACACCTCCCTTTTTGTATTCCACTTCTATTAATTGTTTCAGCAATTCCTTTCCATCTTCCTCTGTTTTCTATCCTATAATTATCTTAACACATTCTAACCTTATTTTTTCCTTTAATACTCTATTAATCTATTTATACTTAATTCCTTATAACATTTCTACTAAAGCCATATAACTTCATTCCAACATTTTTCTAACATTCATTAATTTTACAGTATTTCCGTAAAAAAATCTTTAAACTTTTTCCAGTCTTCTTCCACCGCCTCTTCTCCTTGGTCTCGGATTCTGCCAGTCATTTCCGCCAGTTCCATATAGCCCATCAACTTCATCCTGGTGATCTTCTATCTGATGCTCTTGGTTTTTTTCCAAGTCCCTTCTGCAGATCTTCTTCGTATTTATACAAAAACTTTCCCTCCTCTTCCAAATCTGAAGGCCCTCATAATTCTAAACTCTTCTTGGCCCAAGTCCAAGTCCCAAAAGTCAGCAAATTCCTGTGTGAGAAAATGTGTAAAGCTTTCCTTCTCCAATTCAGGTAGGGCTCTGATCCTCAAATTTGTCTGGTTTTCTTTAAGTTCAATCATAGCAGGCGTCAACTTATGTTCATCAAATTGCCTCTGTAGGGCTGGGACTCTCTCTCTCTCTCTCTCTCTCGAGTTGTGTTATTTTGCATTCAGCAGCAAGGGCTTTCTCCCTGGCTTCTTCCGCAGTCTGCCATATCAAAGTAGATTCCTGTATCAATTTCTGGATGGTTTCTGTATTGGTATTCACCTTTTGTCCCAGATTATTTATACTTTCTGTATTTAAGTCAATTTTAGTAGTTGCAGCATCCACTTTCACATTTATCGCGTCTGTTTTCTTGTTAAGCTGTTCCAGTGAATCATTTATCTTATTTAATGCAACCGCTAAGGCTTCTTCTGTCAACATTCCTCTTGGTTTTGAGTGTACTGGTGCAAAAGCAGCAGCAGAAGGAGCAGGGAGGCCTGATGTTGAGCCTCTCCCGGGTTGCTGCCAAGTCCTCCCAGACCTTAATGTTTTTTTCAGCAGTTGACTGGTCTGTTTTTCCCTTTCCATTTGCCATAACACTCAAAAGATTCAAGGTCAGTCCCAGAGTCTCACAGTTTTTTATCTTGCAGCTGGAAATTCCCCTAGCCCAGCTCTTGTAAAGCAACTAATTTCAAAAACTTCCACTAGGGGGGTACAGTTTCTATTTCTGTTAGTCAGTAATGTCCTCTTTTAAACACAGTTCACACAATCCAAAGTTAGTTTCAGTTTTCAGTTACTTTCACTCCTTTTTAAAAGCAGCCGGAAACAGTAGAAACAATGTATTTCTCTTATTTAGCTAGCTGTCAATGAACGTTCCAAAAGATGTCAGTCCTGCTAGCAGCCCGTTTCCAGGGTCAGAGCGGCGGTATTTTAGCTCTCTTCGCTCTCTCCTGCAGGCATACTCAGTCCACAACTCCTCCCCCTCTTCTCCTGCCTCCAAGGGGGGGTTTAGTGTTCTTTACCGATGGAAATTTAATCTTTTACAAAGGGCTTTCCAAGACCTCAGCTTGCAGCCTCATTGCTTCAGTCTATTTACAAAAGGGGAAGGCAGACTTCCTGTGTTGAACCTCCCCGTTACAATACCAAATTAAATGTTTAAAAGTCCAATTCTCCCACTTCAGCTCTACTCACGGGTAATTACTTTGAAGTCAAATTGTCCACAAGAAAAAGTCGGCGCTCTCCGGCAACAGCTATGCGGCTTCGCTCCGTGGAAGAAGCAGACGATTCGAAGCACCGCGCCACTCACCCCACGTCGCTCCGGACCCCCGAAACCAGGTTTCCCTGCGAGTAGGGGAGGCGCAAAGGGTGCCTGCCGAATCCCACGCTCACAGGCTTCTCCCGCCTGTGATTTTTAGCGGGTCTCCGCCTTCGCCGTGGCGGCCAGACCCAGATTCCCACGAGGCAAATTCCTACCGATCAGAGGAATTCCGCCATTACCGGAGGCACCAACCCGGAAGTCGTATTTCATGTACACTGCTTAGAAACCATGGTAGTTAAGCGGTATATAAATAAAAATAAATTAATATTATTAAAAAAATATAGAACATTCCTTTTTGAAGGAACCCTGAGATATTGTCAGTGGAGAGAATTAACTAGGTGACAACTGTTTTCTTCATATGCCCCATTGCACATAAGGTGTGTTGCGTGTTGTGTGTGCAAACCGTGGAAGCTCAGTCAAGTGGTTTAGACCATCACAGAAAACAGCAGTTTAGCAGAGCTATCTTTACTAGCCCAACACCCAAACTAGGGCTGCCATATGTCCTGTTTTTCCAGGACATGTCCTGGAATTCGCCTCTGAAAATGGCGTCCTGGATTATTTTTTCAGAAATTGTGCAGATGTCCTTGAAAACTGGCATCAGGGGTTAAATCATGCCGAAAATGCCTTAGAACAGCTCCCAAACTCAGAAAAGCTCAACAACTCTGTCCTGATTTTCACTTTTTGAGATTTGGCAACCCTACCAAACACACTCTTTATACACAAACTATTCACAGATGTTACAAGTAGCCTCCACTATCTGAGCCCAGAGAGGGTTATTTGCTTACAACATCCTTGCTGTGCCAAAGTGCACAATTCAAGTATTGAGTTCAGTGGCTTGAAAAGTCCTGCAACTCTTCACAAAGTCCTCAGTCTTCCATAGTCTTCCAGTTCCTCTGCACTCTCTTCTCTATCCCACCCTGAATGCTGTAACCTGAGCCCCTAATCTACCCAGCATTACATGCCAGTTCTGCCCAGCAGCACCAATAAGACAGCCATAAGATGCCTGCAGCAACATTGTGGAGAATGGGTTACATGCTGACTCATGGAAAATTAACTCATTTTTCACTTTCATTAACATTGTGGTATTCCATAGAGAGAACTGTGTGCCTCTGCAAGGGAAGGTTTCAAAACTTTGGCTCTTTTTAATTACAAAAAAAAAAAAAGGTCTATAAGGAGGAGATGTGAAAGGGGAGTGATAAAATTACATCTGTTTTGTAGAAGGTCAATAAGACAAGGTCTTTCCTTCCACTTTCCTAAAATTGGAGCCCAGGGTCATACACTGCAGCTGTATTATGGAAGATTTCGGAAGTACTTCTTCACAGAATGTATAGATAAATGATGGGATTCAGTACCATTCAGTACTGACTACTCATGAACAATAGCTATAGAGAGCTATTGTGCTCATGTCTTGCTTTCAAGCTTCCCATTGGCAACTGGTTGGCCACTTATGGGCACAGGATGCAAGACTTGATGGACCTTTGGTCTAATCCAGCAGGGCTCTTCTGATCAAAGGCCAGTAAGTCTGATTTTCCTTGCAATGCTGAAACTATAACGTGGCCAGAAATAATCCACCCCACTCATTTGTGCTAGCCCCTTTATTGATTTGTTTGTTTTATTTGTTACTTTCATACCCTACCTTTCCTTATAAAATATCAAAGGTACCCAATCAATATTGTTGCCCTAAACAGCCTCAGCCAGGTGTACCTGAAGGAGCAATCTCCACACTCAGCCCAGACACCGAGGTCCTCCTCTGAGGACCTTCTAGTGGTTCCCTCACAGCGAGAAGTGAAGTTACAGGGAACCAGGCAGAGGGCCTTCTCAGCAGTGGCGCCATCTCTGTGGAATGCCCTCCTATCACATGTCAAGAAGATAAAGAACTACACAACTTTTAGAAGACACCCAAAGACGGCCATGTATTGGGAAGTTTTTAAAATCTGATGTTTTACTATGTTTTTATATGTACTGTAAGCCGCCCAGAGTGGCTGGGGAAACCCAGCTAGATGGGCAGGGTATAAATATAAAATAAAACAACAAGAACAACAACAACAATAAATAATAATACTTCTTGTTGTTGTATAGAAGACTCCTGCCTTACAGGGAGTAGGCCTAGAGGACCGTTGTGGTCCCTTCCAATCTCAGCATACCCCAAAATAATTCCTGATAGGACACACAGACAGTCCAAATGGTCAAATACCAGTTCAGGTCCAAGACAACATGCAAGGTTCAAAATCAATCTGTAAGGTCAGGTTCCCACCTCTGCAGAAGATCCAGGGTTGGAATACCTGGGGTAAGTCCTGAAGTCACGCCGGTCCAGCGGCATCCCCCAAAGCAGTCAAGCTGTGATCCATCTATGGAGAAAGTTGAGCAGATTCTGTTTCCCTTGTATCCTTCTCGATCTTGCTTGATGCGCTTGAGTTTGCTCCAGCTGAGCAGCTGTGCCTCTCCACTTGACAAAGCATATGATCCTCACCTGCCCTGAGCCTAATCCAGCTGAGTGACCACAACCTCCTCCCAGACCTAACAAGTCTCATCATCTTCACCTGGTCCACTAGTGAGTTGGGCTGTTTTCCCTTGCCTGCCTCATTCTCCTGAAGGGCACTTCCCACTGTTCCTGATGCCTCAGAGCCTGCAATATCCATGGAACCAGGGGCTTTGCTGGTTCTGGAGATTTCTCCTTCTCCTGGTTCCTGTGTACAGTCTGCTACCCCTTTGATGTCCTTCGATGTCCCATGAGTATCTCCAAATCCCCAATTTCCCAGCCCCAACTTCAGCTTCTCCCTGAGTTACATCTTCCACTGTGAAAAGATATGAAAATAATTAATTTGGCTTCTCTGCAATTTTCTTGTCCTCCTTTAGCACACCTTTGTCTCTCCCTTGTCACACAAAGGTCCATCTCCCTTCCTAGGTCGGCTCCTAATACCAATATATTTAAATATTTTGTTGTCGTTGGTCTTAATGTTTTTAGGATCAGTGCTCCTTGAATTCTCCTCCTTCTCTTTCACATCCTTTATTGTGTGCTTATTGTATCGAATCACAGAAGATTTTATACATCTCTTCTCTTCTTGTGGGTTGACTTGCATGGTTGAACCTCTGGTTGGCTAATGCGGGGATGGGTTTTGCCTTATGGCTGAAGTGAGACTTTTTACTGATTTTAACGCTTGTGAAATTGTTCATAGCTGAGAAATGCTAAATGCACCGCAAGTATTAAAGTTCTGAACATGAAGGTGAATACAGCCATTCTTGGCAATTATATCTTACTTAAAATTCATTAAATATTTTCTGCAAATAATCCTTAGCCTGCTTAAGCAATGAAATCTGAATATGCATCCTGTACACTTGAAGGCATTTCCATAGATCACCTTTTCTTATTGGTTGACTATAATGCTTGGAATCGCGTTCCTCCGATTGAATATTTATGCCGATTCTCTGCACTCAGCTGCCAACAAACTCATTTGCTAGAATATTTATGGAAAAGCAAACAGAAGAGAAGGGATGAGAGGAAATCGACTTTCATTCAAGCAAAATACTTACGTAAAAAAATGTTTAAGGTAGTCATCCAGTATTAATTAAGGAAGGAAGGAAATGGTTTCCAAGTTAGATGAGGCAAAAACCAATATAACAAATGTGTTTTTGTAACGTTGAGTCAATCTTCCAGGCGCACACATCCATACAGACCCCTTTCCTCCTGAAACCTATTAAAGCTCACTTTCCTGTCAAGAGTAGGAACAAGAAATTCGACATGTACTCTAAAGAAGTGCAAGTCAAATCACTTCAAGCTGAGCCGCAGTTTGTAGTAAATATGTAAGATCTGAATTTCGTGGGGAATCAACAAAGGATAAATAGCTTTTCAGTATTGCCAAGAGCACTCGACATTAAAATACCAAGCTCAGCTGCCATTTCAAAACACAGACACCCCAATGCTCCAAAAGTTACGCTGCATTGTAAGCAAGGGATATAAATTTTCGTCGGCTGCCTTGCAGTCAGCTGTAAACCACTGAAAGGGTTAAGGAGCTTTTTTCCTGGGGGTTGGAGTGGAATACATCTCAACCCACTGCTTTAAACGTTGTCTCCTTAATTAATGGTTGCTAACTCGGTATGAACTGTTGTTGTTCATCTTTGGCTCACAGGTATTTTTTTTTTTTAAAAAAAAGCCACATGTCAGAGAAATGCACGCACATTATTGCTTCTCGCCCACCATGCAACCATAAGAGTCAGTATGGATGAAACTGTAGCAGGAACCTCACATCCAGGACCAAGAGGATGAGAGGCAACTTTTAGTCGCTTTTGACGTGCTATCCCAAGCAGTGGGTGGTCTGGGGAACTCCATTAGCTTGCTTAAAAGCAACAACAAAAAGCTGCCTTTATGCAGGAGGGAGTTCTTTTTAGACCCTCCTCCCCCATAAACACAGCTTTTTAAGGGGGGGGGGAACCTATCGTAAACTGCACCAGGCCACAAAGTCCCCTTGCCAGTGGAGGGGAGCAAAGGAAGCGCTGTGCCAACAACCTCAGTCTGACCTGAGCTACTCCCCACCTACCTACCTGCCTGCCTTCCTACTTAAAATCAGCCCCAAGGGTGGTCCTGCCTATTAGCTTACTCCTCCTCCTGGCGTGCTCTGGTCCATGGGGTCACAAAGAGTCGGACATGACTAAATGACTAAACAACAACAACCGCCATCTCAGTGTTGCCTTTGTAGAACTCAGCAGCCAGAAAGATGGGTACAAAACCAGAATTTGTTGCCCTCTGCCCTACCAGTTCCAATGGACACCAGCCGCCACTACTAGCAGAGACCTTCTGCTTCACAATATGTGCTCTGTTACCTTTTCTGTCACTGTATGGTACTTACGTGTGATTTTCAGGGCTGGCAGGAGTGAGGTGGCCATCTCAAGTGCCAGATAGGAATGGACCCAATTCTGATTTTCCTCTGTTTCCTTTTTTTTTTTAATCATCGATTCAGTTTTCCACATTTCTACATCAGTTTGAGAATTACCGTATTTTTTGCTCTATAAGACTCACTTTTCCCCTCCTAAAAGGTAAGGGGAAATGTGTGTGCGTCTTATGGAGCGAATGCAGGCTGCACAGTTATCCCAGAAGCCAGAACAGCAAGAGGGATTGCTGCTTTCACTGTGCAGCAATCTCTCTTGCTGTTCTGGCTTCTGAGATTCAGAATATTTTTTTTCCTTGTTTTCCTCCTCCAAAAACTAGGGGCGTCTTGTGGTCTGGGGCGTCTTATAGAGCGAAAAATACAGTATTTTCTTAAAGTCCTCCTGAATTTTTTTCAGTGTCTTGGTGCCAAACTATCCTAATATACACATTTGTGTGAACAGTTTTGCCCAATATACAGAGTTTTGCAAAGCAATCCTCCACAATATAATGCACGTTTGTTATTTTCACCAAACTGTGCGGGGTTTTTTGCACATTTTAGCAGAGTATATGGATTCTTGCACACATTCTTTGGCTGAAGAACTGCATTGCAAAATTCAGAGAACAACAAGTTTGGAAGGCTGGCTGTGATTTGGTTCACAATTGGTTTCAGCAAGTGCAGATTAGATCATTTGAATGTGAATTGAATTGCATTTGTCCCCCATCCCTATTGGCAGGGAAGCAGCGGTAGCAGGGTCTCCTCTAAAGTAAGGTTACCAGATTTTTTTCAATGAATCTGGGGGCACTTTTCAACTTCAATGGATTTTGTGTGGCGACTGATTTGTAAATCCGGGGACTGTCCCTGGGAAACGGGGACGTCTGGTAACCTTACTCTAAAGCCCCCCACTCGTTTCTCTCTGTTGGAAGACAGCGCTGATGGTTCCACATGGCCTGTCCTTTACACCCTAAGCTAGCCTCGTTCTCTCAGGTACAGGAGTGGGGCTTGACTGTTCTGTCACCTGTTTTGAAGATTCAGCTTCTATATATGGAAACAGGGAGCAGGGAGCATATTTCTTATTTTCACACTATTTCCACAGTTACTTTTTCCATGGTTCATCTCAGTATTACTAATATTTTGCACTCCCCTCAGGGAGAACCGCCCAACCCCCCCTAAATCTGGCACTGTTGATGTCTCAGCTCCCTTGGGACATGGAGATGTTTTATGAGATACCACTGATTCACCTAATCAGGTCCTTACAAATGATCTGGCTGCCACATGGACATGGCTTTTTGGTGCCAATCATCCTGCATACATCTCTTAGGAAACAGCCTCCATGCTCAGCTTTGGGATTCCAAAAGCCAAATCATTAGGGTTATTTTGGAAAGCCCTAACGAATTTGAATGTAAGGCTGTGTCTGGTTGTACTCCACCAAATATAATAGAAAATATCAAATTTCTATGTGCCAGCAAAACATGGGAAATAGGTATTACCATCTTTATTTCCAGACATCAAAAGCTAGAATTTAAAGTAGGGGTACTAAAAACTGTGTTTTAGTGCTTTGTGTAGGACCACAAGCTACAAATAGGGAGGGCTTTACATAAATTTATTTATTTTTCCCTCACACATCTTCATGCCTGTTGATGGGACCATAAAGTCAACAGGATCAAAACCTCCAAACAAGAGTTTTTGTGAATGTTTTTTTTTATGATTAAGTTCAAGTTGTTCTGATGTTTATGGAGAATGACGGCCCAGAGAGAGAAAAGAGAGAGAGAGAGAGAGGAAAGTATTCTAGACACACAGAATGAAGAAACTGTCAATGTTCTATAATCCACAAGTAATCTTGCCCTTGGAGGAGATTGTGTTTTTACTTGCTCAGATAAATATATAGTGAAGTTCATGCATCTTGAAATAGAAACACAAGCTGACTTTCGGAACACAGGCCAAAGAAACCATTAAGTCAAAGCAAACACAAAGCGCTCTCTCTTGTTCGGCTGTATATTCTTGCCTGAATATTCTATACAAAGAAATGCAGAAAATGGAACGCATAAGCATTCTGTCCAAATACTTCCCCCCACATTTTGCAGCTCTCTATCCTGGTATGAAGAGTTATTGTATGTGCCCCCATTTTACTCACATGTAATTAAAACTGGACCATTTAGCAGTCGCTGCTTGTTGTCTTGCTTTGGAAATACAATATTTATTTTGTGTACAGTGGTACCTCAGGTTAAGAACTTAATTCGTTCTGGAGATCTGTTTTTAACCTGAAACTGTTCTGAACCTGAAGCACCACTTTAGCTAATGGGGCCTCCCGCTGCCGCCGTGGTGCTGTCGTGCGATTTCTGTTCTCATCCTGAAGCAAAGTTCTTAACCTGAGGTACTATTTCTGGTTTAGCGGAGTCTGTAACCTGAAGCGTATGTAACCCGAGGTACCACTGTATTTAAAACATGGAAGCTTAGAATTTTTAAAGTTAACCCAGGTGTTGGGGCCAGTGGGCACATTTGGGTGTTTTTTTTGGGGGGGAAATGGGCTCCACAGTGTGTGGCATAACACAAAATGGCTGCCGCATCTGAAGGACCTGAAAAAGAGACAGGACCACAAAATGGAGGAAGCTATGGGAAAAGGACACCTCTGTTGTACTTACAGAGAAACATCCTTTGCACCTCTCCTCTGTTCAGTGTGGCATCCAATGAAATGTGAGGATGTTTAATGGGGTGCGTTCAATGTGGCAGACGCCAAACCAGTGCAAATTCAAACTGAGCAGGAAGAGCAAGCAGTCTTTCTTTCATTGTAGATTTCTGTGGGGATATTTACGGGGTGACCCCAGAGTCCTTTGTGACTGGACTTAATTGTCAGGGGTCCTTTACCTTTACCTTTATTAGAGTACTGGCAGAAGGCACGTTGGTGACCCTGTCAGAACCGGGGATGAAAAGCCAGTTGGCTTGGCCCAAACTGGAGCGTCTCCCCTCTCAGCCTTGCCACTGCGGAGATCCATCAGTCATCCTCCCTGACGTGTGTCTGTGACTCAAGCAGCAGAGCAGGCTTGAGCACATATTACTCAGTAGTGTAAACTGCACAACAGATGAGACTTGAGGCGTGGACACGATACTAAACTACGCATTTATTCTACATAAATCAGGACAAAGAAAACATGGCTTCTCTCCTTACCGTCTTCTCGGAGAGAGAGTGAAAAACAAAAGCAATACAGAGAGGAAGTTCCGCTCACGCCAGCAATCTGTGCTGGAATGTAAACAGACATGTGACGTGTAACAATCCACATATCTGCAGCAAAGGGTGGAATGGAATTCCCAACGGACCCTTGTGTTAACCTGTCAATGAAACTTCCATTATTAGTTTTGTCCCATGCTCAAGCTAGGATATAAGATGGGCTCAGAGTTAACTTCCAGAGGAGTTGAAAATGGCTGAAATTGCACATCCTGGCAGAAGGCACATGCCTTCAAATGCAGGTCTGCTCCCATCATGCCAAATGTGTGTGTTTGTGCAGTTGTATCCCCAGCGGTGCTGTGAAATGCCTCGTCGGTGTGTGTGACTTCCGGTTCCTCCATCTTGACTGGTTATTGTTGGAAGTAGAATGCTGAAGTTGATGGAGCTTTTATGCTGTTAAATAGCATGGCATAAATGTATTTGCTTGTACTAATGGGGGGGGTGTGTGAGAAAAAATCAGCTGAAGGACCCGCTGAAAGTATGGGTGCGAGTGACCACAACAATTGAGATGGCAGAAAGTGTTTATTGCTTCAGTGATGCAAAAGTTAAGGATAGAGCATTAGCTTACAATTTCCATGCTTTGGGACAGAGAAATGAATTTGTAAGCACCTTAAGCTAAAACAAATAAATGTACCCTAGAAATTATATACATCATTATTTTCCTTTTCTTAAAAAGTTCAGCTTAAATGAGTCTCCCACTCTTCTCCCAACCAAGCACTCACCAGGTGCATGCCTAGTTAGCCTCAACATTATTTCAGCACCAGTTAACCCTCACATCTTCAGTAGAACTTTTCCCCTCCAGTTCCCCCCCAAATGTAATATGCCATTTTAGCCTGGGGAACCACATCTGTGGGGAGAATGTCCATCCATTTCATCTCTACCAGGTACATTAAGCCCCACTGGAAACAGTGCAGTTTCTTCTGAGTCATCATGTACAGGATTGTGCTGTTTGTTCCGTGTTTGTGGTATACTATTTTTTACAGTCTGCACACAGATTGGGATGCTTTTGCATGCATCCGATTCCTCATCTGTACGCTAGCAATCCTTCGGTCTTTCTGTGCACATAAGGACAGAGTGGGAGATAATACGAGACCTGACACATGTTTTTAATGGAACGGCACGTGCATGGTCGCCTCCTGTGAGGAGTTCTCAGCTCTAAAGTACCAGAAAGCTGTTGTAGCTCTGCTCTCCCCGAGTCCTATTGTATGTACGTCTCTCCTCTTGTCATAACACCACCTCTGAAACATTCACACAGCTTAGTCCCTTTTGCAGAACATTTAGAGGGTGGAATTTTGAAACGTTAAAAAGACTGTTTAAGCAATGTCAGCTGCCTGACTCGTTTCACAAAAGGAAGGAAGCTCTCAAGGAGGAAGTAAATGATAATGTCATATCCTGATATCTTTTGCCCCTTGAATTCTGAGTGGTCCCATATGGCTTTTGCATTTCCCCCTTTTGTTTCTCTCCCGCCACACGTGCCCCACTTTGAAAAAAAGGGGGTTGAGCCTCACACTGCATTCACAACAGAGAGTCAGCCTAGAATTTAGTCCTTTAAGTGTGTGTGTGTGTGTGTGTGTGTGTGTGTGTGTAGAAAGAAAGAATGAGAGAGAAAGAACCAAGTTGCCAATGTACAGTCTGGATACTACAGTGAACTAGAAAAGAGATCCTAATCACAACAGAACATTATGCAGAAGCATAAATTATTTTTTTAAAGTGTCTTAAATATAATAAAAAGAATAATTAAGAATCAAATGGCCCACTATCTTGACAGTTTAATGACGCCATGAAAGACTGAGCAAGTCTGGTTTTAATACTTTCTCTTTAAAAAGAAAAAATCAAAGTTAGACAATCTCAAAATCATTGAAGTTTACTTCCGTTCACACTTTTCACACACACACACACACACATACACACACACACTTGTGCTTGGCTGCTACAGAAGGCAGGAAAAAGGTCATCACCCTTCAGTATGTGCTGCTGTGTATGCATGTGCCACCAAGAATTGTAGAGTTGGAAGGTACACCAAAGGACATCTAGTCTAACCCCCTGCAATGCAGGAATCTCAACCTCCTCTTCAGTACCTTACTTCAGCCATTGCCCATTCAATGGAGGGATGATTCCTAAGCTGGGCCCTGTGATTTCCAATTTGGCTTGAGACCTGGTGGTTCTCAATGAAACATTGCCTAGAATAAATGTGGGTACTCTCACCAGAAACACATACAATAAAAGGATTTCATCTCTCTGTCCTTCTAAGCTTACTCCTAAAAAAAAATTGGTTAGTTCATAATTTTTTCAAGCAAATGAACCAAAACATTTCCACCTCTGCTTATCTGAATGGTTTTAACTGAAGTATAAACTTTTCTCCATTTTTTTTAAAGGCACTAAATGTCCGAAGCATCAAATGAAACAAATGGCAGGATCATTTGTTTCCTTCACTGAAACGAAGAGGGCAAACTCTGTGGACAACCTCCCTGTACACTATGAAAATCCCATGCCTGAAAGCAGGTCACTTTGCCATTTAAAATGCTAGGGCTACTTTAGAAAATGAAATATAATACCACTCCTTGCCACATGGTTGCGAATATTTGACCTGCTCTTGGTACCCTCGTTGTCTGAGGTGAGGTGGCCAATGACTGGTGGTAAGGTCCTCTCTGTTGAGCATCGTCCCCAGGGAAACTCAATTGGCTCGTTTTCTTCTAACCTGTAGGTGCTAGGAATACTGTTTAATGATCTCCGCCAACAATTTCTAGACCATCGACGTATTCCAACATGGAAACCAGAGACAGAGGTTATACGCTTCTTATTACAGGGGAGAGACCAGGAGCTCACCAAGACAGTAGCTAAGTTCCTCTATTTGATTTTTTTGTCGCCAAAGTACACTACAGGATCTTGCCCTTGCTGGAGATCCACAGAGATGAAATAGATTGCTCGCCTCTTCTTCCCTTTGGCAAAGGACTGTACTGTTGAAATGGCAATGAGATCACCTTGGCCTATTTATTCTGAATGTTTGTATGGGATGCCAATAAAGGTTTGATGATGATGATGAATACTGTTTACCACTTGTAAATTTTTAAGGTTGAAAGATGGGAAATTTTTTTTTTAGAAACCCATATATATACACACACACACACACACACACACACACACACACACACACACACATAGTCTGCAACCATTAGTGTAATGTCTGTTCACACTACTCTAATAATATTCATCTGGTTCTGTCCTCAGAGGCCTACCGCTGCATGTAGTGGTGACAGGAGGACAGGCCTTCTCAGTGCTGGCTCCCTAGTTGTGGAATGTTTTCCCCAGGGAGGCACCCTAGCACATTTTTATTCACTCAGGCCTTCGGATCTTAATTTTCTGCTTATCTTTCAGTGGAGTTGTGTCGGATTTCCTCTTTCTTGCTTTTATGTCTGTTTTCAATCCTTGTGTTTGTAAATCACTTGGAGTTCATTTTTGAAGTGTGGGGGGGGGGGAATGGACAAATAAATATAAAGATAAATAATTGAGAATAATAGTAAGACATAGCCCACCTGGTTCTGAACACGCATGCACTAACACAAGATTTGTGATTGGACCTTAGCAAATATAAATTGGTTTAAACCAACCCTTTTCTAAAAAATATTTTGTGCTATGAATTCTATTATTAGGAAACCAAATGGACAGTCCCTTCCACTACCCCCAATCTCTTATCTGAATCAAGTGGTGCATCCAGCCATCAAGATGGCACTTGGATCAGCACCCCGGTCCAGATGTGCACCTGCATCTGCCCTGCGGCTGAGATCCTTTCTCCCTGAGCACATCCATCCTGCTGCATAGGGACCCAGGTGATTTTCTGGTGCTGTGGATTGTCCTTAGCACCACGACCGCAGAACCGAAACGTAATGTTTTTATTTTATTTTATTTTATTTTTTAAAAAAACTTACAGCAGAGAATATTGCTTGTTTCTGGATCTTTTCAAAAACAGAATAGACTACAATTATTTTTAACAATGGGCTTTCTGTGTTGTCAACAATGTGATATTTGTGTGCGTTAACAATAAGCAAACAACATAATATATCAATGCCTTCTAAAAAGACATATCAATTGTAAGGGCTGAGTTGCTTTTTTAAAAAAAACAAATAGTCAATATATGGGGCACTTCCCAGTTTCTCCTATAGCACCTGGTGATGTACTTTTGAAAAGTTTTGGGTTAAAGCATGACTTTAATGTAAGGTTAGGGCTTATCAAGTCTGCTCCCAGTTTTCCAGCAGAATTTGGGTGATGGTCTAATAGAAAAACACTGTGGTAAAGTACTTCTTGATGGTGGGCGGGGAGAGGGGGTTGAGGAAAATCCTTTTTTATTGCATGATATCCCATCCCTTACTAAGGATGCAATCCTGTACCCACTTACCTAGGAGTAAGCCCCACTGAACTCAGTGGGACTTACTTCTAAGTAGACATGTGCTGTGAATTGCTCAAAATAATTATATCATAAATACATTAAACCAGGCTTTGCATATGGTGCCCTGAGACATTTTGGGCTGCCCATCCGCTCCAGCCAGCACAAAACACCTTGAGGGCACCAGGTTGCTGAAAGCTATATTAAAACAATATATTGGCAAAGCCTGCATTAAAAACAACAACAACAAAAGTTGGGTTCCAAAAGGCAACAGAAATTCAGTTTACACCCTGAGGTTTCTCTTCAAATAAAAAATAATCTGCTACATAACAAAGCATTCTTGGTTGCACTGTAACTCTTCCTAGAAAGGGTCTGCTGAATTCTCCATGTTATAAATAAAATAAAATAAAATACAAATAAGGATTATTGATTAGATCTTATATTGGCATCCTTTGACACAGTTGATTTATATAGGGCAGATGTGACTAGGCTTCTAAGCCTCCAGAGCTTGATTCCAATGCACATCAGCCCAAAGGCATCATGGAAGGATGGGAGCTGTTGTCTAATATCTGGAGGTGTCAGAGTTTAAAGGTAAGAGATGTATTTCTTTGTGACTTATTGAGAACCATTTAGAATAGCACCCCATTCTCTGAAAAAATGCTTCCATATGTAAATCACACAGATCTTACCAGTGACACAACTATCTATGTCATCTAATCCTGAAGACTTGACTCAACAACTGGCTTCCTTCACCCCCTGCTACAAGAAGAATGTGGCAGGGACATAAATTCAGCATTTTAACCCGTTGTATTTTGCTGCCATCTGGTGGCTTATCCAAATCACTGCATGGCTGAGACCAATTAAGGCAAAACAAATAATCTTTGCAGCGTTTTAATAAACACAAGAGTTTATGGACCATTTTAAGTTTTGCCTTTATTGCAAGAGTTAGATCTGGCTTTTAATATGGACCCGTGCGAACGCTCTCTCTTCTGCTTTCAATCCTGCCACTGTGATCAATGATGTCATGTTATTATTGCCAGTCCTGGTTTGATTTCTGCTTGATGAACCGGAGAGATAAGTAGTATAAAACCAAGAAGATGGTGGAAATACTGATCAAGATGAGGTAAATTGCGTAGTGGGGCTGGAGGTCTAAATCCAGTGACTGGAGTACCTGTAAGTCAATCAAATTCCAATTAAATCAATCAGTTTGAATTCCAGTTAAATAAATTCTAATTGTTTACTCATAAGTGAGTTTCAATCAATTAATTAAATTTCTAAATGTGCATGCGAGCGAAACAGTAGATCTGAAGATGAAACCATTATTTGTTCTGAGAGGAGTATGCCTGTATTACAGCTCAGTGGTAGACCATCTGCTTTTCATATAGAAGATCTCAGGTCCAGTCTCCAAGTAGGGAGATTTGTCCCAGGTCGAAAATCTTGGAGAGCTTCTATGAGGCAGCATAGACAATACTGAGCTAGATGGAGCAATGGTCTGAGTTGGTATAAGTTGGTATAAACACCTTTGCTCTTTGGTACTTGTAGAACTCAGCAGAGAGGATGTGGAGAAAAGTAGAATTAGTTGCCTTTGCTCTGGCGCCATCCACTGTTGGCCTCCTGCCTTATGCCCTACCAGTCTCATTAGGCCCCAGTAACTACTGAATTAAATGCTGCCCCATCCTGTTTTAAAATTTCTTCCATATACATTCCAGGAAAGAAGCAAACCCATTCTCCTTTTGACATTGCTCTTGTTTCTTTTTGTGTCCACGCTTTGCGGAAGCTATCTATAAAGTTCAGATAAGAGGCTCTTCAGTTACGACTGTCTGTCATTGCAAGAACTGTGACAACTCTCTTGATGAGTGCATGAGCATCATTTGAGAGGTGGTGCAGTGCAATTTCTAAACACTGTTTTCCAGCAAATTCACAGCTGAGGTGTGTAGAAGGGAATTATTGCTTCTTTAACAAAACAACCATCCCTCCAAATTTTCCCCATCATCCCTCGTTTGACAATCGCAGCCACAACAAAACACGACCAGGCACAGGAGATTAAAGAAAAATAGCTAGAGGCTCCAAGTTGAAAGTTACCCCCAGCCCAGCTGCCAGCCATGACTGAAGAGTCTCGGTTGTGTGAATGGGGCTTGCAAGGAAAATACATTATATTCTTTACACTCAGAAATGGAAAGATGAAGAAGTCCCCACCAAAGAAGAATGGATAACCAAATTGATGGACTATGTTGAATCAGCAAAGTTAACAGCTAAAATAAGAGAACTTAGTGATGATTGTTTTGTTGAAGAATGGAAGCCTTTATCAGATAATTTAAGGAAATATTACAGCTTACACACATACATATATACAGTGGTACCTCGGTTTTCGAACATAATTCGTTCTGGAAGACCGTTTGAGTTCTGAAACATTCGAAAACCAAACACTCAACAGCCGAAAGCTAGGCCTCAGGATCTTACACTCAGCAGAAGCGGTGAAACATGTTTGACTTCCGAGGTTTGTTCAAAAACCAAAGCATTTACTTCCAGGTTTACGGCATTTGAAAACCAAAATGTTTGTCAATGGAGACATTTGAAAACCGAGGTACCACTGTACATATTGTGAATTGAGGGGAGGTGCCATGACCTTCCACCACCACCCAAAAAAATCCCTTCCTGCAAAACTCCTGTGCAGCTAAATTGACCGTTCTCAGCACTGATCAGATGATGGTCAGTGAGTGTGTGCATCTTCAAAGGGGCACGACCAGAGCCAATCAGCTGGTGGGTGCTGGCAGCACTTTTTCAAAAGCGCTATGGGTTGGATGCTGAGAGGGAGCAGAAACGGACCTCGAAGGGGCTTCTTCTCAGCAACCAGAGCCAGCTCCTTTGGGGAAACACTGTCAGTGTCTAGCAGCTGATGGGTGCTGAGAGGCAGTTGCTTTGCAGTCCTCTTGAATGGCCACCGAGTGGAGCTCCTTTAGAACTGCATTCTTGCCACCAAGCTATAATCAGGGGGACTTGCGCCCAGGTGCATCTGTTTAGAATTGCAGGGTGTTGCAGAAAGATGAGAGTCCCCTAGTGCTCAGTAAGACTAATTGCCTTTCATTAGGCAATTCTATACTGGCTTATCGACAGAGGCCTCTCGGTGTTTCATAGTTTAAAATCAATAAAACAATCGGCATTAATAATTGTATTAATTGGATAAAATCGGTATTGTTATAATGAGGCTGCTATTGGAACGATATTGGTAAATCAATAAAAATCTGGTCCACGGAGTCACGAAGAGTTGGACACGACTAAATGGCTAAACAACAAAATAAAATAAATATAAAAGGTACAAATCCAGAGCACTCTGTGTGTGTCTGTGTACCTAAGTCTGCAACATGCACAGGGGTTACGTTCCAGGGGTCAGACCTAAAGCCAAAATCGTGTACAGTAAGCCTGCAACTTATGCTCATTTTTCTTATGTGATCGCAACCTTACGTGGGCAATAAATAAATAACTAATCTGGAAAAATGTGAGGGAAATCAAAATATGCAGCGGGGAAAAAAGGTCAGACGGTGGCAGAAGGGTGGGAAACAACAGTTGGCAATCCCATCAGCCATTGCACTCACCCTGGGAGAGTATCTGGGCGCTGTCAGAGAGTTGGAGAGTGAGATAGGGACTGACAAGAGCATGGAGAGCAAGCAAAGTGGTCTGAGAGCAAGGGGAAGGTGATCTGAGCAAATGGAGGTGGTCTGAGAATGAGAGGAGCAGTTTGGTTTTTTTAGGGGGCCCTCCTGGCTTTATGTGTTTTTGCTTTGGGGCACAGTTCCCAGAACTGAACCCTTGTGCAAGTAGCAGACTTACCATATAGTCAGAACCCATTGAGTTCAATGGCAGGTGGGATTGCCAAAGTCATTTTTCCTGGAACTGCGTACCCTTTCCACCCCTTTAAATTTATTTTTTTCTTTTTTGCAACATGCATGAAGCTGAATGTGCACAAGGTAAATGCATGTAAGTTGCGGGTTGGGGTGTGTGTGTGTGTGTGCAACACTAACCCAAAATTGTGGTTAACACATGTGCACAATATTTGAATAGCTATATTCACGAGAAATGTTACCTAGAAAGAAGTGACTTACTAGTTTTCCAGGAACTGGATAGGTGATATTGCCAAAAGTCATCGGGTAAGTGCGTCCTCTAAATTGAACTTGCATTACTCCTTCAAAACTCCACCTGACAAAAGATACTTTGGAAATCCAAGTTGGAACTGGAAAAAGAGGGAAGCAAAGGGAGCCTAATTCAACACAGATCGTGGACCCAAAGAAACAAGATCTTTGCCCGAAATTGCACAAGAGCATGGTGCCCAAAATGGCTGCCGTGCTCTCGCAGAAAAAACAGGCTGTCCTGTTTTTTCTGGTGCAGTTGATGGGTATGCTAGCATGTGACCCCCAGAAAGTTGTCCAGAAGAGAAAAATAATAATTTATTACTTGTACCCCATCCATCTTTTGCCCCAGTCACTCTGGGTGGCTGCCAACAGAATATAAAAGACAATGGAACACCAGAAAGCTCCCTGATACAGGCCTGCCTTCAGATATCTATGGAAAGTCGTATAAATGCTTAAATGGTTTTCCACCCGTGAAATATGGCATTCCATTGCTTCCTCTGCTTCTGTTAATGTAGCTTTCTGCTTGTCGGCTGCCTGGTGTTTCCAGCTTACCTGTCCACAGGTTTTCCAAGCTTATGAAGAAGCCTCCGCTCATCAAAAACATTGTGTACAGAATATTGGAAACGAAGGCCGAGATATGAAATGTTGGCAGCATTGCAGACATCCACATCGCCATGGTCCGGGCGCAGAAAGTGACTAGCATAAGCAGCAGCAGCATAAGGAAGAAACATTCTGGTTCCGGACGGAGGTTTGCTAGCCAGTAGGTAGGAACCCCATAAACTATCATTAGGAAGAACTGTTCTGGAAGTTCTCCTAAAACCTGTTTGAGAAAGGAAATATCACTGACCTTGAGGGGAACCCCCACCAATTTATTCCATGTCTGAGGCCAAAAAGAATTGTGGCATAAATGGGACATTGTTTCTCTCACTTTCTAATGCTGGGTTTTGATGGGACACATGGAAGAGAGGTCCTGGCATTTTACTGTTTTTCAGATCAGGAGAATTGCCATCATCTGCCAGGGTAGTGCCAGGATAATGGGTGGATTTTCCATGTGGCAAGTGTATGAGCTGGTCAAGAGACTTCTGTTGCTTCTTTTTGTTTGGAACAGATCAGCAAAGGAGAAATTAGAGACAGAGGGGGGAAATTAAGCGAGGGCTAGGTACTTCTTTTCTTTGCTGAGGTTCCTGCTTGCGCATTAAAAGGTTACACACGGGGCTTTTTTCAGCCAGAACTTGCCAGAACACCTCTCAGGTGGGTGCCATTGCCATTCTAAGAGAACAAGGGAGGTGTTCATGGTGAGTTCTGGCACCTCTTTTTCTAGAAAAATAGCACTGGTAACACATATATTGCAAGACTGTTTATAAGCTGCATTTCAGCTGGCTAAAGACCATATGTTAAAGCTCAAAGTGTTTTACAATGTGAATTGATTTTATATGCACCTTTTTCTGTGACTGTCACCTAATCCTAATTAATTGGGTATTATCCTACATACTAGGGACGCAGGTGGCACTGTGGGTTAAACCACAGAGCCTAGGACTTGCTGATCAGAAGGTCGGCGGTTCGAATCCCCGCGACGGGGTGAGCTCCCGTTGGTTGTTCCCTGCTCTTGCCAACCTAGCAGTTCGAAAGCACGTCAAAGTGCAAGTAGATAAATAGGTACCACTCCAGCAGGAAGGTAAACTGCGTTTCCGTGCGCTGCTCTGGTTTGCCAGAAGCGGTTTAGTCATGCTGGCCACATGACCCGGAAGCTGTACGCCGGCTCCCTCGGCCAATAAAGCAAGATGAGCGCCACAACCCCAGAGTCGGCCACGACCTAATGGTCAGGGGTCCCTTTACCTTTTATCCTACATACTGCTGCTCTTTCAAGCGGCGGGGGTGGCAGGGGGTTGCATTTATGTATTTAGCTATATGGATCAGCACAACTGATTGCATTCTGGGACTCTTCTTTGGGACACTAACAAAACATTAAAATAACACAACACAACACAACACAACACAACACAACACAACACAACACAACACATAACAACAAAACACTGTCCTTACAGCACAACATCAACCTATTACTGGCTTTCATTCTACAATTAATCATCATCTCTCCTAGAGTTAATAGTTCAGTGCTTCTCAAATGGTGGTCCATGGCTCCCTATGTCCCAGAAGCATTTCCAAGAGATCAGAGGGGACTGGAAGCCATCTTGCTACAACGGAAGCCAATTACCTTGGCGGAGAAATATGGGCTAACAGGATACAGCCCATCTTCAAAATCCTGATACAGTACAGCTTTTTCAGAATGGCCTATAGCAGAAAGCAGAAATAAACCATTGTGTTTCTTGTTAGAATGGCAGGCTGTCATTTTTATTTATTTATTAACATTGCTATTGCTTTCTGAATTTTTAAAACCTCTTAAAAACTTCTTTTTCAAACTTTTTTTTTAAAAAAATTAAAACCTAAAAAAAACCTTCTAAAACTCTTAATGCTGTAAAACTTACATTTTGTTACAGTTTCAACAACCACAAGGTAAGGAATCAGAGCTCCTAGCATAAACAGAAGTGCCGATACATCCGGAATAGACAGACTTTTGTCATGACCATAATATAGGAATCCCATTAACAATGACATTAGAAGAGCCTCAAATCCACGGATCAGCAATGCTGAGAGATCTCGGAAATCATTGGAGATCTGGCGGCTACAAAAAGAAATAACATTATCAATTCTGAGCCTAAATTATCTCCTCACTTCAGGGTGGAGAACATATCTATGGCTACCACAAGGAATGATGTCCACCTTAAATGCCTTGGGGAAGCCTTTGCTGTCTGACAGCATGATTAATAGGTTAAGTTTGTGCATTTGGACCTAAATAGACCACCTGTATTTCTAGCTGCTGCAACCAACCAGATCCCTATGATCTTGGCCCTAGGACACAAGGTGAGGACCATTCATCCATATCCATAACTAACAATGCCATCAATCTTAGAGGAAGTGTACATTAACCATGTTAGATGGTCATGTCTGATACAGATATAGTCCAGGAATTAAATAGGTATACCAACTAGAAAGGGCCTTCTCTGCAGTGGCTCCCTGTCTATGGAATGATCTCCCCAGGGAAGTTCGCCTGGCGCCTTCATTATACACCTTTAGGCGCCAGGCAAAAGTGTTCCTTTTTAACCAGGCCTTTGGTTGATCTTATTGACATCCAACACCCTTTTAGAATGTGGCTTTTTTTGGAGGTTATTGCTTTTGGTTTGATTTTATATGTTGTGGTCTTGTTGTGAACTGCCCTGAGACCTCCGGGTATAGGGCATTGTATAAGTTTAAATAACAACAACAACAACAATAAAGTCTGATATTTGCAATCTTAACAGGGCTTGAAACAACATTACCTTAGCAAAACAGTGAACTGCTGTAACCATCCAGGCAACTGATCGGCCGAATGAGAGTTCACAGTAATTTTCTCCTCCAAAATGAATGTAGTAGAGCTGTCAAAAATGGGCGGAAATGGGAGATGGGTTTATTCTGAAACCAATTTCTTTATATACTGCCTTGATATACCACCATCAAAGCTCTTTACGGCTCTTATTTTTACCTCTCTGCAGAAACAGTGACCATGTTGTCTCTTGGTTTGCTTTTCCATAAGCGGTCATCCGTGTTTTTAATGTTTTCATGAAACATGGCAGCAAGTGAGCGAGCCCTTTGCTTGCTTTCCATCTCCTTTTCTTCACTCTGCCTCTCGATGCTGATCAAATCAACTGTAAGACAGGATCCTGAGTAAGATCATATAACCCACACATGCTGTTCGGCGTTTTCAGTTTCGTATCTGAATTTACGGTTATCTTTTCAGAGGTAATTGAATCCTATCTTCCAATTCTGTTTAAATTCCCTGCCTGTCAATTTAGGATTGTACTTCATGTGTCTAATGAAGTGCCCACTGATAACGGCATCCCTGATAGGTGACCATCTAGAAACACTAAGAACCTGCTGGATCAAGCCAGTGGTCGATCAAATCCTGTTCTCACAGTTGCCACCGAGATGTCTATGGGAAGCCTGCAAGTGGGACCTGAGCTCAAGAGCTTTCGCTGCTTCTGTGATTTCCAACACCTGGTATTTGGAAGCTTACTCCCTTCTGCTGTGGAGACTGATGCAAATAATTCATCCAGCTTCTCTACAATCTCCTCGTCCTCCTTTAGCATACATTAGACTGCCTTGTCATCCAAGGGTCTAACAGCCTCCCTAGCTGCTCTCCTGCTACTAATAATGTATTTAAAGAACTTATTGTTTGTCTTTACTCTTTTAGTAAACTCTGACAAAGGAGAGGCTGCCAGCTTCTCTTGCAGTCTGTTCCACTCTTGAAGAGGCCATCATGAAAATCTTGGTAATGTTTAGCCCAGTGGTAGCCAATGTAGTTTATTAGCAGATGCTATAGACTACAGCTCCCATCAGCCTCAGCCAATATATGACAAGTAGGGATGGTGGGGATTGTAATCCACAACTTCTTCAAGGCACTATGTGGTCTACTAGTAGTTTACTCTAATCCTTCTTTAAGATGTGGTGTTTGTTTTCTCTATAACTAAACAAGCAGATTATTGGGGCTAGAGCACCACTGTTAACCCTACTTCAAGTTTCTCTAAGACAGGCATAAGCAAACTCTGGCCCTCCAGATGTTTGGGACTACAGTTCCCACCATCCATAACAACTGATCCTGTTAGCTAGGGATGATGGGAACTGTAGTCCCGAACATCTGGAGGGCTGGAGTTTGCCTACGCCTGCTCTAAGAGAGTGGTTGTTCCATTGCATAACTGCCTCCCTTTTAACCAACTTGTCCTTCTGTCTCTATGTCTGTCTTCCAAACTGGTCTGGTGTCAAACTTCAGGGGGTCCTTTGTATGATGCCAGCTATGGGCTTCCACCTTCCCAGCCCCACCCCCCAACCAGGGCAGGCCAAGTCCTGCTTGTGATGGCACAGGGGAACTATAAGTTTATAGATCTACCTGGATTATAGATATTGGAAAACAAGTTGTAGAGGTGGGTTTTTTTGGTGGGGGAGGGTAACTTAAAATGGCAGATGAACACAGCAGATGAGAACTGAGCTTGGCTCACATTCAAATGGTACAGCTGCCTGCCACTGAAAACCATCTTGCTTTGGGACAGTGAGGGGCCTTTCTAAACTTCTGGGGTCCTTGGGATGCGCCCAAATCAAACTTTGGTATTGTTTTTCTGCCTTTCCCATTGCCACTTCCAAAGGTAGAGGGGAGAGTTTTCTAGGCATTAGCTCCTAATCGAACAACATAATCTGATCGTCGCTGGCTATCTGCAGACGCTCAGTTTAAACAAATCATAACTCTTCCAGAAGCACTTATTATACCAACCGTAGAAATCTGCAGGATTGCTGTATGTTGGACAAGGATATCCCATTTGTGTGAAGTATTGGACCATGTCTTGGGCAGCACCAGAGTAGACTGTGAGTCCAGATGTCATCAAGAGAACCAAATCAAAAAGCTGGAAGATATCCGATCTTGGCTGGTGAACTGACAGAAGAACTAATCTATTTCCTCTTGCTAGCCTAGACAGCAGTATTACCAGGTTGTGGGCGGTAAAGCTGTCCAGCCCAGCTGTGGGATCATTGAGTATCAAGATTCCTGCCAAAGAGGAAGGAAAGTTAATTGCAGTGAGTTCCGTATGTATCTGATTAGGTTGGTAGCTTTCACCTTCATCCTAAATATGTTCTTACATAGCTTGGTGGCCTTGAAGAGGGAAGCTTGCTCTCTTCTGCGCAAACATAATTTAAACCTAAGAAAATGGTCATGGCTGTAAAGCATTATTTTCTTGTGGTGCTATGCACTCTGATCCCACATTCAGCCAGGGCGCATACCTCCTAGGCCAACTGGCGGAGGAAGAGGAATGCGGAGGGAGTGCACCACCACCACCAGCACGATCCCGGTGGGGTGCCATTGCTGCCACACCCCCTGCCTGTGCTGGTCACCACGCCCCCGCAGGCAGTGCGCCCCACCCCCCGGACGTGCACCAGCCCCACCCCCACCTGCTCTCCATCTCCTGGTGCTGGAGCATGAAGCTCCACCACTGCCTAGGCCCTCACCCCACTGGAAATTAAACACATACACTCATTTCAGTTGCCTGGATAAAACATTGGTGAACAGATATTTCTGGCCACAAACAACTTTATGATGTGCCCACCTGAAAATCAAAGACCATTTGTAGAGCTACTCATATTTCCCTTGCCCCTGCAGGTATCTGAAAATGCAGAGTAACAAAGACACGGTAAAATGTATTTCACCATGTGGCCAGATGCTACAGACAACCAGTTCCTTATGTGAGTCATACACTTGAAAGTTAAAAGAGAACATTGTGGGGTAGGTAGCCACCCATATTCACCCATGGCTATGTCAGCACCCTCCTTTATTCAGCACCCAAACCACAGCCCTGGGAAGGAAGCACAGCAGAGATGCTTTTGGGTGTTCTTACCAGGATTCCATAACAGTTGGACCCCAATGCTCACTCGTCTTCTCTCCCCGCCAGAAACACCACGGATGTATTCGTTCCCTACTATTGTGTTCGCACATTGCCGCAATCTCAGTTCTGCTATAACGTCTTCTACCTGAAGAATTAATGAGAGGACAGTGTTCATAGCAGTACTGTGGAATGCCATTTGCAAATAAACATCATAGAACAGGCACCCTCAAACTTGGCCCTCCAGATGTTTTGGGACTACAACTCCCATCATCCCTAGCTAACAGGACCAGTGGTCAGGGATGATGGGAATTGTAGTCCCAAAACATCTGGAGGGCCAAGTTTGGGGATGCCTGTTATAGAAGGATCTTGGCTATGGAAAGGGCATTGCTGTACTTTTCTAGAAAAAGTGGTGCTGGAACTCGCTATGAATGCCTCCCTATTCTTTTAGAATGGTAACAGTGCCCACCTGGGAGGTGCCAGACCTAAGTTTCAGCTGAAAAAAAGCCCTGGCTGTAGAATACACTGCTATACTCAGCAGTGGCTTGCTGAGAAAGGGCACGGTGGTTGACACAGTGCAAATGCACCGTGATAACTAAATCCAGCATTCCTACCAGTGTGTTTGCACTGCGCTGACCTTTCCACTGCCTTGCCTCTCCCTCAAAGTAAGCAAGAGCAACCCACCTCCCGGGAAGCTAGCGTAGTAGCTAGCTACCACCTAGCGAGCTGCTTCTGGCTTATATAAAGTTCTGTGCAGAAACACCGTTTTAATTTCGGAAAGATGCCTCCTGAATACTATCTCTATCATGTCCTGCTTACAGAGTTCCCAGAAGCATATGCTTGACCACTCTGGGAAACAGGAAGCTGAACTAGACGGGCCTTTAGCCCAGCAGGGCTCTCCTTCTGCTTGTAATTTGGGGCAGTATGAGACTGATAAGTTGCACTAGCACAAGGGTGCAATGGGATTTCCTCTCTGCTCTTCTGTAGGTGTCCTGCAAAGTCCCCAAATCTTCTGGAGAAGGTTGGAGGGATCTCCAGAACAGATTGGGGGGCACAGGAGAGAATGCTACGTTGCACGAGGAGAAATCCTTGCACTAATAGTGTTCACCTTGGCACTACTTTGTATGTTGCCCTTTGTTTCCAGGTAATTGAGAAGCAATGACTCTGCGGCGCTGAAGGACTATAGTGTGGAAGCAAGCTTGGAGTTTTTGCCTCAGGCACCAACATTGCTAGGGCCGATCTTGCCCTCTAGCCCACACAGTCCATAGCCATTTGCATTTTAAAGAATCGACTTTTCTATCAAGGCATTTCTTTTCCCATCTATGCCTCTCCAGAGTTAGACAAGCACTTGGCATGACAATGTGCCAATTCATATTTTTCCATCAAAGAGCACAAAACAAAGTAAAATTGCAAGCCATCCACAAAGAGAAGATATTAGGTAAAACATGCTCTATCATTGATTGAAGAAAAGAAGATGAATAATCACATTCAGATTAGCTTTTCTTTATCCAAACAACTCATACAGCCACTTAGCTAATGTTATTAAATACATTCTTGACAACTTAATTTTCATTCTAATTACCCTTTTTTCTCTTTGTGAATCTGAAAACATCTTGGGGAGACGCAATTTTGCAATGAACAATAGTGTTTCTCTGACTGTCAGGTTGGGTAGCAGTCTGTCGTCTCGCCGTACGTGGGCAATGCATTTCTTTGCCAGCTGGCGAGTGCAGGGTTTTCCATTTATCAAGATTTCACCTGACGTAATTTTGCCTCCATGGTCCCTGCAGGTAATCACGTCAAACAAAGACGTCTTTCCGCAAGCTGCAAATATAACAGGTCCAGATGTTAAGTAGCTACGGGAGACCAGCTGCTTCGGGTTCTTCACCCCAAAGCATATATGAATCTAGGGGACTTACTAGATGTAACCAGACAGCCATGTGGATTTCATCCACATTTTCTGATCTGTTCAAATCTAAATTATTGTACAGAAGGTAGTTAGACTAGCGGCAGTGGTAATGGGGAGTGTTCTTCACTGAAGACCCCAGGCTGGCTTAAAGTGCTATCTGTCCTCCACCTGAGGCAGCTGCCTCACTCTGCTCAATAGTAAGGCCACCCTTGTTTTATTGTCTTTGAAAATATAGCAAACAAATGCTGAGACTCAGCGGATTAAAAAGGGATTTAATTCTTACCAGAGCTCTCTATGAGAGCCAGCATCCGCCCACTTCTGACTTTAAAACTCATATTTTGTATAGCTGCCACATGGGAATCGGAGTCTGGGCCGCACTTCCAAGGAATTTTCAGCTCCGCTAGTTTCTCATACCAGGGAATCTGTGAGGCCATATTAACCTATGAAAGATGAATGGTGTTTTTGTTAAGTAGAAATGCCTGACTGATGATGATGATTTGTCAATTGCTCCAGAAGGCTTTATCAGCTGAAAAGTAGAGTAATAATGCTTCAGATAAAATAAGGAGGAATTCACTGTAATTTCTAACAAGTCTAGAGCTGTGGAGGTCTATTGGACAGTATTTTAATCCACTAATATCTAAATTCAAATCCCAACTCAGTGCTTTTCCAGGTGAAATTTCAGGTGTGATGTTCAGGACCACAGAAATATCCATCATGCTAAATGTTTAACCTTAATTTTATTAAAAAGCAAGGGTGCCCTCATATCTAGCTGTAAGTTCTATTGAATGCAATAAGAGTTACTTCCGATGCTCAAGATTGCAGTGTAAGTCCCTAGCTCTTTGCAGAGATATAATACAATTGTTACTAAGAAATAAGCCTGCTTCTACCTTCCAGCATGTTTGCAAGAGCACTGGCAGATATTAATCCCTGCCTTTTGAAAAATACAATCCATTCATTTAGTTGTGTAATGTGTTTCAGCTTAGGCTAAAAGGGTTTTTTAAGGTCCTTTCCAGTCTTGTAGTTTTATGGTCTCAAGATTGGATTCTGCAGAAACAGACTGCTAAAATCATCAGGGCAGTTTCTTTCTCCAGTAAGCTGCCTAGACAGATCTGTTAAGTATCTGCTTTGCAATGTAGAGTAATGAGTAATGAACATAACCAATACCAATATGTTAAAAGATATATAATCAATACCAATTTGTTAAAAGACATAGGAGAAATGCATTCAAACACATTTAAAAGTCTTTAGGTTGTGTTGAACTAAATTCTACTCTTAGCAGATCTATTGAAGTTAATTGGCCTATGTTTTAACATTAATAGAGCTACTGTAAGCCTGAATATCTTTGACTGCAAAATTACTGGGGAATAAGTTCTGTTTAATTTAATTCAATGGAGATTACTTCTGAGGAGACACATATTGACTGTTAAGAGGTCTAAGAGAAATACACTGAGTTCATATCACGGACCACGCTTGGTTATGAAAAAATCTGGCAATTTCAGTCTCTTTCCATTTCTTATTTTTCCAATTTTAAATTTGGTTTTCCCTGTTTCTACATACATTTAAAAAATGTAACTTATAAAAGTCTTCATGAAAATTTGTATGTATTTTCACGCACATTTCTCCACACACACATATTGTTATGCAATTTTGCCTAGTATAGGAATTTTTGTAAGCAGTTTCCCTGTAATAAATATATTCCTAGATGCATTCAATTTTGAATGTGTTCGCTTCTACTAAAATATGCATTATTATTTTGTAACATAATTGGCTGGGGAACTGCATTACAAAATTCAGAGAAATGTGTATTTCGACGGAGATCCATACTTTGGTCTGCATATTTCTTTGGGAAGTGCAGGCTTGGTAAAAGTAAAAGTAAAGGGACCCCTGACCATTAAGTCCAGTCGTGACCGACTCTGGGGTTGTGGCGCTCATCTTGCTTTATTGGCCGAGGGAGCCGGCGTACAGCCGCTTCTGGCGAACCAGAGCAGCGCACGGAAATGTCGTTTACCTTCCCGCCGGAGCAGTACCTATTTATCTACTTGCACTTTGATGTGCTTTCGAACTGCTACGCTGGCAGCAGCAGGGGCCGAGCAATGGGAGCTCACCCCCTGCGGGGATTCGAACCACCGACCTTCTGATCGGCAAGTCCTAGGGTCTGTGGTTTAACCCACAGCGCCACCTGCGTCCCATGCAGGCTTGGTAATTTTGCATTAAAATTAAAACCCTACCCTTGACATTTTAATCTCCAACCATTAACCCAGCATTCCCTTCCTATCGAAGCAGAACCATTTATACCCTGAAATAGGGATGGGGGAGAAAATCATTTCAGTCCACATTTAAAGTTGAAGCCATCAAATCCACACTTTTTGAAACAATATGAGAACTGAAGAACAGCCATCCTTCAAAATTCACACTTAACTGAATTTTGTGTTTTAGTTCTCCAACAGTATTTACAAAATGCATAAATTAGGGGGAAAGTGTGCATAAAAATGAAATATATTAATGAAGATTACATTAACAAATGCATTATATTAGGGAAATTGCTTGCAAAAATGTGTGCATTTGTCAAAACTGTGTACAAAAAAAGGTGTTTATAGTGGGAATTCAAACCAAAATGCTAATGAATTTTCATTAGGATTTTAAAAAAATCATAAATTGCTTTTTTAAAATTTTGGCTTGAATATTTTAAGAAGATGATTACCACGCATTCTACCTCACTCTATGGATTTAAATAAATTCCCCACTTTACCTGGTAGCTGAGGTCTCTGACCTCTAGAACATTTGATTTGCCACTGTATGTGAAATAGAGGCTGTTATCATCTTCCGAGCAAAAAATTCTGTCTTGAAATCTCTTGTTTACCTGTATAGAAATCATAACCAAGATGTTATTTGCATAAAGCTTCCAACTATTTTAAAAACAAAGAAGGGAAGGACAGTAAGTGTACATTTGTCAGCTAGAGCCGTGTCTCGTGTAACAAATCAAGATGTTATAGCAGCTACAACTGTGTTTGGGGATTTTGATCCATTTGGGGATATGATCCACAAATTCATGGTTGTCTCTGGCTCTTTAATAAGTACCCATGGTGTGTTCAGGGATACATTTGCTTCCCACTCTTTACAATGAATTCCCAATGTGCCTAAAGAAGCTGCACAGCTATGGTTGTACCATGAAACTGGCAATCCCAGTTGAGATATTTTCCAGTCTGCTTGTGTATTGGAATTGTTCTTTACTGTTATATTGTTGGTTGTTTGCTGTGTTTGGCTCTTTTGGAAGGAACTGTAGGATAAAAATATAATAAACAAATTAAAACAATAACATATCCTACAGGTCATTCACCACTGTTCTATTCACTAATTCAATTTTTAATCTTTCAATTCAAGTATGACTTTTTACTACATTGTATTTCTGAATTTTTTTTTCCATTTATGAGTCATATTTTGTTTTAAAAGCTAAAACCACTTCCACTCTGCCACCCCTCCAAGTTCAGGTAGGTAGCCGTGTTGGTCTGACGCAGTCAAAATAAATAAAAAAATTAACAAATTGTCCAGTAGCACATTAGAGACCAGCTAAGTTTGTTCTGGGTATAAGCTTTTGTGTGCATGCACAGTTCTTCCCCTCCAAGTGTCAGCCTTAAATTTCACTCACTTTGTCGGTCTCCTCTTCCCCCAGGACAGGTTCCCGTTGAACATTTTCCATCCTTTCGTTCTCCACAGCAGTAACTTTTGCTCACTTCCTTTTCAACTGATTTGTGTGTTTTCTCCTCTCACTCCAACATCTCCTGCTCACTCTAAGAAGGTAACCCAGAGTAACCTAAAACACCTGGACCACACCCACTTCTGAAATACTGTGCTTACTACTGTGCTATAGTAAGGGTAAAGGTTCATCAGATAATAATTATGGTTTGCCTATCACCTGCTACAGAAACATATTTTTTTATTATACATTGAAAAACTACAGAGGTTTCTCCTTTCGGCTAAGCACCTGGTTTGTTGGGAGCCAGGGACCTGACGACCTGCAAAGGAAGGCCCCACCCTTTATTTTCCTAATTTGTGATTTAAAACATGACTGGAGGCATCTATTGTAGCAATCCTGAAATTCATAAATTTGGCAGCTTGCAAGGTACATTATGTTCCCAATAAAAGTGTTACTTTATCTCCTTGGCAAAGCTCCCAGGAGATGGTGAGGGAGAGACTGCGCCTGTGCAATTGTTGTTGAATTATATGGCACCAGTTGGAAAATGCCAGGACACTCAGGTTTTGTGAGCCAGTGTGGTGTAGTGGTTAAGAGCGGTAGTCTTGTAATCTGGGGAACCGGGTTCGTGTCTCCGCTCCTCCACATGCAGCTGCTGGGTGACCTTGGGCTAGTCACACTTCTCTGAAGTCTCTCAGCCTCACTTACCTCACAGAGTGTTTGTTGTGGGGGAGGAAGGGAAAGGAGAATGTTAGCCGCTTTGAGACTCCTTAGGGTACTGATAAAGCAGGATATCAAATCCAAACTCTTTTTCTCTTCTTCTTGCATGATGGATGGCGAGGGAGCAGCTGCAGTGACCTGCAACACCTGTGCCATGTTTGTCCTCCTGTCTGAGAACGTGCAAAACTTTACCTACAACAAATGCAAACTGCTTGCCTTGCTAGAAGAGAAGGTGTGGCAATGTGAGGCCCCTCTACCACTTTGTGGCAACAAGAGGAAATTCTCACTAAACCAGAGTGGATTGTCCTGGAACAGAGATGCAGGTAGGGTGCCCCTAGGGAGGGAGGAAGATCACCCAATGCAGGAGATGAACCCCTGAGGAATGTTACACAAAAAAAGCAGGACTGTCAGGAGCCATGCTGTGTCTCTGGAGCTGCAAAATCAATTCCACGCCCTCACCTCGGACACTGATCCTTGGTGAGAAGAACAAGAACAGCAGCTGCAGACCTCAGACACACCAAGATGGCAGTGGAAGGCACAGTGCACAGAACAATTCCTGCCACTCCCCAGGGAAGGAAGAGATGTCTAGTGGTGGCCGGTGTCTCACTTCAGAGGGGGGCAGAGACAGCAGTGTATGAAGGAATGTCTCATGCTTTTGGTTGTCTCTATACTAATGCACAGAGTATGGAAAGAGAAAGAACAATTTGGGTGCTTAATAAAGGATGATAAATATGGCCTAACAGGCATTACTAAAACCTGGTGGGATGAGACTCGTGAATGTAATGTAGAAATTGAGGGGTATAATCTGTTCAAAAGAAACAGACCAAACAGAAAGGAAGGAGGAGGAGCATTATATGTAAAGGATGTGTACATTTGTGAAGCGATCCATGACTTGGAGCATAGAAGGCAGATTGAGAGTATATGGGTAAACATTGTAGGAGAGGGGAAATGACCTTCTTGCTATAGACTTCCAAGCCAGACTGAGAACTTGGACGATGCCCTCATACAGCAGATTACCAAACATTCAAGAAGGAGAGAGATAGTAGTAATGGGAGATTTCTTGGACTTGAACTCTGCCAAGAACGTAAGGTCCAACATATTCCTCCATTGCCTTGCTGACAAATTCATTTCCCAGGAGGTAGAAGACGCAACAAGTGGCTCATTACTCTTGGACCTGGTCCTCACCAAAAGGGAGGAACTGATCAACATAATGAAAGCACAGAGAATCTTGGGAGGAGATGATCCTATTCTCTTGGGTTTCATTATACAAAGGCAAGGGGAAATTGAGTGTAGTCAGGCATGCATTCTGGACTTTAAGAAGGCAGATTGCAAAAAGCTAAAGGAACTACTGGTTGAGACGCCATGGTCAGAAATACTCAAAGGCAGTCAGAGATGGGTGGGAGTTTCTTAAATGTGAAATATTCCAACAAGAAACAAAATAGGAGGCACCAAAATAAACTGGTATGGCTGCATAATATTACAGATGATACGAGATGTAAGAGTGGCATGTATAAGAAATGGAAGAAAGGAGAAATCACAAAGGAAAAGTATAGACACATAGCCAACAGTTTCAAGGAGAAGGTTAGGCAGGCTGAAGCTGAGAATGAGCTCAGGCTTGCAAGAGAAGTTAATTTTTGTTTGTTTGTTTGGCTATGTATGAAGCATGAGGTAAAAAACAAGCAAGTATTAGGTGCCTTGAGTGGAGAAGATGGAGAAATGCTCTTGGGTGACAGAAAAAGGCGGAACTGCTCAACACCAACTTTGCCTCTGTCTTTACCCAAAAGGAAAGCAGTGCCCAACCTGGTGATAACAGAATACAGTGGTACCTCTGGTTAAGAACTTAATTCATTCTGGAGGTCCGTTCTTAACTTGAAACTGTTCTTAACCTGAGGTGCCACTTTAGCTAATGGGGCCTTCTGCTGCCGTCACCATGTGATTTCTGTTCTCATCCTGAGCAAAGTTCTTAACCCGAGGTACTATTTCTGGGTTAGTGGAGTCTGTAACCTTCTGTAACCTGAAGCGTCTGTCACCTGAGGTACCACTGTAAATGATGCAAGGAGGGACCTGCAGCCCAAGATAGGGAAAGAGGTGGTAAGGGAACACCTAGCTCCTTTAAATGAGTTCACATCTCCAGGGCCTGATGAGCTGCACTCAAGGGTACTAAAAGATCTCATGGGTGCAATCCCAGAGTCTCTAATCCTTGAGAATTCCTGGAGAACAGGTGAGGTCCCTGCAGACTGGAAAGAAGCCCATAGAAAAGTATGCTGTGCTTAATAAGACCTGGCATTGGTTTCTCAAAAGCAAGGTGGGGGTGTAGTTCAGGGTGCCTTTATGACTGCCAAATTACTGGCTCCAAGTAAACCAGGTGCTGAACCACAGGAACACACCTTACAGGCAACACAGAATAGCCTAAAACGCACTTGTTTCTGAAATACTGTGCTATAGTAAGGGTAAAGGTTCATCAGATAATAATTATGGTTGACCTATCATCTGCTACCGAAACATACATGTTTATTATACAATGAGAAGCAACAGAGCAGGGTCACAGAAAGTTAGAAGCTGCTTGTTACGAACGTTTACAGGGAAGTTGCTTTTTAATTTGTTTTAACTGGCTTACCAGTTACGGAGAGATCATTAGGAAAATCCTCCCGGTTATTAGGGTCTGCATGACAGAGATGGCAAAGAATAACCCAGGCTCACAGGATGAAGGCAGGCAGATGACTTCGATATCACACAACAGTCTCAGTATCCTGAATGTTTCTTATGCAGTCAGGTAAGTAAATGGCAAGACCGATTAAGAAATTTGGTTTTTGTGTATTCCAGTATGAACTTTACCTGAGCTATACCTCCCAGTATAACATGTAGATCAGAATGTTCCAGCACAGTTCTTGGTTCAACATTGCAGAAACCTTTTTGACACATGTCTCTCTTGAAAGCATGCAATTGAATGAATAATGATAATATTGCTTGTTGGCCGAAAGCTCCCAAAGTGATACACAGGGAAATTTAAATGCATTTCTTTTTTACCTCTTCCAACTCCACCTATTAAATCTTGGAAGAGCATTTTTCATGCAAGTTGCAAAACAAAGCATAAAGGGTTATGGAAGTTTCTGTCCACATAACATTTCATTTTTAGAATGAAAACGATATCCTTTGATTGTTTTCAAAACACTACTGTATTTTAATTCTTTCCAAAGTCATTTCACATTAGTTTCTCTCCCTTTCCCTCAAAGGGAACACGTGGGACCCTGGTGGGATATTCGATCATACCGTAAGAAGTGGAACAGGCAGATTCTTAAAGATGTGTCATTTCATACGGAAAGTGGTCAGATCATGGGCATCTTGGGAAATTCTGGTGAGTAGTATATACACATGCATTTTAACTAAACACAAATATTTCTACATTAACTACAGCAAACACTTTAAAATTTACTTAACCATCCCCCCTCTCAAGAAACTCTGGGAACTGCAGCACTGTGAGGGGAATTGGGGTCTCCTAACAACTCTCAGCACCTTTAAAAAACTACAGTTCCCAGGATTCTTTGGGAGAAGCCGTGACTGTTTAAAGCGGCATGATGCTGCTTTAAATGTATAATGCATACTGTCCTGAGCTCCTTGGAGGAGGGGCACGATAAAAATGCACTAGGCACATTCATATGACGACAACTTATGTAAGGGACTGAACTCAGTGTCCAGCTCCTTGAATGCTACCTTTAAGGTCGCTAATCCTCAGTCTGGTCTGGTCAATTTGTATTTGAAGGGTATCACATACCAGTGGCACAGTTGCACTTTGGGGGTTGGGAACATTCATCTTGTAAGTTTGCAAATTATCTATGTTAATGGAGGGAGAACCTACCCAAATCCATAAATTTAGTTAGATCATGTAATATATTTTAGGATATATAATTTGCTATTGTTTTCAGAGATTTCCCTTGATAATCTCTTGAAACTTTTCACTGACTTGCACAGCTGTCTTCCCCTCCCTCTGGCTTCTCCAGCCACTCACTCATCTGTAACAACAACAACATTATCTATCTATCTATCTATCATCTACAGTATCTATCTATCATCTATATCTATCTATCATCTATCTATCTATCTATCTATCTATCTATCTATCTATCTATCTATCTATCATCTATCTATCTATCTATCTATCTATCTACTATCATCTATCTATCTATCTATCTATCTATCTATCTATCTATCTATCTATCTATCATCTATCTATCATCTGTCTATCATCTATCTATCTACTATCATCTATCTATCATCTATCTATCTATCTATCTATCTATCTATCTATCTATCTATCATCTATCATCTATCTATCTATCTATCTATCTATCTATCTATCTATCATCTATCTATCATCTATCTCTATCTATCTATCTATCTATCTATCTATCTATCTATCATCTATCTATCTATCTATCATCTATCTATCTATCTATATCTATATCTATCTATATCTATATCTATCTATCTATCTATCTATCTATCTATCTATCTATCTATCTATCTAGCTATCATCTAGCTATCATCTAGCTATCATTTATACCCTGCCCATCTGGCTGCGTTTCCCCAGCCACTCAGGGCAGCTCCCAACAGGATATTAAAAACACAATGAAGCATCAAACATTAAAAACTTCCCTAAACAGGGCTGCCTTCAGATGTCTTCTAAAAGTCAGATAGTTGTGTATTTCCTTGACATCTGATGGGAGGGCGCCACTACCAGGGAGGGCGCCACTACCAAGAAGGTAGAGAACGAGATTTTGCTCTAGAAAACCTGAATGATCAGGAATTCCTAAAATACATTTATGAAATCTCGTTAAGTACCATTGGTACTATATTTTGAGAAATTTTTCTTTAAGACCTGCATAAATCAGTCTTGATGAGTGTTTAGCCCATATCCAATGGCACAAGTTGTTTCAGGATATCTGGTATACTCCTGCGCCAACTTCACTTACTACCATATTTAATAGAAGTCAGGTTAGTACAAATTTAGCTGTAGCAATGCAAGTGCCTGGCTATTTTTCTACAATGGGGGTGGAAAGACTTCAGGCTTACAGGCACTCCTTTGCTTCTTACTAGAACCCACAACCAGAAACTAGTGCTAAAGACATAATATATAGAATTAAAGAATTATGAGCACAGTTATTTGTTTTAAGTACAGTGGTACCTTGGGTTATGAACTTAATTCATTCCGGAGGTCCATTCTTAACCCAAAACCATTCTTAACCTGAAGTGCGCTTTCGCTAATGGGGCCTCCCGCTGCCACCGCCGTGCGATTTCTGTTCTCATCCTGGGGCAAAGTTCTCAACCCGAGGTACTACTTCCGGGTTAGTGGAGTTTGTAACCCGAAACATTTGTAACCCGATGTACCATTGTACTGGAACTGAACAGAGTTCATAGTCCTTCTGGGCAAAAATCTGGTTTCTGTGCTTCAGGCATATAACCTAGGGCAGGAGATGTTGTTTTGTTGCTGCTGTTACTGTTAAATAATTGGGAGCCATAAAGCCTTGTCCATCAATGGGAAATCACCCTGAGATCTACCACTAGACCCAGATCTACCTTCTGCCCATGCTTGTGGGGAACTTCATGCCCAGGGGCTGAAAGCCATCTTCTGTGTCTCTTAGTTCCAGCCTGTCATCCCCAGCTCACATGGGGTCCTGCCGTTCCTGTTCCTTCTTGTTGCTTACCAAACCCAAGGACCAACCCACAACCTACATCCTTCCCTAAATTTGGCCTTTTGCCTCTGCCCACTAGGACCCAGGCCCACTCCCTCTTGCCTGGCAGCCTCGCCCTCCGATGGTTTCCTTGATGGGCCATCACAGACCTTTGTCTCCTACTAATGGTCTATCCAGCTAGATCTGCCAAGCTGGCTTTGGCTCGTTAGCATAACTAAATCCAGGGACATTCCATGTTTGGCAAAGTTTAATCAAACCTTGATTAATTCAAACTTTTACTAGATCCAGGAATTATAGGCTAGTTTGCCCCCCCCCCAATAACAATACTTATACTGAATTTTCTAATTTGCATTAGGATCGGGGAAAACAACTCTGTTGGATGCCATTGCTGGAAGGCTGAGCCATAAGACAAACTTTTCTGGGCAAGTTTATGTCAATGGACAGGAGCTGAAGCCAAAGCAGTTTCAGGACTGCTTTTCCTATGTTCTCCAGGTTGGTTTGTTTTAATTGCATTTCTATAGGAGTCTTGGTCTTTCCCAGCCTTATCTGGGATTGTTCTGCCTGCAACACAGGAACTCTACCCCAATGCCTTTCAGTTGTCATCGCCACATGGCTAAATTGACTGCATTTTCCCTTCTCTTTCAGAATGATACCTTGTTAAGCTACCTCACCATAGAGGAGTCTTTGACTTATACTGCCTTGCTAGCACTCCAGGAGCACTCCAGCAACTTTATAAAAAAGAAGGTCTGTACTGCAGTATAATGTGATGAAAAGTTAGCAGAATGAAGACAAGACTGTGATCCTCTCACAGATAAGCTCAGGGGTGCCAACTTGAACAAAATAAATGATAATGCCCCACATAACTGATCACATGACACAGCACACACACACCTGCTCCCTCAAATATTTTATTTGGGGGGCTGAAGTGACCTCGGCCCCTAGGCGTTGGCTCCTATGGTTAGGCTGTTTCAATCATTTCCATCAAAAGGCATAGTGGAACTGCTTCCCCACTAAAATCCCCCCAAAAAACTACAGTTCACAAGATATCATAGAGTTTTAGAGAGATAGAGGTCCTTGGAGGTAAAGTAATTCAACTTCCAGATCAGTGCAGGATCTGTGATTCTAGATCTGCAACCATAACACTCCCAAAAGGCCATCCAGCCCCCAGTGAAGGAGGGCCTGATGTTGGACCCAGAAACATTACATGGTGTCAGAAGTGGAGAATGAGGAGTATGCTGCATGAACTGGCAGAGGTTTTCTGGATGAAAGGCTACAAGCAGAAAGTAAGATACTGTAAGGGAAAGCAATAAGGCTTATCCAACAACATCTGAAGGACCAGAGGTTTCGAGGTTGGCGGTTCGAATCCCCGCGACGGGGTGAGCTCCTGTTGCTGGGTTTCAGCTCCTGCCCACCTAGCAGTTCAAAAGCACATCAAAGTGTAAGTAGATAAATAGGTACTGCTCCGGCGGGAAGGTAAACGGTGTTTCTGTGTGCTGCTCTGGTTCGCCAGAAGCGGCTTAGTCATGCTGGCTACATGACCCGGAAGCTGTCTGCAGACAAACACTGGCTCCCTCGGCCTATAGAGTGAGATGAGTGCCGCAACCCCAGAGTCGTCCGCGACTGGACCTAACAGTCAAGGGTACCTTTACCTTTATTCTACCTGCAGAGAATGCACCCTGTCAGTTAACTATAGATCCTGACTAAATCAAGTCGAGTAGCACAATGAAAAGCATTGACTCAGGGACATTGGAAGACTTTCTGGGAATGATCCCCCCAACAGCAACCCTGCCAAGAAAATATCCATGCTAGTCCCAGTCTGGGTGAAAGGATTCTGCATATTCTGGTTGTGAAGAATGATTATAATAATGCTTAGCATTTGTATGGTGCTTGAGATTGTATAAAGCAGAATGGCTTAGCTGCAGACATTTAAAGCACTTAACAGACATTCTCATGGTAATCTTTTTAGTACCTCTGAAAGGTAAGTCAGTATTGTTATAGCCCCCTGTTTACAATGGTGCGGCTAAAGGAGAGAAAACATGACCTACCTGGGCCACCTAGTGAATTGCTGGAGAGATTCAAATTGGGCCATCTTGGCTCATAACTTGCTTTAAAATTATGTCCCTGAAATCAGGATCATCTGAATGTGAATTAAATAATAGCTTAGTGAATTAGCTACATGGAGTTGTGTGATGGTATATTTCTATTTCGAAGACTATCCGGGAAGCTTATTTTGTGATCATTCTGAATTAGGACTTGCATTTTGTACAGCATATATATATATATATATATATATATATATATATATATATCTCTCAAAGGATGCTTGAGCTGCTGGGTAGACAATCTGAGACCCCAGGTTCTTCCTGAATTGTCTCTGTATTTTGCAGGTTGATGCTGTTATGGCTGAGCTGAGTCTCAGTCATGTTGCATGCAGTGTAATTGGAAACCGCACACTTCGGGGAATTTCTGATGGTGAACGGCGCCGCGTTTCAATCGCAGCACAGCTATTACAAGATCCCAGTGAGTATGGCGCCTAGTGTTTGAGAACAAAACAAACACTCTGTCCTTTTCGATTAACTGTCACTTGGTACATCCATCTACCTCCCATGTCTCCCCAATAGAACTTTCCATCTGTCACAGGGGCGCAATCTAACAAGGGTAGTTAACAAAGAGCGCAATGTGTCCTCCCCTACTTGGCTGATGGGATTTGTGATTTAGAAATCCCCAGGTTAGGCGAATTTGTTACAGCAACCCAATCCCTCTAAATAGCATGGGAAGCCTGCCTTAGTGGATATAAGAAACTGTTTTATGGCTCAGTGACAGAGTTGAAATTAGGGGAGCCTGACCGGTGCTGGGCAGTGAGCTGACAGGGTGCCACAAATTAAAAACAAGAGGTGGGGGGCAAGTCCGCCACTGTCGGTGATCCTGTCGATAGTCCTTCAGAGTCTCAGGCTGGGATCAGCTACCAGAGATCTTTTAACCAAATATTACCTTTGCACAGTGTTTAGTACAAGCTCCTCATGCTCTAACATGGCTAATTCCCACATTGTGCTGCTAATTAATGATCATATGAATATTCTGGATGGGTACCTTCCCAAAGCAGGGCTGCTGATGGATATACTTGTGTGTTATGGCCCTCGAGGTGAAGCAACTGAGATCAGGATAGGGTGGGTGTTCTGATTTACAAAGGACTGTCCTCTATAGGAAGGGCAGTCGGTCCTCTATCCGGAGAGGAGGTGTTGTAGCCATTCCTGGTTTAAAGTCAAAGAATGGAAAGGGGGAAAGAGCAGGAGCGGCCTTGAAGTCTGCCGTCAACATCTAGCACTTGGAAAGCAAACTGAACAGGAACAGGTCGCTTGATCACTATGGTGAGATCATAGAATCATAGAATCATAGAATCATAGAATCATAGAGTTGGAAGAGACCACAAGGGCCATCAAGTCCAACCCCCTTGCCAAGCAGGAAACACCATCAGAGCACTCCTGACATATGGTTGTCAAGCCTCTGCTTAAAGACCTCCAAAGAAGGAGACTCCACCATACTCCTTGGCAGCAAATTCCACTGTCGAACAGCTCTTACTGTCAGGAAGTTCTTCCTAATGTTTAGGTGGAATCTTTTTTCTTGTAGTTTGGAACCATTGCTCCGTGTCCGCTTCTCTGGAGCAGCAGAAAACAACCTTTCTCCCTCCTCTATGTGACATCCTTTTATATATTTGAACATGGCTATCATATCACCCCTTAACCTCCTCTTCTCCAGGCTAAACATGCCCAGCTCCCTTAGCCGTTCCTCATAAGGCATCGTTTCCAGGCCTTTGACCATTTTGGTTGCCCTCCTCTGGACACGTTCCAGTTTGTCAGTGTCCTTCTTGAACTGTGGTGCCCAGAACTGGACACAGTACTCCAGGTGAGGTCTGACCAGAGCAGAATACAGTGGCACTATTACTTCCCTTGATCTAGATGCAATACTCCTATTGATGCAGCCCAGAATTGCATTGGCTTTTTTAGCTGCCGCGTCACACTGTTGGCTCATGTCAAGTTTGTGGTCAACCAAGACTCCTAGATCCTTTTCACATGTACTGCTCTCAAGCCAGGTGTCACCCATCTTGTATTTGTGCCTCTCATTTTTTTTGCCCAAGTGCAATACTTTACATTTCTCCCTATTAAAATTCATCTTGTTTGTTTTGGCCCAGTTCTCTAATCTGTCAAGGTCGTTTTGAAGTGTGATCCTGTCCTCTGGGGTGTTAGCCACCCCTCCCAGTTTGGTGTCATCTGCAAATTTGATCAGGATGCCCTTGAGTCCAACATCCAAGTCGTTGATAAAGATGTTGAATAAGACTGGGCCCAAGACAGAACCCTGTGGCACCCCACTAGTCACTCTTCTCCAGGATGAAGAGGAACCATTGATGAGCACCCTTTGGGTTCGGTCAGTCAGCCAGTTACAAATCCACTGAGTGGTAGCATAGTCAAGTCCGCATTTTACCAGCTTCTTTACAAGAATATCATGGGGCACCTTGTCAAATGCCTTGCTGAAATCAAGATAGACTACATCCACTGCGTTCCCTTCATCTACCAGGCTTGTAATTCTGTCAAAAAACAAGATCAGGTTAGTCTGACATGACTTATTTTTCAGAAATCCATGCTGACTATTGGTGATCACAGCATTCCTTTCTAGGTGCTCACAGACTGTTTGCTTAATGATCTGCTCCAGAATCTTCCCTGGTATTGATGTCAGACTGACTGGGCGGTAATTATTTGGGTCCTCTCTTTTCCCCTTTTTGAAAATAGGGACAACATTTGCCCTCCTCCAGTCTGCCGGGACTTCGCCTGTTCTCCAGGAATTCTCAAAGATGACTGCCAGTGGTTCTGAGATCACATCTGCCAGTTCTTTTAATACTCTTGGATGCAGTTCATCTGGCCCTGGAGACTTGAATACATCTAAACTAGCCAAGTATTCTTGTACTATCTCCTTAGTTATTCTGGGCTGTGTTTCCTCTGCTGAATCATTTGCTCCAAATTCTTCAGGTTGGGCATTGTTTTCTTTATCGGAGAAGACTGAGGCAAAGAAGGCATTGAGGAGTTCAGCCCTTTCTGTGTCCCCTGTTTGCATTTCACCATCTTCTCCTCTGAGTGACCCCACTGTTTCTTTGTTCTTCCTTTTGCTACGAACATACCCATAAAAGCCTTTTTTGTTGCTTTTAACCTCTCTAGCAAGCCTGAGTTCATTCTGTGCTTTAGCTTTTCTGACTTTGTGTCTACACGTGCTGGCTATTTGTTTGAATTCCTCTTTGGTGGTTTCCCCCCTTTTCCATTTTTTGTACACATCCTTTTTTAATCTTAACTCAGTTAAAAGTTCTTTAGATAGCCACCCCGGCTTCTTTAGGCACCTTCCATGTTTCCGTCTCATTGGTATTGCCTGAAGTTGTGCTTTTACTATCTCTCTCTTAACAAGCTCCCAGCCATCATGAACTCCCTTTCCTTTTAATATTACTGTCCACGGGATCTCACCCAGCACTTCCCTAAGTTTTATGAAGTCGGCTTTCCTAAAGTCAAGAAATTGAGTCCTAGTATGCTTGGCTGCTCCTTTCCGCTGTATAGTAAACTTCAGAAGAGCATGATCACTCACGCCTAATAATCCTTCCACTTCTACCCCACTAACCAGGTCATCAACATTGGTTAGGACCAGATCTAAAATGGCTGTTCCTCTTGTTGCTTCTCCCACTTTCTGGACAACGAAGTTGTCTGCAAGGCCAGTGAGGAATCTGTTTGACCTTATGCTCTTGGCTGAGTTTGACATCCAGCAAATATCCGGGTAATTGAAGTCCCCCATTACTACTATCTCACTTCCTTTTACATGCTTGGCCATCTGTTCCAGGAAGGCATCATCTATGTCCTCCGTTTGGCTTGGGGATCTATAGTAAACTCCCACAATGAGGTCCCTGTTATTCATCTCTCCCTTAATTTTGACCCAAATGCTCTCACTTTGGCTTTGAGGTTCTAAATCTTGGATCTCTTCACAGGTATACACATCCCTGACATATAACGCCACTCCTCCTCCTTTCTTGTCTGGTCTGTTTCTCTGAAATAGATTGTAACCCTCCATTATTACATTCCAGTCGTGGGACTTATCCCACCAGGTTTCAGTGATGCCTATTATGTCATATTTAGTTTGCTGTACCAAGAGCTCAAGCTCATCTTGTTTATTACCCATGCTTTGCGCATTAGTGTACAGACATTGAAGTCCATTAATCATTCCCCCGTGTCTCTTATTTAAGGATTTTTTCCTCCCACCACTAGGTCTGCGTACTGTTTGCTCCATTTGGTCTATGACATTTGGATGATCTTCTTCATCAATTGATAGACTCCTACCTTCAGGAGCACTGTCTTCCTCCCCCACATTAGTCAGTTTAAAGCCCTCCTGATGAGGTTTCTGAGATTTTTGGCAAAAACATTCCTCCCAACCGTTGTGAGGTGCAGCCCATCTCTTGCCAGAAGTCCATCTTCAAGAAACTGCAGTCCGTGATCTAAGAATCCAAACCGTTCCTGTTTACACCATTTGCGAAGCCAGCTGTTCACTTCCACTATTTTTCTCTCTCTCCCTGGGCCACGTCGTTCAACTGGGAGGAGATAGAATCATAGACTCATAGAGTTGGAAGGGACCCTGTGGATCATCTAGTCCAACCCCCTGCAATGCAGGAATGTGCAGCTGGGGATTGAACCTGCAATCTTGGTGTTATCGTTATAATGGTTCCACTATTATTATTACAGCATTTGTTTTTAAGTTTTATATCTGTACAAATGGAGCTGGATAGCTCATCCGGTTAGTGTTTCCGGACGGTTTTTTTGACCACGGCCCTCTTCCAATCTTGTTTCCTTCTTGTGTCCCACATGGGCATAGCCAAGGGGGGCAGTTGCCCCCCAATAAGTAAAAATCAATATAAATCAATATAAATCTGAGGTTCTGCCCCCCCTAACAAAAATCCTGGCTATGCCCATGCCCCCCACCCCTATCCTACTGGTAGAAAGGTAGCTATTTAAATGTTTTGTTTGTAAACAGAACATGTTTTATTTATATTTTTTATAATTTATACAAAATAAAATGATAGGAACACAATGAAATATTGTTGAAGCAGAAAAACATGGAATCATAGACACATAGAGCTGGAAGGGACCCGAAGGGTCATTTTTCTAGTGCAACATAGGGAACTCAGCTAAAGCATCTATGACAGATGGCCATCCAACCTCTGGCTAGAAACCTATATCTTCCATGTACAGTGGTACCTCGGGTTACAGACGCTTCAGGTTACAGACGCTTCAGGTTACAGACTCCGCTAACCCAGAGATAGTACCTCGGGTTAGGAATTTTGCTTTAGGGTGAGAACAGAAATCGCGTGGCAGCGCGAGGCCCCATTAGCTAAAGGTTAAGAACAGTTTCAGGTTAAGAATGGACCTCCGTAATGAATTAAGTTCTTAACCCGAGGTACCACTGTATTATAAAAAGTAAACAACACTTATACAGTCAAAAAGGCACACAGGGAGTTCTGTATATAGGGGATAATTTTTAAAAGCAAATGATCCTCCTCACTGACCTGGCGCAAAGAGATCTGAAGGAGCCCTGGCTGCCTGGATAAAAGACTATAGTCTCACACACCCTTACCTGGGAGTAAGGCCCACTGAACTCAGCAACATCCAGAGGCTCTGATCCGCTGGGCGCTGGAGTGGATTGTACCCTGTGCCTTGCATAGTAGGCCCAGGCTGCCATTGGGCCCACAGGTTGAGAACTGCTGGACTAGATGATCCTTAGGGTCCCTTCCAACTCTATGATTCTATTAAATGTTATGTCTGTATGTGTCCTCTTTCTGATGATGCGTTTCCTCTTTTTCCAAAAAGCAAAGTGTAAGTGGGCCCAGAAATGGATTCAGATGAAAAAGTGTTGGAATAATAGGCTGTCCATAATGGCCAGTCCCAATTAGATCTCTAGTAGCCTTTTTTTTAAAAACCAACTTAAGTGTCTGGGGCTCTTTGCAAAGGCAGCTGCACATAACAAAGTATTGTGGTAGTCTAGCCAGGAGCATTATCAGGCTAACACAGAACTGCTGCATGTTGCTGCAGTAACATGCCTTTATGTGAGGTTTCAAGAGCTATTCCTGTTGTTTTCAGAGGTCATCTTGCTAGATGAACCCACCACAGGTCTGGACTGCATGACGGCCAATCAGATTGTGTTGCTACTATCAAAGCTTGCTCATAAAGGCAGGATAGTGATTATTACAATACACCAGCCACGATCAGAACTTTTCCAGGTAAAGAATACTTGTATTAAACCACGTTTTAATAATGGATGTGCTTTGTAAAGGAACAACAACAGGTTTGGTCTCAAGCATTAAATGTTATTGCTGAACCTTCAACAGATTTCATTCACATAGGTTGGGAAAAACAGATGGTAAACAGTGGATTTCACTTTGGAAGAAACCTTTCAAATCAGTATCAACCCAGATTAAGGAGGCATCCTTAAAGCTTATTCAAAAATGGTATCTTACATTTTTGTTATCAGAACGGTTGTTCTGCTATAAGGTTCTGCAACTCTCCAACATTCTGACTTCACCCCAGAATGCGCACTCTTCCAGTGTCCTGAGACAGACAGATGCCAACAATATGAGGCTATAGAGGGACTTCATTGACTCAAGGAATGCACCACACAGATGTGTAGAGCTTTTCCTCATCACACAAATATTAAAACTGCACACTTCCTTTGTCATTAGGTATTCTCTATTTTTTATATTCTTTTCTTAGCAACATTTGCACATTAATGCTTGTTTGTTCCCCCCAAGGTATTTGATAAAATCTGCATCATGAGTTCTGGAGAACTGATTTTCTGTGGAGATTCATCAGACATGATCACTTTTTTTACCAACTGTGGCTACACATGCCCTGAACATTCCAGCCCTTTTGATTTTTACGGTAAGAGCTTCTCAACTAGGTTCACAAACACAGATCCTTCCATTTCCCTGGCAAAAAAATATGCAAGTATATTTTTGTTCAGTCTCATGCAGTTCAAAGCAACTTACCTCCTTGAAGTCCCATTAGTTGGAAACTAACTTTATGCAAGATCACAGCCATTCAAAGAGCAGAGTGCTATTAGTTACTGTTTTCAATTCAAAGATCTATAGTGAACAAGATAAATTGGGAGTTGGGAAAAAGCATGCAATTTGTTTTTATTCTGCTGTGTTACTAGAATGTTTTGTTTGCATAATCTGGGCACAAAAGTTGTTGAGCATTTTCTTGGTGGGGGGGAGAGTTCTTGCAAAATCTAAAAAACAACCAACCAACCAACCAACCCTGACATGGGCTGCCATATGTCCTGCACAGAATTGTTTTTAAGGGCTGAATACCGGCTATGTCCAGAAAATTCCAGATGTATGACAGCCCTATCATATGGATGAATATAAGGTGTATATTAAATCTGGCTTAGAGGTGTGAAAGCAAGGCGCCTTTCAAATTTGCCTGTTGTTTGTCTTCTGACGTGTTTGCTGATATTATTGTTATTGAATGAATATTTAATAACAGGAACTACTACTGCAATAATTATAATAATAGCCATCACTGCTGCCGCCGCCACACAACACAAGCACCAGCTCATCTTCCTCCCCGAGCTCAGTACTGGTGGGAGAAATAGGGACATTCTGGGATCGCTTTCATAATTCTGGGACTCTCCCTGGAAAATTGGGACACTTGGAGGCTAGGGACTAATTCAATTTTGTTGGGTAAACTTTGCAGTGGATCTCACATCAGTAGACTGTCGAAGCAAAGAGCGCGAACTGGAGACTTACAGCAGAGTTCAAACCATCTGTTCCGCCTATAAAAATTCAGAAATCTTTCGCAGAACTCTGGAGGCAACTGAAGAAGCAAAATGCAAGGTGAAAGAGTTGCCACCAATACCCTTTAAATGCAAAAAGCCCCCCAATGTGTTCTTCAAACTATGGATTCTGCTCAGGTGAGAGAGCACAGCTCAGGAGCAATGAATGCAAGGCCTCCTATTTCACGGCAAGAATGATCTTGGCTTGCAATTGCAGTAATTATTCTTCACTTTCAGGAGGACAACAAGGAATTTATCCAGAGATAAGATTGGAATGCTGATGCGGCTCTTCCAAAACATGTTCTTCAGCCTCTTTCTTATATTCTTCCTTCTGAGACTGTCCAGTGATGCTCTTAAAGGAGCAGTTCAGGATCGCGTAGGACTCATTTACCAGTGTGTAAGCGCTCCACCACACTCAGGAATACTCAATGCTCTGTCGTTATGTAAGTTTCTCTGTTGCATCAGTAATGGTTGCAGGAGAAAGGGTGTTCTGAAACAATACATTGACTACATTATGGGTTTAGTTTGGAAACCTTTTTATGCATGTTGGAGCACAGACAATATGCCACCGCAACATGAGGCTGGACTGCATCAATAATGCACTTTATGTGGGGCTACAGTATCCTACTTCTAGAAGACATCTGAAGGCAGCCCTGTTTAGGGAAGTTTTTAATTTTTGATGTTTTATCGTGTTTTTAATATTCCCTTGGGAGCCACCCAGGGTGGCTGGGGAAACCCAGCCAGATGGGCAGGGAATGAATGAATGAATGAATGAATGAATGAATAAATAAATAAATAAATAAATAAATATTATTATTCCTCCCAGTGCCAAATTACCAAATAGGCAGAGTAGGCACCATCTTTTAGAGGCTCTGCCAACAGATCAAAATAAAATAGATTTGATCTTTAAATTGGTTTATTAAAACCACACACCGGAAGTCGCACACCGGCGGTGAGGCAGCAGTGGGAGGTGCCACTAGTGAAAGCGCGCCTCATGTTAAGAACAGTTTCGGGTTACAAATGTATTAATTTCGTAACCAGAGGTACCACTGTATAGATGGCAGACGTTGCTGCAAGACGACCACTTTGATTCTCCGGTATAGAGTTGTTTGTTTCCGTTTCAGTTCCTGCACTGCGGGCTGTCGGAGACCAAGAAAGCCAAGATGGTTTATATCAGAAGTGGCAAATGTTGCTTGCCTACATACTGCATTTCCTGCCTTTTAGCATCATCAGCATGGCACTATTTAGTACTGTTATTTATTGGTAAGTGCAATGGCAATTGGTACGCCGGGTGAATTTTTCTGCACATAAGTTACTTATTGAATAGAGGATTCATTCTGTATGGCTCTGGTTTCTCGGTTATCTAGAAGGCAAGAGTAAAGATCATGGAGATGGAAAGGACCTCAACTCCTGCAGGAAACAGATTACTTCAGCATCCCTGATAGATGCCCATCTGGCCCCTAGCTCCTGCCAACCTAGCAGTTTGAAAGCATGCCAGTGCAAGTAGATAAATAGGTACCGCTATGGTGGGAAGGTAAACGGCATTCCGTGTGCTCTGGCACTTATCATGGTCCTCTGTGTGCCAGTAGCAGTTTAATCATGCTGGTCACATGACCCGGAAAACTGACTGCGGACAAACGCCCTTGGCCTGAAGGCGAGATGAGCACCGCAACCCCATAGTCGCCTTTGACTGGACTTAACTGTCCAGGGGTCCTTTACCTTTTTTACTCTACCATCTGCCAAGTGTTTAGTCTAAATCCTTTTGCTTTGAACCCATTGGTCTATGGCAGACCTTCAGATATTTGAAGATGGAGATTGCATCAACTCTAAATTGCTGTTTTCCCAGACTAAACTTTCCCAAGGCTTAAAACATCTAAGTCCTGTACAGAGTAGACTCACTGAAACAAATGGCCCTAAGTTAGACATGGCCGTTAATTTAAATGGAGCTACTTTGAGTCAGACAAACATTTCATCCTTTCCCCCTAGGGCTCACTGGGTTTGATTCTACGTCACTTAGGGTGAGTCGGGAGAATATATGTCTCTTAGCTGCTCAACTCTCAGCCCATTGCTGGGGAAAATGAGCCAATCTGTACATATTCAGCATAATGGCACTCCTTTTTGGAGGGTACAAATTTGGATGGACAGGTGGAAAGATCGCTATTTTAAATGTATAGCCATATGGAAAGGGTCCCTCCACCATGTGAAAATGTGGCACATCAAGGAGAAGGCTTCTACCCAAGCTGCCTCTTGATATTCTTTTCCCCACAGCTGTGGCTTGTGAAGAATGATAGAATCATAGAGTTGGAAGGGACCACGAGTGTCATCTAGTCCAACCCCCTGCAATGCATGAATCTTTTGCCCAATGTGGGGCTCGAACCCACAACCCTGAGATTAAGAGTCTCATGTCAAACTTGACCTTCCCAGAGCCACCATTTCTCTTCTGCTCAGTCATGGCCAATTTACTTATCTATTTCTGAGCGGAAAGATGGAATATTAAACATATTGCTGCTGCTGCTGCTTTTTTAAAACACCCATTTTTCTTTGCAGGTCTATGGGGTTTTACCCAGCAACTTCTAGCTTTGGCTATTTCTTTGCTGCCCTCGTAGTACCTTATATAGTAGGTGAACTGATTACACTTATTCTTCTTGGCATCATTCAAAATCCCAATGTGGTCAGTGGAGTAGCGATGCTACTTAACATGGGAGGTGCCCTAGCTGGAACTGGACTTGTAAGGTAAGGGAAAGAGTTATTTGCAAATATATACAGTTACACTATATTGTTGAAACAGTGATCTGTGTTTATAATGATTAAAATTGTTACTGGAAAATGATGGGAAATGAGAGCATTGGGCTCAACAAGATAACCCGTATAGTTAGCATCCACCTGTCTTGAGAGACGATGGAGTTAGCCTCCAGGGGAGCAGTCAAACCGCTGTGTTGGCAGCTTCAAAGTGATCTCTCCGGGGCACAGGCCTGTATAGTGTATATGAAAGTTCTGGGCTGCCCCCTCTTGACCTCGCTGATGTGGTCCAAAGGAAATCAGAGCAATCCATTTGGCACCAGCTTGGCTATAGGAGTTGCTAGAAGGAAGCGGACAGGATGCCATCCAACTGTCTTAGGACTCTACTCCAGATTTGTGTAGGGTTTACACCTTAGCCGTTTCATTTCCTAAAGAAGAGGCAGCAGAGGTTTTGGTTCAGAGATTTTCCCAGGTTACCTTTCCAGGTTGAGGAGCCCCATCTGCCTCTCACTTCCCTCTACACCATGTGCAGAAACTGCATTCTTGACCATTGGACCCACTATTGGTCTTGTTCACTCAGTCTGCCAGAGCCTGTCTGGGGGAAGGCAGGAGAAGTCCCTAACTCACCGAGGGTTTGAGACCCAATGGCTACTCTCCCCCAGTTTAGCTGGCCAGTTGAAGCTGTTCCCAAGGTGTAGCTGTTGTTGCATGCTGACAGCTTCTAGAAACTACAGGCAAGAGCTGAGTGCAGGGCAAGGACCAAAGGCAGACAGACTACCCCAGAAGGAACACGATGATGTCACCCGCCAGAAGTACTGCCCCTCCCCTAACACCCCGACTCTTCGTGTGTCCGACTCTTCGTGACTCCATAGACCAGAGCACGCCAGGCACTCCTGTCTTCCACTGCCTCCCGCAGTATGGTCAAACTCATGCTGGTAGCTTCGACAACACAGTCCAATAAGCTTCATAAAAACGTAACAAAAGTCCATGTAATCCACCATGGTTTCCGCCTCCGTTGTTGATATACATGAGGCTTATAAATGTTTAATATATGCTGTGCCGCGAGGTGGGAAACAAGATTACATAATTTGGGCATGACTTTCGTTTCGTTTCTGAAGGAATTTGGAAGAAATGCCAACTCCGATTAACATTCTAAGCTACTTTACGTTCCACAAGTACACCAGTGAGATTCTTGTTGTGAATGAGTTTTCTGAATTAAAATTTACATGTGGTAAGTACTAAAAAGAAAACACAACACCTCCAATTTTATCTATATGTTTTATTCATAAGATTTATATCCTGCCCTTCATCAGAAATTATCTCAGGCTGAATTGCAACTATTAAAAAAATCCAGCGACCCACAATAGACGAATAACATGCAGTGGGAGTTATCCAAAGTAATCCATACATCTATACCATAAAACAAGCTGAGCTGGATCTGTCCAAATGCTCAATTAGTCCAGGATACTGTTTTCACAGTGGCTGACGATGAACAGCCATATCTAGTGAACAAGCCGGAGGTGGGAAGAACCAATCTTCACCACTGAGGTCATCTGGGCTTCCAGTAACAGAGGAGAAACCAGAAAATCTATTTACCCTGATCCAGCAAGGGAGATGAAGATGAAGATTAAATTTATTACCTGCCACGGCAGGAAACAACAATTAAAAATTCAGAATTAAAAACAGATCAGAGTCACAGGAATAGTGTGAGTCCCAAAAACACATATATCAGGTGTCAAAGGCCAGGGGGAAAAGGTGTGTTGCATTTGCAGAAAACTGTATACAGTACTGTAGTGAAGAAGCCAGGTGCACATCTGCAAACACACCACGTTTTCAACTAGTCAACACCAGGCACAAGTGCTGGGAGCTCAAATTGTTCTCAAAGCGCTGCAAAAGGCTTGGACACATCAGCTACCCAAAATCTAGTTTGTTCTCAGGCAGGAGTCAGAAACAGGGGGCAGAAACCTGTTGGCTACTGCAACTGTGCTTTATTTTTGTTTCTTGGGCTAAAGAAAGTAACTCCATTCAGAACATGTGATATATAATATGTAGGAAAAGCAAACATGGGAGAAACTAAGACAATGGCTTGGCTTGGCAGCACGGTAAGCCAAACTATGGTTTAGTAAGCCTGTGTGAATGTGCAACCCCCTGGAGAGGAGCTCACTCACAGCCATTGTGAGTACTGCTGCACTACCCTGAGCCAGGCCAAAGTTTGGCCTAGCATGCTGCTCCAACAGGGATTCCTGGTTAAACTTTCTCCACACTAACCATGAGCTATAGCCAAGTTACTACTGAGAACCAGCTGATCCTGAAAGGACAGGTGTGCTTCCTGGAAATCTAGAGCTTTCCATATGGACATCTCAGCAGAGACCCTGAAGAAGCGCTTTCAGCTACTTGGGCCAATGGGACAAATCACCTTGAGAAGGGGTAGGATGGATTTAAATCTTGCCATAGCTGTAGCCACTGGCCCCTAACCAAGTGGTCAAGCTTTCTGAGAATGTAAACGTCTCCTTTTAGAATCTTCAAACCAACACTGTAATCTGAAAACCTTTCTTTTGGTAGGTCACTTCAATGATTCCACTGCGGCTGGGGCTCCCTGTCCATTCTCCCAAGGGGCTCAGGTCATTGAAATGATGTTTCCCGGTGCAGCATCCCGATTCACATCAGACTTTTTAATATTATATGCCTTTGTCCCAGCAGCCATAATTCTAGCAATTATCAGTTTTAAAATAAGAGATCAAATTATTGCCAGGAAATAGACGTGACACTAAATGGTCTATATGCTATTTCACTCTTGCAGTGTGTGAAAGTACAGCGTGAACTATGAAATCTAAACCATTCCCCGTTATTTACTTTTAGCTCTTTGGTGCTAATACAGTGGTGCCTCGCAAGACGAAATTAATCCGTTCCGCAAGTCTCTTCGTCTAGTGGTTTTTTCGTCTTGCGAAGCACGGCTATTAGCGGCTTAGCGCAATTAGCAGCTTAGAAAAAGGGGGGAAAAGGAAAAAAACTCGCAAGAACTCGCAAGATGTTTTCGTCTTGCAAAGCAAGCCCATAGGGAAATTCGTCTTGCGAAGCACCTCAAAAATGGAAAACCCTTTCGTCTAGCGAGTTTTTCGTCTTGCGAGGCATTCGTCTTGTGGGGCACCACTGTATAAACAAAAGCACCTAATCCAGCTGTATCTCTTGCAAATTCAACTGCCAGGGATGCATGAACCGCACCCTCTTAAAGAAAAGCAACAGTCATATATTGCCTCTTAGGTATTCAGGAGGATTTAGTTTTTCCACCCCAAACCCAGTTCTGTCCGAACAGCTGACTGGTGCAGTTATTTCTGTTCCCACCCCCCACCCCAGACTGATTCTTTTCCTCTCTAAATTGTGTTTGAGCAAATTATTTCAGGTGGGGGGGATTCTTTTGTATAACATCTTTATTTTAAAAATGACCAACTGCATTAGTTTGTGGTAATGTTTAAAAGGTTCAAAATAGCAATTTACAAAAGTCATACAAAAATAGAAATTTCCTTTGCATTTTCCTGTTTAAGATCATATAGTTTTGCTGAATACTTCAATTCAAACAAGCAAACAAAAAATTCATAAAGAATTTGTAATGGTTAAAAACTATAGTCCAACAGCCCAAATCATCCAATAGTCTAAGTAGAAATGCAACTTTTATCATATTATGCTGGCAAAATACAGAAAAATTGTGTCTTAACTGGAGGGGAAAAAATCTCACAATCTCACACTGACTTTAATACGCTGCAGCAAAGGTGAAACTGAGGATCAGGGCATCGACCTGCTGTTAAGATTAATGTTCAGAATGTCCTTTGAACTTTTCACAAACCAGTTATCTGATGTTAAATGACACAGAATGTGTCTGCTTTTCTTCTTCAAACGTTTTGCAACATCTGAGTCATCTCTTACTGAGTTTAACTAAGAGAAGTGATTCTGGCACAATCTACTATACTGATCATAAATAACAATGACCATAATTATAATCAAGTATTTATCAGGGGTGGTTTTACGCATTTTACAAGTGTACAAAACATAATGACTCAAATGTATGAAATGCAGCTTCAAATCTGGTTGAGACATACTTCTCAGTCAAGAATCAAACTCCATTTCTTTCCAGGTTTTAGAGGCATTTCTTTTGTACTGTTCTAGTTCCTAAAATGGAAACATATATTGAAACAGTTTTTAATGTATAGTTTTTTTGTAAGTTAGTTTTGAGTTTCATTTTTGAAAAAAAAGCTTCTAATAAATGTAATAAATAATAATATCCCCCATGATATAAGGAACTGCATGTTCAATTTTAATGTGAGAACATTAAATATTATTCTGCAATATATTGCAAATTTTTGATCTCATCCAGTCTCTGCTATCATTACTATCATCATTGCATATAAATCAGTATGCATAAAAATAAAATGAAAGACATAAAATATGGCATTTTAGAAACAGTGTATGCAAGATAAGCCCAAACACCCAGCGGGGTCCAAACTGCATGGAATGTATCAGCGGTATCTATATATCTTAATTATGAATGAGTTGTAAAAGAAATCCAGATTGTGGCACACAGCGAATTAGCCATGATTAAAGCAGCTCTCATGTATGCCTTTCATAACACTAAACAAATGGCAGTTTATCTTTTTATGTCATGCTGTATATGCCATTCTAATACTGAGATCCACCGCGAAATTACTGAAGTCCATTATTCTAATTGCACCCATATGATTTCACTTTTCATTATCTACTACTTGTGGTTTCAAAGAGCAATTATCCAGCTGCTACTAAACTAAGAAATGATGTTCATTTGCTCCCTCAAGTGCAGCCTAGGGGTGCAGATCTCCCAAGTGACCAACAACACAAGTGTTTGCTAAATGGGAGCTCTATCTTCAAATGCATGTAGCTATGAACACCATCTATTCCAGGGACGAACCAACCAGTCTTTGCTTCCATATGTTGCTTGGGACCTTCCAAAGGCATCTGACTGAAACCTGTTAAAAACTGGACCCTTTTATGTGACCTGCTAGATTATGAGCACAGTCTAGAGTACCCCCTGTGCCGCAGGGATGCTTTGCATGCTGCCGCAAGTATCTTTCCTATAGGCGTAGCAGTATGCATCACTCTTTAAGGGTTGGGGAAAGTGTTGGGACTCAGTTTTTCCTGTCCAAAGTGGATTTGGCAGAGCTGATGGTGCTGAGCACTCTTGCAGTGCTAACAGGAGCACTAGCACAGATGTCGAGGTGGGTTTTTCTTCTGCCCAACACCATTTGGTTCACATATCCAGAAATCTCCACAAGTCTTCTTTCACGGTTGCGTTGCCCTTGCTGAATTAGGACACAACATTTTCTTTGTGTGAATAGATAGCAGAAAGGTACTTACCACACCACTTACAAAAACCACATAGTTTATGTTTCTGGCAGATCAAACTTCTATTTCTTTTATAATTTTGGAAAACATTTTGATCAGTGTGGGCCGCGTTGTATGGCATCAGAATAAAAAGTGAAAATTGTTGTCACAATCATGGCCTTTTCATCGCACCTAACTTCATTTTTAGTTAGCTTACATCAGCATCCGTATTCTTTTTGTAATTTTGCACAACTTGGCAGAGGCCTCATTTTTTATTGGGCTTGCTAGCTGACTGTAGCGTCTTTAGAAGTAGTGAATGCTTGATATTTTATATGGTTCTGAATTGTTCTTATAAGTTGTAAGCTGCCATGGCATAGTATAATTTAAAAGAAGTGCCATATGGATTTATTAAATAAATATAATTTCTGAAATGCATTGTGCTCATTTCTAATTCTTCTTGTGCATCTGACTAGTAGTTCCAGTCATTCAATCCATATATTCATTGGTTCATTCACACCTTGCAATTGTAATGATGTTTCGTCCTACTTAATTGTTAACTTATCAATACATTGTTGTTACAGTCGTGTGCTTTCATCTTTTTTGTGGCTGTGATGAGGAGAAACTGTTTTAGTTGCATCTGGAGTTGCATCCTCATTTTAGTTGCATCTGGAGTGATGAGGAGAAACGGTTAAAGCCTGCCCTCTCCAATGATCCTGATGCATCCAACATCACGATTTTACCTGTATCAGGGTACTGGGGGAAGGACAGGTTAATGCTTCTTTACAGTATTCAGTTGTGCTGGGGGTGCTGGAAGGGGGCTAGGTTAATTGCTGCTTAGGTTGCTCAGGTTTTTAAAATTTCAAAAGCTCTATTAAATGGCCTTTAAGAATCTGAACAACTGTCACTGTACAGTGAGCAAACTGTTAGGCCAGAGAAAATCACGAGAAAGACAGAGAAGCATCCTGATCGGGGCCTTTGGTATATTATAGCAATGATGTATTTCTAACGTCTAGATGAAATAGGCTATATGGCTGATGCAGATCACTGCCAAAAAAGAGAGAGAGGTCCAAATAAGCACTAATGGATCAATGGATGCCCGGCAGGGGGTGCGGTAGGGGGAACGGGACCGTTTCTTTTATGTGCTGCTGTTAAGAAAGCTTGCTAAGAAATGAGAGTCTGCTTACTGTTTGCAGGTGTGTGGTCCCTAATGTCAGTAGCACTATGAGAAGTATATTAAACTCTACAGATAGACATTCTGAGTCCAAAGAGCAACACAAAATGATCAGGAAGAAATGCACAAAAGTCTACTTTTCAATTGGAATAAAAAGCTACCATGCATGAATACCTTCAAGAAACAGAAATACAAAGCATTATGTTTGACGCTATAACTTTAACATAAATGCTCCTCTCTATATAAATGCTTTATGTATGGAACAAAGGAGTACAAAAAGGAAGGAAAAAAAGATTAGCTTTCTGAAGCATTTAATACTTACTTCTTGAGATAAGGGCCATTTCACTCTCAATTTTCATATAATTATGGGAAATCCTAATGCATTTAAAAACTGAATGTAGCCAGGGAATTGTTTTCTTACAGATATATACAGGGTTATCTCGCAGCTTTTAAGATCAAATGAAATACAAAAATCCCAAAATGTTTTCATAAAGGGCAGTTCAAATGTTATAATAATCTTATAATAACTGAACTCCAAGATGGAAATTTTAGGGAAATAACTGCAGATAATTTTCTTTTTACAGAAACTTGTCTATTACCATTTTTTCTCCATAATAGTACCAACAACAAAAGCTACAGCAACTTCCAATGGCATCAATACAGATTAAAATCTTTATAAAATAAAAGAGCACTGAAACTAGGAAACACCTGGGAAAATATTAATTTTCAATATTATTTAATCAACTTTTACTAGTAGCCTATTTTACTTAATAAAAATACCATCCATAATCATAACCTTAGTATGAATGTAAAGCAAAAAATGTATGTAGCAAGCAATTAAACTGAACATTCTATTTTGGGTGACACATTAAAATCAATTCAATAGAATGTCTGAGGACTACATTAGTCATTAATTATATACTACTTGTAATCTGCAAGAAATAATTTCAACTGAGATTAATTTTGCACCATGACTTAAAATGGAAATTCTTGCTGAGGTAACTCTAAATTAATGCCCTGGAATAAACCTGTCAGCCTAAACAAAATTTCCAATACTGGAAGTAGTCTAGAGTTTGTCTATTTTACTGTAGATTATACTATACTATAAAACTGTGAAATCAACTAGATAATTACTGGCTCAGGTTTGTAGGCATGGTCACTGACATGTTCAACTAAACTTGAGTAACCTTAGCTGGAGTGTTATGAAACTTCCAGAGAAAATATGGGGTTACTTTAGTTTAAGAACTATGCTGTGGCATTTTGCAAAGCTACCTTTCACCTTTAGAAAATGCAACTTGGAAAACTGCCCTGGAGGTTAACCCTGGAGGTAACACTCAAAGTTCTTCCACGTCTGCAACTGCCATCAGCGTGGCTTACTTTGCTACAGAAGCAGATTGTTTAAAAAAATTATCTGAATTATTTATAGAATAACCTTCAATAATATCAGCTAAGGCCGAGAGATGATGATGTGTCCAAGGCCACCTGAGCAAACTTTATGGTTAAAATGAGACTTGCAGCTATAAATGAATGTTCAAAGGTGCATACGTCTGGGCATACGTACAGTGCCTGAGGAATACCAGTGAGATTTTCTTTATTGAGCGACATGAACGACTGCTGTAGCATACCTGGTTCTTCTGAGCGCGCATGGCATCGACTTCATATTCACCATACTGTGGATCTTGAGCTGGGTCCTTGACTTCTTTGAAAACTCCGACATTCTGAAACAAGTGCAGGTGAAAGAATAAAATGCAGTCTCATTCTTTCCCCCAGGTGTGTCTTGAAATATCCCTAGAGCTTGCATCTCTGCCATAAATAAGTTTAAGGCATCAACCTGTACGAACTGCAGAGGCTTGTTTGTATAGCTCCCTCTTTGATATGTGTAATGAAGGACCAATTGCATGACTGCAACCAAGCTGGGATGGCATGGATGTGCTACATATATACACTGTTTTTCCTTATGGGGGCTAAACACACCTTGCAAAATACTCAATCCTCTGTGCGATGAAGCTAGTTCATGTAACAGGCACCTCCAAGTGATCCTGGCTACACTGTGAACCCCTCCAGCAGGTCCACATGTTTCGAAGACAACTGTATGAAACAGCCTAGTTCCCATCAGTTCACAAAGGTTGTATCAGCTTGCACTTATTTCGCCACGACAAGAATAAACCTACAAAGATCACGTGAAGTGACTTTGCGTCCATGTTCTCTGTGAAATAGTGTCCCAGTTCATATATAACAGTTCAGGTCTCATAAAGCATAGTTTATTAGAGTGAGAATGAGCATTGCACCCAGACACTGAGTCCTCTTGTGTGCCACAGCTGAACACTTGGGTGTGGGGGTTAAGCCACAGGTTCCTGTTACATCTAAACTAAGAACTCCTGGCTCAAGGTTTAAATCTTGATCAATGAATTAGAAAATGAAAACAGCTGTGCACAAAAAGCAAAGCCAGTACCAAGCTTAAAGTTTCAATTCTTCCATAACTAGAAGTCCCAATGAAATTAATTTACTTCTGAATAATCTGGCTTGGGCACAACAGTGCAGCCACAAGAATTAACAAATATTGTGAAAAGAAATAAGGTTAATAAGAACATCAAAGAACAAAAAAGGTATACACACCTTTGGTGGAAATGCCTTCTCAAACACCTTTTTCCATAGATCCATAGGTGTCTGTGCATGCAGCTTTCCAATATCACTATTGGAAGCAGGAGGAGGACCTAGTTATTGTAAGAATTGTAACAATGGTCACTCCATCATTCAAATGGCAAACAAGCTACTTGTCTGAATGTATTCCCCTCAATAATTTAACAAAATTGTCCTACATGAAGGTTGTTATACAAATATGTAAGAAACAGGTTCCTGAAGATAAGCACTAGCTTTCAACATCGAAGCTGTTATACTAGGGCTGCAATCCTTTGTGTACTTTACACACTTTCTTGGGAGTAAGTCCCACCAAATTTAGCAGGGCTTATTTTTCAATAAATATGTATAGCATTGTTGTTAAACATTGCTGTACCTTCTTAAAACTTTCTGATCATTTTTCTTTAGTAATCATCATACACAAATACATTTTGTAGACATTTCAGAATCCATTGTTCATTTTTGTCCACTTCAGCCTTGTATTCTCTTAACTGTAAAAGCTACATGCACAATAAATAGATAAGAAAACCACCCACCTATTTGACTAAGAGAGTCCATTCCTGCTGGGATAAAGAGTGGCTTGTTCTGATCCACTGACATGGATTTGCTTAAAAAACATGACCGGAACAAAATGAATATAGATCAGTTATCAGGATTTACCAAAACTGACAAAAAGCACACTCCAAGAAAGGCAAGTTACAACTATGTCCTTAAACACATGTATTTGCTTGAATGAGAACTGAGTTGGTCCAGACCACCAGCTGTCTCCCCTTCCTTGCTCCTTAGATGTATGCAAAGAACATACTGTTTTAATTTATGATTTATTTTGTATTGACTGTTTTTGTTTCTTTTCTTTTTTTTAGAAAAGTCAGTACCCCCCCCCCCCCAGTTACAACTGCGTCCCATTCAAATCAATAGAATTGATGGACAGCAAAAGTTTAATTTCTGCTGATGGAAGCTTTGACGGATCCATTTCCCCTTCTAGCTTTTTCTATAAAGCTCCAATTTTTATTTTTCTCTCAGCAGCAGTCCTTCTGACAACTGGGATTGAATGGGAGCTCCTCTCACCCACCCTTACAGACATGGAGGTCCAAATTCAGATCAGGACTGGAGGAGGGAGGGGGAAATGTGCTAAATTTGCCAGTGCCAAAGGCCCAGTCTGGACCCACCGCTCACCTGATGTTTTTGAAAGAAATACTGTGTACTCGAGGACAAACCACATAATCAACATTCTGTGTAGTCTGGGCCTGAGTCTACTCTATTAGCAGATCTCCAACATTTCAGCAGGGCCTTTTCAAGCCCTGTCATCTGAGATCCTTTACCTGGAGATGCTATGAACTAAACTGAGAGACTTGGATATGCAAGTTCTATCACTGAGCTATTGGTGTGTCCTTCACATAAGTTAGCCCCTTTTCCTGAAACTGTTTCATCAGCCTTTATATAGATCTATGAGCAAGAATCCTGTATGAAGCAGAAAAGCTGTCAGATTCCCCCCCCCTTTTTTTTTTTACAAATTGCCAGTATCCAGCCAACAGAAAGTTTTGGGAGAGCTTGCCAATAGTAGGAAATTGTTTAGCTTACCTCCTATCAAAGCCAAATGCTAAATGGTTAATGAGAGTACGTGTTTTCAGGAGCAGAGCTTCAGATTTGCTGGTGAACTGTGAACAAAGCATAAAACTTGTGTTATGCTCCTCCTAGTAAACATAGGAAAATGCTACTCCCAAGTCACTCAAAATTAATCATAGGACTGTAATGTTTAAGATTTAGCTGTTTCAGTGTCCCCAATAATAATGCCCCCAAATAATAATAATAAAAAACTATTGCACAACGCTGTTATAATACATGGCTACTGAAAACACACAATTAAAACACACAATATAACAATCCCAACATTAACATAAAAATGTCCATAAATAAAACATGCAGTAAAACAAAATTAAACAACAGCAATTAAAACAGGAGACTCAGGTCAAGAGATTAAAGGAATGGCTGTGTGTCTTCAAAAGCCAGCAGAATGCCAATACAGATGAGGCTTCTCATATCTCAGTAGGGAGTGCATTCCACAATACCAGTGCTACTAGTGAAAAAGATCACCTCTGTGTCATCACAAGCCAACAATCATCAGGTCATGGTAAGACTAACCCACACATTGGGTCAGTGGCGTAGCGTGGGGGGTGCAGGGGGGGCCAGCCGCAACATCTGGGGGTTAGGGTTAGGGGGCGCAAATTACTTGCCTTGCCCCGGGTGCTGACAACCCACGCTACGCCACTGCATTGGGTTATTTTATTTTAATTTCTTTGGGAAATGAATACGAGTTGAAAGGGATTGACTTTGGCAGGGTTGTGCTCATGAAATACAATAATATACATACCACTAAAGATGCTCCATAATAATGAGAAACAAAGCGAAGCGTCTTGTATATTATTTTTTTCATCTCCGAATCAAATTCCTTTAAAAAAAGAGGGGGGTTGGGGTGGAAAAAATCTAATGAATAATTTTACAGTTTTTCACAATGCGACATTAACATTGCCCTCCTTTGTGTGTAACACTAAGTCAACATTGGCCAACAAGTAAATGTGTGGGCTTGCAGAGAGTAAACTTTGAACACTTTGCTCCTCGCAGGTCATTCTGTTATTGTACTAGGCTAAGCTAAACCATGGTTTGGTTGACAGTATTGTTTAAACCTAGGCCTGTGTCTCAGCTCACTTACAGCTTGAGGCTTGTCCGAAGAGAGCTAAAGCACAAGCTCAGTTTGGATGACCTGCTAAGCTAAACAATAGCTTAGATGAGCACAGCAAGAGGATGACCAGGGAAGATCAAAGCACTTCAATAGTATATGCATATATTTCCCAAAGACACACATTTTTGCTTTGCCTCACAAGGGCTTATTTATTCTACTTTAGAGGAATGCAGCTTAACAATCTTGGGGAAATGTCATTTACACTCCATTCAAAAGCAACCAATAACACTGGCTGCTTAATAAAGGAAGCAAACAAAGAAACCTAGGCTGGCGCTATAAGGAATTATGCATCAATGACAGGTGGCTTGCCTAGAATGCACTATGCTGCCACCTAGGGGACCAAGGATGGATGTTTCCCCAAACACATGTCCTGCGTGCATGTGCTCAAACAGTGCAGGAAAGAGAAGACTGCAGTTTGGTGTTGTGGTTATAAAAACAAAAAGGATGAGAAATGAATTAAAAGCAGACTCTGAAAGAACCAGCATTGCCGCATCTGATGATAAATCATCAGCACTTGTGAAGAGACAGGCACAGCAAAGTGTTTTCTACTGATCAAGTGTGCACACGTTGATCCAGTTGAGGGAGGAGTATGAGAGAAAAAGGACACGAGGACAGTACTAAGTTTAGATCAAGCAAGGTAGGGACCAGATTAAAGGGCACCACACATGACATCTTCTTGGGAAGTCCCTGCTGCATCAGGGAAATGGTCCATCTATTCTAGCATCCAGTTCTCTGTGCGGCCAATCAGATGCCTTTGGAAAGCCTGAAAGCACTCTCCCCACCAGTGATTCCCAGGAACTGGTTTTCAAGGGCATCCTGCCTTTGGCAATGGAGGTAGAGTATAGCCATTGTGGCTAATATCCATTGACAGCTGTCTTTAATGGTCAGTTCTGTTCTGGGGAGAGGAGGTCATCTCAGACACATTTATACTTCCAGTTAATGGGTAAGTGATGGAACTCCTATTTGGGGACTTCCCTGGCTTTTTTCTGGACCAGTCTGGATAGTTGGCCTTGGTGAAGATTCAAAGTTTTCATCCCCAAAATGCTTTTGATTTGAGTTCCTACTGAAATGAGGCTGCATTTTAATGTTGTACTAAATCTTGTTTTTAAGTTGTATTTTAATCAATTGTTTTTACCAGCCCTACCAAGGGATGCTAGGAATTGGAGCTGTTGGTATATTTCACAGTTGGTACAGTGGTACCTCAGATTACATATGCTTCAGGTGACAGATGCTTCAGGTTACCCAGAAGCTAACCCAGACTCCGCCAACCCAGAAATAGTACCTTGGGTTAAGAACTTTGCTTCAGGATAAGAACAGAAATCGCGCAGCGGCAGAGTGGCAGCAGTGGGAGGCCTCATTAGCTAAAGTGGTGCTTCAGGTTAAGAAGTTTCAGGTTAAGAACGGACCTCCAGAATGAATTAAGTACGTAACCAGAGGTACCACTGTGTATTGCTAGTATATGTCATTCATATTTTGTCTTATTTTCTTCATTATTATAAATATTTTATTATTGTTTCTGGAGGATGAATGACACAGATGGCAATTACATAATGGCTGTAATTGCCATTTTGTTCATATTACTTTTCTGATTCTGGAGAGAGAGAGAATCAATAAAAAAGTGTCCTAGGCTACCACAATACAACAGAGGGGGAGAATTGTAACACAGTTATTACTTACATGAAACATATCATATTTGCTCCCGATTATAACTAGTGGAATTGGAAACGGATCAATCAGTTCACGGTCCTGTTAAGAAAGTGGCAATACTTATATAACATTTTTTTACAATCCCTTTTTTCAGATAAGAACATGCTGAGATGGCTTCAAAATAGTTCACACATGGGCTTCATTGTTGCATAATCTTTTGGAATAAGGAGAATTTAAGACTGCACAGCCAATAATTTATAATGGAAGTAACTGCAAGTAACTCACCAATGTCTTAAGTAGGAAGAATTCAAATTCCTTTCCATCTAACTCAGTCCAACCTGTGAAGGTGCCTCACCCCTACTTAGATGGGTACACCAAACCCCAATGTGACAAGAGCACATTGACTTTACAAATGGCTTCCCATGCTAGCACTTTCTTATGGAAAGAGGCATGCCTAGGGAACGAATCCCTGAAGTTTCCGCTCCTTACATATGCTTAAGCTCAAGACAAGCAGAGCAGCTAGTATTTGCTTCACCAGAGGCAGGAAGAAATCTTCTTTCTTGTTCTCCTCCAATATAAGCTCAACTAAGATGCACATGAAAATTCTGCATCTACATAAGCTGCAATGGATAAAACTTGAGCAGGGGTCTTGGAAGGGGTTTCTTCTTGTTGGGTGGTCGTCCGTCATGTATGATCTAGTTGAAATTCCTGTATCGCAAGGGGCTGGACTAGATGACTTTCAGGGTCCCTTCCAACTCTACAATTCTACGATTCTATAATTCTCACATGCACATAGCAGCTTCAGAAAAGACAAAGGTGGGAGGTGGGCTGTGACTCCTTCCATTCAGGAGTGTGAGTTGGCATCAGTGCAATAGGTGAAGCAAGGGAGAAAAATACGCCCGTTTTTTAAAAGATGAACTGGGCTACTGAAAATCATAAAGGAAGCAAATTTAAGTCTATTGGGTCTTTTATTCACGTTCATTTATTGCTCACATTAATAGCTACTTTATAGTATTATTTTTACATCCTCAAATTGTGCACTATAGAATATATATATATATACGTTGTTTAGACACCGCATACACACAACATTTGTACAAGATGAATGCATGATGCCAGGCACCTTTTCAATTGCATCTTCAGCAATCTATTTTACTTTCTTCAAGAGAGCACATTAGCAATTGAATTTCAAGGGCTTATGTTAACATCCCTGAAATTTTATAATTTAATTAGTTGTCACATTATCAAAAGGCACTGAGTCTGTGATAGACACTTGAATAAATGCAAAGTATAGAGTCGTGCTGAAGGCTGTTATAACTACACCCTTTCCTCAAATCTGTAGCTTCAGTGAGTTGCTTTGCCAGATAACTTCTGTACATTCTAGTTTTCACCTTCATTTCAAAAGGAGATTATAAAATCAATATCAAACTGCGTCTGTAAAACTGTTTCTTTTGATTGTTGTAACATGCCATAACAATCACATTAGATGTCTAACAAGAATATATAAGAAACCTTCTTTCCTTGTTTCTGCCCCTACTGAATTTTCATTAAATTGCTATAATTTTCCACTGAACAAGTTCTTCTACATCAAATGGATTTTCAGTCATGCATAAAAATCTAAAGGAATTGTTTATGATTCTCAAAGCGATTATCTTTAACTGTGTATGAGCCTGTGACATCTGGAGAAAATACTAGTTCTTACTGGATGATCCTTTGGCAAATTGTTCCATATTCTCTGTTTAATTTCAGTAGCTGCTTTAGGATTTGTTTGTCCCAGTTTTGTTATAACTCTGTCTACATGCTTCCTAGTGGCTTGTAAAAGGCTCTCCATGGTTGGCCACAGTTCATTTGGCTTTGAAAGATCCAGGACAAGAACGATAGCAAATGTCCTACAAAAAGAACAGAAAGACAGCCTAACATTTTTAAAGGCACCTAAAATATTCTTTACACAAGAAGTATCTCATACAATGGCATCTAAACAGCAGTTTAGAGGAGCAAAAAACAAACATCCCAACCCACACAACCGAAGCAAATGACATTAAATATGGAAACAGTGTTTGCCCGGAAAATGATTTGTACTCTACTATAAATTCTTTGTCATGATATTTTATTAGCTGAATTTATAAACCTGGTTACTACGGGCTGAGTGAACTGTTTGGGAGAATTAGATGGAGCAGCATCGCTGGAGCTAAGGAGTTAGGAACTTGACAAGTAACAAGGAAACAAGCACTGATGCTTGCTTGTTTCAACAAATCATAGTTTAAACTAACCAGTTATTTGCAGTTCACACACTTAAGCCCTGGGCTCCTTGAGGAGTAAGAGTAGGATATAAACTGAATGGACAAATTAATAAATATACAACAACAAACTGTGGTTAGTTCAAAAATGAAACTGTGTTGGGGTGGAGAAGCATGCACACCTGACACTTGCTTCCGATTGTTGATGTAGTGCTACACCATGGGTTAGTGGCACATCTAAAAAAGGCAAATATCCAAGGTGACACTTTTAGTTAAGAGATGAACAAAGCTGTCTCAACCAGCCTCTTAAAAATTGAAAGAAACAGGGAAAATAGGAGCTCTAGCCTGCATGAAACTTTGAACTGCAGACCAAAGCATCTGGCTAGCCTGAGTTCATAATTTCAAATTCTTTAGACCAAAAAGTGGTCCGCTTCTCCCCACACCAACATCCTAATGCTGATTTTAATTGTAATTCATCTGCAGCAGCTGTAAAAAAAAAAGGTAACTATCTTACCCATCCACATGAAAATCACTTTGATTTTTCACAGTTATGCACACAGAAATCAATTTAATATCTTCCCTCAAGTGTAACTACACTGAGAAGAGAGGACCAGGGCCTTTTCCACAATAGTATATAGCCTTTTCCCACTAAATGCTCCGTTGAGAGCAGAAGAAAGCCAACCAGCACATTGACTTCTGTTGAGAGGCAATACAAAATTTATTGGTTAGGTGGTTTGTTTGGGTTGAAAGGAAAGCTAGTTTTAAATCTACATTAAGCAATTATGTGCAATGAATGCTGGTCTTCGGCCAGTCCCTAGCTCTCCTTTGTATCTCAAGCGTTGTTGGAAACCTAAAATGTTGCTCTGGGATATTTGCAAGAATAGATGCAAGTGTAATGAATAAATTAGCTTACAGCTACTGGGAGACAAGCTAGTCTCCTACAACAGTAATATTTCCTGTATTTTCTTGTAGCTGGTGTTTTGAAAAATGTCTTTCTCTTTTTCCTTAAATGGAGCTACTTTCTGAGGCAGGTATCTTTCTTTTAATAAACCATGTTTATTTTTTTCAAAATGTTATTGCTACATTTATACCTCCAAAGAGCTTAAGGCAGCAAATATGGTTCCCCCATCTTAGCTATCCTCAGAACCATCATGTAAGGTAGGTAAGGCAGAGAGATAGAAACTGGCTCCAGGTCCCCTGGTGAGCTTCATAGTTGAGTGGGGATTTAAACCCTGGTTTTCCAGGTCCCAGCTCAGCGTTCTAACCATCACACCACACTATAGAATGTAGTTCTATAGATAGTAGAGGGTATAAATTTCAAAAAGCAACTGGAAGCACAACTCAGAAGTAAGTTCCATTCAGTTCACTTCCAGTAAGTGGGCACAGATCTCCAGCCACAATGAATGACAAAGTAGTGAAACTGAAAAACTGACTCAGATGAAGGTACGACTGACTATTGTTCGCCAGTGGAACCTGTATTGACTATACGTCATGTATACAATTCCAGGTCCCACACGTGCAGGACAAAAATCTAGAGGCCACAAATGACTATGAGGAAGAGTAATAAACATTTGTAAATGAATAAAGTTGAAGTTTGAAGTTCAATGGAAGAACTGAGCTGTCATAGAAAGATAGCGGAGATTAATTATGAAATTACCAAATTCATTACCTTATGTTAGCTGTAGTTATTGGTATGGGAATCAAGTCCAACAATGAAGTTCCACCACCTAGTTCCCAAAAATTAGCAATGTCTTTGGGCTGGGAAAAAAAGTTTATTTGCATTAATCATTTGCACAAGATTTTGATAGATAGCATACATTGCAATACACATCTTGTATGATTGATCTGACATCAGACAGAAACCCAGCAGAGAAGGTTGGGTTGTCTTATCAGGAGTTTAGAAGAATGCCAGCAGTGGATTTTGCTGACAAGGTGTTGGAATATAAGATTTACACATGAAACTTGAGAAGATCTTCTAAGAGACACTTCACACTTAGTCACAGATAGGGAACCTTTTTCTGCCTAGGAGCTACATTACCTTCTGAGAAATCTTCTGGGGACCACAGGCTAGTTGTGGACAGGAACAGAGGCAAAAGTAGGCAGAGCAATGAATATAAAGTTTATCTTTGTACAGCAGACTTGTTTCTGAATGCATTCACCTGCCCCCATGCTCTGTTTGGGCAAGCAGGGATCATTATGAGAGTTCAAGGATACATTCCAGGCCGGCAAAAACACTATACAGTGGTACCTCAATTTAAGAACAGTCCGGATTAAGAACAATTCAGTTTATGAACTCTGCAAAACTGGAAATAGTGTCCCAGTTTGAGAACTTTACCTCGGTCTAAGAATGGAATCTGAATGGTGGAAGGGCACCAGCAGCGGGAGGCCTCATTAGGAAAAGCATGCTTCGGTTTAAGAATGGTTTTGGTTAAAGAACGGACTTCCGGAACGGATTAAGTTCATAAACCAAGGTACCACTGTAGATGGGTGTGAAGCAAGTTCAGGGAAAGGCTTGAGGAAAGAGGGTGTGGGGTGGGGAGAATCCCACAGGCCAGACAGAGAAGCCAGGAGGGCTACATTTGGCCCTGGGAGGTTCCACACCCTGATTTATGTGATAGTCTTTATACAATAGTGTTCATGGAACAACAACAACAAAAGAAAATACATGTAATCCCCACTAATCCCCAAACACCCTTTACATGGGTTGTAGGGAGAGATAAGAAAGCCAAAACTAGCCACAACGCTCTGGTGTATCTTGCATCTCCCCTTGCTGCAGCCCACATAAAGAGCTCTGCTTATGCCCTTGAAGTCAGTGCCAGGAACAGAAAAGGAGGAGAGAGACAATCTGCAGAAAAGTCATTGGTTTTTCCCTGAGCTGATGAGGCTCATTTGACAGCAAAAAGAAATCAAGCCTTTATTTTATTTTAGTATCGGCCCAGCCCTGTGGAATAGTCTGCTAACAGAGATTCAGTAGGCACCTTTTGTTTCAACTTCTAATGACTGCAGAAAACTTTCCTATTTCACTAGGTTTATGCAGGCAATTAAGAATACATCTTTCCATAATATTTAGCTGATTTTTATATTTTTGTTTGGTATTTATTGCATGGTTTTATGTATGATTACTGTAAAATGCTCTGTTTTTATGAACAGCAGTATATAGATATTTTTATAAATAAATAAGTTTGAAAAATGAACATATTTCTCCAGCTATCAAGGTCACTGCAAATTAGAGTTCTGTCTGGAATGTGGTTGCATAAATGTCAGGGGCAGGCTTGATGAGGTACATAACACTACTGATGAACCAAAAGGAGATTATATAATCTAGTTTGTCAGCATACTTACTGTATTGTGCCCTTTTGCTCTTCTTCCAAATGTATACTCCAAAGCTAAAGTTGGTTTTGGAATTTCATCCCTGGAAAAATTAAGATCACACACACACACAGTCAGTGAGAGAGAGAGAGAGAGAGAGAGAGAGAGAGAGAGAGAGAGATTAACCTTCTTCTTAATAAAATTAAATTTGCCCTATTATCAAAACAGTATTTTCACAAACAACAGGGGAAAACAAAACAGTGAAAATGCTTCCCAAGTTTCTTGGAGTGAGTTTGCATGGGATGGCAAAACTCAGTGAATCATTTCTGAGAACTGAGATGTAAAAACTAGAACACGGCAATATACAATAAAGATATGACCCAAGAAAAGAGGGTTAATTGTCTATATTTTTGCACAACTGTTTTATCTGGGTACAGTACTCCAAGATTAGGAAATACAGAGCTGAGCAGAAATTTATTTGCTTGCAAATAAGAGAGATGCTGGAAATTAAAGGCTGCAATCCTATACTTACCTGGCTGAGAAGAACAGAGCAATATTTCTTCCCCGTCCCCACCCCCTCAAATCTGCAATGCTGGAAGAAATTAGAATGTGGTGGGTTTTTTTCTGCTGCTCTCCATCAATGGGAGGCGATGCTGCCATGGGGGGCCTCCGCTGAACCAGCTGAAATGTGGGGCAGTGTACATTTCTGTTGGAAGCCTTCCTGCTGGCTGTAGGCATTACAAGGCCCCAAAGTGGGCTGTTGTGGGGCAAAGCAAGGCTGGTGACAAATTCTTATGAAATTTAACTTAAATATTAACATCCTTAAATCTTCACATTATGGAATTAAACATATTAATTCATCACTTAACATAAATAAAATCCTAAGCCAATTAAGTATCTGCAAACTGTTTTCAGTTAATTTAACTTAACATATTTAACTAAATAATAATTAAATTTGATCCACTCTTCCTGATACTCCTCCTCCTTCTGGTCGCAGACTCTTCCGGTTAGGTCAGCTAGTTCCGAAAAATCCATCATCTTCATAATACTTTATATTTTAAAAAGCACACCAACTTCCTAGCATACGTGTCATGCTATGCTACACCTCATTAGTTCACCTCAAGTGACTGAAACTGTGCATTATTAAATATCACAAGATTTTAGGGAGAAGAAGATATCACAAGATTTTAGAGAGAGGAATTCCACACCATAAATGCCTCTCTGGGTGGAAAGTGTTTTTTTATTACCTATACAAATTATTACAAATATCGAGAAAAGGAATTCTGTGAAGCATGAAAGATCATAGCCAGCCTTATGAAGCGGTGAAGAAACTGCTATGCATGGTGGATTCCAGAGGGCTTACCATTTTCCTGTCTCCCATTCTGTGTCATTAGAAAATATGAGGTGCAGAGCAGGTGGGAAAGGAGAAAATTTTGAGTAATATCCAACTAAGCCATACTCAGAGTAGGCCCATTGAGATCAATGGACTTAAATGCATTCATTTCCATGGGTCAGCACTGAGTATAATCACTCTTTAAAGTGTTTAGGACTATAGGCCCAAACCAGCATGATGAGTTGTGCTCTGAAATGACACTGGATCACGGTTGTGATGCGCCACTCTAGTCAATATGTAGTGGAGGCCACAGCAGAGGCCTATGTGGTGGGGCAGAGCCATGAGGCCACCCTCTCAACATTGTTGTCACTGCAACCTGCCTGTATGAGGCTGGGCATGGCAGCAGTGAGGCTGAGGTTGGGCACAACAGTGGAAGTAGTGGGTCTCTTCTGCTGGGCAACTACATGGGCCTGACTGCGCCACCACTATGCGCTGTCCAAGCAAGCTGCAGCAACAAGAAGATCAGGAGGGTGACTCTGTCTTACCAAATGGACTGCTACCCTCCCAGAGTCATCCAAAAGGGGCCATATAGAACAGCAGGTCCAATACATTCCATCACCTGCCTGAGGCAGCCACCTCACTTTACCTAATGATAGGACTGCCCCTAAGAGCAATGTTACAGTGTTGGTGAGAATAAATCATAAGTGTTTTCAGACAAGTGTTCTGAGGAACATATTTCCACTGTTTGAAGGCACACTGTTAAGGTATGTTCCAACAATGAAACTGTTGATGTTATTTAGAATTTTGAGTACCCAGAAAATATGAGATACTTCTCAAAACTTAAACACATACCTGTCAAGGCACCTCAGTATAATAGTAGTCTTTCCCTAGAAATTAAAAACAACAAAGAATACTATTGTAATGTCATTAAAGCATAAATATTATATCATTCTACATGCTGTAATGCATTCTTCTAATCATTTCTAATAAAATATCTGAAAATTACAAATGTAGGCAATTATATGTCATCTTATTACAGGAAAGTTAGCTGCCAACTTTCTATCAGAGTGTATCTACACTGCTATTATTATTACCATTATCAGAAATGATTGGAAGTGACAAATTTAGTAATGGCAACAAGAAACTTAAAAATACAGGCATCACAGTAGCAATCAGTTTAGCCATTTGTATCCGCCATTGGTAATTGTAAATAACAGGTTGATCAAATGATCGCCTGCTACTGGAATTGCTTAAGTAATGGAATGGAAATAAAATGAATGCATGAAATGCACGTAACAACAATATATAATTTATTGATGCTTTAAGAAAGCAGGTGCTGGGTAAAGTAGCTTACTTTGAAAATTATATTTAAAATTAATGTTTGCAGTTTCTACAAATAAATTAAGCAACGACTTACGGTAAGTGTTTCACTATTTAATTTTATAATGTTGGTTACAAATATTTTTACCATTACCATCCTGGATAAACATACTTAACTACTATTTTCTTTAGAATCAGTGGCACTTAAAAGTATTGTTGTTGTTGTTTAGTCATGTCCAACTCTTCGTGACCCCATGGACCAGAGCATGCCAAGCACTCCTGTCTTCCACTGCCTCCTGCAGCTTGGTCAAACTCATGTTGGTAGCTTCGAGAACACTGTCCAACCATCTCTGTCGTCCCCTTCTCCTTGTGCCCTCCATCTTTCCCAACAGCAGGATCTTTTTCAGGGAGTCTTCTCTTCTCATGAGGTGGCCAAAGTATTGGAGCCTCAGCTTCAGGATCTGTCCTTCCAGTGAGCACTCAGGGCTGATTTCCTTAAGAATGGAGAGGTTTGATCTTCTTGCAGTCCATGGGACTCTCAAGAGTCTCCTCCAGCACCATAATTCAAAAGCATCAATTCTTCGGCGATCAGCCTTCTTTATGGTCCAGCTCTCCCTTCCATACACTACTGGGAAAACCATAGCTTTAACTATACGGACCTTTGTTGGCAAAGTGATGTCTCTACTTTTTAAGATGCTGTCTAGGTTTGTCATTGCTTTTTTCCCAAGAAGCAGGAGTCTCTTAATTTTGTGACTGCTGTCACCATCTCCAGTGATCACAGAGTCCAAGAAAGTAAAATCTAGAACAGCACTGTAAATTAAACAAATTGCAAGTGGACACCGTCTACTCATACTTAGGTACGTACAGCTTTGCAAGGTAGGAAATATTTCTTGTTGCTATAACAGAATTTCAGTTAGTATGCAAACAAAATTTATTTAATTTATATCTATAATAACAATGTGAAATGAAACACTGATTGTTACCCCATTTTTATTTCCTATAAAGAATAGTGATCTTTCCCAACATTCCAGACCATCTGTGCTGTCTTCATGGTTTTCTCTTTTTTCAACTTCCGCTTTAGCAATATCCCACAAGGTGTCACTAGCAAAGGAAAAATAAAAAAGTCCTCATGTAAAACAACCTTCCAGTGAAGAGGCTCTGCTTCCACACCACACACTTTACTCCATTTCTTGCTCACTGAAACTAATTGTGCCTTGTGATTTTAAGTCACGGGAAGCCTATCAGGTATAGTGGGCAAGCTAGTAATTTCCAGATTCTGTACTTACATGAGCTTCTTAGTACCAAGATTCCCATCCCCCCACCCCCATCTGCTATAACCATACATATTTGTCTGGATGCTTTATTCCTGCCTAATTGCACCCTACATTTAATGCAGTATCATATCATTTTAAACAGTTATGACTTATGCCTAAGAATCCTGGGGATGGAAGTTTATTAGCCGTGCTGAGAGTTGTTAGGAGACCCTCATTCTCCTCACTGAGCTACAATTCTCAGAGTGGTTTAACAATCAATCCCTCTTCCCTGGAAATTTTGTAGCACTCTCAACAAATCACAGCACCCTGAACAAGCTACAGTTATTTATTTTATGACGGGGCAGGGAACCTCTACCCCAGGTATAGGCAAACTCGGCCCTCCAGATGTTTTGGGACTACACTCCCATGATCCCTAGCTAACAGGGCCAGTGGTCAGGGATGATGGGAATTGTAGTCCCAAAACATCTGGAGGGCCGAGTTTACCTATGCCTGCTCTACCCTGTGAGCCAACCTGTACCCCCCGCCCCAGGCCATTCTGTCTGGTCCTCAGGATGCTCCTTGTGCCATGTCCCTTATTAGCTTCCCTCTGTGTTCTTGGGTACTTTTTGCCTAACTCGGAAGTTTCCTTGAACTGTGATGGTGCTTCTTGTTTAACTGGACTGAGCGACTGGGAGGGAGGGATATATAAACCTCTGGATTTTGTGCAGCTGGAACGGAAGCCCACAGTACAAAGAAACGAAGCGCGTTCGTTAACCCACTTCCCTATGCCTTTTACGCACAGCCCCAGGACGGTTCCTTACAAAGAATGCAGTGCTTGTGCTGGAAAGCACCCCCTATACCAGTTTTATAATGCCCACCCCCTTATCAGTGGAGTGGCCAATATTTTTTTTCTTCATAAGAAACAAACTTACAATTAACTCACTGCTGAGCTGCACCCACCATTGAGAGTTTTGTAGAGATGGGGAGAGGGACAGGGAACTGTAGCTTGTTCAGGGTGTTAAAGGTAAAGGTAAAGGGACCATTAGGTCCAGTCGTGGCCGACTCTGGGGTTGCGGCGCTCATCTCGCTTTATTGGCCGAGGGAGCCGGCGTACAACTTCTGGGTCATGTGGCCAGCATGACTAAGCCACTTCTGGCGAACCAGAGCAGCGCATGGAAACGCCGTTTACCTTCCCGCTGGAGTGGTACCTATTTATCTACTTGCACTTTGACGTGCTTTCGAACTGCTAGGTTGGCAGGAGCAGGGACCGAGCAACGGGAGCTCACTCCGTTGCAGGGATTCGAACCGCCGACCTTCTGATCGGCAAGTTCTAGGCTCTGTGGTCCACAGCGCCACCCGCGTCCCGTTCAGGGTGTTAGGAGACCTCTAATTTCCCCCCACAGAGCTACAATTATTGGGAGTTCCTGGGGAAGAGGGAGTGATTGTTCAATGGGAACTGGAGCTCTGGTCCACAGGAGCCAGCTCCTAGATGCCGGCGACCCTTTGGCTCTCCGTATTTGAGCACCCCCATCCCACAAGTCCATGGATGTTCAAATGGGGATTGTGCATTGTGTACTGTGATTAATTATTATTATTATTATTATTATTATTATTATTATTATTTTATACCTCACCCATCTGGCTGGGTTTCCCCAGCCACTCTGGGCAGCCTCCAGCAAAATATTAAAATACAATAATTCAGTATTATAATTCATAATAACATATGTGGAGCAGGGCTCACCTGGGCCCTCCCAATATTTTATTCAAGTTGCCCCCCCACCCGGCGCTCTGGTAGGTCTCCCAGCCGAGCCACACTTCCCAGGTCTCTTTTGGGGCGCCCGTTTAAAGCGGAATAACAGCGCTTTGAAAGACATGGTGCAGATATCGAGAGATAATGCCCCCGTCCTCCTGGAAAGCCTGTAGAAGTTGGGGGCCGGGACACTAGGAGACAGCGAGCCCTGCCCTCCTGAGGGAAAGCGGCCTGCAGGCCCGCCGGAGCAGCAGAGGCGGAGACAAGCCCTCCCCACACCGCCCCGCTCTTTACCTGGCCCCGGGCATCGCTGCCCCCCCTGTCCCCCGAACGACGCGGCGGTCCTTAGGCCTCGGTGGACTCCGGTTGCCATAGAAACAGCGCCTTGCCCGGCGGCCTAGCGGGAAGGAGCATCATGGGAGTTGTAGTTCTTCGGGAGCAGCAACGCGCGGCGCTCCTGCTTTCCGCTCGGTCCGTTTCGGAGGTTTTTCTTTTTCTTTCTTTCCCCGCACTCTGCGAAATGGCTTCTTGCAAGGTCGATAGGGCGTTGTGCGTGTGCGAAAAAGTGACACGTGTGTAGAAACTAGGTAGTGAAAACGATTTTCCTTTTTTAGCTGCAGCCCAGATTAGAATTGCAGTTTATTTTACGGGAAAGTTGCTCTTTACATTTCTCCCACTTGCCGCACTCTGCGGATAGTTTCCCCTCTGCTTTTGTGTGGCTTTTTGCTACCCGAGTTAAAATGATTAATTAGGGTAAGTGGTCATCGGAGAGGTGGCAGTCACCCCCGGAGACTTGTCGGATCTGTTTAGCCTTCAGTGCGTTGTTTCTGGTGGCTTTTGTATGATTTTATGCTTAGGCTGTCGCCGTCATTTTTTAAGCGAGTCGCTTACGGCAGTGTACACGTGTGTCCGTATACACGTATGCACACACAAATGGTATACCAGTTTTTTCCGAGATAGTGTGAAAAGCCTGTTGAACGCTATGAATAGACAAGCACTGTATAGGTTTATGCAGTTAGAATTGACTCAGTTGCTTGCTGCTGCTTCCATGGGGCTCTTTTAATGTGACTATGGTGTTGGAATATTTCTCTCTCTCTCTCTCTCACACACACACACATTCACACACACAAACGTGTGGACTGCAACAGCAGGGAGGGCGGGGTTTAAGAACAATCCATCCTCCAAAGGACTGTAAAGTACAGACCTTTTCAGATTAATTGAATTCTGCACTCATAAAATACTACAGATTTCCTTGACAATGCCTTTATTTGTTAGGTGGTTTACATTCATATAAAAAATACCTTATGCAATAAAAGCTAAATATCCACAAAATAAATACAAATACTCTTACACATAAATTAATGTTTTATAATTATTTTTCGCTTTCAGTACCTGTTCTGTTCCAATATTTCTTTACTACACTTAATTCAACAAACTGCAGTTATTTTTCAGCAATTCATTATTTGTGCATCACATAAATTGGAACCTATACAATTTAAATTTCTCTACATAAATGGTTCTCCTGTACCCATCACTGATAGAGATCTCTCGATCTAGCTCTAGCTACATGAGAAAAAATGTATGTGAGACTAGCTGTACAAGAATGTAGACAGAGATGCATGTGTATCCTACTGAAATCAATGCAGTAGACGGGCACAAGCAGATGGATCATGTCAATGTGCATCCAGTTGACGCTACTGATATCCAGCACATGGTATGCACACAGAAGCCAGCTTATGTGTGTAGATCTCCTTCGCTGGATCAGAGTGACTGAGGTCATGTATGATACAACAATTTCCTCCAATAATTTAAAACTGAACCATAAGGGGGTTGCTACTCACATACACTGAGAGAAGCAACAAACATGATGACTAATGTAGAATTTTTTATGTATGAGAAAAACCATGAATATACATAGATATTTTAAAATTAAATATAACATGGTTTCTGACGTGTCATTTTCATTTTCCAGATTTTAAAAAATGACACAGGGGTCTGCCAGTGGTGGCAGGCTACATCTGAAAAAGCTCTAACCTTTCTACCACTTTTAGCAACTTAACTAGCACCTCGTAGTTTGCAGTTACTAAATAAAACTTTGAGTTTATTTCGGAGGTTGAAGAGCCTGCAGATGTGGAGGCATACCTATTTTAACCTCAACCCTTCCATAAAAATATAGAACGGTTAGCTGTAAAATTATTTATTGTTTCGTACAAGTATAGTAACTGGGTATTTTTTAATAGGGGTGGGGCTAAGAAATATGAGTGCCATCTCTGCCCCCCCCCTTTAGCTTAAATTGCTTATAACGAACAAGTAAAAAAATGAACAGGGAGGTTAAGGGTACAAACTTATGCATAACCATTCCCAAGTTGTGTGTATTAGATGGCAGGCTGGATCTGCAGTTACAGGGGAGTTGTAGACTACCCACAGAGGTACATTAGTTAGGCCTGGCTCTCTTTAGTTGGTTGAAGTTTTTTTGTTGTTGTTAGTACCTATTACATTGCCTGATCCTGTCCATATTGTAAAGGATGTGTAAAACATTCTTTTAAGAAGAAAATACCTCATCCACGACCCTTTAAAAAGATGTCCTTCAGCTCATTTAAAGGCAGAGACTTCATATAAACATTTAATAAAAAGTTCATATTCGCAAAGTGGGGGGACTTTGTCACTAATTCTAGTTATCAAAGGAAATTATAAATATTGCCTGAATGATAGATCTGTAGATTACTCTGACGGTATAAATCAGTGATTTAAAGCACCAATTCCTCTTTTCTTTTCCAAATACTGCAAACTGACCAGACAGATGTGTCTTTTGTTTAAACAACAGTATTGCTCATACACAGCTAAATAAAAGGTTGAGTTCACGCACATATACCCATCACTTGAGTGCAGCATCAAATGATAATCTGCATGTGTACAATAATGCTAATACTCTGCATCAGCTCAAACACAACTCATATTCTACAGTGACTACAAGTATTGTACATAAATAAATCAAAGGTTACTTTGATTCCAATTTAAACTTCCAATTTAAGAGACTAGATTTACAGTACAGTCGTACCTTGGATCCCAAACGCCTTGTTACTCGGATGTTTTGGCTCCCAAATGCTGCAAACCCAGAAGTGAGTATTCTGGTTTGTGAACGTTCTTTGGAACCCGAATGACTGATGGGGCTTCAATGGATTCCGAATGAAGCTCCTGTAGCCAATCAGAAGCCGCACTCTGGTTTCTGAACGTTTTGGAAGTCAAACGGACTTCCAGAATGGATTCCGTTCGACTTCCAAGGTACGACTGTACAAGATAAGGAGAGCTGATGGAAAAGGTAAAGAAGGGAGATCTACCTGAAAATAGAGACTAGATATCAGGCTTTTTAAACACTAAGCAAATTTTCAAGTTGAGCAGTGTCACTTAGACCCAATTCACATGTAAAAGCACATTACTACATACCTCAGCATTTAATTACTTATCATTCAATGACTTTCAGCTGGAGTGTGAAATCTACTGTTCCTTACATATAATAGAGATGAAAGTTTTTTGTTTGTTTTTTAATGTCAAAGAATTGCTCTCACACTAAGCAGTCTGAATTATCCTTTGTTCTCTTGGTACATTCTGGCCCCAAAGCACATCATTCAGATTCAACATGCTACCACTCTCCTCCTTGAAACTGGTATTTGTTAGCAGAACTCCTACAATTGCAGTTTTAAGAGCAAATGTCATTAAAAAAAGAAATACCTTTCACAAATCTAATGCCTATGGAATGTTTTTTTGGAATGCTTTGATTGGAACAATATTAGCCCCAAACAGTAGCTGTTGTCATCTAATACATTATCCTTCCAAAATTGACACACAGCTTAATTAGAAGTTTGCTTTAGATGTTTTAATTCCAGGAACAAGTTAGGAAAACCAAAAAGGACCACAAAGAACTGGAGAAAGGGCAGGGCGTGTATGAAACTATTGGTATTCAAAGCATTGCACTTCTAACTACTAATTATTAACCAGGTTCATAGTGTTTCTTCTGCCTATCCAGGCAGACGAATATAAAGAACATGCATGTGTCCATATGTTTGGTTTTCGTAATACTTTGGGCGCCTCTGGAGTAATTGAGAAAAAGGAGGTCACACATGGGAGCAGAATTGGCTCATGGTAAGCATCACTAGTATTTCATCCAACTTCAATCAGACAGTCCTTTTCCAATGTAGTACCCAAAATACATAAACATTCAGCCAGTATGCATTTTCACAGGCACATGATCTTTTCATAACAAGGTAGGTCCTTTGGTTGGTCTGTTCTTCAACATAAATGGATGACACCCTATGTCTTTAGTTTTCTGTCTTTCTGCCTGTGAAGACATTGTCTCTGGAGCAGAAAGATGGTGAGCAGCTCCCTTTTGCTGATGGAAATCGTTAATATAACTAGCGATCAGTAGCGTAATCTCAAGAATCTAAAAAAATTGAAATAGCAAAAATTAGAGATGTAGAAGACCATCTGCACATCTAAAATGTTTGCAACTCTAAGCAAACAGGGCTATAACCTACAGCATATTGAGAGGCTGAACTTAAGTGGTATTTCCAAACTAACGATATAAATGTCAACAGTGAGAAATGTTAGGTAGGAAGCTGTACAAATATAAGATGGGGAACCCCTGGCTTATTAGTAGTACACGTGAAAAGGATCTAGGGGTCTTAGTGGACCACAAGTTTAACATAAGTCAACAGCGTGATGCAGCAGCACCAAAAAGAAAAGCTAATGCTATTCTAGGCTGCATCAACAGAAGTATAGATCAAGGGAACTAACGGTACCACTCCTTTCTGCCTTGGTCAGACCACATCTGGAATACTGTGTCTAGTTCTGGCGCCACAATTTAAGAAGGATATTGACAAGCAGGAATGTGCGCACAGGAGGGCAACCAAGATGATCAAGGGTCTGAAAACTAAGCCTTATGAGAAACTATTGAAGGAGCTGAGTATGTTTAGCCTGAAAAAGAGGATACTGAGAGGCGATAGATAGCCATCTTCAAGCTTGTTTCCTCCTGCTCTGAAGGTTAGGACTTGAACCAATGGCTTCAAGTTACAAGAAAGGAGATTCTGACTAAATATCAAGAAGAATTTTCTGACAGCAAGAGCTGTTCAACAGTGAAATCAGGAGGTTGTGGACTCTCTTTCATTGGAGGTTTTTAAGCAGAGGTTAAAAATCCATCTGTCACAGGTGCTTTAGTTGAGACTCCTGCATTGCAGAAGGCTGGACTAGATGACACTTGCAATTCTATGGTTCTATATGCAAGATAACAAAGGACCAGTTAACATACCAACCTTTGGTTTGGCCATAGCAAACAGCAACTTTTCAGTTTGTTTTTCTTGTGTGTGCACATTGTTGACCACCAGCATGAAGTCATCTTGATAGCCTCCAAATGTCATTAGGTTCTTATATAAATATGTCACTATTAACCTCTTGAAAAACAGAAGAAAAAACAAAAGTTTCATGCAAGCAGGAAAAAGAGCAAAAACAGATTTTTATAGTTTGAATACAATTTCTTCATTACAAAATCTGATGAAAATATGCTAATTAATAATTATAAATGTCTTTTTAAAAGATTCTAGTGGATGGCACCATATGTAGAATTAAACATGTGATGCATTTCTACTCAGAAGAAAGTCGTTGTGTTCAGTGTGCTTATGGTTAGCTAAGTTTGCAAGAATTGCAGCCAACATCTTTCCATTACATGACCAACACCATATATGCCCCAATAAGCTATTTTGTGGCAGGCTCACTGCATACTGTGGCTACACATGCCCACTATGACCTTTCTTGGTCCTCACCATTCCTTGGTACTCCTTCTGCATTGCCATTTTAAGCCCAAAAGAAGCAATAGCCAACAAGAGGCTTCTTTCAAGCCTAACTCTAGTGGGGGGAGGTTTTTGGGGGGTGGGGTGGGGGTCACAACTGCAAAGGGAAGGCTCAACTGCCCTCTCTTCAACTGTGACACACACCCTGCTGAAAAAGACTTTCTGCTGCAATCAGGCTTGAAAGAAGCCTCATACTGGAGGCAATAGAATGTTTTGTATTTTGTTTCCAAACCTAATTGCAACAGGGGATGATTTTTTTTGTGGGTTGGTGGTGGTGGTCACAGTTGGCGAGGGGAGAGCTAACCCCGCCCTCTTCCCAGCTGTGGGCCTGAATTATAACAAATAAAGGCTTGACATATCTCGCTTTGCATGTCATGAGTCTATCTCATATATTAGTTTCACCTTTTAAGTTGAATTACTGAAATAAACGAACTTTTCCACGATATTCTAATTTTCCAAGTTTCACCTGTAGGTTGGCAACCCATGTCCTACATCATATTTATTTATTTAAATCTGGTACCTACCCTTCACTGCAAAGTCCCAGGTAGGGTGCATATAATCAATAAAACATACAAAACAATATTAAAATATCACTTTAAAGCAGAATTAAAACACAAAAGATGACTACAGTGAAGAAGGTGGAGCCGGGGGGTGGGGGGGTGGGGAACAATCTGATCTAAAATAATTCATGTGCTCCCAAAAGCCTGGGTGAAGAGGTGCATCTTTACTAAGCAGCAAATAAAGTACCATCAAGGCGCCAGAGAGTCAGTTCCATATCTGGGAGGCACCGCAGAGAAAGCATTCCTATCTGCCACCATCCCTTGCACATCAAAGGGTGGCAGTACCGCAAGCAGGGCCTCCCCTGCTGATCTTAAATTTTGGGTAAGTGTACATGGGAGAAGATGCTCCATCAGATAGTGAAATGATACGGGCTTTGCACAGTAACATACACCTTAAACTGAGCTTGGAAACAAACTGATAACCAGTGCATGTCTTGGAGGGCAGGTGTAATAGATGTTCTGCTAATACTGCTGTTTAGCACCCTGCCCACTGAACTGTGCACCAGTCGTAGCTTCTGTGCAGCCTTCAGAGGCAGCCCTATGTAGAACACCACATGATGGTTACCAGCACATGGCTCATTAGCCCAACCATTTCTATCCAGAATATTTATCTTCATATAGACATGTATATGGGGACGCGGGTGCCGCTGTGGTCTAAACCACTGAGCCTAGGGCTTGCCGATCAGAAGGTTTGCGGTTTGAATCCTCGCGACAGGGTGAACTCCCGTTGCTCGGTCCCTGCTCCTGCCAACCTAGCAGTTCGAAAGCATGTCAAAGAGTAAGTAGATAAATAGGTACCCGTCGGATCCCTTGGCCAGTAAAGCGAAATGAGCGCTGAAACCCCAGAGTCGTTTGCGATTGGACTTAACTGTCAGGGGTCCTTTACCTTTTTTTTTAGACATGTATGTATTAATGCATGCTTGTGTGTGTTCATGTACATGTAGTAATACTGGGAAAATAAAAACAAACGCAGAGACGGACTAAAATTAGCACATATTTTCTTCCAATGGCAGCTCCTCTCATAGGGTGCAGCTTCAGAGGAACGCTTCCTTTCAGAATACTTTTTGGGGTAAACGCCACTGTAAGGTATGCACACAAAAGTTCCCACACATAAACAGAACACAGCATATGGCACTTAAGAACATAATTTCACATTAGTACTTATTAAAATGCAAACCTTTAAGCAATTCCTTTAATAGTTAGCTGCTTAGTCTGTTAGTTCAGATTCTAAGTGCACAGGGCATATTAATCCATTGCACAAGTTTGTTAAAGATTAATGGAGAGAGACTGTATCGGTTAACATGGCTCACAGATTTTGTATTACCCCTTTCTTTACCCAACATTTCAACTATCTTTCCTTACCATAGAGCTGTATTCAAGAATGTTTATGCCATCTTCATAAACAGCAAGCCATACCAAAGAACTCTCCAATGTTGATATTATCAGAGGCTAGAAAGAAGATATACTGAAATTAGCTACAATTACGAAACTGAATAAAAGTGAACTATTTGAAGCACTGCTTTAAATTAGTGAGGTAAAGGATAGTCAGATATGAGAAAAAGAGAAGCGACTGAAGGCAAAGCAATTTTTGCATTTCTGAGGTGACAGAGAAAAACGATAGCATTATTATATAGTTCCATATCTGTGTGAACATTACACTTGTTAACACTGAATTGCATTTAAAGCATAGGTCCCAATAACCAATCCTTTCCACATCCCTCCATTTGAAGAACTATACATTTATTCCTACTCTATGCTTCCTAATGAATTCCTGATCCATAAGAGGACCTCTCCTCTTATTCCATGACTGCTAAGTTCACGCAGGAGCCTTTGCTGAGGTACTTTGTCAAAAACTTTTTGAAAATCCAAGTACACTATTGTCAAAAGGATTGCTGCTATGATAAACTTTAAGGTAATTGGCCTAAAATTTCCAGGAACAAGCCCCCGTCCTAGAAACTACATAGCCTTGTCCTCCATGAATTTGTTTTTGTTTTACCTCCACTGCCAGAGGCAGAATAGCTCTGAATACTGGTTGCTGGGAATTGCAGGTGGATGGACTTCTGTTGTGCTCATCTGGTTGGCCACTGATCCAGCAGGTTTGCCTTATGTGGGAGTGGGACAAATCTAGAAGGCCTCATGCACCAACTTCTCTGCTACTTACAAGTTTAACTCAGGGTAGACTCATTAAAATTAAGGAATGTGGATCAATTAGGTGCATGGGTCTCATTAGGCATACAGGGTTACATTCACGCTGCAGTCCTGCCCACTAGGGTGGGGAACTAGTGCCCCCCCATGGACTACGACTCCCATCATCCCTAGCCACTGGCAATACTGACTGTGACTGATGGGAATTGGAGTCCAAAGACATCAGGAGGACCCAGGTATACACACTTATCTGTGTGGCTCTGCCTGCATAATTGATGAAAGAAAGAAAGAAAGAAAGAAAGAAAGAAAGAAAGAAAGAAAGAAAGAAAGTCTTACTTTTGCTGCAAATAATTTGGCACCAAAGAAAGGCCACTTTCGAGCAACAGCAAGGTAAATGCGCACACAGTCTGCAGCACTGTGACCACGGAGAGCCATCCATTTTGTTGACAGTCGCTGACAAAGCTGTCTATTGACATTAAGCATAAGGATGTTTAAGTCATAAGCAGCAGGGAGAAGCAGAAGCAAAACAGCACTTCAAATAAAACTGAAACATGTGATAATTAAGTATTCTGATCTCTCTTTGCTATCTCAGTCTACAAATTAAAATTGGCCTCTTAAGAAATGGAATAATAAAATGGGCCACCTAAAAATAGTGCTCCATTCCTTTCTCTCTCTTCCCAATAATAATTTATAATAATAATAATTTATTACAGTGGTGCCCCGCAAGACGAACGCCTCGCAAGACGGAAAACCCGCTAGACAAAAGGGTTTTCCATTTTGGAGGCGCTTCGCAAAACGAATTTCCCTATGGGCTTGCTTCGCAAGACGAAAATGTCTTGCGAGTTCCTGTGGGGTTTTTTCCCTCCCCCCCCCCTTTCCCAAGCCCTAAGCCGCTTATCAGCTGATCCGCTAAAAGCCGCTAAACTGCTAATAGCGCCAATCCGCTAAGCTGTCAATGGGCTTGCTTCGCAAGACGAAAAAACCGCTATACGAAGAGCCTCACGGAACGGATTAATTTCGTCTTGCGAGGCACCACTGTATTTATACCCCGCCCATCTGGCTGGGCCTCCCCAGCCACTCCGGGCGGCTTCCATAGAAACCAAAAATACAGTAAAATATCACACGTTAAAAACTTCCCTGAACAGGGCTGCCTTAAGATGTCTTCTGAATGTCAGGTAGTTGTTTATTGCTTTGACATCTGCTGGAAGGGCGTTCCACAGGGCGGGCGCCACTACCGAGAAGGCCCTCTGCCTGGTTCCCTGTAGCTTTGCTTCTCGCAATGAGGGAACCGCCAGAAGGCCATTGGCGCTGGACCTCAGCATCCGGGCAGAATGATGGGGGTGGAGACGCTCCTTCAGGTATACTGGACCGAGGCCATTTAGGGCTTTAAAGGTCAGCACCAACACTTTGAATTGTGCTTGGAAACATACTGGGAGCCAATGTAGGTCTTTCAAGACCGGTGTTATATGGTCTCGGCGGCCGCCCCCAGTCACCCAAAGCCCAGGCCTACTCTAAGTCTGCTGGTGGAGTTTTAAATTTCAGTAAAATTTGCACTTTTGTTTGGGCAAGGAATGGTGTAATGGCAGGAGACCATTTCTAAATAACTGGAGAATAGGGATATGGGGCCAGGAAAATGATTACAGGTCACAAGGCTAGGGCAGTTAATCCGAGAATATGCTTTGGCAGACAATAGCATCATTTCTTTTGAAGGTGTTTATACTGCCCATCTTCAGAGATCTGTGGTTGTTTTGCAATAAGTAAGACAATAAATTTAATTAAATAATAACACAAAAAATGAAAAAGACTAAAAACTGCACTTTCCCTATTCAGTTTTTTTAAAAAAATTGGGGGGGGGGAGTAAAGCCTTTAGCAGCATACCTCAATTGTTCTTCTAAACATCCATCCCTATATCTTTTGGGGTAAAACTTTTCCACAACTTGCTTTAAAGTTTGATTAGATTTTGACTGAGAAGTGATTTGCCCTGTTGGAGTTGAGAAAGGTCGTTCAAAGTCCCCAATCTCCACCTAGTAGATATGCAAAGAAATAGGTAAGATTGTTTTTACATACATATTTCCGCACTTCAATGTTATTTCAGTATCTACAGTCTAATATGTAATTCTCAGGTACCTGCCAATTATATTATATTTATTGAATAAATAATAAATACAAGAATCTATGCGCTATCTCATATTTAATAGGTGAACTGTGAATATTAATGGGACACACACAGAGAAAAAAATTGCATGGAAGAGTCTAACATAGTCTTCACCAAGCTAGAACCTTCCAAATTTTTTGGACTACAACTCCCACCATCCCCTGCCAGCAAAGGATCCAGGTATTATTTCAACCCCCCCTCCCAATCCTGAATTGAAGATTAACTCCAGTTTGTGCCCTGCCGTATGAGTTGGTTGATAGACAACTTGTGACAGCCCTGTGAGAGTTCAGAACTTAACTGGTTAAGTGTTCTGAGATGTGCGTCACTTTCTGACGTCAGTCAGGAAGCTAAGGAGGAGCTTGTTCCTGTACTTTCTGTGTTCTCTCTGTGTTTGAGAGAGACGGACATGTTCTCTCTGTGTGTCTTGAGAGAGAGACATGGCTGAAAGAAGCCCCGGTCTTAGATGCTGAAATGTTTCAATAAAGAGCTGTAAATAGACGAACCTGTCTGTGTATGCTTGCATGGAGAAAAGGAGAAAAAAGACTGCTTTACACCGCTGTATGCTACTCTGCTAAAAGGCGTGGCTAAAGAGACAGCAGAATTTATTGCGCAGCTCCGAAGGAAGTGTGCTGGACGCTGTAAACGACTGATTGGGATCGTAAAGCTATCAGAGGCCACGGCTCAACGATCGAGCTCCAAAGATCGTTATCTTTCACAGGTTATGGAGGTCAGTCAACGCTCGTAAAGCAGTTGGCTTTGAGCCACTGGAATGCTTTGAAGTCGGCACGGAAGCTAGCCGGAGGTTGGAAGCTGCATTCCGTGAGCCTAGCCTGATGCCGGAAAGCAGAGTGAGTTGTTGCCTGCTTCCGAGAGGCAAGAGAGCTGCTGAGACACAGAGCTGAGCCGGAGCAGCTGGGCCATTTCTCCACGGACAGGAGCCGGAATCAGCTGGTACTGAGTGAGTACAGCTTGTGGGGCACCTTGGGAGAACGGGAGAAAATGGCAGAGAGCCAGGATATGCCGGTGGAAAAGCTCACTTTAAAAAGTTGGGCAACCTGGAGCAAAAGAATAAGGGGCTGGTTCCTGGTCCATGGGCTTTGGGAAGGAAGCCAGAGGGAGCCAAAAGCACCACCCCTTAGCTGGGAAGATAGCCAGCAGAAAATGCAACAGGAGCTGGATATGCTCAGAGCATGCGTTCATGCATCGCTGAAGCCTCATTTGGAGGGAGTAAAGTCAGCAAGGGCTGCCTGGGATGTGCTGAAGGGCTTGTGTGAAGCTTCAGCAGAAGGCCAGAGCCCTGGAGACGCTGGACTGGCAGGCCCATTTCCTGATGTATCGGCCTCTAGGAGCGCTGGTGAGCAGATCGGGGGGGCGAAGAGTTCCAAAGGCAAGTTTAAGAAACTTTCCAAAGGAAGTGCTGAAGCGAAGAGGAGCTTCAGGGGGGGCGAGGCTGGTGGGAGGCGCCGTTCCAGGAGAAGGAAGGCCAGGCCAGCTGGGAGGAGCCCCGGGCAGTGTTTTTCCACTGGAGTTCAACATCTGCGTGGCAGTTGCCCCCACCGGAGCACACAGGCACGGCAGGATGTTGTCAAGGACACTTCTCATGGGAATCAGGCGGGTTTCCATGGCAACCAGCCTGCAAAGGCAGGCAGGCGTGGGATTGAGTCCAGCCGACGTGGTAAACAACAGGAAGAGTCTTATCAAGTAACTGCTAGCATGGCTTTGTTTGAAGACAGCCGTGTGGAGCTTAGTTTTGTCATTGACTCTGCAGCTAACCGCAACATGGTTCCAGAGACCCCTGCAGTCGAGATGTGGAATTGCACGGCAGTTCCAAAAGGACAGGGACAGACTGTTAAGTTTGCAAATGGACAAAGAACTAAAATTTCTAAGTTTGCTAATGTTTATCTTTCTGTTTTGCAGGAACAGATGGATTTTTGTATTGTCCCAGAGGTGCATCACTGTTTGTTATCTGTGCCTTATTTGTTGAAAAAAGGGTTTCAGGTTTGTTTCCAGGATGATGTCTGCACAATCTCCAAAGGGGAGAGGGTACTTGCCAAGGTTAAGAAGGGGCAGAATGATCTTTTCATTCTTAAAATGTCTCTTGGGGGTGAGGGGAAGGTTGAGAGAGCACAGGCGCAGCGTGCTACAATTCCCGCTCATGTTACTTGTGCTTGTGTATGGCATCAGAGGACTTTTCATGGTTCTCTAGAAGAACTGCAAGTGCTTCCTGAGGTTACCAGAGGGTGTAAAATTAGAGATTGTGGACGTGCCATTAGTTGCGCCACTTGCAGACAGGCAAAGGTGAAAGGGTGCAGTTACCCAAAGGTGGAACGGGTAACCACTAAACCTTTTGAGCTGGTACACATAGATCTGTTCAATCCTGTCAAGGAACAGAGTCTAGGGGGGGCCAGGTATCTGCTAACGTTTCAGGATGATTTTTCGCAGAACACCTGGACCCACGGTCTCAAATCCAGGGAGGATTCAGCACAGCTGATCAGGAGCTGGATTGAGGGGGTGGAACTAAGGTTCTCCACCAAGGTGAAAGCAATCGTCAGTAACAGAAATGCTAGGTACACTGGTTCTGCTTTGCAGCAGTTCTTTCACAAAAGAGGGATAAGTTACACAGTTACTTCACCCAATAAGAGGGGGGTGGCAGAGCTGAGGAGTGAAGCTCTGGTTAAGGCTGCACAGGTGATGCTGACAGAAGCTAGGTTACCTCCAAAGTTTTGGCTGGAGGCAGTCCGATGTGTGTGTTTCACCTGGAATCGTGTCTACAACTCACTGGTAGGTGACACACCGTACTCTTTGTTGAATGGCAGAAAACCCCAGGTTCACTTTCTGCGCAAGTTTGGATCTCCTGCGGTTGTCCCTGTGCCTAAGGCTTTGCAAGGGCCAGATGGAGCCAAAGTCCAGAAAATGATCTTCTGTGGGTATGAGCCAGAAGCTCGTGCATGGAGGTTTGCTTACCCGTCAGGTGATCAGAGTAAGGTGCTGATCAGTAAACACGCTGAGTTCTTTGAGCAGGATGAAAGGCCAAAGATTTCTGCACAGCGTGATGTTCTTTCAGAATGTCTCTCTGATCCAGAGGACAGTTCTGTTGAGGAGGAAGGAGAGGCTGAGTCTGCTGATGACGATCAGGTCACTGACCAAGGTCAGGAGCAGGATGGGGCGTCTCCACGAGTTGTTAGAAAAGGACAGCCCAAGAGTGAGCCTAGTTCTCCTGTGAGTGTAATGGAGAGGATTCGAAGACGCTTTAAGTCAGAGGGGGAATCCCGTGATGCAGAGGACACACCTGCTGGTGACAGTGAGCCAGAGGAAACACCAGAGTTTGTGCCCAGGCGATCCAGTCGCACAACCAAGGGTATTCCACCTGAGAGGTACCAGGCCACAGGTGCGTGGGTAAGTTTCGCACAGTGCGATTCTGAGAGTTGTGAAGTGATTCCACAGATGCCTAACAGGTACTCCAAGGGAGGGCACAAGGCATTGGGGAAGGGATTGATCTCACAGGGTGTTGCTGAAGATGTTACACAGGTCTTGTCAGAAAGCAACGCAAGAGGGGGTGTGAGAGTTCAGAACTTAACTGGTTAAGTGTTCTGAGATGTGCGTCACTTTCTGACGTCAGTCAGGAAGCTAAGGAGGAGCTTGTTCCTGTACTTTCTGTGTTCTCTCTGTGTTTGAGAGAGACGGACATGTTCTCTCTGTGTGTCTTGAGAGAGAGACATGGCTGAAAGAAGCCCCGGTCTTAGATGCTGAAATGTTTCAATAAAGAGCTGTAAATAGACGAACCTGTCTGTGTATGCTTGCATGGAGAAAAGGAGAAAAAAGACTGCTTTACACCGCTGTATGCTACTCTGCTAAAAGGCGTGGCTAAAGAGACAGCAGAATTTATTGCGCAGCTCCGAAGGAAGTGTGCTGGACGCTGTAAACGACTGATTGGGATCGTAAAGCTATCAGAGGCCACGGCTCAACGATCGAGCTCCAAAGATCGTTATCTTTCACAAGCCCTATGGTTGCCATGGAGGGCATGAAATCCAAAGCTAGACCAGTCAAAGCAACCTTGGTCTGAAGCCACTCAGAAACACCACCCTGGTGTTCTCCAACACTATGTTCAATATTGCCCCCAACATCTTGGTCAGGGAGACCATTAGGCAACAGGGTAAACCAACAGCACCCACCATCTGTCCTGCTGGCCCAACAACAGTTAAAAGGCCCACTCCAAGACACAAAGGGTTTTCTGGCAAACTGAATGCATGTCATATGGACCACAGGGACAGCCAACCTTGGTTGATGCTGCACCGAGTACCTGAAGGTGGGCAGAGGTCAGTCAAATCTACTTCTCCCAATTCACGCTCCCCCCACTCGCAGTCTTGGTTATATAAGGCAAGTCAGCTTTGTTGGACTTTGACTGGGCAGACTTGGGTTCTAATACAATTCAGTCAGGAAATTCACTGGGTGACCTTGGGCCAGTCACACAATTTTGGCCTACCTCACAGGGTTGTTGTAAATTTAAAAAACAGAATAATTCCATGTATGCTGTCTGAAGTCCCAAGATACAAAATGTGATTGTTAGATTTATCTGCTATTTCATATCCCAAAAGAAATGTGTGGAGGGTACTTTTAAATTACAAATCTGGTCAACCACAAATGATCCTTACCTGTGCCATTAGTGCTGCCAGTTCTAGTGCCAGCTCTTTGTTTACAGGGAAAAGCCCATTTACAATTTGATCGTTTGTCTGATACATCAACAGCAGCTTTTCCCTTTCTGTCTCCCCACGTATTTGAACTGAAAAATACAGCCTACAAAAAGAAAGAGTGACAAACTACAAATTGAACAAATTGAAACTACAAACTGCAATTGAAAATTTCACGAGTCTACCCAAGTAACTAAGTGAATAGTTCCAGTTACAGATAGTGAATAGTATTACAGATGCCACATAATACTCATTCCACATGTGTAAGAACTCAATCATTTAGTGTAGCAGCACCTGTACTTTGGAACTCCCTGCCTACTGATATCAAGCAGGCGCCTTCACTGTACTCTTTTTCACACCTGCTTAAAAACATTCTTGTTTAGACAAGCCTACCCAGATGCATGGGACATGGGTGGCACTGTGGTCTAAACCACTGAGGCTTGGGCTTGCCAATCAAAAGGTCGGTGGTTTGAATCTCTGCGACATGGTGAGCTCCTGTTGCTTAGTCCCAGCTCCTGCCAACCTAGCAGTTCGAAAGCACGCCCCAAAAGTGCAAGTAGATTAATAGGTACCACTCTGGCGGGAAGGTAAACGGCGTTTTCGTGCTCTGCTCTGGTGTCAGTGTTCCGTTGCGCTAGAAGCGGCTTAGTCATGCTGGCCACATGACCCGGAAAAACTGTCTGTGGACAAACACCGGCTCCCTTGGCCTGTAAAGCGAGATGAGAGCCGCAACCCCAGAGACATCTGTGACTGGTCTTAACTGTCAGGGGTCCCTTTACCTTTTACCCAGATGCTTAGAGAGTGGAGGTAATTTTAATATGTTTTAGTATTTTAATTTTTGTATGTTTTAAAGTATGGAGATTTTTTTCTTCAATTTTATTATTTTATCTTTTTGTAAGCTGCTTTAAGAGTTGTTGTTTTTACAATTAAGCAGTGTATAATTTTTATGAAACAGAATTCACAATCAGTTCTAGTAAGGACTTGAAATTATGCTATTCAGTGGTCAGATAATGTGAAAGCTAATGATGCTCTGTATAAATACCTGGAGGAATAATTACCAGCTTTAAACAGATTATTCATTTCTGTAGGCCAATGAAATTAACATCCTCTTTAATGCTAAACTGACAATAACCCTGCTGAAACATCTGTACCTTGATAGGAATTGGCCCATTATCATCTGGATGGCCACAGGTTCCTCATGGGCTTAACTTCTTATTAAACTATTAATTCACACGATGACTTCTTGAGCCCTGGCACTGAATTCAGTTATGGGAGCTCATCTCGGGCTGCAAATAGACTATAAAAATATCTAAGAGCAATGACTCCGAGGGACACGTTTGTATTACATACCTGTTTTTGTAAGTCAGTCTCACTGTTCTTGTGCCTTCACATTTCCCAGGCTGCTGCTCTTTAGATGCCTGCTCCCATCGAGAAATAATGTCACAGATCTACAAGGAAAACCACAAGGCAGAACACAGTTATGGCAAAATACGCCCAAACAGAATTTGTACACTTTAGTTAGTATTGATTTTACAGCAATAATCACTAAAAGACCTAAGTTGTAATTCCATGCAAACTTTTCTGGGGGTGAACCCCATTTAACTTAGTGGGATATGAGAAAGCCTAGGGACATCTGACCTGGAGCTATCACTGAAATCAATGTGACTTATGACCATTTTGCTACCATGATAATGGAAAACATTGTGCATGACAAGTATGCCATATGTGTCTACTGTAGGGCTTATCCCATAAATTTGTGGAAAATATTTGTGGAAAATATTGACATCAACAGAGTGTCCTCTGTGTGGATAGTGGTATAGAACTTTCCCCACTTCCTGTTTAGCAATACACCACAAACCCATATGGGAAACTGTTGTAACACCATTCCCATGTATCACAAAGTCACCAAAAATATTCCCATAAATCATTTTCAAGTTCCCACAGCTATCTTTAATGAGCTTTCTAAAACTACCATTTGTGCTTAAAACAATCAAGCATTTGTTTGCTCCCCCCCCCCCCCCGGTCAATGTGCGCCAAGGAAAATGAAACACACTTAAATAAGGAAAATGTTTTCTTTTGCAACTCAAAGGTAATTTTGACTGTGAGCTCATTAAAGGGATTGTTTACCTTGATGTTTCCTTGAAGACAGTGTTCTACATCTTTGCCAGAAGGATCATCAGTAAACAAAGCAAAACCTGACTGGGCTGGTTTTCTCATTCCTGTGTCTTGATTGAGTGTGTTTAGAAATTCTTCCACTGTGGTAGAAGCATCAAAGCCAACAACCTAGACAAAACAAGTGAAACATAAAAGTGAAATAAGTTTTCACAAAGCTTAGATTTTGAAGAAGCAAGTGCCGTGGTGAAAATCTTGGTACATACAGTGGGTTGTAGCCAAAGATGCTCTTCCATTTACAGAATGTATCCTGTGGAAGGGAAAGTTTCAGATCCAAACCGTACATTTTTTAAAGAAAAGCACAAACGATTTATCCAATGGATAAAAAAATATCAACCTGCTTGTTGACAATGAAGAAAGTAGAGCCACAGCATCTTTAAATATTTCTGACAGCACAACCAATACTCCATCATTTTACGGTTCACTCCTACCTGGTATATGCCATTCATGAAATGCACTGGAATACTAAAAGGTAAGGAATGATGGTAGGGATTTCTTAGAAGTGTAGAAAGAATTTCCATTCTTGATGGTCTGGCTTCCCTGTCACCATTCTGTTGTGTCCTTTCTACACATCGTTGACAGTAAATTGCGTATTTTCCAAATTCAGTTCTGTGAACAGAAAACAAGGCTTCATAACAAACTGAAAACAGCAGGGATTTCAACAGATTATTTTAACATATAATGGTTAAACAATATGTTCAAGAATGTTTTTAACAAGTCACATGGCAAACTATTCTGCTTCTTTCTTCCCATCCCAAACCAAAAATGGTTATATGAGTCAGGATCCAAACGTGAAACGTAGGATGATGTTGTGAATATGCACACCAACAACTGAGTTTTTGAGTGAGATAATATTATAATGTCTTTTCATATTTTCCTGGTCTTCTTTAACATAGGTGTGAGGGATCAGGTAAAATGCATGTGTGTCTACTAACTTTTATTCCAATATCACAGTTTCCAAAGTTGAAAAACTTGAAAAACAGAATGATAGTGTAATGTCAATGACCCCATTTCAATATTCAGTGCAGTTACCACTTTATAAATGGGCAAACCAAAGGCTTTATATTACTTGGGCAGGGAACTAACATAAAACATGTAAATTAACACCAATACCAATGGAGCAATGTCAATAATTAACATGAAAAAGAATTAACATCTGTTGAAGCAATAGTGCTACATTTCTATGGCCATTAAATTATACTCGTTCATAACAGAAGGCAATCATTTAGCCTTTGATGGTCTGATTTTCCTATAAGGTATACAGTACCTGGAATCTGCATTCTTCTTCAAGTGAAGTTTGATGAGCCAAAGGAATGGGTGCTGTGGAAGGAAGAGTCCAATGCAGAGTGCTAAAAGCTGCCAGGCCTGAGCAAGGAGAAAGATCAGCATCATAATCTGAAGTTTCTTTCAGAATCAAACAGCCTCCAAGCACAAGGAGGCTTATGAACATAGTGGACATTGAACAACCAGGAACGCAGGCCAAAGAAGATGCCCTATTTCTGAACCCACTCGTCTCTCTTATTCTGCTGCCCATTTTGCATTCCATGCCCTTCCCCTTCCTTTTCTGCCACCCGCCTTGTGCAGAGACTACCCATGTTGTAATTTTCTGGATCGCCCTCCACCTGCACACTGTAACGAAGAAGTTTTGGTACAAACTCATCAAAGTCAATCCCTCAGGAAAGGTGTAAAAGTGTTCAGTACCTGCACTGGTCCCATCTGATTTGGGGGTTGCCGCCTTCTTGTCTGCTTAACCAACTGGCAACAGATTTCATTTTGAAGCTCTGGATGTGTGAGACAGACTTGTAAAGCACTTTGGGCCAAAGATACATGGTAGTCAATGGCAGGAGAGTCCACTGCTGCATTTATAAACAACTGGCAAGTCTGCAACAGAGAACAAGAAAAAAATAATTTCCATTTTGCATTTTAAATTTAATTAAATCTAATTGGGGGGAGGTTTCATATCAACTTAAGCTGAATTACAAGGGTATAAAAAAACCAATTTAAACTTGAAATAACTTTGTCTTCATTGACAATGGGTGGCTGATGTACAGATATAGTTATTTGAAGAAGGGGACTCAGTTCTATGGATCCAACTGCTAGTTGGCTTCTCCCTTCCCAGAATTATCAGAATGCATGAAGCCGCCTTGTACCAGATTAGACTATTTGTTCACTTAGCCCAGTGCTGTCTGCTCTGAGTGGCTATGGCCTTCTATGGTCTTTCACATGACCTGCTGTCTGATCTTTTAAGAGGCAATGCTAGGGACTGAATTTAGGACCTTCTGCATGCAAAGCATATGCTCTGCTTTACCACTGAGCCATGCTCTCTCCCATAAATGTTTCCTTCACAAACCACCTCCACAGTTATATTGTGTAATTTATTTATATAACATCATGAAAGAGCTGTATTATGAATTTGCATATTTCCCTCTTCCTCACTCTCAGCCATTATTTGAAATTGTAAACTGCCTTTGGCACTTTGGAAGCAAGGTGGTTCATAAGTGTAGCAAGTGAGTCAAAGAAACAGACATACACTGCTACGAGAGAGTAAAGGTAAAGGTAAAGGGACCTTTGACCATTAGGTCCAGTCGTGACCGACTCTGGGGTTGCGGCGCTCATCTCGCTTTATTGGCCGAGGGAGCCGGCATACAGCTTCCGGGTCATGTGGCCAGCATGACTAAGCCGCTTCTGGCGAACCAGAGCAGCGCACGGAAACTCCGTTTACCTTCCCACCAGAGCGGTACCTATTTATCTACTTGCACTTTGACATGCTTTCGAACTGCTAGGTTGGCAGGAGCTGGGACAGAGCAACGGCAGCTCACCCCGTCGCAGGGATTCGAACCGCCGACGATCTGATCAGCAATCCTATAGAAAACTATCAAAGCCAATGTCTGGGCACATTTAGGCATTTCTGCAAGGCTGGTTTTTGAAAGTCAATATTCAAATTCACAATCCTATGTGTGTTTACTCAGAAGTAAGTTTACTCAGAAGTGATGTTGCTTCTAATCAGGCTTACTTCCTATTAAATGTTTTTAGGTGTTTACCTAGAAGTCCCATTGAACTCATGGGACTTACTGTCTGAGCAGTCATGAAAAAGGCTGCACTATAATATGCATTCTATACCATTTCAAATAAAATATACTAAAAAATAAAATCATTCCCAACCACATAAAAAGTTCCTTTTTTTTACCTTAAATAATTTTAAAGCTTCTGTTTGCAATGCTTCAGATGGGAGGGTTGTAAGAGGAGAAGTAATCCCATCTTTGCTGTGACAAAGTGCAGGGTGCCTCCAGATCTGGGAAGCTGGGACACAAAAAGAGACACAGTCATCTATTTAAAGTAATAACATTATTATTTAGAACTAGTCTTTTGCAGTTTCTTAAGAGAGACCTAACATGAAGTTGACAAGCTGATGGGTTCAGTCAGTCAACCAGCTACAAATCCACCTAACAGTTACGCCATTCACCCCACATTTTACTAGGTTCCCTGCAAGAATATCATGGGGGACTTTGTCAAAAGCTTTACTGAAATCAAGATATACTACGAGGCCTGCTGGACCACATTCAACCTCCAGGACTGAGGTTCCCCAACTCTGCTCTACAAGAAAGTTAAGACATACATACAAATTTAAAGGAGTGCCTGACTAACCCATCTTTGAGAAGAGATGGAGATGCCTGGCTCATGAGCTCATCCAAGGGCATGGACCATGGTATGGTTACTTGAGACAGGGCCTTCTTTGTGGCAGCACCCAACTATGGAATTCCTTTGCTGGGAAAATGCAATTGTCCCCCTGTGCAGTTAAGTTTCAGTTCTCTGCTACAAACATATTTGTCTGCCTATGGTTTTGGAACATGTCCTGGGTCTTAACAGTATTATTGTCCAGCTATATATTGTTATTATAGCTATGCTGTTTAAAAATATATTAGAATTATAATGTACAAGTGACATACTTTTTATTGTTTTGTTCACCACCCTGGGCTCCACTGAGAGGAAGGGAGTTATATAAACAAAACTATTCATCATCATCAACTTGGAAAAAGGAACGATTTCACATAAGGCAAGATGTGTGTGTACAAATATTTGTACAAATAGTCCGGCATAATACCACATATGCTTTTACTAAATCTACATTTTCCCCTGTGCTCTTTCCTCAAAGCATTATGCAACCATTTTAAAAACACTATTTGAAAAAAGTAGCAACAATGCTTCCTAAATGTTATTTTATTTTTGAATGGGCAAACCCCCAAATGATGTACTTGATGATTTGAAATCATACGTAGGAGGCTTCAGTGTGTACTGTTTCAAACTTCTAGGGGGCAGAAATATTACTGTATTTTTGTAAAATGTTAATAGGCCCCTGCTACACCACTCCTGTCTAGTAAAATCACAGTGCTAGTGACAGTGTCAAGAGTTTAAAGCTTTGATGGCTTAATTGAGACAAAGATTTTCTATCAAGTCTAACTATGACAGGTATGTTGAAGAGATATTTTTAATAAAATCAAATAGGCATATGTGCAAATCAAATGAAACAAGTTGAAAACATTCTACATATACCAGGTTTTCAGTTTGAAGAACTGGTCCATTGCACCTGATTTCCCCTTAACCAGGACTAGGGAACTTATTTTAGGGGGGATCCATGCTGGAGGTGGCTGAGGCCACCCCTTTTCTCTCTGTCTGCAACCCATTTTCTCCCCGAACCCTTCTTTGTCGAGCAGGTTGCTAGGGAAAAGACAGGTTGCTTGGAGAGGGTTTGTTACCCCATCTCCTCCATTTTCAGCATTCCTCCCCTCCTGCTCTTCTCTCCCTCTGGCTCCCCCATCTGTGTGAAGTTAGACTGAGAGCCACAGGTTGCCCAACTTGTAGAATTATAGAATTGTAGAGTTGGAAGGGATCCTGAGGATTGTCTAGTCCACTCCCTGCAATGCAGGAATATGCAGCTGCCCCATACAGGATTCGAACATGCAACCTCATGCAATTGACAAGGACTGCTGGGGCAGCCTCTTCTACCTGGAAGAAAAAGTCCTATGTGAGCTTTTTGAAAACTACAAGATGGCATTGTATTTCCAATTTTTAAAAATGTCTGGAATAATAGCTTATTTTCTTCTTTGCCAAGTTTGGAACAACTATATAGTCATATAATATATGAACTAATTTGCAATAAAAGAAATTGACTTACTGGGTTCACCTTCGATATTTAACAACTTGCAGACAAGCTGTTCAAACTCTGTCCCAACATTTATATTTGTGCTTCCAGCAGCAACTGTCAAGTGATAGAGCCAAGTGTCCTAGAAAATAAAACATTTCATAAATTAGTTTTAGCTTTCATTTATTAATTACCTAGAACAGTCTGGTATAAGCAAAAACCACACCCTTGTAGATCAATCTACTCCCAAACATAAGTTTGGGTGGTATTCAACAAAGTTTTACTGAGAAGAGGCCCACTGAAATTAATGCAGTAGGTTTACTCTGAGTATAATTTAGTAGAATACCACATTTTGAATTTAAAAAACCGTTTTTGTTAAGTATAAAAACCCATTCTACATCCCAACGTAATCAAAATATTACTAAAATTCTCCAATTTACTTTGCTTCCAGCATACACACCCACATGATGAATACCATATAGCTGTATAGCAATCTACAGACCATACAATAAATACTTAAACTGAAAGATGTCAATATTCCACACACACCCTCAGTTTCTGAGGGTAAAGGGGAACTAAAGAAGCCTGAGGATCACTTCAGCGCCTCCTTGTAACACTCAATTAAGTTTTAGCATTATGTCTGAATCTGCACAGTGCCACTTACTTTTCCCTTTGATAAACATTATTCTATGTTCACTATTAAAAATTGACTAGACATTATAAACCATTTGCTACCTTCTCATGCTTGGATCCTATAAGAAGGTAAGTGGGACCTTGTTCTTTAGGGTGGATGACAATTGTATAGTGTGTTGATAACAGGCTACGGCCACTGGCCTCATAATCTTCATCTGAATCACAGGACCGGTCAACTTCTTCAACTTTAGCCTCCCAGAGTTTTATCTGGCCTAAAGGAAACTAGAAGCAAAGACATCAGGTAAGGTAAATGAGAAAAGCATACTGGTAGAAAAACTGACAAACATCATACTAAGTTGTGTGTGTATATGTGCATGTAGGGGATACACCCAGTTTAGCATTCTTGTTGCCACTGTCCTAGCAATAATATACACACATTTCCTACCTACGAATGTTTCCTTCATCCAGAATTACAGGTTCAAGTTTTGTTTTCCAATAAATGCTGAATTTGTGAAATTACCCCTTTGTACCTACTCACACAGTCTCAAGAGAACTAAGAAATGACCTAGGACTTCCGACCTTGAAGTCACAAGTAGAAATGAATTCTAATACCTTAATAGGTTAAAAAGACATACCTTGTCTTCTTGGCTGCGGAAATAATACAAAGTTTTCCCAACCAGCATACACCACACTCTCTTGGAATATCCATGTTTCACCTGCAAGTGAATAAATTGAAAAATGCCTAGTATGTACTGAGTATGAACCTATACATTCCTTTAAAGGTAAAGGTAAAGGGACCCCTGACCATTAGATCCCGTCGTGGCTGACTCTGGGGTTGTGGCGCTTATCTCGCTTTATTGGCTAAGGGAGCCGGCGTACGGCTTCCGGGTCATGTGGCCAGCATGACTAAGCCGCTTCTGGCGAACCAGAGCAGTACACGGAAACGCTGTTTACCTTCCCGCCAGAGCGGTACCTATTTATCTACTTGCACTTTGACATGCTTTTGAACTGCTAGGTTGGCAGGAGCAGGGACCGAGCATTGGGAGCTCACCCCATCATGGGGATTCAAACCGCCGACCTTCTGATCAGCAAGTCCTAGGCTCTGTGGTTTAACCACAGCGCCACCCGTCCCTTACATTCCTTTACTTTATTTTAAATACACAAGGGACCATTTTCAATGATAGAAATGTTGGAATGGTTTCTCCACAAAGCAAATACCAGATTCAGATGATTGTAGTGGAGAGAAAATGATTAAATTTCCCCTTTATGCCTGCTCTGATCACAACTGCCAGTTCCTCAAGCTTATATTATTTGTATTTTTTAAATACAAAAGAGGTGTTTCATGTTACATCTAGTTTGCCCCTGGGAATTCTCAGAAAAAGCCCAGGAACATGGTGAGCTTTTCTAGGGAAGAACAAAAACCCAGCCTTGAGAAGAATGCTCCCAGCTGTCCTTGCCCAAGCAAACTTTAACCTCAAGTTAACAGGTTGTGCAAAAATATTTTAATTTCCTTTGGCTTCCAATTCAATGAACTGGGCCAGGAGACAGGAAATTGGAAGCCCCATGTACCTTTGCAGGAAATAACGCTTCTGAGCATGCTCAGGAGTTTCCAAGTATAAGAATAAATCGACAAAGCCTTTACTGTCCCCAACAAGCCCTTTCCACCATCAGACCTCCACCCCTTGCAAAAGTAAGGTTATTTGGAGGGTACTGACCAGCAGTGGCTAACTCATTGTACTCAAATTTAGAAAAGGTTTGGGCTGTGAATTGGGGAGTTGCTATATTTCTGAAATTCACCTTCATCTCTTAATTCTATCTGCAAAGAATTTGCTAATTTACAAAAGCAAAGCTAATGGTACTGGAGAATAAGGATTTCTACCTTGGTAAGCAAGCCTTTCATGGCAGGTTTGACATCTGGTTGAATGAAAAGTGGACTTGCAGCCTGTACTTTAAGAACATTCTGCAGTACTTTGATCCATTCTTCTAATATGTTTGGGGAATCTGCAGTCAAGTAATAGGTTCGTTTTTCAGTAGTCAGCTGCAAAGTGATGGAAGAAATAACCTTGAACTGTGGTAATACAAATCATCATAACCATATTCTACTGGTACCTACATTTAAACATCAAGTATGTAATAAACAGAGTTTGAAGTTAACCTAGTTATACTGGGGGGAGAGGCTATTAAGTATATTAATTGAACAAATATTTATTTACAAGTCATCAACAGATATTTAAAAATTCTCAGAGTAAATTCTTAAAGGATCATTCCGTTTCCATTCCAGGCATATCAAAGCCTCCTGAAAAATGTTGTAAATCTTATCAGAAGTTTTTTTAAGTTCCTTCAAAATTTCTACTTGATGCTTTACTCCAACGGGAGCTTCCTAATTCACTTCTGGAGAAACCTGGAACAGTTAACTGTGGACTCAGTGCTTCACATGCCTGCGAGTTTCCTCAATGGCTACACAACTTTGTCTTCATTAAAATGCTATCCAATATTATTTCCCTTTTTAATCTGGATTTACTATTTTCATGGAAAATCCAGTAATTTAAAACACCTGCAGAAACAGTAAATCTGGATTTAATGAGGAAGAGTGAATAGGGTGGTATTCTGGTGAGGATGACATTATGCAGAAGCTGCAAAAAACTTCTATGCATGAGCAGCACCTAGTCAATAAACGGCTGAGTGGAAGTGCTCTGAGTTCCACTGAAAATTCATTGTGCAAGACCAGTAAAATGTCACTAAGAAGGGGTTTGTCCCTCTGCCTGTGTGGTCAGAGAAGGCCAAATTCTTTCATTATAGAAAGTTAATGAAGTACCTGAACTGTTTGCTTTCCATCACCTCTTACAATACGGCTGGATGCATTTAGTTCAATCTGACCTTGGGGTTTACGTATTACATCACTCTGTAGGAGAAAAAAAAAATGAGAAAAATGAGACTGATGATTTTCCCCTCTTTCAATTCATCTGATGGGATGAAAGGACTGCTAGGGATAGAAGAAACATCAAAAGGACCAGCTTCCCTCTTTCTTCACTGAAAGCATGGCCTTCTTGTCTACTTCAATGCCTCCTCACCAAAAGGTTTTCCTCCAACAAAGGGCTAAGAAGACAAGCTGTGAAGCCACGTACTGTATATCTCCCAATGGCACAGCCAGAGCCTGGCTGAGAACTCATTGTGGCATCAGCTACAAATGCTGTTGCCCTGGAAATTTTCAGAAATGTTCTGCAAGAATGTCAGCATCTTATTACAGATGGGTAGCCGTGTTGGTCTGCCATAGTCAAAACAAAATAAAAAAATTCCTTCCAGTAGCACCTTAAAGACCAACTAAGTTAGTTCTAGGTATGAGCTTTCGTGTGCATGCACACTTCTTCAGATACACTGAAACAGAAGTCACCTGGGAGAGTTGCCAGTTTCTCCCGATAAAGACACATTTAAAAGGCCATAAATTGTTTAATCAGCCAAAGATCTAGTTATAGAGAAACATTTTTGCCTGGTGCCTAAAGATATGTAATGAAGGTCCAAACAGACAGAATCACATTTCTTGACAAGTTCTGATGCATCAGTTGTACACTGGAATCTCCTTTTGAAATTCTCTTTTTGAGGAGAACAGAAACTTTCAGGTCATCAGGGAAAGGCCATAGCTCAGAAACGTCTGGTCAGTAGGAGAAGGGGCCTGCATAGCTTTGGGCAAAACGGTCCCATGTTTGTTTTTTGGTGTCATTGGGTAGGGCCAAAACATTGGAGACACCAGATCTTGTGCAAAGAGGAGACTGGAAGCTTTTGCCCTGTTCTTTGCAACTTTGGACAAACTGTGGTTTACTGAAACCAAATTCAAATATTGACTTACGAAGCTGGCTTGTTTCAAGAGAACATAGGTTAACCACAGTTTAGGGTTTGGAAGTAACAACAAAGTAGAGGGAATAGGAAGCACATGAATGAAAGAATCACCTAGGTTCGTTCCCATAAAGATAACCATAGTCTAGTGGTTTTCCACCAGTGCACCATGGTTTCTGTCCCTCTTTTCTCTCCTCCCTCCTCTGATGCCTTCTTGCGTATCTGCCTCCCAAAGGCTTGCACAGCTGTTTGTTGCAGCAACCCTGGCTACAAGCTCAGCACATGAATGATGCTCTGGGGCTGGTCAGGGGGTGCTGGTTGCCAGGAGCTGAGGTTGCCTCAGAGTAAGCAAGCGGGCAAGGGAGCCCAGCCAACTACTCTGCCAGCCCTTGCTGTTGGGAAAGGACAGACAAGTCCCAGGTCCCTGTAGGGCAGCGTAAGGTGGCACTTCTCTTTGGGGCGGGGGGGGGCAGCTCAGAGACCAGGGGCGGTAGCAGAAGCTGCCCGGAGGACTCTCGAGGAGTGGAGGCTGAGGAAACACTCCACAAGGGAAGGTGTTCGAAAAAGGGTGAGACACTGCCAGCTCTGCAGGCAAGGGGTGACATAACTGGGCTCCTCAACCCCACAGGGGTGCTGCAGAAAGAATGTAGTTGGTCAAGGGAGCCGTGGACTCATAAAGGTTGAAAACCTCTGCCACTGTCAACACAGGAATTACAATAGTGGCATATGAGTTGTCCCCAGGAAGGCTGTGGCTATGGCCAGGCTCCTAATGCACTCTGGGGCTTTTGGAAGCACACACTAAAACTGAGGATGTGGTGGACTTCTGTGTCCTTTCCAACACGGCTAAAGCTGGCTTACTTAGATCAGATGGGTAACACAAGGGGAAGTCTCCAAATTTAAACTTGCTACAACATGTTCTTCTTTCCCTCCCCCTTTTGAAGAGAGATCTCCAATGATCAACTGCTCTTCTGTCATAAGGTCCGCAACCAACCAATAGATGCCCAATGGTAGGTTGATTTGCAGCATTTGATGCATTCAAACTCATAATACTATAAGCACAATACAATAAAGCACTTGCTTACCGGAGATTTGTAGTACAGCAATTCACCTCCTTTGAGTACAAACCACCGTCGTTTCCAAGTCTTTACTTTACCACCCATTTTTAACAAATATCCTGATTTTTCCAATGGCTCCTATAATTTAAAAGGTATTTTTTAATGTGTTGAAGGGTAATTATGATTTATTTTATTTCACTTAGCTATATAACTAGCTGTAATGTAGAAGTGTAAAACTTGATTGATCTGCATGTCTTACTGGTGTGAGTTAATAAGCCAGATGCACGGAAAAGCTTCATTGTCCATAAGAAAGAACCCATCAACACCTTGGTAATATAGCCTGCTAGCATAAGCACTGCCACATCTTCTCTCTACTCTTTGCCACTCATCTCCTAATCTATCAGTTTCATTCTCCTCCCGCTTCTCCTCTTGATGACTCTTTATAACTTATAAAAACTAAATTGTAAGTGCTTATCTTTTGCTTCAGAAAGTTAAATTTGAATTAAACACATATAACCCACATACATATGCTTTAACTGGAACAATTCATATATTTCCAGTTCCTCATCCAAACTCTACCAAATCTCCAGTTCCTCATCCAGACTCTACCAAATCTCTAATTTGTGTTTTGTTTCCATTCCTCCCACATCTTACATCAGACTCCTAGGCATTTTGCAATCCTACAGATGTATTCTTTTGTCTCACAAACATCTGTGGGTGGGTGGGTGAAATCTCGAAAGTCCAGGAATTTTAAAATGGGCATAAGTTGCCAGTGTACTGCCGTTTTCAATTGTATTTTGATTGCTCCTCTGTCCACTCTCTTTCTCTAAGTAGCCTATTATGTACACGTATAATGAGAGGTTACACAGGTTTAACCTCAGAGAAAAACGTAGGAAGAAAGTATTAAGAAGTGTGGATATCACTTGTGCAGATATAGCCTAAGGAACCAAGGGCCCTGGAATAAAAGAGGCTGTACATTACTCACATTTTTCCCATTATCACTAGATGATGAGCAGGTTTTAGGCAATTTCTGTTCAGGTTCTGAATAATCTGTGTCTGTTGAGTAGGCATCAGGAGGAATAGCATAGTCACCTTCTGAGGTCATTGAAGACAGAGAGACCCCTGGATGCAAAGCAGATAATAATAATATATTTCCTGCTTGTCAAGGGTTGAACCAACAACCAAACAATCCTTGTTAGCCTGGAAGATGCAAACTATTAGAGCTTAATCAGTGTCAAATGTGAGTTGTACGAACTTTACTGTTACTGTAACATTACTTTCCCATTAGAAAGGTTGGGGATGTTCCAGAAACAGGAAAATTTCTTTAGTTCCCAGCTATCTAAAAAAACCAGGAACTGCAATAGTCATGTTCTATAATGCTTCTCTGGCTTACCACATCCAAGCTGTTGTTTGTCCTTTCCATAAATGCACTGACTTGGGAGTTATCGGGAGAACCCCTAGAACACTTATACTGATTCAAAAGTACTGCATACGTATGCCTTATGCCCACCTCGTTTCACAGCCCGTGGACTCCCTGGGCCACTTCTGCTTCGAGAGTCTGATTCAGATGTCCGAGAACTGGATCGGGAACTGTCTTCTTCTTCAGACCCAGAAGAGTCATCTAAGAAAGGGTTGTTGCTGATTTGTGTTGCTTTCTAATAATGAAAATAAAATAAAATTCAAATAAAATTCAATTTACAAAAGAAATTCAGAAGGTTATGGAATCGGTACAAAGGAGAAATGGGGCCCCAATTCCAAATTATTAAGAAGCAACCCAATACATTTTTGTGGTATGGGAATGTTTGGTGGGCTGGCTCTTTGTCTCTCCTCTTATGCTTCTACCTTCATGTACCAGAAGATAAAAGCCCTGCCACAGCTAAGTGGAATATTGGAGATTGTTATCCAACATTCACTTTCTTTCCATTGGTATATCTGGCTCTACTGTATTTTAAATGTTACTGTTATGTTCAGGTTTCACATCTGGTGCATGAAATAATAATATGCCACCAGAAGGTTCCACCTCTTAAATATTTTGCCATTTTCATTTAACAATTTAACACTCATCATATTCTAAATGATTACTGGAAAATTACTAGCCAATCATCATACCCTGGGATTCTGTCTGTAGGATCCCCACTACAACAATTCCAAAGCAGTACCAATAACTTTTCAAGCACTTTTTTTTTGCTCTGAAATGTATGAAATGTCATGTTTTTGAAACAGACCGCAAGAGTTCATCCCCTAAATACAACTTTTAAATCAAAATCTTACCCCTTTAAGAGTGGTATAGACTGGTGTAGTCACATTCTTGTATATTAGCGATGTGTAAAGTCCTGATGAGGAATATGAAGCTGAAGAGGTGGAACCTGAAATAAAAAATTATATATATATATATATATATATATTCTGAAAACGCTGGATTACTTAGGGCAATTTTTCATTGAATAAAGTAATAGCCGAATAATCAGACTGTCAGATACAGACGTACAAATTCTAAGAAGGTAAAAGAACATGTGGACAAAATGCATTCTATGAAATTTATGCATTTTTGATATGTTAATATTTTTAAATAGAACGAAGAAAATGAGATAATTATAGCAAATTTTAAAAGCTAGTAAAAAGTAATGTAAATCGTCATGAATATAAGAAGCATGCTTGATCTAACTTAATATATATAATTAAAGAAGCAAAACATTTTCCAAAGACTGATTTGTATACTTTTGAGATCTTTTATTTCCACAAATAGGCAAGCAAAGGATTTTTATCCTGTTTACTCTGAGGTAAGTCTCACTGAGTTGAAAAATATGTACCTGTTAAATAAATTTAAGATTTCAATCCTCAAAACAGCTTTGTCACACTTACTTTTATTGAAAGAGTCCATGTTGAAGGCCTCAGAAAAGCGTAAGCCTGACTTGGCTACAGCATAAATTCTGCTTTCCTGATATACAAACAGAGGTTTTTAGAATACATTTTATTAAGCCTTTCCATAACTTTATGCTGTGTTCACATTACATCTATGACCCACTGCAACTAAATTCAGATGGGAGCAGAATTAAGTTTCTTTTCAACATTAGGAAACATTTTAACAGCTGATGCCAAAAATTGATAATCTGTTATTTGCATATTTCTGCTCTAGTTCTCTATTTTTTGCAGCTATTCCTTATAAAATGTATTTCTTTCAGACATTGCTGCATTTTTCTTATTAGCAGGATTTTATGATTTTGATGGTTCAGGCAGTGGCTCGGCTTTTTACATACAGTTACATAGTTATATAGATATTTCTTTTCCTGATAGTGTTTGTATGGTTTTGTCATGGCCTTTGGCTAGTACAACAAAACTTATATTGATTATCAGCAACATGATTTGTTCTTTACTGAAATATTTGTCGTTTGATACCAATTTCTTCATATGGTAATATTTTAATGTTGTTTAATAATTACGGTTAAGCTTTAGGATGGTATCTAACTGATTTGTTCAATCTATGTAAAGATTTCCATTTACCTAAGGAAGCTTTCCCACCTCTCCTCTCTCCATATGTGTCCAATGCTGTCCCCATCTTGGTCTGGAGGGCTGGAGAAACCCCCAGAATGGCACATGGGGGAGAAAGGTCCACTGAGCAAGCAGAAATCCTTGCACAGATAGAATAAGTTGGATACTGCCCATATGGTCTCTTTAGTAGTCATTTATGTGTTTTCCACTATATATTGCTATCAAAATTCAGTTAACCTATAATTTCCTAAGCACCTATTATAGTTCCTGAAGTCAACAGGATGCTTGTTTGTTTAAGTAAATGTGCTTAGGACAGAAGCTAAATGTGTTTAGAACAGCTGAGATTTTTTTTCAGAGAAATGCATACTTTTAAGATCACCTTCCACCAAACTGCATACATTAGTAACAACTACCTGTACTACTCTTTCTCTCAACTCTCCCTATCACTTTCCCTATGTAAGTCACAGCAAACAGCAATATTCTAAGTATTAAAAAGTAACTGAAAGGTAAAACAGGAAATTATAAAGTGTGCATGTCAGTGGCAGTAAATATATATCTTTGCATTTCCTACACACACACTCTGGCCATACTAGATGAGATGGAAAACACTAACTTCCCACTCCCAGCACAACTGCCTGGATTCAAACTTCCCACCCCCAGCCCTTGATTAAATAATAAGTAAGAAGTTAAAGTGGAAAATCTAGTAAAGGCTCTTCAATCAACTCATCTAATAGTGCTGTCATATTTAACTTAATGTCTTCCTGTTCTACTCCATCCGCCCTCTCTCTTGTCCTGGTTAAATTATATAACCTGTTACGAAAAGGAAGGGAAATTATAAAGGGTTTTAAAATACTTTATTGTTAGTTCCACTGAAGTCGATGACAAATTTCATGAACTTGTATTGATCCTAGTCGAGCTTCTAATCTGTTCTCACATATTCTGAAGTATAAACCAAGATTTATTTATTTATTGCACTGAAAAATTAACACTTGTAACTATTTCATATGTGGTCAATTCTGACTAGAGAGATGACATGTGCTTTCAATGAAGCAACATATGCCCACTTTTAATGTTGATAGCAACATTTAGAGGATAATTCCCCCCCCCCCAAAAAAAGTGGGAATGTGAACCATATCTGGTTAAATTAACATGCTGGAATATTATGATTTCATTTACCCAAGAGGGGAATCGATGCAGAGGAGGAGTAGGTGGCTTGCTGCTTGTAGTTTTCCTTGCATCATTAGAGTCCAAGGTTTCTGCACACTGAGTCTCACAGGAGTCATAGGTAAACAATTCCTCATTACAACTAATCTCCATCTTCTCCAGAACTTCTGTACTTTCCCCATCCACTTGATCTATGTCTGTTTCCTGAGGCTTAAAAGGACGTATCATGCTTATAGCATTTCTGTTTCTGCCAAACATTTTGTCCGAACATAGAGGAGGCTGGCTGAAATGTTTTTTTGCCAATGCTGCACTTAAAGTAAAGATGCTAGGAGTCCTCAGTTTTGGAGGCGGCAGATTAGATGGAGAATCAAGTTGTCTGCCAGACACAGCGCCTGCTGCCAGCATCAGTGCTGGATGCTTAGGAGCTAGAGCTGGCGTTAGAATTGGACTTGGAGTATTTGCCTCACTGGAAGAGGATGAATAATCTAGCCTGTGGGACTGAAACCTCTTATTCAGTTCATCTGAAAAGCTATCATGATCCTTCTTTTCGCTGAAGGATTCCAAGTTGCTCTTTCCAACTAGATGGTTCTGGTTTTTCCATGGAGACCCTTGTTGCCAAGAATATAGTTTTTTGCGTATGTTTCCCTGAGCTTGGAAGCTCTCTTCTTCCAAAAAAGAACTGCTGTCATCTGATGCTGTCAAATACATTTCACTTCCAATTCTGCTATAGCCTGTGCCTTCTTCAGATGTGTGACTTGAAACAGTGGATACGCACCTAGATTTTGATCTTCCTTTGCCTCCTTCTTCCTCATCAGAGCTCCAGTCACTTACTGTAATGCAGGAGTTCTTTGATACATTACTATCTAGGTCTTTTGACTTTACTGCTTGCCTTTGTTCTGGCATGCAAGAGCTATGTTGTAGAGGTTTCAGAACTCTATTACTCCCATACATTTGGCCAAGAAGAGATGTTTCCTGGACTTCTTTCTCTGGAAAAACAGTAACAATGACATGTTTGGAAAAACTACTTTTAATGAAGGCAGCAGGTTGTAATTTATAACCAATGTGTTCATCAGTTGAAATGCACCTTTGTTTTCAATAAAGATAATTGTGATATACAGCTTACCGTATAGTTCCGTGTATAAGATGCCCCCATGTATAAGACGCCCCCTATTTTGGGGGACTCCAAATTAAGAAAACACCCCTCAGCACTACCCATGTATAAGACGAGCCCCAATTTCAAACCTAATTTTTTTTGGTAAAAAAAACCCTAGTCTTATACATGGAAAAATACAGTATACAAATAGTATACAATATTATGTGAAACATTGGCAGCTTCATTCTAAAAGATATGGTCAGATCTACAAATAAGTGGACCAAATCCCTGTAGAGCAGCGGTTCTCAACTTGTGGGTCCCCAAATGTTGTTGGACTACAAATCCCATCATCCCTGAGCTCTGGCCTTGCTAGCTTAGGGGTGATGGGAGTTGTAGTTCAACAATATCTGGGGAGATGGAGAAAGGCTGCTGTAGACTGAGATGCTGGTTTTAATACTCCACTAGCTTTGTCAAAACTTCCTGCACATAGAAAACTAGTATAGAAAAAATGGAGAATGGCAAGGCTAGACTCTTATTCCCAGAGGAAATGGGTTTAATTTTGTATATGGAGTTAATTTTGTACGTGGAGAAGCATTCAAAAATGGTTCTCACCTGCAGGTTGAAAATGTAGAGCACAGTGAGTAATTCAAAAGTGAGCCCAAAGAAAGGTGTGTCTGGGGTTTTGCAACTAGCCTAAGTACTTTTTTTGGTCATACAGAGTTTCTTTATAGAATCTGAAGGAAGGGATGTTAACAATGAAAAGGGGGAGAAATATACCTCCTCTGACCATTCTACTAGTTTCTCCAGTTGTCTGCTGTGACTCTTCTGCACTGCAGCCCTACTATCAGTCCTTGAACTGCTGTTGTGTATGTCAGCCTAAGTACACTTTCCTCAAGTAAGAACCAACTAAAATAAACAGCTTTCACTTACAAGTATACAGGATCAGAAGGAAAGTGTAATAGAAACTATTCTTAACCTACAACCTAAGCTACAAACAGGTCACACTACTTCTGCATAAGCTAAGTGACATTTCAAACCTAAAACATTTGCAGCAACATCATTGCACTTGACAAATCCAGAGTAGCACTCCTGCAATGTAAGTGCCAGATGAGTTTATCCTATCCTAAGCTTTCAGTTGCTGGTATTATAAAGTTTTGTGATCAGTGTGTTAGCACATTTGAAACACAAGAAGGTTATTCCTATTCAAATGCAAGGACCCCAAGTTAACTAGTTTGTAGATAAGACTGAAACTGTTCCAATGTTCACATTTAAATTTTTGATAAAACGAATACTGTTGGTCACGACAGAAAATTAAAATATGCAGCCCTTGTAAAAGATTATATGACATATTACAATGAACAGAACACGGTGACTAAGCTTAAAATTATGAAGTTTATTAAAAATAAATTTCTGTGTCAGTTTCTTCCTCAACTTAAATTATATTTTCAAAAGTTTAATGCTCTCAAGACCAGTTAGCATTCCAGCCAGGCAAAACACTCTCGAGTCACAAAGCAGGGCCAGTTGTATGTGTGGCCTGGGAAGAGTTCTAAGGGCCACATAGAGAGGCATGGAGGGCTGCATTTGGCTCCAGGTCCGAGTTTCCCAATCCCTGTTGAATTGATGGGAAACATCTAGACTGTGTTTTCACTCATGAGTTCTGTAAAATGCAAGTAGTTTTTAAAAGGGTGGTATTTCTGGCCAAAGTTGGTCAACAGACTTGCTTGTTATGATGCAGTTTGATAACCAGGGTCGCCAACCCACGCCCCCAGGAGGCCCCAGACTCTGAGCTTCGTTTAAAAAGAAGTAAGTCTCTAGCCCTCCTAGAAATAAAGTTAGAAATAAAATCCCACTGTTATCAATGTAAATTATTTCCAAGTAAATCTGTTTGAATCTGATTGAATTACTGGTCACTTTGAAAATTATGCCCCAAATACCTAGACTGCTATTGCCTTCATTTAGTTCAGCTTGCTTTGATGAGGAGCTGCTTGTATCGTCAGGCTTTGGAACTGGCTGAGGACTTCTTGCTCGGTTCAAGAAGCATCCAAAAGTCAAACTGCTCAGTCGTTGGCCTTCTCCAGGCTTTTGTGCTGAAGGAACAGATTTCTTTCCCTGAAGTTCTGTGCAGCAATAATTCAAATATCAAGATTCAATATATTCTGCGGTTATATACTAAAAGATTTCTTATTTATCTTGAATGCTGTAAGATCCAAGAATTTTTATATTAGCACCCATGTTTACCTGAAATTCTTTCTTTGATATTTCTATCAACTAAAGTGTGGAAAGAAAGAAACCCATAATACAGTGGTACCTCTAGTTACAAACTTAATTAGTTCCGGAGGTCTGTTCTTAACCTGAAACTGTTTTTAACTAGAGGCGTGCTTTTGCTAATGGGGCCTCTTGCTGCTGCTGCGCCGCTGGCACGCGATTTCCGTTCTCATCCTGGGGCAAAGTTCTCAACTCGAGGTAACTCTTCCAGGTTAGCAGAGTTTGTAATCTGAAGCGTTTGTAACTCGAGGTACCACTGTATGAGCAAAATTTATGGAAAAAGTGGGAAGTGGTGAACAGCTATCATTTATGAGGAATATTTTTTGTTCTTGCTAACCGAGAACAGGAATCTGATTCTCCACACATACAATGAAATTAGTTCTTGGCTCCTGTACCAAAACAACAACACTGGGCTTGTAGCAGCCCCCCCCTTCTGTCAAAAGGTCTTCTGCAATTCAGCAGTAAATAACACTGACCCCTTCTGAGGAGGAACCAAAGCTCAGTGGTAGAGCTTTGAATGCAAAAGGTCCAGATTCAATCCCTGGTATCTCTAATTGAAAGAAACAGGTAGTATGTGATCAGAGATCTGCTACCAATGAGAGTAGAAAGACTAGACTAACGGGACAAAGCTGGTATAAAAATTACAAGACCCAGTATAGTGGACGCTCGGGTTGCGAACATGATCCATGCGGGAAGCACGTTCGTAACCCGCAGCGTCCACAACCCGCAGCGCCGTGCCTGCGTGGGTCGCAATTCAGTGCTTCTGTGCATGCGCAAAGCACGATTTAGCACTTCTGCGCATGTGCAAGGGCCGAAACCCGGAAGTAATCTGTTCCGATACTTCTGTGTTTGGGCGCGGTGCACAACCTGAAATCGTGCAACCCGAGGTATGACTGTATATAAAAATGGGGTTGTATTTCTCTCTCTCTCTCTCTCTCTCTCTCTCTCCCCCCCCCCCAAATAAAATAAACTGCATCAGTGTAGCTACAGAAACACAAAACGAAATAATATAAATCTGAAGATGGCACATCAGTAAACTCAGTCTTCCTTAAAAAAAAAATCAGTCTGTTTTTTCAATTGTCCTTGGAGAGAGTGATAACATTCAACTCCTGAAAAGATACCCTGGTTCTTCTTGTACTTTTCTGGCCCATAAGGGTTCATTTTTCTAAGCAGCTGTGTTTGCACTGATGAATTCTTTAGCCAAGATGAACCATAAAATATTTCACTCAAAGACTGTACATGCACTTGTAGGGAAAAAACTGTTTTTCATCAAGGCAAAAAAGCAATTCATCAAGACAAAAACTGCACAGAAAAAATAACCTTTATTGGCCAGAAAGGCACAAAAAGAACCAGGATATCTCTTCATGAGTTGAATGTTATCACACTCTTCATGAACAACTGAGAAAACAGACTGAATTAAAAAAAGACTAAACAGTTGAAACAGATTTTTGTCTACTGATGTCCTATCATCAGATTTATATTATTTGGTTTTGTGTTTCTGTATCTTCATTGATGTAGTTTATATAAAGATATATAGATTATTCTAGGTCTTGTAATTGTTTATGCTTTGACTTCTAGGGATCCTCATTGTTATCGCTTTCTAACTTGCTATAAGGCAGCTTTTTATTCCTATACTAGTTTTGAAAATGTATGTTACCACATCTTTTCATTTGGTTTTAAATCAGCAAAACCCTCAATCTGATGACTGTAAGCATTGCTACAGATCAGAAGAGACAAAGACTACATAATTGTGATTTACAAGCTTGCTTTTAAGCATCAGCAACATATTTGTCCTTTCTACTGAGTCTTCACAGTTATCAGTAGAAGAGTATATGCAAGTGGAAGGACTAATACAGCTATTATATATATATATTTAAGCCATTTGAAACTTCCTTTCACAGAAGTGTCTCAAGGCTGATTTATGAATCATGGCTACCACATTAATAATAATAATAATAATAATAATAATAATAATAATAATAATTTATTTATTTATTTATTTATCTGGCTGGGTTTCCCAAGCCACAAAAAAATTGTGGCTGTGTCTCATGATCATCCAAGCAACTCATCCATATCTGAAAATTCCAACACTACGAAATGTACATATAACAATTTTCTAGATACTTCCTGTGCAGATGGTTAGAATATAAGCAGAGAAACAACATCTGAAGGAATCTTAAGTCTAGGTTTTAGAAAATGGCACAAACAAGTGATCTAATTCCACTATGGCATCTACCAAAAAATGAAATCTGCAATGGATAAATAATGCAAAGGAAGCTAGAGGTCCCAACTTCATATTTTCCTATTGTGGGCATGGGAAATATATGTAGCAGGTGATTCTCACCAGTAGTGTTGCATGGTTTGCCAACACCCAGGGCAGAGAAGGTATTGCGTCCCCTAGTGTGCTGAAGTGAGTGGGAGCGTCTCTACTGAAGCTCAGGGCAATGGGCAGAGGAAGCTGGCTGTGGGCAGGATGGAGGTGCTGGCCATCGTCAAGCCATCAAGGCACCTCCATGCAGCACTGCTGCTGTTGCCAGATGGAGCCACAGAGAAGTGGTGGGACATGCATGTGCACCTCCTCAGGCTGGGGCGCCACCACCACCATGTGTCTGGCCATCCACCCATCTCCCCTGCCATGGACAGGATGCTTGCAGCCAGCCTAGCACTCTTACCAGTGCAGCAGACCTGGGCTCAAATGGGAGAAAAAAGTGAGCAAGAATTCCAAGGATCCAGTGTGTGAGTCGCGCATGGACACGTTTCTTCCCCTCTCTCTGCGCGTGCGGAAGGACTGATTTCGTGAGCAGGAAAGAATATTTCAAGAAAGGGGCCCACAACAGTAGCCAAGGCTCAGAGTTGGGGAAGGATTCCTCATCCAACTTCCACCCATAAAAATTCTGTGCCCAGGGCACAAACATTAGCACAGAATACAACCTGTTATAAATACTTACATACTCAATGTAAAGGCATGCTGGCTAATGTTCTAATAATGAAACACAGTACATAACACTTAAAGCTGTTTTCAGATAATCTTCCACATCTACCTTGCAATTTAGTCTGCAATATCCTCATCTCTTCAGTTTGGTTTTGATTTAACATGCGAAGGTTCTGATTTTCCACTTCTAGCTGAAAGCATATAGACATAAGGTCCTTTTCATGAGTAGAAACACTGAAAAACATTGCATCCAGAGAAAAGCCATTTCCCCCTATCTTATATGTATGAATAGTTCAAAATACTGCTTCAGGTAGGTTGGTAATATTCAAACCATACTTGTGTATCTTTGCCACATCTGAAAACAATATACCGGTAATTTAAATGTTTATTAGAATCGCAGTTGTTGATCTCAATGCTTATTTAGTGAAGGAATAGCTCAGTTGGTAGAACATGAGACTCTTAATCTCAGGGTTGTAGGTTGGAACCCCACACTGGGCAAAAGACTCTTGAATTCAAGGTTAGACTAGATGGCCCTTGTGAACCCTTCCAACTCTACAATTCTATAGTTTCTAGGTTCCTATTTCTTCATTTTGAAAAATTCTACATGTTATGGTTGCCACAAAACCTTAAGACAGAAAAAGGCACTAAAACCAACCCATTCCCTTCATCATCAACCACCTTAAATCAAAAGTATTTTCTTATTTCTAATGCACGGAAAGGGGGAATCCTAATTATCTTTAAATTCCCCCTCTCTGATGCTTTGGAGAAAAGCAGTTACGGTACTGCATCTGGGATAGCACATCCTCTTTTCAAGTTGCCTATGTCCCACAGATGATTAACATATGTGTGAATGACCAGAAGGACTAGTAAATATTTTTACATTGATATGTAAAACTGGTGGACTTATCTGGAAAGCTGCTAATAATTCACTTTTTCATTTTTATTAGTGAGTAGATAAGTTGGGAAATGGCAGTTGTGTGCTAATGGAACATTAATTAGTCCACTAAGATTTTCATCTGTGCATAGTTTTGAGTTGCCATTTTGTTGGCAGAGTATCAGTGAACCTCACAATGAAAAAAACTTTAACCATATAATGCCTGCTACATTTTCATGCATTTAATTTTTTCCTACTTGTACTGATACATTTCTATTGATTTCAAGTGTTTGCAGCTCATCTTTGATACGTTTTTCTCACAGCACTCACCTCATGGAGCTTGACAGTCACCCATTCTTTTATCTTGGCAGCTTTTTCTTCTATAATTTTTGCCTCTTGTATTCTTATTTGCTTCTAAAAAAATGACAGACCCAGCTCTTTTGAAACTTGCATTCTTGACCCCAAGAAACTTTTTTTGTCCACCCAACAATTGGCATTATGCAATTAAAGCAGTATCTGATGGTTACGAAAACAGCCGACAACTCTCATCCCCTTACAAAAAGCCACTCTTATAGAAACAACAAAAACCAATACCTCCACTAAAAATCCAGATCCTCAACCACAAAAGTGACCCCAGTCTCTCCTCCAGCTAATGAGAAAGCATCAATTGCCCTTGTACAAGTTTTATAGGGAAGGAACAAGACATCAGTACATCAACACTATGGCTGCTGCTGCTGCTGTGCTGGGACTAGATTGGATCTCAGTGCTATTATGGCAACACATAAATATATGTTGGCAGGCTCAAGTCTGATCTTCTGCGAAGCTGCTTTATGAAGTTTTAAGAATTCCACCCCACCCCTCAAAAAAGGAACAGTTGCTCCAGGAATCAAAATAATACAGTGTTTCAAGAAAGCAGAAAGTTTGTCCCCAACACAATTTTTAAAAACACAACTTTAAGGGCCCAAACAACTAGAAAAGGTCCCACTGAAAATCTCCTTCTCAGATACATGCCATGCAATATAGTCATCCACATTTACATTTCTGATCAAAATTTGAGATATGAATAGATATCTTTACAGAATCTGATTACTTTTTCCAACAAGGCTTTCAGTGGAAGAAATCTAGAAGGTATGGATTCTTTTCCCTACTTTGGTTCTTATCTGTTATACAACAAATTATAAATGTAGGTAACTGAGGGACAGCCATATCATTTCCAACCTGTTCTGCAAGCTGTTCTTCCAAATTATGTATAATGTCATCTTTCTCCTGCACCAGTGTCTCCAGATCTTGACATCTCTTATATAGTCTTGTCTCTGACTCACTGGTTTGGACATTAGCAGCTTTTAGTTTCTCCTCCATAATTTGCACCTAAAAGTTAGAACATAGCACTATATATGAACACTGTTTACACCACAGAAATAAAAATAAGAAGAGAACCATGTATGCCACCTTGAGCTGCTGGAGGAAGGAGGGTAATTTTGGTAATTTCCCCTTTCCTTTGCAGCCCCCAGGTCTATTTCCCACACAGTTCTGGAGGATACTCTTTCCTTCTGGGACAACTTTTTGGATGGACACCATGGATTGCAGGAGGAATAAGCAGAAATCACCTCCCACTACTTCCATCAGCAGGACAGTTTTTGAGTAGAGTGCCTCCCAAGAATAGTCTGGATCACCAGTATATACAACGATGAATGAACACCAGTGTTTATAATTACTATTAAAATGTTTAGTAGGGATTATTTAAGGCATGCAATTTATTTTGAACTCATAGAGAAAATGTTTTAACTATTCCTGAAAAAATAGAAAGCAGATTACTTTTAATTACTTTTAAATTGTTTTCTGAGCCAAATTGTCTAGTCCACCAATATTGTTGCCTGCTTGCTCAAGCCATTTGTGAGCTGAGACCAGCATCTGCCATTGCACTGTGCTTAACCAACTACAAAATTCAACAGAGCTGCTTTAGCTGCATGCACATCCCCCCTGCAAAACACCAGCATGTATACAGAGACAGTGATGGCCCCTTGCTAAGATTCCCTGGTTGGGGAACAGTGAACCATGACACGTGCGGACAATCTCAACACTCTCTGTTACTACATGAGTTAACCTTCGTTTCCAAAATTTGTTTACTTTGCGAAACGGGATTAGATCTACTTTGCTTCTCTACTATTTACTGTAAATTGCATTTCCACAGTGGTTTTCATAGAGATTCCTTACAATAAAATTGTACAGCCACCTTCTGCTATTTTATTTTATTTTGTTCTGTTTAATATACTCAGCCTAGTAAGGGAACCACGGTTCTTCTTGGCCCATTTCCTCAAACATAAATTCCAAAATTTTGAATCAGGGTCCTGTAAGAACCAGTGCAAAAAGTGGAGGAACTCCCATGAATAATCAGAACAGCTGGATTATAAGAACATTATGAGTCTGCTGGATCAGGCCAATTTGTTCTAGCATTCTGTTCTCACAATGACCATCCCCTGCTTTTCACAAACATGACACTGCTGTTCACAGAACGCTGCAGGCAGGGCATAACGGTTGAAGTCTTCTGCTAGTATTGCATGCATTCTGCCTCTGAACAGGGGCATTCCACTTAGTTACCCTAGTTTGTTTGTTTATTGCTATGCTACTTTTCATCAATGCAGCTAACATCAAACCCATCAATGCAGCTAACAAAATAAAAAGTTACCATACATTCAAAAGGCAATATAAAACTACATTAAAAAGTAACAGAAGAGAGTAACAGAACACATTACAGCAATATTCAAAACATCTTCAAAAGCTAAACATCTTCAAAAGTTTAGTTAATAGCCATTGAGAGATCTATTCTCAGTGAATCTGTCTAAACCCCCTTTAAAGTCATCTAATCCAGTAGCCATCACTACATGCTGCGGCAGCAAATTCCATAAGTTAATGATGCATTGTGTGAAAAACAAATTTCTTTTGTCTGTCATGAACCTACTGCGAATGGATTCACTGGATGACCACAAGTTCTGGTACCGTGAGAGAGGAAGAAAATTATTTCTGTCTACTTTCTCCAAAACCTTTAAATAATTCCACAAACTTCTATCAAGTGTCCCCTTAATTATCCTAAAACTAAAAATTGAAACAGTCCCAAATATTGGACACAATGTGCTCTAATCCATGGATCATTTTGACTTTTTGAAAATATTTTGTATCTTTGCAACATCTGAGATGGAGTGACCAAACCAATACAACAGACAAGATCCCCAGCATAGATACACATGGGTATTTTATGAAGGTCCTGCTTCTGTAACATGTCTAATATTAATTGCATAAACTATTATATTATGTTTTTGGCTAAATATTTAACAGTGCCCTGGTAACCGTTGCATGGATAATTCAATCAAAGCATTATTTGTGAGATCTTCTCAAATAATAGGTGGGGCGGGGGGAATTACTTAAAAGTAAATTCCATGAAACAAATGAAAGCAGTCCCACATTTTTTCATTTTCTTGCAAAGAGATAGGGGAAATTGCAGAAAAGGAAGGGGTGAGAGTTTTGCTGGGCAAAAACATTTGCATGCCCCTCTAACCAGTTCTGCTCAAGACTATTTTGAACTTTTCCCTGACTACTTTATACCATGTGTGGGCATGAATGTTTATAAAAGACAGAATGCAGAAGAGAAGCTAAATGCAAACTACCAATTTATTGAGTTAAAAAGTTTTAGGGCCAACCTTGTAATAATTTGTCAACAAAGACATTTACCGGCACAGAGCATGTCTATTTTAAACAAGAACAATAAATAAATTTAAGCCCTAAAACACCCTTTTCTCCTTTTGTATAAACATAGCTTATAATAGAGCATGTGGTCAAGTGTTGGAAAAGCTGAATATGCCTAACAACTCTGCTAAAGATAAAAGTCAAGGCTCAGTTATCTATAAATTGCTAGCATATTTGCAGAGGCACTCAGGCTAGGCCATGAAAGCATTACAAGGCAGGCATACCAAGAGGGATTCATGCTGCTCAGTTGATATTATCTTCCTATTTAAATTCAGCCTCGTCAGGGAAATAAATCTGGAACGATCCTAGCAGTTTCTAATTAAATCTGAAGAACCAAAGCTTCTGTCCATAGCAAATTTGCAATCTCTCAAGTTTATGGAACTGTCTCCACTCCTACCTAGGATTTCTTCACACTAGATGCATTTTCTATATATCATGTTCATGTAGGAAATTGTGTACACCATCACATATGATGATCACAAATCTGTTGTTTTGCAATTTGTAGACATAAAGGGCTCTATTTCCAATCAAAGCTTTCTGATGTATTCCTATGGTAAAATACAAATGTATGCCCAAGGCCAACAGCACTGGGAAACTGAAACCCTGGAGAGCTGCTGCCAGTCAGTGTTAGCCTGCAGGAACTCTTGAAATAGGGCTGGCACAGGATTCGTTGGATTCTCAACTGGCCCTGTTGTGACAACCTGGGAGCTGGCATAGCAAAAAATGCTTTCCCCCCTGCCCCTAGTTTTCCACCCTGGCAGGAACGAGTGGTGGGCCTGTGGAGGTACTTATACTGATCTATTAAGCCCCGCTGCTGCCAGCCAAGGATTTTGATTGCCCATTAAAACTTGACTGAATAATGGGTTAAAATATGATTTTAAAATATAAATGCAGGTGGTGACCATTTTGCACTCATCCAATTGATGTGTCACCACCAATGCATGAGTCGTTTTCAGCCCCGGAAGGGGACAGAACGGGGGTTGGGTTGCCTGTAAAATAAATTTACATTAGGTTACATTAGGTTAAATTCAGAACATTGTTGCTACTGTACATAATTCTGCATTATGAACATACCTGCTGAAAAGCTTTTTCTGCTTGTCGATCTGCATCAATCACTTGCTTTTCAAGTTGCTGCATCTGGAAAGAGACATTTTAGTAGTAATAAAAATGAGATGCATGCTCCCTTGGTTGCTATCAATGGAAGTATTCTTCTTCGTCATAATATATAGCACTTTTTCTAGGGAATCAAAGAGATTCATATTCATTAACTTGAGGGCCCATACAACAGTCTTATAAAAGTAGACGAATATTATTGCCATATTGCAGTCGAAGGTGGGTGGACCTAATTGTTAACAGCCTACCTTAGACCACCCAGAGAGTTCATGACTGAGGATCAAATCTATCACTTGAAAGGTTAGCAAGGTTTAAAAAATTTAATAGCAACTCCAGGAAAGGTGATTCTCATAAAGCCTAGCACATGGGGAGGGCAGGTTTAACCCTCCCTAGCTGGGATCCTGAAGAAAATCACCCTCTACACTCTTAGCCTTGGGGGTGAGAAGAACTCCGATTAGGGTCAGTAAAAGCTCCCCCTCCCCCAGCTAATGGGAGCATTGCAATGTCACAACTGGATTGATGGATAAAGCGTCCCATCCCTATGCACTGTGGTATTGATAAAAATCAGAGGGCTCTTCACCTACTTTTTTAAAAAAAACCAATGTGCTTCTGAATTGCATCTTTAGTATCACCTGTAGTTTAGCCTTGACCTAAGCTAAGATTTGAATGAGGTATTTCTTGGTTCATAGCTTGTATCACATAACCCACTATAAATGAGACTAAAGGTAACTCCAAAAAGAACTGAAGTAAAAAGCAAGTGTTGTATGTTATACTGAACAGGGTAATTTTATACATATCTACATGGGAGTCATAATGAATTCAATGAGGCTTACTTCTTAATAGACATAAATATGATTGGGCTGTTAATAACATTAAAGCCAGCATATCAGCTGATAAGCAAATGGCATGCATGAAACTCAGTGTTGATCTTTTGTATTTGAACCTGTCTTAGGGGAAGTATTTGGACAGTAGCTATTCCAGTTTATCCAACAGTATTCAGACATTATATTCTGCAAATGCTCGCCACAGTTTAATGAGCCAAACTGGGCCACAGGATCTTGTGTCCCCGTTCCTCTCATTTTAGAATTTCCACCAACACTTTTACCATGGGTCACCTGTGTATCTGAAGAAGTGTGCATGCACACGAAAGCTCATACCAAGAACTGACTTAGTTGGTCTTTAAGGTGCTACTGGAAGGAATTTGTTTTGTTTTGACTATGGCAGACCAACACGGCTACCTATCTGTAACATGGGTCACCTGATCATTCCTAAACATGTGGTTCTAAATCCCAGTTCAGAAACCAGCAAAAATTTAGCCATCTAGTCCAGTGCATGTTTGTGACTATGATCAGCAAAAATATACCCAGCTAAATTCATGTCTGGGGCTTAAGATGGAGAAAAGAATAAAACTGAAATCAGCCCCAAGTTGAATTGTTAATGGAGCATGCACTTAGAAAATAGCTCTCAGCTAGTTAATAAATTAATGCCAATACCAAATTGTAGCTCCTTGTAAAGTTGACTGTGTCAAGAAAGTATGTTAAGTAGTTTTGCATGAGTTCACAGTATGGATAAATCGGACAGCTTTCTGGCAGCATCTAAGCTCTGATCTTGTAACTTGGACATTTACTTGAACACTCTCAGATTCATGCAGTGCACAAGGTGCTCTAACTGTATGCTCAAAAACAGATATTTTAGCTGTCAGCATAGAAACTGGCTAATGTTTCAAGTTGGGTATTTTTTTGCTGATAAAACTACCAGGAAGGGGAATTGTTGAAAGCTCTAAGAAGGATGTTCAGGTGTTTTACTACAGACTGTCCTTAATTACTGCCACCCAATGTAATAACAACATTTTAAAATTGGGTGGAGAACCACCAGTCCACAGGTTGATTCTGGCTCATAGCCCATTCCTGCCTGGCCTCATGACTTCTGCTTCTCGGCCTCATTCCTCACTATTTCCATGCTGGGAACATGGAAGCCTCTTTCTCCCCACCTCGCACAGGAGCCAAATGAGCTGCTGGAATAGGTACAGAAATATCTGTCCCTCCTCTGGAGTGGTGTGAGCAGGGAGGAAGATAAGGCTCTCTTTCTCTGCCTAGAAAGGAAGCTGAAAAGAGAGAGAGAGAGAAAGGGGTGGCAAAGAGAGTGAAATGCATGGTCCTCCCATTTTTGCTTCAGCCCCAGCCAATGCCAGTATGTTGCCCTTGGGAGATTACCCTGAGGGAACATCCTTTACATTAAGAAAGGTTCCCTATCTGCTTTAAAACTTAAATCCACATGGCTTGCTCAGCTCACTTTTTCTTGGGCTGGTGGCCACAGAAAAATCTTCTACTGGCTATTATTCTTGGTTGATTATTTGTGCATTTTTATTTATTTAAGTTTCTCATTTTGCTTTCTTGTTTTATTTCTAAGTGCACTTTTCCTCTTCATCCTATTCTTCACTTACACAAGTCTCTTGCAATGATCTTGTCCTGATGTTTCTCTGCTTCTAAACTATCTACTTTTTTCTTAACCCTCTCTCAGTCTTTAAAAAGCAACTCTTACTCCTTCTAATCTTCCTTCTCTATTGTAAATTTTTACCTCTCTAATTCAGTTTGGAGAGCTACCATTTGGGCAGGATTCAACTTAATAGCTGTGCTAGCAGGAGCCAGAACAAGTCCCAATAGCACAATGGGGCTCCCTCTTTCCTTCCCCCACACCCTCCTCAAATCAGCCTGGGGGATCAGGAGAACTCTTAGAGTACTGTACAGAGGGAGAGGGAGCTAATTTCACCAGACAAGCAGAAACACTTGTGCTGATGCAGCAATCTCCTTAGGTCTACTTTGAATTCTGCCCTTTGTCACTTGTTTGCAAAACATTTTGAGGATAAAATTGCTTGCCTCCACCGAGATCTTAACTCCACAGTTATAGCAGATGGATCTCATGGGTGTCCAGAGCACAGTCTAGTCTTGCTGTGTTGAATGAGTTTCAGTTAGTAATGCTCAAGGATGTGGCCAAGGGCAAATACTTGCTCTCTGGACTCTTGGCTGATAAAAACCAGTAGAGAGGGGACGTAAGTGATTAATGCTTCCTTGGAAGACAGGGTGGTCCTTGCTTGCCTTAAGGAGGCAGTGGTAAAATCACTCCTCAAGAAATGCACCCTGGATTCAGAAAATCTAAGTAACTACCAGCCAGTTTCTAATCTCCCTTTCTTGGGCAAGGTTCTTGAGCAGTTGATCTCAGACCAGATTCAGGTACTTTTGGAGGAAACTGATTTTCTAGAGCCATTTCAATCACGCTTTAGGCCGGTGAAACTGGCAGAGAAACTGCTTTGGTCACCCTATATGATGACCTGTGTCAGGAGAGAAATGACAGAAATGTGTCCCTGTTAATTCTCCTCAACCTCTCAGTGGCTTTCAATACCAACAATCATGGTGTCCATATGGAGTGGCTGTCAGAGAAGAGTTGGTGGCACTGCTTTGTGGTAGTTCTGGTTTCCAGAGAGTGTAGCTTGGGGAGTGTTCTTCAGCCCTGCGGAACCTTCAATGTGGGGTTCTTCAAGGTTCAATTTTATTCCCTATGCTGTTTAACATCTACATTAAACCTCTGTGTGGGGTTATCTGGAGTTTTGGAGTACATTGTCTATGATATGCTGATGACACACAGCTCTGCTTCTTTTTTACAGCTGCAGGTGAGGCAGTGGATATACTAGATTATTGTCTTATCATGGTAATCGATTGGATGCAAACTGAAGCTCAATCCATATAAAATGGAGGCACTGTTAGTGGGCGGTCCCATAGACTCGATGGCTGGGAGATTTAGGAGTGGGTACACAGCTTGGACTTACTTCTGAATCTTTTGCTGCCACTTGAGGCTCATGTGGCCTCCACAGTGCGGAGTGCCTTCCACCAGTTCCTGTTGGTGGCCCAATTGTGCCCCTGCTGGACAGGGACAGCCTAACTACTGTTGTCTATGCTCTGGTAACCTCTAGGTTCGATTACTGCAATGCGTCATACATAGATAGTTTGGAAACTTCAGCTAGTGCAGCTAGTGCAGTCAATTTAAAGTGTCGCCAATTTAAAGTCTTAAATGACTCAGGACCACAATACATCAAGGACCACCTCTCTCCATAGGAACCTACTCAGATCCTGAGATCATCCTTGAGGCCCTTCGTTGTGTGCCTCCTCCACAAGAGGTCTGGAGCATGACATCACAAGAACGGGCCTTTTCTGCAGTCCCCATTTGTGGGGAGGTTCGGCTAGTGCCTTCACCATACACCTTTAGGCGCCAGGCAAAAATGTTCCTCTTCAACCAGGCCTTTGGCTGATTGATATCCAATGCCCAAACTCGGAACTATGGTTTCATATATCTCATACTTAGTAAAACCATCATTAAAGACACAAAAATGAGTCAAATTTTTTAACATACAACTAAACTCAGGAAATTACTACTCTACATCTGACACTAATCAAACAATTCTCTGTGAGTTATTTTTCTTCCAACAATGAACAGAGAAAAGCCACATGTGAATAAATATCTAATGCCTTAAGGAAAAATAGTTCAAAAGCAAAGGCGATCTGCTTCCCTGCAGTCTCTTCCGTAGAACACTCTATACTATTTCACAGAGTTCAGCTGAAAGTCTTTAGACTTTATTTAGAAGCATTTTTGTTTCTACTTATCTCACAAACTGTATCATATTTTTTTCTATGTTTATGACTTACATTCAATCAGATCTTCAAATATTTGCTATCAATTTTCTCCAAATAAAGAACAGTTTTCATTAAACTAAGAAAGGTATATATATATATATATATATAAGCCTGGTAACATCAGTAAGTACAGTTGGGTGACTCAACTAGGTAAGCAAGATTGCAATACTTTCATAAGCGATGGTCAGTCTAGGGTCTTGAGTTCAACTTTCTCTTTTTCAATATTTACATGGCAATATTTACATGGCAAATTTAAATAATGGGAGATGTTTTCAGAATTGGCTCCTGCCAAATTACTAAGGGTTGAACTGTAAGAGCTGATTAAGAAATGCCAAGACTAGGAGATAAGGCAACTGTAGCTAGTCCCTACAAATACAGTGGTACCTCGGTTTTCAAGTGAAATCCATTCCAGAAGACTGTTCGAGTTCTGAAACGTTGGGGTATCAGGAAAGCAAAAGTGGAGTACAGAGGAAAAATTGAGGACCATCTGAGAAATGTGGCAGGGAGTTCAACATCTGACTGGTTATAAATCAAGGAATTCATCAGTGGTAGAGAGTACTGCTTCCTTGGTGGGAGAGTTGAATACCTTCTTTGCCCGATTTGAGGTGACACCAACAGTGACTCCAACAGGGATGCCAGAGCAATTGGCGTCACTACCTACAGGAAATGCTGCCAGGGTGGAAGAGGGAGAAGTGAGGCGAATATTAAAGGAGGTAAACACTAGGAAGGCTATGGGCCCGGATGGGGTGGCTGGCAGGGTGCTAAGAGATTGTTTGGACCAACTGGCAGGAATCTTTACGAAGATTTTTAATCAGTCTCTGGCCCAAGCCACTGTTCCACCCTGTCTGAAATCTGCTACCATTATACCCCTGCCAAAAACATCAAAGATAGACAGTCTGAATGATTTTCGCCCTGTGGCGCTGACACCCATTATAATGAAATGTTTAGAAAAACTGGTGAGGAAGAGCATCTTATCTTGTCTGCCAGTGGGACTTGACCCTTACCAGTTTGCGTACAAGGCAAAGAGATCCACAGAGGATGCTGTGGCAATGGCTTTACATGCTGTCCTGACTCATTTGGAGAAGCAAGGGAACTACGCGAGACTGTTATTTGTAGACTTTAGTTCCGCATTTAATACTATTCTTCCACATAGATTGGTGCCTAAATTATTAGACCTGGGACTTCCAGCATGTTTGTGCAGGTGGATATTAGACTTTCTATCAAACCGTTCCCAAAGGGTCAGGTTGGGTTCCCACGTCTCTGCGGATCTCATCACGAATACGGGGACACCGCAGGGGTGCATGTTGAGCCCGCTTTTATACACGCTCTATACAGCTGACTGTGCCCCCAAATACCCCAGTAATAAGATCATTAAGTTCGCAGATGATACAATGGTGGCTGGTTTAATTACGGCTGGAGAGGGGGAGACAGCCTATAGGAAGGAAGTTGAGCAGTTGGGGGAGTGGTGCAGGAAAAACAACTTACTGCTTAACTTAAAGAAAACAAAAGAGATCATTGTGGACTTTAGGAAATGTAAATTGAATATTCAGCCACTTATTATTGAGGGGAAGTGCGTGGAACAGGTCTCAGTGTTTTGATTTCTGGGAATGGAGTTGAGAGACGACCTAACCTGGGGAGAGAACAGCAAAGACCTGGTGAAGAGAGCACAGCAGAGGTTATATTTTCTGAGAATCCTCCGGAAAAACAATCTCTCAAAGGACCTGATGATGGCATTCTACCATTGCACTGTGGAGAGCGTACTAACTTATGGTCTGTGCGTGTGGTTTGGGAGCTGCACGGCCATGGAAAAAACAATGCTATCCAGGGTTGTAAAGACTGCAGAGAGAATTATTGGGTGCACTCTTCCCACCTTAGATTAAATCTATGCTGCCAGGTGCCATAAGAAAGCAGCAGAGATAGCACATGATAGTACGCACCCCGGAAATGATCTCTTTCAGCTTCTGCCTTCTGGAAGAAGGTATAGGGTTATAAAGGCCAGGACTAGCCGCCTGAAAAACAGTTTCTACGCTAATGCAATTCTGGTTCTAAACGCAGCATAAGGGTAGTATAGTGTATTTTAAAATGGGGTTTAGAGTTTTTAGGGTTTTTTGAATGTTTTATGTAGTTTTGTAGTAGTTTTATGTAGTTTTGTAGTAGTTTTATGTAGTTTTGTAGTAGTTTTATGGTAGTTTTATGTAGTTTTATGTAGTTTTCAATTTCATTGTTCCGCAAGGGACAATGACAATAAAGATATCGTATATCGTATATCGAAAACTGAAAACTCAAAATAGAAGCCTCAAAACAGAAATCTCAATACGGAAAACTCAATATGAAAGCCACGTTTCTGGTTTGACTTCTGAGGTGCGCTCGAAAACCAAAGCATTTACTTCCAGGCTTACAGCGTTCGAGTTCTGAAACAGTGTTTATTAACAGAGACGTTCGAAAACCAAGGTACCACTGTATATTGCTTCAGCTAGAGTACAAATCACATATTTATCATTATTGTGCATTTTCATGGAAGGTACTCAAGAAAGCTTATAAACATGGATTTCACAGGAAGACACAAAACTCCAAATGTACACTGGGATTCTAAGGGAGCTGCAGTTCACAGCTGATGTGGCTCTGAACTGATAAGTAAAGATGTATGGGCCTTAATCTGGCCACTAGACAAACACAATGGCCAACGTATAATGTCAGGACAGTTGTCGGTATAGTTACATATCTCTTCTGCTGCACTGGGATGTACCATCGCTTCTACAAAGTCTGAAGCAAATTCCTTTCATATTAATCAAAGCGAAAAGCAAAGCAAAGCAGACTCTATATCCATCTCTTTGCCTGACCGCATGAGTGTGTCCCCTTGAGATAGGGAGTGAAGGAATGAAAAGCCTCATTCCCCCTTTACCCTTCTCCACAGCTTCCTTGACAAGTTATTGTGCATACAGGAATTTGGCAGGGAAGGTTCAATTAAGGACAGGTGTCAGGGTTTGTGCTGAAGCTTCAAGGTTTTAGCATTCTTCCCAGGTTCTCCAGAGGAAGTTCCAACAGCGCCTGACATTTACTAGGTACTCTACCCTTAGCTTCTTCTTGCCAGTTTGTATAAAGTACAGTCGTACCTTGGATCTCAAATGCCTTGGCTCCTGAACAAATCGGCTACCGAACGATCAAAACCCAGAAGCGAGTGTTCTGGTTTTCAAAGGATTTTTGGAAGCTGAATGTCTGGCGTGGCTTTCGATTGGCTGCAGGAGCTTCCAGAAGCCGTGCTTTGGTTTCCGAACATTTTGGAAGTCGAACAAACTTCCGAAACAGATTTTGTTCAACTTCCAAGGTACAACTGTACCTCTGCCATTGAGAAAGTGAACATTGGGATACATCAGGTGTTTTTACCAGCATTAGTAGTTACTCTCTCCTGCCAAGCATGAACACACTCATACCTAAACAGTGTCTTCATAAGGTCAACCAAGTTTGCTGATAGATTGGGTTATCACAAATTAATACAAAAGCTTAGGCAATTAGAAGACCTGCAGTTTTACAGTTTTGATACATAGACCAGTGAAACGGAAAAACCAAAAAAGAGAGAAAAGATAAAAGCTTTCTTACGGAGAAAACTTCTGCTTTATACTACACTGTGCTCTCCGACAACACTGCCATTTTCCATTGTGCATTATTCCCTTACTCCCCAAAGGCTGATATCTTTTTTCATCCACTCAGATTCCAACAGAGTATTTAAATTGCATGATCTCCAGAAGACGTCCTGTGTGGGGCTGTTCAATATAATATTTACTTTTTGCTTAAGAGTGAAATTGGCACAAATTTCCTCCAACAGCCAATGCTGTCATTCTACAATATGCAGCTGCTCTATCAGGATCTTAGTCTCAGATCTGTGCCAGTACCTACTGTACATATTTATGTATTCCTTTCTTTTTTGCCAATTAACCCAGTAAAAGCACTGAAAATTCACTGGAATGATTCTATTTCTCAGAATGAGCCATATTAATTACCATCATATATCAAATTCCAGCCGTTTTGATCCAGCAGAAAACACCAGACACTCCAGTTAATGTCACAATACAGTGTTACTTCTCTTTGCCAAGATCCTTTAAAATAACATTGCACACCAAAATTGATTCTACAAACACGTCACTACAGGGTTCCATGTTTATTCTGTAACAATAATTTTCAGATCAAGTTTACTTTAAAAAAAATTGTGCTTTCTAACAGCTGGGCTTAAAACTCTGCAGTCCTGAAAGTCAAGAGATGCTATTTCTCCTTCTGTCATTAGCTGCATCAACAAAAATTCTGCGGGCCATCTAGTTCCAAAAACAACAAATATGCCCCACTCTACTATGTATTTGAATTATTCCTTAATATAGTCTATGCCAGTAAATGAAGAGACAACCAATTTACCAAATGGTAATATTTTTAAACACTTCATCTGCATTAATGAAAATGTGATATTATTTGTTCCTGTTATGTATTCTAGTGAGTGATAAAGGTAGGAGCCTTATCACACAATAGCCTCCTCCTTACCCCAATAATATTAAATTAAACAAATATTTAACATTTATTGCATTATACAAATATAGCAATAAACTATAATGACATTAATCATTTTGGCCTTTAGTCATTTTTATTAATTAGCATCTTTTCATTAATATGTAAATAACTTCTTCAGTGTTCCTATCATTCCCAAATGGGTCAGTGTCCATGGATGTTAACTAGATGGTTGCTGGTTCAAGCAGTGGGTTGGACTAGATGACCCTTGGGTCCCTTTCAACTCTACGATTTTATGATTTTTTATTATTAGGATTTTACAAAACTCCATTTTTATAAAACTTCTCTACCTGGTTACTCAAAAGAAATTCTCTTTACAGGCAACCAGATTAATGGCTATGTAGAGAAGCCCATGCTAAACCATGCAAGGGACTTTGCAGGGAATCTAAGGTGAATGAAGGCCCCATGGCCTCTTGTATCAAGTTATAAAAGTTATCAGACTATCTCAAGTCTTTAAATAGACAAATGAGGTAGAATTATTCAGCTGCTTTGCTACACTTGCCAGGCACAGGATGCTGCTTCAGCTATTGTTGTGCAAGCAGAGGTTTTATACTTAAATGGCTAACACAACATCAGTCTCAAAGTTATTTAAGTTTCTGAACAATGTGCATTAAAGATGCAAAACGGATTGCCAAAAAGCAGAGGCAAACATGCCAAAGTTCAATTCTTCAAGCTAATTATTAAGCAAACATTTTTTCTCCAAATTTAGTCATAAGACTCTCCTATAGCTAGCAATAATATACAGTATTACAAATATTTCCAGCCTCCTTCCCTCTCTTCTCCATTTACCAAACACTTTTCCTTTACCAGTTCTGGGTTTTGTTTTGTTTTGTTTTCATAAGGTATAAGGATAGAAATGCCAAATTACCCCCTCACCATTTCCTGTTTTTACAACCATCCTTCAGTAAACACCTGTTATTGAACACATACTAAAACCACAAAAGGAGCTAAATATATCGTTTTAAACATGCATAAATGGCACTTCTGTCATACTTCATACCAAAGACACTCTTCCCAAATGCCATGCTGTCCCCAGGGGGTAAAGGTCATAGAAATGCTAGGTAAGAGAAGTTGGAAAAGAAATTATGAAGAATTCTTTTAAAGGTGGGAGGAAAGTTGAGACTGTCTGTTTATAATAGTACTCATGTTTAGACCATAGGTTTCTTGAAGGCAGGGGCTTGCCTGTTCTGCTTATTTATTTAAATATGTTTTCCCTTGCTTTTTTTTGACATATACATGTCCACAAGCTGTATGTTGATAATGCATGCTGCTTCCAGTGAGCTGGAGATGGCTTACAAATATTGTCTTACAAAGATCTAAAACAATTAAACAGTTAGATAACAAATACTGTTAATACAGAAAGGAATTCAGAAAAAAACAGAAAATACACTGCCCAACCAATGTACGTTCACATTATAAGCGGATTTAAAACAAAGCCGATTTAAATATCACGTGTGAAAATTATCTTCATCTCTGACTATAGTCCTAGAAATGATTTTTCCCAGAACAGCTTTGGAGTACATATGTACTTCTTCCTAGTTGTCTTCTCTTTTAACCATCCTGGCACATACAAGAACCCCAGAAGGAAAAAGTCTATCTACACAATTCACTGCTGATACAACCAGATTACAAAATCACCTTGTTCTGAGATTATACAAACAGAAACCATTGCTCCTGCTTAGAACAGGTCTGTTGTCACACGATTTTAGCGTGTACTAGCGCCACACACGGGGCAGGCTGCAGAGGGGTTCAAACAGATGTAACCCTTTCTGCTGATGTTTCCTGCTTAAAATTGAAAACATTGCTACAGTTGCCATCTTCCCAGTATACCTATGCAGTATTAAACTGCAGAGGGGTGCATGGGGAAGGACAGCAGGTGCAAACTTTTGTCCCCAATTCTCATTTCTAGTAGGAAAAGAGACCAAATAAATGTTCTATGAGGACATTCCCTGCTTTCCTCTGTACTATTGTGCTATGAAGATACTTTTTCTTTTCCGATTGGTAGGAAATGGAAAGAGGAGTCTTCAGCTCTTGGTCTGGGGGAATCAGGAAGATATTGCAGATTTTTTTACTTATTATTTCAAACAAAATGTACCCCTTCCCCCAGATTCTCCCAAGAACCACCATCAAATAATTTAATTAACTGTTTTTCTTTTTTGAGTATATTTAAATATATTGCTGATAATCTCAAAAGTTGAGTACTTGAACTCAACAAAATTTGACTGATTTTATATAACAGTATTTTTATCCTACTTTGGAAAGTCCAAAATAAGCTTTTAAGAGTAAACCTGAAAGAACAGATTTAAACCAGCATGTGGTGAAGCTCAATTCATTGCTCAATCCATTGCTTACAAGGGGGAACCTATCCCATGGAATGGTCCAGTTTCCTCAGGACTTTTGGGCCAGTATTTCAACATCTAAGAACTATGGACTCAGAAGTGTCAGCAACAATGGCATGAGCCTACTTATGCAATGAAATGTTAACTTTGAGTTATTTAATAGAAACTGCCTTACCATTCTTCTTTGAACTCCAAAAAGGGGATAAGGGGAATGGTGGTTCAGCAGATATGGATGTATGCAAGAAAACTGTATGTGTGTAAGACTAAGAGGCAGAAAGTATCTTTCCCGTGTGGCAAGTGTAAGTGAGTTTAACCTGATGAAAACAGATATATTTTTTTAAAAAAATGAAAATGGCAGTGTGCAATATCAACAAATTAGGCAAACTTCGTGCTAGGAAAATAAAACAGTCAAGGTTAGGATCAGGATTTATGTTTTACATACTGTACCAAATTGTTTAGTGTACAACTGAACTTCCCTTCTGCACCCCACTTTAATTAATCCTGTGTTTTGACATTCAAATTGAGAACGTGGAGTGGGTGTAAATTCCTAGATCCACCCTTAGACACATTCCCAAGGCTGCATGTTGGCAACCCATAGAATAGCTTCCCATTCTTTCATGAGTGTGTTTAAGGGTTATGTGTGAAATGCATATACACTGAAGTTCCAGAGACAGATTTAAAAATGCTCTGTTACCTGTTCTTAGTTTCACACATTGCACCCACCTCCTTCATTTCTTTTCTGTGTTCTCTCTTGGGTGGCCTCTCTGGAGTTGAACTCCAAAAAGGAATTTGGCACATTGCCTGTTCCACTGGACTACAGTCTGGCCTAATCCTATAGTAGTATTTAAGCTCATCATGCTCCAACCCTTCGTTTTCCTTGATCCCTTAGCACTTGATAACAGTCTATAGTGAATGAGCTGGGTCAGATTTCACCAAGGTCATATATGCCGTAGCTCCTGATAGAGGAAATAAGTGACAACACTGTCACTTTGGTACTTTGTGTATTAGGTGAACTGTGACAAAAACATGTGTTGTAGAAAAGGGAAAGGAAATGTATTTTCCATTGTAAAATGCCAACTGCACTCAGCTTACAGAAAAACACTCCTGACATTTCCCTGAGAAGGGTGTTTTCCCTTTATTTATTTTGCAATACTTTGCAGATTCAGAAAACTCAACAGTAATAAAATAAATTCCACTTGAGCGCTACGGACAGCATAAGTATGTTACAGTAGAGGTACTTTCTACACCATTCTTTGAATTCCTATGAAGACCTCTCCCACTTGCAGCAATAGCAACTTCTGCTTAGATCTTCAACAAATTCTCTTTCTTTGCATATAACTTTTTATAAAGCACACCCTGACTAGGCATAAGGGGGGGGGGGTCGGTTTCCACTACTGAAGGTCTGTATTCCCTTGTCTGCTTCCTACTCCCACATTCTCTCCCATAAATGCTGCAAGGTTAATCATCCAATGTGTGCTAACTTCAGAAAGAAACAAAAGACTGAACCTGCCTAGTGAGAATTTCTTTAAGGATAACTTTAAAAGGCAACATTGTATAGATACCACATTTGTCTCATGTTTAATAGTTGTGGTTTTTGAGGAAATTCCTACCAACTATTTCTCATCTGTGCTTGTGCTGATAAGACATTAAATCAGGGGTGGCTAACCTGCAACCTTCTAGATATTGCTGGACTACAACTCCCAACATCCCTAACCACTGACCATGCAGGTTGTAGCTGGGAGGGGGCCACAGGTTAGGCATCCCTGTATTAAATTTCTCTCAGTGATAGTTTTGCCTTCAGACATTATTCTAAAATAGATACTGCAGCTTATCTTGTTTGTTTTGCTTGATAGGTCAGGGGAGTAGATTCGCTCAGGCACATCCTTTACACCTTGGAGACACAAGTTTGCATCATGTTGTGGTCTGCCAGCAAAAAAGGATGGGAAATATTCTCCCTATAGCTTTCTTAAACAAACATGTTTAGTCTGTATGAGAAATGGAAGGCACTCCTGAGCTTTCTCTGCACCCCTGGTATAAAGAGGCCTTTCTTATTTCAAATATTATTTCAGTTCTTTATGTGAAATTAATTACATTTTCAGCACTTTCCTGATTTTGCATTCCTCACTGTTCTCCCCTATATTCCCTGCCAACTGGAACAGCAGCAGACCACCCTTGCAGTCCAAATGGCTATATAAAAACCTATCTGTGAAACAGGAAATACTATACAAATCAAATATCCTTAATAGCTAAAGGTTTGCAAACTTATTTTAGCTTCAAAACACACACACACACACACACATTTACAATGAAATGTTATTGTCCATGGCAAGAAAAAATGCTCAACTGTCTACTATCAGATACAGCTCTACTTGTACAACAAATGTAAGCGTGATGAGTCGTGTCTGAATATGATTGTGTGTTCAAATGAACATCATCTTAAAAGAAATGTATTCTGGAAAGACAGCATTCACATTCAGATACATGCACATGCTAATGTTCACTGGAAAGTGTACCAGTTCCTCATTCAGCAACTGAAATGCATGTAGGATTCTAATTTCACACCTGAATCTTCTTAGTTTGATTGAGACTGTACACCACCATAATCCTGCTTCCTATATAGAACAGTATTTCTTCTTTAAAAAACACATATATTTTCTTTAGGAATAAATATATAAATATGAGGACACTTGAATAAAAGTCTAATGATTACCACAGCCAGATAAACCTGATCACACAATAAACATCTATTAATTTATTTGGATCATGATTTAATTATAGGTTCTTTAAAAACAATACCTTTTATTATATTAAGATGGCTTAAGACCTACCTTGTCTGCTAACAACTCTCTAATTTTGCTTGCTTGGAGGCGAAATTTCATCAGCTGGGATTCTAGAGCTATGCATCTTTCTTTCCAGTTTATAGTTCCCTCAAACTCTAGCAACTCTGCCATATTTATGCTGTGAAGGGGGAAAACAAGCTATTTAATATTCCATATAATTGTTTCTTCATTCTTATATACATACAGAAGGTGTTCCTATATATCATAAATAGCAGCATAGTAAAGATTTTTACTCTGTGGTAAGCATGTTTAGCCTGGAGAAGAGGAGGTTAAGGGGTGATATGATAGCCATGTTCAAATATATAAAGGGATGTCACATAGAGGAGGGAGAAAGGTTGTTTTCTGCTGCTCCAGAGAAGCGGACACGGAGCAATGGTTCCCAACTACAAGAAAGAAGATTCCACCTAAACATTAGGAAGAACATCCTGACAGTAAGAGCAGTTCGACAGTGGAATTTGCTGCCAAGGAGTGTGGTGGAGTCTCCTTCTTTGGAGGTCTTTAAGCAGAGGCTTGACAACCATATGTCAGGAGTGCTCTGATGGTGTTTCCTGCTTGGCAGGGGGTTGGACTCGATGGCCCTTGTGGTCTCTTCCAACTCTATGATTCTATGATTCTATTCTCAGTTCTACCAAGTTCAATGTTTGCCCTCCAGTATTATTATTATTAATAATAATTTTGTATACTCCGCTTCATCTGTAGATCTTAGGGTTGTTTAGAACATAAAAATACAGTGTGTTTAGGACTACAATTTTAATTTAACAACTTCAGTAATATCCAAAGAGAGATCATACACATATAATGTTCCAGTGTTTGATCTCAACTTATTGAGTTGGGGCTAGGTACAAATCTTTCCCGTAAAATCATTTTGCAAACTGATAAGCTCCACTGACAAGAGATGGATTAGGAAATATCACCCATTTATTACTCTGGACATTTCATATCCAAACTGCAACTTTAAAAGATCCAGTTTAACTAATTAATGTTTCTATTATTACTTATTAGACTAGTTACACAAAGGTCTCCAAGCAACTTATAGCATATTTAAAAACATGAGCATAAATACATTATAGTATCAATACTGTACATTCACACAAAATGCATGAAATTACAAAATTCACAAAACAAACCTCCATAACAGCCATAGAAAAGCTTTGACAAGTTATCACTATCCAAATAGAGTTGTAACTGAGCCAACAGCCTATGCTGATGAAAGGCACTCTGTGCTGAGGTACCTGTGTCTCCTCTGAAAGCAAATGAACACCCCAAACTACAAACACACTCCTATTTAATGGATGTTTACCACTCTTAGCAATATATATATATATATATATATCATGAAACAGTTTACAAACTGCATTGACACACTCAAACAAATATAGAACGACAATTTTCTTGGTGAGCCACTGAAAGCCAAGGTGAAAAATAGATCTTTATGGCTCTTTTAAAGGTATTGAGGGATCACGCTTGCCAGATATCACTTGTTTCTATCATGAAACCAACGAGAAAAAGACAATCAAGATAAACAACTATTGGCTGAAAGAATGTTTAATTATCTACCACATTATTTACATGTACAACAGTTTTCGATATTTTCCAACAAAAGCTGTTATAGGGTTAACTCCTAGATTATTTAGAACTTGTCAGTTATTTATCTATTTAAAGCATTTTGGCTCTTTAGTAAAAAAAAAGTTAGTTAGCCAATCTTACTTCTAAGGACATAAACACGCTTTGCACTGTAAAACAACTAGCCAGTGCTCTTTTCTGTTCAGGTAGATAAAAATAAAATTCCATTACAGTGGTACCTCTGGTTGTGCACAGGATCCGTTCCAGAACTCCAGTCGGATCCTGAGCTGTGCGTATCCCGAGATGCCGCTTCTGCGCACGGTGCATAGAGTGCATCCTGCACATGCGCGCGTGGCGAAACCCAGAAGAATACTTCCGGGTTTGCCGTGCACATATCCCGAAGGATACGTAACAGGAGGTGAACGTAAGTAAAAGTACCACTGTACTGCATCAGGCCTAGCAAAAGTTTGGAAAATAAGCTCTATTTTCCACCTTTCATGTGGCTGTAAGCAGGGGCACTGCTAGGAACTAAATAACACAACAGACCCTTAACACATATTTGCATATGCTAGTCATAATAACAATAATTTTATTATTTATATCCCGCTCATCTGGCTGGGTTGCCCCAGGCACTCTGGGTGGCTTCCAGCACATATAAAACATAATAAAACATCAAACATTTAAAAACCTTCTGAAACAGGACTGTACAGTAATTCATATGTACAGATGAAAGTTTAAGTCTTCAATCAAATTAAGATGGTTGTGGGTCTTACTTGAATTGCACTTTACAGCACACCCAGAAATCTTGCAAGCATAGATGCCAACTCCTAGGGGCTGAGGTCCCTTCAGCCCCCCATAAAATATTTGAGGGGGGGCAGGGCCCCACAAAATTGATGGGCCTTGGCATTCAATTGGTGTGCGTGCTGCATCATGTGATCGATTCTGTGGGGCAGGGCTGCTTACCTGACCCCCCCCCCATATTTTATTCAAGTTGGCACCCCTGCTTGAAAGCAAAGTAAAATATTAATTATTTTTTAAAAATAAATGGGGACGCAGGAGGTTTGAGGCCCATTACAAAGAAAGGACCTGGGATTTGGGTCCCCTCCTAACAGCACTTCTGCTGTAAGAGTACTTCAGTTCAACTTTTGCCAATACAATTTGGATGGATTATCTCCTCTTTCCTCTTTCCCTTCTGAGTTTTTGTTTGTGTTAATTTCATTTGTATTGTTTTCTTTTTAAAATTGAGTTCTAAAGATCCCAAGGATAATTACCAAAAACAGTTGGTACCACTTACAAACAAATAGTATCAAGAATGTTTTTGGCTTTTCAGAGCTTCTACATAGGTGGAAATTGAAGTTTGTGGGAATAAAGCAGGCATAAGCAAACTTGGCCCCCCCGATGTTTTGGACTACAACTCCCATCTTCCCTGACCACTGGTTCTGTTAGCTAGGGATGATGGTAGTTGTAGTCCCAAAACATCTAGATGGTCCAGTTTGCCTGTGCCTGGAATAAACTTTCTGCAGATGTCCCAGTGAATATATGAACATGACAAACAGGGTAGAATTTTTCAGTGTTCAAGCATTTAACTGAGATACAAATATGATATCACTCATATAAAGCTTGAAATTGACCCTATTATTGTGAGGGTTTTGTTAGTTATAATTCCAGCAAATTATTTGCTTTGCGTTTTCCAAAAAGCAAAGGATTATGGAAATATTTGCTGGCACAATATATGCTGTTTACAATTGCACTGAATGATCTTATTTATGAGTCAATGACTTCCCGTCTCTTGTTCAATTCCTCAAGGGAAAATAAATGAGTTCATCACTTTGGCTGGGCTAAGTGTTCTGATTCAGCATTGTGAACCTACACACATTTTCCCTCCTTTTCTTTTTTAAATAGTTTTTTATAAACCAACAGTGCAGTCCTATGCATGCTTACTCAGAGGTAAGTCTTATTACATTATGTAGGGCTTACTCCCTTGTACAGGATTCTAAGTTTAAGTTCCTTAAACATTAGGTTACAAGTTACGGCATGATACAATAATTCTGACAAATCTGTTTCAGCTAAGTTTTTTATATTTACTGCAAGGATATATATATAAGAATTAAATATTTTATTTCTGCTTGGATATATTGGGATGGTTTAGCTGTCATGATACTGATACGGGAATTCATTTTCATATTTTACATTAAACCATGTGGCATTATGCAGTGGGCTAATATTTTGCAAAAACATGCATTAACTGATCATATAAGGCATCAGAATGCAAAGGAAGCAGATCCAGACTTGAAGATCCACCAACCTGAAACAGGAATGGAACTGTCAGTAACTCTATAAATGAAAGTTTATAGCCAGAAGGGAGTGACAATTTGTTCCTATTTAAATTGCAGGAAAAGCTCCAATTACTTCAGTGAGGTCAGGGTTTTTCCCAAAATACTCTCCCAACACACAATGTAAACAAACAGAAAATAGAAGAACTTTTCATTATAGTAGGTCATTTCCCCCCATTTAGCAAGAGACACATCCTTTTAACATGAGGGGATATTAAAATGTGATTTAAAACACACCTCTTTAAAATGAAGTGTTGCATTTCTAGCATTCCACACAGAAAACTGGAAGTAGAAGTTTTAATTTGCTACCTGCAAGCTAGCTGAAACCATAAGGTAGTGATATGAAATGTAGATGATTGCTCAGTGGTCTAACACTGTGGCACTGAAGTTCATGGCAAGGATTTGTCCATGCAGAAACTTAAGATACCACTAGCTAACACTTTTCTTATTGCTGACTCTTGAGTACTCTGTCATATACATGGAAATGTATAATAGAAAGATAAAGAAGTGGTGATTACCTACTTCTACTGCAGGCACTTAAATGCACTGTTTTGTTTTCATATACTAGAATTGATCGCAATCTATCGGTTGATCGTGGGGGTCCCTGATCGATCCTGGTTGATCGTGAGATCCTGAGAGATCCCCCCCCCCCAAAAAAATCTGGATTTTGGTAAAGCAGTCTGTGATGTTTTATAAACTTTTATATACTACCCAATAGAGACTCAATGAAAAGGGTATGCCATATCATTCCTTGCACTGGGCTCCTTTAAATTTCCCTGCAATTGCAGCTTTCCCCTTATCATAAAGCAAGAGATCATTGACCATGTTCCCAGCTCAAGTACAGTTCAGAGTTCTGGGAGTTTGGCCAGCATGAGGAGCAGAAGAATCTCGGGGGTGGGTTTTCAGGGTGAAGACTCTGTAAACTGCAGATGGTGATGTTAAGGGCTTTCTGTGCTACTTTAGTCTCTGCTCTCTTCCCGCACAGGAGATTTAGTCCTAAAAATATTTACATACTGCTATTCATTAAAGAGAAAATCAGAGCCATTCACAACAATTGTATATAAAACCATATTAAAAAACGTTAAAATCAGAAATCAGACGAGTGTGGAAAAAACAAGGTTCAAAGCTATGAAGCCCACAAAACAGTATGCTTAACAGGCACAAATCAGGGCCAGGAAACAACCTGTTTTATCCATCCCAGGACTTGGTTCTGGGATATACAAACAATTAAATAAACAGACCACCGAGCACGTACAGAGTGCCTTTCCCCTGGCCAGGGATGCCAACTTGAATACAATATTGAGGGGCCAGGTAAGACCCACCCTGCATATTCAATCACATAATGTAAACACACACACCATTTGAAAGGCAATGCCCATCCACGGGGGGGGGGGGGGCTTAAAATATGTTAGGTGGGTGCCAAAAAGACCTTGGCCCCTAGGAGATGGCTCCTATGCCCCTAACCACAAGTAGTCCTCACGCTACCATAATGTGAGGGGGCATCACAGGAGGCAGACTGTGTGCCCTTTGGGGCAGACCTGAGCCCCTGAACCTCTGACTGTGTTTCCCACCTTTACCTCCAGCATCCTTTAATGCACATTTTAAGCAGCTGGGCATGCAGGCTGCCCGATTTATCCCTGGCATCCAGCTCCCCATCAGCTGTCTGAAAAGGGAGGCTAGAACTTGACTGCCCCCGGTTTCCCCACTCCCCCGCCCCCAGATGTGGGGCAGAGCTGCTTGTTCTGACGACGAGAGGCGAAGGCACTCTTCGCGCGCTCAGAGGCGCTGCTGTGGGCGCCCAGCCATTAACTTCTGAGGCGCCCACCTGATGCCCCACCACGGATAGACCAGACAGTGATTCAGAGGCAGAGAGAAAGAGAGGAAAGTTCATCCAGCAGCAGCAGCAGCGAGGGAATTTATATATATATATAAAAAGCTTGGGAGTTCCCGCAGCTTCCCTGCTGGGCCAAAGGAAGAGCAGAGAGAAGGCGAAAGTTGGAGGGAAGAGGGAGGGAAGAGGCATGACTTCCCCCGCACCGTCTAAAAGTCTCTCGACTTCCCCCGAAGAGGGGAAAAGGGAGGCTCCCCACCCCACCCCCCCAAAAAACCACAACTTAAGCCAGACCTGAGGAGGACGGGCGGCCTCCGCCTCCTCAACGAAGTCTCTCAGGCGCCCCTCACAAGCAGCGCCGCCGCCGCCTGGCTTCCAAAGGCTCCCTCCGCGCCTGTCCCACCAGCACCATCCCCGCTGTCCGTGGGGGGCCGGCAGGCGGCCTGGGCTGAGCGGCAGCCGCGCCGGCCATTCAGCGGGCGTGGAAGGCGGGGCTTGGGAGCGCTCGGCAGCCTCTCCGCAGCGGCCCGGGGTGGCGGTTTCTTGGGGCCGAGGGGGCAAGGAGTTGGGCAGGAACCACCACGACGTGGGAGGGGGGGGGAACGAGCGGAGCGGGGCTGAGGGAAGCCGCCGTGTATCTGCGGGACTCGCCCACGAGAGGCCGAGGGCGAGACACCTCAGTGGGCCGGCCTGCCTGCCTGCCTCCCCCGCTTTACTTGCGCGAAAGGGCTCCCCGACGCACAGCTCTGCGACACGCGCGCAGCCCGAGCCTGAGGAGAAATTAGGCCCTTATATAGCCCCTTCCCCGTAGAAATGAATTTAGGCTGCTGAACCTGGCTATCATCGTGTATCATTTATTTACCAGAAAAAAATAATCTCAAGAAGGGACCCGGAGGGTCATGAAATCCAACCCGCTGCAAATGCGAGAATCTTTTGCCCCACATGGGGCTCGAACCCACGACCCTGAGGTTTTAAGAGTCTCAAGCCCACACCAAGCTCCCACGTCAGTTTGGAGGGGTAGGTTGCCCAGCAAATTTTGTTGCCCGCTTTCAGCATAAGCTGAAAGGATAAATCCGAGGCAAATAAAAAGGCGACGTTTTGTTGTTGTCGCTGATCGTGCAACAGGGAACTGGCGACATCAAATCAATAAAAGCTAATTTAAACCAGCTCCAGCGGGTGAGGAAAGGACAACAACAACAGAGTCTTTCTCTATAACTGGAAAGTTGTTGAAGGTGATCTAAGCATTCCCAATATATAGGAGTGGTTGCACCATCAAAAAAGCCCCTTCTCTGATCAGCACCTGCTTCCTCACAGATGGTAGTATCATAGAATTGTAGATTTGGAAGCGACCATGAGGGTCATCTAAGTCCAACCCGCTGCAATGCATCCAACATGGACCTCAAACCCATGACCCTGAGACAGGCATGTCCAACTCCCAAGAGACTGCCATCTACTCCCTCTATTAAAAAAAACATGGCAGTGATCTACCCATTCTTTTTTGTGGGGGGGGGGGACATCGATCAGGATCACGCAAACCACCAGGATCAACCAGGGGTGGACCGTGAGCGACCAGTAGATCACAATCAACTGGTTGGACATGCCTGATATATAAGATTCTTCCTAGTGTTATGAGTTTGGGGAAGTAGGCTGTATGCCGAGACCCTTCTAGCCCCTGAATCTACCAACTGTTAAAATAAAAGCCAGCCTATCTTCTTGATGAGGCAATAGCCTGGGTGATGGGCCATTATTAAGAGAACTAAGGAAAGGGGTTCTGTGCAAGATAGAAATGGGTACCACCCACTCACTCTGCAACAGTTAATTAGAAGGAAAAGGCAGAGTTGAGTGGCAGTGAAGCAAAAAAGCAGCAGGCCAGAAAAACAGGCAGAGCAATGTTTGTCTTCTGTTTGAACCCAAAAGGCTGTGGTTATGGGAGAAACGAGACCTTTTTTGCTATGAACCCCTCCATTGTAAGCCCAGGTTATAAACCATATATCACAAAAGCACCACAGTCTCCATTGTGCCTCATTCCCAAAGGAAACACGAATCCTGGGTAAGTGTCTGAAATCCCTGGGATCTCATACCACTTGGAGATTAGGTGCCATGTACAGAATTACGGAAACTACAAATAATGAATGGTAGTTTGTTGTCCACATGACATTGTCTACAACAAATGCCATTGCGTAGTTTGCACCCTCCCCCATTAACTCACAATTTACTGTATCATTTCTGCAGTGGGGGGTTGCTTACTGGTTTATTTTTATTTTTTTGGTTGAAACAGTAAATCCAGAAATGCAACAGCATTTTGATGAGGTCGAAAGTGTGTGGACAATGCACAAAACTTTTCATGCAAGAGCAGCAGCACTCAGTTCACTCTAAACTACCGTGTGAAAGTCCCCGATAATGGAAATGGAAATAAAGAGTCATGGGTGGTGTAACTACAGCCAAAATTTTCCCCATTTGTGTGCAGGCATTCTTTCCTTTTCATGCAACACTGCCATTTTTATCTTGCTCATAATAAATTCTACAGACTGAAGTGTGCTGTTTTCTTTTTTGCTTGCCAGTTCCCGGGAGCGTTGAAGACTTGAAGCCAAGAGCATAAAGAGATTTATCAATCAAACAGTTGAGAAAGGAACTTCTCAATAAAGTTGTTTCTCATTTAGGAACATTTTTATGCGATGTGTTTCTGAGTGTATTTCCCTGTTCTTTTTTCCTAGGACCCTTTCTGGTTTCACTCTGGTCAGTGCCCAGCACTATATTCTCCCAATGCAAGCATTGTGCTACTCTCTGTGCCAAATCACGGCTACAATAGGACTACAGCGGTACCTCTGGTTACGTACTTAATTTGTTCCAGAGGTCCGTTCTTAACCTGAAACTGTTCTTAACCTGAAGCACCACTTTAGCTAATGGGGCCTCCTGCTGCCGCCGCACTGCTGCTGCATGATTTCTATTCTCATCCTGAAGCAAAGTTCTTAACCCGAGGTAATATTTCTGGGTTAGCAGAGTCTGTAACCTGAAGTGTATGTAACCCGAGGTACCACTGTAGTAATAATAATAATAATAATAATAATAATAATAATAATGTGCTCAAGGGTCAGCTTTTTAGGCAATATCGTGCCTGCCACAGATTTGACTAAGGGTCAAATAGCCAGGACTTGGAGATATGTTGTACACCTGATAACACACACACACACACACACACACACACACGGATTAATTTGTCCTTCAAATACTCAAGTAGATAGTGAGATGTTCTGCAGTAGAAAACAATGCTCCCTCTTCTCTGCCTCAAGCTTAAAGACATTTACCTCCAGCATTTGGCTGTACAATAGCCTTTTAAAACTTTTTATGGGCAGTTTATGTTTCTTTACATTGCTGCTTCTACTTTCCATTCCTTTATATAACCACAAAGATAAGATAGATAGAAAAATCCCTGGTTATCATTAATCATTTTAATAAATAACAAAACAACATTCATTGATCCCACCAGCACCACTAGGATCTCTTATCCTGTTTCCTAACACAGATCCTGAAGCTGAGGCTCCAATACTTTGGCCACATCATGAGAAGACTCCCTGAAAAATACCCTGATGCTGGGAAAGATTGAGGGCACAAGGTGAAGGGGAAGACAGACAATGAGATGCTTGGACAGTGTTCTCGAAGCTACCAACATGAGTTTGACCAAACTGCGAGAGGCAGTGGAAGACAGGAGTGCCTGGTGTGCTCTGGTCCATGGGGTCATGAAGAGTTGGACACAACTAAATGACTAAACAACAACATCTCTCTACACAAAAGTCTGTGAATGGAGCCCACATATAAGAGAATTTTCCCTCCTGCTGTCTATGAAAGGTTGCTTTTGGGTATACTGCAAGCATAGATGAATCTTCACACTGGATACAGGGAATGCTCCTTCCAGTATTGGAGCAGCCTTTTTGCTGCTATTAATGCACTTACACTGCCTTTCTGTCAAATCCTATAGTACGGGGATATAATTTAAGAAGATATTTACATACAAAACCCCCAGAGTTCTCTCCAGTACTAAGTAAATGAACTGGATCAGAATTCTACTGATCAGAATTGGGCCACCACCAAACAAGACCAGACCATATGAATCAACTAAACCTGTGCTGTGTACAGCACCAACACATACATCTCAAATGTGCCTTTCAAAAAGGCAGTAAGAGATCCAATGTGCTCCGAGTATAATTTTTGTTCTACTAAATGCATTTTTAGATCTAAGGAACTCAGCTGTACAGAAGTCAAAGCAGCCTTCCATTGCTGCTCATGCATCAAGCATTCCAGTGGTATGGCTGAAGTTAGAGGCAGTAGTAAATTCTGAACTCAGAATTTGTTGTTGTGAAAGGAAAATGCCTTTCCCACATTTCAGAATACTGTTGCTCACCAACAGATTTTAAGGAAACCAAACTCTTCCTACTGTTTTCTCTATCATTCATTTTGTGGTGGTTGTGTATATTTTTAGCAAGAGCAGCCATGTGGATTTAAAAAAACCCCAACTCTTACACTCTCAAGAGTCCCTTCCGATTCTGGGATTCATATTTGTAAATAAATGGAAATCTGACCACACAAACTACCATTATCTCTCCCTAAACTTGTGCATACCACAGTTTACTGTGCATTAGAATCTGCCTGGGTCACCACTGATGTAGTTATGTGTATACTTCCTGAAACCCAGAACCCGTGGGTATTTTATCTCTCTGTTAAACCTTTAAATTTGTGCATAAGCAGCTATTCATTCAGTACATCATACATCCTAGGCATGACTTTTTTAAAAAAAGCCCTTCAGTCCAAACTGGGACTTCTACATCCACTCCCATGGGATATGTCTTGCCCAGTCTAAGCTGCCCAGCGTAGCTGGGGCAACCCAGTCAGATGGGTGGGATACAAATTATAAAATGATGGTGATTACCAGAGATGCCAAGGGACGGAGTGGATGATGGGGAAAAACAAGTCACTTTTGGATTTGTCACTACTAACTTTAAGAGGATTTGGTCTTTGTGGTATTTTGGATCTCTGGCAGAAAGGCAATGTATAAATGACATCTTTTGCAAACTATTTTAAATTTTAAAAATGGTATTGTTGGTAGGTGAGAAATTTAAGAGTACATTTCTTAGCACTTTGGTGCCACACAGTGGTAAAACTCTGCAGGACAATGAAAAAATTACATATCTTTTAGGAATAGTACTTGTCTCTTTTTACCATGCAAAAGTGAATATATTAACAACTTTAGAAACATGGAAATTAAAATATACTCTACCAAACATTTAATGCAGTTAGTAACTCTAAAAAATATTAATACTCAACCAATATTTGGTCTGAGCTGCATTATAATGTTATACTCCAAGAAATCAGAACACACTACAAGGTGCTTTAACAATCTGAGCACAAAGTCTGTGAAAATGATCAATGTTTAAATGGCCTCTAGATTATGACAGGAATCTGAACAAATGCAACATTTGAATGAAAGTATATTAAAAAAGGCACACACATGCCAGTGCTAATGGACCTCTGAAGCTAGGTAAAAACTGTGGTTAATCACCCATGCACTTATTTAAAGTGGTGCCCCTCACATGGTTGATGTAGTTATGTTGCTATATAGGTTGACTTCATATTGTTGCATTTAAAAATTGCTTTATTGTATTTTAATGTTGTTCCTTGCTCTGGGATTGTGTGAACAATGAAGAGCGGATTGTAAATAATTCACAAGTGAGTGAGGAAGCTTGTTTTGATGATTATGCTGCCAATATTTGGGTGCCTTTCAAACTGAGTAAGGATTGTAACTTTGCTTGAAAGCACTGGAAAATTAAAGCCCAAATTTGTCCAATGGAACAAGGAGCACACATATTAAATGGAAAACTGTGACAGATCCAAGCAGGTACACCACCTGTATACTGTACTTAGGCTGCAATCTTATGCCCACTATTTGGTAGGGTAATGCAACTTCTATGCACACTTACTTGAGTGGGTATTATGTCCCACTAAACACGAATAGGAGGACTGAGCTGTAAGAGCACAATCCTTGTCAAGTCGACAATTTCTCATGTACAGAATTACAATCTAGGCCCCACAGACGGACCCCCCAGTAACCTTGCCAAGTTTGGGCCCCAAGTATCCTAACTTCTGATGTGTACAGAATTTGGTTCCCGTAATAAAAATGAACCTGCCAGACATCTTTGGCTGGCACGGTGTTCTACTTTGAAAACTCACGTTTTGATTGTCTGAATACGGAAGTTAGGAATAAAGTGTTGTTCTGGGCAGTAGCGCACGCAAAATGTCACAGTTTGCAAGCTTAAAAACTACCTTTTTCTATGTTAACGAGAATAACTCTTTATTTCTTAACCTCAAAACTCAGAAGTAACTCCCGCGGAATTCAGAGAACCCTTGTCCTCCCCATAGCTGTCAACTTTTCCCTTTTCTTGCGAGGAATCCTATTCGGAATAAGGGAATTTCCCTTAAAAACAAGGGAAACGTTGACAGCTATGCCTCCCGTGGATGGTAAAATGACCAAACCCGCCTGCTGCATTGAACACAGGGGGTTTAACTCCGGGGGGAAAAACGCTTCGGGGCCGAACTGTCAGTCTTATTAAATTCCGTGGGACTTTAACTCTCTCAAGCAGGACTGGGCACCTTTACCTCCACTGCCCTGCAGGGAAGGCGGGATATTATTAAGGAGGGAGCTGTGTCCTGCCCTGATGCTTCGCGGGACTGCAACTCCCATCAGCCCCACTCAGCAATGGCCAAGCTTCAGGCATGATGGGAATTGTAGTCCAAAGGCACCTGGCGAGCCTCAGGTTCCCCACTCCCGTTTTACGGCCCTCCATTCCTCCCTTAGATTGCCCCTCGGGCTGCATCTCCAGGCCCGCGCCTCGGCCTCCCCGTTTCCCCGGCTGCCCGAGTCGGTCCGCGGCGCATCCAGCGCGCTCGGCCGGGGCCTCCCCGCGCCCACCTCCGGGCTCAGAGGAAAGACGTGGCTCGGCGGGCGGAGCGTTGCCTGTCTGTTCCTCCGTCCGGCCCCTCGCGGCGAGGAGGCGGCACCACCAGAAGCCGGCGGAGGAGAGACTGGCCGGGCCGATCGGGGCGGTAAGCAGCGGGAGGCGCGTAAAAGCGCGCGGCGGGCGAGCTCTCTTGGCGAGGGGGGCGCTTCCCTGGATGCGCTCGCCGCCGCCTTTTCGTTTGCTTGTGTTGCAGGTGGGGCGTCTCGTGCATTTTTAAAACTATCCCCCCTCCCCAAAAATTCCCCCCAGTAAAGGGTTATTGGGGACGCTAAGCTGTTCTCTGAATCTAGCTCCCAAACAGCAGGGTCTTCCTTCTCCTCCTCTGCTTTGAACCAAAGAAAACCGCTCCTGGGATTCGGGGCCACGCGATGTAACGCGCCGCTCATAAAGCCCAATCTGATCAAGCGTGCACGCTGCACCTTTAAGGGACATCGGAAGCACAGTTACACTCCCCCCTCAAAGAATTCTGGGGCCTGTAGTTTATTAGGGGTTGCTGGGGATTGTAGCTTGGCAAGGGGTAAACTACAGTGCCAAGGATTCTCTGAGGGAGAGAAAGTGCTTTGGATGCGCCTTAATGGTATAAAACAAAACAAATTCCTTCCAGTAGCACCTTAAAGACCAACTAAGTCAGTTCTTGGTATGAGCTTTCGTGTGCATGCACACTTCTTCAGATACACTGAAACAGAAGTTTCCAGACCCTTCTATATAGTGAGAAGGTGGGGAGGGGTATTACTCAGAAGGGTGGTGGGAATGGGGGATTGGCAGATAGCTGTGATGAGCCTGTTGACGACTCTTAACGACTGCAATAGGTCTTACAGGAAAAAGCAAGGGGTGAGAAGGTGAAAAATGGCTTTGTCATGTATAATGAGATAAGAATCCAAGGTCTTTGTTCAGACCAGGTTTTTCCATGGTTTTAAGTTTGGTGATAAGTTGTAATTCAGCAGCTTCTCTTTCCAGTCTATTTCTGAAATTCCTTTGTAGTAAAACAGCTACTTTGAGATCTTGTATAGAATGTCCTGGGAGATTGAAGTGTTCTCCTACTGGTTTCTCTGTCTTGTGCTTCCTGATGTCCGATTTATGTCCGTTTATTCTTTGGCGTAAGGTCTGGCCTGTTTGTCCAATATAGAGAGCTGAAGGACACTGTTGGCATTTTATGTGTCCTTCAGCTCTCTATATTGGACAAACAGGCCAGACCTTACGCCAAAGAATAAACGGACATAAATCGGACATCAGGAATCACAAGACAGAGAAACCAGTAGGAGAACACTTCAATCTCCCAGGACATTCTATACAAGATCTCAAAGTAGCTGTTTTACTACAAAGGAATTTCAGAAATAGACTGGAAAGAGAAGCTGCTGAATTACAACTTATCACCAAACTTAAAACCATGGAGAAACCTGGTCTGAACAAAGACCTTGGATTCTTATCTCATTATACATGACAAAGCCATTTTTCACCTTTCCACCCCTTGCTTTTTCCTGTAAGACCTATTGCAGTCGTTAAGAGTCGTCAACAGGCTCATCACAGCTATCTGCCGATCACCCATTCCCACCACCCTTCTGAGTAATACCCCTCCCCACCTTCTCACTATATAGAAGGGTCTGGAAACTTCTGTTTCAGTGTATCTGAAGAAGTGTGCATGCACACGAAAGCTCATACCAAGAACTGACTTAGTTGGTCTTTAAGGTGCTACTGGAAGGAATTTGTTTTGTTTTGACTATGGCAGACCAACACGGCTACCTATCTGTAACTTAATGGTATAGTGTGGTACATAGCCATTCTCACTGACCCAACCTCGAAAGTGCAGTGCAGGTGGTTATATAATTAGGCAGCAATCCTCGCCATGCTTAGAAGTTGTTTCCATTGAATTAAGTGTGGCTTACTCTTGGCTAAATGGAGATAGGATTGCCGCCTTTGTGGGGAAGAAGAGGCACCTCTCCCTGCACTCCATTGCAACGTGTGGAGATTTGTGCAACTTGCTGCCATGAGTGTGATGGCCGTCAGTCATTTAAGGCTATGTAGGTATCTTTGTTGATCATATACCCAAGCATACTTTGCCTATGGGGTGGATAATGAAACAGACGAAATATATATAAAAATAAAAATAAAATGTCCAGTAGCACCTTAGAGACCAACTAAGTTTGTTCTTGGTACAGTGGTACCTCGGGTTACATACACTTCAGATTACATACGCTTCAGGTTACAGACTCTGCTAACCCAGAAATGGTACCTCGGGTTAAGAACTTTGCTTCAGGATGAGAACAGAAATTGTGCTCTGGCGGCGCGGCGGCAGCGGGAGGCCCCATTAGCTAAAGTGTTGCTTCAGGTTAAGAACAGTTTCAGGTTAAGAACGGACCTCCGGAACTAATTAAGTACGTAACCAGAGGTACCACTGTATAATGAAACAGAGTAATTCGGGGGGGGGGGGGGAATAACAATAATAAGAGAAATAAAACAATTGCATTCAATAAAAATGATTGTTGTAATGTCTTGCTTGTAGGATTCCCTGGGTTGATTGGGGAGCAGGGGGCTGGACTAGATTTTTATCTGATCTGGTGAGGTTCTTCTGATGTCCCAACCTGACTGATCCCCGGTGCTGAAAAGAGAGAGACCAGTTAAAACATTCTGTAGAATCTGGGGTGGTTAACCATTATCCTTCCAAATGTTGTTGGAGTCAAACTCCCACCAACACCAGTTAGCATGGGCACTGGTCAGGGATGATCAGAGTTGTCCAGCAATATAATAATAATAATAATAATAATAATAATAATAATAATAATAATAATAATAATTTATTATTTGTACCCCGCCCATCTGGCTGGGTTTCCCCAGCCACTCTGGGCGGCTTCCAACAGAGATAAAAAATACACTAAAATGTCACATATTAAAAACTTCCCTGAACAGGGCTGCCTTCAGATGTCTTCTGAATGTCAGATAGTTGTCCATCGCCTTGACATCCGATGGGAGGGCATTCCACAGGGCGGGCGCCACCACCGAGAAGGCCCTCTGCCTGGTTCCCTACTTGGCCTCTCGCAGTGAGGGAACCGCCAGAAGGCCCTCGGAGCTGGACCTCAGTGTCCGGGCAGAACGATGGGGGAGGAGACGCTCCTTCAGATATACTGGACCGAGAGCCACAAATTAGCCACCCCTGTGATAAAGGAATTTCTTGGAATTTTCTCTTCTAGGCTGCAGGTTAGACTGTTCCCCCATCCAATGTATGTGGGCATGGAAAGTGAGCCAAGTCAGGGAAGAGAGTTCAAGCCAGCCTCTCTGGCATCCTATTTTGGTGTGCAGAGTATTTTTTTTTTTTTTTTTTTTGTGGGAGGTCATTCAAACATACAATTTCCCACTTGCAACGTGAAGTGAAATGAAATCTCTACCATTTGATGCTGCTGTATGTGCAGACTGGCCTAAATTCTGGGGCTAAGCCATGGTGAACAGTGGCTCCAATTAAACTCAGGCAAGTTTTGAAATGAGGGGAACCTGTGGCTGTATGAGAGTCAGGGGCACAACATTCGCTCTAGCTGCTGTCGACTGTTGTCCTTACATGTTCACCAACTCCACAGGTCATTAAAAAAGTGTATTTATGGGTAGCTGTTGGAATCTAGATGGAGTTTAGATGATTAATGGTTGGAATCAGATGGATGGTATTTCAGGGAAACAGATCTATTCTTCTAAGCGAAGAAACAGATCTGTTCATTCCAAGAAGTAGCTGTTGTAGGGAATATCACAGAATTGATTTAAGGGCAGGCCTGTGTTGCCCCAGATAGAGATTACACACTGCAAACATTATCCATGTTGTCAGATGCCAATGGTGGTTGCTCGTGAGAAACCATTCAGGACTCCGACTTGTCTTTTACAGGTTTTATTTAGCTGCAAAACTATTTACAGTGCAGAACCACAAGTTCACGTCTGCCTCAGACAGAATCTGGGAGTGGTCGTTTCTGGGTCCTCCCCCAACATAAGAGCTTAGTCACCCCCAGCCTTTTCCTTCCTTCTTTGTGTTTTACACCTCTGTGCAAGGTGGGCGATGGAAGAGGTGTGCTTCCCCCCTGGCCGACTTGGCCAGGAGCGGTGCTGAGGTTCCCAGCAGCATCCTCTGGCCCTTTCCCCTCCTTTACCTCGGAGGTGTGGCTTTCCCCACCCTCAGACTGACGAGGTGTGGTGCTGGGGCTCCCAGCAGCATCTTCTGGTCCCTTCCCCTCTTCCCCACCACAGGAAGAGGAACTGCTTCGCAAGATTTTCGAAGGTTCCCTGTAACCCAACTGCCCTTCTGCCTCCCTTCTCTGTTCCGATGGCAATCCCCTGACACATGTGTTTATACTTCCATGCAGCAGTGGTAACATGTAGGCCCTCTGAGTGTTTCCATGCTAGGATTGATTGATGCTGGTTCTGTACTGAACTATGGCCTGGTGGATTTTATTTTTTTATTTTTTAATGCATTGAATGCTTGTGTCATAACAGAGATTTGTTCTAATTGATTTATGGAAGCGTTTCCAGTACAGTGGTGCCTCGCAAGACGAAATTAATTCGTTCCGCGAGTTGCTTCGTCTTGCGATTTTTTCGTTTTGCGGAGCGTGGATTCCCCGGGTATTAACGGCTTTAAGAAAAAGGAAGCAAACCCGCAAGACGTTTTCGTCTTGCGAAGCAAGCCTATAGGGAAATTCGTCTTGCGAAGCACCTCGAAAAACGGAAAACCCTTTCGTCTAGCGAGTTTTTCGTCTTGCGAGGCATTCGTCTTGCGGGGCACCACTGTATTGAATTGAAGAGCAGAACCACAGAACCAATAGCTTACAGTTTTATGATTTCCAAGCCTATCTCATTCAGGCTGATATGGTCGTGAACAAAACTATCACCTGTTGTTGTCGTTTAGTCGTGTCCGACTCTTTGTGACCCCATGGACCAGAGCACGCCAGGCACTTCTGTTTTCCACTGCCTCCCGCAGTTTGGTCAGACTCATGTTTGTAGCTTCGAGAACGCTGTCCAACCATCTCGTCCTCTGTCGCCCCCTTCTCCTTGTGCCCTCAATCTTTCCCAGCATCAGGGTCTTTTCCAGGGAGTCTTCTCTTCTCACGAGGTGGCCAAAGTATTGGAGCCTCAGCTTCATGATTGGTCCATGATCACCAATTTAGTGCAAACTAGTGCAACTTAGTGCAAATGAGCAAACATGCAGGTCTTCAGGGTGAAGGTCACTGCCATAGTGCTGCTGCCTTGTTTCTGCTATTTTTGTGCTAACATAGGCTAAACTATGGTTTGCTTTGTGTTACGCTGAACCCAGGCTTGTGTTTTGTCTTAGGTAGACAAACCATGAGCCCAGTTTGCGCTGTAAAGTCTTGGGATGAAACCCAACGGCAACCTGTATTTTGCTGGAGTTTGCAATCAAGTTTTTACATTATGGATAAAGCATTGCCCATTGGTAAATTATAGATGAAAAATCTTAGAGTAGCTCATAGGGTCTATGAATATTTTCTGAACTTCTTGTGCACCTTACGTATAAAAAAAACAACTGCCACAAACTTTTTGCAAAACACAAAGGTGAACAGGAATTAAGCAGTCTTTACTTTTAAATTGTGCATTTAAAACAGTGTTGGTACCAAGTGTCAACTTATAATCTTTTTCAGTAGGTAATTCTTTAATCTACCAAAATGGTTTTAAAGAAGAAGAAAGAGATTCAGGTTGATGCCTTTGTTCTTGATCACCAACAGCTTGAAAGACTTCACTGTAAGTATAATTAAGTTGTTTAGTTTGTCTCTCTAGACGTATTTCACTGGTACTATAATGACTTTTTAAATCCAGTCCTCTTGATGATACCTTTTTAACTTAAAAAGAAAAACCAGCCCTTTTCATGTACTGTAGTTTATATGCTCTTCCCACCCCATTTTGAAAGAGTTTCTGCACTGAAGATCAAAATTAAAGGGAAGCATTCCAGAATGCTTGATTTTGTTATTTTATAATTCTCCTTAAAGAATGTATTGAGGATGCCCTTGAGACACTTTCCTAATTTTCTGGGGGTTTTTTTGTAGAACGTTGGTAGAAAGTAGGTCCTGTGGAAGCTGTAATTCTTGTAAAATTTGCTAAATATTGTGAAGAAGAAGAAGAAGAATACCCTGCCCATCTGACTGGGTTGCCCTAGCCCAGTGGTGGCCAAACTTGGCCCTCCAGCTGTTTTCGGACTACAATTCCCATCATCCCTGACCACTGGTTGTGTTAGCTAGGGATGATGGGAGTTGTAGTCCAAAACCAGCTGGAGGGCCAAGTTTGGCCACCACTGCCCTAGCCACTCTGAGCGGCTTCCAACATATATAAAAACATAATAAAACATTAAAGCTTAAACAGCTTTCATTTAGGTTATATAATTATATAGTTACTCATCTCCTTTACATCTGATGGGAGGATGTTCCACAGGGTTGAACTCATTCTGCGCAGTAGTAGAGCTTTAGGTAGCACTTGGGCAATGTAGACCCCACTCCTATATCTTCTCCAGAAAACTATATTTTCGTCTTTAATGCAGCACTCGTCCAAGAATTGGATCTAGACATCTGAGAGTGGAGTTTCACTTGTGGAATGTTCTTGTAAAAGAAAGAAGGAGAAATGGTTTTCACCAATTCTCCCAGCAGCCCCTGACACTTCCTGAAAAGCAATTATGTGAGGTTGAGGAACTCTCTGGAATAAATGAGAGGTGGCAAAGGAGAATGGAGGAGGGAAAATGCAGGAATTGGTGAACACTGTTTTCCCTCACCCCCTCTTTCCAGTTCTGGAAGCCTCTGTTGGATCTTAGCTTCTTCTGTGAATGGATAGGGCCCTGCTGGAAACAGAAGGACTGTACTGGATTCAGAGCATTAGTTTCAGAATAAACTAAAAATAAAAACTATGCAGTGTACTCTGCCTGAAGTTTCTTTGCTGTGAATCCAAATGATATGTTTTCAGGTTGGGGTGATTTTTACTGGACCTTCTACATTCTTAATCACTGTTGGATTCAATACAGAAGACGCTTTCTATGTCTCTAATAATTGCCTGGAAATAAGAACTTTAGTAGCTGTGTTCTCACTGATCGTAGGGGTGGAAGAAAGCAACTTTTGAAATTATTTGTCCTTGTAAAGGCACAAGAACTGTTCTTGTTTGATCTGTTAACTTGCAATAGTAAACAGAAGTATATGTGTTAATGGGTGTTTCAGGTGTTTGGGTCAGTGAAACATTCACCCTTCCATAACATAAAAGATTTAGGAATTGGCATTTATAATATGCACATGATGATAGAATATTAAAGGTTTTCTTTACTTTCTTTCTTTCTGCATAGCTTTTGCAGATGCTGAAGGACAAAACCTAGCCTCTCTGCTCCTGCGTTGTGCACTGTTTCCTGATGGCATCCAGCAAATCCATTGTGTCAAGCAGGTTTGATTTTAGTAGCATTAAAAATAATAACATGGAAATGTGTAAAGAAGAGCTACTGATTTTCCTACTAATGATTTTCCTACTAGTTAGGAATGGTTGAAGCCCAAGTAAACCAAACAAACAAATGTGATCCAAAAAGTGGAGATGTCAATTGGCTTCTCCCCAGCCCTCTGATGTTTTATTTGATGTGCAGGAAGTGGGTGGCCACACCATTACTGGTAAATGTCTCCTGCAGGATTTGTCAAGGTCCTCAGGCCAAAAGAAGGCTAGCCACCCCTGGTTTAAAAGAAGTAAGAGTATCCAGAAAACTGGAACACTGAGCTGGAGAACTTTATAATGCAACCTTTGGTTGTAGATCGCATTCGCATTACATACACTGTCCTTGCCATAGCTGTCAACTGTTCCCATTTTTAAGGGAAATTCCCTTATTCCGAATAGGATTCCTCGCAGGAAAAAGGAAAAGTTGACAGCTATGGTCCTTGCTGACTTCGATCGTATAGCCAAAAGATAGATCGTGTTATCTAATGTTTTAGTAGTAGAAGTATCTGTATGTATAGGACGATGCAATAGCTAATGCTGAATTCTAAAAAAAATATTAATCTTTGTTGTGCATAGATTGTGCCTTTACTAGAGAAGATGGATAAAAGCTCTTTGTGTGATCCCATGGTTAAAAACTGCTTAGATGTTTTGGGAGCAGTGTTCTTATCTCTGGATGTGAAGAACCCTTTGAAAAAAGTGTTGGCAAGGTAAATGTGTAGTTTTTGCCTATCAAGTTTGGGGTGTGGGCGGGGCCACCCGTTGCTCCAGCCGTCCAGTTTGGAGGACAAAAATAGGAAGGGGCGTCAACTACCTAGACACCAGAAGTGTGTGTGTGTGTGTGTGTGTGCGCGCGTGTGTTTGTGTGTGTGAATGCATCTGGGGAGCTACTGTAAGTTCGTGCTTTGCAAATAAAGAATTAACTACTGGCCGTTTGTCCTGCTTGGGCTCAGTGTGCTTGGGACAAATGGTCTGACTTGGTATAAGGGAGATTCCTGTATCTGTAAGGGTCTCCCAGCTCTCCAGAACAGATTTTGGGGGGACGAACGAATTCAAAGAGGAAAGGGAGGATTGGCAGAAACCTTTCCCTTGCCCCCTTCCATGAGCAGGAGCTTAGACACGAATGGAGCTCCAGTCACCAGGTTTCCGGATCTGACCCTTTCTGTTTAGCACTTTGTGATCAGTTCCTCAACAAGCCCGCCCATATTTCTGGGCATTGTTTGCTTGACTTTTGTTTTGTTCCTGGCCAGGGCAACTTTTGTGTCTGATTTTAAGACTGAATAGGATTTATGGTTTTGGCTATGCTGCACTGTAGACCAGAGCTTTCAAAACTGTGTGTTGTGACACGTTTAGCGTGTCGTGTGAGCGCTCCCTGTGCTCCTTCCAGGGCTGGAAAGGGGTTAGTTTAACTTCGGGTTTGCTAGTAAAACTGAATGACTGTGTTGCAGAATGATGTATGTTTAAAAAGTGTGTCACCGACATGAAAAGTCTGGAAGGCTCTGCTGTAGACAATAGGGATGATTTGATCCCTGTTGCTTTTAATATTGAATTAGAATGTGCCATTTGAAAAGAAGGCATGGACAATATGGTTGCAGTTTGTGAAATGGTGAATGTTCTGTTGTGAACCTTGGGTTTGAAGTGTTGGCTGCCTCTGCCTTATTCGATTCTATCCTCTTCCACCAGAGAAGGGATAAGTTTCTACTTAATTGCTCTCACCATTTTTGACTGAATGCTCTCTACCTCAGGTTCATGGATGATGTCTCTGTTCCTTTTGATGGTCTAGAAACTGTAAAGAATCAGACTCACATTAAATTTTACTAGAACAGTGAGTGCCACAGTTTCTTATCCTGTAATCAGATTCACTAAAATTCATGCTGAAGTGTTATGGCGCCCAGAAAGATTGAATTACATGTCCTTTTACATTCCATGCTTTTAGTATATACATCTCAGATAACCTGGCCATGCTCTCTTCTCATGCAGCTCCCTAAACGGAATTCCTGAACCTCTTATGGCAGAAGCTACACAGAGTTTTGTGTTCTGCCTCAGAGAAGAACTAAAAACGACAGACCTGTCTCAGTACAGAAAGACTATGGACAACCTTGCTTCCTGTATGGAAAACAACACTATAGGTATGATGATAAGTTTAAAACAGTTTGGAACTTGCAATTATTACAGAAAGAATTTATATTGTTATGATAAGTAAAAGCTGCTTAAATACATACTTTCATCTTTCAGGTAAATCAAGTGTGAATATCCTGTTCAAAGAAGGTAAATTCTTGACATTTCTGCTTAGGTTAAAATGTTCTAATAGTGCTGCTCCATGGGAATTATGAAAACACTTTTCTACCCTTTTGGTAGCTCTTTGGGCGGTAGAAAGAATTAGAGAGGGGGATCTGAAAAAGTGACTTTAGGTATTACCGACTACACTGAAAATGATGCAGTCATTTTATATCTGTAAACAAGTGCTTAAAATCCAGGTTGCAGGCTTTCTTCCCACATGTGATTATTCCCTGGGAGAGTGCTGGCAACCTGGGGAATTTGTTTCTGTACCAAAGGATGTCGCTTTGCATAGCTAGCACATTTCTTAGCACCCTCTCTGCCCCACAAGGTGGCAGAAGGAATTTGGAGCAGCTATTGGAACCTTTATCTTAAACATTAATTGAAATAAACTATTTCGCTAGGACGTGGGTGGCGCTGTGGGTTAAACCACAGAGCCTAGGACTTGCTGATCAGAAGGTCGGCGGTTCGAACCCCCATTACGGGGTGAGCTCCCGTTTCTTGGTCCCAGCTCCTGCCAACCTAGCAGTTCAAAAGCACGTCAAAGTGCAAGTAGATAAATAGGTACCGCTCTGGTGGGAAGGTAAATGGCGTTTCCGTGCGCTGCTCTGGTTTGCCAGAAGCGGCATAGTCATGCTGGCCACATGTCCCGGAAGCTGTATGCCGGCTCCTTCGGCCAATAAAGCGAGATGAGTGCCGCAACCCCAGAGTCGGTCACGACTGGACTTAATGGTCAGGGGTACCTTTACCTTTACCTATTTTGCTTGTTGGTATTTCGTGGGATTGATATGGTGGTAAATACTTTAATCTATGGAGGCAAAATTGTGCATGGGTTATTGAGTACACAGATTATAGCCCTGTTTTAGCCTTCATGGACCACAAGGAAGAGTTCCTGCCAGTGAGATGTGCTTTTCCGTTTTTATCTCCCCGCTGCCTTGCAGCAGACCACTGGGACTGGTTCACACGTGCCTGTTCTTCATTTAATTACAGCATTACCAAGTGGTCATTGTAAGTTACGTAGCACGACCAGCATGCAGTTCTTTACTGGGCAACATGTCCTTGCTCCCAAGGAGATTGGAATCCATGTTTCAACAGTGGAGAGGAGATGGTGGCGAATGAAACACTCAGGACTCTTTATAGCACCCAAAATGCAATTTTTTTTAGAATGCTTTCAGTTCCCGCATTCAACTGACAGTCATCAAATGGAGAGAAAGCATGTGATGTGAACCAGGCCTGTAATTAAACTTCTTAATTGCTTAACGCCCCAGCCTCTAGGCAACATACAATATAAGGAGTATGTCATTTGTATCATAGACTGTGGCACTCGTCTTTCTCTTTCTGTATGGTAAAAGTGTTGGGAAAGAATAGCAGTGTCAGGATAATAATAATAATAGTTAAGGTAGTTAGTGCCATTGTTTCAGGCAATATTTATTTTCGAAGCATTTTTATTAATGCCTTCGGACCTTAGTTCAGAAGCTGGCTCGCAAAATTTAAAGTGGCAACTATAGCCATGAAGCAAATGTGTGGAACCCAGCAAAGCACAGCCATAAAACGTACATGAAAACCAGTAAAACAGATCAGCAATGATAATGGCAGCAAGGAGTTCAAATGTGCCCCTAAATGCCTAGATTTATTTTTTTTTAATAAAAAAAAAAAATCTGGTGCACAAAAAAAACCAAGAGTAGGTCCCAGACAGAAAAGGATTTCCATAAATGAGGGCTTGTCGCTGAAAGCCACTAACAAATTCAGAAGGTGGAGACATTGTAATCGGTGTCTCTAATGACTTTAAGAATGGGGCAGGCTTGTATGGAAGTTGGTAGTCATTCAGATGCCCAGCTATTATATAGCTGTTTATTCTCTGTAGATGTCTCAAGTTTCTACCAGGATTTAAAGATGGAAAAAAGAGAACCTGAGATGCAGTTTTGTCATTTTGAAAAATATTACTGTACATCTGTAGTCTGGCATTTCATTTATCTATTGCTGTATTATCTTTTTATGGGAGACCTATTTATATCAAATACTGGCTTATGTATGCTTTCCAACTATATTTTCACAGCTCTTCAATTTCTGCAGAAATCTGTGCTTGAAACAGAGGAAGAAAACAGGTGAGAACTGCTTCGTGTAAAATGTGTGCTGGTTGGAATGTGAGACACACTGTGTAGGGACACAACAAGGTCTGTTTGGAACAATATTGCCCTTGTGCTTCTTTTGAATTCCCTGAGATGGATGAGCTGCAGCAATCTGTGATTCATAGATAAGTTCCTGGAGTTCAGTCACACTCTGTAGAGAGGAAACATTGCTGTTTGGTTTTCTTTAAGAGTTTATCCAAACAATTCTGAAATCTGAGAGGAATGCAGAAGAATATAAAAACAGTTGTTGAATGGTGCTGTTTAGAGTTCTGTTTAGCAAATTTCCCCCAGTAAGTGAGGACTTGCTTTTTTAATTCCAGGGGCAGAAATTAAGAGCGGTGAGAGGATGTCCTTTTTTGATGGGCTGGCCAATCTAATCCTGAAGATTCAGAGGGTTGGTTGTAGGCTTTGGCTGTATTTGCCAACAGGTTTCCTACAACTATAGGGACGCGGGTGGCACTGTGGGTTAAACCACAGAGCCTAGGACTTGCCAATCAGAAGGTCGGCGGTTCGAATCCCCGTGATGGGGTGAGCTCCCGTTGCTCGGTCCTTGCTCCTGCCAACCTAACAGTTTTGTTTTCCTGGAATGGAGAATTCCTGAGATTCAGTATGATGTTTTAGACTCTGTTCAGAAAGCAACTCGAGTGAAGCCATTTGGAACTGAGTTTAGTTTTAAGCTTGGTTTTCTATAGCCTAATAGTATGGTCCCTTTCCTAGATGATAATAAAAATGTAAGAACCAACTCATTGGTGAAAAAGAGCTCAGAATGTTTTTAAGCTGCAGAGAGGTGTACCCTTTTAACGGCAAACGGGTTATTGTATTTTAATATTCTTTTGGAAGCCGCCCAGAGTGGCTGTGGAAACCCAGCCAGATGGGCGGGGTATAAACAATACATTATTATTATTATTATTATTATTATTATTATTATTATTATTATTGTTCCTACACAAATAACTTGGTCTCACTTATCTGCTAAGCCTAACAGTTGTTGGTGGCAGTTGCAAAACCAGTCAGCAACCTGTTCTTTAAACAGATACTACATCAACATGGAAGTCCTTTTGAATTTTCAAAAGATTGCTGTTCTAAGAAATATAGCAGTCATGAAGAATATGAAAGAGAGAGAAAACAACTCCCTGACTTACTGAGTTTGTGCAGAAAGCAGAACTTGCCTATCCCATTAGGCAGGATGAGGCCACTGCTTCAGACAGCGGAAGCCTTCCTGGTGCCCTACCACCTCAAGCAGCGGCGGCGACGAAGTGCTGCTGCTATCAGCACCAATTTTGGGATCTTGGATCTTGCCCAGAATTGGCACTGATAGTGGTGTGGCATCTCTGACAGCTGTGGATGCGGCAGAGCAGGTTTCACACACCAATTCTTATTAGAAGCATCCACACATGTTGTTGATTTTTCTTCGTTGATTTTCTGAGACCCTGTTATGTGTCTTGCCCCCACCCTGTTGATAGTGCAGTGCATGAGACCACAACATAGTTCCTTCTCCCTGGTGGTGCCTACATTGTGGAAATCCCTTCGAAGGTCAATTCATTGATTGTGGGGTTTGCATGGCACATTAAGACATGGTTATTTCAACAAAGTTGAAGTTGGTCATTGCCTGTGATGGAAACTCATGTCACAGTTAATGGATTAATTTGATGCTGCCATAATACACGTTCAAGTGACTAATACCGCTATTCATTTTCAATTTTCTTATACATTTAAAGAAAGCTCAGTGGAAATCGCATTGCTCAAACTCGGCTGATGCACGATTTGTTGATGGGTGTTAAAGTTTCAATGATGTTGATACAAAAAATTCAGGAAAACATTCAAGGAAATTTCTGGAAGACGTTAGATTCTCCTATTTGGCAAAGTATGTGTGGACTGCTGAACCATTTTTCACACTTCTTAATTAATGGTAAGTAGTTCTGATATTTAAGGGTGTTTTTTTAAATGCTTCTTACTATATTGGCCATTGCCTTTTAGTAAGAAGATGAGAGTCGTTCTGAAGGAAGAGCAATATGAGGGAACCTCTTGGTGGTTTGATGTATTATTTTTTTACATTCTAACAGTGCAGGGTTTGGAAAGAGAGTTGCCTTGTTTTGCTATCTGCATTGTGTCCCTAATGGAGAAATGCAGCTCAGCTATAGGATGCAGACCACTTTTCTGAAGCTGTAATCAGGAGGCGTAATCAGCAGAAGTCCTTTGCCCCCAGCCCTAAATGGTGGGAGCATGCGCTGGATTGCAACCCCTTATGTAAATACAAGGAACCTTTCTGTTTATGGAAGGCCTACCTTGTATCGAAGCCAGCATCCCTAGTAAGAATTGCCACTATCATTTGTTGATAGAAAATATTTCTATAAGAGGTGTTGTGCTGTTGTCTTGCGAATACATCAGCAGCAAACTAGATGCCTGCTTAGTTGTGAGTACCTGCTGCTTAGGCTTGTAATGTGGACCTTAAAATGTTAAAGAAGATGCAGATTCTAGATTTCCATTATATCTTGTGTAAGTTCCCAGAGTTCTCCACTGCTGTGAGAGTTCTCCCCTGGTGGTTTTTTTTTTGCACTATACATGCTACGGTTACTGTGTTGGATGCCGGCAATAATAAAAATTGAATATATTAAGAATAATTAGCAGTTCTAGAAAACAATAAATCTGAAAGAGAATTTAAATGTCCACACTAGAGCCAGTGTGGTGTAGTGGTTAAGAGCGGTAGTCTCGTAATCTGGGGAACCGGGTTCGCGTCCCCGCTCCTCCACATGCAGCTGCTGGGTGACCTTGGGCCAGTCACACTTCTCTGAAGTCTCTCAGCCCCACTCACCTCACAGAGTGTTTGTTGTGGGGGAGGAAGGGAAAAGGAGAATGTTAGCCGCTTTGAGACTCCTTCGGGTAGTGATAAAGCGGGATATCAAATCCAAACTCTTCTTCTTCTTTGTAATACTAATATATTTCAATTTCTTTTTCTGCAGAAGACCTCTTACAGACTGTCCAGACTACAGCAGGGTTGGCTGTTGTTCTCTTTATTAAGACCATGTTTGAACCAGGTGAAAAGCTACCTTGTTTGGTAAGTTCCAAAGGAATTTGGAAAGTAAAACAACAACAACAACAATGTCCCACAATTTACTTAATTTTCAAAGTGTAATTAATCATAAGGCGCGATCCAATGTAGCATGAGTCGCATATGTGTGTTCTCATGCAACAGGATTTGTCCTTTCTCTCCCCCCCCCCCGCAGCTCCCCCAATTATTTTGGAGCACTGGAGCAGATTCTGGGGATGTGTGGGGTTCTGCAGAGAGGGGAGGGAAGAAACCAGAAGATTCATCATGCAGGCGAATTTCTGATGAGTCAGTGAGCAGACAGCATTGAATGGCACCCAAAATGTGTTAAGTCAACAGTTGGAAGGGAGAGCTGTTATGAAAAATATAGTGGCCGTCTCAGTGTTGTTCACAATATGTCATCTTTTGTGCTTGATCTAGCCCCTATTAGAAGAATTGTTAGTCATTTCATAGTACAATCCTATATGTGTCTACTCAGAAATAAAACCCCCTTTTCAATGGAAATTCCTTGCAGAGTGCCTTAGAGTGCAGTCCTGCACATTCCTAGTTAGAAGTTGCTCTTGTAGAGTTCAGTGGGGCAGACACCAGTTAAGTGTGTATAGGGTTGCAGCCTTACAGCACAATCATAACCGTGTCTGCTCAGAAGTAAGAGCTATCAGTCATGTTGAATTTGGTGGGATATGAAATCTATGCACGTGTACTCAGAAGTAAAAACCCACTTGGTGTCAGTTGGACTTTTTCCTCAAGTGTGCAGAAAGGTAAAGGTAAATAAAGGGATCCCTGACCATTAAGTCCAGTCGCAGACGACTCTGAGGTTGCAGCACTCATCTCGCTTTAATGGCCGAGGAAGCCGGCGTTTGTCCTCAGACAGCTTCTGGGTCATGTGGCCAACATGACTAAGCCACTTCTGGCGAGACCAGAGCAGCGCACGGAAATGCCGTTTACCTTCCCACCCGAGTGGTATCTATTTATCTACTTGCACTTTGACGTGCTTTCAAACTTCTAGGTTGGCAGGAGCAGGGACCAAGCAACGGGAGCTCACCCGATCGCGGGGATTCGAACCGCCAGCCTTCTGATCAGCAAGCCCTAGGCTCTGTGGTTTAGACCACAGCGCCACCCACATCCCAATCAAGTGTGCATAGGATTGCACTATTTATTTTACCCTTGTTAAACTTGTATAGGCTGCCAATTTTTTGAACATTTATTGAGTCTGGTGCTTTCTGAATCCCAGATAATTTGTGGTGGTACTAGTACAGTCGTACCTCGGAAGTCGAACAGTACCCATTCCGGAAGTCCGTTCAACTTCAGAAACATTCAGCTTCCAAAGCGTGGCTTCTCATTGGCTGCAGGAAGCTCCTGCAGCCAATCGGAAGCCATGGAAGCCCCATTGGATGTTCGGCTTCCCAAAGAACGTTCAAAAACTGGAACACTTACTTCCGGTTTTCGATCATTTGGGAGCCAAAACGTTTGACTCCCAAGGCGTTTGGGAGCTGAGGTACGACTGTATACTGAATTGCTGAATTGTTCAGCTGTGGGAATCCCAAGGAAAAAATAACTTGAGAAAGGTATTAGAAAATGCTGCTGAGTTTTTGCCTCGTTTCCCTTTTAGAGTGATTTGATTTTTCTTTTCTAAATGGAAAGCTTGGGATAAGCGTATTTTACAAGCCTAGCACTGATCAAGGGAGCAGAGAGCAAGGAGTTTAAATTTATAATTTATAGTGGATAGGCATAACTACTTGTGCTTAATAGTGCCATGATGGAAAACATGCAAAGAATCATAGAATCATAAAGTTGGAAGGGACCCTGAGGATCATCTAGTCCAACCCCCTGCATTGCAGGAATATGCAGTTGTCCCACCCATCTTGGGATCAAACTTAGAACCTTGGCATTATCAGCACCAGGCTCTAACCAACTGAGCTATCCAGGCGGAAGCCCATTTACATGTTAGCAGCTAGTATTGTGCTTCCTTGCAGTTTTCTAAGAGTCTGGCAAAGCACAGTCTTATTTTTTTCTCCTCCCCTGTGATTTAATTAACACGGTATTGCCTTCTGCAGATCAGCGACTTGCTTTGTGGCTCACTGAAGCATTCTGAGTTACCAGACTGGTTTGTGGACAGCTGTGGGAGTCTTTGCACTGCGGAGCTTTCTGACTCGGTCCTCCTTTTCCTCTGCCACGGAGCACTCGCTATGCTAGAATGGAAGAATGGCAGTATCGACCGGAGTATGGAGAAGCTGCTCTTGGATATTGCCTTGACTTTGCTGACCTTGAGTACACGGTAAAACCACATTTTCACCGTGTGCAAAAACTACATTTTTACCATTGTGTTTTGTTTAGCTGCAACTTGGGTTCGCCCATTACTAGAGCTCAGGTTGCATTATAATATAAATTGTGAATAAAATGTGGTAAAAATATAACAGAGAATTGTAGAGATGGAAGGGACCATCACCTGGTCCAACCCCTTGCAATGCAGAAATCTTTTGCTCCACACTCCTGAGATTAAGAGTCTCATGCTGTACCGACTGAGCTATCCTAGCAGAACCTTAAATATCACCACCACAAGCCGGCCCAAATTGAAAGGCCTTGCAGTGTTTTGGAAGGGGACCTGGGTTTTGACAAGTCTTTATAGGAAAAGAGGTCCAGTGCTGTGCGACAGCTGCAGCTGAATCTTTAACGCATGTTAGCTGAAGTGCTGAATTGTCCTAAATCTTTCACTTGGTCTGATTGTGGATCAAGGACTTTCTTCTTCTTCTTCATCAATTGGACAATGTGGATTCATGGGGAAATAAAAGGATTCATAGAGTTGGAAGGGACCCTGAGGATCATCTCTCCAACCTGAATATGCAGCTGCCACCGTACAGGATTGAACCTGCAACCTTGGCATTATCAGCACCATGCTCTAACCAACTGAGCTATCCTTGGGATTGATTTATTGGACCTCTTGGTGCTGCCATCTGTCCTAACTGAAAGCAGCCTGGATACCACAGCAGTGTGGTTTTCAGATGGTTACTGTATTTTTCCGTGTATAACATGCCCCCTTGTATAAGACTCAAATTTAAGAAAATGGGAGGAGATGGCTATATTACCAGAGTTGTTGAGCTTTTTGGGGGATGGATTGACATGATTTGTTGAGCTTTCTTTTTTGGGGGGGGATGCAGAAAATCACTAATTCGAATGACAAGTGCTAAGAATCGCTCGCGCCGCAGAAGCTGGCAAGTGTCTGTCCGTTCGCAGACAACAGCCGGAAATCGAATGCCCATTTGCCACAGCAGCAGCCAATCCAAGGCAGCTCTTGTAGCAACCAATCACCTGCTCAATTAATGCAGGAGCAGCCAATCCAAAGCAGCCCTTGCTGCAGCCAACACTCACCCACCAAATTGCTGCTTACCAGCTGCAACTTGCAGCTGCAACCAATCACCCAGTCCCCCAATCGCTGCCCATGTATAAAACGAGCCCCGTTTTTAAACATTATTTTTGAGTAAAAAAAACCCCTTGTCTTATACATGGAAAAGTACAGTATCTCAGCTGCCTTGAATGCAGGAGAGGTAGCTGCCAAGGATCTTAACCCACATCTTTTCCTTCCTCTCCACAAGTAGAGAGTAGAGGAGATTGCCTCTCAGTAAGGGCAGAAGGGGAGCAGCCTGAGTAAGCAAAGGAACCCCTCTTATGCTTCACACCATGCAAGACTATGGTCTGCCTCAGGCAGAGGAAAGAGGCAAGGGTTCGGGACAGATCTCTAGCTGATGTTTACCTTGTCCACCAGGAGGCTGCTGACTGCCTGTAGCCAAGACAAGCAGCTGCAGGGGTTTGTCCCCTGGAATGTGAGACGAGAGCACGGCCAAGATATGTTCGTGCTGTTTGTTGGATATACTGGTACTGCTTTCCCCTCCAGCAAGTACAGAGAGTGGGTGGGAGGGAAGTTTGAAGGAGATACCAGAGATTTGTCCCTAATCTGCTCCTTGGATTTCATACTATTTCCATTTTCGGGAGAATAAACTGTTTAAATGAGAAATGCACTCTAAGATAGCATGTTAGTGGTACACATAGAGCAGGGATGTCCAACAGGTCAGTTGCGATCTACTGGTAGATCCTTGCGAGGTTTTGGTAGATCGGTTGATCTCTGGCTCCCTTTCCTTAGCGTTGCTAAAACTGACTCCTTCCTCGCTCTGCCCTCTATTGTTGTTTGATCTCTGGAAGGGAAGACAGAGTTTTCTCTGTTACAGATAGGTAGCCGTGTTGGTCTGCCATAGTCAAAACAAAACAAATTCCTTCCAGTAGCACCTTAAAGACCAACTAAGTCAGTTCTTGGTATGAGCTTTCGTGTGCATGCACACTTCTTCAGATACACACTGTATCTCTGTGTTACTGTTTCCATCCATAGTGATCTTTTTGTGAGTGACTTTACCCCTTTGTCCCTTGCCTTTAACTCCCTCCAAAATGGAAGTCCCCCCTAAGTTTTTTAGCCCCTAAAAAAGGGTTTTTCTCCCCCCCAAGAAAGCTCAACAACTTTGAGCTGAACCCCCCAAAAACAGGGGTAGATCACTGCCAGTTCTTAATTCTAAAAGTAGATTGCAGTCTCTTGAGAGTTGGCCACCCCTGACATAGGGCTTTGTAACGTTGTGAAAATTGGCAAGATTTGAGGATCAAAACCAATCCACTTTTAAAATACGGTAATCTTTCTCCATCCTGATACTCCGCTTCTCTCTTGAAGGCTTAAAGAATCTGTTATGGCGGCATCCTTGTCCAGAATTTTAGCTATCTGGACGGCTTCAGCGCTGGATGTTCTTCTGTCAAGTTCTGAAGACCTGAAGTGCAGCCTCAGTGGAAACTCGGGCACTATAGGAAAAATGCTGGATTATGTCTATGCTCACTGGGAGCATCCTCTCGATGCTGTTAGACACCAAACCAAACTGATATTTAGGAACATCCTCCAAATTCACCAGGCCTCAGCAAAAGGACCCATTGTAAAAGTGGACCCTTTCTTCTCGGGATTGATTGACAACTTGCTAAGTTTAGAATGGCACGTTAAAGGCAAATACTCGTCACTTGGCTGTCTTGTTGAATGTGTGGGCATTGAAAATATTCTGGCAATGGACAGGACAATTCCTGCGCAGATTTTGGGCGTCATGAGTGATCAGTCTTTTGCACCTTACGCAAGCGATTTGTTGGAAACCATGTTTGTGAACCACAAGAGACACCTTGAGTCCACACTGGAAGGGAACACCTGGATTGACAAATGGCACGAGGCGTGGGTGTCTCCCCTGCTGTCAATTTTGTGTGATGGGAATCCAGAGCAAGCTACCTACGTAACAGATTATTACTTACCCAAGCTGCTGAAGTGTAGCCCCGAAAGCTTGAACTACATGATTAAAATCCTTCATACATCAGCTGAATCTAACGTTGGTAAGATCAGACTTCATACCTTGTACTCCAGGTGTGTTTAAACTGGGCAGGTGGGTGGGGAATCCTGCTCTCCTCTTTGGCTTGTTTTGGCAGGTATTTCTCTGCAGAGCAGAGATGGGAGAGATTCTAGGATCCCAAATGCTCAGAGCACAGGTGACAAGAATCCATCTTGATGGCCAAGAACATAGTTTAGAAACCCCCTTTTTATGCCTTCACATAATTTTTCAATAGAGCAAAATAAATTTTGCCTTATATTGTCCTATGTATTTGCATAAAGCTTTCCTTGCTTCTTATCAGGGAGCTTTAATAACAATACGCAAACTAGTTTTTCTCCCAATTTTTGGTTTCCTATAGAAGGGCAATAATATATATATTTTAATTATTATTGTTGTACTGACTGGTTGATTGCTAGGTAAAATGTGTATCCTGAGAATTTAGAGAAGTAATTTAAAGCTGGTGGTGTTTAGGATACCTTTAGCAATATATTCTTATACCTAACATATTTTGATTTTTAGAGTGTTGTTCTTAAGCAGCTTAGCTGAAAGTGGTGAGAAATTGCTGTTTGTGTAGCAGTATAAAAACTAAGGATTTGTTGTTGTTGTTGTTGTTAATTTATATGCCGTCCATCTGACTGGGTTGCCCCAGCCACTCTGGGTGGCTTCCAGCAAGTTAGAACATCAAACACAGTTAAACAATGAACATTTAAAACTTCTCTGTGCAGGATCTTGCAATACCAGAGGAGCACTCGGAGCTTTGATGGCATGCCTGAGAACAGCAAGAGCCCATGGACACTTAAAGTTTATAGATATGATGCACAGTGGTCTTGTATCCATTACCTGTATCAAACAAGGTTTAGTTCATCAACACGATCAGGTACAAATCTAAGTGTTTTGTGCATGTGTGCTTTTTAAGTTTTATATATATATTACAGAGAAAAACTTTGTTTAAAACTTCCTTATTCTTTTAAAAGGTGCGAATAGATGCTTTAGGTTTGCTTTGCGAAAGTCACCGGAGCACAGAAATTATTTCCGCCGAAGAGATGCAACTGATTGAGTTTTTTATTAGCTACAACTTGAACAGCCAGTCTCCAGCTGTGAGGCAACAAATCTGTTCCCTGCTGAAAAAGGTAACCTTTAAGCATGAACTTGAAATTCCACATACGCCTCTTTAGAAGTTCTGTCCACCTTTGTGACAAATGTTCTCAAGCTCCATTACGTTTCGCCCTTGCTTTTTTTAAACATGAAATAAGTTGTGATGTCCGCTTCGATGTTTCTCGTTGCGTGGCATCATTGTACCGTATTTCTTTTTTCTTTTTCTAAAGTTGTTCTGCCGGGTACACGAGAGCTCCCAGACAGTTCATAAAATGCAGCAAACGAAGTCCAAGCAAGGCCTGGGGAAACATTCCGTTCCCTGGGATCCATTAAAGACTTTGCATCAGTACAAGGTATGTGTGCACAGAGTTTAAGAACTATGTGGCAATTTCCAAACATTGCAGTAGCCACAAAAGCGGAGAGTGCGATCCATCTGTGGCAAAGGACAGTCTGAGACATGATGGGAAAGAAGACATATGAAACTGCCTTTTACTGGCTCAGACCACAGTGACTGGCAGTACAGTGGTGCCTCGCAAGACGAAAATAATTCGTTCTGCGAGTCTCTTCGTCTAGCAGTTTTTTCGTCTTGCGAAGCACGACCATTAGCGGATTAGCGCTCTTAGCGGCTATTAGCGGCTATTAGCGGCTATTAGCGGCTCTTAGCGGCTTAGCGGCTTAGAAAAAGGAAAAAAAAGGGGGGGAAACTCGCAAGACTCATAGGGAAATTCGTTTTGCGAAGCACCTCGAAAAACGGAAAACCCTTTTGTCTAGCGAGTTTTTCGTCTTGCGAGGCATTCGTCTTGCGGGGCACCACTGTAGATCTCCAAGTAGATTCCAATCATTGAGCCTAGGGCCTTGCTTGATACAATTCTGCCACTATCTGTGGCCTGCCCTGAAATATCCTGCTTTCATGCCCTAATATCCAGGCAGCAAGGCAATCTGCTACTGCCGGGAATTTTCAGATTCTCACTGGCCCTGAAGTGCCACTAGGCATTGCAGCCAACTCCCACTCGGCTAGACTTGAACCCCTAGTGAAGCGTAGTGCAGGCCACTTGCAGAGGGTAGAATCTCCTTGAATTTTGAGGTGATCATAAGAAACAAGTAAGGAGCACAGGGAGAGGAAGAGATGTGGAATGTGGGAAGGATGGAAGTGTGGACAAAAGATTGAGAACTTGTAAAAATATATTGGCTCATGGAGGTTGGTTTTTTGTTTTGTTGTTGTTTTGTCCAGGAGGATATCCCTTTGGGGCTTGGCAAAACCCTGTCAGAAAGGGGTAACTAGAAACTGGGGCTATCTCATAGGTTGTGTAAAAGGATTGATGAAATTTGTTTAGTCAATGAGAATTCGTCAAGCATATGTTTGAATTACAGCTCTGGGATTGGGTGGGTCAAAAATATCCCCAACCCCTTTCGTAGACAGTCTTCTATTTGATCTGTCTGTGGCTTCTGTTTCCCATCCTTAGGATTTCATGTCCTCTGTCTGTGATATTCTTTTCGGAGCCCTGTTTCCTGGTTCGTCCCATCCAACCAGATTTACTGCACTGACTGTTTTGGGATTAATAGCTGAAACGTTTCCCATATTAGAAGGTAAGCTGTCTTGAAAATGCAGTGGGGAAAGATTTTGTTAAATGTCTACGGTCAGGTTATATTATAACTGAATACAGTGGCTTTTCCCCCCTCGGTTGCCACCTGCTTTTTCTAACAAAAAAATGGAACAGTAGTAGAAGGAGTAATAACATTTTGTTTCAGAAGAGAAGTACTCCACTACTTGGAGAGTGCCGCAGTTCAAGTGCCATATGGCTCATTCGCTCCTTGCTATTTGTCTTGATGTGAATGGGTAAAGCTTGGTGTATTGGAGTATCTTTTTTCCTGGACCTTGTCTTGCCAAATGCAAGGTGGTTCTTTTTAAACTAGATTCAGAGGCAATACACGACACAAATGAGTGAGAAGTTTGAAGATTTCATTCTAAACAGCAAGCAATATATACATACCAAGCAAGCACCTCAATCTGCCACTTGGAAGCCCTCAAAAAGTGGGGAAGCGATCCCCCAGGTAGCTTCAGTTTGCACGGCCCTGTGGCCATCTGTCTGTCCACGAGCTTCAAAGAAGCCCCCAAACCATCTGATTTATAGCTAACTTGCCTGCTAGCCTACATGCCTTGCCCAACTAGCTATGTGTAGATTGTTCATTAGCTATCCACCTCTTCCCATGCCGTACGTTCTCTAAACAATGTCTAACATCAGAAAAGGTAAAGGTACCCAGCGCTGTTCCTTCCTTCCGCAGATTAGGGCTTCAAAGGCTGTTCTCAGCTGTCAAAGAGCTGAACAAGAGAAATAGAGGGGGAAGTAAACAGAGGCAGGAAGAGTACCCATGTCAGACCATTATCTCAAAATACAATTATATTCCGGATAGATTGTCTATACACTCCACCCCTTGGTCTACATGGTTACCTCTTCCACGCTTAGCAAATCTGTTCCTCGTTCCCTCACTGAATAATAACTCAAACATATAGACTTCCGGAGGCGGCGCGAAGGGTAATGGCTGCCCTTTCCTAACGGGGAAGGGAAGCTCCGCACGAGAAGGGTCGTCCGCTACGGCGCAGCGGAGACCCAAAACGGAAAACCGCAGGCAGCAGAAGCCTGCGGTCCTGGGACCCGGCGGGCGCCTGTAGCGGCCACCGAAACGTTGAAGGAACCCCGTAAGGGGCTCCGGATCGCGGAGGAGGCTGCGGCGCTGTGGGTCGTTCCGCAATCGGCGGAGTGAAGCCGCGTAGCTGTTGCCAGTGAGCGCTGACCTTTCTTCCTGAAATTTATGCCTTGAAAACAACAACCCGTGAGTAAACATCTGACTCTATGCAATTTGGGACTTTAAAATATTGAATTTGGCTGAAAGCGGAGTGACGAAAAACAGGAAGTCCGTCTTCCGCTCCCATTGAACTTGAACGCAAAGAGCTGGAGGAGTGGAGGCAAAGAGAGATCTTTTAAACTATTTGATCTGAGCACCCATTGAACTTTATTTTAAGTGGAACAATTACTCTATGTGTTGGACTCTTATGAATTTTAATTACACGGGGATATCTTTCTCCCTTTGGAGCTACATTCTAACTAAAAACCCCAGGCGCTGGAGCTGCCTGAGAAACTGAGCTGTCAGCTTGCAGTTTGCAGTTTGGATACTTTGAATCTGAACTTTGAAACAATCTGAGAGAGTTTGAACTTGTTACTTTAAGGCATTTGGATTACCAGCTTGCACCATTAGAAACACTGTTGCTGTACTGAACCTCAACTCTGCTGAAAAATCTTTTTATTGAAGGTTCCTGGATTTAAAAATCTGACTTTATTTTAATTGAAATTGACTTCTTTCCTGAAATATTTTAAACTCCCCCTAGAGGATTTGGGACTTATAACAGTGACTTTTATTTTACTTTCCTTTTCCCGGCCCTCTGTTGACTGTTACCATCTGGGCCGTGGCTTTCTCATGGGAACAACTCAGCTTGACCTTGACTTTTAGATAACTTTGGAATGAGTGGTACAAGAAGGAGAGGAAGAACTAAACAAACAACTTTGACAACTTTAACCGCAGCCTCACAGGCACGTAGATCATCTGTGCCTACTTTGCCTTCTGAGGTGGAAGCTGTTTCTCTGCCTCGGGCAGGGGAGGGAGAAACTGAGGAATTACAACTGGAAGATATGGCCTCAGGGGCAAGCACTGCTATCTTAGAGAAAATTTTCGAAAAATTAGAATCTTTGGATAAGAAAGTAGAATCTTTGGATAAGAAAGCCGATGAGCAAATATATAAAATTGAGCAGAACATAGAATGTTTAAATAAATTATCTGGACAAGTTGCACAGAATACTCAAGCAATCGGAGAATTGAAGGAGGCTGCAGGGGAAAATCGGAAATTGGCTGAAGATACCAGCCAAAAACTTGAAAACTTAGAACAAGAGGTAAGACCACTCTGTAAACAAGTAGGTGAACATCAGACCTATTTGTCCATGCTTGAACTGCGGAACAGGGAGAGCAATTTAAGGATAAGAGCAATACCAGAAGTGGAAGAAGGCAACCTAGCTGAGTTTTTGACTAAAGAATTTTCCAAATTTTGGAGTTTAGAGGAAAAGGACTTTAAAATCGTCTCGGCTTTTAGGCTCGGAAGACTTCTAAAGAAAGAGAAGCCCAGAGACTGTTTGATAATACTGAGGTCAAAGGAGGAAAGGGATAAGATTTTGGGCCTACACTACGGAAAGTCACTGGATATTTTGGACAAAAGAATTGAGATCTACAAGGATATTCCTAAACAACTGCTAGATCTTAGATCTAACTATTTGGAGTTGACAGAATCCGGCAATATGTACAGAATCCGGCAATATGGCATCCCTGCCGCATTTTGAATATCCATACCCCAACGAAATTATCAGTTCTTCATAATTTTTTTAAAAATTACAAGCATCAAGTGCGAAGTTGCATATATATGTGTGTTTTCACTGTGTTCCCATTTAAATTCCACTTGATAAGCAGCTTAATCTGGGCCTGGTTTCTGCATGCACGTTCACAAAAAGCTGCCTTACATGGAGTCAGGCCATTGGTCCATCTCATTAAGTATTGTCTACTCTGATTGGCAGGAGCTCTCCAGGGTTTAAAGCAGGGAACGTTTCCAGACCTACCTAGAGACTCCAGGGATTGAACTTGGGCCCTTCTCCAGGCCAAGCAGGTGCCCTACCATTGAGCCCAGGGCCCTTCCCTGAATGTTTGGTTGGAATGTTGTAAAAAGGCAACAACCATGTATTTCTCTGCCTGGGGCGCCTACACGTTATGTATTTATATCTGTGAACCTGAATACAAAAAGTCAGGTGAGAATTGACAATATTGGGAAAGTTGCTGCATGGTGATGTTTGCTGCAAGTTGTAACGTGGGATGCCAACCTGCCTCTTTTGACTGGTTTATTCATCTTGCCTGGCCTATTTCCTGAGGAAACTTTCTGGCACAGCACTCCTTCCACCATGATGGCAATGATCACTTTAGGCTTCTCAGCGCAGCAAGTAGCTCCAAAGGAAGAGCTCGCCAGATGGGGAGGGAAATGCCACATAGTTCATTTTTTAAATCCTCCTATTGCACAGGCTCTTCATGTTACGCTACCCTGTCTTCCCTTTTCTTCAGCCATACCAGCTCTCGTCTTTTTGTAAGAATGCAACCTCTCCTGTAAATTGAACCACAAACTCTCCTAAACTGTTTCCAATAAGCTGATGTTGAACTGTATGATTACTTCGTTTAATAATGCAATCAAGTGCTAAAAATCTAAATGTAACAAAACAGAATACAACATTTTTCCTCTGCGACTTATAACGAAAACACCCTCTTTTGCATGTGTTCGTTGGGTATCCTTTGGAGCAGGCCAGAGCCAAGAACTGTTTCAGGTAGTGCAAGAGGTCAGCCTTCCTCGTCTTCAGACTCTACTCTACTGCTTTGCCAGCACTTATGAGGAAATAAAGATCTTGGCATTTGATCTTCTGATGAAGCTTCATCCTGTCTTGCCTTATTTTCGGGTATGGATAAAGTTTATAAACACACCACATTCTCAATTTTGTAATGTATTGTTTGTCAAGTAGTTTTCCTGGTGGACCAGTTGAAACCAGAATTAAAACAGAATGGGCCAGGACCCCCAAAGTGGGGTTGCTCTTCCTCCTGTATGCCATATTTTTTTTATGTCTCTGGGTTGGCAATTGAGTTAGGTATTGGGACCATTCGTACAAATCAGCAGTTTGGATTTGGACCTGAGACCCTTCCACGTATCTGAAGATTTTGGTACTGATATCTATTTTAGTGGTTCCTGGTGGCCAGTCTGAAAAGTCCTTTTTACAGGAGATTTGTTTCTACTCCTGCATAATAGCAACAATTCCCCGCCCCCAAAGTATATTTTAACAAGGGGTCTGGATTAGAACATAAATCAGTACAGTATTCAATAAACTTGTATTTAAATGTGTTGAACTTTTTACTTCAGGATCCTCAGCAACTGCAGTCATTGTTTCAAGTTGCGATGCAGCTCAGCACAAGTACCAAGCCTTACGACTGTGTAACAGCTTCCTATTTGCTGGACTTCTTAATACACCAGAAAGGCCTGCTGAAGACCTGCTTAAACAATCATCTACCTCTGAACACATTTCAGCCGGATGAGGATAAGTCTAGTGATCCAGTGGAGGAGAACACTTTGGCTGGTCAGTATTGAGCAGAAGAGGAAGTTTTGTTCTCTCCAAAAGAAATCTCCTGTACATCTTTGAATGCTTTTGTTGTGACCATAGAAGTCAAAGAAAGACAAAGAACAGAAAGTAATATATTTTGAACTGGAAGTGCCCTAATATGGCTGATTTCAAAACCTGATAAATGGTTCCCACCATAATTGAAAGCTTGTCACTAGGTGTTTAGTCTTGTGGGATCAGTTTGTTCATATACACAGGGGCTGCATTCAGTGTTAGCTTTGCACTACAGAAAGCAGTTATGCTCATGCAAGGTAAAGCATGACCAATTTTTGGCTAATTTCAGTGTCTAATATTAACATAGTCTTTCAAGGCACATAGAACTACAGTTGGTATCAATGGTATGTCATACCCTTTTAAAGGGATGTGTGTGGCGCTGTGGTCTAAACCACTGAGCCTCTTACCGATTGGAAGATCAGTGTTTCGAATCCCGTTGCTCTGTCCCAGCTTCTGCCAACCTAGTAGTTCGAAAGCACACAAGTGCAAGTAGATAAATAGGTACTGCTATGGCGGGAAGGTAAACAGCATTTCCGTGCACTCTGGTTTCCGTCACGGTGCCTCATTGTGCCAGAAGTGGTTTAGTCATGCTGGCCGCATGACCCGGAAAGCTGTCTGTGGACAGATGGAAGCTCTCTCGGCCTGAAAGCGAGATGAGCGCCACACCCTATGGTTGCCTTTGACTGGACTTAACCGTCCAGGGGTCCTTTACATTTTATCCTGTTATCTTATTGATCACATTCATTACCTTTTTGAAAATATCTTTAATGAATCAATTCCATTCCCACAGTGATTAAGAAGTTGCATGCTCCTTGCCTCAAATTATATCTGCCCTGCTCTTATGTCCTAACAGACAAAATGTTGCTCTTTAGTGTTGGCTATAGGAAAAACCTTCAAAATTATGTATTCCAGAGCAAATCTCGTGGAAGCCAGTGGGAAAGGTTGCATTGTGGCCCCAAAATGAATGTGTGTGTGTGTGTGTGTGTGTGTGTGTGTGTTCAGTCCCTCTTCCTGTTCTTCTGTTTTCATGGCCAACTTTTAAATTCAGAGGTGGCTCTCTCATGGCATCTAGTCTTTCAACTGTCTGTTTATTATTAAAGAATTTGATTTTGTACAGAATACCATGACTATCACTTTGATTTCCGCCCTGTGTTTGTACTAATATATATATAGTTGTCAAAAGCTTGATGGTGAACCTTGAAGGAGAAATACGGCAAGCAGACAAGTCTTTACTTCAAGCGGCTACTTCATTTCCAATGTATGGCCGTGTACATTGTATAACAGCAGCTCTGCATCAGTTACCATTAAAGTGAGTAATATTGCCCCTGTGTGGTTATTAGGTTAGGGATCAAATAGCTTGTGTAGGAAGTATAAGGTAGGGTGTACCAGGCCCAACCTCTGTTGTGCATGTACCTGCCAGCTCCAGCTTGGGGATGGATGGGGGTTCTAACCATGTTCTGCTAAAGGCACTTCGATATCTCTCTGCAATCAGGAACATGGCAGCATCCTACCCCCTGCATCCCCCTATCGGCAGAACTTCTAATCTTTGTGTGTTTAGTGTGGAAGTCTGTGGGAAGGGAAAAAAATAGGTATAAAAAGGAGAATTCCTGGATGCCAAGATCAAAGTTTAGGTAGGGCAAGTACTCTTTGGTGAGAGAACCTCTGCAGAGATATATACAGTGGTACCTCGGGTTAAGAACGTAATTCGTTCTGGAGGTCTCTTCTTAACCTGAAACTGTTCTTAACCTGAAGAAGCACTTTAGCTAATGGGGCCTCCCACTGCTGCCGCTGCACTGCCGCTGCACCGTTTCTGTTCTCATCCTGAAGCAAAGTTCTTAACCCAAGGTAATATTTCTGGGTTAGCGGAGTATGTAACCTGAAGCGTAGGTAACCTGAAGCATATGTAACCCGAAGTACCGCTGTAATCACAAAATATGCAGCAAAGTAAAGTATGGAAATATGGGCCATTAGACCTTTAAAATATGCCCTTGTGGATTCCAAAACTTCCCTATTCTGCTAGTATAGAAAAAGTAACCATGTTTACTTACAGACTCTCCAAAGGTCAGATTTATGTGCTTTTCCATACAGCATTCAGAAAAAGTTGCACGGGCAGTAAAACTTGGCTTATTTACAGAGGCAAATGTTCCTAAATTATTGGTATAGGAGCTCAAAAGTGGCTTGTATGAGCCATGCAGTCTGAGCTGCAGCAACTAGCTCAGACCTCCTTATGGGTTGAGCTTCTCTAGTAGACTGGAAAGCAACAGTAGGCTTGATCACCCATTTCCTTCCAAGGTAAGGGAAGTGGACATAGCTAAGCCTGTCAGGACACCTTGCTTTATGGTATTAACCCCTTCATGCATCAGTTAGTCTTTTGCATGTTGGTTATAGGAGTCTGGGTATCCCATAGTCTGAAGGGGGTTTCTAACTGCATTCAGCAGAGCGTGCTTAGAAGCCTCCCCACAATCAGAAATTTTCGGGAGGCTATTCTAAGCTGCAGTATGAATTGTATGATTATAGTAAAGAAATGGGAAGCATTAAAAATTATCATAAAGTTAATGTTGTTACTTTGTCACAATGAAATGTTTACTTTGAATTCCATGATTTTCTCTTCTTACAGTAATTTGACCCTGATTCCTGAATGGAAAGAGGTGGTGGCAAAGCTTATTCTGATGTCTTATGAGCTTTCTGCTGTAGTGTCTCCAGTAGTTCAGAGTTCATCACCAGAAGGTCTTATTCCAATGGATACTGACTTGGGTAACCCATGAATATTTCTAAAAATCCTGGCATCTCTTGGTGCAATAGTTTTATGTAGCTTGCTCTTTACCAAAGTTGTCTTCAGTCTTCTTGCTGGTTCCTGTTATTATCTCTCAATAGTGGGGTTCACTGTGCCATTTGGTTGTTCAGGACATAGAACTGAAAATATCTCCTGAAGAGAGGTCCACTCTGTGTTTTGGAAATATTGATGAATCAACTGTTGGTTGGAAAGTGTTCATTTTTAAGCCAATTTTCTCTGTTCTCCATAGACAGTTCAGAGCGCTTACAGTTGATTCTGCGTGAGATACAGCCACGTGATACGAACGATTATTTCAGCGAAACAAAATTGTTCCAAGAGCGCGGCAGGCTAGACTGTACCAGTGAGGGAGCGGAAAACATTTGCACTGAAATTAGAGGTAATTTCAGGCAAACTCTGTGTGTGTGTGTGTGTGTGTGTGTGTGTGTGTGTATGTGTGTTTGTGTACACATGCAAGGGAGAATGGTGGTGGTTGAGGTTAAGCATCTTTTTCGTGTCCCCACCTTTCTCTCTTTGTGAACCAAAGTGGCTTATAAATGGTCTCTGTTAGAAAAGCCCCTGCCCGCTGGATTAACTCTGCTGCCTACTATTTTCGTCTGTTTTGGGAAATCCTTTTAAAAGTTGCTTTTCACATCAAAACCACTGGGTGGGGTAGTTGAATTTCACACACTTATAAATGGCCTCCGTTGGGACCTTCATTTCAAAACAAGTAAAATGCTGGGAATGCTGAGGTAAAAATCCATCTATGCCATATGAAGTTAATTTTTAAAAATTATTTCCCCTCCCTTTAATTCCTACAGTTTCATATTCATGCATGTAGTTTTTAATAGCAATAGATTGATTGATTGAAAAAGAGATTGTTTCTCCTTTTTAAAAGTCTTTTAACTGAATATCTGCATGTTAATACTTTGTGCGTCCCATTGGTGAGGTCTGACTTTACATCATATTATATATATATAATTTATAAAAATATATATATATACTGCTCCATTATAGAAAACCTCAAAGTGATTATGACATATTTTTGCTGATGTAGCAGTGATCTCTTCAGCTGCCCCCCAAAAACACACAGTGGTGTCCTGTCTATGTTAAACTTATTCCCACATTGTCTCGTTGCCCTGGTCCACTGAGAGGAAATGAAACGGGTAAAAACAGGTGTGTATATGGTTTTTTAGATCTTGCCCTGCACATGGAAAAGGATGTTGCAGGAAACAGATAAACCTCTGTATCTAGTACCAGGGTTTTTGTGTGTGTGATGCTAAGCAGACTGTAAATCTGGGACAATGCTGATCACCTGTTCAGAGAAGGGACTGGCTTCAGGAAGCCAAGGAGATCTCTAATGTGAGGCCTGGGAGCCTAATCAACTGTTTGGCAAGAGAAGCTGAAGGTCTTCTGAGCAAGGACATGTCGCCTGCTTTCATTGCCTGAGATCCTACGTTATAGAGTCATAGAATTGTGGAGTTGGAAAGGACCCTGAGGGTCATCTATTCCAATGCCCTGCAGTTCAGGAATATGCAGCTGCCCCATAGGGGGATCGAACCTGAGATGTACTGACTTAGAACCTATAATAATAATTTATTATTTATACCCCGCCCATCTGGCTGAGTTTCCCCAGCCACTCTGGGCGGCTCCCAATCAAGTGTTAAAAACAATACAGCATTAAATATTAAAAACTTCCCTAAACAGGGCTGCCTTCAGATGTCTTTTAAAAATAGGATAACTGCTTATTTCCTTGACATCTGAGGGGAGGGCGTTCCACAGGGCGGGCGCCACTACCGAGAAGGCCCTCTGTCTGGTTCCCTGTAACCTCACTTCTCGCATTGAGGGAACTGCCAGAAAGCCCTCGGCGCTGGATCTCAGTGTCTGGGCTGAACGATGGGGTGGAGACGCTCCTTCAAGTATAAAGGACCAAGGCCATTTAAGGCTTTAAAGGTCAGCACCAACACTTTGAATTGTGCTCGGAAACGTACTGGGAGCCAATGCAGATCTCTTAGGACCGGTGTTATGTGGTCCCGGCGGCCACTCCCAGTCACCAGTCTAGCCACCGCATTGCAGTTTCCGGGTCACCTTCAAAGGTAGCCCCACGTAGAGCTCATTGCAGTAGTCCAAGTGGGAGATAACTAGAGCATGCACCACTCTGGCGAGACAGTCCACGGGCAGGTAGGCTCTCAGCCTGTGTAACCTAGACATAAAATGCCAGCAACGCTTGCTGGTTGCAAATTCTGGCCTTGGGGAATCTAGTAACATAGGAAGATGTCTCAGATTGACTCAGACCATTGGTCCATCAAGCTCAGTATTGCCTTGGTTTAAGTGGACAGCAGTGGCTGTCCAGGGTTTCAGGCAGGAATTGTTTCCCTCCTTGCCTATTTACTTTATTTAACAAAATGTATACACTGCTTACTAGAACGAAAGGCCTCTTAAGCGGTTTACAATAGGCATTGTAAAAACATTCCTTTAAAAAATAAATAACGTTGAAATATTTTTTAAAAATGTAATCCGTCATTTTAAATCAGTGGTATACTGAAATTGTGTGTCAAAATTTACCTGCTAAAATTGAATGCCTGGGTTGCCTTGCTGGAACAGAAGTCTTTAGCTGTCTCTACATATATCCATTATACTTATTTGTTTAAGATGAAGAACAGCAGACATGTGACGTAACAGCTCAGATGGTGCTGGTTTGTTGCTGGCGAAGTATGAAGGAAATATCATTACTTTTAGGCAAGTTGTGTCAGCTTCTGCCTTTACAGGCGCTTCCCAATTGTCCGGATGCACTGATAACAGTACAGCAGGTAAGACTATTTAATATTCTATGGTTTGAACTCTTCTGTCCTTGGAACTGTATATGAAGTATTGGAACGAATTACTGTTGGCCTTTTGTCTATCACATCTTTCTTTTTATCCTGTCCTGCTGTTTTCCAAATAATGCTGATGTTTTATGGACAGACACTTGGGGGGGGGAGGTGTTGGCTAGATGTTAACAGCAGCTGTGCTTACTTTAAATTTCAGATTCTTTTAATTGGTTCACTTCTCTATAATTTGGCATTGAGAAGTAGCTCAAAGGTGTTTTTTTAAGAGACAAAAATATTCAGGGAAGATTCGTGACTGCTTATACCAGGGAGCAATTTTGAATAAAACAGTGCTTTAGCACTGCAAATTGTTTACTGATTTTCCATTTAGGTACATTTAATTACTGTTTACACTGATTACCAGTTACGATACAGTATTCTCATAGGTGAGCATTTTAGAAAGGGCACTTTCAAGTGTAATCTGAAGTTGCTATTCAGGCCATCCATACTTGGGGAGCCTTCCATTTATTTAATGGAGGGGGGTAGTCATATATCTATCCATTAAACATTGAGAATTCGTTTAACTGACTTCAGTTTCACTTCCACTTATATGTTTCTCATTTGGCAAATGGCAAGGTGAGAGCCGATGAAATTGCCATTTTAGTATAGCTTTTATGGTCTGTAATTTTCGACAGCAAACACATTGATGGATTGAGGGTATCGTGTTCCCCACAGGCTGGATGACAGAATTATGCCCATTCAGGGCTGCTTTTCTAACGCCCCCCTCCCCTTTTTTTAAAACCTCACGGAGGCTAGCACACCATCTGGGACTGTTCAAGAGAACGGACTACAGTGTTTACAAGAAATTAGCTTACCACAAGTATTTCATTTGGAAATATTTTGGATTTATTAGATTTCTGGGTTTAATTGATGACCTTTTCCCTTTCCCATATGGTTTCAACCAGACCAGTTTCCATCTTGGCAGTCTGATATACACAACATGCTTTCCTCCTCTTCTGTCAGCCTTTCTCAGGAGGCTGGAGGTGGGGGGAACTGGGAGGTCAAATCCTGCTCCTGCAAAGGCATTGCCATTGTTTGAAACTTCAACCAGCTACTTGAAAGGGTACTGGTGACCAACTGCTTAGTGTATCCCTTGCTTTTTGGCTATCCTATGCGCAGGGAAGTAGTGCTAATATTTTTATTTGCACGTTGTCTCCAGCAGATGTTTTCATCTGGCTGAGAGCTCTGCTTGGACCTCTTACAAGGCCCAGGGAGTGTGGAGTCATCAACAATGTACCTCCACCATCGGAATGGTTCCCCACCCCTGACTTATGGCATGATCGGGATCACGCCTGCCCTCCTTGTGTTTACACATTGAGGAAAGATGGCACGGGCATGAGCTGCTGGCTAACCAGCCCTCTAATGTTTAAAAAGCAGGTTTTAACAACTAACGCAATCAAGCAATGCTAAGAGTTGCTGTCAGGAGAAACAGTGCAGTTGATTTATGTAAGTAAACTCTCAGGAGCAGACCATAGGTTTCAATGGGGCTGTGTAAACAATTGCATTGGCTCTGTCTGCGATACCATTCTTCTTAGCTTGTCAAAAGTACTTGTGTGTAAAATCTTTGCAGTTTGCTTAAGAAAATCCAAACCGTTTTTCTAGGTGAAAGAGATTGGGGAGTATTTCAAGCATCACCTTCTGAAGTCAAGGCACAGAGGCGCGTTTGAGCTGGCTTACGCCGGTTTTGTAAAGCTCACTGAAGTACTCTCAAGGTAAAGTGCACCAAAAGTCACTCTCTTCTGTAGCATTCAAGCTTTTGTGCAGGCAGGAAGTCACTTACGTGGATATGAACTTGTTTTTTCATGGAGTATACCATAGTTTTAGCTCCTCCCTGCACACCCAAATATCATATTACCTAACCAAGACCTCAACATTTCCTTGGCTCTCTGTTCCTTGATATACCTGCTTTCTGGTAACTAAAACCAATCCAAAGCCGGTAGTCTTGCAATACTTCCAAAATATGCTGAAAGGAAGAATGTGTTTCTCTTAATTCATGTTGGGAAACCTGTGGCCCTCCAGATGTTGGACTCCTAATCATTTGCCATGTTGTCTGAGGCTTATGGAAGTTGGGATCCAACAATTTCAGAGGACCACAGGTTCCCCATTCCATGCTCTGAGGTAATTTCTTAAATGTGAAGCATTTAACTGCTTCAACATCTCCCTCACTCTGCCTACAGCTTATCTTACTTATTAAACCTTCCCACAAAAATACTCAAAAGACAGCTTACCAAAAAATGTGCAGGCTGTATGAGCCACTAACTTTTAGCTTTCCAGATGTTTCTGAATTACAGCTTTTATTGTCCTTGACTATTGGTCATGCGGGCAGTTGTGTGATTTAAATGCAGGAGGATGTTCTGGTAAGTGGCAAACCCATCCCTCAAGCAGTTTCTCTCTTCAGCTTCTTCCCCACACCCCAAAGTTGTTTTTCCTTCACTTCTGGTATTGGAGCATAAATGGAAGAAAAATGATACCTGGTGTCAGGAGATGGACTACAGGGAGAAAAGCAATGGCACTGAGCAGAGTTCAGCATCCTTTGTCTGTGCCATTCTCCTAAGCCTGACAAATGTTTATGTTCAAGTAACTTCAGAAAAAACAAAACTGCTGTCCAGCCTATTAAATGCTGAGATTTTGAGGAAACGTGGAATAAATTCTCTTCCCCACCCCCCTCTCCTTTTGAAAATGAGTAATACATTTACAGCTTTCAGAAAAAAAGAAAAAAATTTTGCTTGGAAATTCTCGCTGCTTTTCATTGGCTGATGTATAAATCTGATAATTTATAAAGGTGTACAAAGGCCGACTTACACCCGCTATGATGAATCGTATTTTTCCATTTCATTTTAATTAGTTCTCCCACATAAGAACTAAGCAAAGTCAACTTCATTTGGGTGCAGTCCACGCTGTCAGGGCTGAGCCATTGGCCACTGTCGGAAGGGAGTGAGGAGTTGGGCTGGGGAATCAAAGGGAAGGAGCTAGCCAGGAATCGGAGCCAAAGAACATAGAAACACACCAGAGCCAGGAAAACTGTTGTTGCTCGGGCAAAGTCCCATCTCAAACAGGAAGCCTTCTATAGCGCTTCCTGTCTTGTGGGACCTAGTGGAGAACTTGGATGGGTATGGTCAGCCCAGAATCTGAGAACTCCTCAGAGCTGTATGTCCATTTCTCCAGTGATCACCTGAGGCAGTTGCACTCATAGCCTAGGGTTTTTTGCCTGTTAGCCATAGCATGTATTAACTCTTGTACGCCTCATGTTGACATTATAATGACTACATTAGGGGAATAATTTCCTGGGTTGCTTTTATCTTCATAATAATGATTTATTATTTATACCCCACCCATCTAGCTGGGTTTCCCCAGCCACTCTGGGCGGCTCCCAACAGAATATTAAAAACACGATAAAACATTAAAAACTTCCCTAAACAGGGGAAGAATGTCTTCTAAAAGTCAGATAGTTTTTTATTTTCTTGACATCTGATGGGAGGGCGTTCTACCGGGCGGGTGCCACTACCGAGAAGGCCCTCTGCCTGGTTCCCTGTAACCTCATTACTCGCAGTGAGGGAGGCAGCAGAAGGTCCTTGGTGCTGGACCTCAGTGTCCAGGGAGAATGCTGGGTGTGGAGATGCTCTTTCAGGTATACTGGGCTGAGGCCGTTTAGGGCTTTAAACAGGCATAGGCAAACTCCGGCCCTCCAGATGTTTTGGGACTACAATTCCCATCATCCCTGACCACTGGTCCTGTTAGCTAGGGATGATGGGAATTGTAGTCCCAAACATCTGGAGGGCCGGAGTTTGCCTATGCCTGGCTTTAAATCTTGAGGTAGGAAATCTTGAGATAGGAAACATGATTCACTAGTTTTTAAACCATCAGTCATACTGTGAACAAATGCTTCCTTGAACATTAAAAGGCATTGTGGGATTTCTATATACAATGCTGGTCTCTTGCAGCAACTAAGATTTTATGAGCTGGTGTTTCAGATTTCATCCCCTCTGTGAGTGGTGAACATCTGTCCATCAGTTTCACATGCGCACCCCCCCCCCAAAAAAAACCAATATTGGAATAATGCTATAGATAATACTGGTATCTTATGTGGTTGTGGCAAGAGAGAAGATGCAAAAATGGCTGAGTGCTGAACACTTAACTACTGTTACTAGCAAAAATTGAGGCGACCTACCATAGAGGCCTTCTAGAAGAATATACTGTTTGGGTTGTATCCAACTGAGCCATGTTCATAGACCCACTGAAATAAATAGGATTGATCCTAACCATTGATTTCAGTGGGTTATGACTTAAGTTGGATGCAATCCTTTATTTTCTTCAATTATTATTGTATTATTTGTAAAGATAACACATGAGGAAACTTGTTGCCCGTGACTGAATTTATGTCTGAAATAATATCCTATTGAGAAGCCTACCAGTTTTGCTCATTGATGAATAACATTGTACATTCTGTTTTATACTGTATGCTCACAGATAAAGTGCCATTTTAATTACATTGCAAAATTAAGTTACTTTTAGCACATTGTTGGTTTATTTGGGGGGGGGGAGTGTACAGCTGTGTGGCAAAAGGTACAGATTATGTGGGACATTTATTGTATTCTCTGAAAATGCCTGGAGTCGCTTCTCCGCCTGCACAGGAGATTGTTTAAACTGGCAAGAGGAAAAGTAAATCAGAGAAAACCACAAAAGCCATTTGCTGAATTAGAACCAGAGCAACTTACACATTGGCGAGCTGTGTGATGTTTTAATTAGAGGTTTTGGAGATTAAGTATGATAAAATTAGTCGCTTGTTCCATCTGATAGAGATCAGGAGTCAGCATGGGCAAAGACATGCTTGAGTGAGTGACTGCCATTGCAATGTTGAAAAGCTCTTTCCCCTCACTTGCCACTTGCTTCTCATGGAAACAACTTTTCAGCCTTCCCAGAGGGTTGTGCTATTGCCAAGTCAAAGGGAGTAGCCTCTTCCATTTTCAAAGTCAACAGTTCTTACTTGTTTTTACTACTTCGGGACTACCAGAGTTTTGCTTGCACAAAAATGTGGGAGCTGTAGCGGGTGACCTGAAAGGCTTGTATTACTTCTGGCATCATCAAAGCAGCACAACGTCGTGGTGCTAAGGATTTGTCAGATTGCATTTCTGTATATTTTTCCTCTTTCTGCTAGTCCCAGTGGGAGGGAGCTTCATGTTTGTTCAAAGATAAGCCCAACAACTTTTGCTTTCAGCTACGTGGTAGCTTGGCTATATTTTTGTATTACTTTCTTGGTGAATTCCAGGCAAGGCCTAGAGCTGGTTTGCATGCCATGCTAACCAGCCATGGGATAATCGTGAACATACCTCCCCCCACCACTTTTATACAGCTTCCTCCCTCCCCTGCAGATGCCGTTTGTGGCATGAGCAAGTCCTAGAATGGCTTGCTGTGTGAACCAGAATCATGGTTTGTTTCAAATGAGTGGTAAGCCAGTAATAAACCAAGATGAGTGAACAATCAATTGATGTACGTTACAAGATTTTTGAGTTCATATATCTGTGCGTGTGTGTGTCTTGGTGAAGAGAGAGAGTAATAATAATAATAATAATAATAATAATAATAATAATAATAATAATTTATTATTTATACCTCGCCCATCTGGCTGGGCTTCCCCAGCCACTCTGGGCGGCTTTCAACAAAATAATAAAATACAGTAATGCATCAAACATTAAAAGCGTCCCTGAACAGGACTGCCTTCAGATGTCTTCTAAAAGTCTGGTAGCTGTTCTCTTTGACATCTGGTGGGAGGGCGTTCCACAGGGCGGGGTGCCACTACTGAGAAGGCCCTCTGCCTGGTTCTCCGTAACTTGGCTTCTCACAGTGAGGGAACTGCCAGAAGGCCCTTGGCACTAGACCGAGGAAATAATATGAAAAAGAAATGGCTATCATTCAAGGCACCCCAGGGTGCCACAGCACACAGCACACTGGGCTAAACCGTGTTTGGCTGTGTTTGAACGTCATGCTGGTTTGTAATGTTTTTGTATATTTTCTGTTATGCTTACAGCGCACATGCAGTAGGCTGCTTAATTAATTGACCCTGGATGCATGCACGGCAGCTTACAAAAGAATAATAAAATAGCAAAGCTAGTCTAAATGGCAGCAGATAAAAACAAATCCAGAAAAGTAGATTAAAAACAAAAGTCACAAACCCAAAGGGCACTGCAAGAAAGAAGTCTTCAGTAAGCATCTGCATGGTTAAGGAGAAAGGGAGCAACAGATCTCAGTGGAGAGGATATTTCCACCATCTCTGTGCCACCACCAAAAAGGCCCTGCCATGGAGGGGAGGGAGAAGAACAGGGTGAGATGCAGTTCTAGGATAGATCTCTGTACAGAAATTTTGCCTATGGTTATACAAATCAATTTCATTGCACCATCTGAATATGAAATTCGCTAATATAGCACTTTCAGTATCCACAAATTTAATTCAAAAAACTTTAGATGTTGACGTCTTCTAAGTTGTTGCATCATGAACGTGCCTTTAAAAGTTTAAATACTTATCCCAAACTCCATACTAAAGCCAGATGCGTTGCAATTTTGTCTTACTCAGTTGCTTAAAATCTCTTAACAGGTATATCAGTATTGTAGTTCCAAAGCAAGGTAGTTCTATATCACTCACAGTTTATTGCTCTTCATAATATTAAGGAAACCCCCACCCTACCCCAGTCCCAATATATACCATAGACACAGGAACATATTTTTTTCACAATTCTGAAAAATAAGCTAATATGGCTTTACAAGGTCTCTTACAACTTGGAATATACACATGTGTAATAATCATGTCTTGCAATCAATTGGTGAGTGGACATTATTTTGGCTCAGATTGCAGTTCCGTTTGCCAGGGAGAACCTGGGAGAGGGTATGCAGGCTTTTAAAAATTAGAAGATCTTGCTGTTTTAAACATGTGTCAATGAGGTGTGAGAACTGCCACTGCTGGAAAGGGTTACCTGCATGAGCTGAAATTGGACATGATTGATTGTGCTTTATGCACCTTTAATTACAGATGTGCTGGTGCATGAATTTCAGTAAGACTTTCAGGGTATAAGCAGATTCCTCTACTCCTTTCTTCTTCTCAAGTACTAAGACTTCCCCCATGTATTCTTAGGTGGAAGAAGACGAAAGGACTAGATGAGACAGTTTTTTAGTTGTATGTTTTACATAATTAACAGTTGGTAAAATGAGTTGAGATTACGAGCTCGGAAGAAAATTAGGGTTGCATTCAACTCTGTCAAACTCAGAGCAGACTCATTGAAATCAGAATACTTAAGTTGTTGTTAACTTTGCTGTCTGGTCTTTGACCGCAATAAAGATTGATTGATTAAATACTTAAGTCCATTACAGTGGTGCCTCGCAAGACGAAATTAATTCGTTCCGCGAGTCTCTTCGTCTTGTGGTTTTTTCGTCTTGCAAAGCACGGCTATTAGCGGCTTAGCGCTATTAGCGGCTTAGCGCTATTAGCGGCTTAGTGGCTATTAGTGGCTATTAGTGGCTTAGAGAAAGGGGGGAAAAGGGAAAAAACTCGCAAGAACTCGCAAGACGTTTTTGTCTTGCGAAGCAAGCCCATAGGGAAATTCGTCTTGCAAAGCACCTCAAAAACGGAAAACTCTTTCGTCTAGCGAGTTTTTCGTCTTGTGAGGCATTCGTCTTGCGGGGCACCACTGTAATTTCAGTAGGTCTCTTTTGCTCACAGTTTGGCCAGATACAATCCTTAGTGTATAAAATAGAACAATCAGTATATAATAGTGTAAACAGATGTTATATGGAATAACTCATCCTTTTGGAAGATGTAGGGGATGACCTGTGTTTCTTAGGGGATGAGAAGACTGTGGGATAGGAAGAATGAGACCCTTTTATGTGCTGCTCTTATTAGCATTCATATAACACCTGAAGCCACATACTTTAATCTCTTGCGGAGCTAAGCAGCGTATCTGCTTAGCCTGTTTTTGAACAGTTTGCATCTTCTGCGACTAGCCTTAATTTATTGAGCTGTTTCCTTAATGTCATCTGCACTGCATTTTGGAAAGTATGTGAAATGGGTAAATACTTCAGTTTGACCAGCTGGCTGAACTATATTTTGGGCTGCGCATGGCATCCAGGTAGAATTTGAGGTTTTGCTCCTTTGCTGGAGGCTATTCCTCTAGTTTTGGCAGAAATATTTATTTTTAAGACTGCGGTGCAGAAAGGCTATGCCAAATGGTGTAACAGCAGAGGAAAAATACTTCATGGTAAGAGGACACTTCTGACACCACAACAAAGCACCGTTATAGCTCAGCCTTGCATGCAAAAAGTCCCAGGTTAAATCCTGGGTGTCTCCAGACAAGGCTGGGAAAAGCTGGTGTCTGAAACCCTGTAGAGGCTCTGCCAGCTGGTATAGACCAGACCAGGCATCCCCAACCTTCGGCCCTCCAGATGTTTTGGACTACAATTCCCATCATCCCTGACCACTGGTCCTGTTAGCTAGGAGTCATGGGAGTTGTAGGCCAAAACATCTGGAGGGCCGCAGGTTGGGGAGGCCTGGACGAGACTAATGATTAGGCAGTTTGGTCTGCATCCTAAGGTTAAGAGCGGTGGACTCGTAATCTGGTGAACCGGGTTTGATTCCTCACTCTTCCACTTGCAGCTGCTGGGTGACCTTAGGCCAGTCACACTTCTCTAAAGTCTCTCAGCCTCACTCACCTCACAGAGTGTTTGTTGTGGGGGAGGAAGGGAAAAGGAGAATGTTAGCCGCTTTGAGACTCCTTCGGGTAGTGATAAAGCGGGATATCAAATCCAAACTCTTCTTCTTCATCTTCTTCTTTTTCTTCTAAAGTCCTCTTGGGAGAAATTGACATGAGCTAGTTGTTGTTGTTTAGTCGTTTAGTCGTGTCCAACTCTTCGTGACCCCATGGACCAGAGCACGCCAGGCACTCCTGTCTTCCACTGCCTCCTGCAGTTTGGTCAAACTCATGTTAGTAGCTTTGAGAACACTGTCCAACCATCTCTTCCTCTGTCGTCCCCTTCTCCTTGTGCCCTCCATCTTTCCCAACATCAGGGTCTTTTCCAGGGAGTCTTCTCTTCTCATGAGGTGGCCAAAATATTGGAGCCTCAACTTCAGGATCTGTCCTTCCAGTGAGCACTCAGGGCTAATTTCCTTCAGAATCGGTAGGTTTGATCTTCTTGCAGTCCATGGGACTCTCAAGAGTCTCCTCCAGCACCATAATTCAAAAGCATCCATTCTTCGACATGAGCCAGAGCTTTTCCAAAAAAGGAGATTTCACTGATACCTTAAGATCATTAAGTGTTATGTATCCTGATTGCCGTGTTTTCAGTTGTAGCCTTTCATTTGTTTTCATTCTCTTGTTTGCATTGCAGGTGTGACAATGAAAGCCTGCACAGGCTGCCAGAGCAGTGGCTGTGCAATGTACTGGAAGAAATCAAATCTAGCGATCCTTCTTCTAAACTATGTGCCACTAGACGCAGTGCTGGGATTCCATTCTATATACAGGTACCTAAGATGCCCTTCTAATCTTAAAACAATTGCAGTTTCTTCATTGGATCTACTGTAAGAACTGGAGGATGGTCTTGACTATTAAATATGCATGGGTTGTTTTTGGTTTGTTTGTTTGTTTGTGTGTGTGTGTACACACACACACACACACACACACACACACACACAACTTAATTACAGTTGTGTCTAAACAGTACAGTAGTCCCTACACACCTGTCTTACTTTCATTGAACCTATGTCAGCCCAGATATAAGCAGAGGAAGAGATTCCGAGCTCATCTACAATATGGAATATCATGGGCTCCATTTGGGTTTGTACAGAACAAAACAATGAGCAGAATCTGGAATGTTGCGCTGGACAGTTGGCTGTCATTTCCTGAAAATAGGTTACTTTTTTGCTTCAGGGATAGCATTTATTATTATTTTGACTACGACTAAAGATCTGGAATGAGCTTCACTTGAAGAAATATGATGCACCAAATATGCGTGCTACTTTTGGGGAAGTGAGGAGCAACCTTGAAAGTCAGGCTATAAATAGAGACCTTATAAATACCTAAGATGAAAATGACAAGAGCATATGTGTACAGTACTACAAACCTTCCTCATTCCTTGCATAGCTTCAAAACCAGTGCTTGTTAAAATTAATCAAATACTTATTGGCTCTCTCCAGTTGCATAATCCAAAACAGATAATGTATTATGAATGAAACTAACAGAATTAAGACAAGTGGGAGGTGCTTTCTTAATGGTAACAAATTAAAAAAAAATAAATCCCTGAGGTTTTTGCTTCTCTAGCTTGTTCCTAGAGCTGCCAGTTTCATTTCTCAATGTTATATTACTCTACTGCTCGCACCAACTCTGGCTAGCGTTCATCTAGAAAAATTGCCTCTTTAATGAGTCACAATTGTGTTTTGATTTAAACGTTGAAAGTCCCTTTGCCACCTCCTGGGCCTTGAGGCTGAGGTCTGATGCTCCTCATCATTTGTGCTAGATAGGTGTGTGTAAGGAATCTTGAGGCAATTGGGTCGGATCTATTTGCAAAAGTTTAGTGAGTTGTGCTTTGTCTTTATTTCTTCTTTTTTCGTTCTAGGCTCTGCTAGCTTCAGAACCGAAGAAGGGTAAAACAGGCTTGTTAAAAATGACAATGAAAGAGTTGATTTCTTTAGTTTCACCTTCAAGTACTCCACCAAGCACAATCCCTCAGGTAATATCTACCTTGCATCACAATGCAAAGTCAGTAAATTTATCTGTTGTTTGTTTAGGACAGAGATGGGGGCAATCTGGGGCCCTCCAGATACTGTTGCACATCAACTCCCATCTTCCTTAACCATTGGCTATACTGGGTGGCAGTGATGGGAGTTGGGAGCCCAACAGTACCCAGAGGACCACAGGTTCCCTATCAATGGTTTAGGAAACGGTTACCATAGAATAAAGGCACACTGTCGTCTAGCCCCTATGACCCTCCTTTGGATTCATGCCAAAGGAAGAACAGTTGTACCTCGAAAGTTGAACAGAACCCGTTCTGGAAGTCCGTTCGACTTCCAAAGTGCGGCTTCTGATTGGCTGCAGGAAGCTCCCGTTGGACATTCGGCTTCCGAAAGAATGTTCAAAAACTGGAACACTCACTCCCGGTTTTCAGTCGTTCGGGAGCTGAAACGTCCGACTCCCAAGGCGTTCGGGAGCCAAGGTTTGACTGTATTAACTCCAGTAATTCATTGCCACAATAAGTTTTATTTATATCTCTTGAAATGTTTTTAACCTGCCTTTCATCCCAAAGCAATCCTAGGACAGGGTACAGTAAAATAATCTAAAACCAAAGCGCCACCAAAAATGTCATAAAACAAAAGGAGGCAAAAACTTTACAAGGACAGAAAGATATTGAAACCGGTACACTCAATAACAGAATTGGTACATGGCCCTTCAAAGGCTTGAGAAGAAGAAAAAAGGCTTCAGCTTATGACGAAGCTGATATTTATTTTAAAGTATTTTGTAAACCACTTAATGTTTCAAAAATCTCTTAAGCATACAATAATGTGAAAAAGGAAGAGCTGCTTAAAGACCATTATGGATACGAGAACTAATCCTTAATTTATTAATTTATGCTGAAAAGTAAGAAAAGATTTCAAGGATTGAGGTGTAGAATTCTAGAATAATTTCCCACAGTGTACAGAATAGACCACTGACCTAATTTCGAAGGCCTGCCTAGTGTATTGTGGGGGGATACATGCCAAAACAAAAATAAGCCACCTTTCTGTGATAATTGACTCTCAGCGGGCTTCTTGCTTCAAATGTGGATCCAGGATATTGGATTTGTATATCCTTCAACAGGAACACACATACTAAATATAACTTTAATGTAGATTAAATAGGTATTTTGATGCGGTGATGTGTGTGGTGCAGACACAGTTTACTGGGAACAGGCCTGGTGAGATTTGTTTCCTGTGTTGTTTTCATGATGTGCCTTTATCTTTTACCAAGCTGTTTATTCCTGAAATTTCCCAGGCACGCAGTTATCAACATGGCCCCTGACTCTTAAGTCAAAGCAGGCTACTATTCAGGGCCTGCTCGCTTTTCAGAGTTACAGTTTTGAAGTTAAAGTACATAATTTTCAGGTTATTCCGATAACTAAGTAGCCCGTATTGACTTCCCTCCCTACCAGGTCCATGCTTTAAATATCTTGAGGGCTTTATTCAAGGACACCCGTTTAGGAGAAAACATCATTCCTTACGTGGCAGATGGAATGCGAGCGGCAATATTAGGTTTTACGTCCTCTGTCTGGGCAGTAAGTTGATCCTTTACGTTTAGTATATTAAGTTTGAAAGCCACATGTTAATGGTGGTAACCGGGGCATTGATTGTGTTTCTCAATAACACTACAATGCCTGATTAGATTTTTATGAATTCTTTTTATAGAGTTATATGGAATGTATGCCAAGTGGACAGCGTGCGGGAAAGGCTATAAAACAGCCTACAGAAACACTGAATTTTGGCTCTTGGTATTCTTTTTATTTAGTTTCCTGCAATGAAGGCAGAGCACCACATTCACCTTCTGACATGGAAAGCTGCTTCTACTTGGTTGATTAATATTAAAAACTCAGTAACTTTTTAACACACACACACTTATATATATAGAGAGAGAGAGTGCCAGTTGGAGGTGATAATGAAGTCTCTGGTGGCATGCTTGGTCTAGAATGAATACTTTAAGTTTAAGTTATTAACAATGGGCTGCATCCACCTAACTCAGAGTTCCCCAAACTTGGGTCTCCAGCTGCTTTTGGACTGCAATTCCCATAATCCCTGTCCTGCTAGCTAGGGATGATGGGAGTTGTAGTCCAACAACATCTGGAAACCCACGTTTGGAAAACCCTGATCTAACTTCTACCTTGTTATTGTTCATTAATTTCAGTGGGTCTAAAAGTAGAACAATGTTTCTGTGGGTGTGGTCAGTGAAAATATAATGCTGCAAGATCAGTCCCCCCCCCCCCCGCAATTAATACAGTTTAATCACCTTAGTAACAGTCCCTAAATAACATTATGACTTAGTTTTTGGGTAATGCTGTGCCAAACCATGATTTAGGGAGAACATGTGAGCATGCAGGTTCTCTCAGAGGAGATCTTGACCAGTGTGGTGTAGCGGTTAAGAGTGGTAGTCTCGTAATCTGGGGAACCGGGTTCGCGTCTCCGCTCCTCCACATGCAGCTGCTGGGTGACCTTGGGCCAGTCACACTTCTCTGAAGTCTCTCAGCCCCACTCACCTCACAGAGTGTTTGTTGTGGGGCAGGAAGGGAAAGGAGAATGTTAGCCGCTTTGAGACTCCTGAAGGGGAGTAAAAGGCGGGATATCAAATCCAAACTCTTCTTCTTCTTCTTTTCCTCCTCTGGTCCGGCTGGAGTTTCTGCTGGCCTTTGAGCCATGTTTTGGCTTATCATGTCTTCTGAATCTGGGTTTTGTGGTTTGTCTAACTCAGTGTTTCCCAACCGGTGTTCCGCGGCACACTAGTGTGCCGCGAGACGTTGCCTGGTGTGCCGTGGGAGGGAGGCGGGCGAGTCGGGCGGCGAGAGGCGGGGCGGCGGCGGCGAGCACACGCGGGGCGGGGAGCGAGCTCCCTCCCACATCCCATCGCCCCGTGCTCCGCGCTGTTGTAGGCCAGCCCTGCGCACCTGGGGGACCTCCCCCCCGAGAGTGCAAGGCTTGCGGGCGTCAGCTGGCAGCGCGGAGCATGGGGCGCCCTTCAGAGGACGCCCCGTGCTCCACGCAGGTGTCCGCAAGCCTTGCGCACCCGGGGGATCTCCCCCCGGGAGCGCAAGGCTTGCGGGCGTCAGCTGGCAGCGCGGAGCACGGGGCGCCCTTCGGAGGACGCCCCGTGCTCCGCGCTGGTGTCGGCCAGCCTTGCGCACCCGGGGGATCTCCCCCCGGGAGCGCAAGGCTTGCGGGCAGCAGCTGGCAGCGCGGAGCACGGGGCGCCCTTCGGAGGCCACCCCGTGCTCCGCGCTGGTGTTGGCAAGTCTTGCGCACCGGGGGATCTCCCCCCGGGAGCGCAAGGCTTGCGGGCAGCAGCCTGCAGCGCGGAGCATGGGGCGCCCTTCGGAGGACGCCCCGTGCTCCGCGCTGGTGTCGGCCAGCCTTGCGCACCCGGGGGATCTCCCCCCGGGAGCGCAAGGCTTGTGGGCGTCAGCTGGCAGCGCGGAGCACGGGGCGCCCTTCGGAGGCCACCCCGTGCTCCGCGCTGGTGTTGGCAAGTCTTGCGCACCGGGGGATCTCCCCCCGGGAGCGCAAGGCTTGCGGGCAGCAGCTGGCAGCGCGGAGCACGGGGCGCCCTTCGGAGGACGCCCCGTGCTCCACGCTCGTGTTGGCAAGCCTTGCGCACCCGGGGGGCGCATATGGCGCCCTGAAACAGAGGGTTCCCCATGCTGTGGACTGTAGCCTGCCGCCGGACGCGCGGGGCGCCCTGAAGCAGAGCGCCCCTTGCGCCAGGCAGACATGGGCCAGCCCCACAAGCTCGGGGGACAGCGGGGAGGCGCAGCACCGCCATCCCACTGTTCCCCGACCTGGTTTTTTTGGGGGGAAATAAAGGAAAACATTTTTTCCTTTATTTCCCCCCTCAAAAAAGTAGGTGCGTCCTATGGGACGGAGCGTCCTATGGGACGAAAAATACGGTACTTACTATTTCATAATAAAGTAATTATAAAATACTTTCTTTGTGTTTATTTGATTCCTATTAAAGAGAGTTACTTTATATATAGTCAATATAGGCACAGAGTTAATTTTTTAAACATTTTCTAATGGTGGTGTGCCTCAAGATTTTTTTCATGAAACAAGTGTGCCTTTGCCCAAAAAAGGTTGGGAAACACTGGTCTAACTCAGTGGTTCCCAACCTTTTTTGGGCCATGCCCCACCTAAGCATCTCTAAAATCCTGTTGCTGTCCCCTGTCCCCCCTGTGAAACATAATTCTTATTATTCAAAAAGTGAACTCCTATTCATGTGGAGGAAGCCTAAAAGGCCATTAGCATGGTCTAAACAAGCTTCCAAAGAACATGGCACCCATGAAAGAGAAAAATAAAAGAACAAAAGGACAGTTGGAAGTACTGAGGAAGAAATCTCTAAGAAATTGTTAATAGTAATAATGATAATATGAAGTGATATGAAAAAATAGCAAATAAAGTTCCAAAACATATAATAGAAAACTGAAATGCATAAATATAAAATAATTTTAATAGAAGCTTTTTATGTAATACTTTGATCATTTTAATTACTATACAATAAAATAAAGGTACCTAACAAATTCAAAATACAATTTGAGCTCACCTCAAGATAAAAAAAGTGTACGTCACAATATACTGTATATGAGACCCCTAGAACCATAAGAAATGCAAAAAAAAATACTGTTAATAACTCATTCTTGAATTTCCCCCCTTAAAAATCAAATTGCCCCCCCCCCCCATGGGGCATGTGCCCCACATTGGGAACCACAGGTCTAATTCCAGTATAAATAAAAGTACAAGTTGAAATTAACATTATGTTTTTAAAATGAAGCTCTTTTCTCTTATTTGGGCTATTTTCATCTACTTTATTTTATATTATATTTTTATTAGTTTTTAAACAACATTTTCAACAATTATTAAACATACTTTTATGTCTTATACACTTTTTTTTACTTCCATCAATCACATCTGAAAATTTTCCAATCTTATCACTTAATTTACATTTCTTACTTTCACTATTACATTTAAATATTGTAACTAATGTCTCTCTTCTTTCTCTTCTTTGCAATATTTCATATTTTTCATCTACTTTAACTTATGCATAATGAAAAGATATAGGAAAAATTGGGATGCCATTTAACACTTGCCTTTATGTTGCTTGATAGGTGAGAAATTCATCTACTCTTCTCTTTAGTACATTGATCACAAGAATATTTGGGGTTAAAAGAGGAAAGGATGAGAACTCAAAGAAAAACAGGTATGGTACATGGATGATCTCCTTGTAAAACAGGGTTGGGGAACCTGTGGCCGTCCAGATGTTGTTGGAATCCAACTTGTATAATCCCTAGTCAGAGATAATGGGAGTTGTAGTCCAATATTATTTGGGGGGGGGTCACATGTACCCCACCACTGCTATAAGATATTCTATGACCAAAAAGAAACTTGAGAAAGGTCCCTTATTTTTGATGAATTTATATGAAATTTATTGTTACCATCTTATACCAATAATTAAACTGTGTTAAAAAATAATAATATTATGACAGCGAGAACATGATGCTCTTAATCTCAGGGTCATGGATTTGAGCCCCACATTGGACAAAAGATTGCTGCATTGCAGGGGGTTGGACTAAAGTCTATGATTCTTAATTTGGGTGTAAAATGGTGCTCTCGGCTAATGTTTGCAGTTATTTTACTATTCCTGGCCTGCTAAGCTGTTGTTTTTTCTTTTCTTCATTTCCCTCACAAAGTATACTTCAGACATTTGTGCAACATGGTGCTAATTTAGATTTAGCTGTATAACTTTTAAAACACGGTCCTAAACCTGCTTGCACAGAAACCACCCCAGGTTTATTTGGTTTAGCTTAGTGGAAGACAGAAGTGCCTGGCGTGCTCTGGTCCATGGGGTCACGAAGAGTCGGACACGACTAAACGACTAAACAACAACAAAGTATGCATAGGATTGCAGCCCTCATTTCACAAATGCTACCGTTCCATTATCTTAAAAGGATGTACAAAGCTCAAAGCATAAGAAGCAGGATTTGGATATGTTTATAAATGGAAGATATAGGTAGGTAGCCGTGTTGGTCTGCTGTAGTCGAAACTAAATAAAAAAAATCCTTCCAGTAGCACCTTAGAGACCAGCTAAGTTTGTTATTGGTATGAGCTTTTGTGTGCATGCACACTGAAGAATCTGATGAAGTATCTGAAGAAGTGTGCATGCGCACTAAAGCTCATATCAATAACAAACTCCGTCTCTAAGGTGCTACTGGAAGGATTTTTTATTTTATTTTGTTTCATAAATGGAAGAGTACACATTGAGGGGTTTTACCCCCGCAATTCATTGTCATGTGATTGTTCTACATGTATTTCCTGACGCCTTTAAATGCCTTGAACCCTTTCATCATTCATAATTCAAATTTCATGTATCTGGAGTCTTGCTTCAGAAAAGGCGAAGGGCCTGGGTCTTTTCTCGTGAGCCTTTGCAGAATGGGCCAGGAATAAGTGAGCTGATTCTGAAAGTGAGAGAACTGGGGTGATTCTGGTTTGTAGCCTGGGTGGTAGGTTGAATTCTTAAATGGATTCTGAACATGAGTGTGTAATAGGGCAGAAAGTGTCAACAGGGAGCTGTAGCAAAGCCAGAGTGAGGCAGAAGCAGACAGGAGCAAAGGGAAGCACAAGGCCTGAGAACAGTACATCCAAGGGCTGCAGTGTAACTTTACAGTTACACGCTTGTTTGGTCCAAATGGGCTTTAGCCAATAGTCTGTACTGCAGGGATGGGCAGCAGGTTCTGCTGTCACCTGTTTGCAATTAATAATATTATTGATTGAGGGATGTACAACTCTGAACCAGTGAGAGCCAGTGTGGTGTAGTGGTTAAGAGCGGTAGTCTCATAATCTGGGGAACTGGGTTCGCTTCCCCGCTCCTCCACATGCAGCTGCTGGGTGACCTTGGGCCAGTCACACTTCTCTGAAGTCTCTCAGCCCCACTCACCTCACAGAGTGTTTGTTGTGGGGGAGGAAGGGAAAGGAGAATGTGAGCCGCTTTGAGACTCCTGAAGGGGAGTGATAAAGCGGGATATCAAATCCAAACTCTTCTTCTTCTTCTTCTGAAATGGTGCCAGCTGCAAGGGTAAACTGTGTACAATTTAAACCAACACATGATTGACTGAAATTCATTTTCTGAATAATATATAAGCACGAATAGAATCTAATCTGGTGATTTTGTTATTTGGGTATGTGCGAGCCCTTCAGGCTGCATGCCTACACTAATTTAATTTTAAGAATGACTTTTGGGAACTAATCCTTTACAATGAAATTATAACAATAATCTCTGTTTGAGGAAACCTGCATTTCATATTTATTTGTTCTGGTTCAACAGCTGAGACACTTTTGTAATAATAAAAAAACCGCTAGATGTCTCTCTTGATTCATGTTTTTTTTTACTGCAGAATAATCACTGTGTACCTAGAGCAACGATATGTAATTCACTTTCCTTCAGGCATCCTTTGTTTCCAATATGTACTTATGTTTGGATTACAGTCAAGTACATTTTATGTAACTTTCTGGGTCGTTTTAAATGAGCCAACATTTTCAAACTGGGAAGCCTGAAGGTAGGAACTTTTCCATAAAAGTGGATCTTATTTCCACAGATGTTGTGTTGATCCACCTCCTGTACCTTTTCACTTAATAGGCAACCACAGATACGTTTTAAAATTAGGTTACATGGGCAGGTGTCATTGACATGAGTGGAAAGTCTGATCTCCCAGATTGCGCGATGATAGAGGAAGCCTTGTTAAATTAGATGCAGCTTGTGCCACAGGTTATTGAGGACCTAAGGTTCTAATTTCTATATCCAAGGCTGAACATTTAGAAGAGGATGTTGCAGCATGGTTTGACAGAAATGAGAGGCCAGGCAATTTTAAGAAAATTATTTTTCTTTCCTTACTTCTGCAAGAATCCATGGCAGTGGTACTGCATTTTACATTGAAGAAAAGAGTTTCCCATCTTCCCAGCCAGTTGAAAATCTTCAGTTTACTCATGGGTTTGTTTAAAGTGTAAATGAATTACCCTTGCCAAAGGTGCAGGAAGCTTGTACCACTTTAACATCCCCCCCACCCCCACTTTCTCTTGTAGATATATTTAAAACAAGGGGTGGAAAACATATTTACACCCAAATGCCTTCCATTCCCGTCTGCCCTAAAGAAAGAAATAATATTCTTCTCTGGCTCATTACTTCTGCCCTCCTTTTGGCTTTCTCAAACCTCTCAATCTTTTTGAACATTATCTCTCCTCCACCCCTGCAGGTCAATTTTGAGAGGTGGGCAGAACCACCCACCTGCCAATCATCTGATGATGTCAGGTGTTTGACAGGTGGGTTGTCCTACTGACAGGTCAAAGTTGGCCCAGGGGGTGGCAGGAAAACACTGCCCTATCAGGATCGAACTCCCTGCGCATCAGGTGACTCAGTCCGGCTTTTCAAGCTTTGCCAAGCCAGCCAATTCCCAGCAGAACTGTTATACAGTACTTTAACTACTTTTTTTTTTTAATTTCTCAAATGACATCGGAATTAGCGTCCGGGTGGAATTTCCGAAAGTCGGCAAAAATGTCCGGGGAAACCCAGGAGTATGGCAACCCATGTCAGAAATGTTGATTTTTTGACGAAATGCCAAATAATAGCTCCAAAATTGTCTTTTCTTTCCTTTTAGATTTTGAAAAAAAAGTGCTCAACAACTTTTGTGCCCAGATTTTCACTTTTTGAAGTATGGCAACCCTACTTATATAGATGCAGTTCAAATCAGCAAGAAATGCGATTATTTCTTTAATAGCATCCTTGTTCCTCATTACTTAGTGTAGGATTTGCTGTTAAACCCATAATACCTAGAAAAGTTCAGCCTCTGCTGTGAGTAGCAGATTTTCCTGTCCATATCTTGTTGTTATATATGGACTCCAAGCAACAGTGGGGTTTCCTACTTCCCGTGTATTTATCATAGGGCCACTCCGCACATTATACTTTTAGGTGTTGGATGTGACTAATAGCTGCTTGGAAACTTACTCCTTACAGGTACAGAGAACAGATTTGCTGTATACACTCAGCATCAACCACTGATTTATCAGTGTAAAAAATTAGTGGAATGACTTTTGTAAAGTGCAGGTAACAAGCTATGCTTTTGGACACCTGTATAAAGATCACTGCTGCTGTTGCTGTTACAGAATGAGGATGGAAAAAATGCCTGAACTATTGAACTTCAGTACCTATAATTTCCTGAAACACACTTATCTTCTGTTTACAGCTTTGAAGAATGAGTAATGATTCTTCCTTTTACTGGCATGTTGAGTGCAGATTTCTCTGAATTCCAATTAGTGCTCGAGTACTGATCAGAAAGACTATTCAGGAATTGATTTTGTTTTCTTCTTCCCTTCTTGCCAAAGCAGCTTCTCTGGAATGCCATCATTTATTCTGTAGTAGCATTCCTTTATTCAGAATCACTGAATAAAGTGATACCTCCTCTTGACAAACATGAATATTAACGATAGTCCAAGATTTTCTCCCTTTTTTATGATGTAGTTAACAACGCAAAAGCAAAGTCCCATAACCTACAGAATTCTGAAACAGGCTGTAGAGAAATTCATGTGACTGCATGTCTCTTGGATGATATTGATGAGAAGGAAAGCACTTTGTGTGTGTAAGTGAATTTAGGGGATAAAATCATTCTTGCACTGCTAATTATTGAATAGTTCAGCCTGCTGATGGAAGGTATCAGTGGGAGAGCAGGTTCTCCGTGGAATTTTAAGGAAAGAAGTGGTAGTGTTGCAAAGGCTGACTTTGTGTAAATCAGATGCATTCAACTATGGTTGGAAAGGTTTGATAGGCAGGTTTTATTTAATTTTTAAAAAATCTGGTACCCACTATGAGACTTGGGACACGTTTGCAAGTGTTCAATCAGAGTTAAACTTATGAGTAAGGAACGCATGCCCCTCCAAATGATGTTGGACTTCCAGCTCCCATCAGCCCCAGCCAACATGAATAATGGTCAAGGTTGGTAGAAGTAAACCATCAACCTATGGGGGGTGCACACCCCTGTTTTGTTGTTGTTTAGTCATGTCCGGCTCTTCGTGACCCCATGGACCGGAGCACGCCAGATACTCCTGTCTTCCACTGCCTCCTGCAGTTTGGTCAAACTCATGTTAATAGCTTCGAGAACACTGTCCAACCATCTCGTCCTCTGTTGAGATCTTCTTGCAGTCCATGGGACTCTCAAGAGTCTCCTCCAGCACCATAATACAAAAGCATCCATTCTTCGGCGATCAGCCTTCTTTATGGTCCAGCTCTCATTTCCATACATCACTACTGGGAAAACCATAGCTTTAACTATATGGACCTTTGTTGGCAAGGTGATGTCTCTGCTTTTTAAGATGCTGTCTAGGTTTGTCATCACTTTTCTCCCAAGAAGCAGGCGTCTTTTAATTTTGTGACTGCTGTCACCATCTGCAGTGATCATGGAACCCAAGAAAGTCAAATCTCTCACTGCCTCCATTTCTTCCCCTGTTTTAGTGTGATGAGAACAAGCCATGTTGAGCCTTGTGTTGAGCTTCCGTTTTTGCTTTTCTGTTTAAAACCGGTTTGTTCCAAGCAATACCTAGTTGGCATTAATCATGGTTTTAAGTTCAAATTACATAGAAAGCTGTGTTTAAGCAAAGCAGAAGCAAAAAGGGGAGAGCACACAGGTCCAAGGCTCACAGTGGTTCATTCTTATGTAATGTCTCAGGGTCATGGGTTCAAGCCCAACATTGAGCAAAACGATTCCTGCATTGCATGGGATAGGACTAGATGACTCTTGTGACCATTCCAAATCTGCAGTTCTATGTAGCATGTTGTGCATATCGTGTTAGCACACCAGTGCAACCTCCATCCCTGGTGAACCAACCTGGTTTAAAGAAGGAGATGCATACAACATTGCACAGGTAAATTCTTCTTGCTTGCCTAAGATCATGCTAAAATTGCCCCTGAGTGCTAACCTTCTTCTGCATCATAGCCTGGGACCAAACCCTCAGTACAGTCATACCTAAGGATGAATACGCTTCAGCTTAAATATTTTCGGGTTGCGTTCCGTAGCGACCCGGAAGTAACGGAGCGCATTACTTCCGGGTTTTGCTGCTTGCGCATGAGCAAATGCTCAAAATGACGTCATGTGCGGAAGCGGCAAAGCGCGACCCACAGATGCGCAGTCACATCTTACGTTCGCTTCAGGATGTGAACAGGGCTCTGGAACGGATCCCGTTTGCATCCCGAGGTACCACTGTAGTGCTGAACAAGAACTTCAAGTGAGCGGTGGATTTCTCACTTTTGAAAATAGTTTACTGGAAAAGGCAGTAGATTCGTAGATGAGATGCAAAATATTAACAAATGAAAACAAAGCTTTCAAGTTCTCATAATGTTAGGTGCTACCACAGGGATCAGATAAAAATTCTGTATAGCAGGCAGTACAGCGAAGGAAGGCAGGCTATTTCAAGTTCAAGCACCAATTTTGATGCATGTTGGAGACAGCACATTCTCGGGGACTAATTTAAGAGGTAGAGCTTTTTATGGTGACTGTTAGACACCTAATTTTCCAAAGGGATGGTAATGGTTCAGTATGGTTTATTCAGTATGGTTCTCTGCCCTCTTCGCAAGAAATGTGGAAACGTAGGGAAATGCCAGTTGTCTTTGTCCATGGAGTTTTCTTGGCAGGGATACTGGAGTGGCTTGCCGGTTCCTGCTCCAGGTGCATCACATTTGGTCAAAACTCTCCACTATGAGCTGTCCATCTTGGGTGGCCCTGCATAGCATAGCTCATAGCTTCTCTGAGTTATTCAAGCCCCTTCGCCACGGCAAGGCAGTGAATTATGGTGTTGGAGGAGACTCTTGAGAGTCCCATGGACTGCAAGAAGATCAAACCTCTCCATTCTGAAGGAAATCAGCCCTGAGTGTTCACTGGAAGGACAGATCCTGAAGCTGAGGCTCCAATACTTTGGCCACCTCATGAGAAGAGAAGACTCCCTGGAAAAGACCCTCATGCTGGGAAAGATTGAGGGCACAAGGAGAAGGGGACGTCAGAGGACGAGATGGTTGGACAGTGTTCTTGAAGCTACCAGCATGAGTTTGACCAAACTGTGGGAGGCAGTGGAAGACAGGAGTGCCTGGCGTGCTCTGGTCCATGGGGTCACGAAGAGTCGGACACGACTAAATGACTAAACAACAACAAACAACAGGGAAATGCCTTGCAAGGAGTCAGATGATTGGTCTGTCTAGCTCAGAATTATTTGCACTGACTGTAGCCGTGGTTCTGTCTTTCCCATCCTATTCTGGAATTGAACCTGAGAACTTTTTGCTTATGAAACCATGTACTGTACCAGTGAGCTAAATGCACCTGTGACACACAGAACTTGTTCCTCAAGAACAGACTTTCTCCACCTTGGGTTTCCAGGTGTTGTTGGACTATAGTTCCCATCTTTCCTAGCTAGCGTGGCCAGTGGTCAAGGATGATGGGTGTTACTTATACCCTGCCCATTTGGCTGGGTTTCCCCAGCCACTCTGGGCGGCTCCCAACAGAATATTAAAAACAGGATAAAACATTAGGCATTAAATGCTTCCCTAAACAGGGTTGCCTTCAGATGTCTTCTAAAAGTTGATGGGAGGGCGTTCCATAGGGTGGGCGCCACTACCAAGAAGGCTCTCTTTCTGGTTCCCTGTAACCTCACTTCTTGCAGTGAGGGAAGTGCCAGAAGGCCCTCAGAGCTGGACCTCAGTGTTCGGGCTGGACAATGGGAGTAGAGATGCTCCTTCAGGTATGTCTCCTGTGCTCTCTTCCAGCTGCCCTATTAGCAGCAATAGAGGGACATTACAGTGGTACCTCGGGTTACATACGCTTCAGGTTATATACGCTTCAGGTTACAGACTCCGCTAACCCAGAAATAGTGCTTCAGGTTAAGAACTTTGCTTCAGGATGAGAACAGAAATCATGCTCCAGTGGCACGGCGGCAGCAGGAGGCCCCATTAGGTAAAGTGTTGCTTCAGGTCAAGAACAGTTTCAGGTTAAGGACGGACCTCTGGAACAAATTAAGTACTTAACCTGAGGTACCACTGTATATAGTTTTCACTCATCTTCTGTCAGCTGTTCAGCAGGAAAAAAACCTCCATCTCTCTCCCCCCCCCACCACCACATTGCTCTTCACTGTGTTTTCCAGTTACATTTTTCCTTCTTTGCTGCCCACATGTCAGTGGCACCTAGGGTTCTCCTGTTTGTGCAGCGGGAAGCTTCCTAGGTCTGGGCATGACTGCTGTTTGATCTGCTTGGGAGAGGAATGCAAGGTAGACTCACTGCATTACGTACACAAAGCAGGCATGCTGCAATTGTTCTTCATTCCTCCTTCAGTCGTGGGAGAAGGTTCTTTCAAAAGGCTAACGAGTGAATCATTTTGTGGTAGGGCTCTGGTAATCCTCCAAGGCAGTAATCAAAGGCAGTAAATGAGCTGAGATTAGTTTGGGATATCCTGAAAACTTCTTGAACAATAGGTAAATACAGTGTGAGTGTACAGTCACAAAGCTGATGTATGCTTAAATAACACCTTTGTGCTCCCCGCCCCCCCCGTAACGTAACACCTGTCAGTCTCTTTGCATTCACAAATGACTACCTTGAGGTTTTTTGTTTTTTTAAAAAAAGTAAAATAAAATTCCTGCTTATCATCTGATGCACCCCCCCCCCACATCACTGATTTCTTAAGAAGTGCTGGCTTCCCACAGTTGCTCTTCTCATGCCTAAATACACAAAGGTATCATAAATAGCAAACTAACAGGTACTGAGAGACTGAGGCATAAAAGAGATCAAAGCAAACAGACCATGCAGTCATTTCAAAATCTTGGCTGGCTGCTCTTGTAAATAAGAGTGCTTCTAAAGCAGAAAGCATTCAACTACTGTATTTATATAGGCCTTGACTGACAGTTCGGTTATTAACTTCGTAAAAACACAGGCAACGTAAACTAGTAGGAATGTTTGCTCTAGCAGTTTCTATCTGAAAGAAAATGAAAACCAAGGTATAATGGCTTGCTCTCTGTTTCCCTAAAGTATTTATTTTTGAACTGTGCAGCATAAAAGAATGTTTTCTCAAGTCAGTGAACTTAAGCAATGTTGCTTGCTTTCTGATATTTAAGTATGTTGTTCCTTGCAAAACAAATGGTACATTTATCAATCTTTTTGCATTCAGTAAATTCTTAATTAGCCTTTTAGCTCCCTTTCTCTCATTGCCTTGCCTTTAAAAAATAAATAAAAAATATTAAATTGCTCTTGTGAACTTGCATAAAAAGAGAAAATAGAGGTATTAACTCCTGAAATGAAGATATATTTCACAGTTATGTTCAGCGGAATCCTAACTGGATTTTATCAGTGTAAGTATCATTGGATTTAAAATTGCATACTAGTTAACTGCCCCAATTTAAGCAGGATATCCTGGAATTACAGGGGGCATTCCAGCTTCTGATTGGCTCCTGGAATGTCTCACCTTTTGGTTGGTTGCTCTGGTGGGAGTCAGCTGACTCACGCCACAGCAGCTGAGCAAAGAATGAACGTCCCAATTTAGATCCCCCAGATGTTGGTGGGTATGAAGTTGCTGTGAATCCCCATCCAGGAAACTTGGAAGTGTTTCTTTGTTATCTTTTATTCCTGATTAATAACGACTAGAATCTCTCAGCACAGTCCTAAACTAATGAAGTGCCCCTTTGGTGCCTTTGAAATGTTTCACAATATCTAATTGTGAAATCTAGTTGATTTGTCACAACTCTCTGGTATTTCAGTTCAGTTTGTGCCTCATTGCTCTTCAACAAATCTTCCTGTACATTTGTTATGCCCTTTCAACTATATTTTCTTGTATGTAAACCACCCTGGTAAATCTTATTTAAAAGAAGGCTAAAACCTATTGAACTTGAGAATCCTGTGAATTAGCTCATGTGAATATTGTAGTATTCTGATTACTTTGTTTTGGCCTTTCATATGATTTATGAGAATATTATTCACTTTGAGGGCAAGTTCAAACATATTTTTCATCACTTGTTAACTGCAGTATCAAGTAATTACTCAAAGGTATTAATGAACTCCTCGCGGATTAGTAAATACAGAATTTTGTGGTCACTTCTAGTCAACTCAGACACACTGTTTTTCAGTGAAGGCAGTGTATACTTTGCTTGAAAGTCACCCTAATCAAGTACTGTATGTGATGAAACAGCGTGGAGTCTCATATTTAGTGAACCATGCATCTAAGTGGCATTGACCCCCTTCCTCCCCCCAAAAGTTTTGCCATTAAATTATTGACATGGGGTCACCTCCCCCCCCTCCCTCCATTTTTGGATTAAAAACATATTTCAGCTGTGTATTAAAAGCCCCAAGAAGTTCATTCTCTTTAGTGGAGGGTATTCTTTTACAGAAACATCAGTGGCTAATGGCCTGCAGAAGCTATAAGGAATAATGAATTCTCCTTTAAGAAAGCAGAGAGCACTCTTTGCAACAAACATTCCCTGGTTCCTTTTTCAAACATGTCTCTTTAGCACTCTGATTTGAAGCTGGAATATTTGTTTCGACAGAACTCTGCTTTCTTAACTCCTGGTGTTGGTGCATCCTTAACAGGTAATGAAGGTTTTGCCAGGAAAATCCAACTCTGTCTGAAAAAAGATGAAAGCAATATCAACCTTGTTAGTGCTGGCACAAGATAATGGTCAGAGGAGTAGACTATACTTAAAAAAAATAAAAATTCTTTAGAGTTCTGCTTAAAATTAAACAACCCATCAAAGTTGATTGAGTATGTTCACATCCATTATAGGGAAGAAAGGTGAGCAAAATAAAGGACAGGCAAACAGCTTGCTGATGAATTTAAAAACTGAAGATTCCTCCCACCACAAGCAGGGTGAGGGACGGATAAGATGAAGAGAAAATTTCTAAGTGAGAGCTGGAAGGGTCTGTGATTTTCCATGGGAGACAGGATTAAGAAATACTTTTAGATAGAGTAAAGGTTTTGTAATTACGGACTGTTTTGTGCTGTTGTTGTTGCATTTTATTATAGATTACTTATTACAGCTCTATATGACCCGTTTGATCGTTAAACTACATGTTATGGGTTGTCATTTATGTTTTATGTTGTGACGAAGGGCAGTACAGTCAAACCTCGGCTTTCGAACATTTCGACTGCCAAACGTTTCGGAAGCCGAACGCCAAAAACCTGCAAGTTAATGCTTTGGTTTTTGAACGTGCCTCGGAAGTCAAATGGTTTCCGGGGCATGTTTTTCAATTTTCCCCATCAAATTTGTTGACAGCCCTTTGATCCTCGGTTTTCGAACGTTTCAGAAGATAAATGGACTTCCAGAACAGATTAAGTTCGAAAACCGAGGTTCCACTGTATATAAATCTAATTAATAATATTACAGTACACCCACATTTTCTTGCATTTAACTTCTGAAATTCCAACTATACACAGTTAAGGTGGGGATGCTCTTGTGAGAAGTCAGATTCTCCCACGAGAACATCCGTATTGAGAAGCAAGACTGAGAGTTTAAAAGCTCTTTTTGCTCCAGGTAAGGATTAGCTGTGGCCTAATCGAAATACTGAGATACTACGTAGCTTTAAGGTACAGTAAACCCACAATTTATGTAGGGGTTTGCGCCTTAAGCCAAAATCACATGTCTTCCAAATCCATTGGGGTTGAATTGCGGGTGGGATTGCCAAAGTCATTTTTCCCAGAGCCCTGCCCTCTTTGCACCCCCTTTATATTATTATTTTTGCCATGCATTTAAAGCTGAATGCACAAAATTAAATGTGCACAGGTTGCAGGTTTACTGTACTTCTCAGATAACCGGGAACTGATTAAACAATAAATTGCCGGTTTATGTGAAACTCACAGCTTTACCGATCCTTCCTAACTTCATCTCTTCTTTCATACTGGTTAGTTCCAACCCATTATCAAACTGACCTGATGAGTATTATTTAACACAGTTAGCCTCCCTCATCTTCCCCTTCATGGTATAGCACCTAGTAGACTGGAGGCAATTCAAATTAATCCTGCTGGCTCCCCCTACACTCCATTTTAAGACTCTGACTAAATGCAGACTCCGTGGATTCAGCGTCAAGCCAACTTCCCCTCTCCTCTGTTTTGTTTCATAAAGAGATCTAATAAAGATATTGCCTGGCTAGGTTTTGGGTTTTCTTTTGGGTCAATGTAGTTTCCTTTACTTTTTTGTGCATAAACAACAACTCCTCCTCACCTGCTGCTAAGGCCATCAACTTTGCCTGGAGTAAATGGTTTGTAGGCGGATATTATATTCTGCCTATGATGGGTAGTATGAGACTTCTACCCTTAGATCAGATTGCGTTTTCCTTGTCATTGCAGGCCTTTGGAAGATGAATGAATGAGCTTTATGCCTTTCTTTCTTATTATCCTGTGTATGATTGTAACACAGAATGCGTTGATAAAGTATATATATATATATACACACATTGTATATATATATGCGTTGATAAAGTATATATACACACACACACACACACACACACACACACACACAGTGGTACCTTGGTTCTCAAACGCCTTCGTACTCAAACAACTTGGAACCCAGTTACAGATAGGTAGCCGTGTTGGTCTGCCATAGTCAAAACAAAACAAATTCCTTCCAGTAGCACCTTAAAGACCAACTAAGTCAGTTCTTGGTATGAGCTTTCGTGTGCATGCACACTTCTTCAGATAACTTGGAACCCAAACACTGCAAACCTGGAAGTAAGTGTTCCGGTTTGCAAACAATTGTCGGAAGCCGAACGTGCTCCATTTTGAGTGCCACGCTTCTGTTTTGAATGTTACATTTCCATTTTGAGAGCCGCACTTCTGTTTTGAGTGTTACACCGAGGTCTGTCTGTTTTCACTATTTATTTTGAGTTTTGGTTTTTGCGGCTCTTAATTGTTTTGTTTTTGAGACTGTGTGGAAACCAGTTCAGCTACTGATTGATTGATTGTGTGACTGCAGTACATTGTTTATTGCTTTCATTTTATGGATCAATGGTCTCGTTAGATAGTAAAATTCATGTTTTAGGGGTTGTTTTTAAAAGTCTGGATCGGATTAGTCCATTTTGCATTACTTTCTATGGGAAAGTGCACCTTGGTTTTGGAACGCTTTGGTTTTGGAACGGACTTCTGGAACGGATTAAGTTTGAGAACCAAAGTACCACTGTATGTTTTTTAAAAAGAGCTGTATGATCTAAGCTAACAGTTGTGGACAGGCAAAGGGGCAAAGTGGTTGTGGACATCCTTAATTCAGTCCTGGTATTGGATTAGTATTGTATCCTATTATTTTATTAGCTAATTTATGTCTCTGTGAGATTGCCATTTGGCATCTCTGTGGATATTTGGCGTGAAAATGCACCTTTAGGGCTCTGCAAGGACAGCCGCCTCTTAAAAGACAACAACAACCTGCCCCTTTCAAATTGGCTGCCCTTTTTTCCTGACTAACGCGTATGTCACCGAGAAATGGAACAGCTGATTCACGAATTATGCATACAGCGTTACACCTAATATGCCCCGGGGATCAAGGTCATGAAAGTATCCTTTCTTCTGAAAAATATGAAATACGATAAACAGCTTAATCGGATGACCTGCGATGCATGGCCTTGGTGAACTGATGTGTGCATACAAAACAGTGTGACAATTGATGATTTCTTATGGGAAGCTATGATCATGTAACAGAGAACAATTTAGCAAGGACAGCTAGAGGTGCGTTTCGCCCACTGAAGACATTTAAATCCTTGCAGTAACTTACTGCATACATAGAAAAAAGTAAGACAGCAGTGCTAGAAGAGAGAAAACAAAGTAGTTTTTCAGTTATTCCCCCCCCCCCCTTCTGTGGAAAAGTAGGATATACTCGTCTCCTGAATCCTCTGAGCCTGAGGCTTCCTGTGCATATGCAGTGAAAGAAGTGTTGGTTTAATGTTGGATAGACCCCTTTAAATATAACCCATGGATATTTGCACAAAAATGGAAGCAGGTATAGGTCAGGGGTTGAGCGCTTTCGGGTTGCACTCCGTGGCAACCCGGAAGTAACGGAATGCGTTACTTCCCAGTTTCACTGCTTGCGCATGCACAGACGGTCCAAATGACATCATGCCCATGCGTGGAAGTGGCGAATCGCGACCCACAGACGTGGGTTGCGTTCGCTTCTGGATGCGAACAGGGTTCCAGAACGGATCCCGTTCGTATCCAGAGGTACAACTGTAAAGGTAAAAGAACCTGGATGTACATTTCCAAAATATAAGATAAAAAACAAATAAAAGCTACTTACAGCAACAGTGTTTTGTGTTGTGTAGGCTCCTATGATGTAAGTAATGGGCCCCACCTGCTAGCCTGCTCCTTCTTAATTCTTAATTCACTATTAATATACTTCTTCTTAACTGTATTTCAGTTTAACAATTACATTGCCAGAAACCTTTTGAAAACTTGATAACAGTGACTTTCTCCTGTCAAAATGGATGTTGACACCCTTAGCCCATTTGATGCATTTTCTGCCTGCTTAACTTTCAACTGATTTTTTTTTTTTGGGGGGGGGGATATAATATAAATGTGGCATGTTTGGATAGGAACTGTGTATTGCTTCTGCATTTCCTTGTCTTTGCCAAATTAAAATCTTAGTAACTGAGGTGTCCAGTGTGGGTGATTTTGCTAATGCTAAGTTCTGAAATAATAAACTGTTCAACTTTAACTGGCATCATGCCTGTGCAGGAAAAATTTTTGAAAAGCTGAAAAGAATAGTTGTACAAGAAAGGAAAATATGAAGGAGGACTAACAAAACTTGAGATGGAAATATTAAAAGTAATCTTTAGGCACTTCTTGTAAACAAGTTTTGGAGTGATGTTTATCTTGTGACCTATCAAAGTCAGTTAACATTAAAGGTTTTCTAGGCTTTAATTCAATGTAGTTCTCGTGCCAAAATCCGCATCTGAATATTATCAGTAACTGTTTGTTCCATCAATTTGTCATCTTCATGTAGTCTCTCTATCTGACAATCTCGGTATACAAAAATTAAATGAGTTATTTGCGAACATTCTGGATTGTTTCAGTCCAGATTGCTTGTTTAGTACGTGGAAAGTATTCTTTAAGTAGCAGTATATTTTCCTGTTTCCTGTTTGAAAAGCTAAGCATTCAGAGGACTGGAAATCGGTGGATACTGTAGAGCAGGATTAGCCAACCTGGTGCTGCCCAGATGTTTTGAACTATAGCTGCCATCAGCCCCACCAGCATGGCCAATGGTCAGGGATAAGATGGAAGCTTTAGTTCAAAACATAGGGAGGGGACCCTGCTGGCTAACTCTGCCCTAGGGGATAGAGTGTTAGACTGGGGAGCCCTGGCTTCACATTTGCTTCGCTTTGAAGCTCATAACTAGCCTTGGGAGATTCACTCTGCCTCTTGCAAGGTTGTTGTGAGCGTAGAATGAGATAACCCCTCACCTGCCATCTTGATTTTTTTTGGGGGGGAAGTCTAGGATATAAATACAGTGGACCCTCTGGATACGTATTAAATTCGTTCTGGGGGTACATACTTAACCTGAAAAGTCCATAACTGTAGGTGCTGCTTCTGCGCACACGCACGGCACAATAGAGCACTTCTGCGCATGCATGTGGCATAGCTGTCAACCTTCCCTTTTTTTGCGGGAAATTCCCTTATTCCAGCTCCATTTCCCGCTGCTTCCTGCTGCTATCCGGGATAGTTAGATATCCCATAGATTGTCCCCGGGACAGGTGAGGCTGCTGATCCCTTATTTTCGAGGCTGCTGATCCCTTATTTTCAAATCTGAAAGTTGACAGATATGGCGCGTGGTGCACATGGCGTTTCTGAGCATGCCCGTGTGGCAAAACCTGGAAGTATACACTTCCGGGTTTGGCGCGTTCGCAACCTGAAAGTTACGTATCCAGAGTGTATTGCATATAAAACAACAGATTTGTGCTTGCACTGGGAGTGCAAAAGATATGCAGTGCTGAAGACTATTGTGTTTGTCACAACTTCATTTGTATGCATAGAGATTCTATGTTCATTTTAAGTGTGGTAGAGTAGATCTCTTTCTAAGTCGTGTGCAATTACCGCAGAATTGATTTTGTATCTTTTCACACAGAGTATTGCTTTAGATTTTAGGGGAGCCGTACCAGTAATAGTATAGTCACATTTCTCTTTCGGTTCTTTTTACTTATTGGGTGAACATCTGTCTAGTACTAGAAGTAGCCAGCTGTTAGTCAGAAGCCCTCCTGTCTAATCTTGAATGCTTGGCAACTGGCTGCGGTCACTTAGTAGCGAGGTTGAAAGAATTGTGCATTTTGCTGGGACATGCCTTCTCCAGTCAGTCTGCAAGCATAGAGGAAAAGAGTCATGGCTGATACAGGATACCAAATTACAAATCCCAATGTCATTATGACTAAACTTCAAGCCTATTCTTGATCCTAGTTGTAAACTTGATCGGCCTAGCTGGAGAATGTTATGTCCCTTTTTGGTGGGCGCTGCCAAGTTGTAAGATTGGTAAATTGGAGTTGGTGGTCCTTCAGTTACCTCCCAGAATAATTTCCTAATTAGATGAGGAAATTACGCTAACAGAAAAACTCCTCTTTCAGTGACAGGTACCAGTTCAAAAGCATTATTCTGTTGTTTTCCCAGAGAAATGTTATTCAATGCCTGAAACCTGGAGGCCTCTCTGAATTTAAACCACCTCTTGTTACTATAGCACTATAGAAAATGACTTATGGAACCAACCCCTGTTTAAAATCAGCTGTGAAATTATGGGATGTGAAATAATAATTTGGATAATAATAATAATAATAATAATAATAATAATAATAATAATAATAATTTATTTATACGCCGCCCATTTGGCTGGGTTTCCCCAGCCACTCTGGGCGGCTCCCAACCGAATATTAAAAACACAATACAGCACTATATAATTTTATAATACTTTGCACACCTGCCTTAACCAAAACTTCCATGGCTATCATATGTTTGAAAGATGAGGACTTGATTAGAAGAATGTTTGAAATGCACTATATTTAAGATTAATATTTTATCTCCGATCATCTTGTACTTTGCAGGCAGAAGCTGAGAGTGCTGTCTGCAATATCCAGTTTAAAATACTCAGCAACTTATTGAAGACTTGATCAAACTTGGCATGTTTGTCAGAGGTCGGCATGACCTAACCTGCCATGTTTGTCACAGGTGTGAGGCTGGGATTGTGCAACACTGTTGAGTCCGTGTTTGGCTGTTCTTGCTCAGATGCTGCAGGTTTGAAGCCTGGATCTTTAATAATAGTTCCCTTGCGCTAGAGCAGCCTTTGCCATGTGTTGGCTGATGGGAGTTGTGGTCCAAAACATGAGGAGTGCACTAGGTTGGAAAAGGCTTTGCTGGAAATTCAGACACGTCCTCAGGTTTCCAGTTAGAAACACAATTTAGGCCGAAAGCAGTCGGCCATCTTGTTAATAACACAAGCTTGCAACAAGGGGTTCTTCTTCACATGCTCCCTCTGTAAGACCGATGGTCTCTCCTACAATGATTAACTCTTCCAACTACTGTTCCGTGCAATTTAGTATTCATCACTTTACATTATAATATCTCAAATATCAAAGGCAGCAGTAGGAAGGGTGTCAGGGAGTTGCAACCAACATTCACTGTAAAACACTACAAAGACCATTTTTGCCAAGACAAAGAGCTAGGAAGACAACTGTTGCTCAGGCAAAGCCTCAGCCCAAGCAAAGCGCTTCCTAGTCCCTGGAAGAGCCTGTTATGCATGGGTAGTCCATGGGTAGGCAAACTATGGGCAAGGTCAATTCAGGGCCTTCACTACCCCAGGAAGAGGTTCCAATCTGTCATTTTGGTGGTGTGCCATCAAGGGCTGCTTTAAACAGAACCATAACTTCTTGGTTCTGGCCTTGTCATCCCTTGGGTCGATTTTACTGTCCTCCTTATGTGTGGGAATAATCAGACGAGATTTCCTGCAATTTTTGTATGCTAGTAGATACTGTCCGCTGCTTCCATTTTCTACTTCTAGAACAGTCTGCATTTTATCTGTTTTATAGAATCATACAGTTGGAAGGGACCCAAGAGTCATCTAGTCTATGGGTAGGCAAACTAAGGCCTGGGCGCCAGATCCGGCCCAATTGCCTTCTAAATCCAGCCCACGGAATCAGGACAGTCCAGGAATCAGCATGTTTTTACATGAGTAGAATGTGTCCTTTTATTTAAAATGCATCTCTGGGTTATTTGTGGGGCCTGCCTGGTGTTTTTACATGAGTAGAATGTGTGCTTTTATTTAAAATGCATCTCTGGGTTATTTGTGGGGCATAGGAATTAATTAATCCCCCCCCATATAGTCCAGCCCCCCACAAGGTCTGAGGGACAGTGGACTGGCCCTCTGATGAAAAAGTTTGCTGACCCCTGATCTAGTCCAACCCCCTGCAATGGAGGAATTTCAGCTAAAGCATCCATGACAGATGGCCATCCAACCTCTGCTTAAAAACCTCCAAGGAAGGAGGGTCTACTACCTCTCATGGGAGTCTGTAATGTAGGGCTTTGGTTTTCTTAAATGTTATATTGTGGAGATCTTCAGTTATGAATAACAAAATTGGCTTTAACCAGTTCTCCTCGGACATTAAAATAGGTGAAAAATATAGTAAACGGAATTCTGAGCCAGGCCCCTGCCAGTATGCTTGTAGTATTGAACCGGTTAAGGCTCCTACTTTTTTGTGCCCTTGTGGAAGCTTTCTGTGCTTGCTTCATTTAAAATATTTGTTTTGATCCGTTTTGCAATATTTGGCCAGTGCTTTGTGGTTAAGGCATGTTGTCTTAGCTGAGCACTGGCTGGTATTTGCCATGTGGTGATTTACTCATACGTTAAAACCTTACTTATTTTCATTAATAAATATTAAAGGAACTGTAGGTATAAGACTGTTTTTAGATTAGTTCCTTGGCCTGAAATATGGAAGCTTTTTATTATTTATTTTATTTAAATATTTATAAACAGCACACTCATATAAAATATAATAAGGTGTCATACAATAAAAACATCAATGTGCTTAGGATAGGCATTCAGTGTTTATTTGAAAAACCATTTTAAATGGAAAACGTTGTGGTTTTTTCTGATGGTTTTGCTATCGCATTTCCCTCCTTAACTCTTGGATTTACCTTATCAAAATAATGGCTACTATGACATTAGAAATAAATAAATCAGTGGGATATGAGATCTGTTTGTATTTTTGAAAAAAGGACATGCTTGTGAAGCTTTAAGTATAACATGTTGTTTAAAAGCTGCTTTTAGGAAGTCTGGTTTTGTGACCTACCTATTTTGCATTGGCTGATTAAAAAAAAAGATGCTTGCCCATCTTATGGTACATAAATGGCACAGAAAATGAAATTATTTTTGTTGTACATAATTACACGTAAGTAAATAGTTTTGAAACTTCCATGCAACTGTGTGTTGGAAAATCTTTTCTTCTTCTACAGAATGACAGGGAGAGAGTTCTTCACTCGGTTTCCAAACCTTTATCCGTTCTTGCTCAGCCAGTTGGAAGCTGTAGCTAGCACAGTGGACAGGTAAGAAGAATCCATTGTTATCATTGTCAATTGTCCATTGAATCCATTGTCAAATGTTTAGGCTTTCAGTGTTGGAGCAGAAAACAGATTTGGAGAAGTGCTGTCTATGTGTTTTGAAGTAGGCTGTTGTTGCTATTAGTTTATTTATAGCTCAGCCTTCATCAGGGACCCCAGGGCAGGTCACAACATCATAATTAATACAATACACAGCTGAAATAGTCAAAGTTAAAAACATTCTGTTCTAGCTGTCCATATACTGCTGGAAAATAATAATAAAAATTGCACCCTCAATTCAAAGTTTCTTCAGAATTACCCATCAGCATTTAAAAAAATTTTTTTTTTTGCAGTTTTTGTTTTTGTTTTACTGAAGCCAAAACCAAACTGGTTACACATTAATCTGAGTGATATTTATGTACATACAAGCCACTCCATTTCATACAAATTATTTTGCAGTCCAGCTTTGTATTCATTAATTTCTTCTCCAGGTAATTTGAGAAATAATTTTTTATGCTTATGGTTTGGGTTAATACGCAGCAAAAAAGGAAAAGGTGTGTTGTGGGGAAAGTAAAGCATTATGGTCTGCATTGGTTGGCTAAAAAAAATGGAGCATTAAGCATTAGCTGTTTCTGATAACTTAAGTGAACAAAATTAAATGGTTAAAGAGTTGCAGTGAACTAATAACACTTGCATGAAAGAGAAATGTCTGCAATGTTTTTAATCATTTAAAAGAGTTTCCTCTACCTAGCGGAGCAACTGAAACCACCCATCAGCCATGCTGAAGGGAGTTTGGGTGACATGGAAAGGCCACTTCCCCAAGCCCTTCCAAGATCCATTGGCCTCTGCCATCAGGGGATCTCCACTGGCAACAGGGAGCACATGCCAGTCAGGATTGGCCCAATATGCCCGTCCAAATGGCAGGCAGGTGGAAGTTACTGCAGTTGATACCGCTGCGGTGTTTAAGGGATGGGTCTGGACAGGGCTGGATTTAGGTTTGATGAGGCCCTCAGCTACTGAAGGTAATGGGGCCCTTTATATGCCCAGCTGTCCTTTGTTAACAACAAATCATCATATTTTGGGGGGGTGTTGAATATATGCTATATCAGGGGTCAGCAAACTTTTTGCAGGGGGCCGGTCCACTGTCCCTCAGACCTTGTGGGGGGGGCAGACTATATGGGGGGGGGGAAATGAACGAATTTCTATGCCCCACAAATAACCCAGAGATGCATTTTAAATAAAAGCACACATTCTACTCATGTAAAAACACCAGGCAGCCCCACAAATAACCCAGAGATGCATTTTAAATAGAAGGACACATTCTGCTCATGTAAAAACATGCTGATTCCTGGACCGCTGATTCCTGGACTGTCCACTGGCTGGATTTAGAAGGTGACTGGGCCGGATCCGGCCCCCGGGCCTTAGTTTGCCTACCCATGTGCTATATGGTAATATACGACGCAAAACGCTGCTGTATGTAGGTTTTATTTTATTTGTTTTTAATCTTATATTTTGGAAATGTACACTCAGTGGTTTTCCCCCCTTTAAATTTATTTGGGGGCCCCAAGAGACTGGGGCCCTAAGCTATAGCTTGTTCAGCTTATACGTAAATCCGGCACTGGGTCTGGACCAGCCCCTACCATATCTCCTGGCTGGCTCAAGTAGCAGGCCTGTGGATATGGCAGTAGCTCTGCCATTTCATTAAGCTCTGCCATTGTCTGCTATGATTTGAAACTGGCTCCTAAGTCATACTCCCAGTTAGACCCATTAAAATCAATGGGCATTACTAACTTATGCTTGTTAGTCTCAAGTGTTTCTGTTTGGAAGATGACTTAGCTGGCTATAACCCAGAGTGCTTCAACATCCTATAGCAGGGGTCAGCAACCTAAGGCCCATGGGCCACAAGCAGCCCATGGGGGTCGTTTAACCGGCCCATGGACCCCCGCTGCCCACTTGGGGACCCCCCCCACCCACTCGGTCGCCTCCAGTGCGCTGCGCTAAACCGGTGCGGAGCAGAGCAGGGCTCGCCTTCCGCAACGCTGGCCAGCTTCCCATTGGCTACAGGAAGCTCTTGCACTCAGGCCCACTATGGCGTCTGGTATGCTAGTGAGAGCCAGTGTGGTGTAGTGGTTAGGAGCGGAGGACTTGTAATCTGGTGAACTGGGTTCGATTCCCCGCTCCTCCACATGCAGCTTCTGGGTGACCTTGGGCCAGTCACACTTCTTTGAAGTCTCTCAGCCTCACTCACCTCACAGAGTGTTTGTTGTGGGGAGGAAGGGAAAGGAGAATGTTAGCTGCTTTGAGACTCCTTAAAGGGAGTGATAAAGCGGGATATCAAATCCAAACTCTTCTTCATATTGTCAAATAGTTGTAGACTTAGGCAAATGTTTTCATGGATGTGTTTAATGATCTTACCTTTTTAATTTTTTTTAATGTAGTGGGACGGGTGAGTTTAAGCTGCACCCGAGCTTATTCCTTTTGCTTTTGATTTTGGGGAAGCTGTATCCATCCCCGATGGATGGCACGTATTCTGCCCTTAATATGGCACCCTTCGCTCCGTTTATTTTGAGGTAAGTTGTACACTTCACTTCACAAATAACTTCAAGGTACCTGGTTGCTTTAGTTGTAGAGATATTGTTAATTCAAAAAAGTGTCTTCCTTAGTTCACCTCCCACATTTGTTATTCCATATGTAATTTAGTACAGTGGTTTTTTTTAACATATAATTTTTATTAATTAATTTTTCAACACAATATTTTCAACATTACAATAGCAATAAAAATACTCTTTGCTGTGCCTCCATCCCTTCAACTGGTTTTTGTTTTCAAGTCTTTATATCACACTTTAAAACCTCCACTTCTGACATTTATGTCCTTATAGTCAACTCTGTCTCTTTGGTCTAGAAAGTTATAAAATGTCTTAAATTTCGTTGCAGTTTTTATTTCAATCCCGCTAGTGTCTTCACATTTTTACGTGATCTAGTACATAGTGTTGTATTTGTATGAGAAAAGTAGAGATAACTTGTGTAGAACACCTTACATATTAAATATTGGAGGAAGGAGATATGTGGATTTTCCTTTTTCCCTGTGTCTTTCTGAGGCTGCAGCCATTTTCTTGTGTGGGAAGGGAAGTGGTTGGGGTCCAGTCTGGGAACACCTGAAGCTGCAGCACTGCTAAAGAAAAGCAGGTGTGAACCCAATTGATCTTGTGGATGTAAGACTGCTACCACTCATATGTATGAGCAGAACATAAATGTAATATTTTTTTTTAAGAGAGAGAAAGAGAGAATGGTTTGGTGTGCACAACAGCAAATACACCTGTGGCCCATTTACATCTGGTGAAAACTGTGTATTTCTGCATTGAACCAAAACCTTTGGTTTAATTGTCTTAAAAATAAAATTAAAACAATTATGTTCTGTTGTGTGGATTCTGTACAAGCTTCTTGATCACGTGCAAAGGCAAGGGAGCCCTTCCCTTGTATGCTGGCCAGCAATTACTTGCTTCTGGTTATAGTTAAATTGTAAAGCTATGGTAGACCTATACAAACAGAACCAAGTATTTATTGATCCATGGGTGTTGAGACTGATATATATATATATTCAAGCACTGAGAATATGTTCAGCCTTGCACCTCAAACAATACAGCATTGGCTTGTAAAAAATCCAATTAAGCTGAATTGAAAGTATTCAAAGCCTAAGTGGAATTTTCCATTTAGTGGGAGTTGAGTTACACTTGGCTTGGCTGTGTTGAAGTAATTTACACAACGTGAGTCAGATTAAACGTTTACAAGAACAAATCTCAATCTTCTGTGCGGTCAGAATACTCCAAAGTTAAATTAGAAGACTTTTTATCAGTCATTCACCGTGTTATTAAAAGCACATTTTAGCCTGGTAGTTTAATTGTAAAATACATTGTAGATTACTCCTTATAACCTTTAAAAATCTTTGAATGGAGGGTTAGGGTGTCCTTTGCTAGTAATTTTTAGCGAAATAGGTATGCTTTTGATGAAAAGAAGTAACTGAGAGAAATATATTAACTGTGAAAGTAAGAATATGAGCAATCCATTGGAGGGATTCCATTTTGTTGCTGTTTCCTGATCATCAGAAATGGCTTTCTGTGGAAATTCTGCCTGCCAATTTTGGCAAGTTCTGATTGATTGTGAATTCATACAGAGTAATCTGTTCTTTGCTTTAAGCAAAGCCCTAGGATATTCTCACATCATGAAAAGATATTTCCATCTCGGTCACAGGGTAGATGATGGGACTCAGCTTTACTTAGGGCTGCCAGCTTTAATCAGTAGTTTTTAAAATAAACAAAAGTTGTGGCTGATTAAAATGGGACCCAACTGATTAATCAGTGGAACTGAGAGCTCAGGATCCACTCGCTATATTTTTTAGTCTGTTTTTGTTCCCTTGTAATTACTGTAATGGGGAATGAAATAGAAAATATTGAGGACAGCCTTTGTTATCTCAAAAAAGCATTATTCTGAAAAACATATTATCTATGGAGGCTTTGGTTTAAGGGCATGTACTCCCCTTTCCTCATCTTCTGTGTGCATTGAGAGGAGCCTGCCACCTTCCACCATGGCTTTAGATCCTGTTTCGTTTGAATAAACCACAGTTAATTCAAGCCATAGTTTAGTGATATGAACAAGCTGTTTAAGTACTCTCCCCTCCTCTCTCCTCCAGTGAAGCCGCAAGGAGGAGATTGAAACGATCTGCTTCTCCGCTTTGATGAACCACAGTTTGTGATTATGCACAACAGGACAAAACTGTGGTTGCTTTAAGCTGTGGTTTAGTGAAACAGGCCAAGGTTGAATTGTGGTCTCTGATCTTGTCCTTGGCTTGTTTCTATAAACTATGGTTTAAAACAAATGGCATTTCCCAGTTTGGACATTGTTACAAACTAACTTAAACTAGGAAGGGAGGTGGGGGTGATTCCAATCTTCTCATGGCCGTTCTGGAGGAGAAAAGATAGGAAGCACTCAAATAGGATCTGTTTCTCTAAGGCTAAATCATGGTTTAATGTTCTGTCCAAACTGGGCCGCAGAGTAAACAACAGTTTCCATGAATAGAGTATACTTTAGTTTGGGTGTTGTTGTTTTTCCAAAAATCTCAGCCTCTGGTGCCGGAAGGGAGTGAATCTTGGAATGTAAATCAAGAAAGGAAAAGAGGGTGGGAATGCCAATAATAATAATAATTTATTATTTCTACCCCACCCATCTGGCTGGGTTTCCCCAGCCACTCTGGGCGGCTTCCAACAAAAGATTAAAAATACATTAAAAATTAAAAATACATTACATACATATAAATCAAGATTGCAAAAGGATGGAGCTCATCCATTTGTGAAAGGGATACTCTGGATATAACACAGTAAAACCAATTCTGATCGTTGTTTTCCTGCTACTCAACCCTAGAGAAAATACCAGGAACATGCAGAGTACTTGATAATAGTTCATACAAGTGAACTGATTTAAAACGTGGCACGATTACAGAATGAATACCGCAATGTTTTGAGTAGGATTTGGATGCAATGGAACCGAAACACAGCACATACCTCTTAAGTAGGGTTTTTCCTTCTTTCAGATGTCAGTAGGAATTCGAGTTCAGAACATAAATAACTTTTGATTGAAAAAGGCATTGATAAGACTGCACCGTAATCATTCTCTCTGTGTTTAATTGGGAAACTTGGCAGATTAGTAGGAAGCACTAAGATTTTTGCCAAAACTTTTCAAGCAAAGCTGAGAGAATTCTACTCTGTGGTGGACAAGGCCTAATATATTTGCTGCTACTTACTGGGCAGGACATTCTAACAAGGCAGGGATCATTTAGCTGTGATTCCTGCACTGCAAAGTGTTTGACTTAGATGATCCTTTGGGTTCCTTCCAACTCTACAATTCTGTAATTCTGTAAGCAGTGAGTGCAATGCCCAAGTGTTGCCTCTGTAGCTAGATTGTAAATATTTATGATGTTCATTGTCCCACCCCCAACACCACCCCTTTTTACTGGGCCAAATTTAGCATGTGCAGTTTTGGGTTTGAAGTCAAATGTGCCACTTTTTATTAAGTACAATATAAAGATAAAATTGTAAAAACCAGAACCCTGCTAATTATTTTCAGGCTTTTGAGGCTGTATAAGACGTAAGAAAGACAACGGAATGATTTCTATAAATATTTTGTAGCTTAGTAAATTAGAAGGAATTCCTTCCTTCCTTCTTTAAAAAGCTCTAGCTGTTAAGAGTGTTGAGAGTCTCATATCAAAATAGACTTTGAGGTGTGACTGGACCAATATTTAATGAACAGTTTTAAATAACATGACGTTATGCCGGAAACATTTTTTTTTAATCTTGACATTAATAACTCTTGTCAATATTGGTGGAAATACAAATCCGAATAGTAATGTCTGTGGGTTTGGGTGTTGCAAGTCACCTGCTTATTTGCTCGCTAAAGCAAGCCATATCTTACCTTGAGATATGTTCAAACAGCATTGCCCTTGAGCTGACTAAAAATAGAATCACCTTTTAAATGTTTGTTTTTGATAGGTAGAAAACACAATGCATTTCTAATGTGCTTGGTATTATGTATACAGAAGAGTTGTTTCCGATGGTTATACGTGTATAGATATTACACATGCCTGTATTTAATGTGCCTCCTTGTCATTAACTAATTCCACCCCCAGCTCTTTTGATTTGCTTCAGCTAAAAAACTAGCTAATTGATTTCGCTCTGTGATGCCCTTTCTGTGCACTTCCTCCTCTCTGCTTTTATCTGTAGTGCTTATGGGAAAATGGAATCGCAGCACCAGCTAAGCGTATTATAGCTACAAAATCAGTTACTGGTTTTGTATTACCAGTTGCACCCGCGGTACTTAGAGATGGAGGTGGGTTCATTTCATTCTGTGGAACTGCTCTTGCAGGTCTCTCGCCTATGTAACTGTAAGAGGTTCTGACTTCTGGGAAAGGCTCCATGCAACTTCTAGTCTAAGGAGATAGTCTGTGTTGGAAAGGACAATAAAGGAAGTATTGGCACTTTTTTTTTTAAGGGACAAATTTCAGCGGTATTTCTCTTCCCTAATATTGGATTATGGAAGCTAATATTCCAGAATAGTGAGACCACAGTACTAATGATATGCAGGCAGATCCTGTATGTTCTTATTCAGAAGCAAGTTTAACGGGGCTTATTCCCCAAGAAGGGTGGGTACAAGATTGCAGCTCTGAAATGCTTTAGAATGGTTAATTTTATAATTGTGATTTCCCTCCTAAAGGCTAGATTTATTACGATGCTGCATACTTTTTTTAAAAAAAAATTAATTATTCACTCGCAATTATCCCCACTTTGTTGTTGTTGTTGCAAAGATGAGTACATAAATTCAAGGCTATGAACTTGCAACACTCCATTAATGAAGAATGCACTTTTAATGAGTTCTGAGTTAATCCTAGCATTTTAACTTTAACCTTGGGCATCGTGACATGTTTTAGATGGCAAGCTGTTTTTCAAATCTGGGTCAATTTCAAAGCAATCTTCAGTGGGTGGGAAGAGAAAGAAAGTCCATTTCCTGTCCCTGAGAGGTAATAATGCTAGGTTTGTTTTTTATCTTGTATATTTATGTTATGAACTGCCCTGAGATCTGTGGATCAAGGGCAGTATACAAATTTAATCTAAATAAATAAAATAAAAATAAATAATACACTCAGAGGTTACAGATTACTGCCTCTGTATAAAGTTAAAAGGTTCATGGTGCACTTTTAATGTGTGCTGGATAACTGAGCTATTCAACTTTGTTCTGGGTATTACATCATGCTAAGCTAAACCATGTCTTTCATGACTATGTGAACTCTGGGAAAAATGGTTGCTTCTTTGCTCCTTCCCATGGGATATTGCATCATCCCAACCTGGGCTTATGGTTTAGCTCTCTCCAGCCAGCGGTTCTCAACCTGTAGGTCCCCAGATGTTGTTGGACTACAACTCCCACCATCCCTGAGCTCTGGCCTCACTAGCTAGGGGTGATGGGAGTTGTATCCAACAACATCTGGGGACCCACAGGTTGAGAAAGGCTGCTCCAGGCAAAACACAACCAACATTTGTCCTATAGTTTATCAAATCAAAACTTTATTGTGGTCCAAAGACCCACAAAACAATTTCAAAACTAGATACAGTTAAAACGACCAGACAGACAGATGGAAGAAACCAAGGCAGGCATTTTGTTTTTATCTAGGGCAAAATGATCTTTGTTTCTTATAACCTCCAAAAGAAACTTTGCCACGGCCAGTGTAATATCATTTGACCTGTCTTCCAAAAGATATTTAATATGGGAGGCTTCAGATTTTCCTGGCAAATTTTCCAGTAAGGGTTTGATCAGTTGATCACTTGCTTGCTCATATTGCCCACAATGCAGTAGGATATGCCTCATACAATCGATGTCCTGGGAACATAAACAAAGCCTATTGATGCCTCTCAGTCTGCCATTTAGAACTTCTGAGAGAAATGCATTTAGTCTGGCTTTGGTAAATAAACGCTGATAGGTAGGTACAGACAAATTCCTAAGGTATGAGGTATGATTTAGGCTCGTCGCCTTAAGCTTCACATCTTTCAGTTCGTTTTATCGTTTTATACTATAGTTTAAAGCTTGTCTGCGGGGAGCCAAACTACAAGCCAAACTATGGCTTAGCTCAGCACAGCAATAGAACAACCATAGAAGAGCAAAGCCCCTACAACCTCCTTTTTGGGAGCTCACACGCTTGCACATATGCTGAGCCATAGTTTTTATTGTGTATAGCCATGCTAAGTGTGGCTATACACAATGAATAAATTTATTGATTGATAGTGCACCATGCAAACCAAGCCATTAGGTCTTCAAACTAGGAAAGGAAGATGCATAAATGGAAGTGAAGGGGAAGGAATGTGTTTAGAAAAGCCACCAACAATTGGGTCTGGACTCAACTGGAAATTGGACCACCCTGTTCAAGCGGGTGTTGGGGGGGCATTTTCAGCGCCTTCCCCCTGTTTTGCCCAGTTCCCCGGTGCCTATGGAGTTAGGCATTGGTAAGTGTGGTGCATGATTGCAACCGAAGTCAGAAATAGGCAAGGGACCTCCGGAAGAAAAAAGTGTTTTCTCTGTGACCATTGTTTTTTAACCAGTTAATCAGTTTCTCATGCTGTTTCTCACCCATCTCCATTTGGTGACACCAATATAAAATATTGCTATGACTAGCAAGCAGTCTTTCTGGTTTCGTGTTATTTTCTAAATGGCTTCAAGTTGGCAGAATCATTCTCTATTTGGAGGAATATTTGCTAAATGGTTAGAAAAGAAGAATTTGTAATGAACCCCATGTGGCTTCAACAAATTGCTATGCAAAGCTAGCTGAAGTCATTGTGGGTTGGAAAAACTGCATCTGTAAAATACAATAAACATCTAGTTGAAATAGAAAATCCCAGCAGGCTTGATGATGGCTCTGAAATATGATGGGAAAATATTTCTCTAGGGTGTAAAAATCTATATACACACACATGCGAGGGGGGGGGGGAGTGCAGCTTTTCATCTCACTGAGATAACTTTTCTTAGAAATGTTATACACAAGTGGGCTTAGGAGTGGCTCCGTTTCAGCTCGCTTGTTAAATGACTACTTCAAATAACAGCCAAATTCCTATCAGTCTCAGAAGCGAAACCTACAGTTGTTGAAAAGCTGATCTGGAGTGGAAAGGAAAATGGGGCTTTTCAATATGATAAACTTTGCAAATAGACTTTTTCTTTTCTTTTTTGAGACTAGGGACACTGCCTTACACTTAAGGCAGCGTTTTTCTGGGGAGGAGGGACACCACATTTTGTTAATGAGGGGAGCGGGCGTCTAAAATTGCTTTATGGTCAGAACTGAACTTCGTATCAGTATTATAAATCCACTGTGTTCTGGATGTTTTGAATGTCTGTATGTATATGGAGCGTGTGTGAGAGAGAAAGAAAGAAAGAAAGAAAGAAAGAAAGAAAGAAAGAAGGAAATCACACTCAGGCCTGACTGGAAGGTGGGGCCTCAGACTGAAAGAGGGCATAAGGTTTAGACACTTTTATTTTATACAGTGGTACCTCAGGTTAAGTACTTAATACGTTCTGGAGGTCTGTTCTTAACCTGAAACTGTTCTTAACCTGAAGCACCACTTTAGCTAATGGGGCCTTCTGCTGCCGCCGGAGCACAATTTCTGTTCTCATCCTGAAGCAAAGTTCTTAACCTGAGGTACTATTTCTGGGTTAGTGGAGTCTGTAACCTGAAGTGTATGTAACCTGAGGTACCACTGTACTTACTGGACCAAAGACTGCCACATTCTGTCACTAACAGCTGTTCTAAGCAAATAAAATATGTGAACTGATGACGAACTTTTGTCTGTTAACTGATAGAGATTTTGTCATATTGTTTAAAATGCTTACAAATGTATTAATTAAAATATAGTATTTCTGATGGTGCAAGATTAGACTATGATGAACGTGTCCTCTCAGATCAGCTTATCTAAACAAAACTGTTATACTGTGGCTCCTCACAGCAGCCATGTTGTGTTTTGCTGTGACCTTCCCCATGGTAGCCATGTTGTGACTAGCGCCCACAGCTCTCTCTCAAAATTCAAAAGGTGTCCACCAGTTCAAACTAGGCTAGCAATCCTTGAGCTGAGTCATTCTTGACACACTGAAATTAATGGACATGGCAAACTTGATTGTGTGCAGAGGAGGGTGACCAAGAGGATCAGTGGTCTGGAAGCCAGGTCTTATGAGGAATGGTTGAGGGAATTGGGTATGTTTAGCCTGGAAAAAGGAGCCTGAGAGGAGATACAATAGCCATCTTCAATATCTTCAATATCTCAAGGGCTGCCACATGAAAGCAAGCTTGTTTTCTCCTGCTTCGGAGGCTAGGACCCAAATTAATGGCTTCAAGTTACGAGAAAGGAGATTCCAACTAAAAGTCAGGAAGAACTTTTTGGTAGTAAGGGCTTTTTGACCATGGAGCAGACTTCCTGGGGAGGTTGTGGACTCTCTTTCCTTGGATGTTTTTAAGCAGAGGTTTGATGGCGATCTGTCATGGGTGTGTTAGTTGAGATTCCTACATTTCAGGGGGTTGGACTAGATGACCCTTGGGGTCCCTTCCAACTTTACAATTCGACATATTTTCTTACCTGTATCAGATTTCTAAATGAGAGAGAACCATAGACTGAAAGTCCTTTGTAGTTAAATGTCCTGTGGTGATTTAAAAGATCATAATCTTCATATAAATGGTTATGGTCTCTTGTTTGCATTTGGATTATGTCAGGGAACTGCCATCAGAGACAGAGGTGGAGGGAAGGCTCCAGAGCGATGCCGGAGAGGGTCCCAGCAGGGAGAGAGGCAGCCCAGCTGCTGGGGAAGGAAATCAACGTAACACCAGGAGAGAAGGGGGGCAGAGGGGGGAATCGGAGAAAAGGCTCCAGGACTCTTTAACGGAGACTAGTGGGGAGAGCACAGGTGCTCTGCTGCCCACACCCTCCCTGCGCAGAAGACTTCCGCGCAGGGAGAGTAGGAGGAGACTTGGCGTCACAGAACTTTTTTGCTGGAAGAAGTTTAAGAAACACCCACTGACGGATTCTGCCAGCGACTGAGACAGCCACATAGTGAAGGGCTGTCCAGACAGAAAGGGTTCAACCAGGCAACCAAGCCAAGAGTGGCGGCAACTTACGCATGAGCAACCCCCTAGAACCATTACAGATTAAGCAATCTGAAGCTTAATTACGAAAGTTCGAAGTCTAGGTTAAAATATTTTCATATGATAATGCACATGGGGGAGAACATATAGTTTGGTGGCAGAGCACATGTTCTTAAATAATCAGGTTTAATCCCTATCTGCCTAGCAATTCCAGTCAAAAGGATCATTAATAGAGTTGCTGTCCTTCATGGTAGAGAATATTTTGCCTAGATCAGAAGTCTGATAAGGAAGATTTGTATGTCCACACAGCCTTCATGGATTTCTTTTTGTATTTTAAACATATGTTACCTACTTTCCCAATGATTGGTCTTTTACTTGTGCTGTTAGTTAGTGCTTTAAGTGAATGTTTTGAAGGGTGCCCGAATTATTATGGGGCTTTCTTATAGAAGTTACTGATTGTTATGCAAGGCATGCTGCCAACTCAATTGCTGGTTTGCACAAGACGGAATATTTGCAAAGGGTAGCTGAGGCAGCAGAAATGCGCTGGAAATAATTTCGCAAGTTGTGGATCTAAATTTATTGAGTTTTGTTCTTTGGTCACGTGCTGCTGAAAGCAAATGTTTTATTTAGTAGTTCGTGTTGGAAGATAAATAGCACAAAATGTCACTGAGAACATTTAATTTCTGCTACATCTGTAGGTGAAAGTATTAAGTCATAACTTCTAGGCATCAAGTAAATGCAACAAGGCCACTTCTAGCTATTGGGGGGAGAGGCGTCGTATTTTAGCTGGCCTTTCCAAGACAAGTGTCTTATAACACTCAATCCCAGGCAAGAAGCCCTCCCCATCCCTAGCTACTAATTATTGATTCCTGATCCTTTATCCAGTGTTTCTGCTGGTCTTTTATTTATTTTTAATAAATTAATTAATTGCATTTATAAATCACTTTTGTGTTTTTGTGTGTATCTGCCGCTTAACTGCCAAGTGTTTAAGCAATGTACAAGAAATACAAAAAAGGATAAAGGTTGGTTAAAATATTCTTACAGAGAATAGAGGAGCATGAGCACAATGATGGATTGGGGATTGGACTGAGTCTGGCTTTGCTCGGGTGCTGTTGATGTGCCCCAGCAGCTAACCGGCCTTGCCCGGTTCTGGTGCTTGACATGTAAAATCAGTGAGAATTTTGATCTCCCCCTCTGCCACTTTCAGAAACAGGCCCCTTATGCCACATTTACACACTCAAATTCAAAAGCTGTTCACAATGCGGTGTGGCACAGTGTCTTCTCAGGACCCCTTGTAGTGTGAAACTAGTTGCATAGTTATTGGGATCGTTGATTACAACATTCCTGCCCATGGCATCGTATTACTTGGATATGAATTCACAATAGTATGAGCTACTTAGAACCTGCTTTGTTTCCCCCTGTGTAAGACAAATTAGCTGACCTTTCTTGTTTCTTTGTTTTAATTCTGGTAATGGTGCATTGTGCATGGAGAAGATGGAGCAGAAAGTGAAAAATATGACTAGGGCAACCCCAGGCAGGGTAACTGCCTCATCCCCTGTTTTTTGGGGGCCTCCACACCTGGCACTGGCAGCTAGCTCTCCACTCAACAAGGCTCTTTGCCTCTTTCCTAGAGCAGGGTTTGGCAACCTAAGGCCCATGGGCCACAAGAGGCCCATGGGGTTCTTTTAACTGGCCCATGGACCCGTGCCGTCCACTCGGGGACCCTGGCGCCCGCTCGGTCAGCTCCTGTGCACTGCGCTAAACCGGAGCGGAGTAGGGACTGCCTTCCATGATGCTGGGTAGCTTCCCATTGGCTGCAGAAAGCTCCTGCAGCCAGTGGGAAGCTGCACACGCCTCCTCCGTGCCGGAAGGAGCGTTTGCACTTTCGCATGCACTCCGGCCCACCGCAGCATCTGTGGGACCATGAACTGGCCCAAGCCGCAAAAACTTTGCTGACCCCTGTCCTAGAGTAAGGTGGTGGTGGGGAGGGCGGAGGGCTGCACTGGCACTGCTCAAAAGACGGCAAAAGAAAATAAGTGTTAAGCACAGGTGACACAATATCGGCACCAGCAGCAAGTAAGTAAGTGGGTCCTGAGGAGCAGGGATGTCACTGCCTTCATTGCCACAAAGAGGAGGAAGGGCAGCAGCAGAAGTGCCGGGACAGCACTGTGCTGTTTGACCCGCATACCAGTTACTATTTTGTAGTGTGGATAAATGGATTATTATTATTATTATTATTATTATTATTATTATTATTATTATTATTATTATTTGCATAGCTGTTGTTGGCATTGTCTCGGGAGACAGTGGAGTGCACCTCTGGGGGTGAAGTCAAACGGCTGGGAAATCACAGCGCCTGCTGTGGCTGCAGAGACCAGTAACTCATAACTGCTGCCTCTGTGTTGTTTTTGCTGTGGTAGCAGCAGCAGCAGCAGCAGCAGCAGCAGCAGCAGCAGCAGCAGCAAAGTGACCTCTCTGGGGTGCAAGCCTGGACAGTGTATATGGAGGTCCTGGACTGGCCAGACAGCAAGACCCCCGCCTCTCAGTCTCACTGATGTGGTCCAAAGGAAAGTAGAGCAAGATATTGGCACCAGCTTGGCTGCAAGAGTTGACGGAAGGAGGCATACAAGGTGCCATCCAACCGTCTAAGGGACTCCACTCTGGTTTGTATAGGCTTCATTCCTTAGCCTTTCCTTCTCCCAAAGGTGTCTCGCAAGGAAGTGGATACAGATTATTCCTCAATCTCCTGAAGCCTTTCTCACAAATGAGTATAGCTGCAAGGAAGCGAAGGTTTAGGATCAGTGTTTTCCTAGATGGATTATCATCTCAGGTTGACAAGCCCCTTTTGACCCTCACTTCCCTCAGCAACATGTGCAGAAACCACCTTCTAGACTGTTGGACCCTTAGTCCACCGGAGCCTATCTTCACATGCAGGGGAATTCCCTAACTACTGGGGGGTTTGAGACCTATCGGCAACCCTCACCTGGTTTAGCCGGCCAGTCAAAGCCGTTCCCGGGGTGTGGCCGCTGTTGCTGACAGCTTCTAGGAGCCACAGGTGAGAGCTGAGTGTAGGGTGGAGACAAAAGTTGGACAAATTACTCTAAAAGAAGCATGGCACGTCCCCCACTAGAGGTATTACCCGTCCCCTAACATGCCATACAGGGACGCGGGTGGCGCTGTGGGTAAAAGCCTCAGCGCCTAGGACTTGCCGATCGAAAGGTCGGCGGTTCGAATCCCCGCGGCGGGGTGCACTCCCGTCACTCGGTCCCAGCGCCTGCCAACCTAGCAGTTCGAAAGCACCCCCGGGTGCAAGTAGATAAATAGGGACCGCTTACTAGCGGGAAGGTAAACGGCGTTCCGTGTGCTGCGCTGGCTCGCCAGATGCAGCTTGTCACGCTGGCCACGTGACCCGGAAGTGTCTGCGGACAGCGCTAGCTCACGGCCTCTAGAGTGAGATGAGCGCACAACCCTAGAGTCTGTCAAGACTGGCCCATACGGGCAGGGGTACCTTTACCTTTACCTTAACATGCCCTACACAAATCTACCATAAATAAAAGTGTGTTATAGAAATTTTTACAGAGTGCATTTCAGTTGCCTTGAATCACTTATGACACGATTATCTTTCTCTAAATTAGATTTTCCAAGCAGGGAAGTATAAAAGGAAAACAGCAAACACCCCCCCCCCCCGCGCGCGCCAGCAAAAACATTATTCAGGGTTGCCAGAGTTTCAGGAAAGCCTTCACTTCAATATACTTTGGTTTTTGTAACGGTCAGGCGTGTCATAGTTTTAAAGTTCATTCTGACTAGGCAAAGGTTAAATACTTAAAGCTCAAACACTGAGAGTGCTTATTTGAATAATAAAATTTATGGTTTCACTCCAAGATTTTCCAGCTGTTGCATGATACAGCTTGTATATTTTGCTTTGTTTATTCGCTATCAAAAAGCAAATCCCTTCAGATTAATCTGAAGCGACCCCAGCACCACTCAGACTCAAGTGAGAAGAGAGATCACAGACCGCTTTCATTGTAATCCTGCTTGTTAAATCCAGACTTATTGCTGGAGGACTGTTTATTTTTTAACTTGAAGGAAGTATGTTTCATTTTATAATATATATGCAAACATAGTTAAGTTAGCTTGATTGCCACCAGCACTTTTTAATCTTGGGAGACTTTATTTGACAAGTCAAACGATTTCCCATGTTTATTGTGAACTGCCAGGAGGAAACAGTATTTTTCTTATAGACAGGAAGTCCAGGATCAGATACAGTATTGTTCAAGGGCTTCCTTGTGATTTCAATAACAAGGAAGCAAGAACTGGCACTCCAACCTGGGGTTTTATGACTTGTTTACATCTGCTGGACCATTGTGTTTCGGCTCCTTTCTCTTTCCAGTTTTCTTCCATAAATTTGTGCTTGGTAAATGTCCTGACAACAGGTAATGGTTGAGTGACATACAGTAGCAATTAAAGGGTGGGATTCTTTGAAGGGAAGGAAATGGGATTCTTCACCCCTGTTAAGTGAAGCCAAAATTTTACGGCAGGATCCACAATCTGAATCTTAAGATCTGTATCCTTTTTGTGTTGAAATAAGCATCATCAACCATTTTTACATTTTGATGAACCACATTTGATAAATCATGGAATTGTAGAGTTGGGAGGGACTGCGAGGATCATCTGGTCCAACCCCCTGCCCAACGTGGGGCTTGAATCCATAACCCTGAGGTGTATGAAGCATCCAGGCAGGAGGTTCACCAATAAGCTGTTGAAACAAACCTTGTTGGTGGTATGTTGCTGTGTCTTCAAGCTTGTAGCTGGCTTTCCGACCTTTCTGTTGGCCAGGTAGTTAAATCAGCCCAGAGTTCCTTACAATTTAGTTGCATTCTGGCTAACTCCCATCAAGCTTGCTTTCTCGGTCCTGGTTCTTTGTGCCTGCCCTTATCAGCGACCCTTCCCTCATCTGTGAAATGTAAATGTAAATCTAAATCAGAAATCCTATGGAGAGAGGGGAAATGTATTGGCTAATTTGGGGCAGGGAAAGGTTTCTTCTCCCTGTTCCTTCTTCAGTCACTTGTCTGCCCACCAACACTATTTTTCATAGGTTGTAAAGTTGTGGCTTTAGGAAGCAACTATATTCAAATGGAAATGGATTGGTTTTTTATGGGGGGGGGGAAGCTCCCTCCCAGAAATATAGAGGCTAGCCTGAATATCTGGGATAGCAGCTCTTCCGAGGGTGGGAAGAAGGAGCCAGTCCAATTTGACCTCTGTGTGTAAGGAGAATCTCCGTGCCTTTCCAGCATCTTTCTGAATGAATGGGAATTTACATAAGTAAAAATATGCAGTGTTGCTTCAATAACTGCAATTGCTGGCAAAAGCTAGTCCTTTAATCCAATTCATGGTGAACAAAAAATACATGGGGTTAGGTGGAGAATGAAGATACACATATTTTTCAGTCATTGATAAGAATGTTAATCTGATGTTTGGAAGAGGCAGTATGTGTGAAAGGTAAAGCGCTGTTCTACATATCCTTGTGTTTGCCACAACAAGTATGGTTTTTGGATTTTATTTTACCCTAATATATTATGTGCATTATGTACACATATATTATTTGCCATGATATAATAAACAATTGCGAGTTTCTAAATGCTTAGGCTTCTGTTTAAAATGACCACAGAATAAAGCAAGCTCCTTAAGTGTTTGACTGTAATCTGCATTTGATTATGTTACTAGAACTAATGCAATTAAATCAAAATGGAATGCAGTTCTAGAGTTGGATGAGAAAAAAAGGCCTCTGAATCATGTTTTTGGAAAGTACCTTTTCACAAAGTATCTGGCAGTCACAACACTGGCAACGTTCCCATTTTCCATTCTTTCTCTTGAATTGATGCCAGATTCCTTTGGGAAATCATCATTTGTAAAAGATTGCAAGGAAAAAGAGGGGCATTCTTGAGTGTGCCGTTACTGCTAATTAGAAGCTAAACATCTGCAACTGTGTCAGGGTTAATTGTATTTGAAAAGAAACACTTATACACAAGAGTTTGTTCAATTTAAATAAGGCATGGTGTAGCACAAACATGGGAGCATTTGCAGACAAATTATTTTGCATTGCGTTGCAGTAAAGCATTCTCATTTATTTGAATCCTTCCTACTATTAAACTGCTTGCTTCCTTCTTCTAGAAATGCCACTTTAAAGATTTTGCCTCTATGCATAAGCCACTAAATAAGTTGGGGAAAGCATATCTTGCAACACAGATCTGATTCTTTAGTTCAGCATCTTAATTCCAGTTTGTTTCCAATGCAAGCTATGTTAGGGTGATACTTACTGAGTCAAACCTGGAGAAGACCTACTAATTTAAGTTCATTCATTTCAGTAGCTCTACCCTCTGTATGACTTATTCGGGTATCATCCGTATTTTGGTTTTCTACTCATACTGCATTGGGAGTGTAGACTTCACTGTTGGGAAGACTGTGTTTCTGGAATTTGCATAGCTCTGAACCTGTAGAACCATTAGCACAAATTTTGGAAGCAAAATGTGCCCCCAGAATTCAAATGATGAGAGGATCACTCAGTATTTACTATGTAGACATACAGACAGAAAAGGTTGGCTTTCAGCAGAAAGGGGCTATGATTTATGCAGAATGATTACAAAAAAGAGTCGCTTTGCCATTTCCCCTGCATTTGAAACCTAGGACAATTGGAGATGTGGGACAGCAGGAATCACCCTCTTGCCTAATTCAAGGGAGAGTTATCCCTGTGGAAGAGGACCTGAAGCAAGGAAACTGAAATCTTTTACTTCCTCACTTAACCACCCAGCAACAGTTTTTCCTCTGGGAACTCCTGGCTGAGAATGCAGGAGGGTGCAGCTGAAAGCCAGTCCATGACACCATCATGCACAACTCCTTGCCAGGACCCTGTCCCTTCAAATTGATGATAACTCCCTGCTTTAAAGCCCTAAACGGCCTCGGTCCTGTATACCTGAAGGAGTGTCTCCACCCCCATCGTTCAGCCTGGACACTGAGATCCAGCGCCGACGGCCTTCTGGCGGTTAACCCCTCATTGCGAGAAGTGAGGTTACAGGGAACCATCAGATGTCAAGGAAATAAGCAACTATCCTATGTTTAAAAGACATCTGAAGGCAGTCTTGTTTAGGGGAGTTTTTAATATTTAATGCTGTATTGTTTTTAATACTCGATTGGGAGCTGCCCAGAGTGGCTGGGGAAACTCAGCCAGATGGGCGGGGTATTAATAATAATAATAATAATAATAATAATAATAATAATAATAAGGGATAGATCTTGCACACTGAAATCATTCACTATTTAGGAGCATGGATGGGAACTGAGAGTTGTCAGATCATTGTCTGCTTTTCCTAGGAGTGCACCCAAGATTTTGTAGAGTAAACCTTTGCCAAATGACTCCTGGTCTGCCGGCACCCTTCATGTGAGTCCTATGGACAACTCGGCCTGTGGGGGGGGGGCACTTTTCACATTACAGGGAGCAGTGCCATGCAGATAAGCAGCTTGTTCGTTTACATGGTGAGAGGTATGTGCTGTCGTTCATTTAGGGGGGAAAAATCAAAGTAGTTCACAATAGAATATAAAACCATATTAAAAAATTTAAAAGCTGGACATCGGTTAGCTGCTGTGGAAAGATGTGTACTTAATTGGCTGCCTGGTGGAATAGAAGAGTTTTCAGCAGGCATTTAAAAGTTGGCACAGAAGGCGTCTGCTGAATCTCTATTGGCAGAGTATTCCACAGCGCTGGGCTGATGACACGAAAGGCTGTATTTATTGTTGTTGTCAAATAGAGCCCCTGCATCTCCTCAAGTAGCCTCATCATTTGATGGGCCAAAAGAATGAAAATAAGAAGCATTTTTTTTTAAAAAAAAGTTACTTTCTTTGTTCCATGCAAAGCTGCCGTTTTAATCTCCTTATAGGGAAAGGTGCTGGATGTTCGTCTCTAGTGTGCAGTTAGATGAATGTATAAGTCTATTTCCAATTCAGGGTAATTTCACATACACTCATTCATAAACCCATTCTGTCCATTTTCTGCATTAATCTATTGGTTGTTTTTTCGTTGTTTTTAGAAAACCAAGTCATCTGTGATTTTTGAAAGAAAAAAATGAACGAAAACAATAGTCATTTTATTTATTAAATTTGTGTACTGCAGAAAAGTTCACAACAGAAAAGTACAGTAGTAAATATATATATATTTGCACATGTGTTTTGTCTCATGGACACACTGTAAAACATGCGCTGACCCTTTGTGTTTAACCCTTTTGAATATGTTGTTTAAGCTATGTTGCCTAAATTCTCATAAAGTGCAAAATCTCAAGGAGAATCATGTACTCAAATGTACATGGTGGGGAGCGTACCATGTTGCGTTTGAATTCACAAAACTTGAATTCTTCAAGCATCCTTTTGTGCAATAGGCATTTTATAAATTCTAGAAAAGTCTCCCCCCCCCCCAATTTTGAATTACCTGTTTGTGTTAATATGCTGTGTATATGGGTGAGCTCTAACAAATTCTGACTCTCCTCTCCCCACCTACCAGATGTGGTCACTCTCCTGTGTATCGTTCCCGTGAGTTGGCTGGTCGCGCCCTGGTTCCCTTTATTATGGTAAACCAGGTCCCACAGACTGTATCGTCTTTGTTGGCTGGGCTTCCGGACTGCACAGATTCTTGCATACGACAGAATGCTGTTCATGGAACACTACTGCAAGTAAGCTTTGCTTCTTTGCAAAACTTTGAAACTAAGGCAGAGCTTGCCAAACAGTTTACATAGCAGTTCTTTCCAAGGTGATGGAGGGAGGAGATCAGAATTACATTTATGTTGAATGTTTTGATTTTACAGCCGTGCCTTTCAGGTCTCAGGATGATCCAAATGGTGGGAATGCTTGTGGAGTACCTGAATGAGAGGAAAAGATACAGCTCAGTGGTGGAGCATGTACTTAGCATGCAAAAAGTCCTGGGTTCAGTCTCTGGCATCTTCAGGGAGAGTTGGGAAAGATTCCTTTCTGAAATCCCTGGAGAGGTGTATTTTGATTTTCATTAGCTATAAAAAATTGTAGTATTATTACCTGAATCTGTTTTTTATGCTAAGGTGTATTGATTGATTGAAGTGCAGGTAGACATAGGTCTGAGAGGAGGAATGAGGGGATTTTAAATATTGCTCATATCAGTGGGCATGAATGACTACCTAAAGCAGATGGAAAGAGTGGTGACCCTTCGGCATGAGTTGGCAATGGGAAGGCATAAAGATGAGAATGGCTCTGCAGAGCGAGAGAGGTATTGCATTGTGTTACTTTTTTCAAGTTTTTTTATCACCCCGGCTGTTGACTTAGGAGGAGAGACATAATTCACAGAGCTCTGGAACAATATTATAAAATGTGAAGATGCATCAACAGTTTTCAACTGGAAAATGCTCCACAATTAGTATCAGGTTTGCATGAACAGAGGGACGCGGGTGGCGCTGTGGGTAAAACCTCAGTGCCTAGGACTTGCCGATCGTATGGTCGGTGGTTCGAATCCCCGCGGTGGGGTGAGCTCCCATCGTTCGGTCCCAGCTCCTGTCCACCTAGCAGTTCGAAAGCACTCTTAAGTGCAAGTAGATAAATAGGTACCGCTTTATAGCGGGAAGGTAAACGGCGTTTCCGTGTGCTGCACTGGTGCTGGCTCGCCAGAGCAGCTTCGTCACGCTGGCCGTGTGACCCGGAAGTGTCCTCAGACGGCGCCGGCTCACGGCCTCTAGAGTCAGACACGACTGGCCCGTATGGGCAGGGGTACCTTTACATTTTACCTTGCATGAACAGAATTGCAGTGGAGCTAAGACAAAGTTTAATGGGATTTCTATACCTCAACAATTACTTTGATTCCTTGCATAACTGCTCTCTTTTGGCCTTGCATAACTGCTCTCATTCAGTTTTCTTTTTTTACTTTTTACCCTTTTTCTACTTGCTACAGCTTTTATCCAGCAGCTGCTTAGGAAAGTACCTGGGGGTTTTCTGAATGACTTTGTGTCTGAGTGTTTTTGTCACTACCAGATTGGATTATTTGGTCTTATTCTCATGGAAACCAATGTGGGGGGAGGAAAATAAAAGCTTGTATCTTGAAAAATAAATCCCCAGAGCACAAAGTAACAAAGTTCAGGAAAGATTATAAACTCCTCAAATGGAACAGGACACAATCTGTTGCCACTACTGCAAAATTCATTAATAAGTTTTGGGAGTGTGTTTTAATGCCTGTCTGCATAAATGTCATTCAGACTGAAAATTCCACATTCCAAACAGAAGGGCACCTGTGACAATTACTGTCAATTGTATTACACAAAGAGCTGTGAATTTATATATATATATATATACTGTAGAAAATTTGATGGTACATGATAGCATTTCTCTCACTCCCATAAAGCAAACACTTTATTTAAACATTTGCAGTTACTTGAGGCTTATGATATGTTGATTGTCCCCAATTTATCTTTTCTTATTGAGGCACTTAAGCCTTACCTCTCACTTGCTTTTAGTACTGACTTGCATGAGATTATGAATACCTCCCCACACCACTCCTTTTTCTTCTTCATCTTAACAAAGGAGCTCTGTTAACAGAACATACAATTGAGTTTTCTTGCTTTGTGTGCTTTTTTTAACCAATAGTGTGTCCTGATTCTCAGAGGAACATGTGAAAGTTCTGTATTCCAATCCAGCTTGTCCCTCGGGATAGGTAGAGGTGACAAGACAGCCCAGGAACTTCCTGCCTGAGCCTTGTCCATAGCCTTTGATCTCAAAAACCATGTCCTCCTTATGAATTTCAGGTGCTTACTCCCAATTAAGGAGATATTACCAGCAAATGCCACTGTAACAACAGAGTTTCTGTAAGGGGTTCTCTCTTTATGCACACATGGGGTTGCCAAAAAGCCTCTGTTGTTCACGAAGAGGGTGAAGAGGCTTTACCCATGTGCTACATTCTGGTGTTGATGGCCACATAACCCTTGTTTAATTGAAAAACGGACACTGTTGAAGTAAGTTGTCAGCCGAGGAAAACAAAACTACTGATGCAAGTTGGATTTTAGAGGTTTGAAATGTAGTGCTCACCCACACCATACATTTAAAGCACTCTATGCCACTTTTAAGAGTCACGGCTTCTCCCAAAGAATCCTCCTGGGGATTGTAGTTTGTTACAGGTCTCTTAACAACTCTCAGTGGTCTTAACAAACTACAGTTCACAGGATCCTTTGAGGGAAGCCATGACTCTTAAAGTGGCATAAGTGCTTCAACTATATGGTGTGGATGTGACCTTTCTACTGATCTTTCTTCCCATCAACAGATCATGAATATAAAGCATGTTCAAGCACCAATAACAGCACTTCACATCACAATAAAAGGTTTTTGAAATATTCATCTTGAAACCAGCTGTGATCATCTTCATGGTCTTATACAAGGCTTCAGAATTCTAGGAAACCATTTTTCGCAGTTTGAAGGCAGAAATTCCCCCATTTTATGTTCCCTAAATTTGAAGTAACTGTAATTCTTCTTATTTTTTTTAAAATTATTCTGGCGCTTCTTATGGAAGAACTGAAAAACCAGTGGGTGATATCTAGCATTACCCATACTCAGGGTAGACTTAAGGCCATTGAAGCAAGTAGACTTCAGTCCGTTGATTTTTAATGGATCTAGTCTTGAGTACGGCTTAGCAGGATATCATCTGTTATTATCCATGTTTATTACCTTGAAACTGTCTATAGCTTTCAACATACTTTGGCCCATTTTTCTGCTGTGAATGTGTTAGAATTGCTTTCCCATAGCCCTGTTTTTCTTGAAATTTCCTTTAAAGTCAGCAAGTTTAGGTTCTGAGGGGGAATGGAAGAAAATCCCGAGACAGTGGACTTCAGCTATTCCTTTTCTATATGATATATGAGAAGCAATATTTCTCCTGTCAGTAATGTATATAATTGCTTGCAGATCACCAATAATTCCTTCTCCCATTGCTGGCAAATAGTTCTTCCTTCTGCCTTGATTTCTTTTAGGTTAAAAGGAATGTAGTTGTTAAAGTTGCCCTGACCTAAAAAAAAGGCAAATCTGGTTTAATGTCTGTCATTGATGATGATTTTATAAACCTAGTGGGTCTTGCCAGATAGTCTGTGCATGAACGTTTACACCAAACAACAAAACCGTTGTTGTGATGAGACGTTTTAAAAGTCTCCATGCTGAGGTTTCGACAACTGTGTTCAGTTCTGATTTTTCTGACCCCAGCCTTCTTATTGATCTTTCTCCCCATTTACTTACATATAGTATGCCTTTCAGAAAACAATGCAGTAGGTACTGATTCCCTCTCCCTTCTCAGCAGTCTGAAATCCATGTCTTAAACCAACTATAGTTTCCAAACTACCTTACAGGCAGCTTAGTGTAAACTACAGAAATATAACTTATTAGTAAAATATAGGCAGGGCTTTTTCCCCCCAGCTGGAACTCACCAAAACTCAGTTCAGGTGAGTCCTCTCAGCTGGGTTCTGGCACCTCTCAATTGGCCACCATTGCCATTCTAAGATAATGAGGGAGGTGTTCGTGGTGAGTTCTGGCGCCTCTTTTTTCAGAAAATAGCACTGAAATAAGGGAGCCAATTACCCACAGGGGATGACCATAGAACACTTGAATATGGAGACCAGGGAGATAAATGTTAAGGCTTTTTCCCTGCATGGCGACATTGTCAATGAATATGGGTAGGGACTAGGAGGAAGAAGATTAAGGCAAGAAGACAACAGGTTCAGTGTTCTGGCATATACTGAATTTGAGTGTTTGTTTGAATACACCCAAGCAAAAATATCAAGTGGGCAGTTTGAGTTGTGGGACTAGATGGAGAGAGGAATGTTTTGGAGGCAGGGTCAATTCTAGGTTTTAGAGGGCCCACGGTGAGCGGCTGGAGAGCCTCCTTTGAGGTTACCTGGCAGCAGTGGTGGCAACAGCACTCCAAGGCTGATGGAGAGCCACCATGTACATTTCCTGCTTATGCCATAAGAATCCTTGACTTTGTGCCACACCAGTGCATTGTGGGACATTTAACTAGTGACTACTGAACCCGGCAGTAAACCATTGCAGGAAGACCCAGGGCAGGTGTCAGCGCTGGTATGGCCTTCTAAGTAGCTGCTGTAGGATGCCAAGTCCTCAGGCTGGTGTGAAGTAGCACTGAAAATGGTAGCATTTGAGAAGGTTAGAAAAATTGAGAAAGCAAGCAGTGGGGGGCCAGGAACAGAACTCTTGAGGAACGCAATGGATAGCAGGAAAGTAGAGGAGAAGGAGCATTTTCTAATGAGTGAGTTGAAAAGTAAGAAGGAAGCGTAAGTATGGAGGAACTGAGGAGCAGAGAATGGTCAGTTTTATCTGAGGCAGCAAAATGTCCAGGAGGAGAAGAGACCTTTCAGATTGGATCAATGGAAAGATTCAGTGAGGGAAATGTTAGTGGATTGCAGAAGTCCAGACGCCAGTTTGTTACAGATTATCGGATAGGAAATGGAAATGGAAATGGACTGTAGGAGAAATTTTGAGGAGAATTCAATACTGTATCAAGGCAGAATGAGTCAAGGGGATTCTTAGTGGTTGAGGGGCAAGTTGGAGAAGGAGGGAAATGGGGAAGTAGGCAGAAGAGATGGTTAAGTTTATGGACAGTGGATAATAGGAGTTGCCAGTATCAACCATTTTAACAATATTCAGATAGCATCAAAGGGGTGAGTCTCAGTTTCTCAGTGATTTTATGAAACAGTTTGACTTACAAAAGTTTCTTCCACTTCAAAACCAATTTCAAAAGATGTAAATATCTGGCTAAGCCTCTTTAGCAATGCTTTTTTGTGTCTATTTTTTAAAAAGAACAAAACAATTTTTTCACATCATTTTGTTGTAATCCTTTTATAGTAGAATAATTACTGATGAGAACTTAGTTGATAATAGTTCTTATTTTAATGAGCTCATTACACTGAATAAATCCATTGGTAGTAATTGAATAAAATAAACACTGCTTTTATCTTCACTGCTGTTGTGGTTTAATAATTCCTCTAAAGGGAAAGGGGATAGTAACAAGAAAGAAACAGTTTGTAAAATAAGCGGAAGAACTACTTAATCAGTCCACTGCCCTGTCTCTGACAGTTCAAGTACTGGATTCTTTAGAAATATTTTGTAGATGTTTTTCATGGGCAATTTAAAAGTTCACTCGGTATGATTATAATCTCCAGTCTTGACAAGCTGCCCTATATACATTTCATGCTGCTAGATCCAATCGGTCTAGTAACTAGTTTTTTCATTACCTTGGCTTAAAGCTAAAATACACATGCTGAGGCCTTTGGCCAGTTTGCTTTTTAAAAAGATATTTAATAGTCTTTGGACAGATCTCAGGGACCTTTACATGCTGTACAGCTGACATTCAGTGATGCACAGTGTTAAAACAGCTTTTTTAAAATGGTAATAAGTCATTATTGCTAGGCAAAGTGAATAAAATAGAAAAAGAAAAATCCATTCCACAAGAATCCCTATGCTTGCAGCAGTACAACACTTTAGAAAGGGAGTGTCTAGGTCTTTGTGAAATCTGCAGACATTTCTTCCTTTCTCAAACCCTGCTCATTATGGACTCACTATTTGTGCCCTGGTCATATTTCAGTGAGCATTTCTACCATTTGCTCGTCCGGATAATTAAATTCAAAAGTGTCATTACTACTTTTGGTCCTTTGCCTTGCAAAGCCCTGCTGACTTTCAGGGTCTGTGGACCTCCTGCAACAGTTGGATAAATGTACTCTTATGAGGGGGGTTTTTTGGGGGGGGATAGGCTGAATGCTTGGGCCCCTTCTAATTCCTGGATCCAGAAAGGATTCAATTGCTGAAATAGCCAGGCCAGCCTGGGTGATGGGCCATTAGGAGAACCAAGTAAAGGGGGCTCTGTGCCAGATGGCAAATGGATCGGCCCCTCTTCCATCTCTTAGCAGGAGTTTTGAGGGCAAAGTTTGCTGTGATGTGACCTAGAGGGAGAAGCTGCAAAGGCAGAGAAAAAGCCATGTCTGGTTTCTGTTTGAATCCAAGGCTGTGGCTATGGGAGAAACAAGACCCTCTTGGAGTGTTAATGCTATGAACCGCTCCATCGTAGGCTCAGGTTGTATATATGTGTAAATAAACCATATATCATAAAGACACCACAGTCTCCGCTGTGCCTCATTTCCAAAAGGAAACATGGACCCTGGGTGAGCGGTGGAATCTCACACCATTAGGGTGGTGTGCGACTATACAGATCCTGTCTCCAGTCAGCAGTATGGATTGAATGGCAGTCCCCACAGAGTAAGTAAGAATGCTTACTTACAGGGATATTTAGGATGGATATAAAAGAATAATTAAAATGACATTTATGTGATACTGACTTTCTGTGAAGAGCAGAAGCTTTTGAAATCACCAGCTTCACTGTTTTGCTGAGGAAGGTACATGAGTTTCTTTTGATATTAATTAAATCTGTCTCAGTAATGTGGATGTTGCTTTTCTTTTGAAAGGGGTGTGGAATGTTTAGAGCTGGAATACTGACATATAGCTGCAGGGGAGTAACAGGGAGTGAGAATCAGCTAGAAAAATTGTCATCAATTTTGTTCATTAGTATTATGAACAAGAATAACTCCTTCAGGCCTGTGGGCATTTTTTTTTACCCTGCTTCTCTGTGAAATATTCAAGGTTGCAAACATATGTGCTAAAATTAAAACAATTCAATTCAATTCAAAACTAGACTAAAACTGCAGTGATCATATATGCAGCATGAACTAGAACAGGACTGGATGTTGTGGACTGCAAGACCCATCATCCCTGACCTTTGGCCCTACTTGCTTGCACTAATGGGAGTTGTAATCCACAGCATCCTCTGTGCCACGTTGGTGCTTTCTTCATAAAATTCGCGTATTTGAGGTGCATATAATTAGACTCAGAGCAAGAAACTTTGTAGAAAGAGGGCCTCAGGGAATCATTGCAGAACAACCAGAACATAAATATGGGTGTCCCCGTATACTTAGCTTATTAAATTGCTTTAAATGTTAATGAAATTTGTCAGTTATCTTGGTGACATTGTATGCCTTGGTCCAGTATACCTGAAGAAGCATCTCCACCCCTGTCGTTCAGCCTAGACACTGAGGTCCAGCTCCGAGGGCCTTCTGGCGGTTCCCTCACTGTGAGAAGTGAGGTCACAGGGAACCAGGCAGAGGGCCTTCTCGGTGGTGGCACCCGCCCTGTGGAATGCCCTCCCATCCGATGTCAAGGAAATAAACAACTATCTGACTTTTAGAAGACATCTGAGGACAGCCCTGTTTTAATGTTTGATGTTTTATTGCAGGCTTCCTCAACCTCGGCCCTCCAGATGTTTTTGGCCTACAACTCCCATGATCCCTAGCTAGCAGGACCAGTGGTCAGGGATGATGGGAATTGCAGTCTCAAAACATTTGGAGGGCTGAGTTTGAGGAAGCCTGTTTTATTGTATTTTTTATATTCTGTTGGAGCTGCCCAGAGTGGCTGGGGAGGCCCAGCTAGATGGGCGGGGTATAAGTAATAAATAAATAATTTGATGATGATGATGATGATGATGATGATGCAGCATTAGCAAGAACATTAAAGGTAAAGGGTAAAGGGACCCCTGACCGTTAGGTCCAGTCGTGAACGACTCTGGGGTTGACGGGCTATGTTGATTAAATTTGTATACTCCCATATACACGCAGACCTCAGGGAGGTTTGCCACACACCGTAAAACAACATATTTTGAGACAGAAAGATTCCGAGTTGTATCCAGCACTGTGCCATTTTCACAACAGACTTCAGCTTGTTGCATGGATTTTCTGCTTTTCCTCTTCTCCCCTGCAGCCCCTTGCTCACCCTCAATATCTGTTCCAGAAGGGTGGGAGACCCTCCAGAGGAGATTTTGCAGGTGCACAGGGAGAGAAAGTCCCATTGCATGAACGGAACCAGGCACATGCAGCATTAGATACAACCCTCTGTACAGAACATAAATATATTGTCATAATACGTTTTCTTATTATTTTTGATTGGCTTCGTTGAAATTAAGAGTTTTAGTGGCCTATGTCAACCCAAAATATCATTTTTTCTTAACACACCAATGTTAAAAAGTGTTTTGAAAAAAATCGTCTGGTCTAGGTAACAGTATGCAAGTTCTATGGTTAACTATAACTGTTCCAGAAGTCACATTAATTCTTTAAAAACAGATATAAAGTCACTATGGGCACAATCCACTGGGAACCTTCTGCTGAGCTGTGCAGGAGTATGGCAGCAGTGCACACAGTATAAAACTCGCAGGGATGTATGATTTCTTGAGTAGTTTTATAGTATGAAAAATTGCCTGTTTCGGAGACAGAGGCAAACACTGATTTGTTAGACTGCTCAACATCTTGCAGCTACAGCCTGCATCTTCTGTGGACATCCTCAATATAATACACATTCCAGCTCATAACTTGTTCAGCAGACTTCTCTGTTAACTGCCTTGTCCCTTTGGAATAGAAATGTTGCTGATTATGTATTGCTTTTCTTATTTGATTTGGCAGCAGAATGTGAAGTGTACTATTTCATAGCTGATTTATAAAGGCTGATATTGTGAATGAATGTTATAGTACCTGGAGATCAAAGCAGTAAGATCATTATAATTAAATGTTTTTTCATTGCAACTTCCTTGCAGCTGCTCCTTTTCTTAGCTCCGTTTTTATTGTCCAAGATAAGCTTTTCTTTGAAGTAGTAAAAAGAGGAGTATTTGCGTCAAGTAGAAAACATGCACCTAAATATAAATAATAACGGCTGTGTGTCTGTTCTCATGACTATTTTTATACATAGTTTTTTTTTAAAAAAATAGTGTATATAAACTATAGCCTGGTTTGCATGCCACTTTAAACCATAGCTTAACTATAGTTTAAAGACAAGTGTGCAGTGTGCTAGTGCACAGAGCGAAAATTGGGGCAGTTTTGCTTTTCCCCTGTTCCTTCCAGCAGCTAAGCAGGATTAAGTGCAAACCAGGATTAAGTGCAAACCAGGGCTCTTAATTTGTTGCTCCAAACAAACCCCTAATAGGAAGACAGTAACAAACCTTGGGTGCAGCTCATGGTTTGTTTGGAGAGAGACAAACCAAGAGCCCAAGAAATAACAACTGGTAAATGCAGCAACAGGAATGGAGGAGAAGCAAAGAAGCTGAAATTCCATTGTGCCAGAGTATGCTATGTATTGAGGGACACGGGTGGCGCTGTGGGTTATCCCACAGAGCCTAGGACTTGCCGATCAGAAGGTCAGTGGTTTAAATCCCCACGACGGCGTGAGCTCCTGTTGCTCGGTCCTTGCTCCTGCCAACCTAGCAGTTCGAAAGCACATCAAAGTGCAAGTAGATAAATAGGTACCGCTCCGGCGGGAAGGTAAACGGTGTTTCTGTGCGCTGCTCTGGTTCGCCAGAAACAGCTTAGTCATGCTGGCCACATGACCCGGAAGCTGTCTGTGGACAAACGCCGGCTCCCTTGGCCAATAAAGCGAGATGAGCTCCGCAACCCCAGAGTCGGTCACGACTGGACCTAATGGTCAGGGGTCCCTTTACCTTTACCTACGCTATGTATTTGCCTTTTAAACATAACAAAACAAATTCCTTCCAGTAGCACCTTAAAGACCAACTAAGTCAGTTCTTGGTATGAGCTTTCGTGGGCATGCACACTTCTTCAGATACACTTTTAAACATAGTTAGGCTTCACGATAGTTTAAGCAGGGGTGGAGAGCAGGATTTGACTGGTGGGCCACATCCTGACGTTGCCCATTCCCATGGGGTATTTTGACCGGTAGATGCGACCACCAACCTGTCCGTCATCAGACCTAACTTCAAAGGGGCTTTCTGTACGAACCAAACAGTTGATCAACACTTACAGCAAACCCTGCTTTGGGCAGGGCTCATAATGTCCTTTTAAAAATAAGTCTCTGGTGTGGCCACATTTAAACTATTGTGTGCATCCTTAAAACTACAATACGGGGGTTCTCTTAAAATACGTTACCTGCTGCCTTGGGAGTTTGACTGAGTGTTGCGGTAGAAATGTTTTCATAAATATTTTTTAAAAAGAGATGCAGAAAAGGGCAACCCAATAACCAAGGTGTTGGAGTATTTTTCTCTCCAAGAAAAAAATTAATGTTAAGATGATTTCCCTTATTCCAGTTCCCTGATACTAAGTGAGCAGGGTTGAGTGAGCAATCCTTGGGGTTGGCTGCAGGAGTGACAATTGCTCCATATCTTGCTGTCTCCCTCCCTTCAATCTCAGGGCACTCACCCTGTGACAGCCTTTGAACACTACTGTAGGGGTTCAGTAGCTAGCATTTATAACATGTTAGTGAAGCTGGATGCCTTACACATGCAATCAGAGCCAGATTTAGGTCAAACATCAGATGAACACAGATGAGGCAAAATCTGGGAGATGATACCCATGAAGTTGGCTTCTGTAAACCTTCAAGGTAACACACTTCAAGGTAACACACAGGAGGTTAAGAATCCCAGAATTCTCACCTGACTCTAGGGGCATCCCAGAATTGCTGGAGGAATTGTGAGTGTACATGCATGTAAAGTGGGAATGCCCTGTTCTGACTAAGCATTCTGCATGCGAAGGCCAGACTATTAGCTCCTCTTTTCAATGCCAAGAATACCAGTTTTAGTTGATTTGGATTATCAAGATTATGTCTGTTAAGAATCATTAGCATGTAGGAGGGGAAACACCATAAAAATAATATCTGTAACTATTTACTTTTTCTGTTGATTCCATCCATCTTTGCAATATCTCTAGAAAGTAGGTAGAATATATACCAAGTGACTTTGGTCCAGACTTGTGTTAGGAAGCTGTTTATCAGTAAATCTGTTTAGCTACGCTGGCCCAGACCTATCTCAAGAGGATTTCAAACATTTGGAACTATTTTTGTGCTCCGTGTTTTGCATAATGAGAACGATAGGCACAGAATTCACTGGCCATTTTTAAAACCACAAATGAAGTTTTGTAATTAGCCGTGATTAGATAAATTGATTTTTTTTAAAAGCTACTTCTGGAAAGGCACATCCAAACGATTTCACTAAAAACCATGGTTCAGTGTTATAAAGCAAAGCAAAACAGCGTAATGTATTACAACCAGTCTTAATGTTTACTTCAAAGCCTAAGTGCAGTGCTCATTAATGCTGTTCTTTTGATTATGCAGTTAGCCCTCGGATTGCCCTTACGTTTACCTTGGCTGAGGCGTTTGCAGTTAAATGCCACTGTGAAAATTACTGGAAAACATTAACATTAACATGTTATTGTAAGCTGACATGCTGAGCCTGATGGGAAGTAAAATGTATAAATAGCCTCGTTTGTATGCATAGGGTGAAAAAATCTGCTTAGTTCTAGCAACTGCTATCACTATGTGGATCATTCATTTGTTGGGGCTTAAGTTTCTTTACGGGTTTTCTTCCTTTCTGTAAGTGTGCGTTGATAGTTTTTGAAGACACGTCGCAGTCGTGCAAGCAGATGAAACCTTGCGTTGTCTAATATTTATTTGCTCACGCAGTCTGTATCTGGCTCCGTAGTTTTCCAAACATTTTCCCAGCAAGCACCAGCAAAAACAATCCGATAAGATTATTCATTCTGTTCACAGAGGTAGGCTGGATTGAAAAGGGCGTCAGCTCTTGGCTGCAGAACCAACATCCACCCCAAATGCAACCCAGACTATAGCCTGCCATACTCCATAAACAGGGTGCATCTCATCTCTCCCCCTTATTTGTCAATCTTACTTCTTTAAATGTGCCTTTCTGGCATGAAGCACAGTAACTGGTCAGGTATTGAACACGAGCCAAAAGCAACCATTGAGATTTCTTAAGGGAAATGTTATTGGCTAGAGGCCCATGTTTGCCAACATCCCATCTCTAGTTGTTCCAGTCCCTAGTATCCAAAGAGGAAGGAGACTTCCTTATGCCTAAGGCCAATAGAATTCATCGTATCATAATACTTTAAATAAACACAACTGCGTCATCAGAATGCCTTCATGAATTTCGTTCTGTTATGGAACCAAGTTGGTTGCCATATTTTAGTAAGTGCACACTAATTATTGCTGCTGTTTTGCAAACTGCCCTGCTCCTGGGTTGCTGCATCAGGTTTCTACCTTCACCAGGGCTGCATTTTTTCCAGCTTGCTATTTGCACAGTGTTTTATTTCAGCTGCTGAAACATCTGTATTTTTTCAGGGAGTGCTGAAAATGTGCACTATAGAGTGATGTCAGTTTACTTTACTTTCAAGAACCGTTTAGCTGAACAATCAGAGTATTGTTTCGTTCTCCCAGCTAGGAATGTGAGTATTTTTATTGTATACTTGATTCTCCAAAGCAGGCTGAGGGCATATAAGCAGACATTTTATGACTCCAGGTTAGCTTGAGGGAAGGAAGGTTTAACCTTTGGAGTTCATGGAGAGACAAATACACAAACCAGGAAACTTAAAAATTATCTGTATTTTGAAAGGCCATTTCTGTATGAAGGTTTCTTAGCAGGGGGGAAAGATTGCAGGCTTCCTTTTTAAAATGTCTTCGGCTCTGTGGTGCTTATATTAAAATTAAAAGGTCTCATCCGTGGATACTCTGAAACAGTTTATTTCTGCTTTCAGTGGCGTGTGGTGAAATTTTTCGTAGGGGAACAGTTAGAGCCAGAGGCACCAGCTTGCAAGTGTGATTTAGGGTGGGTGATGTATGAGCATCGCCTCCTTCCCTAACCAGGGCAGAAGCTTCCCGGGCTTTGGAAAAAAGGCACCAGGCCTCTGACAAGATACTGGAGCTCTGCTGCCTCCTTCTTAAAGCTAGGTGGGCTTTGGGAAGGTGGTGGGGAGGGCTCTTGAACCCTTTAGAGCAGGCATGGCCAAACTTGGCCCTCTAGTTGTTTGGGGACTACAACTCCCATCATCCCTAGCTAACAGGACCAGTGGTCAGGGATGATAGGAACTGTAGTCCCAAAACAGCTGGAGGGCCAAGTTTGGCAATGCCTGCGTTTGAGCATCGCGCCTGTCTTCCTAAGCTGAGCAGAAGCTTCCCGGGGCTTGGAAAGGAACATTTAGGGTACTAGCCTAGTCCCCCTAGTCCAATGACCGCATGCCACTGGCTGCTTTCGTGAAATCAGATCTTTTGTTAGAAAATGTGGATTTAATAAACCCAGATGTGATTTTGCTGCATAAAATGTGGTGGTGTGTTATCTGTCTTGACACACAATACGACATTTTTTTGGCATTGTATTAAATTAGGTTTGCCATGCTGTTCAAGTAGCATCAGCTGACAACTGCCTGTTGTTTGACCACTTCAAAATATTCCAAAAGTGTTGCCATTTAGATGGCAGCTTAACCTTCCTTATTAAAGGCATCTCCAGACACTGACACTCAGCAGTGCCGAAGGCCTGCCTGGCACCAAAATGAATATCTTTTTGAAACCAGGTTAAAACTTACCTTGCCCTCGGGCATTTGATGGCATGTGATGGATTGCTATTACTGACCTCCTATGTCGTCTGTTACAGATGTGCAAGTAACTAGGTGTAGGATTGGATTTTAATATTAGTGGTTTAAATCAAGTAGTTTAAATGAAGAAAAAGAAGTGCATGCTCATGAATAGTTTGGGTTGATTAAATTAAGCAAATATTCATGACAAAACTTCCATTTAAAACAGGCATAGGCAAACTCAGGCCCCCAGATGTTTTGGGACTACAACTCCCATCATCCCTGACCACTGGTTCTGCTAGCTCGGGATGATGGGAGTTGTAGTCCCAAAACATCTGGAGGGCAAAGTTTGCCTATGCCTGATTTAAAACACTTCCTTAGTAGCTACATTTCAGTTTATTAGACTTGGAGTGGATTAAACCTTGAAGAATAGCAATGTTCAACTTTTTATGAAGCAATTTTCTATGTGTCCTTGGTATTTTACATTTAAATAGGTATTGAGCAGTATGAAGCCTTGAACCAGGATGGTGTAAAGGTTGTTTTCTACTGCTCCAGAGAAGCGGACACGGAGCAATGGATCCAAACTACAAGAAAGAAGATTCCACCTAAACATTAGGAAGAACTTCCTGACAGTAAGAGCTGTTCGACAGTGGAATTTGCTGCCAAGGAGTGTGGTGGAGTCTCCTTCTTTGGAGGTCTTTAAGCAGAGGCTTGACAACCATATGTCAGGAGTGCTCTGATGGTGTTTCCTGCTTGGCAGGGGGTTGGACTCGATGGCCCTTGTGGTCTCTTCCAACTCTATGATTCTATGATTCTGTGATGTTCGTCTGCCTAGCAGCTGTTTTCACATGCCTTAAGGTCCTCTGTGGAAACTTGCCTCTGGAATTCAGAAATAAAAATGGATGCACTCCTCTGTTTTTTTGTGGCACGTCCTCTTTCCATGCCAAGTATCGCTGCATGAGTGGCCCCTTCGTACTTTATATGTTGCTGAGGGCTGTTCTCCTGCTAGTGTGTGCTGGCTTTCTAAATGGGAGCAAGGAGGTAGCCCCTGGTGTGAAAATAGATGTTGCAAAACATGTGCCTCAGTTTTTATCCCTGGAACAGAGGGAAAAGTTGGGGAAGTAGAGACCTGAGAACTGGTCCTGTACATTGGGCCGTATTTATTTTGCAGCTCATGATACAATTTGAAAAGTCCATAAGGGTTTTCAGTTCCAGTGCACTGTTTGCTTTTTGTGTTATAACTGCCCTTGTGTCACCTTCTCTGGAAGCACAGTTGTTGGTGAATGTGCAGATATGTGCATCCTTGCGCATTACGTAAATTCCCAGTGGATCCAAGTAATGGCAAGCATCATGCCAGTATGTATTTTGCCTTGGTTGTCAAACACCAGCCTGTACCAATAGAAGGCCAATGGGTAGCAGATGATAAAGAGCGCCCTGTTGCTCTTCCTAAAAGGCATTACTGAAGAAGCAGATATTGAGAATGGGTTTGAGGGAGCTGATTTTTGAATTACTGTTTGCTACAGAAGACTCACAAGGCAGCATGGCAGAAACACAGGATCTGACAGGAGGTAACAGTTTGTTTTAGATCCCTAAACTGTTATGCCATGGTCATAATTTCATAACAGAAATAAATCTTCAGAACACACATGCGTCTTGGTTTATGTTTCCTTTTCCTATTTAATGTTCAGTGAACTAGGAAACCAGTTTGTGGGTTTTTTGTTGTTTAAAACTGTTTGTTCCTGGTAGTCTATCCATGTATGTTCACCATTTTCTGTTTCCAACTTTTGATGAGGAAACTACAAATCTCAGTTTCAGGGATGGTCTTGTTGGTGTTTTTAGAAAATGATGCTGATGCAGCCTGGATAGCACAGCTGAAAGACGGCACTGTTATTTTTCAAAAAGCCAAGCTGGAGCTTACGACGATTCACAAAAACACATTTGTTCCTTTTCCAAGTAAGCTGAGCAAATAGGGTTTTTATTTACACATTCGTCAACAAGTTGTCATTTTAGTTATGTTAATTTTTTTAAAAAAATAAAAAATGGTGCTTAGAATATATTTCTGTTTTGAAAGCCATTGCACTGCACATCTTTGGGCTAGTACATGCCCAGTATGTGACTGGGCTTTAGGAACTGGGCTTTGTGAACTTTTGGGATCTCCCCTATTCCCTGTATGTTCTCGACAACCCCTTCTATTCCGATTTGATATTAAATAAGAGGTTTGCCAGAATCAGATAAAACTCTAAATTCCCCGAGAACCTGGAATTGCGGGGAGCAAATATTTGTAATCTGATTTGGAAACTTAAGCTGGTCCAAAAACGCAGCTGCCAGATTACTGACTTGGGGCCATTTGGAATTTATATAACCCCTGTTTTACAACAGTTACAGTAGTTGCCAGATAGTTTATAGGCCACCTGAAAATTATTTTGTATTCCAAAAATTATTATGTATCCTTCAGTCCTCCATTGTTGGGGTGGGATAAGACTCTGTGGCTATTGCATGAAATTTAATCAATCTTATTTTCTGAGCTATTACTATCAGTTTCTGCTTTTGCTTCTTCATATTTCTCATGGAATTCTAAAATTCTAAGGTTTTCCAGGATTTAAAGAAGCATCTTTGCCCTTTCATGTGTCATAGTCCATTTTTTTTTATTTAAGAAAATGTATTTCCCCCCAGGCCTTCACATCTCTAGTGACATTTCATTTTCTTGGTTTATATGTAACATTGTATAATAACTGGATGGTTTTGCTTAGAGAGAAGGTATCCTAATGATTAATAATAAGGTCCCAGGTCCCATCCATTCAAAATGCAACATTAAAAACATTGTAAAACAAATTACAGTTGCAATTATATGGGTCCTTAAATATCTCAAGTGTCCAAGACCAGAGTTGAAATTAGAAATTTTAATACCAAATATATGTATTAATGTTATTAACTCCTGAGATTACTTGTTTTACATATGTGCAAGGATGCCTCTCATGGTAAATAAACATAGTGCATTTTTGTTTTTGGTGCAGATTATCTTGCTGTTGATCTGCATGTTGTATTAGTCTTCATAATTTTTCATGTTATGGAAAATAAAAGCTGGGTATAAGTAGGGAGTTTGCTCAGTGAAATGAAGGCTGATTGGAAGGCCGAAGGCTGTGACTAAGGGATGTATCTTCAGAGTTAATCCAGAGCCAACAAGCTCTTTCTGTACAAATTGTAGAGGGTCATTCTGCAGGTGGCTTGGTTCGATTCCCTGTGGACTTATTTTTGATCACTGCCAAAAGCTAAGGAACTGGATATTTGGAAAATATTTTCACAGCAGTCTGCAACTTCTTTATTTTATTTTGATGTAGGTCTTTCACTTGCTGCAGTCCTATTTGGAGTCTAAACACAGGGCTAATTCAGACTTTCTGCAAGGCCTGAGAAGCATCATAACTTGTATTGAAGCCAAACTGTGGTTGGCTAAGTGGTAGGTTAAAACTCTTTACCTATAAATGAATTTATCACAGATTAATAATAGGTTGTAGGGTTGAAATAATTTTTTGTATTCCCCCCCTTTCCCTCAGAAAATATGGAGATAAGTATTATAGTCTAATGTCACTATTTTGAAGCATTTATTTTCTATTGTCATGTCAAAAAAGCTGAATCTCATTTTTGTGAATCAACTTAAAACAACAACAACATTCAAATACATGTACAAATGTCTATTTTAGAAGTTGGGGGAGTAATGATATATCTAGTGCTTTTTTCCTGGGGGGACGCAGAGGGACGCATACCCCTAAACATTTTGTGAATCTATGTATTTTTATCCATTTGCTGTATTTATTTTTCCCGATTTGAACTATAAAATGGTGAGGAGGGGGTTGAGTCAAAACAAGAGAACCTCTAAACTTTAAGGAAAAAAGCACTGGATGTATCAGTACTTTAAAGTAGCAAATAGATTGAAATATTAATTAGCGAAGCTGACGCTGCCAATTATGGAGCATATTATTGGAACAGCATGAATTAACTATGCTGGCAATAGCTGTTGGACACATTGCACTGCAAAATGTTAACCTAAACTCAGCTAAATGTTAATGGATAAAGAAATGTGTAGTAGTAGCCTATGTATATTCTGCTCCACAGGTTTTGTTTGTTAAATTTTCATACGGCTCTTCATCCACCTCATTCTCTGAAACCACTAGAGCAAGAAGACTGCAAGAGTTGTCCATACTAATCATCTATCCAGTGGTTCCCAATTGCTGGTCTGCGGACCTGAGGGGGTCCACATAACCCACCCAGTGAGTCCTCTAGTTAGGTTGACACGACATGGGGTTGGGGGGCAAACTCCCATCCCTTGCAGGGGCACAATTAATGCTAGCACCTTCTGTCAAGAGTCTGGATGTAACCTTCGACGCCTCCCTCTCTATGGAGGCGCAGGTTGCAGCTACAGCAAAGGTAGCATTTTTCCATCTCCGCCATGCTAAGCTGTTGGTCCCTTACCTTTCCCGCCCTGATCTAGCCACTGTGATCCATGCGATGGTCACCTCCAGGCTCGGTTATTGTAATTCGCTCTACGCGGGGCTGCCCATGAAGCTGACCCAGAAACTCCAGTGGGTGCAGAATGCCACGGCGAGGCTACTTATGGGGTCTTTGCCACAGGATCACATTCATCCAGTGCTCCCAGTGGAGTACAGGGTCAGGTTTAAGGTGCTGGTTTTAACCTTTAAATCCCTATATGGCCTGGGACCCTCTCCTGGTATGCCCCGCGGAGGACCTTACAGTCCGCAAACAATAACGTTTCGGAAGTCCCGGGCCTCAAGGAAGTTAGACTGGCCTCAACCAGAGCCAGGGCCTTTTTGGCCCTGGCCCCAGTCTGGTGGAATGTTCTGTCGCAAGAGACCAGGGCTCTGTAGGACTTGACATGTTTCTGCAGGAGCCTGCAAGATGGAGCTGTTGCGCCAGGCCTTTGGTCAGGGTCCAGTCTGAGCCCCCTCTTTTTACAAGACCTTGCATATAAGTGGTCTCTCTAACTCTTCTCACCAGCTCATACAAATAGCTGAGCCTTGTGAGCACTTAATGTTCCCAATCCTTATAGTTACAGTTATAAATTGTGGGTTGCCATCTGATTTATTCTTATTTTAATCTGTATTTCAGTCAATTGCTGGATTATATATATATATATATATATATTATTCACATAACAAAAACTACAATACAGAGATCAAATTTTTCAAAAGTAGGTGGTCCATGCCCTGGCTTTTGATTCTATTATTTAAAACAACTCACAGTGTTCTTCCTGTTACCAAATTGACTGCACATTCCTGTGCATGTCTGCTCAGAAGTACGTCTTACTGTGTTGTGTGGCACTTACTTCTTAGTAAGGGTTCATCCACCCTTCTCTTTGTCGCAGAATTTATTCCGTTTGCCCTCAGAAAACTTGACTGAAGTTTGTTTCTATTGAGTAGTAAACAGAGTTTTCCTGAGGAAAGCAGTGGGGCAACAAATAAAAACTTCTTGGACTCGTTCCTGGAAGACATGAGTGAAGTATGGATAAGACCTAAGTGTATGTGGAATTGCAGACTACGGAAGTATAACTAGCCGAACAGCTAGTTATTGATTAAAATAGACCGATATTCAAGTAATCAATACTTCATTCTACAGAGATATAATTTAACTGTGAACGTAAACCAGTTGTCTCTTACTCTTGTTAGGAATTAGAAACACACCAGTCTTGCTCAATAGAACAGGAGTTAACTTTAGTTTAGTAACTCGGAAAAGTATCTCAGTGACTTGGTTAGAAGTAGATCTGTGTTTCATTAAGATCTACCATTCCTGCCAAAACACCAAAGGTGTAGTTTATGTGGTAATCATTATATTGGTCCCTACATTCTCTTAAGTGTGTTGCATGACTAATGATGTGTGAAAGTGATGTCAAACAATTAGCTTGTGTCAGTTGTTGATTTTATAATTTCCAGGGATGTTTCCCCTTTCCTTTAAAAATATTTGTCTATTTACTAGGGAGTAAGAAAGAAAGAACATCAGGACCTATTATAATATGTATTCTGATGCATTTTACAAACTTACCACAGATAAAATGCACCAGACAACTAAAACATAAACACAAGGTCATCAAAATGACAAAAGTCACTATGTATATATTTATTCATTCATTGATGAGTTATGACATAGTGCTTGTACATCAAGCAATTAATGTCCTAGGTTTATTTAAACTTAATTTCAGGGTTTCTATTGAATACTGTCCTAGGTGGATTTATGATTAGTGTAGAAACATGTGTTTAATTTCTTGCTTAAGTTCCCTTCCACCCCCACCCAAGTACTTACCCTTAAATTGTCTCCAGGTGTCTTGGAGTTAAGTGTTTCCTCTTTGAGTTTCTGTGTTCTTAAGATTAGTTCATCAGTCCATGGAAAGTTGCCTGATTAAGGAATAGTTAGTGGTTCTTCATGGTCTCTTGAGTTCTAGGGAAACAGTAGGGAGGTAGAAATCCTAATAATAATTGATTCCATAGAAACTTGGGGAAAGCTGTGTATTGTATAACAGTTCAGACATTTAGGAGTCTCGATAAATTCTTCCTTGTGGATGTGCAAGCCTCCCAGACCCTGCATATACATTCTATTTCATGCACAGATTTGAGCCATCCGTTTCTATGAATATGCCTAGTATGAGGGAGGTTCCTAAATATATAGGGTATTTTGTGAGCAAAAGGACAATATTTGGAAACAGAATTTCTGTCACATTTTTGTACAAGGGCATATATACCTAGCCTAACTCTTAAGGTCATCTCCTGAGGCCTTCTCCCAATGATGAGGAATGGGTAGCTACTAAAGATAGGATATTTTTAGTGTTAGCACCCCAGTCGTTGGATGCCCTCCACAGAGAGGCTCTCCTGGCACCCACACTGTTATGTATTTAGTGGTCTGTGTCTGCCTAAGTTTGAGTCTGGACTAAGGATTCTGAGCCCCTGTGTCCTGATTCGATACATGATATCCAATCACAAAACATTTCAGGATTTGGGCCTCTGCCATTGGCCCTTAAACTCTGAGTCATGATTCGCAGCTTGGAAGTTTAGACAGCCAATCACAATGGGAGTGGGAGTGGCCCAGGCCTTCAGAAATGTATATAAGCAGTTGCTTTGCCCCGTTGTCCAGTTCTGTTAGTTCAATAAAGGTTCTTGCTGTTATCACTGTGTCTTGCCTGGTGGGAACCCACCTACACTTCACACACTCTGGTCTTTTTAGCACCAGGTGAAGACCTTTTTATTCTTTCACATTTTTAAGAAAGTGTTTATCCTCTTAAACTGTTATCCTCTGTTGTTTTATTCTGGTTTTGTATTGTAAGGTTTAGATACTATTTTAGATTTTAGGTATTACTCTGTTTTATAATTTAATTCTTTGTTATAAACCACCCAGAGAACTTGATTGTTGGACAGTGTAAAAGTGGGACAAGTAAGAAAAAAAATAAAACAAGTTTTATCTTGAATAGAGCATGACTTGACTGCAGGAAGTAGTTTTGCGATAGGTTGTGTCGCTTTTTTCATTGTAACATTTGGTAGATCATCCTCAGATTATTTAGAAATGTAATGTAGAGATGTAGGCATTGGCTGGTTACATACATTTTATGTGAGCAGGACCTGACAGGAATTTAATATCCTCCTAATGGGTTGTTGGTTTAAGGGGCAATTTTAAAGTATTTTAAAGCCATTTAACTTATGCCAATTACTTTGTTTCTAGGCAAAATCCTTGTTTGGTGACTAGATCAACATATCTCGATATACTTATTCTTCTGAATAATTACCTTGGGAGATCCAAAATAAAAGGTGAGTTTGAGCTAATGTATCGCTTTCTTGCCAGTAAGAGAAATAATAATAATAATAATAATAATAATAATAATAATAATAATAATAATAATTTATTATTTGTACCCTGCCCATCTGGCTGGGTTTCCCCAGCCACTCTGGGCGGCTTCCATAGAAACCAAAAATACACTAAAATATCACACATTAAAAACTGTACTCCAGGTGATATTAAGCTAAGGCATATTCTGTGTAGACCTATTGAAATAAATTGACTTAATTTACTTTAGATGCATTGTAATCATGGACCTGATCCAGCAAGTGGTTCTTATGTTCTTTGGTTATCATATGTACTACTTAATGTGACGTGGCAAGTTTTAAACTATGACTTACTGATACGGTGCAAACTTGCAAACTTCCAGAGAGATGCTTCTAGTTGCTTCGCTCTTCCCTTTTACTCCTGGGCTGAGCTGAGACAAAGTTTGGCCTAGCACAGAGCTTTCCAAACTCTGTGTCACGACACATTAGTGTGTTGGCTGCAGTGTGTAGGTGTGTTGTGTAAACGCTTCCCACAATCCTCCCTGGTAAAACTGAATTAACGTGTCGCGAAATGATGTGTGTCTAAAAAGTGTGTCATCAACATGAAATGTTTGGAAAGCTCTGGCTTAGCATGTCATGTGATCCTGGGCTTGTACTTATGCTCTCTCCTCACTCGCCATAAACTCTAGTGATGTGAGAGTCCAAAAGAGTCTAAAACAGAAGAATGAGACTGCATGCATTTTTTCATCAGTAATTCATAAATACCTTAACAAGTTCTCCACTACACAGGCATGCTATCATTAAAAGTGGTGTTCAGTCTTTTTCTTATCTAAGACAAATATATTTTCCAGTTTTCATTGTTAATTAGAATGCATGGTTCTTATAACTTCATTTTCTGCCAAATGCAATAAATACGTTTCAGCTGTATTTCTGTTTTGCTTTAACCCCAAATATGTTTTTTGTGACCTATTGCTGAAAATGGTAGTGAACTGTTTATTTAAATGATAAGCCGGTCGTAAGTTGTACATCATTTTAATAATGTATTTGTGTCATACTTGCTCTTTAAAAAAGTTGAATATTCCTTAAAGAAGCATTCTCACAGTCATAAAAAACTGAGAATAGCCATGAAAAATAGCTTAAAATGCTGGTATGTGTGCACACTAATCAAAACTAAGGGGCAGAAACAAATATCAGAGCTGGTGCTGATGTAATGTTAACTTTCTTTACTTAAATCTCTGAGAAGTATGATCAAAATAAATTAAGAGTATAGAAACATTGGCAGAAAATATACACTTGCCAGGGTTGTAGGTTTCGAGGTCCATGTTGGGCAAAAGATTCCTGGATTGCAAAGGGTTGGATTAGATCAGGCTTCCTCAACCTCAGCCCTCCAGATGTTTAGCGACTACAATTCCCATCATCCCTGACCACTGGCCCTGCTAGCTAGGGATCATGGGAGTTGTAGGTCAAAAACATCTGGAGGGCCGAGATTGAGAAAGCCTGGACTAGATGATCGCCGTGATCCGTTCCAACTCTATGATTATATGATCTAATCAGGCTACATTTAACAAAATTCATCTGAATATTATTTTTATTACATCATACATTTTCTGTGCAGATGGGTACGGTCAGTTTTTAGCACAGGAGGCCAGCTCTCCAAATACTTTTACCTTTCCGGGAAGAGAAGGGTGACAGGTTTTGTTTTTTAACCATTACTTTAAAGTGGTGACTGTTGCAATCATGTCTTGAGGGCAAAATGTACATCTTAAGTAAATTTAAACAGCTTCCTCTTTCCACTCTCACTCCATTGTAATGATTTTTTCCCTTTTCACCATTTCCTTTCAAACGTGAGGGAAGTATGAAATAAGCTCTCAACTTCGCATTTTATCCTATGTACGACATAGTCTCTCCCCCGCCCCCCTTTTATGAGGTTTTGAACAAAGATAAAGCAGCCACCATGTTGTAGAAAACTGTGCCCTCTTTCTTAGCTGAATACAGTGGTGCCTCGCAAGACGAAAAGAATCCGTTCCGCGAGTCTCTTCGTCTAGCGGTTTTTTCATCTTGCGAAGCAAGCCCATTGACGGCTTAGCGGATTAGCGCTAGTAGTGGTTTAGCGGCTTTTAGCGGCTTTTAGCGGCTTATCGGCTTAGCGGATAAGCGGCTTAGCGGCTTAGAAAAAGGGGGGGAAGGGGAAAAAACCCGCAGGAACTCGCAAGACATTTTCGTCTTGCGAAGCACCTCCAAAACGGAAAACTCTTTCGTCTAGTGAGTTTTCTGTCTTGCGAGGCATTCGTCTTGCGGGGCACCACTGTATTCCATGCCTCCCACTAGTTCCCTGGTCAGCAAAGAGAATCCTTCACATGAGGTGCTTGTATACAGTGCACTGGAGTATGCGTGGATTGGGAGGGTCAGTGGGTTGTCGCGTTGTTCATATTAGCTTTAGAAGAGAACCAGAATTAGGCAAACTAGACACCGCATGCGAGATCTCCTGACATCTTTTTTTAAAAAACCCTTAAAAGCAGTTGCAAGAAGGAGAATTAAATTAGATTGAGGAAACAGTGCTGGGAAGAAGTGTTGGCTCCCTTCCCCATTTTCCTAATCAAAACTTTACTTCACCAGAATCTTCAAGGGGAAAGATGGGTACCTACATCCACTTCCTTGAAGTTAATAACATCTTTGAGGGGGCAATATATTTTTTTTGGGGGGGGGGGGAATGTTTCGTTGTTAAGATAAAATACTGACCAGACACAGACAGGTGGTCTGGGGGGAGGCTAAATCTGTCGGTTTGAACAGATAGTTTTCCCTCCAGCTTCTCATTCTTTGTTATGGTTGGAATATTTAAATACCATCTGATACACAAAGAAGTATGATTGTAATTTGGTATACTGGTTGGCTGTTGTTATTTCATTCTGCAGGTCTGTATTACTTCACCACCCCCAGCCCCAGTTACTTACCTGGTTTTTGTTTTGGTGCCTACACACTTTTGTATGCAACATACAAAATACAAGATAAGCAACAATTGAGGGGACAATTTTGATTTGAAAAATAACGCATTGAGGCTAAGGTTAAATCAGTGCCATGGCCCCGAACCAATTTGGACCCTTATTGGTTCCCCTTCGATTTTGAAATAGACATCAAGAAAGCCAGTTGTGGAACGTTCACATCTTATTTAGTTTGGTTTCAGACACCTTTGTAAAAGCAGTCAGCAAGGGAAGAAGACGAGGTGGAGAAAATGCTGTAGCCCAGGGGTTGCCAACATTTTTTTACTAGTGGGCATATTCTGAATTTTGAGAAAGTGCTGAGAGCTCATCACAAAATGAACTGGGTGTGGTGTAACACACAACTGGAGAGACAACCACTGCTGACAATCTTATGCTTGCCATGGGAAGTCAGCTAGGTCTTGCTGGTCCTGGTTATGGTCCTCTCTCTCTCTCTCTCTCTCTCTCTCTCTCTCTCTCTCTCACACACACACACACACACACACACAGAGAGAGAGAGATGCTGTTCCCGTCTAAGCAGCAACAGAAAGCATTCCTCAATACCGGGAAAAAATCTACAAGGAAGCCATGTCACTCATTTCATCAAAATCACTTAAAATCATCTGCACATTTTGCCCCACAATTTTATTTATAGGAAGGCTAGAGGCTTCCCTTTTTTATTTAATGGAAGCTCAGAGTCTGGGGCACCTGCCTAGGTGCACCACTGAAAACCTTCAAAGTGGTGCTATTGCCATAAACATCCATATATTCCCTTCCTTACGGCTAGCACAGCAGTTTTGAAGGCTGTGGCACTGACCCTCTGTTGCTTAGGGTGAGGGGGTGCATCTGTCAATCTTTGCTCAAGGATCTTCTTCCCCCACCTATAACTTCACACCTACTTTCTAAATTTCCTGTGCCCCATACTTGCGGAACCACAACTTTAATCTACTTTGCCATCTTTTCTTTCAATGTGGAGTTTCCTCCACTTGGATCCTCTTTAAAGAAAACTGAACATCTAGCAGCTTCTTCCTTAATGGGAGTTTCCTCTCTCCAGTCTCATGTTTAAGCCCCTCTAGCCTTTTGGCTTCAAAGAACAGATTTGGAACACAAAGTGGAGAATGTTCTATCCCAAGCACCCACACACTCTTGGCTACCAAAAAAAAAAGGACAGCCGGAGTATATATTTCATCTCTTTTTATAACCGTACCCATTTTTATATAGTGATATAATAGCCAGTACTATATAACTACTGAGCCTTCTAGGTTGAACTCCCTTGGGAGTAGATGACAGCGGGCAGATTATTTAAAAACAAAGAATCGGCCCCTGTAGCCAGTGAATCCAGCTGGTCGAAGTTCTCTGTCAGTTGATATTGAACATAACACATTGGTGTATTTTTACACGGAATCATGTGTGCTTCTTTAAGTTGGTTGGGCCTTTGGAAGTTTGTGGCACAATTTGAGCTAACTCCTGTTAACTTGGCAGTACGAAGTTGACTAGGTTTGTGGACAGTGACCATTTTAACATTAGTTTGAGCATTTCATTCCTCATGCCAGGCACTGCTTGTTTTTACAGAGGTTGAGCATGACTAGCGGGTTATGACATTGCTGCTTTTCCCATCCTGCAAAGCACATGTTTTTAGAACATGAGTGGCCATCTTCTGAGCGCCACAGGCAGTTAAAGCCTGCGGCTTCCTGCACAGCAGCAGGAAGGCCAGATCGTGGCATAGAGCAATGTACACATCAGCAGCTTAAAATGCTAGGTTATTTCCATTAGTGCATTTCAAGTCACATTTTTACATTGCTGTACACAATGTGGGCGGGGTGTGTGTGTGTCTGCACCCAGTGCCCATTGCCCAATTTGCTTCCTCACACCTGCAACCAGATTCCTGTCTCAAATGTACACACCTCAGCTTAACCATGATTTGTGTTTTCAAATTGGATGGAAGCCGGTTTGAGGAAAAGCTGGTCAAACAGAAGTATTTTTCGTTAAGCAGCAGGAAACACATGGATTGTGGCTAACACCATGTTTGTTTCATGATTGATTTAATGCATCTTTATACCACCTTTTCCTACAAGGAGCTCGAGTTGGCGTGCATGGTACTCTCCCCCACCCTTTTTAATCCCCAAACAACTTTGTGAGACAGGTTAGGCTGAGGGGCAGTGATTGGCCCAAGATCACCCACTCAGTGACCTTCATGGCCAACTGGGCATTTGAACTCAGTTCCTAGTCCCACACTACACCACACACACTGGTTCTCAATAGGTGTTTGGCTGTGAGAGTACACTGGAGCTGGAATAAACAATAATGTGCACACAGCCATAGAGTTGAGCAAACATTCTTCCCTGCCTTTCCTATCAGTCCTCTTGCCCATGGGGGCTTCTGTACAGCAGAGGTGGGCAGACTTCAAGCTTTATATTTTACTGGAACCTCAAGATCCACCAGTTAGGGCTTAGGTGCAAAAGACATTGAACAGTACATTCTGAGCAAAGCAATTTGTTCATTCATAGAATGAACTGAGCTGCTCACTGTCCTTTTGAACACAAGTCTACTTTGGGTTACCCCAAGCTTTTTTAAAAAAATCCAGCAGCCTCATTTAGGTGGGAAAGGTCATTTTGTGGTTGCTACTGGTAGGCAACAAGGAGTTGGGAAGCCTTGCTGGTATATTGGAAATCACTCAGTGATCTAGTGGATTCCAATCTGCCTTCTGCCCTTCCTGCATCCATCTGCATCTGTCTGTCTTGAGAGACAGTGGAAGAGTGCCATCGGGGGTAAAGTCAAACTGTTGGAGAGTTATAGGACTTGTTGTAGCTGCAGAGATCAATACGGGAGAGACATGTTTTCTTGCAGATGGAGCAGATGAAGGCTGGTTTTGCTGTTGCAGATGCACCATGGCATTTCTTCACTCCACTGTAGAACACATGAGATGGGCATTTCCTCATCCTATGAGCTTCATTTTGTCACTTGCTTACCATTTTAATTCCACCACTGCATTTGAATGTGCACGGCTTAAATTCAGCCAAAAATATGAAACATTAAGCAGCTGTTGCTGTGCAGATGAAATATGGTTCACCTACTTCAGGGTCATCTGTATTTCCTAAATGGCTAAAGACTCTTTAATTTAAAAATGTCTCTGTGTTTTGTTGAAGGAGGAGAGATGGTAGATAAAAACAAACCAAGTTCTAACATCAAAGCATTTATTTCTTTTTTGTAGAAAACGTTTAATTGCCATATATTAAAAATAACTAGGCACAAATATCTTAGTTTGATATCAAAGCTCATGTAAGTACTTTGGATCTAAGTTGAGAATAGTATTTCTCAGCTCTTGATAACAAAGATGGCTTGCATTCCTGTGCAGTCCCAGTGAATTTTTGCTTGAAAAAAGCATGTCATTTTAAGTGCATGTAAATGTCACACTTTAAATAACTGTACTGTACTAAAATAGGCTATTGCATTTTTTTCATGCACTGTTTATCAACATCTTTTTATTGATTCTGAGCTTTATTTTAATAAGAATGATAGAAGTAAAACGAAAATCTGCTCTTATGGCTCAGGTCAAGGACAGTGAAGTTAATAAGCTATTAAGTCTGAATGCCTGTGGACTTCCACCACAGCTGGGGAGATATTGGGATGCTTTGGAAACCTGGGGGTTTGCAGAAGTAAATACCTACTGAGGAAAAACTCTGACTGTTGTGTGCAACAGAAATATAAAATACAGCTTACTGAGAACTGAGCATGCTTGGTAGCTGCTGAATGTTGACCATCAGTTAAAACTAGGATGAAGATGCAATGTCCTATTGAAGTGCCCTACAGCTTATAACAGATTTCCCTGACCTGGTGTCTTTGAGGTGTTGTTGGATTCCAACTCCCATCAGCCCCAGTCAACATGACCATTATTTGGGGATAATGGGAGTTGTGGTTATTATTCCATAAAATGACTGGGTCACATTTCAGGAAAGTTCTTCTTAAATAAAAATGTCTTCAGTAGCCACTTATGCCAGTGAAATTCTACTCAATATTGATGGAAAGCAGAACTCCAACGTATAGTTAGCAGAGTAAAAACACATTGCAGAATTCCCAAAAAATAGAACAGATACAAGAAACCTATTGGAATGCCTGATGTTTTTGTCCATGGCAGGGACACTGGAGTTGCTTGCTGGTTCCTGCTCCAGGTGGATCATGTTTAGTCAAAACACTCCACTATGTCCTGTCCATCTTGGGTGGCCCTGCATGGCATAGCTCATAGCTTCTCTGAGTTATTCAAGCCCCTTTGCCATGACAAGACAGTAATCCACGAAGGATCCAGCCTCTTAATGAGGTGAAAGAGAAGAGAGCAAAATATGGTCTGAAGTTCAACATCAAAAAAACTAAGATCATGGCCACTGGTCCCATCACTTCCTGGCAAATAGAAGGGGAAGAAATGGAGGCAATGAGAGATTTTATTTTCTTGGGCTCCATGATCACTGCCGATGGTGACAGCAGTCACAAAATTAAAAGACACCTGCTTCTTGGGAGAAAAGCGATGGCAAACCTCAACAGCATCTTAAAAAGCAGAGACATCACCTTGTCGACAACGGTCCATATAGTTAAAACTATGGTTTCCCCAGTAGCAATGTATGGAAGTGAGAGCTGGACCATAAAGAAGGCTGATCGCTGAAGTACAGTGGTGCCTCGCAAGACAAAAATAATCCGTTCCGCGAGTCTCATCGTCTAGCGGTTTTTTCGTCTTGCGAAGCATCCCTATTAGCGGATTAGCGCTATTAGCGGCTTAGCAGCTATTAGCGGCTTAGAAGACGGGGGGGAGGGAAAAAACTCGCAAGACTTGCAAGACGTTTTCGTCTTGTGAAGCAAGCCCATAGGGAAATTCGTCTTGCGAAGCGCCTCGAAAAACGGAAAACCCTTTCGTCTAGCGGGTTTTTCGTCTTGCGAGGCATTCGTCTTGCGGGGCACTACTGTATTGATGCTTTTGAATTATGGTGCTGGAGGAGACTCTTGAGAGTCCCATGGACTGCAGGAAGATCAAACCTATCCATTCTGAAGGAAATCAGTCCTGAGTGCTCACTGGAAGGACAGATCCTGAAGCTGAGGCTCCAATACTTTGGCCACCTCATGGGAAGAGAAGACTCCCTGGAAAAGACCCTGATGCTGGGAAAGATGGAGGGCACAAGGAGAAGGGGACGACAGAGGACGAGATGGTTGGACAGTGTTCTGGAAGCTACTAACATGAGTTTGACCAAACTGCGGGAGGCAGTGGAAGACAGGAGTGCCTGGCGTGCTCTTGTCCATGGGGTCACGAAGAGTCAGAAATGACTAAACAACAACACTGGAATGCCAGAAACAAAGGGCCGTCTGGTTCACCATCCTGTCTTCAACAAGAGTCACCCTTATGATTTAATCCTCAGTTCTTGATTTTAAGTTTAATGGCTCTGCATCATTTTTGTTAAGATGCTAGCCAGTGATCAACCTCCAGTTGGAAAAAGCATAGCTATATTTTGAAGCAACACTGTTTTTATCTGGGCAGAATATACCTTCTGGTCATGCCCAAAGTATCAATGTGTATAATTCCCATCCTACCTTTAATATTTTTTATCTTCCTTCCTATTCCTTTTCCATCTTTCTTCATCCTGGTATAGAGAAAATGTTAATAGCCGTGCTTCCAGCAGCATAGTTTTGTCTGAACAGAAGTGCCTCTTTAATTCACCTTAAGTTACGGAGCCAGACATTTACTTTAGAAATTAATACATGTGTTGGTTTAATAAAAGTTATAGCATTGGCCAAGGAAAAGAGTTTGTTTTAAGTTAGGCAGAAGTAAATAGAAGTAGGGAAGGGTTTTTTCATCAGGGGTAGAAGCGCAGGGATTATTTACTCATTTGTAATGAGATTTTTGTTTTTCTGGGAAAGACATTTTTGAGAAAATGTTGAGTATAAGGGAAAGTCAGAAATGTTTGGCTGTGGCTTGAGATGCTACAAACATATGGAAACAGCGCCCCAGAGGTCTGTGAAAACATTTGTGTTTGCTTAGTCTCCCCTTCCCCAACTAAATAGATGACCACTGGGAGCCAAAAAGGGTCTAAGCCCCTCAAATGGTGAAGTAGTTGTCTAAATCAGAGCCTAAAAAACACATATGAGCTGCTGGATGCTGGTATTCCTCATTTGCTGCCCCCAGCAGCCTTCTGAACATGTGTTTTGGACAATCCACATCTGGATTGCCTGGTTTAGGAGTTTCCAGTCTCCTGTTCTTTCACAGCAGCCACACGAAGGCTATAAGACATCTTATACAAGACATTTTGCAGTGATTGTCCATTGTCATATTAGAACAATGATTGTATCAACTGATGTAGAGTATGGACAGGGGAGAAATCTGATTCTGGAACACAAGTCTACCAATTTCACACTTTAAGAAACATGAGGAGCTGAAAGAACAAAAATGGACAGATCCTCCCATCCCTAGTGTAGAGGCAGTGTTGTAGAGTGGTTAGAGCAGGGGTCAGCAAACTTTTTCAGCAGGGGGCCACTGTCCCTCAGACCTTGTGGGGGGCTGGACTATATTTTTTGGGGGGAAATGAATGAATTCCTATGCCACTCAGAGATGCATTTTAAATAAAAGGACACTTTCTGCTCATGTAAAAACACGCTGATTCTTGGACTGCCCGTGGGCCGGATTTAGAAGGTGATTGGGCTGGATCCGGCCCCTGGGCCTTAGTTTGCCTATCCATGGGTTAGATTGTTGCACTAGGAAGGTTCAAATCTTCACTCAGCCCTAAAGCTTCCTGGGTGACCTTGGACCTGCCACCTGCCACCAGCCACCATCTCTGCCTAACTTAACTTACAGGGTGGTTGTGAAGATAAAATGGAAAGGGGGAAACCTTTATGTTCCACTTTGACCTTGGAGAAAAGGTGTGGTATGAATGGATCACAGCTGTCCATGGAGGCACAGGTCAGTTCTGTGTCCAGGGCAGCTGTCTACTAGCTCCATCTGGTACACAGGCTGGGCCCCTACTTGCCCGCGGACTGTCTCGCCAGAGTGGTGTATGCTCTAGTTATCTCCCACTTGGACTACTGCAATGCACTCTACGTGGGGCTACCTTTAAAGGTGATCCAGAAGCTACAACTAATCCAGAATGCAGCAGCTAGACTGGTGACTGGGAACGGCCGCCGAGACCATATAATGCTGGTCTGGAAAGACCTACATTGGCTCCTAGTACGTTTCCGAGCACAATTCAAAGTGTTGGTGCTAACCTTAAAAGCCCTAAACGGCCTTGGCCCAGTATACCTGAAGGAGTGTCTCCACCCCCATTGTTCAGCCCGGACACTGAGGTCCAGCACTGAGGGCCTTCTGATGATTCTCTCCCTGCGAGAAGTGAGGTTACAGGGAACCAGGCAGAGGGCCTTCTCGATAGTGGTGCCCGCCCTGTGGAACGCCCTCCCATCAGGTGTCAAGGAAATAAACAACTATCTGTCTTTTAGAAGACATCTGAAGGCAGCCCTGTTTAAGGAAGTTTTTAATGTTTGATGTTTTATCGTGTTTTTAATATTCTGTTGGGAGCTGCCCAGAGTGACTGGGGAGACCCAACCAGATGGGTGGGTTATAAATAAATAAATGATGATAATGGTAATGTTATAAATTCCACCTTAAGTACTTCCTTGGAGATAGGTCAAATGCTACTATCATGGCTAAGTTCCTCTTGGAAGTACTAAGAAACAGAAACCTACATGCTTTGGATAAAACATAGCGACCTCCTTGGAACCCTTTCCCTTGTATTTCTGTTTTATTTTGCTTTTGAAAATGTTTTTGTGGGCCTTTAGACTGAAATAAATATCTGTGTGTGAATAATGTCATAATAATTAATCATAGAATTGTAGAATTGGAAGGGCCCCTCACGGCCATCTAATCCAACCCCCTACAATAAATAAAATAAAGTGGCTAAGTTTAATTGTTGAGGCTTCCAGTTCCCCATTTGTGCACAGATGTGAAATGCTTCTCCTATGGCATGCAATACAGTTTGGGGTTTTACTTTTCCCTGTATTCATTACCCTGAAGAAACTATGTAACACTAGCATGTTTGCAAAGTTGTGGGGGAGACCTTCAGATTTCACTTGTTAGTATTTTAGCTATGTCAAAAATTTTAATATGTTACTTAAATATGCAAAATAATTGTTGAACTTAAAACTTGAGTAATTCTGAAGAAATAGTTCTCATTTTCGAAACATTAGTAATATATGAAGCTTGGGGAAATGCCCCTCAAAATTTGAACATACGTTCTGTTGTTAAATCATGTGGGCTTCTTATGTCATAGGAAGCAGGTAAAATATTTCACTGCTTAAATGTGCTCAAGTTTGATTGGATTGTGTTCCAAGTTTTATGAGTAATAACCAAAGACAACCTTTCCTTTTTCATTCCTCATCCCACCACCCTATCATATTTAATTCCAGGAACAGAGCTGCTCAGTTTTTGGGATAAAATAGGCACAATTATCTCAGATTCGGAACTGGCAACGGGTATCAGCTACTCTTCTGCAGTGCCAGGACTTCCTCAGTATCTCCAGAGCATCACCAAACTCTTCCTGTCGATGCTCACGGTGACTTCAGATCCTGGATTTGCAAACTACAGTTCACCCGCCAAACCGAAAACAGTAAAACCTTGTTTGTCAGTTGCACATCTGCTACGCTCTGAGTTCTGCGAAGTGCGCTTGTTGGTCTTAGAAGCGACTGTTCTGTGGCTGAAGCAAGGACATGCCAAATCTGTGACGGAAGAACGGGGGAAAGTTCCATTGTGTCTACTGTCTGGTTTGGAGGAGATCCTCCTTTGGATGGCTGTAAAGGAAAAGCATCCGGAATGTTTTTGTAAGGTAAAAACAGTGGTCCCCCTCTCCCGTTCTGGATGCAAATACTGTAAAATTCACAGTGCTATCCAATGTGGGCAATTTTCATAGTAGATCCATTGAAATCAAATAAGCAAGTAACTTAAGTCCATCATTTTCAGCGGGTCTCTCAGCATGACTAATGTAATCTGTAAAAAACATGTAATAATTTTGGAGTAAATGGATCCAATTCATGCCAAATTTATTTTTATCTTTACCTTTCCCCCTCTTGTTGCTATTATATATAGATATTAGAGGCTCTATACCATATGGACCTGCAAAATGTGCTTTCAGGGACAGAAGATGCTTTAAAAATGAATGCAAGAGAATTCTTGCGTTGGGTTTTGAATATTGCAGATGCTTCTGACAGGTAAATTCTTTTGTCTTTTTTATATTTACTGATTGCAGGTTGCCAAGTGAAAATAAACTGATGTCAGAGGGTGAGAGTGGAGAAATATTTGTGCTCTCACTGTCTTGTTAAGCCCCAGACATTGTCATATTTTTAACAATTTGCCTCTATGGTATTTTTAATACATACTCAGAAGCCCATAGCTAAGGCTAAGAAGTGATGAGTCGTCCAAATGAATTACAGGCTGAGCAGAAAGCTGAGTGGCTCCTCTGGTTCTCTTTTTCACCAGCATCTTCATATTTAAAATGGTAAATCAGTGTTTCAGGGCAATGGTTATTGCTGTATCATAAAGCTACAATCGCAGGAGGCCTGTTTTTCTTTGCTTTTTTGAGATCTGAATTTTGAATCTATATTGTAAAATTAACTAATAAATTACCTTGTCCATATTTTTATTCTATTTCATAAAATTTATATATATCACTTGATTGCAAAGCAGCCCTCAAAGGGTTTTACGAGACATAGTTATGAGTGCTACCAACAAATCTGGTATTCAACTTGCCGTTTGGTGAAGGAATCTATCACTTCCTACTGTCTGTCATGGGCCATTCATATCTTTCAGGTTAGATTTGGCAGGTGTATCAACTTTTCTACCGTAGAACTTTAAAACTGCTGGTATTTTTCTCCAGATCTTCCATTTGACCACTAGACCTGCTTTTATGACAACATTATTCCTCTAGCCCTTTTTATAGAAAACAGGTTATCAGGGCATGCATCTTACTACACACGTTTGCACTGGTTGTTAACGACAACAACAATTTTATTATTTATACCCTGCCCATTTAACTGGGTTGCCCCAGCCATCGCCAGACATTAAAAACTTCCCAATACAGGGCTGCCTTCAGATGTTTTTGGAAAGTTGTATAGTTGTTTATCTGTTTGGCATCTGATGGGAGGGCGATTCACAGGGCGGGGCTCTATAGAGCTTTCCATCATCTTAGATACAGTGGTACCTCGGGTTACATACGCTTCAGGTTACATACGCTTCAGGTTACAGACTCTGCTAACCCAGAAATAGTTCTTCAGGTTAAGAACTTTGCTTCAGGATGAGAACAGAAATCGTGCTGTGGCGGCGCGGCGGCAGCTGGCGGCCCCATTAGCTAAAGTGGTGCTTCAGGTTAAGAACAGTTTCAGGTTAAGTACGGACCTCCGGAACGAATTAAGTACTTAACCCGAGGTAACCACTGTAGTTTGGTTTCTAAGAGGAGGAGGGTTTGTCATACTTCAGTGCAATTCTATATCCACAAGGCGCAACCTCATGCCTAAGCAAAAGTTTTTCTTCTGGTTGTATATTGACATGCAGAGCAGCTGTAACAAATGGGACTGTTAGATTTCATCCTGACTTATGATAATAAAGCATATTGTGTGTAACAAGTGAAAATGAGAATCTCATTTTCACTTGTTACACACAATATGCTGCTAAACTGCTTGCCAGTTGACTTGCATTTTGCTGTAGCTTTGACATTTATTTCACACTTACGTTTGTGGATCTGTGTTAATCTTTTATTTTGCAGCATTGAAATTCAAAGTATATCCCTCAAATTTGCCTCAGAGTTGGTCATCCATCTTGTCCAAGATCAGCAGGAGGTAAGGAAATCTCATTTAACAATCATGTCTGCATCAGATTTACTATGACTATACATTAAGAGTTTCCATTCTTCAGGTTCATTTTGATGAACCCATAAAGTTAATTGCTTCATATATACAAAACCTGAGATTATGACTTCAGTGCATGAACAAGTACTACATTGAAGACCAATGGCAGAATTGATTTGATGTTAATTGTCTCAGAACAATTAACAAAGGAGTCCACTGCTGATTTATGCAGTGCTGTTTTAGTTTTTATTCTTTTAAAGCAGTGGTGGTGAACTCCCATCTGTTGTGCCAAATTTGATTTTCTTTCTTTCTTTCTTTCTTTCTTTCTTTCTTTCTTTCTGTCTTTCTTTCTTTCTTTCTTTCTTTCTCTCTTTCTCTCTTTCTCTCTTTCTCTCTTTCTCTCATTCTTTTGTCAAAAGCAAAGCAATGGTTTTGGTTTCCTTTTCTGTGTCAAATGAATTGCTGGTTCTGTGGAAACTGAATGTCACATTTTGTGTTTATTATTACTTTTTAGTTCCTGTCTTAGTGCCAGTTTTAGTATAGCGCTTGACCCTTCTTGTTTACTCCCTTCAGGCTTTTAAAGCCAGTATTAATTTTCTTATAGGAGGTGAAATCAGAGATGAAGCAGTGGATTGGCATAGTCACTTCCTTCTGCGGAGATGAACAGCAAACAGATCTCCGATTAGCTGCTGCAGAGATTCTTGTGAGCATTACGCCATTTTTTCTGACCAGTCAAAAGCTTCTGTTGGGTAAGTAAATAGAATTAAGCACTATGACCACAAACAAGCCAAAATTAAGCTTCTAAATTTCACTCATTTCAGTGAGAGAACAAATCACATGATAAGCTCACACACCAAAATCAGCAGAATATATGCTTAAATTTCAGTTGGCTTGCCACCTATGTTTATGTTTGGAAGCAGGAAGAGGCCTGATAAATCTTAAGGATGTGCATATGTTATATAGGGAACAACTGTGACTTTGTGGTAGAGTACCTGATCCTCTGCACAGGAAGATCTGTCCTCTCAGTAGAAAATGGGCCTATCTGCATGGTATGATTTGCTGTAACAGTGCTTTATAGCATTCGACTATGCTTAATATTTTTAATTTATTCAAACAATTTCTAACTCACTTTTAATGAAATGAATGGCCCCAGGGCAAGGCACATTAAAACTAATGAAATATACAATTAAACAACCTCAGCTGGGCGGAAGAGCAAGTAAAACAAAATAACCAAGCTAAACATCAAAATACTGAGCGAATAGATGTGTCTTCAGCTAGCACTAGAAACTTGACAAAGTCAGTGTCAGCAGACTTTGTGGCAGCAGAACAGGGTGCCAGTTGTAAAATGTCTTCTCTTCAGCTTTTTTATTTTAAAATTTTGATTCCCCCCCCCCCCAATTTGTCAGCTATGCACATTTTCCAAATACAAAAACCTTCCTTGGAGGTTTTTAAGCAGAGGTTGTTTGTCCATCTGCCATGGATGCTTTAGCTGAGATTCCTGCATTGCAGGGGGTTGGACTAGATGACCCTTGAGTCCCTTCCAACTCTTAAGATTCTATGATTCTGGTGTTGTTGTTTATTTAAAAAAAATTCCTAACATTTCTTTTTGTAAATACCTAGGTCTGTCTGATACATTACACCTCTGGAGTTGTGTTGTTCAGCTGTTGCAGAGTGAAGAGCAGATAGTAAGGAATACCGTTGCTGGCGTTATAAGACAAGCTCAATCCCAAGAAAACATCTCTAAGAAAACAGGTATGAAATTATTATTCTTCACCATCAACCATCAGTACTTGTGAAAGAGATTCATTGCACATGTCAATGTGTCTAGGTTGATATTGTTAGCAGGTATGACACAAGCTGCAGAAGGAAGCTTTGTGTTTATAGTACAATATCTCAATATCATTTCCCCCCTCTTCTTAACTGTGTGTGAGAATTATTCCTCTGCAGCAGGAAGGGTATATAGGGGTACAGTGGTACCTCGGGTTAAGAACTTAATTCGTTCTGGAGCTGTGTTCTTAACCTGAAACTGTTCTTAACCTGAGGTACCACTTTAGCTAATGGGGCCTTGCGCCGCCGCTGCACGATTTCTCTTCTCATCCTGAAGCAAAGTTCTTAACCCAAGGTACTATTTCTGGGTTAGCGGAGTCTGTAACCTGAAGCATCTGTAACCTGAAGTGCCTGTAACCCGAGGTACCACTGTGCTTTTAAAAATCTCTTCAGTGCTATGAAGGTGTTGCCTTTTCAGATTCATAAGTATATAGAACTCTGCATTTCATGTGAATTCAAGTGTTAGAATATTTTTATTTATATAGGACAACTTCAGCTGTGTTGAAAATAAAAGTTTATTTTTGCAGCAGACTTAATGGATTCAGATGTGGTTAGCCCCTGCCGCTTTTCCAACCTAGTCATGCTAGGGTTACAATCTACACAGAAACCAAACTATCTGGTTAGGAACAGGATTAATTATTGTTTTGTTTGCTTACAAACAATAACTTGTCAGGTAGTTATGGTCTTGCTCATGATCTGTGCAGTGCAAGCCCATGACAGGTTTATTGCTTTTGCACTCCCTCTCTCTCTCTCTCTCTCTCTCTATATATATATATATTGTACACACACACACACACACACACACATACATACATACACACACCCCCTCTCTCTCTCCTTTAATCCTTTTAATGTAAGGGACTGCACTTGAAATATTGAATTTAAAGTGAATGCTAAACAGTTCCTTCAAAATCTAATCAAGGATAGGCTCTGTAAAATGTAGCTTATTTCAAAGCAAAATTGCTTTTTACTGAGTATACTCCAAACAATGCAAGCGCAAAAAGACAATTTTTTGAAAAAAAAATTCTGATCCTTCCGATTTGTTGCCTCCTGATAGTTTAGTCCCCTCTCTTTCCAGCAGGAGGCTAATGTGGGGCACTTGCCATTTCTTCCCTAGAGCTTCCTTTTCTCCTACATCTGCTGATACGCTTCCAGGGTGTGTTGAGTGGGGAGGAGCTACCCTCCTGTTCCCTGTGGCTCCATCTCCCCTCCTGGCCTCAATTACAAGATAGGAAGGGGTTAAATCACCCTGAGTTGTTGTCATCTCTCCCCAATGCTTTCCTGTTTGTTTTCTCTGTCCCTGGGCTGCTGGATGGCTCTGGGCTAGATCCTCCCTAGGAAACTCCTGGCTGGCTTATCTTCCTGACCAGCAGGTGTCTCCAGCACCACCTGGCTATCCTGGCAGAGGAGGAATAGATGGCAGTGGAACCATGCCTTTCTATCATCTCCCTCTAGGCTTGTCTGCGACTCAGCAGCTGGCACAATCAGGACGTTGTGAAGCTGGTTTGGCAACAGCTGCAGCCTCCCATTGTGTGCCAGAGGACCTCATCCCAGCTGGCATGCGGGGGGGGGGTCACCATCCAGGAATCTCTCCAATAGTTCTGCGTCTGCCACTCAGTTTTAGGATGATGAAGGGTGTGGCTTACAAGTTGGGATTGGTGGGGGAAGGGTGGGTTTGATGGGAGTTGAAATCCAACAATATCTGGAGGTCCACAGGTCTCCCACCCATTGACTGTTGGCAAGGGTCACATCACCCCTTGTTTCCCTATGTTTATTTCGCACTCCTCATGTTGGAAAAGCACATATTTGTGTGTGTGTGTGTGTGTGTGTGTGTGTGTGTGTGGCTGCTGAATGCTGTATCTAAATTCATCCACTCTCATTAGCTTGATTCAGAAAATCTTCTGTTTAATTGAAAATATTTGTGCCCCACTTTTCTCAGCCTCGGTCCAGTATATCTGAAGGAGCGTCTCCACCCCCATCGTTCTGCCCAGACACTGAGGTCCAGTGCTGAGGGCCTTCTCATGGTTCCCTCACTGTGAGAAGTGAAGTTACAGGGAACCAGGCAGAGGGCCTTCTCGGTAGTGGCGCCCTCCCTGTGGAACGCCCTCCCACCAGATGTCAAAGAGAACAACAACTACCAGACTTTTAGAAGATATCTGAAGGCAGCCCTGTTTAGGGAAGCTTTTAATGTTTGATGTATTACAGTATTTTAATATTTTTTTGGAAGCTGCCCAGAGTCGCTGGGGAGGCCCAGCCAGATGGGCGGGGTATAAATAATAAAATTATTATTATTATTATCATATAGTCCAAGGCCTCTTACAAGAAATAATAAAGTACAATAAAGCAGCAATATACAAACAGCAAAAAAGAGGCATGTAGTAAAAACATTGTAAGGATAGCATACATTTCGGTAGTAGCGCCTTTTCTTTAGAATTGCTTTGCTTCTGAACCGAGGCAGGTGCTGAGACTGATGTTATATCAGATCTACTAGAAACTTATTCTCTCCGGCCTTTGCTGAACTTTCATACCAATTTGGCATACTCACTTAATATACCTGTTTTGCCCTAATGTTGGCTGCTGTTTTATTTATTCTGCAAGTAAGTTTTGATATAACTTTAAGGTTCATTTGTTTGTTTACACTGCCTTGTGATGTTTACAAGAAAAGCTCTATGGCAAGTGTTTCAATAACTAAATAATCATAGGATCCTACCAGAAAAGACCAAATTATTTCCTTAAATAGGAAATAGGAAGGTATTAATCCTGTAACGGAAGACCAGTAAAGTTAGGGGGAGGCTAATGTTTGGGTGCAGCCACAGAGGTCTGGTTTTGGGTTGAAATCTGGTGAGAGCATTTGCTTAGGTAAAGTAAAAAGTAAGAAGGCTCCGAGTGTTGACCCCTTTTCCACTCATGAAGTCAGGCGTGCTTCTCCTTTCAGGGTGTGAGTTCAGAAAAAGGATTTCCAATCCTGTAATACTCATACAAACCTGAATCCTTAGCACATGATGGTGTTGGTTCAGACAAAGAAGTAACTGTAAACAAGGCTTTGTTCTCTGCACACAATGGTAAGCAACTATATAGAAACCATTGTGCTTATCTAAATATTTAAGTTGTGTCTTAGCTCCAGAAGAATGTGGCTTCTTTTCTGTATCACAAAACCTGAATGGGCTGTGCCACTCCTCACCTGGTAAGGATATAGTGTCATGTCTGAAGCCCCAGACAGTAAACTGAAACTGAGCTGAAATGACTACACATCTCCCTGCTTTGTATATCATGTGTCTCGATTGATTACGCAGCTATATCTCCAAGCCCATTGTTGTCTGTTGCTTCCCACATATTTCTATCTGTGTCTTTCCTAAGAAAGTAGAAAAGTGGAACTAGCCTTGAATATGTATTGCTAGAAAACTGCCAAGGCCTGCAATGTTTCTGATACTTGCTAACACATTGGAAATCATCTTCCAACCCACATAAGATGCTCTGGTTTCCTCTGTGCATAGCCCTGACAAAGAAAAGAGGTGCTGGGACTGTAACTTTAACAGTACCAATAAATGTCTCAGTGTTCTTTGTGTCATGATTGTATTACTCCCACACACTCATGTTTAAAGTTTAAAGTATATATTGGCCTAACTACATATACCCACCAGTTTGGCCAAGCACTCCTAAGTTTGGTATACAGGGAGGGAATACCATATTGCCTTCAGGGTCTCGCAGCCTCACCCAGAAACCTTCACAAGGTATTGGTTGCCAGCCTTTCAGCCAATGAATTACTCTAGAACAGGGGTAAGCAACCTAGGGCCCGGGGGCCGGATGTGGCCCAATCGCCTTCTCAACCCGGCCCACAGAGAGTCCGGGAATCAGTGTGTTTTTACATGAGTAGAATGTGTCCTTTTATTTAAAATGCATCTCTGGGTTATTTGTGGGGCACAGGAAATCGTTGATTCCCCCCCCAAAAAAAATATAGTCCGGCCCACCATATGGTCTGAGGGACGGTGGACCAGCCCACGGCTGAAAAAGGTTGCTGACCCCTGCTCTAGAATCCCTAGAAACACCATCCTCTGATCAGAAAGCTCTTTCTCTGATGCCTGATATTTTTATTTGTTTTGTTAAATTTCTATTCCGCCTGTCGTCCAAGGATCACAGGACAGTTTACAGTATTAAAAACACAAAATTGCCTAACATAGTAACATCTATAAGGGCTTTATCAATTAGCTGCGGTATAAATATTATATACCTGCTCAAGGACATTTTCCCCTGTTCCTGCTTGATGCGTCTACTGGTTAATTCCCAACACCTGAAAACAGGACTGCTGGAGTTTGCCCAGGAGAAATTGGGCTGAAATGTAAGGAGGGAATCCCAAGTCCACCACTTCCATGCCTGGCATCCTTCTCAGGTTGGGCTGTGTATTATAAAGCCAGACACCCCATGGAAATAACTAGCATCATCTCAGAACCACAACCAGTTTCTCTGTGTGTGCATAAGAGTCAGTTGCTTCCTTCCTGGAAGGTTCCAAACCTTCCAGCAATCTTAGGCAAGACATTGCCCCAGGGCAGCTGGCACGTAGGAGAAGAGCGTCTGGTTGGTGAGTCTTTCTCCATCAGGTCTCTTGGTTGGGGGGGGGGGTAGCGCACCTGAAACAGATAGAAGAGTCCTTTATAATATCCCATTGGATCTCCTGCAGCTGGAGACTGGGATAATTTGTTCTCTGCTATTGGTTAGTGGGGGCATTTACAGAGTGCATGCAGTTAGGCTTGTTTTTCACAGTTGCGAAGCCCTCTCCATTTGTTCGGAATGTTGGAACATTCTACAAGCTTGAGAATTGGTCTTGAACCGGCTGCTAGGCAACAGAAAATCTGCCCAGCAACAGGAGACTTTATAAAAAGGGCATGTGGTCAGCAAGGGTCAGAGAGAGTGAAAAGTGTCAGTGTGTAAACGAGCATTGAGTCAGCATTAGCTCTCTGGCCAGATGGCTGGAAGAGGAAAGGGTTATGTTATTTTATCAATATTCAACCAGTGTAAATTTTTCTTAATAGTAAAGATACTCAATTAAAAAGGAAACTCTGCTGCAAGTCTATTATGAGCCGCACAGTGGTCTCTGGCATGCAAGAAGTCAAAGAGTTCCTCTGTACACTTTGAGCATTGTTGTTGTTTAGTTGTTTAGTCGTGCCCAACTCTTCGTGACCCCATGCACCAGAGCACGCCAGGCCCTCTTGTCTTCCACTGCCTCCCGCAGTTTGGTCAAACTCATGCTGGTAGCTTCGAGAACACTGTCCAACCATCTTGTCCTCTGTCATCCCCTTCTTCTTGTGCCCTCCATCTTTCCCAACATCAGGGTCTTTTCCAGGGAGTCTTCTCTTCTCATGAGGTGGCCAAAGTATTGGAACCTCAGCTTCACAATCTGTCCTTCCAGTGAGCACTCAGGGCTGATTTCCTTCAGAATGGATAGGTTTGATCTTCTTGCAGTCCATGGGACTCTCAAGAGTCTCCTCCAGCACCATAATTCAAAAGCATAAATTCTCCAGCGATCAGCCTTCTTTATGGTCCAGCTCTCACTTCCATACATCACTACTGGGAAAACCATAGCTTTAACTGTACAGACCTTTGTTGGCAAGGTGATGTCTCTGCTTTTTAAGATGCTGTCTAGGTTTGTCATTGCTTTTCTCCCAAGAAGCAGGTGTCTTTTAATTTCATGACTGCTATCTAGTGAAGTGAGCCCTCATCCTTCAGAGCTTGTGCTACAATGAATCTACAGTAATATTGTTGACCATCCGTAGGGGAGATCCACTCGTACGGCGTGGTGTGTTTGATGACTTTCTGGGCTGGGGCTGTCTGTGAACAAATCACAGTAGGAGGGAGTTTTCTTTGTAGAAAAGATTTCAAAAACGCAGGGCCAAAATATTCTGTAATCTTATATCATTTGAAGTGTGTGTTTTTAAAAGAGAGGAAGCTATATGTAAGCTGTGTTTGTTTCTGATATCAAACAGTCGTATTTAAGATGGCAAGAAGACTGTAATCGTCTACCATCCAAATAAAGAATTTCCCAGTTTGCTAAAGAGACTGGGTGCTGGAGAAACCAACCGTGGCCTAACTCTGCAAAACAGTTTTATACTCAAGGCAAAAAAATAGAAGAAATCTGAGTGCATGACTTGCCTTGCTATTACAGCAGACGCTTAGGCCCCAGAGTTGCTTTGCTAATCTCTGACATGTTATACCCTGTTTTTGTAACCCAGAATGAGAGTGCGTTAAAACCACAGCATGAACTACAAGATGAAACAATATAGTTAATAGACTGTGGGTGTAGGAGGACTATTTTATCTAGGCTAAAATGTAGAGAGATTAGAGTCCAGTTGTGTCTTCTGAACCTTAAAAATAAATTGGTGATATAAGACAGCTGGAAGTTTGGAAATCACACTTGCTCGTCATGACTTGATGACATCTTCTGTGGTGGCAGTGATGAGTTCCAGGGCTAATGTCTAACATTGCAAAGACTCTCCTATCTCCTGTCTTCCTTTTAAGTGATTTACTAGATCTCCCAAGGGTGTGTAAGTGTGAAAAGCCTCTGCTCAGATGGGCATTGATACTAGAGGAGGGTTTAGGAGAGGAGGGTGAGAAGGCTGTGTAAACTGGGGTTGTGGAAGTTAAAAGGCAGTCGGGTTTCACCCCTTCTTTGGACTGTAGAAACTGGTATGCTTCAACCCCACCAGTCTTGTTGGCCAGATGTATTGGGACAAATTTATGATGCTGAATGAAGAAGATGCTGCACATTCTTGCCATTAAATAAATGCACTGTAAGCAGAATTATGAAAAAAGGCAAATAAGGTTGCTTTCTTAATTTACTTTTTTACCACTATTAGAAAATCTTGACTGTAGATTTCTGAGTGTTTTTGCGCTGGGATGTGCATGTGTGTACAAGCTGTATCACTTGGGATGTTTTGTCCCAAGCACTGCTGTGCAGTGGAAGGGTGGTTTAGCAAAACAGTAAGGTTTGAAGGACAAGAATTGTGCATTGTTCTTTTTACTGGAAGCCCTCCCTGATTCTCTCTCCCCCACCCCCAACCCATTTTGGAAAACAGTGTCTGCCTTTATAAAAAAAAGAGAAGTAACATTTTTTCAAATTCTGTGACTTTTGCAGATGAATTCTGCAACTGACAGTCATTTAATTGTCAGTCAATAATTAATTTTATAATGAATGATTTTAAGAGTGTTGTTTCTGCTGTACTTTTGTACTGTTTTATTGTTGTTAGCCGCCCTGAGCCCGGCTTCGGCTGGGGAGGGCGGGATATAAATAATAATAATAATAATAATAATAATAATAATAATAATAATAATTTACCTTTAAAAACTAGGTCCTTATGGCATAAACCCATTTCGGCAGCTGCATGAATTTATCCTTGGTTTACACAGCTATAAAAAATAAAATGAACAAAAGGCCACGAAATTCAAAAAGTAGAGTTTGCCACCCATTTATATGCAAAGCTCAGATGTATCCAAGATAAGTACAATGACCATGAACATTAATTTGAGCTTTGCATTGAAATGCCACATGATGTAGCTCTTGCATTTCATGACCTTGCATAAGCTTCTGTTTACACCTTTTTTTCACTATGCCAACTGTGGATAACACACCATGCATCTAATGAAGTGTGTAATCGTCCCCAAAAGCTCATGACACAATAAACGCGTTAGCAATTAAGGTGCCTCCAGATTCTGACTTCGATTCTATTACTGCATGTGTGTACCAGGAATTAACCATACCACTCATTTATCCTTAAGCAATTAACCATACCACTCATTTATCCTTAAGCAAATATACCTTTGATAAGTCTATCAAAACAGTGGGAGATGCAAACTGTTCGCCAAATTGCAATGGCATTTATTTTGCTAAGGTGTCTTAGTATTAAGACAAGACTTCCCAGCTAAAGGCACATTGAAGTGCTGAAAGTTCTGTTGAGTATTTCAGATAAGGAATCTTGAGGACAAATGAAAATAAGGGTTGAAGACCTTTGTAGGCATTTTTTTTAGTGACACTTAAGAGTGCAATTTAAAGTGAGATCCCTTCAGACAAATGACAGCTGATTAAGTGAGAATAGTGAGAATAAAGTTAATATGGAAGTTAATAGTAGCTGTTCTCATGCTGGTTGAACAAAAAATTGAGGTGAAATTAGATCACCACCAACAAAGAAAGAATGGTTAACAAAAAAATTGGCAGGTAGCAATTATGTATAAGGTATGGAATTGATTAGAGTGAGAGAAGACAAACAAGAAAGAGAAAATAGAAAAAGATAGATGGAATCTACTGAATTTATGAAGTCTAAGTATAACATAAACATGGGTGAATAGAATAGTTTTTCTATATAGAAAAATATAATGCATTTTTGTGTGTTATGTACTTATATAATTTTGTGGAATTTAATAAAGTTTTTAAAAAGAAAAAAAAGCAGCTCAGTAAGCAGAATGGACAGCATGTTTTTATAGTTATTTGAAATAATATAGTAACTATTAAGGAAAAAGAGGGTGCTGTTGGTAAACAAGGATATAAGGCAGGCATAGGCAAACTCGGCCCTCCAGGTGTTTTGGGACTACCGTTCCCATCATCCCTAGCTAACAGGACCAGTGGTCAGGGATGATGGGAATTGTAGTCCCAAAACAGCTGGAGGGCCAAGTTGGCCTATGCCTGATATAAGGCTACAATCCTAAATGAACATACTGAGACTGAAACTTCTAACATATGAACGTACTCTGTATTTGTCCAGAACAGGCTTTGTCAATATGTAAGGCTCACATTTCATTGGCATCACAAGGCATCTCATTTATCTCCTTAAATTGCTTGTTTGAGGAAAGTATAGGTGGGTTTGGTCAAGACAGTGCTGTTGGTAAATGAACTATCTGCTCTCCTGACAATGCTTTCTTTTTCTTTTTGGTCTCATTTCATACAGGCTTCACTTTATAGGAAGAGTTAAACTTATATACAGCACTGTTTTTCTTTTGAACAGTTTAAAATAATAATAATTATTGCAATTTGTATGGAAATAATATTTTTTTTTAAAAAAAATCATGTAGGTCTTTGCAGGCCATGAGAAATCATTATATTGTTGTACAAACTTCAGTTTAAGACAGTAATGCAGGACATTCTTGTACAGACACACTGTCTGTTTCTAATTCTTGATATCCGGCTATGCGCATCTCCCGTAAGTAGGTTTCGGAATAAGTGGATTGCTGCTCATTACTATACAGTACTCTTTGCAGCTCTGTAACCCAACAGTTGCTGCACTGTACTGAAGCACATACTTAGGACTGTCTAGCGCTATTCAACAGTTTAAGTGCACATATAGAAAATAGATGCCTTCTATACACATTTTAGTATAATTTTTGCACATCATTTGGCATGTAGGACGGTTAGCTTTATGGTGCCACCTGCTGGGAAGCCCTGTTTTAACACTGAAATTGCCAGTGAATCCCTTGGTTCCTTCCAGTTCCTTTGCATCTGGTCGGAAGGCTGGAGCCCTTTTGCTGTCACAAATCTAGTTTTCAGCAAGGCAGTATATTTCAACCCAGACTGGCATGCCTCAAAGACATAGCTGTGGATTTTCTTCCATTTTTGAAGGCATAGGTTGCAATTCTGGGAGTAGGACCCACTACACTCAATGGGACTTACTTTTGAGTAGGCTGAGTAAAGGATTGTGCGGTTAACCCATCCTTACTCTCATTACATTGTGATTTGGGGCCAATTCATGCATTATTTTGTGATCTTTACGTAATAAATTTTTCATTTGATGGGCCAAGTGTGTGTGTGGGGGGGGGGGGGAGACACTTCACCAAGGAGAATAAAATACAAAAGGGACTGTCAGAGAAATCGCTTTTAAAAGAAGCGTATTTTGACATTTCTTGATACTTTCCATGGGCCAAGTTAAAATATGCTAATATTGCCCATAAGGACTTTATGACACTAGAATGCTATTTAAATTACCCTTCGTTTACCTACATTGAGGGTAAAAAGACTTTCTACTGAGAAGGCATATAAACTGTACATGTCCAGAAGCACAATCCTGTACATGCCCACCCAAAGTATCCCCGCTTCCCTTAGGACTTAGTTCCTGGTTAGTGGGTGTACGATTGTAGCCCAAGCTTGTTGCATGCATTTTATTGCAAAGTCTGTATAGAGTACGCCCTGCAGCTGCAATTATGGCACAGTGTTCCCATTTGGATTCAGCCACTTTCTGCATAGTATTTTGACATAGAATATTTCACACATTTTCATTAAATCTTTTGTACACACACACACACACACACACACACACACCATCCAGCCTGCCTGTACAGGTTTCTTGCCGTCAGTAAAACAGAGCGAGTTCCCAGAACACACAACTGTTGAGAGGCAGTCCTTTAAAACGGCCAGTAAAATATAAATATTGCTATAAACTGTGAACAGCCCCAGGTTTGGCCGGTGTCAAAACTACGATGGCCTAAGATGGTGGCTGATGTGCACTGCTGTTCAAAAGATAAATTTAGTAATCTACACTTGTAAACAAATCTAAAAGCCCAAGGCCATCACTGCAGCTTATCTGTGGTCTGTCAGGTCAGTGTTTGTCAGTCCAGGCCTGCTGGATTGGTTCAGTCACAGAGCTGGGAAAGGTGCAGAAAAGGGCAATTGAGATGATCAATGTGTTGCCGCACCTCCTCCATGAGCAAAGGCCAAAGTGTCCAGAGCTCTAAAATTATTAAGAAAAACAACTTAAGCGGAGGAGATGACAGGGGGTTATGAAATTACACATCGTTTGGAAATAAGCAGATAGAGTCTTGTCCCTCAAACTTCCCAACAGTAAAACCTGAGGCCGTCCAATGAAATTTATTAGCAGCAGGATCTAGGATAAAGAACTTACTTTTTCACCCAGTGGTGGAATTTTCTTCCCCAAGTTTTGGTGATACGTCACAAGCTTTAATCATTGATTGAATTGGTATATGGTTGATTTAGAACTGTTGGCCATGACGGAGGTTTCGGGTTTAGAGGCAGTAAATACTAGAGGCACTGAATACTAGTCGTTGGAGGCAACAGCAGTGGAAGACAGTTGGCCTTCATGTCCTGATGGTGGACTTCCTGAAAGCATCTAGTTGTCCACCATTAGGGAAACAGGATGGCTAGATGATCCAATGGAGCTTTTGTGTTCTTAATTACTGAACACTGCCCTATGTGTTTTTGAGTATAAACAGTCTAGTGTGTATATGTGAACAAGCTGTGGAAAGGGTTTAACTTAAGATGCGCCATAGGCAATACCTGATACAGTCTCTGTGTCTGACAAGATGCCTTAATATATTATGTGTAAATATTTTTATAGTTCAACCCATAAACAGGCTTGTTTTAAAAAGCAATGATAGTAGTAGCGTTCTTGACATGTATCACTATCCTGAATAGGGTGCCCATTGGAACAAAACTCCTCCTGGGAGATGCAATCTATGATGCACCGCTGTTATATTTCATATTAGCAACAAAGTGCTTTTCCCATTGGATGTTCCTGTGAGTCACAGTGTGTGCCAGTCAGTAATCACAAAGTGCAAAATTGGAGTTCTCTCTTTATTAGCAAAAATGTGATCTCCACAAACTTCGCTGGGTGTCATGCCAAGTGAGCACAGCAGCTCATTCACTCTGGGTCTTACCCCATGAAATCCGTTGCTGAGACTAAAGTCCCTGCTTCCCCACAGCTGTCTGTGTCTCCTCTCCAGGGCTTTTCCAAGCACCTGGAGACTGTGCCTGCATGCAGCTAATCTCTCCTCCGCCCTTTTCATGCCTCTCCTAGTTCTGGAAGAAAGGGGGTAGGGAAGCTTGTCGCAATAGGAAGGGGAGATACCTGTGACCAGCCTGACACATCTTAAAAACCCATGGTTTATCTGTTCTGCGTTCTCTTATGAAATCACATGCATATTCTTGTACTGAAATATGGACTGGGCATGAAAACGTGAGATGGACCATCTGCTCTGAAGCTGAGGGATTAGAAATAGAAAGTTACCATATACTAGAGGAGACTGGCTATGTCCACACCATACATTTAAAGTACAGTGGACACTCGGGTTGTGAACGTGATCTGTGCAGGAGGCACATTCGCAACCCGCAGCGCCACATCTGCGCATGCGCGGGTCGCGATTCAGCGCATGTGCAAGCACCGAAACCCAGAAGTAACCCGTTCCAGTACTTCCGAGTTCGGTGCGGTGCGCAACCCGAAAACACACAACCTCAAGCGTCTGTAACCTGAGGTATGACTGTACGTCCAGTATACATCCTGGGAAACGTAGTTTTCCCCCTCACACAGAGATACAATTCCCAGCACCCTTAACAAACTCTAGGAGGTCTTCCCCGCCACCTGCTACCTGATGCTTTTGAATGGAGAGGCCAAGTTTTTAACTCTTGACCTCTCTTTTCCCACTTACCAGCTTCAGCTTCTGATTCTTGACTTATCTCCGCCCAATTCCCAGCTCACTAAGCCCTGTTACTCCTTCAGCTTCCGACCTCTCCAGTCTTCTCCCTCTGACCACTCATTGTCATCCCACCAACAACACTCCCCGGGATCTGAGCCTTTTCCCCTTGGTGGTTCTCCATCTGGTTCCTCCCACCATTCCTGTGTGTGCAAGCAGTCCATGACACCCAGGCATAGCCTTTTGCAGTCTCCTAGGCCCACTGTCTACAAGTGCACACTCTTCTTTGTTCCTGATGTTGCCACAACTAATTTAGCACCAGGCTGTCTAAGCCCTGTCTTCTGTGTGAAGCAACACTGCCATTTAGAATATGGCTGCATTCATGACAGAGGTGGCGATGGCAGAGATCAATGAAACAAATGAAGATAAGATCATCCATCACGGGATGCTGACCATTTGCTAAAGGAGTTTCATTTAGCCACATTAGCAGTGCTCTGGTATCTCATAGTGAATTTTCTCTTGGCCTTTTAAGATTGAAGGAGGGCTAATTTGAAAAAGCAGCAACACTGACTCAGTCCTTGGATGTAATGCTGAGAGAAGAGATCTTAAACTGATAGCCAATAATGGTAAACCAAACTCTTTAATTTTAAAAGACATTTCTGAACTTACTGAGGCTTGTTTTTATCTTTTTGCAAAAGTGATAGAAATAAACTATATAAGAAAATCCTCCTCCTTATTCTTGCTTTAAAACAAAAGAGACAATCTCTCAAAGTGGAAGACAACCTGTGTCTCTATCATTCACCTGAGAATGTTCATGGGCAGAGCATCAATGCAGCATTCAATATTTAGATTGGGCTATGCCACTAACAGGACGCGGGTGGCGCTGTGGGTAAAACCTCAGTGCCTAGGACTTGCCGATCGTATGGTCGGCGGTTCGAATCCCTGCGGCGGGGTGAGCTCCTGTCGTTCGGTCCCAGCTCCTGCCCACCTAGCAGTTCGAAAGCACTCTTAAGTGCAAGTAGATAAATAGGTACTGCTTTATAGTGGGAAGGTAAACGGCGTTTCCGTGTGCTGCGCTGGTGCTGGCTCGCCAGTTGCAGCTTCGTCACGCTGGCCACGTGACCCGGAAGTGTCTTCGGACGGCGCTGGCTCCCGGCCTCTTGAGCGAGATGAGCATGCAACCCTAGAGTCGGTCATGACTGGCCCGTATGGGCAGGGGTACCTTTACCTTTACCTTTATGCCACTAACATCTGTCTAGGTGGACCTTATGTATGTTTTCATCAGATAATAAATGCAGTTTTCTTCATTAATTATAGTTAATCAGTTTGGGAATCGCCCCCAAAAGAAGCAATTTCCTCCCCCCCCCCATACACATTTCATTTTAGTTTCAGCCATTGTATAGTGCATTACTTAGTTACTTGGGTTCAAGCAGCCCAAATACAAATCCCTTTTGCATTGTGGTCAAAAAGTTGACATACTTTGGTCTGTGTATCAATTCCCTGGAGGTTCATATTTTTAATATGTTTTTTATATTAAATGTTTTCCGTTTGCTTTTAATATTCCAAATACGTTTTTGTTTTCTATTTGATTGTATTGCTTTAACTTTTCCGTGCTTGCCAGCCTGAGCTACCTGGGTGCAAGGATAGCCTATAACAGGGATCAGCAACCTTTTTCAGCTGTGGGCCGGTCCACCGTCCCTCAGACCATGTGGAGGGGCAGACTATATTTGGGGGGGGGGGAATATGAACGAATTCCTGTGCCCCACAAATAACCCAGAGATGCATTTTAAATAAAAGCACACATTCTACTCATGTAAAAACACCAGGCAGGCCCCACAAATAACCCAGAGATGCATTTTAAATAAAAGGACACATGCTACTCACCGTCCGTGGGCCGGATTGAGAAGGTGAGTGGGCCACATCCGGCCCACGGCCCTTAGGTTGCCGACCCCTGGCCTATGAATTAAATTGTACTTTGCACCTTGGCTACTCAGCATTTGAGGGTTCTGAGAAAAGGTGGGACTTAAGAGCAGAAAGCAGCACTCCTGTTTACCAGATAGAAAACTGTTAGTATTTCCACTCTAATTCAACAGTTAAAAGTAGAAAATTCTGCCTTCCCCCTGCACTCTGGGTTGGTGGCTGGGACTACATAACCATCCAACCCAATGGCTTATTGAGCTTTAGGGAGGAGGAGTGGAGAGAAAGGAATTTGTAGTATCTGTGTGTGTTCCACTTAGGCTCCTGGTGATATTAATGAAGTGGTATTGGCACTGAAATACACATGGTTAAGTTTCGACAAGTAGTGTTTCTGGCTTGCAGAAATCTGTGCCAAGCAAAAAAAAAAAAAAAAAAAAGGAAACAATCTGGCAACTGAATTCTTGGCCCATATATTTTCCAACATTATTTTCTGTTTCTAAACTCTTGTTATTCTCCAAAGCTTCTTTATTTGGGCTAGCAAACCATAGTAAACGGTGCCTTTCCACCCTCGACTCAGCCTCCAGTTAATACAAGTTTGGGTCTTCAAAAGGGGAGGGCAAATGAGATCCACGAAAATTCCTCAGCAGTGAAATTTAATAAATATTTTTAACAGCTAGTCAAACATGCAAGATATATTGAATTTCCCCCCTTGCTGAGTAACCAGGTTTTATGTAAGGTTATAAAAGAGGCAAGTGGTAAAATGTCCTAAACACGTCCTCTGTGGTATTCCTACTGGCGGCAATCATTTTGCAACAAAACCATTTAAAAAAAAATAAAAAATACAAATACAGCATGGGATTTTTTATGCTATTGAATTCTCTTAGCTGCTCTTATATTTGAAAGGGTTTATTAAACCGTGCCATAGGAATGCGCAAGAGGGGTTTAAATCTGATTTTTGTGTAGTCCTTTGTGCTGCCAATGTCACATCCCAGTAATTTTTGATCCAAAAACTCTTCCAACTGCACTATGGGAAATGCACACGGCTGGCTTCAGTGTCGTTTGGGTTTGTGAGCTGCTTCCACATGCCAGCAATGAGTCAGAGGTCTGAGTTTCTCAGATTAATTTTTGAATTGGACTGGAGACCATCTTCAGAATGGATCTGCAAAATATTTCTGGAGAGCACCAAGGCATGCCCAAAAGTGTCTCTTGGCTACAGTGCGGGAATAAAATCACTGGCCAGGGCCTAGAGACTCGGAGTCAATATGGCTTGAGGGTCGTAGGCTGGTCCCTTCTGCATTCCTGACCTAATGAACAGAGACAGTTGGGTGGCAGAGAGGGTCCAGTCTGTCTCCTGGAGGCCTCAGGCTGTAGAGAAGTCCCCAATACTACTCTGTTGGACACACACTCCTTTGTGATCCAGCTTAGCATGCCTGGAGAACAGTGTTGGTCTGCTTGAAAGCAACTGCCCAACATATAACCCACATTGTTGTTGTTTAGTCCTTTAGTTGTGTCCGACTCTTCGTGACCCCATGGACCAGAGCACGCCAGGCCCTCATATGCCTGTTGTCTTTGTCCATGTTCTTGGCAGGGATACTGGAGTGGCTTGCCGGTTCCTGCTCCAATAACCCACATACCAACCTATTTGATTTAGTACCTTAACTTAACTAAGATTGAACTGACTTAAAATCAAGAACTAAACTTAACTGAATCATGGTGGGTGTTTATAAGATGCTTATATGCCTAGACTGGTGTAGTAATGTCCATGGGTAGGATCCTGAGAAAGTCAACTCCACTGATGAGTAAGATTTAAAAGTGCCCAGCCTTCTTTTATTGAATCCCATAGAATTACCTAACTACAGAAAAAATCCCCTAAAACTGTTTTTTTTTAATATTTCTTGTTCTGTTCCATTTCTGTGTTGTGCAATATGTGCATCACTGAAAAACCAATAAAATGAAAATAATTAATCTGAATGATTGCATTCCCTTCATCTTTCAGCTTTGCAGGGTGGAAAGTTCTTCTTTCAGAGAATACTATGGTGATGATTTCTGACCCATCGATTTGTAAAGACTGAATTGGCCAAGCTCAGTATTTGTCCCAAATATGAGTGATGATAATCAGCTACGTCATGCTCAGAGTAGACCCATTGACTTCAGTAGTATGACTAACATTGGACATCACCGCAGATGTTCTTCAGCAGCAAACACTTCTTGGCGCCGAGATTAAATTATTTTACAATGCCTCATATAAGCCAACAGGGAAGTGATTAGTAAACACAGAACATCAGAATTTCTTTGTTCGCAAATACCATTTTCAAAACTGCAGGTTATATATTATGCTTTCTTCAGCGTGCACAATATATCTGGCTCCTCAATATAGTTGAAAACAGCCTGTTGGTACATTCCTACAATTCTCCTTGGGGGGATGGGATTAAGAAGAAAAGGTTGTATATTTTTGAAGCCACATAGTAGTCTACCAAGAGAAATGTTTACATCTGGCATGATCAAAAGTCTTCTGGTATATGAATATGTGTGTGGGAGGTCTTGCTCTACATTAAATGGATTAACAAAGACGACTCAAAACACTGTAGCTCCTACCTTTTCTTTTTTTAAAAAAATTCTTCCTGAAGCTTAAAATACCTGTGTCTTTTTTTTCTGAAAAAAGTTTTTAAATCTTCCATTGTTTTTATTTGAAGTGTGTGGTATTCATGCTTAAGCTTTTTATGTAATTGCTGGGTTGAAGAAACAAAGGATGGCCTGTACTTTAACCATTTAAATAGCTTGCTTTTTGCACTTTAGATCTCCCACCTTCTACAACTCTGGAACCTGATAAACAAGACATTTAATAGTTTATGATTTTTATATTAAACAATCCACTATAACTTCCCCTTCACAGACCACCAAATTTTGGACTTCCTTTAAACTTTTCTGTGTTGGCTGTTGGTTGGTTGCTGGTTCTTTCGGGAGACTAGTTTAAGAATGTTTTGCTTAATAGCCCAGATTCTTAACAGTTTCAGCATAAATGATTTGAGATGAGATGTAAGGAACAGTTGGACTTTATTGTAGGCCACAATAGAACTTAATTAAAGGGGGAGTTGTTACAATAAACAGATTAAATTAACTCTGAAGGAGGTACAATTTGCAAGCGATAGCTGCTGCTCTGTTGCAGGCAAATGTGCCAGCTCAAATGTTGAACTTTGGAAATAGGTTCTGCAGAAATGATGGTCCTCTTTGGCCACATCTTTTCCTGCGTCTTCCTTTACTATAGCTTTGCTCCCCCAATTCATGGAGGGGGGGAGGGCATTGCTTTAGCCTCGCTCTGCCAGTCCCCCACATACACGAATGGAATACCCAACTGCTGCCTGTGCTTGAGCAGCTTTTATAATCATAATAATCATAATAATCTATTTATACCCCGCCCATCTGGCTGGGTTTCCCCAGCCACTCTGGACGGCTTCCAACAAAATATTAAAATACAATAGTCCTTCAGATATTAAAAGCTTCCCTAAACAGGTCTGCCTTCAGATGCCTTCTAAAACTCTGGTAGTTGTTTATCTCTTAATTTTTGGGAGGGCGTTCCACAGGGCAGGTGCCACTACTGAGAAGGCCCTCTGCCTGGTTCCCTGTAACCTAATTTCTCGCAGTGAGGGAACCACCAGAAGGCCCTTGGCACTGGACCTCAGTGTCTGGGCTGAACGATTGGGGTGGAGATGCTTCTTCAGGTATACTGGACACACTGTATATGTATATGTACAATGGTACCTTGGGTTAAGAACTTACCGTATTTTTCCTTCTATAACACGCAGATTTTTTCTCCTAAAAAGGAAGGGGAAATGTCTGTGCGTGTTATTGAGCGAATGTGTGGTCCCTGGAGCCAAATGGTGCAAGGGGAGGCAAAAAAAAGCAGGCAAAAATCAAATCGCGCGTCTCCTAGAAGGGATACCTGAAAAGAGGAAGCGGCTGCTTTCCGGCATTCTGCCTCAGGGTCTTACTGCCCACCCACCTCTGTTTCCTTGCTGTGTTTGCTCAAACGGAACAAAGAGCAGGGAAAGCCCCTCCCCTCCAGGCAAGAAGAGGGGAAAGCAGAGTGAAAACATGCAGGAAGGAGAGAGAGAGAGAGAGAGAGAGAGAGAGAGCGTGTGCGCGCGCGCACGAGCTGGCTGGCTTGGGTGGGTGGGTAGGTGAGGGAAAACTTTTGCCTTCCTTTCCTCCCTCCCGTTTATACCCCTCTCCTGCATTCTTAGCCAGCTGCTTCTCTGCACACCCCTCTCGTGCTCCTTGTCCCGTCTGTGTTTTTCCTTCCCTCCCCACTTAAAATGTGGTTAAAAAGCATGGATCCACATGGATCCTCAGGATCTTTGCATTGGGTCAGCCCAAATTCACCATCAGATCACATAGCATATCCATGGTTACAGCCTGCCCCCCCAAAATCACGCACCCACTGTTGCCTGGGGCTGCAATGGTGCAAAAATGTGGTTACAAAACATGGATCCACATGGATCCTCAGGATCTTTGCATTGGGTCAGCCCAAATTCACCATCAGATCACATAGCATGTCCATAGCCTGCCCCCCCCAAAATCACGCACCCACTGTTGCCTGGGGCTGCAGTGGTGCAAAAACGTGGTTACAAAACATGGATCCACATGGATCCTCAGGATCTTTGCATTGGGTCAGCCCAAATTCACCATCAGAGCACATAGCATGTCCATGGCTGCAGCCTGCCCCCCCCCCCAAATCACGCACCCACTGTTGCCTGGGGCTGCAATGGTGCAAAAACGTGGTTAAAAAGCATGGATCTACATGGATCCTCAGGATCTTTGCATTGGGTCAGCCCAAATTCACCATCAGATCACATAGCATGTCCATGGTTACAGCCTGCCCCCCCAAAATCACGCACCCACTGTTGCCTGGGGCTGCAATGGTGCAAAAACGTGGTTACAAAACATGGATCCACATGGATCCTCAGGATCTTTGCATTGGGTCAGCCCAAATTCACCATCAGAGCACATAGCATGCCCATGGCTACAGCCTGCCCCCCCAAAATCACGCACCCACTGTTGCCTGGGGCTGCAGTGGTGCAAAAACGTGGTTACAAAGCATAGATCCACAGGGATTCTCAGGATTTTTGCATTGGGTCACCCCAAATTCACCATCAGAGCACATAGCATGTCTGTGGCCACAGCATGAAGCACAAAAATGATACATCCACTGTTTCATTCAGAATGTTTTTTCCCTTGTTTTCCTCCTCTAAAAACGATGTGCGTGTTATGGTCAGGTGCGTGTTATAGAGCGAAAAATACGGTAATTCAGTCTGGAGGTCCATTCTTAAGCTGAAACTGTTCTTAACCTGAGGTACCACTTTAGCTAATGGGGCCTCCCGCTGCTGCCGCCGCACGATTTCTATTCTCAACCTGAAGCGCCTGTAACCTGAAGCATCTGTAACCCAAGGTACCACTGTATATTGGTATGGTCAATTTCTTGATTTAAAACAGGAAAATCACCTGTTTGGGGTGTTTTGCCTATGCCTGCTGAAAGGTGCATACACAAGTAGCATTCATCTGTGTTTTCTGCTAGCTACACCTGACAGCTTGCCCATGAGAGTAAGATGATTTGGGACAGAAACTGAAACTGTTCTGAAGGGACTAGACTCTGAGATTCAAGTCTTACGTACGACACCTAAGCTGAGCATTAAAGCTGTCAGGGTTTTAGGGAGAGAGGAGACAGAGAGCGAGGGCGAGGAGGAAGAGGACGACAACGAGCCGAGGTTGTCCCAAAGTCCGTCTAGCGAATCAGAGGATTCCCAGAAGGGAGCCCCCCTGGTCAGGCCAAGGGGCAATAGAGAGGGAAGCAGTCAGAAAGAGGGGAACGAAGAGGGAATCCCCAGTGGGAGTGGCAAAGCGGGACCAGCTCCCCCGTCGGAACGGAGTGGAGGGGGGGGAGTTGCCAGTGTGTCAGAAAGAGCAGGACAGGAAGGAGGAAGGGGGAGGAGTTCGGAGCAAGACGTCCTGCCTGAAAGGGAGGAGTGTAGTACCGAGAGCAGCGTAACTGTAGAAAGGAAGGTCAGAGGCAACGTACGCGCGCCAAGTTCAAATATAGAGGCGCGCGGAAATGAGGAGAGCTCTGAGGAGGAGCCTGGTGCCAAAGCACGAAGGAGGGGGGAGCAGGCGGGAGAAGACTCAGCCTCTGGGGAGTCCCGGAAAGAGGGAAGACAGGGGGGCAGGAAGACCCTGCGGAAAAGGAAAGAGAGGAAAAGGTGGAGCAGTACAAGCCTCTTAAATTGGTGCAGGGGAGGGACGGACTCAGAGGGGACTTCTAACATCTAAGGGTAACAGATGCGGAGCCACGGAGTTGGGATGTAATGGCTACAATGATCTTCAATAAATCCTTTTGTACATAACTTGGACTGGACTTTGGTCTCTTGTGAGCTGGGACCTCGGGTGGCTCTGACAGAAAGTCCCCTCTCAGAACGCAAAAATTTTTTTTGCAAAGCTCACAAACGGTAACGGCCATGAATGCGGAGGATCAGCTGACAGCGCTGCGGAATACAGTGTCCGAACTCACAGCTGCAGTCCTTGCGTCTCAGAAGAAGCATGACGAAATGGAGAAGCGCTGCCAAGACCTGCAAACAAGGTGGGAGCGTGCAAGCAGGGAAGGGTTCCCAGGGTCCAGATCAGAGGGAATTGGACTTGGAAGGAGGGGGGGCAGCCTAGTCACCCACTTCGATGGGAACCTGAAGCATTATCCCAGTTTCAAAGCAGACGTTTTGTATGCATTGCACTTGCTTCGTCATGACTTTAAAGATGAGGAGGAGAAAGTGAGGGATTTGTTCTGGGAGGGTCTCAGCGGTCCCATTAAGGATGAACTTGCCAGGGGAGACAGACCTCAGACCCTGGAGGAACTTGTGCAGAGGGCTTTATCGATTGGGATAAGGCACGAGGGGCGTCTTTGGCACAATGAGGAAGAACGGCAGGTGCGTCCACCAGCGAGGACGTCTTCTTTCATCCCCAGGGAGTTCAGTCAGTCACATCCCTCGCCGCTGGGCAGGCAGGGGGAGGAGCCGATGGAACTTGGTGGTGCTAAGGCTCAAGCAACAGCCAGAGCCCCGGCTTCCGGTGCAGTAAAGGCGAAGCCTCCTAGAGGGACCAGGAAGTGTTACATCTGCGACAGTGCACTGCACATGGCGAAAGAGTGTCCCCAGAGGCTCCAGAAGCACACTGCAGCTTTAGCAACGGTAGCAGCAGAAGTGACCCAAGAAGAGGAGCCTCAGGGAAACGGCAATGCCTGGCTGGAAGCACAAATGCTGGGGCTCAGCCAGGCGGATCTGTAGAACAGTCCTCAGCATTTTTGCAACCTACAGACCCTTTACCACCCAAGCCAGCAGTGCAGCTCACCGCAACACTGCAGTTGCCAGATGGGACCCCCATAGAAGTGCCCCTCACGATCGATTCCGGGAGCAACGCCGATTTCGTGGGGATGCAATTTGTCAAGCAGCATCGCATAGCGCTTCTGCCAGCCACAACACCTCTGAACGTAGTCACGGTGGATGGCAGGAAATTGCTTGGAGGGCAAGTGGTGCATCAGACGCCTCCCATGGTGATGCGGATTGGAGATCACCGGGAAGTCATTAGCTTCAATGTCACCCACCTGTCTGACACGCCTATAGTATTGGGCATGAGTTGGCTGGAGAGACACAGTCCTGCTGTAGCGTGGTACCAACGCCAGATCACCTTTTGCTCATCGTACTGTGCTCGAAACTGCATCCAGTCGTGCCAGGAGGAGGGGGCTGAGCAGCAGCTGCGACTGGGCATGGTGCAGGCAGTACCCAGCAAGTACGAAGGGTTCCTGGAGGTTTTCTGCGAGAAGGAAGCTGACCAGTTGCCGCCCCACAGACCCTATGATTGTGCCATCGACCTGGTGCCAGGGGCGCAGTTGCCGACTGCAAAGCTGTATTCCATGTCTGAGGACGAGATGCAAGAGCTCAGGGAGTTCATAGAGCACAATTTGCAGCGCGGATTCATCCGGGAATCGAAAGCGGTGGGGGGCAGTCCTGTTTTCTTTGTAAAGAAAAAGGACACGCCCCAAAAAAGACTTATTGTGGACTATAGGTCCATAAACAGTATGACCAAGCCCAAGGCCTTCCCCATGCCCAAGATAGATGATCTCCTGGCAACCGTAAGGAAGGGGAAGATCTTCACCAAGTTGGATCTGCGTGGAGCGTATAACCTCATACGCATCCGGGAGGGCGATGAGTGGAAGACGGCCATGTTCACGCCTCTGGGCACGTATGAATACAGAGTTATGCCATTTGGTCTCCAAAATGGATCTCACGTCTTCCAAGCCTTTATGCATCACGTGCTAGCGGGACTTCTCTACAAGAAATGCGTGTGTTTCCTCGACGACATCCTGATCTTTTCGGAAACGGAGGAGGCCCATGAGAAGGACGTAAAGGAAGTCCTGCAAAGACTACGGGAGAACAGGCTCTACGCCAAGTTAGAGAAGTGCCAGTTTGATGTGACGGAGGTGGATTTCCTAGGCTACAAGCTGTCTGACAAGGGGCTGGCCATGGACAGCGCCAAGGTCCGCGCGGTGTTGGACTGGAAGAGCCCCCGCAATCGGAAGGAAGTCCAGAGATTCATCGGCTTCGCCAACTTCTACCGCAAATTCATCAGAGGTTTTGCAAAGGAGACGGCAGCGATCACGGACACTCTGAGTTCCAAGAAGAAGAGGTTCGTGTGGACGGAACAGGCAGAGCGCTCTTTTCGGAAGCTTAAAAGCCTTTTCGCCTCCGAGGAGCAGCTGCTGCACGTGAATCCAGGCAAGCCCATGCGAGTAGAGACCGACGCGTCAGACAGAGCAGTTGGAGCCGTACTCCTGCAAGAAGATCCACATGGCAACTGGAGACCCGGTGCCTTTTACTCCAGAAAGCTCAGCAAAGCGGAGCAAAACTACACCATATGGGACAGGGAGCTGTTAGCCATTCACGCAGCTTTCAAAGCGTGGCGACACTTCCTCATAGGAGCCAAGCACACAGTACAGGTCCGCACGGATCACAAGAACCTAGAGTATTGGCGCACGGCGAAGCTCCAAAGCCAGAGGCACATGCGCTGGGCGGAATTCTTCGCGGATTTCGACTTTCGGATAGAGTACGTCCCAGGAGATTCCAACGTTATAGCCGATGCGCTGTCCAGGAAACCGCAATATCTCGATGAAGCGGCGCCTGTAGCAGCCAAGCACATTTTCGCACCGCAGGCGTGGTCGTGCGCTGCCGCCACAGTAGATCTGGACGCGGTGCGACGCGCGTTGCAAGTGGATCAGTTCGCACAGTCCAAGATGGAGGAATTGCGCAGAGGTGTGCAGAGTGGCGAAGAGTTCCAACTACGCGACGGGCTGCTAACTCGCAAAGGTGCCCTCTACGTGCCAAGCGACGAGCTTCGCGCAAAGGTTCTGCAGCAGTTGCACGACGCCCCCAGTGCGGGCCACTTCGGTAAGGAGAAGACAATAGAACTGGTGGCAAGAGACTTTTGGTGGCCCCGGATGCGTGGAGAGGTAGCGGATTACGTCGCCAGGTGTGACACTTGTCAGAGGTTCAAGCCAGTACACCAGAAGCCAGCGGGGCTGTTGGAACCGCTGGAAACGCCACAGCAACCGTGGGAGAGGGTAGCTCTGGACTTCGTTACTGACCTGCCCAGCTCCAGGGGGAAGACGGCGGTACTGGTGGTTGTGGACCTGTTCACCAAGATGGCGCACTTCATTCCATGCGCAAAGGTGGCGACGGCGGAACAGACTGCCAAACTCTTCATCGATCACGTGTTCAAGGTGCATGGGCTGCCGCAGTCCATCCTGTCCGACAGGGGGCGCCAGTTTGTTTCCAATTTTTGGCAGAAGCTTTTAGGTATCCTGAACGTCAAGATCAACCTCACGTCGGCGAGACACCCACAAACCAACGGCCAAGCTGAGAGGGTCAACGCGATCATGCAGCAGTACCTGAGATGTTACGCCAACCAGCGACCAGCAGTTTGGGTGGACTACCTGCCGATGGCAGAGTTTGCCTATAACAACACGAAGCACGCGTCCACGGGGGTGACACCGTTTTTCGCGAACAATGGTCGTCATCCCAGAACCTTCCCGGGGTTCGTGGCACCGGGAGAGGGGGTGCCGCAAGGAGCCGACCAGTTTGCAGCGGAGCTGCAGGAGGTGCACGAAGAGTTGCGGAGACATTTAGAGCTGGCCAAGCAAGCATATAAGGTGCAGGCTGACAAAAACAGGAGAGAGGGAGAGGAGATCCAGGTGGGGGACTGGGTGTGGTTAGCGGCCCAAGCGATGCCAGCCAAGTCGTTGGCCAAGAAGAAGCTGGGGCACAGGCAGTTAGGGCCGTACCAGGTGGAGGCTAAAATCAACCCTGTAGCCTTTCGACTAGCCCTCCCCGAAGGTTCCAGAGTGCACCCGGTCTTTCATAGATCGGTGCTCACTCCCTACAAGGCACCGCACAGGTTTCAGGAGTCTGACACAGTCACGCAACAACACACTAAGTCACAGGAGAGGGAGAGGGCGCCTAGGGCCGAACCACTCAACGAGGTCACAGAGATCCTGGACTCGAGATGGGGGCAAGAGGGAGTAGAATATTTTCTAGTCAGAGAGGGTGCCCCAGTCAGTGCCAATGGTTGGGTGCCGGGCTACGCCTTAGACGAACCTCTTTTAAAAGACGAGTTCCATGCCCTTTTCCCTCATAGACCCATGCCAGCCGAGTACTTTGATGACTGGCTCTTTACGCCCACATGTTCAGGCAGCACTTTCCACGGCTTTTCTTCAGCCGAAGAAAGGTCGCCGGACTCCAACTCGCCCAGGGGATCGTGTTCGGGGGTGGACACAGAACCTTCTTATTGGTGGGACGAGCAACCAGAGGAGGACTGGCGCAGGAAATGGCTGACGGGACCTTGGCAGGCAGCACCGGACCAGGTACCAATGGAGGAGGGAGAAGAGAACACCTTGGGTCAAGAACCCGAATTCGAACACTCGTACAACGAACTGCAAACAGAGGAGATGGAGGTGCAGAATCTGTATCCTGCGTCCGCCTCCGAAGAGCGGCAGCTTCCACAACCTGCACCCGATGAGCGGAAGGGGGGAAGGGGGGGCTTCGAGGGGGGGATGGATGTCAGGGTTTTAGGGAGAGAGGAGACAGAGAGCGAGGGCGAGGAGGAAGAGGACGACAACGAGCCGAGGTTGTCCCAAAGTCCGTCTAGCGAATCAGAGGATTCCCAGAAGGGAGCCCCCCTGGTCAGGCCAAGGGGCAATAGAGAGGGAAGCAGTCAGAAAGAGGGGAACGAAGAGGGAATCCCCAGTGGGAGTGGCAAAGCGGGACCAGCTCCCCCGTCGGAACGGAGTGGAGGGGGGGGGGAGTTGCCAGTGTGTCAGAAAGAGCAGGACAGGAAGGAGGAAGGGGGAGGAGTTCGGAGCAAGACGTCCTGCCTGAAAGGGAGGAGTGTAGTACCAAGAGCAGCGTAACTGTAGAAAGGAAGGTCAGAGGCAACGTACGCGCGCCAAGTTCAAATATAGAGGCGCGCGGAAATGAGGAGAGCTCTGAGGAGGAGCCTGGTGCCAAAGCACGAAGGAGGGGGGAGCAGGCGGGAGAAGACTCAGCCTCTGGGGAGTCCCGGAAAGAGGGAAGACAGGGGGCAGGAAGACCCTGCGGAAAAGGAAAGAGAGGAAAAGGTGGAGCAGTACAAGCCTCTTAAATTGGTGCAGGGGAGGGACGGACTCAGAGGGGACTTCTAACATCTAAGGGTAACAGATGCGGAGCCACGGAGTTGGGATGTAATGGCTACAATGATCTTCAATAAATCCTTTTGTACATAACTTGGACTGGACTTTGGTCTCTTGTGAGCTGGGACCTCGGGTGGCTCTGACAAAAGCCAATGAATTTCTCCACCCCAGTGGCCAACTTATTATTACTCTTGATATACCGTATTTTTCGCCCCATAGGGCGCACCGGCCCATAGGGCGCACCTAGTTTTTTCGGGGGGGGGGGAATAAAGGGGGAAAAAATTTTCCCCCAGGCGCAGGGCTGGGGCGGGGGAAGCCCGTGCTTCCCCCGACCCCAGCCTCCAGAACAGGCTGCTATCCGCAAACCGTGGGAGAGCTGCGCGAAGCCCAAAGCCTGGGGGCGCTGAGCTCAGCGCGCCCCAGGCTTCTGGGTGCAGGCAGCTCTCCGCAAGAGGTCGGAGAACTGTGTGAAGTCGCGCAGCTCTCCCACGGCTTGCGGATAGCTTCCTGAAGCCTGGAGAGCAAGAGGGGTTGGTGCGTACCAACCCCTCTCGCTCTCCAGGCTTCAGCAAAAGCCTGCATTTGCCCCATAGGACGCACACACATTTCCCCTTCATTTTTGGAGGGGGAAAAGTGCGTCCTATAGGGCGAAAAATACGGTATTTATTTATTAAATTTACATCCCACCCTTCCTCCCAAGAGTGAAGGGCAGCAAACACATTGATGATATCTATATCTATATCTTTATCTATATATCCATATCTATATCTATCTAATTATGAATAATAAAAAATAAATGTTTGAAACAATTAAAATATTTTTAAAAACCTAAAAACCAGTTCATCATTAAAAACATTTAAAACAATCACATACAGCTCATAATTTCAAGGTTACCTAAACTATCTTTGAGCCATCAAATGCCTACTCCTTGTCACTAAATTCTAACATATTTTAAAAGTTGAACAACGGCAGCCGATTTTTAAAAAAAAGGTAAATAAAGGGTTTTGATTTGCATAATCTTAACAATTCCTGTGTTTTTCTTTTTGAGCATAATACATGTTTATATGGATACGCTTAGAGAACCATCTTTACTTTCTCCCTGCAGAGCTTGGCTTCCAAGTGGTGAATGCAGCAATGGCCATGGATTTAACATTTTTTATATTGTGTGAACTGCTGCAGCAGTGGGAGCAGACCGGCGCTGGGGTCTTAATCTTACTGGAGTGGCTGCTAGGAAAAGAAGATTTAGAGACTACAACCTCCGTAAGTCATCTAACCAGTGCTTGACCACAGCTGGGGAATGCTTGGGTTTTTCAGTGCAATCAGTTGGCTTCTTGCAGGATTTCTTTCAAGGTCACATGGAAGCATGCTTTTGGAATGCAGAAGAGATATTAACATCGGAACCATGTTTTGCTTTTTAAAAAATGTGATACCAATTCAGTCATTGTACCATTTACTTATGAATGTGAATATTGTCAACTCTTGGTTCATAAATCCGTTTTCTCTGGGCATCACATTTTAACATGCTAGGATAGAGTCGCCCAAGCTGGGTGTGTGAGAAGGGACAAGGAAGCAGGAAGCAAGGCGTGCCATGGATTTTTTGTACACATATTTACATCTGAACCAGCCTTTGTGGGAATGGTGAGGATAGTAGGAGAGGATATATTGATTAAATATTATCCTTCCTCACTCACGCTAGTGAGCTAGTAGCAGAGCACATTCCCTTGTACAGTGGTACCTCGGGTTAAGTACTTAATTTGTTCTGGAGGTCCGTTCTTAACCTGAAACTGTTCTATACCTGAAGTACCACTTTAGCTGATGGGGCCTGCCGCTGCGTCGCCAGACCACAATTTCTGTTCTCATCCTGAAGCAAAGTTCCTAACCTGAAGCACTATTTCTGGGTTAGCAGAGTCTGTAACCTGAAGCGTATGTAACCTGAGGTACCACTGTACATTGCAGGAAACTAGTTGATAGATTCGAGAGAATCATTTGAATTAAGCAATCCATCTGGCTTATCCAGATTGTATTGTTCCTGGTAAATCCCCTCTAGTTCCCTCTTAAAAACAATAATGACACAACAGTCTTCTTTTATAAGTAATGATGAGGTTTACTTACACTCAGTTCTCAGTATGGTCCTGAAGGCAGGCTTTATCTTGTAGTTACAGTTTCAGAGAAAAGTGTGGGTTCATCCTCTGTGAGGGATGAGCCCATGTGTTGATGGCTGAGAGCCAGCAGACAGCAAAAGGGCAAAATGTAGACAAGGCATCAAGAGAGTCAAGAAGAAGATGGCTGCATGGCTAGCCCTTTTGTAGGGTCACGCCCATCTACTTGGTCACACACACACAGGGAGGATGCTCCAGACCAGGTGTAACAGCTCCTGGCTGGAGCAACTCTGTCCACTCTGGCCAAACAGGAAATGTTGTATTTGACTGCTTCAGTGATGTTACATCCCACAGCCTTTTACGTGCAGTGCAATAAACATCCACACAAAATTTGCCCTTTGTGCAGTGTTACTCAGGGATGAATTTGAAGACCATATCAAATCCCTTCGTTTGAGTCTGTTGAAAGTTACTGAAACTGAAGCATCCCCATCACACTTCTAGCACAATCTCTTCACTGTGTGCAGGTATTATAGCACAGAGGTACACAACACCTGATACATGAACGTGCTATAAAACTTTTCATAAGCTGTAGGTTAGCATATCTGTTTGATGCTCTTCTGCTCTTTGCAGACTCGTGTAGTTTTCATTTTTTTAAAAATCCACTCAAATCTCTTTACAATACAATACAGGCAAATCCCCATTTACGTGGGGGCTATGTTCCGAGCCACTATGCAAATCAGTGAAATTGCGTATATTTGAAGCACCGTTGGAGAAAGATGCAAACACCTCTAGAAACCCTTGGAAACCCTTTAAAAAACCAGCAGCACTTACCAGACTCCCTCCAAACCTCCTTGCTATTCTGCTAGGCACATTTAACTTTGTGAAATACAGTAGGATTTCACTGAACAGCAAGCTGACTCTGTACAGTGGTACCTCAGTTTACGAACTTAATCCGTTCCGGAAGTCAGTTCTTAAACCAAAGCCGTTCTTAAACCGAGGCGCACTTTGCCTAATGAGGCTTCCCGCCGCTGGTGCCCTTCCACCATTCAGATTCTGTTTTTAGACTGAGGTAAAGTTCACAAACCGGGACACTACTTCCAGTTTTGCGGAGTTCATAAACCGAACTGTTTGTAAACAGGGCTGTTCTTAAACCGAGGTACGACTGTATATCTCAAGCAGATATATCTTAATGTTTCAAGGGAACTTTTAATTTCCATTATTTAAATAAATATAATAATTCATCTCGTGCACAATAATTCTAGATATAGTTTCATTTCATTTTTACCTGAGCAATTTAATGAGATTCAGTGTGGCCATTGAACTATGCATGTGTGTGGCAGCAAGAGCTGCAATACTGCCTGCACCATGGGGGAGAAGGAAGGCAGTCAGTTGAGTTCCCCTCCTGCACTTTGCAGGAGAAGTGATATTGACATCAAAAAGGGTATGCATTCAGTGCCCACAGAGTGGCTTACTTCCAAGTCAACGTGCATATATGCCTTGCTTAAGACTGAGCAATTTTTTTCTGGTGCATGTGAACAATTTTGCATAGGTGTTGTTTATCTCATACCATTGCCAATACATTGATTACTGCTGGTTTTACATGCAGGTGGAAAATGACTATCTGTTTGACAAAGGAGAAGCAAATTTCTGGGCTGAGAAATTAACGAAGGTGCGTCAGCTGGGTAAACACCTCTTCCTGCTCATACCAGTGACTCATGTCAATCCATGTGATCAAGGAAAGTTGCACCAGTTGGCAACATTAGCATCTGATCAAGCCAAACTTGTGACCCAGCTTCTTGGAGAAATGCCTTCAGCTCCTGAATTTTCCCGAACTTCGGAACTCACGCAATTAACTATTCGGAAGGAAAGAATATCCACTTGCCTTCAAATACTAAGCTTGCTCGAAGCTGGAAATGACACGTGCAGAAAACTTGAAAACACGAATGCGTATGATTTGCTCACTGCCAATTACAACTTGTGAACCACACTGTGAAGGCAAAGACAGGTCATAAATGTGAACGGCGTTGTAGGAATAAGTCCTAGATACTCCGTACTTCAATCCCTTGAATCTCCATCCAACTTTCTGCTGACGAATGCTTCTCTGAATGCTCTCATAAGCAGAGTTTTTATTGCAGCTGTTGTAGGACGCAAAGCTGCTAAACTGTTTCTTCCCATGCACTGCATGCTGGCCACCTGCTGATGCGCTTTGCTGATTTTACCCCACGAGTTGCTCTTGTTCTCTGACATTGCAGTTCATATTCCTTTTCTCATTGTGCTTCAGGATCCATTCACAGATAAATCTCAGAGTTCTAAAAGAAGTAAAACTGACTTCCATCAGTGCCGGACTAGACTTTAAGAATTCAAAACTTAATTCTATTTTCAACCATGACAGAAAACGCTTTTTCAAAAAGCATTCTTTCCCTACATAGACACAAATACAAGCTTTTCCACAAATGCAACTACTTGATTACCCTTGTAGCTTAAGCGATTCAGTATTAGAATACTATCATTTGTGCTTTCAGCTCAAAAGCTGTTCACCTGTACATGAAAAGTATGATACCCAGCATGAAATATGCCTCCGCACTCCCAATCAGTCAGCAAATGGCCAGGAAAGAAACAGTTCAGCACTACCTAACCACAGAGATTAGTCATTCTCCCGAAGGGCCTGCATCTCAGAAATTTCCTTGAGAGATCAACCAAGGTTGACTGCACCCTCTTAATAATGGTCATTAAGTTTAATGCCCTTCGCCGTTATTTTTACATTAAATGTTTTGTACCAGGTTATATTGCCTTGCTGAAATTATTTTTCACATCTGTTAAGCATTGCCTCTGCCCCACAATGCTCCGCATTGCTGATAGCTGGGAAGTGTAGGATGAAAAAGACAATTTTAACCTTTTTAACATGAGAATACAATTTATACACCATGTTGCAATCCATACAGGATACCAATTTGATGCTTTGCAAAGTGATTGGCAGTGTCTGAATACTAACATCATGCATATCAAAACTCGGCTGGAAAGCCTGCACCTAAAAAATTATTATTATTAGTTCTTTATAACACCTTCCGGTATCTTTATTTTCTCCATACCATGTTCTAAATGCCCCAGCAGATGGCGCCCTAATACGTATTTTGTTACTGAACCATAAAATAGACCAAGCTGCTGATGTTTGTTTGCCTACTACAGTAACCTTGCCACATGCCCATGCTGCTGAGGGCAAACAAAGCCCTCTCACTGTCCTCATCCCTAAGAGGAATGTATCTCCAACAGGATATATTGGGCAAGGACTGTAGCTCAGTTGTGAAGTATCTGCTTTGCATGCAAAAGGTCTCAGATCAATCCATGAATGTCCACTTAGAACTAGTTGGGGGCCTTGTCAGAAATCCTGGCCTGTTGCTGCCAGGTAGAATAGACATTAGAGCTGAAGAGAGCAATGGTGCGACTCAGCACAATGCAGTTTTCTGTGTGTTCCCTCTTCTGTGCCCCAGTAAAATTTCACAAACATCCCCCCCGCCCATCACCAAAAGGGAACCTGAACAGTTGTAGAAAACAGCAATATTGGCTCATCAGTAGCAATATTGTCTATACAGGTACTAGCTTACAGTTCAGTGGCACCCTCCCTGTGGAACGCCCTCCCATCAGATGTCCATGAGATAAGTAACTGTGCAATCTTTGGAAGGCATCTGAAGGCAGCCCTGTTTAGGGAAGTTTTTAATGTTCAATGTTTTATTATGTTTTTGTATATGCTGGAAGCCACCCAGAGTGGCTGGGGCAGCCCAATCAGATGGGCAGGGTACAAATACCACCATCTGGCAGCCTGTCCTAACCATGTTTTGTTGGAATGAAGTCATTCATTGCCTTATCAAACGTGAAGCAAATCTCACTTGGCCACTTATTCATGCAGAAATATAAGGAAATTCATTCTAATCATACTTCTGAAGTTGACCCACTTTATTTGACCGAATACATTTCATTTGAAAAGCCATAAAGTATTAATTGTTGAACCAATTCTGTTGCTTAGAATTGCTGTTTCACCTCCCTCTTTTTAAGTGTCACTTAACTTTGTACTCACATAACTTTTAATAGTAGGCTGTGAGCGTTAAACTTTCATATAATCGGCAAACCTTGCCTACATTTGGCATTGTTGAAGATGTTGACAAAATGGGAAAGGGCTGTAGTGGTTTCAGCTTAAGTAGAATTAGGAAACCCCAGAAAGGCAGTTAATTAATAAACAAAAGAGCCGCAAGAAAGAAACAGCCTTATCGCTGTATGGCTTTAAGCTGTGTAATATCCCTTAAGTTTATAGATAGCAAATAATGGTACATGATCTTGTATGCGTTTCATCACACCACGAGTTACTGTGTAACTTTTCAATCAGAAACCTTTAAACCTTAAACAACAGCTGTAAAAGAACAAAAGTCTATCCCAGAGTAGCTGTCCGTTGAGTACTTAATCGGGGTCGGTTATCTTAAGTATTGGCCTGGCTAACTGTTGATTATAGATTGATCTTTGCCTGGCTGCAAGTATTTCTTACTTACTTATTTAAGTGAAGGGAAATTCTCAACTCTGAAGCCAGAGCTTAGGTCAGAATTGTTCGCTTATTTCGTCCCCCCTTCCCGCAAGTGGGAGATGCCATTATGTCACTCTGAGTAGACCCAAGGGGTGGCAGATAACAATAGTTCAGCTATGAAGATCCTAGGACGTAGGGGTTGGAGTTCGTGGAACTGCCTTTTCTTTTGCAAGTTGAGAAACTCAGATTAAACCCAACTCCCTCCCTCGACGCGCTTCCTCAATAAACGAAGGCTGCGTTCCTCTTACGGGATGCAGGCGCTAGGGGGTGGCCGCCTCCTTCAGGAACTATTTCTGGCCCGCATGTCAACTTGTCACGTCCACGTCTGGATTGGCAATGCAGTTCCTCGGCCGTAGCCGCAGAGCGTTGCAATTGCCAAAGAGATTAGTCTGAAAGGTGAAGGCGAGGGTTTGTTTTCCTTTTTTCTGCCGTGGCGCAGGACCAGCGACCGCTTGGGGCGCCTGCTTGCGCGCCCTCGCCTGGGGGCTTTTGTTTTCCAAACTTCCTTCTCGGCGCAGAGCCGAGGGAGAGCGGCGGAGAACGAGCTTCCACTCGCTTTATTTGTGCGGGTGGAGGAGGTTTTTCTTTGCGCGCGGCGATTCCGCTCCGAGAGTTGCTGGAAACGCCCCCCGCCCGGCCGCCCCCGCTTTGCAAGAGCGGCGCTTCCGGGTGGGAATGAGCCCAAGTAACGGGAGCAGGAGGAGGGGCCAAGGCGCGCGCACACACACGCACGCGCTTGCGGAGCGGCCGCCTCCCGTAAAGGGGAAGCAGGGCACCAAATGGACGCGGCGGCGGCGGGCGGGCAGCGGGCGCAGCTTGGGGGCTAGCGCGCCCCTGGATTTGGAGAGCCTCGCCGCACAGCCGCTTCTTCCGAAGCAGCCGCTTGAAAGGAAGATCAAACGGCGGCCTCGCCTTTGTAAACCAGTCAAGGGCAAGAAAAGTGGGGGGGGAGTCGGGGAGCCTGACACTTTCCTCTCTGCTCCCCCCATGGATGCAGCCCGGCGCTCAGTGGATGCAGGCATGGCGGTGCGCCTAGGCGCAGCTCCGACGGCAACAAGTCCTTCCCGCCCCCGCCCATAAGCCTGCCTGTCCTTCTCTGGGAACTGGGTCGAGCTCGCATGTCAATGCGCACAGGCCAGGCTCGCTTGTTCTTGCGTAAGATGCTGAGCTGCTCTGCGAGTGGGGGAGCTTTCCCCCGCTGCTAAAGTAAAAGGAGCGTTGAGAGTCGGCCTTCGCCAAAGAGGGGCCGAATTACGCACTGCTTGGTAGGCAAAGCCAGTTCCATATGGGGCGGGCGCACTTGCTCTGGGAAGAGCGCGCCCCGTTGCGCGCCGTGGGGCTTCCTTCCGTCTCCGCGGCGCGTCCCCCTGCACTTCCCCCAGCAAACGCGCGCGCGCATTCCAAGCTCTCCAAGCCACCGGCTTGAATTCATTAACCGGGACCAAAGTGTGGAGAGACTTCATTGCCGCGGCGGAGGAGCTTGGGGAGGTGGAAGGGGGAGGCTGCGCAGCTCTCCCTCTTTTTGGGCGAGGGTCCAGAGGAAAGGGGTGGGGCTGGGCAAGGCGAGCGCCGGCGCGCGGTGCCGCAGCTGTGCTGCGTCAGCCCGGCCCTCCCCTGGCCAGGCGCAGCGGCGAGCGGGGAGTTCGAGGCTGTGTGTCAAAGGACTAGGCGCTGGCTGCGCCAATCGGATCACAAGACCTTGAGCGGCTGCCAAGTCTGGGAACTAGTCGGCAGCGGGACGGTCGCACGGGCTGGGGCTTCTCTTGAGCAACAAGGAACCCAGCAGCTGAGGAGTTAAAGCGCCCTTTCTTCTTTCTCTTGCAAACATCACACACCCCAGCGGGCAGCGGTGGTGCCGTCCAGCCAGTTACTCGGCCAGGCGGGCAGCCTTTGTTCCCCAAACCTGTTGCGTGGCACAAGGTCCCTTGATTGGGCGGGAGGAAGAGGAGGAGTTGTAGGGGCGTCCCATTTCACTCCCAGGCCCTTTGATGCTTCGCTGCGAGCTTCCCGAACGGCTCGGCGGGGGGGTGAAACTGGCAGGAAAGCCCAGTGCCAGCGTGTGTTTACTTGAAAACTTCCGAGCCGTGCAAGGAGCTGGGCGGGCTTCGCGCAAAGAGGGCGGCCGATCCTCCGCGCGGAGTGGTGGGAGAGAAACCCAATCTGGAGAGAGCATGGCCAGGGGGGCTCTCTGTACGTCAACGCTGCCTAGACCTGGAGTGCAATCGTGTCTTTTCGCCCGTGCTGCATGATGCAGCAGAAAATTGCACTTTGGGTGCAGACACCGAGCTAACATGCATTGCTGCTCAAAGACCTTTTGTCAAGTAGCAATTGTTTCGTAATTCACCCACGTGATGCAAGCACCCTGCAACCCGAGCTTATGCGTGTTTACTCAAAGTAAGCGCCCGAGTTCAACGTGCACAGGGGTTGCGGTCTCGGCGCACAAGCCTTGCGGAAACCCCTTCCTCTTCATACTACAAACTTGAGGTTCAGCAGGTGTAGGAGCCACGCTGCATTCTCGAGCAAACTGCATTCGTGCTTTGCCGGCGGTTAACCTCATGGGAGTTTCCTGTGCACATGGCGTTTATTGCCGGCCTCGCGGAAACTGCGCCGCCCATAACTAAGCAAGCCTTTTGTATACAGAATGCATTGTGCAAAATAAGCCAGCCTTATAGGATGTCTTCCCTGGTGCATGTTCCGATGAGAAAAGTAAACCTGCACCCTTGACTGCGTATATTGGCCGCGCTTATAGAGAGGGAACAGTACCTTCTCTATGCGAGCCTGCGAGCCTCCAGCGCGTGCCTAGCACAGCAAGGACTGGGGGGAACCGATCGCTTTGCGCGGCCTTAAGACTTTCTTTGGCGAACACGACCCTTCCCGAGACCTCGCCCCCTCCTTTCTGGATCACTTCTCCAACTTGCCCCACCTCCCTCCTCTCCCGGCCGCTGAAAGAAAATTGGCGGCGCCCAATGAGAAGGAGCGCCGAGACAAAAGAGGCCGGGCTAGGCTGGGTGGGAGGGGAACCTCTGGGTGCTGTTGCTGGGAGACCCCGGCCGGGTCAGTGTTGGGTCCCTCCCCGCTGTCCTGGCGTTTATATATGGGGCGTGTACGGCAGTCGCGGAGTTCCAGCACTCGAGATAGCTGCGGCCGCCGCTTTGGCTGGTCACCCGCTTCCCCATCTCGGTTGGGAAATTGATTATATAGACTTTTTCAGCTCTCAAGCAATCCGCCCTTTCCTATCCAGTCGTGGCTCACCCAAAGCTTCCGAGGAAAGTGGGATCTTTCGGTCCTTCCTGCATTTCCGACCATTACAGGATCTAGAAATGTCTACAACACTCTTATCTGCCTTCTACGACATCGACTTCTTGTGCAAGGTAAGGGCAGGGAAGCTCGCGCTCTTGTCTCTCTACCAGGGAGCTGAAATAGTTCAGAGAAGTTTTGGCGCAAAACTGGTTTGCAGAAAGACCCTGTCCAAGGCTGCAGTCCTGTGCTCGGTTACTTGGGAGCGAGTCTGGCCGAACCCCGTGGGACAGACAGACTCCCTGCTAAGCATGCAGAGGAACGAGCTGCAGGGACGGCTTTGTTCTGCAACAAGTTGCGAGGGGGAAGATTAAAACTTTTCGGCTCTGAGTAACTTCCCAGGGAACCTGCTGCTCCCTGTTGCTCGTGCATCTCGTGTAGCCTTTCGCTTTGTAATGGAGGGAGGTGACAGCGAAGAAGGGCATATTTGCAGTGGAGTGCCTGTTGTTGTGCTCAGTTGTTGTTGTTTGCTTTTATCTTCCTTGTGATTATTCCAGTGTACGTGTGGGGTGGGTGCGTTTTAAAAAAAAAACTGCAATGGCAGATGTGTGGAAGCCGAAGCTTGCTACTGCAAGGTCCGGCTGTGTTGAATCGGACCTCTTTCGTGCAGCCCCTCCGGATTGGTGGGAGGGGTTTCGGAGCACCCCTCGAAAAGTTTTAAATTGCAGATAGCTGCTTGGAGCGGGAGGGGAGGGAGCCTTGACAACCAAGACCGCATGGATACGCGACTGGAGCTGGCGGGGGCTCCTCTTGGGCGATTCGGCTGAGGAAAGTCCCTTGTGGTTGGTGCAGAAAAGAGAGAGAGGGGTGCTGGAGACTTGCAAGCCCCTGTCCTTTGCCCAGGCTCTCGGCAGTCACGGTGCACCGTTTTTTCCCCCTTTTTCTTTTCTTTCTCCCTCCCTTCTCTGCCCCGTTCTCCCCTTCTCCCCCACCCTCCCTTCTGGCTCCCAGACCGAGAAATCCCTGAGCAGCATGCTGGACAAGAAGGCGGTGGGGAGCCCCGTGGGCACTTCGCCCAGCTCCAACTTCGCGCCGGGCTTCCTGCGGAGGCATTCGACCAGCAACCTGCAGGCTCTGGCTAACGGCAACGCCAAGTTCCCGGCGGGCTCGCCGTCGCCTTCGCCCTCTTCCTTCGGCGGCCTCAAGGAGCCTGGCACCGGAGGAGGCGGCGGCGGCGGCGGCGGGAGCAGCAGCCCCACCACCGCCTTGCTGAACAAGGAGAACAAGTTCCGAGACCGCTCGTTCAGCGAGAATGGCGAGCGCAGCCAACACCTCATGCAGCAGCTCCAGCAGCAGCAAGTGGTGGTGGTGGCGGCTTCTTCGGCGGGGAAGGGCGGCGGCAACGGCAACGGCGGAGGGGGCGGCGGCGGCGGCGGGGCGCCCATCAACTCGACGCGCTACAAGACGGAGCTGTGCCGGCCCTTCGAGGAGAGCGGCGCCTGCAAGTACGGCGAGAAGTGCCAGTTCGCGCACGGCTTCCACGAGCTGCGCAGCCTGACGCGCCACCCCAAGTACAAGACGGAGCTGTGCCGCACCTTCCACACCATCGGCTTCTGCCCCTACGGGCCGCGCTGCCACTTCATCCACAACGCCGACGAGCGCCGCCCTGCGCCCGCCAACGGCAGCGGCGCCAACCCCGCGACGCCGCAGCACCAGCCGCCGCCCCACCAGACCAGCGCGCCGCCCCCCACGCACAGCGGCGGCGGCGGCGGCCACCACCACCCTCTGCACCCGCCGCACGCGGGAAGCACCGGCGACCTGCGCGCCTTCGCGCCCTCCGCCCGCGACCACCCGCTGGCGGGCGGCGGCTTCGGCATCCCCCACCCTCGAGGCGGAGGAGGAGGGGGGGACAGGCCCAAACTGCACCACAGCCTCAGCTTTTCCGGCTTCTCGGCGCACCACCACCAGCACCACCACGGAGGGGCGCCGGGCGGCTTGGAAGCGGCGGCGGCGGCGGCCGCGGCGGCAGCCTTGCTCCTGGAGAGCCCCGGCGGGTCTCGCACGCCGCCGCCGCCTGCGCGCTCCTCGGGCGGCTCGTACTGCGACGAGCTGGTGGCCTCCCCGCCGTGCGCCAACAACGCCTTCGCCTTCTCCGCGGGCCAGGAGCTGGGCAGCCTCATCGCGCCGCTCGCCCTCCACGCGCCGCCGCCTCCCCCTCCGGCCGGCTGCTTCGCCAACGCGGCCGCCACCTTCTACCGCTGCCACCAGCAGCCGGGCGGAGGAGGAGGCGGCGGCGGCGGGGCGGGAGGAGGAGGCGGGAACTGCTGCCCGCCGCCCGGCCCTCCGGCCTCGCCTCCTTTCACCTTCCAGCCTTTGCGCCGCCTCTCCGAGTCGCCCGTTTTCGACGCCCCGCCGAGCCCTCCGGATTCCCTGTCCGACCGAGAGAGCTACCTGAGCGGCTCCCTCAGCTCGGGCAGCCTCAGCGGCTCGGAGTCGCCCAGCCTGGACTCGGGCCGGCGCCTGCCCATCTTCAGCCGCCTCTCCATCTCCGACGACTAAGGAGGCGCCAGGAGAAAGTGGGACTTTGGGGGCGCAGGGCAGGTGTCCTATGGTTGTCAATCCTTGGGGACCCCTGCTTTTTTGAAGGGAGGGTCCCTCGTTGGGCAAGCTACCCCCTTTCCCCTCTTCAATGCCCCCTATTATTTCCCTGCCTTCTCACCAGGAGCAGAGACTGCAGCAGCCTCCAGATACTAGCCAAGCTCGCACAGACCCTTTTCTGTTTTCTTCCCCACACTTTTTTTTGGTGTTCCTTTTTAAGCAAGAGAAATCCTTTTGATTGCTGAGCAAATTCAGAGAGGAGACAGGAAAAAAGAAGCTTCCCCCACCCCCACCCCCTTTTATCAAGAGCTGAACAAATGCCAGTTTGCGAAAGGGCAAATGATGTCATCAAGAGAACAATCTTATTTTTATATATCTAAAGAGACTGGAAGGAGAGGATTCCTCCCTCCCCCCCCCCTTTTTTTTTTAGACTAGGTTATAAATGCACCAGCAGCAGCAGCCATTCCATCTTCCAAGTGTGTTTTATGGGGAGGGGAGGAGACAAAGGGTAATAATAAGCATTAGCAAACAGTTCTGCCCAATCCTACTCCCCCAGGAATCAACAATCATTCTGGAGGCCCATGAACTCTGCATTCCAGGTCCCTCCAGACAACAACAACAAAAAAATTAAAAGTAAGGAGTGTGGGGTTTTTTTGCCTTTCAATCAAATTTAAAGTAAATATACTAAATGTATAAGCTTTTAAAAGAAAAATCCAACATCCTGCCAAGAATATGCCTTGATAACACTCTAGTTTTTATATATATATCTTATATATATTATAACATGCTAAAACTTCCATTCCAAAGTTTAATATTGGTTCCATTGCCACCACTTAGTGGATGTTTGGCTTAGAACAATTTTTTGTTGCTTTATTTGGAAGCATTCAACTGAATTTAGTTTGTAATTGTTGGAGAATAACTGCTGATTTTTTAATTTTTTTTAGCTGAGTTGATTGCGCAAGTCACTGCACAACTCAATATGAAACTATTTAACTTATTTATTATCTTGTGAAAAGTATACATTGGTAATTTGTTCATACTGTATTTATCGGGTATGATGAAAAGCAATAGATATATATTCTTTTATTATGTTTAAATTATGATTGCCATTATTAATCGGCAAAATGTGGAGTGTGTTCTTTTCACAGTAATATATGCCTTTTTGTAACTTCACTTGGTTATTTTATTGTAAATGAGTAAAATTCTTAATTTAAGAGATTGTATGTAATATTTATTTCATTAATTTCTTTCCTTGTTTACGTAAATTGAAAGATTGCATTGGCCTTTTTTTATATAGAAATCTGACTCAATGCTGTGGAAGTAGTTTTGAGAAATTTCAATGGTTGTGTGTTTTTTTTAGAATGTACAATGGTTGTAACCCGTCCAAGTTTAAACCTACTTTGCAATCAGAATTTAAAGTGGCAAAACCTAATTCAAACTTTTAAAATTAACCAAAAAGTATTCGTGTTGCCTAACTTCACCAATCACACTGTGATAGTTAAAAAGTATGTAGCAATAAAGAGGGGGGAGGGGGGAGCCCAGTATTACGTCCCACAGTGCCTTCATAGGGGTCCATGCTTGCCTTAAATCTTCCTCAACCAAATGAGTATTTTCTGAATGCTTGAGAATTTGAATGTAGGGCTGGGGGTTTTAACTACATGAAATTGTACCACTCGTGTAAGTAAGGAGGCCACATTTGGGACCTGAACCTGTAAATGTGTTCAGGATCATATCTTTTACAGTTCCAAAACATGAAACTTTTTGTTTGGAAAAAAAAAGTCAGGAGTTATACAAAACTTTCATGGGAGGGTGAATGGATGAATGAGCAGTACCTTTTTTTTATTAAAAAAGAAAAGAAAACGTACATAGGTACAGATTCAGCACTATGTACTCTTTGGACTACTTTAACATAAAGAAGTATGTTTTGAATGTAACTAGAAGATAAGTCAACTTGAGTTGTAATATATTTTGGAGAGTCAGTTCACTACAAATTTGGAGTGCGAGACTGTAAACTTTGTACTGTAAATGTTTTGTAGTTCTCCCAATAAAAACTCTTGAGGAAAAAAAAATCCCAAGCTATTAAAAGCCAATGTCTGCAAGGTGGTGGTTCTTTATTAGTTCTGCCCTATCAATATGGTGTCTTAGCTACAGATTAACCTGGTTTTGAACTGCAGAATCGCTCCATTCCTGCAGAAATACTTGGGAGGCTGCCAAAACCAATAAACTTTTGTTCCAGAAGGTTCCAAGGTACTTTTTCAAACCACACACAGTCCTGTATGCATCCAACTTTTGAAAGGGGGGAGGAGAGAGAAACTGGCTTTCCTTGGTGATCTTTAGAGCTGCTGATTTTTTTACAAAAATAGTGATCAACTTATTAATATAAAGGAAGTCAACAATAGAATATAACTTTGCCTGGAGAGCAGGAGGAAATGATGAATGGGAATAATACACAGCTCATCCTTGATTCCTGTTCAAAATATGTTTCCTTGTAACAACACAGAGGTTTAGCTGGATAAGTTCAATGCTTTTTAAACAACAAAGCACTTAATGTTTTCCTAAGTAGGATTTTTGTCTGGTTCTTGCAAATGGAAGGTAACAAACAAACCACATCTTTATTCTAGCGCAGGCTCTCCCAACTCACCAATCCCAGCAAAACTCAACAGTTTTCCATTACTAATTATCCATACAAAAATGCTTCCTCCACACACAAAACTAGCATGTGGGGAAGATGGCAGGCTACCAGGGAACTCTGGGAAGCCAAATTTTTTAAGGTGCAAAACAGGTATTCTCTAATCTGCCATTGTGAGAGCATTGGCCCAAAATGCTTGCTATATTGAATGTTTACTTTTTCAGAGCTTGATTAGTTCTTTGTTATATTGGACACATAGAGGCCTGTTAGTAAACCTATTCACCCCATCTCCATTAATAAGTTCCACAAATTTTGAAATGAATTTATTTCCCTATGATTAATCGGGTTTTGTTTTTTTGCCTTCTTTAAGGTTAATGTGGCCTTGCTGTGCTGCCAGGACATCTATAAATGCTAGCTAGAATGCAGTGCTGCTACCCACATGTTCTGTAGTTGAACAAAGCTCGGGACTGACTTTTAAGTACTGAAATTAATGTTCGCTCATTGCTAGTCTGTAGGCATGCCACCAAAGGCAGTTCCCATTATTTCAGAGACTCTGGCCTTTGGTTTTGTGGTTGTGGTTTCTATAGATTAGTATTTGGTGGTTGGGTAATTAGACAGTCATTTTTATAGGAGGCCTTGGTGACAGGCATAGACACCTTCCTGGAAAAGCTAAGAAACAGAACTTGTAACTTTACAAAGTTTAGAAGCTGGTATTCTGGTTTGCAATGGTGCTGTTCTAATATTTGCATGCATGTGTATGTAATAGAACCAATACCCATGCAAGCAGCATCTCTATGGTGCCCTCCAGATGTTGTGGACTATAACTCCCAGTTGCTCTGACCTAGATGACCAATAGTCATGGCTTATGGGACTTCTAGTCCATAACATCTGGAAGGCACCATGTTGACTACCCCTGCCTTTCAGGCTTTCATGACCTGTGGCACCAATTTGGAATGCAGGCAGTATTGGGGGGCTGCTATGCTTGACAATTCCCCAATGCTTGTTCTGTTTCTGCCTGCTGGGGAATGCAGAATGTGCATACCTGTGCCTGCATTCACCTTGATTGTGGGCAAGTTTGCCATCTATCGGATTTGACTTTTGCAGTAGTAATAAATTGCATTCCTTCTATCCTTGAAACAAGTGTGTGTTATAATAGTGCTCATTAATTTGTGTAGCTCCTTAGATGGATAAAAGAGCTTCACATACTGTAGGTCAGGCACGTCCAACAAGTAGATTGTGGTCGCCTGTGATAGACCACTGGCTCTGCTCCCCCCCCCCCAAGAAGCTCAACAGGGCTTTCCTCCCTAAAAAAAGCCCAATATGACCTGAACCCCTAAAAAACGCCTTCTCCATAAAAAAAAGCTCAACTCAACAATTTTGACTTGAACCCTCCCAAAATGGATTATGTCATTACAAAAACCCTGTAAGGGGAACCAGAATTATACCCATCATGTAAATGGAGCCAAGCACAACAATGACTTAGCAGTAACAGAGGCAAATTCAAACCATGGACTTGAGAGAATTTTAGCCTGGTCTCTTAAATACAGCACTAGATATTGAAATCAAACTTTCCCCCTAAAAAACAAAATGTAACTGCCTAAATACCTTACAGTATCTGGGATGGTTTTATTCTCTCCCCTGCAGCCTGTATTCTATCTTCTAGCCCTTTATTCATTAATAGCCACTGGGTGTGAGTCATAGCAGCAGAGTTTGGTGTTTCCTGATTGGGATGTGAAGCCAGAAAAGCAGCTGTTTCGTATTACACACATTTGGTCTAGCGTTCAGCTATTTTTGTGGTGTGTGCTAAAAAGATCAGTACTGGTGGTCAAATTGCAGCCTGTGCCACGAAGATATTTTAGAACCAATTGTTTGCTCTTGAAACCATTCTAACGTTTGTATGAGTTGCTAAGATATATCAGAATTAGGAGAAGCAGGTAAAACAGGCCCAGGTGTATCAGCTTCCTGCTGCTTTATGGTTATGTGCAGTGCATCTAGTTTCTTGGAGGAAGTTTGGAATGCTGCATTCTTATGGCAAAAGAATCGTGGTCTATACTATGCCATGAAGTTCCATTAAGGTACGTCCTTTTGTACCTTTGCAGTCTTCCCTGGCCTGGCACCATCCAGATGTTTGGGACTGCAACCCCCATCAGCTCCACTGGCCATGCTGGCTGGGGCTGGTGGGGATTGTAGTTCAGAACATCTGGAGGGAGGCAGGTTAAGGAAAGCAGCCTTAGGTTGTCAGTAAGGGGAGCTGCATTGGAGTAAGTTCTGAAGCACCATTGGAATTCGAGTCCAACAGCACCATACAGTTAATGCACATGTCTCCAAAGAATACTGGGAATTAGTTTATTCAAAATACTGGAAACCGTAGGTCTGGGGAGAAACTACAGTTCTCATGATTCTTTGGGAGAAGTCATGTATTGAATGCACCTTAAATGTGTGCTGTGGAATGTGGATCTGCCCTAGTTAGATCTCAGGCCATAATGAAGAATACAGTGGTGCCTCGCAAGACGAAAAGAATCCGTTCCGCGAGTCTCTTCGTCTAGCGGTTTTTTCATCTTGCGAAGCAACCCTATTAGCGGATTAGCGCTATTAGTGGCTAAGCGGCTATTAGCGGCTTAGAAAAGGGGGGGAGCGGAAAAAAATCGCAAGACTTGCAAGACGTTTTCGTCTTGCAAAGCAAGCCCATAGGGAAATTAGTTTTGCGAAGCGCCTCGAAAACGGAAAACCCTTTCGTCTAGCGGGTTTTTCGTCTTGCAAGGCATTCGTCTTGCAAGGCATTCGTCTTGCGGGGCACTACTGTAGTTCCATGCACTTTAAAAAAACCAAAACATTTCAGCTCAGCCTTCCACAACTTGCTGCCCTAGAGTTCTGGATTTTCACTATGTAACACGGTGAAGGGAGATTATCATGGCTGTTGGTATAAGGATTCCTAAGGCTGCCTGCAGAAGACTCTTGCAGTCGTATGTGTTTCTGGGAAAGCATCGTAAAGGTTTTCTGTATCTTTGGGAAGTGGGAACTCAGCCCAAGGTATAAAGCTGTAGGGAAGGTTTCAAAGATGGTGGGCATTTAATGTGGAGAAGAGGCAAGAAGTTTGCCCAAAGGAGCCAAAAGGAAGGAGGAACTTGGGGACATAGGATGCCGCCTTTATACTGAGTCAGGCCCATTAGTTTATCTCAAGGCAGCCTACTTACCGGTCCCCAACAGGGGTGCCAACTGGAATAAAATATGGGGCTGGGGGGCTGGACAGGTAGGAGTTGGCTTCTATGGAGACTCCTCAAGGAGTCTCCCATCTACTCACTGATCAGGCAATAACTGCCATATCCTACCTGTTGCAATGCAATGCCAAGCACTTCACTGGTGTCAGGTGGTTGCTTTGCTGCAGTGAAGTGTCCGAAATGTGCCAAGCCGGGCGCAGTTCCTAAGCGAGTACCTATAAAATATAAAGCAAATGCATGGTTGATCTGGATGAGCATCGCTCTGTGGTACAGCATCTCCTTTACACATAGCAGGATATGATGCTGTGGAGCAGTGGTATAATTCGGCACAATACGCTTCCTTATATCAGGGTCAAGGGAGCCCGTGGCTGTCCGTCAGCCCCAGCCGGTACGGCCAATAATCCAAGGCAATGGGCATGGTACAGGTTTCATGCTGCTGCTGCCTTAGGGAAGCAAGGAATAGTTAAATGGAGGCGCCCATCAGGCCTGGCGTTGTTGGGTAGGCAGGTCTAACCCATCAGGGCTATGAAGAAAGGACTAGTAAAGCACATGTACCGCTACCCTTGAAAGCAGTGGATTTCTTCCCACGTGGAGCTGACGTTCTTGCGTAAGGCCGCCTTTGCTCTTTCCGTGGGATTGCTGCTGTTCTTTGGCCAATTCGGCAAAGCCGAGGAGCGGCTGTTTTTAACCGTGCTCCAGTTCCTTTGCATGAATTAAGGGCCGTTTGAAGGTTGCAAGTCTTGGGAAAGCACCGTCAGCTTCCTTTTCTAAAGCAAGCATGGAAAGGAACTAAGGGCTGCAACCAAACTGGCTGCTTTTCCCCTTTCAGACTAAAATAACAACAATAATAAATCCATTTATATTCACCGCCAAACCCTTGCTTTCTCGGAAAGCCTCTTGCTTTTGTTTTGGCGGATCTTAATTCGTTGGCCAGGCTTTGAGCTGGAGTTGTTGCATTAGTGTGTTCTATCTTAAGTGCTGAAAACCTGGAATTTGCAGCAGCTGGGCTTAAGCTATTTGTGAGTTGCAGAACTGGGCCCAGAAAATCCCCGCTGAAGAAGCCACTGCCCAGGACCCTGAGCAGTGGTCTGGCCTTCAGACATAACTGGGTGCCTTCAGCTTCTAATATAATTTGGGGACCAAAAGAAAACCATCCCAAATCCTAAAATGGTTGAGTTGAATTGTAGCGGCTCCGAGTCGTAAATTAAAGCCTTGCATTTGAAACTTAGAAAGAACTCTTCCTGTTTTATCCCAAGGGTAATGAGGAAGAATACGTCCCCCCAGAACCATGTTATAACACAAAAGCATGATAACATCTCTCAGGATTGCCTCATCTGCAGAACACATGAGTTTACTTTACATTGCAGAAGATTATTGGGCCATCTAGCCTGGGATTATCTGCCATGACTAGCAGCTCTTCTTGGCTAGCGAACCTGGCTGCATTCAGATGCAGTGATAAACTATGGTTTACTGCTTTGTTGATTACCCTCAGCCATGAGTTCATGCACACGTTTTCCCTTTCCTCTGGTGTAGCGCATTCACTTCTTTATATATATTGTCGTTTAGTCGGGTCCGACTCTTCGTGACCCCATGGACCAGAGCACGCCAGGCACTCCTGTCTTCTACTTCCTCCCACAGTTTGGTCAAACTCATGCTGGTAGCTTCGAGAACACTGTCCAACCATCTCATCCTCTGTCACCCCCTTCTCCTTGAGCCCTCAATCTTTCCCAGCATCAGGGTCTTTTCCAGGGAGTCTTCTCTTTTCATGAGGTGGCCAAAGTATTGGAGCCTCAGCTTCACAATCTGTCCTTCCAGTGAGCACTCAGGGCTGATTTCCTTCAGAATGGATAGGTTTGATCTTCTTGCAGTCCATGGGACTCTCAAGAGTCTCCTCCAGCACCATAATTCAAAAGCATCAATTCTTCGGCTATAAGCCTTCTTTATGGTCCAGCTCTCACTTCCATACATCACTACTGGGCAAACCATCGCTTTAACTATACGGACCTTTGTCGGCAAGGTGATGTCTCTGCTTTTTAAGATGCTGTCTAAGTTTGTCATTGCTTAAACTAGGCCAGTTTAGCATTATGTCTGAAACCAGATGAAATGCCATTACTCTTAACTACAGTTTACAGAAACATGCTGACTTCAAACCATGGTTTATGCAGCCGGCTTGATTCAATGCACAGTTTGGGATTCAAATGTTTATTGCTACATCCAAACTTTGCCCCCCGTCACCTGAAGATGCCATGAATTTGGCCTGGGATCTTTCGCATACAAAACATATTCTCTGCCATGGAGCCATGGTGCAGCCCTCCTGGAGACTGTGATATGCTTTATGGATCTTTTGTAAAAAGATGTAGCAAGACTTAACACCTTGGATTTATTATAGCTGTACTTTGTCTCAGTAATGTTTACAATAACCCTGTGACTTGGGTCTGAATTATTATTTTTCTGTTGTGAACTGGAGGGCTATAACTGACAGTGTGTTGCTTAAGTCCCCCTACTGAGTCATGGCAAAAGGATGATCACAACCAGGAAATTATTGCCTTGCAGCTGTGTCTCTTAGCCAGCACCTTATTGTAGATCACGTTCACAAGTTTGGGGAAGGAATGCATCTTCTACCCAGTTCAGTATCAGCTGAACCCTGGGCTGTTTTCAAGGACAGAGTATTGCAAACATCACCTTTCAAAGTCACCCAGCTGTCACTATCTTAATGATTATAACTCTAGCATTTTTATGCTGCCCTTGCATTTTGTTTTTAATGTGCACACGATACCTTCCTAAGGTATTTGCAACCTTTCCAAGTGTAGCCTTCTACTGTTTAATAGTTTCATATTTTATTAAAAGAAATCAGTTGTAGAAAATAAAGTGATGAAAGAAAGAGTGAAAATAAGTGCAAAAAAAAATACAGTAAGGAAGAAATACACTAAATACAATCAGTTGCACTTCCATACATTATTATGTAGATACTGTATATAAATAACATTGTTTTCCTAACACATAAACTCTGGTTTCTCTTCAGGTCGTATCAATCTTTTGCCTTTTACTAAAGATTTCTATGGAGAGGACCCTGAATGCTCTTCAGTGGCAGGTGGTGGTGCTACTTTTGAATGGGAGCTAAGCTCAGTTTCCAACCACTTTGTAAATGTACGGTAATTTCCCAGCCTATAGAACTCTTAAACTTATTCCATTGACTTATAGCCAGATTAGGCATGTTCAGTTGCCCGGCCGAAGTAGCAACAGCAGCAGAGAAGGCATGTGGTAGCACAGAAAAGGCTAGGTGCTGTCCTGGTTAAGGTGAGGGTCTGAACTCTGGTGCCAGCCCGGCTTTTACTTTCAAGAGATGATAAATCGCATCCACACCATCCATTAAAAGCATTCTTATGCCACTTTAACAGTCATTGCTTCCCCACAAAGAATCTTGGGAACTGTAGTTTGTTAAGGGTGCTGTGAGTTACTGGGGAACCCCTCACAATGCTACAATTCTAAGTAGCAGCAGCAGCAGCAGCAGCAGCAGCAACAACAACAACAACAACAACAACAACAATAATAATAATAATAATAATAATAATAATAATAATAATAATAATTTATACCCCGCCCTTCTGGTTGGGTTACCCCAGCTACTCTGGATCGGCTTCCAACAGAATATTAAAAACAGAATAAAACTTCAAACTTTAAAAACTTCCCTAAACAGGGCTGCCTTCAGATATCTTCTAAATGTCAGATACAGTAGTACCTTGGGTTACATATGTTTCAGGTTACATACGCTTCAGGTTACAGACTCCGCTAACCTAGAAATAGTACCTCGGGTTAAGAACTTTGCTTCAGGATGAGAACAGAAATCGTGCAGCGGCGGCACAGCGGCAGCAGGAGGCCCCATTAGCTAAAGTGGTGCTTCAGGTTAAGAACAGTTTCAGGTTAAGAACAGATCTCCAGAACGAATTAAGTACTTAACCAGAGGTACCACTGTAGTTGTTTATTTCCTTGACATCTGGTGGTATTTCACAGGGCAGGTGCTGCTACCTAGAAGGCCCTCTGTCTGGTTCCCTGTAACTTCGCTTCTCGCAGTGAGGGAACCAGCAGAAGACCCTCAGAGGAGGACCTCAGTGTCTGGGCAGAACGATGGGGGTGAAGATGCTCCTTCAGGTATACTGTGCTTGAAAACGTACTGGGAGCCATTGTAGGTCTTTCAAGACTGGTGTTATGTGGGCTCGGCTGCTGCTTCCAGGTACTAGTCTAGCTCCCGCATTTTGGATTAGTTGTAGTTTCCGGGTCACCTTCAAAGGTAGCCCCATGTAGAGTGCATTGCAGTAGTTCAAGTGGGAGATAACTAGAGCATGCACCATTCTGGCAAGATTGTCTCAGTCTGCGTACCCAGGATTCTTGGGGGGCGGGCGGAGCCATTATTGTGAAAGTGGTACAAGACTGCTTAAAAAATGTTGTGCGGATGTGACTGATGACTCTTCACCTCTTGTTCCAGTGGTGTCATGGGCTTGACAGAGCACTTGTGTGCCTTTCCCCCACCCCCACTCGTACAACAGGAATGGTTGTGCAAGACAGCAGATGGTCAGCAGTAACATTCTTGTGCTCATGGGAAATATTTTAGCACATGTGATGTTACGCAAGCCCCAGTCTTGGAGTTATTAAGCTGAGTGTTTTGGGAACTGACAACTGAGATTTCTTAACGGCCTCTCATGCTGTATAGAAATGCATCTGCACAGGTTTGTTTCAAATAGCGGACATGCCACTTCTCGTGCACACTGTGATCTGGGTGCATTAAAACTCAAGTGTGAGAGCTGGAAGTCTCTGATTTTAAAGCCTGAGGGTAAATGTTGTTCTGTTTCCTTGCTTGATTGTATTAGACTTCTAGCGCCACCTTTCAAAATATGAACGTATTTCTAAGGCAGCTTACAGAATATGATTTTTTAAAAAAATCAAAACATCAAAATTTACAATTAAAGATACAAAAACAGAAAGAGCAGAATAGCTATTAGATGATGATGATGATAATTTATTATTTATACCCTGCCCATCTGGTTGGGTTTCCCCAGCTACTCTGGGTGGCTCCCAACAGAATATTAAGAACACAATAAAACACCCATCATTAAAAACTTCCCCAAACAGGGCTGCCTTCAGATGTCTTCTAAAAGTAAGATAGTTGTTTATTTCCTTGACATCTGATGAGAGGGCATTCCACAGGACAGGCGTCGCTACCGAGAAGGCCCTCTTAAAGTTTTAAATCCTCACAGCCAGTGAAAACAACATTTCAGCCACAAAAGCCATCTATTTTGAAAGAAAACTGGGGGGGGGGGAGCTCATCAGGCCCCACCTAAAACAAAACAGGGGAGTAACTAATTGTATCTTTTGGTTGGGCTGCCTTCAGATGTCATCTAAAAGTCAGATAGTTGTTTATTTCCTTGACATCTGATGGGAGGGTGTTCCACATGGTGGGTGCCACTACTGAGAAGGCCCTTTGCCTTCTCCCTGTAACCTCACTTCTCACAGTGAAGGAACCACCAGAAGGCTGGACCTCAGTGTCCGGGCTGAGCGATGGGGGTGGAGACATTCCTTCAGGAGGAAGTCAATTGTCACCAGTTTCCTGCAGTCTCCTCTTGCCATTGAAAATCTTCCTTGGAGGTGAGGGACCCTCCAGAGCAACATGGCAAGTTGTATGGGCAGCTGAAAGGGGAAGAAAAGTGACTCCTCCTCAACTACTTTCCGGGCACCAGATGCACTTTGGGATCAGACTCCAGTGGGAAGACGTGTCTGCATCTAGTCCATTGTGCTTTTTCTTAATACGGCGAACCACCCTGCAAATAACGAAAGAGCATTAGACCTTGACCAAAGAAATAACAGAATAGTTGGATTCTGCCTTGGAATGGCTTTCTTGGGAAAGGAAGAACAAATATTCGTTCTGAAAGTGTGGCCCAGAGAAACCACTGCAGTAAGCAAAGCAAAAACACTTTGAAACTGCCTAATAGAATATCTGCAGTGGGAACCCGTTCATTGTTAATAACAAACTTCTGAAACAGGAAATTTTCTGCAGAAAAATAAAGCGCTGGAACATTTCCCATTCTCCACCACCCACCATTCCTGCCCCCCCCCCCCCCCGCTAATGTGGTCATGAAGAGCAAATGAGATAGTCAAACTGGTTCCATCTGGACTACTGCAATTGAGGGCTCACATAATTATTTTTTATTTACCCACATTTATAAACGTGTGAGGGAAGGGGATTGTCGGCTGGTTTTGACTAAACCCTTCACACCAGGCCCTAGGGATAGGAGGGGCAGTGCAAATTGTCAGGAAGCCCCTCACATAGGGCCTTAGGGACAGGAGCAGCCAAGAAACGCAATTGCTGAATCAGATTGGCCACGGCAGAAACTGGATCGCCCAGATCTCTCCTCAGACCTTTGACATCTGCCCCAGAGGATACAGGGAAATCTTGTCCAGACAGGATCTACCTAGAAAGTCTCCCTGATCTTCCATCCCTGCCAGTAAAGTTTGGCAAACTCAGGGTAACGGTTCCTCCCTTAGGGGTGAACCTATGGGCTATATAGATATATATGCAATTGCCAAATTCAACCAGTGCTCTCCATGCAGAGACTTCAAGGAGCTGGTGTATCCAACCCCCACCCCCCCCTCCAGTTCCCTCGTTCAAACCACTGGTTCTTATTCCACGGTTTCAGCTGAGACATGACACTGGAGCACCTCATCGATTGGTAAATATTTGCACAGTGCTCTGACCTCGTACAGGCCAGTATAACTACTCAGGATTAGTCAGCAGCTACGCTCTGTCCCAACCGTGGTGTTTGACCCAAATATTTTTAAATATTTATAAGGAGAAGAATTCATGGCTTGATGGGAGAATAAATCATAAGATACTGCCTTGCCTGCTCCTCCTGAGTTTCCTGCTTTTAAATGATCTCTCCCCCCCCCCCACTCCCCAGCCCCGCTTGTTCTTCTGGTTAGTTCCTGGTATTAATCTACTTGGGGCGCGATTGCAACAAGCTTGGAGTCGTGACAATGTTGCAAACAATTCCATGTATTTGCGTAGAGTTAACAAAGTGTGCTAAAGTTGTGTGTGAGAGAGATAAATGTCTGCTCCAGGATGTATTAAGCTACCTTTGTAGCCCTTGCCTGCTTTCCAAAGAGGTGGAAACAATTTACGAGGGGGCCATATGTTTTTATCACCGCACCAGACCTGTGGACTTGCTCAAGACTGCCTGGGGACATGAAAACGTGAGCCCCTAGCCTCTCCTAGTCAAAGCCAGGCACTCTAGCGCAGTCTTTGCCAACCTGGTGCCCTCCTGATGTTGTCGGACTACAATTCCCAGCAGGCCCAGCCACGGGACTGCTGGGAGTTGTAGTCCAACAACATCCAGAGAGCATCAGGCTGGCAAAGGGTACGTCCAGATACTACAGTACCTCAGTGTCCTGATTTACAGAGACCATAGTTTTTTCCTGCAGCGATAGCTTCAAGGTAGTGTCACACCTAAAACAGGCGCACATTGATTTCATAATTTAGTATTTCATAAAATGTATACAGTGGTACCTCTGGTTACGTACTTAATTCGTTCTGGAGGTCCGTTCTTAACCTGAAACTGTTCTTAACCTGAAGCACCACTTTAGCTAATGGGGCCTCCCGCTGCTGCTGCTGCTGCCGCCGCGCCGCCGCCCGATTTCTGTTCTCATCCTGAAACAAAGTTCTTAACCCGAGGTACTATTTCTGGGTTAGCAGAGTCTGTAACCTGAAGCGTATGTAACCCGAGGTACCACTGTACACCGCTTGACTGTGGAAGAAAAAGCGGCTTACAAAAAGACACACACACACCCTGCTGAAACAGTACTTCTCCCTGGTCCCTGAATAAAAGCATTTTGCTTCAGTCAGATTGAGAAAATATGCCAGGTTTGGAGGAGCTCCCAGGAAAGAGAATCTCAGAGCTAGGGAGCAGGCATGAAGACCATGTGTACCTGCCCTGTTGGACCCCCCCAACACCCACAGAAAACCCGCAAAGTTCTTGGTCAGCTACCAGTTTCAGCCAGTTAAAGTGAGACTTAATCTGCAAGAGTGGGTAGGTTCTGTATCTACTAATTAAGTGTCTGGGGTGAAGTGTGGAGGAGCAGCAGGAGGAAAGACTTATCATACTCCGAAAGAATCCCTGTTGCAAAGGCCAAGCTGTATCGTGTTGGTGGGAAGATTTTCTCCTGTTTCAAGGGCATCAGTGAGAACCCCGCAGGGCCAGCCCTACCATTAGGCAGAGTGAAGCAGCAGGGACTGGTGGCAAGGTGCTGGAGACAGCTCTGCATGCTACATGGCTTGCCTTGTGCCCCGCAAGCTAGCAAGCCTACTAGGCTTTGGTGCCATTGTGGATGCTGTCCTGTTGGTTGGTACCTGCCTTCCTGGCTTCTACACATGGAATGGGAACATTGAAAGCTCTCTTACATTGAATCAGATTATGGGTCCATCTAGGTGAGTCTTCACTGATTGGCAGCAGCTCTTTGAGATTTCAAGCATCAGCTCTACCTGGTGATGTCAGAGATTGAACTCAGTGCCTTCTGCATGAAAAGCAGGTGCCCCTACTCCCGAGGCACTTTACCTCGGGCTTCAGAATGCCTCAGGCTGGCCCTGGGAGTGTGGACCAAGCAGCCCCAGGGCATGATTCAGCAACCACACAGATAAGCGGCTCAGTTTCCCCTTCTCTTTATGCAAATGGACAGGGCAGAGATTTGACTCTCAGCCCTTGGTGACAAGTCAGGCTCCTAGATTCATCTTCTGCCCTTGGGGAATTCCTCTTGTGAAAAGAGTTTCTGCTGCCTCGTTCTGGCATTCTTTAGGCCTGAGTTCATGCTGAAAAATCTCCTCAAAGTTCTCCTTGTTTCAAAGGAAGTCCTCTTGGCAGCTGCAAACGAAGCAACAAAATACTCTGCAAGAGCGTCTTAAGGAATATCTCTGCTTTGTGCTAAACCAACCACTGCAAAGTCTGTCTTACTTCTTCTGTCAAAGGCATCTGAATACATCTGAAGATCACAAGGGTGCTGTTTTCAGGTTTTCCAGGAGCTTCTGGTTGGCTGCTGTGAGACCAGGGACACAGGTACGTTAATCAAGAAAAAGTGTTTTATATGTGTTATAAAACGGTGGCACCAGATGTGGAGTCCCGTCTTTCGCCAACGTGATTTCCCATAATAATAAAGTTCACGCTGCGTTTTCCTGAAACACATTTTTGATGCCTCTAGATCCAGCCCAGGATCTTTGACTGGATGAGCCACTGGTCTGATCTTCTCACACTTTTATGGAAAACTGTTGCCATTGGAACATGTTCATAAATAAGAGCTTTCTTCCCGCTGGCTTGACCCAGGGCCAGCCATGCCATTAGGCAGAGTGAAGCAGTTGTCTCTTCCTTCAGATGCAGGGAGTAGGAGGGTCAGAGAGCGGTGGCAAGGTATTGGAGGACAGAGCTTGGTGTGTCCTGCGTTAGCTAGTCTTGCATGTGGTGATGGATGCCATCCGGTCCACTGTCTTCTGAATATGGAGAAGTGGCTATGCCATCTTGCCCTTTGCCTCAGGCAGCAAAATGTCTTGAACCAGCCTTGATCTGACCATAACCGTCCTGTTGCATCCAGGGCAGATCCACTGAAGTTAGTAGACATTACTAATTTAGGTTCACTGATGTGAATAGTTGAATACAGCCCCATGCCTGCAACAGATGCCCCACCTGCACAGTTTTACACCAGTGTCATCGCTCTCAAGTTGCACTGCCGCATCCCTTGGACCTGCCCTATCAGGTGGTAGCTTCAGGGGTACCATTAGAGGGCAGCAAATGGTCTGTTATTTTCATTATATTCCATGCAGCCCATTCTCCCCTGTCTTGCCAGGGTGGTTCTAGTGACTAGGCTGTTGGACTAGGACCTGGAAGACCAGGGTGCAAATCCCCACTCGGCCATGGAGCTTGCTGAGTGACCTGGGGCCAGTCACCCCCTCTCAGCCTAACCTGCTCAGGGGGTTGTTGTGGGGGGAGGAAGAACTCTATATGCCACCTTGAGCTCCTTGGAGGGGTATAAATGCATTAAATAAATAAATAAATAGTTGGTCCCCTCAAATTAGTACATTACATTTAGCTCAGTTGTGCAGAGGTTGTGTAGAACCTACTGCGCTCCAAAGGTCATGGCATTTCTTTTGCACAATGATCTCCCTGAGGAGGCTTATCTGCTACCTGTTGACAACAATTGCATCCCATCTTTCCTCCAAGGAGTTTAGGCGTCCATAGCTCTTATCTTCCCCGTTTTATCTTTACAGCAGTTCTATGGGGGTAGGCTAAACAAAGAGACGGTGGCTGGCCCAATGTCACCAAGGCAAGTTGGGTTTGAACCCTTCTCTCCCAGGTCCTGGTCCGACACTAACCACTACACCACACAGTCTTTGCATGATCCTCCCTGGAGACTGAACCTGGGGCTTTCTGCATGCAGAGCAGATACTCTGCCAAGGAGCTGCCAGCCCCTCACAATTTTCTCTTTCCAGCTGCAAACTGCACCCCACCCCTCATTCCAGTCTTTTACACAGCATTTATGCTTTTTAAAACAACCATTGGCCCAACGGGGGCTTTAAAAATCCCTAATTGTTCTGTGGGTGGGCGGGCTTTGAGAAGACTCAAAGCAGAAGCCTTGCTAGTCAAATCCAGCCTGCTAGATGGAGGTTCCCCATCTGTGATATATAGCAAAAAATGGATGGGGCATCTTTTTCCTTAGTATGATTTGACTTCTGGATGGTATTTTTTATTATCATCTCAGTCAGCTGAGCTGTGCTTAAAACTTGTTTTCTCATCAAGTCCTTTTTTTTAATGAAACAATGGAAAACTATGGAAGACTCACGTTTACACAACTTTTGTGGCAATTTCTTTATGATGAGCAATTCCCAGATCTATGAAATGACATGATCACTGTAGGAATTTGCTCTGATCTTCATGCTCCATTTTGGCAGTTGTTTGAAAGAGAGAGAGAGAGAGAGAGAAGGCAGCTGAACCTGTGTGCACTTTGGCTAAGTTTAATAAAGGTAAAGGGTAAAGGGAACCCTGACCATTAGGTCCAGTCGTGGCCGACTCTGGGGTTGCAGCGCGCATCTCGCTTTATTGGCTGAGGGAGCCAGCGTACAGTTTCCAGGTCATGTGGCCAGCATGACTAAGCTGCTTCTGGCAAACCAGAGCAGTGCATGGAAACGCCGTTTACCTTCCCGCCGGAGTGGTAGCTATTTATCTACTTGCACTTTGACGTCCTTTCAAACTGCTAGGTGGGCAGGAGCAGGGACCGAGCAACGGGAGATCACCCCGTTGCGGGGATTCGAACCGTCGATCTTCTGATCGGCAAGTCCTAGGCTCTGTGGTTTAACCCACAGCGCCACCTATGTCCCTAAGTTTAATAGATACGCCATTAATTTTAGTGGTTCTTCTATGTGTGCTTTGAAATATGCCACACCCACCCCACCTCAATCTAGCTCACCTTCACTGAGCCGTTCCGTCAGCCTCTGGAACTTAGTTCAGTCTTCGCCAAGCTAGTGCCCTCCAGATGTTTTGCACTGCAACTCACATCAGCCCCAGTCTCTCCCAGCTCTACTTCAGCGGGACCTTTCATATGCAAATCATGTTCTCCACTATGGACCTATGGACCCTTCCCCAGAGCTCAATGGTAGAGCAAAATGTCTCAAATTCAACCTCTGATAGGGTCCCTGTCTGAAACTGTAGGGAGCTGCTGCCAATCGGTGTAGAAACTACTGAGATGGACCAGTAGTCTGAGCTGGCATATATTCAGATTAACAAGGAACCCTGGGTAGTGAATCTGAGCCTGGAACTTATAATGGTGGTGGGACAATGAAGATAGTTCAGAGGAGGAAGAGGGTGGTGGTGAACAAGCAACAGGCTTAAGTGAGAAAGACGGAAGACACTGCAGACACAGAACAGGCAGCCAAGGAGGAGGTGGGGTGGAAGCTGTGACAGGTTCACAGGAGCAGGCAGGTCCTACTGTGTGTAGCTCTCCTGCCCTCTTGTCTCCAAGGGCTCGGAAAGTTTTGCATGCTAGGGCAGAAAGCTCAGAGAGCCTCTCCCCAGCAGATCTTAAGATTGCTGAGAAGACAGCCAGACAGGGAGGAGGCTTAGGACAAAGTAGGAGACCCAGATCGTCAGTTTTGGCAATATCATTACTGGGGCCAGTCGTGCCATAGGTTTCTCCATGTATATTCTGTTTCCTTGAATAAAGAATTAACTTCACTATTCATCTCTGAGTCTCTGTGCTGGCCTGCAGCTGAACCAGCCCTGACAATCCTCACCTGTAGAAGATCCAGGTGTCCCAATCCCACAGAAACCTAAATGTGAGGAAGTGCTCATGCGCTGGCCTTTCAGTACAGACAACCTCATGCAGCATTCGGTCATTCAAAAAAAGGATGGCCTGATTCAAAGGGTAGGACTTGAGCCCACAATACTCTTCTAGTCTGTACTTGAATATGCCCTATAAATGAATAAGGTGTGCATTTTAAAATTTCCATTTGCAATGATGCACCCAAACCTATGTATTTTTTCTTTCAATGGGGAAGAATTAAGCATGTGCTCAAAACACGTGACTTCAGCAATTAATGGCATTCGCATCTGAACACTGACAATCTCCAATGAAATTTGTGAATGTCCAAAAAACTAGAAACACAGTGGTGGATGTTGTGACAGTCAGCTATGTGTGAATATCATCACCCACTAGTGAAACTAAATCTGGCAAGTGGGGAAATAAATATTTTATTTTTGGATAAATGCAGAAATGTGCCTGGGATTGTCAGCTTTCACACATCATTGTCAACATTCACCAGATTGTGAACATTTACTGTAAAACACACACACACTCACTTTTATTTTAGGAGTAGAAAATGCCAGTCTCCTCTCTGATGTAGTCGCTCATTGCTGGTTTGTTCATTGAGATGGTGTGCTCTATTTTAGTTAATCTTGGCATTTGCACAGTCCCCTGGCTTTACAGACGAGCCAACTGCATGATTTGCTCACCGACTCTGCTCACAGCTTTTGAATTCTGCGAAGGCACCATTTGCAACAGAATAGATGGGAGTAGGGACAGTGGCTCTTTCATTATTCCATTTGAGCCACTCAGATAATAGGCATTGATTTCGATTAACTACAGGAGACTGCAGAGAAGAAGGACGAAATACTAGAGATGAAGTTCTGCCCAAATAGTTCCAATCTTCCCTCAATGGGCTCATTGTGCGAAGAATGGAGTTATTTGAAATCATAAGGTTCCCTGGAAATGGGAATTGTGCAGGGATATATTTCTATACAGCTGCCTTATCCCAGCTCCTTACTGCGTTCTGTAAGAGGCTTAACCTCAGGAGGAAAATATGTCTGTGTTGTTGGGGGACACCGTGAGATTGGCCATTGTAAGGCAGTACCATTATCAAGAACAAACCAAAATGGCGGGCATGCTTTTGAGTTCACCAGAACTTTGCAAACGCTTTGTCAAGCAAAGTGTGTGCGTTGGGGAGCTGCCTTGGTGTTGAATTCATTAAGTCTGAATTCTTCCGGAGCCAGCACAGCTCTATGTAGGCGAAAGGTTCCTTACAACCCAGCCAAGCGATTTGCTGCCAGCTGAAGACCTCTTGTATGAGCAAACCCTTTATGCACTGTCTAATCTCCTTCACTTGAAGTTCGGTTCCTCTATTTAAGGCTGCTGACGAGCTTTTAAGTGTTTTTTAAGCGTCAGATTACACATAGCAAAGCATGCAATCTGGTGGAGCCATAGCCAGTGGCGGACCTTGGGGTCTCAAATTTCAGTGGTGCCCTGGGCAACGTCAAAATTTGGTGACACCCCCCCCCCACACCTCTTGCCATAGCCAACCCCAGCTCTGAAAGGTTGCATGGTATCCATGCATGGAAACACAGCTCAGTTCCGTTAATGCTTTGCTATCTTGTTCGCCACTCTGAGCCCCTTTGCAAGGAAGGGCAGGATGAAAAATTAACAAGTACTATTAATACTAAATAATCGAGAGTCGAGAGTGGATTTCATGCTCTTTATTCAGCTAATAGTGGTGAGGAGGAATGGAAGTTCCTCCAGAATGTCTGCCTTATATACATTATTTACACAATGGACCCCATGTGATTGGCTAATTCCGGGATTCTCCTGTACGCCAATCAGGTTGCGGATTCCCTTCCATCTGGAGCTGGATTGGGTGGCTCCTGTGGACCAATCAGACTGCTGCATTCTGAATCCTATTGTTCTAGGACCAATCAGACTGCTGCCTTTTGGATCCTATTCAACTCAGTACATAACATCATGCATACTGGGTGTGCATGTAAAACCTCATACCGAAGGTGGCCCTCCAAGCCTGTTTCACTGGCCCTCAAAACTCTCCTTAGGCCACACCCCCTCCACAACCCCACACCCCTATTGGCCCTTCTTCACAGCCTCTTTGAGTACAGTGGTGCCCCGCAAGACGAACGCCTCGGAAGACGAAAAACTCACTAGACGAAGGAGTTTTTCGTTTTCTTAGCCGCTTCGCAAGACGCATCTCCCTATGGGCTTGCTTCGCAAAACGAAGCTTGCCCCGCAAGCTCCGGGGATAGCGGGGAAGCGCAGCGCGTCTTCCCCTCTGTCCCCGGACCTGGTAAAAGCAAGGGGCGGCGGGGAGAAGATTGCTTCTCCCCGTTGCCTGCCCCGCAATCTCCGGGGACAGAGGGGAAGGCGCGCGCCTTCCCCTCTGTCCCCGGACCTGGTAAAAGCAAGGGGCGGTGGGGAGAAGATTGCTTCCCCTCTGTCCCCGGAGATTGCGGGGCAGGCAACGGGGAGAAGCAATCTTCTCCCCGCCACCCCTTGCTTTAAACAGGTCCGGGGACAGAGGGGAAGGCGCGCGCCTTCCCCTCTGTCCCCGGACGGTCTCCATAGGAACGCATTGATTGATTTTCAATGCATTCCTATGGGAAACCGTGCTTCGCAAGACGAAAAACTCGCAAGAAGAAAAAACTTGCGGAACGAATTAATTTCGTCTTGCGAGGCACCACTGTATTCGTATCCATCTAGCATTCTATCAACAGGGGGGAGGATGGGAAACCTTCTGTATTCATTTTGTTTCAGGCCGAAAGAAGCGTGCAGAGCTGGTTTTTAACAGGAATAAATCAACACTACAGCGGTGCCTTGTGAGGAAATATGAAGGTTATGGAACAAAAAGGCTGGCTTGACATTCGCTGCAAGGGGTAGGTATTTCATAAGGAAAAAGAAAAGGGGGGAAAAACACCACCCAGTTTCGAGAGTGGCATTGTTCCAAGGTAAACTAGGTTAGCCTCCATTTTCTTTCCCACTTCCCTTGTAGCAACACCTCCTTTCCCTCCCACCTCCCCCAAAGTGGTCTGGGAACCCAGACTGTGTTAGATCAAGGCAGACATCATGAAAAATAACCAGGACATGCCTTTTGATGTAGCTGTGACTCTTTCTGAAGCGAACAGATGCAAACGGGAATTGCCAGCTCTCTCCCTTCCAATGGCAACAAACCTGCCTGAAGCCTGGCAGCTGGTCCTGCACCCAACGTCCGTGGCCCATCTGTAAATAAAATGCATTCAAACAAAAATACATTTCTTCTCAGTGACCTCGTGAATGATGGCTAACTCATAAACAGAGAAAATAAAATCTTTTCTTTAAAAAAAACCTGGATATAACCTACATGATTTGGGAAGGATTTCTGAAGATCAAACAGACGCATGTTTATGAATGAGATGGGATATTCTTATATATGGCATGTCTGCCCAGATAGCTCAATTGGTTAGAGCGTAGTGCTGTAAATGCCAAGGTTGCAAGTTTGATCCCCTTATGGGGATCCCAATTGGGAACCCCAAGATATTCCAAGCGGGCCCCAGGTGAAAAATATGTAAATGAGAGACCACAGCATGAGGCCTGGGGGTCACAGAGGGAAGTGAGAAGTGAAGGGGGGGAGGAATAATATATATTGTTTAAAAGAATCTTGATTAGCTGGCTATCCACTTGGCCAATCACAAGTGGGTAAGGGGGTGGCCCACCAGGGCCTAGCACTCCTTTATGCCACTTGAGTTTTCCTGGAGCAGTCCTGGTTTGTTTCCGGCGGAAGCGGGCGGTCACTGAGGCTCCCGTTTCGACCATCAGAGCCCGCAATCCATAACCCCCAGTTCAGGTAAGCACGGTGGTGGGGTGGCAATGGGTAGGGGCCTGACTCTGCAAGGTGCAGGGTGCAATCTACCCCAGCGCCTAGCACAGGGGTCAGCAAACTTACTGTGCCTCGGGCCGGTGTCTCCAGCACCAATCATGCGGAGGGCGGGGGAGTGCATGCCCATGCGCATGCGCACACGCTATTTCCGGCGCACCTCTGGGTTGGAGGAGCACCGGAAATAGCTTGTGCGCATGTGCAGGGGCCTCCTCCGACCCGGATTTGCACCGGAAATAACGCTTGCGCATGTGCAAATAACGCTTGCGCACAAGCTATTTCTGGTGCTCCTCCGACCCAGACGTGGGCAGCCGCGCAGCGCAGCGCTGGTAAGAGCGGGCAGCAGGGTTTGCCACAGGCCAGATAAATGAGTCCCTCAGGCCTTATCCGGCCCGCGGGCCTTAGTTTGGGGACCCCTTGGCCTATAAAGGACTGGATGTGGATACTGAAAAGTGATTTGTGAAGTAGAAAGTCAGGAACACAGGGAAGGCCAGTGAGGTGGAAGATGTACAGTGGTACGTCTGTTTACGAACGCTTCTGGTTACAAACGCTTCCGGTTATGAGCTCCTCTAATGCGGAAGTAGCTGCTCCTGGTTGGAACTTTGCCCCAGGATGTGAACGAAAATCACATGCCAGGAGAAAGCGAAAGCGCGCCTCAGGATAAGAACGGTTTCAGTTTAAGAATGGACCTCCGGAACGAATTAAGTTCGTAACCAGAGGTACCACTGTATGTATCTTGTGTTGATCTGAAAATAGCTGGCTAAATATTTACTTGCACGCCCTTAACTTCAAACAGGAGTGTGGTACAGTAGTTAGAGTATGGATGCCCATAGCCCTCCAGAGCTTGTTGCACCACATTAAAAACACGATAAAAGATCAAACATTAAAAACTTCCTTCAACAGGGCTGCTTTCAGATGTCTTCTAAAAGTGAGAAAGTTGTTTATTTCCTTGACACCTGATGGGAGGGCGTTCCACAGGGCAGGTGCCACTACCGAGAAGGCCCTCTTCCTGGTTCCCTGTAACCTCACTTTTTGCAGTGAGGGAACTGCCAGAAGATCCTTGGCGCTGGACCTCAGTGTCCGGGCTGAACAATGGAGGGGGAGATGCTTCTTCAGGTATACTGAGTCGTTGGCTATTCTGGCTGGGTCTGGTGGTGGAAGTTGGAGTCCAGCAACATGTGAATCACCACAAGTTCCCTGTCCCTGAATTGGACTTTCTGCTGTTTGGTTGTAAGTTGCTTTGGACTGCCCTGGGCAATATATAGCAGCTAACAAATTTGGATGATGATGATGATGATGATGATGATGATGATAATGATGATGATGATGATGATGATGATGATAATAATAATAATAATAATAATAATAATAATAATAATGGCTTTTTTAAAGGAAACAAATGAATTTTTGAATGCCAAACTTATTCACAAAGTAATTTTGTCTCTTTCCAAATTGGTACCAGCTGCACAGGATTTACAACTGTGCTGAGGAAGCTGAGGGGAAATTACTTTGACTAGATTTTTAAAAATAAAATCCAAAACAGCATTTGCTGTTAAGAGCCTTAAGTGATGAAAGGCTACTGTCGTTTCCCGCCTCCATGAGCTTTTATATGAACAGCCCTATATGGTTCAAGACAGGATATTGGTGCTGAATTCGTTAATGCCTCCAGCAACGGTAACATTCTGGAAACCGGTTTGCTTGATACCAGTTTCAATAATAATAATAATAATAAAAGCCTGCTTTGTCTTTTCCTCATTCTTTACTTCTTGTTTCGCTCTGATGAGTCAGATATTTGAGCACTTGAGTGTGATGTTCCCAAGCAGTCAACAAACTTGAATATGTACCAAATGATTCCATTTGCTTAGGAGACATCAATGCAGTTTATCCCCCAAATCTGCCCACTTCCAATGGCTTCTTTTTTGCTGAAGTCAGTAGAAATACAATGGAAGAACGGCTGGCAACACATTTCAGCATGGTTAGGCATCTGCCAGGAGACCACAATTCAAGGCCCTAGTTACAAGAGATTCCTGGACAAGCAGCAGTGAGGAGATAGACTCGGGAGAGAGAGGAAGACCATGTCTTGCCGAAGCCATACCACCATAAGCGGAAAAGTCTGGTTTTAACCATCAGTCCTTCTAAAAATTGCAGCTCTCTGAAGGGAATGGGGTATTCCAGCATCCTTAGCAAATTATTTGTTGTTGTTGTTGTTGTTGTTGTTGTTTTTGTTTAGTCGTTTAGTCGTGTCCGACTCTTCGTGACCCCATGGACCAGAGCATGCCAGGCACTCCTGTCTTCCACTGCCTCCTGCAGTTTGGTCAGACTCATGTTTGTAGCTTGGAGAACGCTGTCCAACCATCTCGTCCTCTGTCGTCCCCTTCTTCTTGTGCCCTCAATCTTTCCCAACATCAGGGTCTTTTCCAGGGAGTCTTCTCTTCTCATGAGGTTGCCAACGTATTGGAGCCTCAGCTTCACGATCTGTTCTTCCAGTGAGCACTCAGGGCTGATTTCCTTAAGAATGGATACGTTTGATCTTCTTGCAGTCCATGGGACTCTCAAGAGTCTCCTCCAGCACCATAATTCAAAAGCATCAATTCTTCAGCGATCAGCCTTCTTTATGGTCCAGCTCTCACTTCCATACATCACTACTGGGAAAACCATGACTTTTACTATACGGACCTTTGTCGGCAAGGTGATGTCTCTGCTTTTTAAGATGCTGTTGAGGTTTGCCATCGCCTTTCTCCCAAGAAGCAGGCGTCTTTTAATTTCGTGACTGCTGTCACCATCTGCAGTGATAATGGAGCCCAAGAAATTAAAATCTCTCACTGCCTCCATTTCTTCCCCTTCTATTTGCCAGGAGATGATGGGCCCAGTGGCCATGATCTTAGTTTTTTTGATGTTGAGCTTTAGACCATATTTTGCGCTCTCCTCTTTCACCCTCATTAAAAGGTTCTTTAATTCCTCCTCACTTTCTGCCATCAAGGTTGTGTCATCTGCAAATTATAGTTCCTATGATTCTTTGGGGGAAGAGCTATGACTGCTTTAAGTGGTAAATACTCTTTTAAATGTACAGTCGGGGAGGGGGGGGAGTTGCTACGCACAGGTGCCAGAATAACTTGGGCTAGGGTACGAACTGAGGTCAAATATGAGGATCATGGACTCAGTTATTCAGCTGCAAATAGAATGTTTTAAGTGTGTTTTAAGTGCAATATACAATGTGACCCTAGATGGCGTTGGTGAGCCTTATGGAAAATTCAATGTATGTTTAAAGATGCTTTTTAAAAAAAAGCATTTTCATAACTTTTTTTATTTGTGTGTAGCTTCCACCCGTATCTCGTTGGTTCTTAAAGAGCTGCTGTGGCTTCTCTATTTCTGAGGCCAATTCAGGTTTGTTTGCCTTTGAAATCCTGCACTTCTTAGGGCCCTAGGACCCATACCCCTAGTTAGCCCTCAATACTTTTTTGTTTCCATCTGCAATCAATCCATTTATAGGCAGTCCAATTCAGAGTAGACCTATCAAATTAACACACATGACTAATTTTTATGCATTAATTCCAACGGGTCTGCTTTGAGTAAGGACTTAGTTGCATGAACAAATATGGTATCTCCGATTTGTTAAAACTTAGAATTTATTTAATTTTAATTATGTTTGCTTTTGCTTGACTTGTAAGGCTATGGGCTCTCAACAAAGGGCTAAAGGTAAAGGTAAAGGACCCCTGACAGTTAAGTCCAGTCGCAGACGACTCTGGGGTTGCGGCCCTCATTTCGCTTTACAGGCTGAGGGAGCTGGCATTTGTCCGCAGACAGTTTTTCCGGGTCATGTGGCCAGTATGACTAACGGAACAGTATTCTGTTCTGAACGGAACAGTATTCCGTTCTGGCGCAACGGAACACCGAATCCAGAGCAGCGCATGGAAACACCGTTTACTTCCCGCCGGAGCGGTTCCTATTTATCTACTTCCACTTTTTGGCATGCTTTCGAACTGCTCGGTTGGCAGGAGCTGGGACAGAGCAAAGGGAGCTCACCCCGTTGCAGGGATTCGAACCGTGACCTTCTGATTGGCAAGCCCAAGAGGCTCAGTGGTTTAGACCACAGTGCCACCCGCGTCCCTAACAAAGGGCTAAAGGGAGCCCTGACCGTTAGTCACGGACGACTCTGGGGTTGCGGTGCTCATCTCTCGGGAGCCGGCGTACAGCTTCCAGGTCATGTGGCCAGCATAACTAAGCTGCTTCTGGCAAACCAGAGCAGCGCACGGCAACGCCGTTTACCTTTCGTGCAACAAGAGCTCACCCCGTTGCAGGGATTCGAACCGCGACCTTCTGATTGGCAAGCCCTAGGCTCTGTGGTTTAGACCACAGCGCCACCCGCGTCCCTTAACAAAGGGCTAGGTATCCATTAAAGAGGAATAGATTTAAAATTATAATGAAGGAACGCCTACTTACACACTGTGATTAACTTCAGAGGCACCCCTGTGAATACCTCTACCACCTGAGGTGAGGTGTCTGAGGGAGAGATCCAGTGATGACTGATCCCTCAGGGCAAATGGGGGACTTCCCCACTGACCTCAGGCTGACCAGCCAGCTCCCACCTGCCTGCCTTCTTACAACCAGTCTTGGTGGGTGGTACTGTCTGTTCAGTTTCCTCCTCCTTAGTCTCAGTGTTGCCTTGGTAGAACTCAACAGGGAAGAGGACAAACCTAGAATGAGTTGGCTCCAACTTCTGTTGGTCACTCTGGGTGATGAACTGGCTGGACACAGAGGAATGGTGGGAAACACCAGCCAGAGAATCCACAGGGGAAGAAGACTCAGAGCCAGGTCACTGGTGTTGGGACAACGACCGACAAGTGGTTAGAGGGAGAAAAGCGAGAAGACTGGGGGGAGGAGGAGGTGTTGGAAGCTGAAGAGGCAACACGGCTTAGTGAGCAGGGGGAGTCTGTGGCAGAGAGAAACGGAGAAGGAGAAGGAGAAGTGGAAGCAGGACAGGAAGGAGGCCAAGGATTGGAGATGAGTCCTGCTGGTCAAGAAGCCAGGGTGTCTCCCCCACTTGCTGCAACAAGCTCCCTTTCCTCCTGGTTTCCCAGAACCAGAAGTGGTATGAAGAGGGATGAGCAGAGGCAGGCATGTTGACGGAGTCCGAGATTGCTTGGGAAGGAGGAGGAGATTTAGGCAGCTGTGGGAAGGCAGAGATCTTCAGACCTACTGAGAAGAGATGCTGTGCTCGTTAGGCCTGGTTCCCCTGAGCAGGCCTTGTTTTTGCTAATAAAGAGTTAACTTCACCTACTCCGTGTGATTTATTGCTGGCTGTCTCCCTGACACCCTGCTCCACTAGTTCCAATAGGTACAAGCCACCACTGGCCTTCTTTGTTGTGGCACCCCATTGGTGGATCTCTCTTGAAGGGAAGGCTCTCCAGGCTGCATCCAAATATGGTCCCACTTGTGTATGTGACCTACGAAGAATTATGCACTAGGTTACTGTCCACGCTGAGGTATTTGAATGGATTTATTTAACTGAATAAAGAATTCTTTGCTCTTTTATGAAAAGCGACGGGGGCGATTTTATTCCTTTTTTTCAGCTCACATACTTAAAAGCTTCTTTCAGGTCAGATCCGGGAAGCAGGGAGACACGGCTGGTGGTCCCGAGTGAAGTCCCAAGTGGATGCTTCTGCACATCTCAAAGCCGCCACATGATCTGGCAGAACTCACCTGGTCTGATACTTTTAGTTAGTGCCAAGGAGTGGATTAGGACTGGTAAACAGCTGGGATTTTGCAGGTCGGGGAAGAAGCAACAGAGGAAACAGCCAAACAGTGCCTGCCTATACTGAACTTCTTAAACTTCCTAACATTAGTAGCCTCTTTCAGAAACTCTGCATACACTCAGACTGGAGACAGGCACGAGTTTTTAAAGAGAGTATCAAAGGTGGTATACTAGAGGCAAGCATGTCTTGCAGCACTTACAGGTTTTGCAGATGGTCATAATGCTTCAAAAACTTGGGCTGGCCGACAAGGATGATAAGCGGAAGTCTTTCCTGGATCTCAAACAAAGACCTTTCTCATCCTCTGCTAGGCAAGGGCCTAGCTATATATATATTTTACATTCAGATTATATCTCACCTTTTTCTCCAAGGAGCTCAAAGGTGGTGTCCACGATTCTCCTCCCCATCAATTAATCTTCACAACAACCCTGTGAGGTAGGCTAGGCTGAGAGGCAGGGAGGGGCCCAAGATCACTACTTCAGCATGGTGAACCAGTTGTGCTCCCCTAAGTCCTCCTCTGGTGACTAATTTCAGTTTTCCTTCCTTTCTCATAACACTTCTCATAATCTTGTGGTCCCCCAGTGAAGCTGAATGTTGGAAGAAGACCAAGGGCAGATAAGAGAAAGGACTTCTTCCAAGCAGCACATAGCAAACTGTGGAACTCAAGTCAGGTGAAAACACCCCTTGCATCACCTTCATCGTGTAATTCAGAGTGTGCACATAGGCACTGTGTACCTCTGGTGCGGAGAAGGTGACCAGATTTTTTCTTCCTCTTTCATAATACTAGAACTCATGGATATCCAGTAGAGCTAAATGTTTGAAGATTCAGGACAGGTCAAAGATAGTACTTTTTCACGTGGTGCGTAGATAGACCCTGGAGCTCTCTGCCACAAGAGGCCGTGATGGCCACCATCTTAAAGGTAAAGGGACCCCTGACCATTAGGTCCAGTCGTGGCCGACTCTGGGGTTGTGGCGCTCATCTCGCTTTATTGGCCGAGGGAGCTGGCATACAGCTTCCAGGTCATGTGGCCAGCATGACTAAGCCGCTTCTGGCGAACCAGAGCAGCGCATGGAAACGCCGTTTACTTGCACTTTGACGTGCATTCGAACTGCTAGTTTGGCAGGAGCAGGGACCGAGCAACGGGAGCTCACCCCATTGCGGGGATTCGAACCGCTGACCTTCTGATCGACAAGTCCTAGGCTCTGTGGTTTAACCCACAACGCCACCCGCGTCCAACTTGGGAGGCTTTAAAAGAGATTGAGACGGATTCATGGAGGAGAGGGATGTCAGCAGCTACAACCATGATGACTATGGGGAGAATGCTTGGGACCAACTTGCGGGTTTCCCACAGGCATCTTGGTGGCCACTGAGAGAACAGGATGCTGGTCTAGCCTGATCCTTCAGCCTGATCCAGCAAGCTCTTATGTCCTTAGTTTTGTTCCCAAACCTACTGAATTGTACAGGGGCAACCGTGAGAATCCAACACAATAACCACACCAGTCCTTCTTAGCCATCTGTGGTTTGCAGACTGGGAACGGTCGAACTAACTACGCAAACTCATCAGGTTGTTTTTTTTAAGACCCTTTTTGCTTGCTTCAAGGAGCATTCAATTGGGGTTGTTTCAAATTAGACCGAGAACTCTATGTGAACCCAGTACTATTCCTCCAGTTAGGATAACTTGGTGTGTTTTTACCTCCCTAATTTTATTGGAATCGGCATAAAGAGGACACTCAAGTTGCTTCGTGCAAGAGACATTCTGCCTATTAAAACCAGGTTATCATAAATCAGCATGTGCTACTGAAGCTAAGTCGCCAAACACGTTGAAACTCAAAGAATCCATTCAGAGCTGTGTCCTTGCAGAGCCGTGGCAATATATGCTTCCCAGGACCTTGTTTACTGGTGAATTCCATTTCCCCAGATGTGTGCGAGTTTCGAGGATATGAAATTCTGAACAGGGGGGATGGAGAATAATAACTTGTTTGTCCAATCTGTGGAGGGCTGCTCAGTGAGATCAGGCTGAGACATTTGGCCTGATGAGTTGAAGGGGTCCATTGCTGTCTGCTCATCTCTAAGCAAATAGCTTAGGACATTAATGGAAAAATTTCACCGTAAATTCTGCCCTCCAGCATCTCCTTTGGCTCTCGGGAACTCAAAGGGAAATGAAAATTAGCACATCCTGGTAAACATCTCCTGAGCGGTCATTTAGTTCTGGACAGGTATCACATCACAGTGTGCACAACCCACCATCAGCACAAATAATAGCAAGGGACAAGTCTAGCCTTCTGTTTATGCTAGAGATTGGCTAGATTTTGTCAGGATTCTGGAAGAACCCAGAAAGCATGGCTTATTTGGTGGCTTCACGGCCTGTTCCAGCAATATAACTCAGTTGGTTAGAGCGTAGTGCTGATGACACCGAGGTTGCAGATTTGATCCATGTATGGGGGCAGCTGCATGTTCCTGCTTTGCAGGGGGTTGGACTAGATGATCCTCAGGGTCCCTTCCAACTTTACAATTATATTATTGGTCCCATATTGTGAACTTTATATGCATCTTGCTGCAGTGCTGCCTGCTGTCCCAATAATTTCACTGCTTTGTGTGCATTCCCTATTGAAGTGAATGGGAAGGAATGTTGTGGCACATTGAAGCACACTATGGGGGATCTGGATTGGGCAAATGAACATGCCTGAAATCATGATGGTGATTATCATGAGAAAAGAGATCCTGTATGTAATTAACAGCTACTCTTGGAGGATATATGGAGGCCTAGAAGTTGGTTATACACCCTCCCTTAGGGAGCTCAACTCCTGCTGAGATTGTCCAAGTGTCTATCTTCATCAACACAATTAAAAAATTCTCCTGCACTAACAAGGGCCTGTCCCCAAGAGGAAGCTATTTAGCAGCCTGGTAATTTTAGCGACGACCTTGTGTTGATTACAAGTTGCTATATTAGTAAATCCTTTCTGAAAGGCAGCTGTTGTTTTGGCATTAACTCCTTGACTCCTAATCAGCTGTTTGTTTACTAAATCCCAAGGCAATTAAAAAAAGGATCCCTGTGTCAAGACTACGCTGGTCTGGTCAGTGAATGCTTCCACAACAGAGGTATATTCATGAGAAATCTAATAAGGGAGAAGGCGGTTAGACCCGATCCAGAAAGTTGTAAGTGGCAAGGGAATGGCAATCAATGTGCAATTCCTTTGCTTATAAGCAGTAATTCTGTAGATAGGTCTGTGTTGGGACCCATATGGGAATTCTGTAGGATTCCCATATGCCCCCTTCAGTAGTGACGCAAGAAGATTTAAAATATGTGCAGAAAAATAATATAATGGACCCTATAAATAGTAGTATACCCAGTCCTGTTATTCAAGAAAAACGGGTGCCAAAACTCACCATGAACGAGGCCTCCCTTGTGCTCTCAAAATGGCAACGGTGCACACCTGAGAGGTGCCTTAACTGAATTTTGGCAGGTTCCGGATGAAAAATAAAAAGCCCTGAGTATATCTTCAACATCTCTGCAAAGCTTTTTTGATGGCTTTTTAATGGTTGACCCTCTTGATTTCCTGTTGTAAAATATATAAAGTGTGGTTAAAATTCACACACTGAAGTAAAGTTGCCAACCAATCCGAAAGATACACTTCCCGGTGACGGCAACTTCCTCTCGCTCCCAGCTTTGAGGAAAGTTGCCTCAAATAAAGCAAGGGGCAAGGTCATTTTTTCCTCTACCTATTTCCCTGAACCCCACCCCCCGCAAGCCGCTGTCTATTAGGTGAATAGTTACAGATAGGTAGCCGTGTTGGTCTGCCATAGTCAAAACAAAACAAATTCCTTCCAGTAGCACCTTAAAGACCAACTAAGTCAGTTCTTGGTATGAGCTTTCGTGTGCATGCACACTTCTTCAGATACACACTGTGTATCTGAAGAAGTGTGCATGCACACGAAAGCTCATACCAAGAACTGACTTAGTTGGTCTTTAAGGTGCTACTGGAAGGAATTTGTTTTGTTTTGACTATTAGGTGAATAGACAGCTATGTACTGGTCTATGTCCTCAGATATGTCAGAAACCACCGGTTTCACCACTGGGTCTACAAATAAAGAGAGAAGACTACAAAGGATAGGCTTTGCCCTTGGGCCTTCCAAAATACGTTCCTGCCAGGTGTTGCCCAAACCATGAGACCTCCTTCTCCACAGCTGTCGTGGTTATATAGCTTTGGACCTGCTCTGTACTTCATCCCTCGGATACAAGTGGTTCTGCCCAGAGGCACTGGCCACTTCCAAGAAGATTTGGGACCCAGAACGGCAAAACAGCAACTGTAATCTTAGAGTGCTAAACAGCAGAGCAGGTGTATAAATCTGCCTCCATTTCTGGTCCACCTGAGGCCAAGGTCTCAGTGTGCCTAACTAGTCGGTAGGCCCTGTGGAAACTGGACACTGAACCAGAGCTCAAATGTCCCGATGTGGCAAAGGCATAAGGCCACAATGGCTCCTCTCTCCTGACCCCTTCCTTAATCACTGTGGATTCCATGACACTAGCTGAAATTCCCTCTTGTACAAAATGATTTAAGGTGCCCTTCTGTTCTGGTAGGCCACTCTAGCAGAAACAACATCCTCCTCGTCTTCTGCTCCACTGAAATATTTGCAATGTATGTTTACTTGTAAGTAGGATGTGTGTAGGACCAAAATGTTAAGATCTATCTAGTGTCTCGGTTGCAAGTGACCACCCTTTGGAAGGCTTTGGCAGTATTTTGGCGAGGGGGAGTGCTATGGTGTTCTTTCTTACATTCCTATATTGGACACAAGCTGCATCCAGATTGCTTGGGAACTCCAGTTTGGCCGCTCCATTGCTGTCACTTTTTTAAAACCTCAGAGGCATCTTTAGCACACCACCATTTTTGCTCTTTGATGGCCACCCAAAAAGCAAAGCAACGGGGTGGGATTCAAACAGCAGAGTCTTCTAGGTGCAACGCTCAACATATTATCTTCTGGACCACCCTGGCAATGATGTTTATGATGCAAGTGTATGATTACATTAAATATATAACTCCGAATGTATACATCTCTTGTGAGAAATACAACTTTCCATAGCCTGATTTATGTCTATTTACAGTGGTTGCATCTGCACTTTTGCACTTCTCTCCAGCGTTGTTGATTGTGGGTTGTTGTTTTTTCAAACCCTGAGGATTGCCGCTAAGTCATTACTCAGCGTAGACCCACTGAAATGTAATGAGCAGGAGTAACTTAAGGCCATTGATTTCATTGGGTCGATTCTGAGTATGACTTACCTAATGACAACCCTAAAAGACATATAGCTGTAGTTGGAGGCTAAGTCAGGGGCCTTCCAGGCATCCTACTAATTGAGCAGAGGTTAGATTATATTTTTGCAAGCCACCCCAATCTCCGAGTGTTGCAAGATTCCAGAGGTTACAGGCACTTACTCAGAGTTTGGTTTCCTCAGAATGATGGACAATGGAGACTGTGGTGTCTTTGTGAGATATGGTTTGTTTACACACATATATAACCTGAGCCTATGATGGAGGGGCTCACAGCATTAAGGTCTTGTTTCTCCAATAGCCCCACAGCCTTGGATTCAAACAGAAATCAAGCATGCCTCTCCTTCACAGGCTTCTGCCTGCCTCCTGCTGCTCCTAGGTCACACACACAACACAGCGCTGGCTTTTGTTCTTCTAACTGATAGCCAGTTGAGGGAAGGGGGCCCACCCATTTGCCTTCTGGCATGGAGCCACTTCCTTTGTTACCTTAAGGACCCATGTTGTTGTTGTTTAGTTGTGTCCGACTCTTTGTGACCCCATGGACCAGAGCACGCCAGGCACTCCTGTCTTCCACTGCCTCCCACAGTTTGGTCAAACTCATGCTGGTAGCTTCGAGAACACTGTCCAACCATCTCGTCCTCTGCTGTCCCCTTCTCCTTCTGCCCTCCATCTTTCCCAACATCAGGGGTCTTTCCCAGGGAATCTTCTCTTCTCATGAGGTGGCCAAAGTATTGGAGCCTCAGCTTCAGGATATGTCCTTCCAGTGAGCACTCAGGACTGATTTCCTTCAGAATGGATAGTTTGATCTTCTTGCAGTCCATGGGACTCTCAAGAGTCTCCTCCAGCACCATAATTCAAAAGCATCAATTCTTCAGCGATCAGCCTTCTTTATGGTCCAGCTCTCACTTCCATACATCACTACTGGGAAAAACATGGCTTTAACTATACGGACCTTTGTTGGCAAGGTGATGTCTCTGCTTTTTAAGATGCTGTCTAGGTTTGTCATTGCTTTCCTCCCAAGAAGCAGGCATCTTTTAATTTTGTGACTGCAGTCACCATCTGCAGTTATCATGGAGCCCAAAAAAGTAAAATCTCTCACTGCTGTGATGGGATAATGAGCTGCTTGTGCGTAAAAGCTTGATCCCTCTGGGGTTTGGCTGGTCATCCAAACCGAGGCACTAACGGAGCTCCCAAAGCATGACTCCGTCAGTCGCTGGTAGTATCTGACAGTGGGCGTCTACGGAATTTACGCCAACATAAAAGCTGTTTGACGGACATGCGCCTTCGTGACTCTCTGCGTGACAGTTTCCGGCGAAGGGTGGGAGTTCCCAACGGGGGTCCCGTTACCTCTCCACTACTCTCACTGGAAGCATCCCAGAGCCTCCCCTCCGCTGTGACTCCTGCACTCCCCCTGCTGGTTCCCTCTTCTGCTGCAGATTCTCTCCTATTCTCCTGGAGCCTGTCCACCACCTGTCTCTCCGATGGCAGTTCCCTGACATCCACCTCCCCCCCAGGGCCCCCTTCACCCCCTCCCGCCTCCTCTCCCACTGGCGGTGAGGGCGGAAAGCCCCTGAAGGAACTCTCCTCGTCGTCCGAGGATTCTAACACTTCTAGCCACGGCGTACCGTCTCTCTCCCCGTCTTCCTCTTCTTCGTCGGAGTCGGCTTCTTCACCCACCCCTGACTCTGGGAACCCTTCAAACTCTCCTTCCTCATCGGTGGTCCCAAAGTGTTCCCTTCTAAATCGTGCCACGGGTTGCGGTTTTCTTGGGAAACGCTGATGAAATGTTTCTATTAAAACCTCGTCATTGACTACCTCTGCTGGTACCCAAGTGTTTTCCAACTCTACTTCCCCCTCCCATTCTACCAGATATTCCACCTGATTCCCCTTCCACCTGGAATCAATGATTCCTGCCACGTTCATGTCGCGCTCTCTCTCTTCTATCACGGGCGTTTGGGTGGCCTCTCTCTCACGCTCCCCTCACTCATGTCCCTCTCGGTACGGCAACAGTAATGACCTGTGAAATACTGGGTGTAATTTCATGTGACTGGGCAGCCTGAGTTTGAATGCCACTGGGTTGACCTGCTGTATGACCTCAAAGGGTCCCAATCTTTTGGGCCTCAATTTCTTACTCCCGCCCTTGAACGGTAGCCCTTGGGTGGACAACCACACCCGGTCCCCCACCCTTATAGTTTCACCTTCCCTCCTATTTCTGTCTGCTTGCTTCTTATATTCTTCCTTGGCTTTCTCTAAGTTAAGTTGAAGCTGACGGTGGATCGCCTCCATCTCTTCAAAAAAATATTCCGCCGCCGGCACGCTCCACCTCTCCCCTCCCTCTCCTGGGAATGCCCGGGGGTGACACCCATAATTTGCCAGAAAGGGACTCATCCCTGTGGACACGTTCTCCGCGTTGTTGTAGGCAAATTCTGCTAGAGGTAACTTATCCACCCAATCATTTTCTCTGTCTTTTACATAACACCTCAGGTATTGTTGTAAAATCCCATTTGCCCTTTCCGCTTGCCCATTGGTTTCTGGGTGCCGGGCAGTTGAGAAATTGAGTTCTACGTGCAGTAAGCTCATAAGTTTCCTCCAGAACCTGGAAGTAAATTGTTTCCCTCTGTCGCTCAAAACCCTCAAGGGGGCGCCATGCAACCTAAAAATATGTTCTACAAACAACTTGGCGGTTTCCTCCGCTGTGACTGCATGTGAACAAGCTATAAAATGACACATCTTGGTTAATAGATCTACCACCACCATGACAGCTGTTTTGCCTTTGGATTTTGGCAGGTCCGTCATAAAATCTATGGATACTGCCTCCCATGGCCTTTCGGGTGTGGGTAAGGGTTGTAATAGCCCCGCTGGCGCCACCCTCTCTCCTTTCGCTCGCTGGCACCTGTCGCAACCCCTGACATATTCCCGTACGTCCTCCCTCACCTTGGGCCACCAAAACTCCCTGGTAACCAACCACATGGTTTTGTGCTGTCCAAAATGTCCCGCTGTGGGGCTGTCATGCAACTGCTTGAGTACTCTGCTCCTCAGTTCCCCGTCGGGTATGTACAGTGCCCCTTTGTAATACAACGCCCCGTTCTTTTCTTCAACCCCCCCTGTGTTCTCCTCTGTCCTCCGGAGCTCTCTGAGTTTCTCTTGGGCGTATTCATCATTCTCAGTACCCTCTATCAGTTCCCTCTGCCCCACCAATGCCGCCCCACACACCCAGCGGTCTTCAGGGATTACATGCCTTGCCTCAGGCGCTCCCTCCCCCTCTAATTACTCAGGTTTCCTGGAAAGAGCGTCCGCCCTCACGTTCTCGGAGCCGGGCACGTAACGAATCTCAAAGTGGAATTTGGAGAACTCCTGGGCCCATCACACTTGTCTCTGGTTCAGCACTCGGGCTGTTCTCCAGTATTCCAGATTTTTGTGGTCAGTTCGGACTTGAACCCTGTGCTGCGCCCCAATCAGCAAGTGCCGCCATTTCCGGAATGCTTCATGAATGGCGAGCAGTTCTCGGTCGTATACTGTGTAGTTCCTCTCGGATTTGTTCAACTTCCGCGAGAAGAATGCACACGGTCTCCATTCAGACGTATCTTTTCCCAGCTGGAGAAGAACGGCCCCCACCGCTCGGTCTGACGCGTCAGTCTCCACTCTCATTGGTTGTTGTAGATCCACGTGCAAAAGTTGCTCTTCCGACGCAAACGCCTGCTTTAAGCGTTCGAACGCCCGCTGCGCTTCTTCCGTCCAAACAAATTTCTTTTTGCTACTAAGACAATCCGTGATGGGCGCTGTTAAATGGGCAAAGTTTTTGATGAACTTCCTATAGAAGTTTCCGAAGCCCAGGAACCTTTGCACGTCCTTCTTGGTCTTTGGTGTTTTCCATTCCAGTACCGCTTGAACCTTGCTGGGATCCATGGCCAATCCCTTGTCAGACAACCGGTACCCCAGGAATTCCACCTCCTTGGTATGAAACTGACACTTCTCCAGTTTCACCCACAGCCGGTTTTCTCGCAGCTTGCTCAGTACCTCTCTTACATCTCGCACATGCTGCTCCTCATTGTCTGAGTACACCAGGACGTCATCTAAGAACGCTACGCAGTTCTTGTAGAGCAGTGGCCCCAGGACGTGATTCATGAATGATTGAAAGCAGGCGGAGCCCGCTTGTAATCCGAAAGGCATAACGAGGTACCCAAGGGGGTGAACATAGTGGTCTTCCACTCATCCCCCTTTCTCACACGTATCAAGTTATATGCCCCCCTAAGGTCCAGCTTGGTAAAAATTTTCCCTTTTCTCACCCGTGTTAGAATGTCATCAATTCTAGGCATAGGGAAAGTCACTGGTTCTGACACTGCATTTAGGGCCCTGAAATCACATACAAGCCTGGGCTTGCCCGTGTTTTTTTTGTCCACAAAGAACACTGGGCTGCCCCCCACCGCTCGTGACTCTCTGATGAAACCTCACTTGAGATTCTTGTCAATGAACTCCCTTAACTCCTGCATCTCACTGTCTGACATTGCATACAGCTTGCCCACTGGCAATTGTGCTCCTGGGAGTAAGGTAATTTGACAATCAAAGGGTCTGTGCGGGGGCAGTTTATCTGCTTCTTTTTCGCTGAATACGTCAATCAAGTCAGCGTATTGTGGTGGCACCCTCCCCTTGTCCATCACTTCCATCCCTGCTAGAGTGGCCCTGGCGCCTGCCTGAGCCTCTCCCTCCTTGCAGTGTTCTAGGCAATGTGCTGATCCAAAGGAAACCACTCTCTGATGCCAGCCTACTAGCGGATCGTGTAGCGCCAGCCAGCTCATACCCAAGATAATAGGAGCTCCTCCCAAGGTGGCTACGTTAAACGCTATCAGTTCTGTGTGTCGTGCCACCCTCATTATCATTGGTACAGTCTGTTGGCTCACTTCTCCTCCCAACAGCTCCCTCCCATCAATCGTGGTAACCTGCAAAGGCTTACTCAATGGGATAGTCTGTATCTGGTGTTCAGCTGCAAACTCTTTGCTCATGAAATTACATGAGCTACCTGAATCCAATAGTGCTTTTATCTTCAGTGGGTGTCCGTTTGCCAGTTCCAGCAACACCTCTATCACAAGCGCTGGTCTTGGAGGTTCCGGCGTGGGCACATTCATTACTCCCTGGCCTGGCTGCTGTGCCCTGATGTTGGCAACCAGGCGTTGGCTTTTACTTGCTCCGTGATTTCTTCTTCCTCCTTCCCCCCAACAGTTCCCGCCATCCCTTGCCATTCCTTCCTTTGCGGACAGACTCTGGCAAAGTGACCTGGCTGTTGGCAGAGATAGCATCTCTTGCCGCTCTTTCCCTCCTTCTTCCGCCCTTCACTGGTGTTTGAAACTGCGCACGCGCGCGCTGTTCCAAGTTCCATCGGCTCTGCTGGCGGGAAAGGCTGCTCCGGAATCTCTGGAATGCGGAAGTCCTTCCAACGTTCCCCCTTTCCTTCCCGCTTTTCCATAGCTCTAGCCTCCTGGCGTGCTCCTATGGACAGCGCTGATTTAGTCAGCTGATCCATAGACTCCGCCCTAGGCGCCCGGGAAAGTTCATCTTTCACTGCCGGAGAGAGACCTTCTTCAAACAGCATTTGAATAGGTTCACTAGCAAGGTCCCACCCAAGTCTATGAATCAGCATGGTGAACTCAGTCCAGTACTCACGTACAGATCGGCTCCCCTGTTTACACGCCATTAACTGCCTGCGCACCACTCCCTGCTCGATCTCGCTGGAAAACATCAAGTCCATGGCGCGAAAAAACTTCATTGTGTCCTTTAAGATTTCATTATTGGCTGCCATCAGGGGCCGAACCCAGTCCTTCGCCCCTCCCTCTAGATGGCCAATCACGTACGCCACTCTAGAGTTCTCGTCGGGGAAGTCATCAAACAGTAGATTGAGAGCATATTGCATCTCTGTCCTAAAGGCTTGATAGTTCCAGGGATCCCCCCCAAATTTCTGCACCAATCCAGGCACCCGTCTGGCAAGTGGGGTGGTCTTCCCCTTATCTGCATCTTGAGCCCTCCTCTCCTCGAGCCTCGCCGTTTGCAGCGCCAGCTGGACCTCCAACGCCCTGTACCTTTCTTCCAGGCTTGGACCTGCTCCAGCTCCAGCTCCTGCTCCTCCGGTTCCGGCTGGTTCGCTCATGATGCCTTCTGCTTGCACAAGCTGCTTTCAAAGACTGTCAGATTGCTGTGATGGGATAATGAGCTGCTTGTGCGTAAAAGCTTGATCCCTCTGGGGTTTGGCTGGTCATCCAAACCGAGGCACTAACGGAGCCCCCAAAGCATGACTCCGTCAGTCGCTGGTAGAATCTGACAGTGGGCATCTACGGAATTTACGCCAACATAAAAGCTGTTTGACGGACATGCGCCTTCGTGACTCTCTGCGTGACAGTTTCCGGCGAAGGGTGGGAGTTCCCAACGGGGGTCCCGTTACCTCTCCACTACTCTCACTGGAAGCATCCCAGAGCCTCCCCTCCGCTGTGACTCCTGCACTCCCCCTGCTGGTTCCCTCTTCTGCTGCAGATTCTTTCCTATTCTCCTGGAGCCTGTCCACCACCTGTCTCTCCGATGGCAGTTCCCTGACAACTGCCTCCATTTCTTCCCCTTCTATTCTTCCCCTTCTATTCTAAGGACCCATACTTAGGCCATTATTTAGGCCTGGCTAGTCCAACAATTGAACCCTTGCTGGATCCAGGAATTAAGAGGGACCTAGGCCCACGCAAACTCACAACACTATCCAGTCTTTATTGAGCACTCATCCTGATTTGTTTGCAGGGTTATATGGCAAAGAATGAGGATTCGTCCTGTATTCATCTCTGATTTGCTTATGGGGTGTTATGCGCCTTCCGGTTAGTCATTCAAGAGGAGGAGGAGTTTGGATTTGATATCCCGCCTTTCACTCCCCTTCAGGAGTCTCAAAGCGGCTAACATTCTCCTTTCCCTTCCTCCCTTCCTCCCTCACAACAAACACTCTGTGAGGTGAGTGGGGCTGAGAAACTTCAGAGAAGTGTGACAAGCCCAAGGTCACCCAGCAGCTGCATGTGGAGGAGCGGAGACGCGAACCCGGTTCCCCAGATTACGAGACTACTGCTCTTAACCACTACACCACACTGGCTCTGACAATCCCCATCGCTTTCCAAACTGGAAAAAGTCCAATTCTTCTTTTTTAAAGTGGATTTCCTGCACTAGGGGGACGGAGCCCTTTAATTCAGTTTACCTGTGGAAACCCAACGTTCTTGCTTAAATCCCACAAAATAGTGATAAACAGGAGGCGTCCTCTGAGTCAGTCTTGAAGGATTACCTCACTTTACTCAAATAATGCACCACAAAAGGCCTCAGAATGGGAGTCCCCTTACATAGCATGGACATCTTCAGTATAGTCTAACGGAAAGCCTAACTCTAGCAGTGCCAGGTCCAGAACATTTTCTCAGGTTTAAAGGGTGTTTCCAGAGAGTGTTCCCAGCTTCTGTACTAGCCCTGCAGCACCCTGGCTAGTTCCAGAGCCTGCCCACATGACACACATGTCAGATGACTAATATATGCATGTGTCATATGATGCCTATGCAAGTCATCGGTCAGCTCACAGGGTTGCATCATGACTGTGCAAAAGGCCTTGGACTATTCCAGGGGATCAGTTTACAGTGCAATGAATGTTTGGTTGTTGTTAGTCATTTCTTCTTGCAGGAGAATTCAGACTTTTCCTTCAGGTAGCACTTCAAACTGGATTTGGACCAGAGGGAAGTGGGTCCAGATTTCCTGAAGACATGGCAGGAAAAGACTTCCAGGCATGCTGGAGAGCTGCTGTCAGTCTGTGTAGAAGACAGTAAAGTTGAATCTATAAAATCCGCTCTTTCCAAAATCATATGAGAACCGAAACACAGCTTGTTCTTCCATCAAAATTGCACACGTCTGAATTTTGCAATGCAGTTCTCCAAACAAGGAATGTTTACAAAGATGCATATATTAGGGGGAAATGTGCATTAAAAATCAGTGAAAAGAACAGACAAAATGTATTATATTATGAGAAATTGCTAGCAAAAATGTGTACGTTATTCAAACCTTTTTACTGTTTGATGTTTCACTGTGGTTTTTTATATTCTGTTTTTTATATTCCGTTGGAAGCCACCCAGGGGGCAGGGTATTATTATTATTATTATTATTATTATTATTATTATTATTATTAAAAATGTGTTTCTGAGGAGAAATTCACACTAACATTCTGAAGAATTTACATGGAGATAGTGTGGGGAGTTTGAATTATGGTGCTGGAGGAGACTCTTGAGAGTCCCATGGACTGCAAGAAGATCAAACCTCTCCATTCTGAAGGAAATCAGCCCTGAGGGCTCACTGGAAGGACAAATCGTGAAGCTGAGGCTCCAATACTTTGGCCACCTCATGAGAAGAGAAGACTCCCTGGAAAAGACCCTGATGTTGGGAAAGATTAAGGGCACAAGGAGAAGGGGACAACAGAGGACGAGATGGTTGGACAGTGTTCTCGAAGCTACAAACATGAGTCTGACCAAACTGCGGGAGGCAGTGGAAGACAGGAGTGCCTGGCGTGCTCTGGTTCATGGGGTCATGAAGAGTCGGACACGACTAAACGACTAAACAACAAAAGTGTGGGGAGACACTGTTTTTAAGCTTCTACGTGCCACATCTGACCCCCCCATGTAGGTAAAAGGTAAAGGACCCCTAGACAGTTCAGTCCAAGGCTACTATGGGGTTGCGGCGCTCATCTCGCTTTCAGGCTGAGGGTGCTGGCGTTTGTCCACAGACAGTTTTCCAGGTCATGTGGCCAGCATGACTAAACTGCTGCTGACGCAATGGGACACCATGACGAATGCCAGAGCGCGCGGAAATGTTGTTTACCTTCCCGCCACAGCGGTACCTATTTATCTACTTGCACTGTACTACAGGGGGTTGGAGTAGGTAATCCTCAGGGGCCCTTCCAACTCTACAATTCTTTTATTCTAACCCTGTATTCTTTGGTATTCCAGCAATGGACATCTAACGGTCTTCAAGTATGACATGAGATGATGGCAAATGTGACTCTACATCGTTGAGCACCTCTTCGCTACAGTGTGGTGTAGTGGTTAAGAGCAGTAGTCTCATAATCTGGTGAACCGGGTTCGCTTCCCTGCTCCTCCACCTGCAGCTGCTGGGTGACCTTGGGCCAGTCACACTTCTCTGAAGTCTCTCAGCCCCACTCACCTCACAGAGTGTTTGTTGTGGGGGAGGAAGGGAAAGGAGGTTGTTTGCCGCTTTGAGACTCCTTAAGGGGAGTGAAAGGCGGGATATCAAATCCAAACTACTACTACTACTATTCTTCTTCTTCTTCTTCTTCCTGTTCCTCCTCTTCTTCTTCTTCTTCTTCTTCTTATCCAGGGTGACTTCCAGCGCACTGATTTAACAGTAGAGACGCAAACCTCTTATGAACAGTAGCATTTTTAAAGGGTGGGATTTAACCTTTCAAATACGTGTCTTCAATGTAACACAATGCGAATGAAGAAGAGTAATGATTTGATTTTGAAAGAAACCATATTGCAGGTAAAATATTTATTTCAAAGTGAGTTGCTTCCTCCTCCTCCTCCAGCTCTACCGCCTTTCTAATGAATGAATATGTACTTAGCATGAATGAATATGTATTTTGCTGTGCAAAACAGACTCAGAAACACAGTTCCTTCCCAAAGGTCTTGAAGAAAATTAACAAATAGGAGGAAGGCGGTCAGAGGTCAGGGGCTGAGGAGTCCTATCCATGTCATAAAAGACCTCTTCAGCATCCAACATCTGAAACATACAAAGCCTCAAGACATAAGCTTTTTATTTTTTAATGGAAAAGCGAAATAGCAAAACACAACTACCCTCCTTCATTCATTGCGCTCAGCGCTAGACACTGCAACCTTTGATAAGCACCCGGGGGGTAATTATCTGCCATACAAAGGCTGTTGTTGTATATCTTTGGATTTTCCCTCCAAACACAATCTGAGAAGCAACGGGAGAAAGAGGGCTGCTGCAGAATTAGCCAGAGGTCTCCCTCTCGCACAGACGGAACACTGTTGTGTTTTACGTGGCGCTGAGAAGCGTGGAAGTCATTTGACCTACCAAACAGCAAGAACTTTTGATTCATGGCCTAACTGTAGTTTTTGTCATGCTATTTAGAGTCGATCGTTCCTCAGACTCATCAAGAAATGGGGCTCGTGTTTTCCCCCTGTGTCTGTTTCTGTGTCAGAAGCTCCACAGTCCACACAGCAATCAGGAAGCTGTTCACTTTCCTTCCTTTGTTGTTGTTGTTTAGTCATTTAGTCGTGTCCGACTCTTCTGACCCCATGGACCAGAGCACGCCAGGCACTCCTGTCTTCCACTGCCTCCCGCAGTTTGGTCAGGCTCATGCTGATAGCTTTGAGAACACTGTCCAACCATCTCATCCTCTTCTCCTTGTGCCCTCCATCTTTCACAACATCAGGGTCTTTTCCAGGGAGTCTTCTCTTCCCATGAGGTGGCCAAAGTATTGGAGCCTCAGCTTCACGATCTGTCCTTCCAGTGAGCACTCAGGGCTGATTTCTTTCAGAATAGATAGGTTTGATCTTCTTGCAGTCCATGGGACTCTCAGGAGTCTCCTCCAGCACCAGAATTCAAAAGCATCAATACTTCGGCAACCAGCCATACCTTGCCTGTCCTGTATGTAAGAAAAGCTTACATTCATGGCTATAGGAACTGTGGCAGAGATCTATACCTTCTCCCCAAGCTCCATCTCCCCATCAGCATTACAAATAGGATGGTCGTGTACCCAAAAAGGGAATGAAGAGGAGAGGACACAGATTTGCATGATGTTTACACATGCTGCTTTATGTATGGAAGTCACAACGCAGGAAGGATTGCTATAATATACAGTAGTACTTTGGTTCTCAAACTTAATCCATTCTGGGAGTCCATTCGACTTCTGAAACCATTCAAAAACCAAGACGCGGCTTCCAATTGGCTGCAGGAGCTTCCTGCACTCAATCGGAAGCCACGGTGAAGGTTTGGCTTCTGAAAAACATCCACAAAACGGAACACTCACTTCCGGGTTTGTGGTGTTCGGGAGCTGATTTGTTTGAGAGCCAAGCCATTCAACTACCAAGGTACCACTGTAATATAAACAGTGAAAGCTGGAGGGTTTGGCTCCTCTGGGCCTAAGATTCCCTATATAAAATATAGAGATGGAAGAAACTCCAAAGATCATGCAGTCCAACTTCCTGCAATGCAGGAATCTCAGCTAAAGCGTCCATGACAGATGGCCATCCATAATTAATCTTGAAAGGCATGCTGTTAATTAAAGAGCCACTTTTCATGTACTGCTGCTGCTCTTGACTCTCCCTGCCAGCTTGAAGCACTGTGGTGAGTCGGCAAGAGCACCCAGTTGAGCCCGGTGTGTAAAAATAGCTCTGCCACATATTGGCTTAATAGACCATCTTGTAAACTGAAGCATTCCAACTTCATACAGACTTGCCACTTCCAGCCCACAGGCAATCAAGCCTCCTTCCCCTGGAAAAGGATGGGTTTTGTTTAAAAATGCACTTGCCCTCTGCTGAAGCTATAGTCATATTTTCCACTAACGGTGATTAACTGCAGAGCTCTATGTGATGGCATCTGCTTTAAATAAAGCCGAGAGACAAGCTGATGTAATATTCTCTAAGGCTGATTTGTGTGTGTCTTCTGCTTTTTATTACACACACACACACACACACACAGAGAGAGAGAGAGAGAGAGAGAGAGAGAGAGAGAGAGAGAGTTCTATTAGTTCAAGCTGCCTTTTAAATTTCCTGGCTGAAATTCTTCCCTAAGCACCGGAAGAAGGCCTGTGCTTTGTTTAGTACACCTTAGGCAGTAATCCTGCACTTGCTTACCTGGGAGTAAGCCCCACTGAATGCAGTGGGACTTACTTCCGAGTAAATGCATGTGGGAGGATTGTGCCGCAAACAGATGCTTTGAACTAGGTGAGGGAGTCAGGGAAATAGAGATTCATTCATTCATTTATGTCAGGGCCTGCCTTACTATGAAGCCATGTGAAGGATGGGCTTGGAAGGATGGGCTTGGAATCCAAGAGGAATCCAAGAGGAGATGCCACACCTTTTTCCTGTCTCTGATCCATTTCTCCATGTGTGTGCCATTAAAAACAAAAAGGAGCTCCAATCCGCAGCAAGGGGAGGGGTATCGTTTTGACTTTTCATTTCAGGTGCAAAATATGTTTTCAAGCCAGCATAGTTTAAAGTCTACTGTGGGTTGAAATCCTTTCACCTGACACTGTCTCCTCCTCCAGGAGGCTTCTAGTTAATTGAGATGCTAGCAGAGATCATTAAACGAAGGTTGGCACATGCATTGCTTCATGTGAAGTCTGAGTGATGTCTTCTCTCTCAGAAACGTAGCTAGCAGTGTTTATGAAATGTGTTTAGGACAACCAGTGTTTCAGTTAACCACAGAGAGTCTGGTTCTGTAACCTTGACATCAGGAATCCTGCCCACTGCCTCTCCCTCTCTTATAATGCTGCTTTGAAGGGTTAGAGATGGAGAATTGTTGTAGCTCAGTGGCAGAGCATCTGGCCTGCATGCAGAAGGTCTCAGGTTTGATCCCCCGCACCTCCAGATAGGAGCCCAATCCACGTTGACAGTACTGGTCTACATGGACCACAAGTCTTACTCAACAGAAGGCAGGTCCCTATATTCCTGTGAGGTCATTAGGAAACAGGTCCAGTGGAAGTGGGGAACTGCCAATATCACAGTACTTTTATGCAAACCTGTGGTGCAACCACACCTGGATTACTGTGTACAGTTCAGACTGCCACATCTCCAGAGCTGGAGATGTTGCAGAAAAGAGCAACCATGATGATCAGGGGTTAGTGCAACTGCGGTGTGAGGAAAGGCTTCACGGCGAGCAGTAGGCTTCCCACCCCCAAGGATCCTAAATGTATCTACTTATTTTTATGTACACATGCAGCTAGTTGACAAGAGGTTTAGAGTAAGGACATTCCTACTGAGAGTGACCACTCCTATCTCTGAGACCATTCCAGGCTGCCAGACTCAGACTGGCAATATGCATTCTTTCATTTACTTCAAAACGGGAGCCAGATTTCCTAGGGGCCCATCTGCTTATTCTGCTGGACTGTGCCCCAAGATCCTGCTCCAAAACACCAGTGTGCTTCTTCTAGAGTCGTCATGTTTCACCTTGCTAAGCCAAACCTGCTAGACGGCTGTTATCTAAGGTCTTATAAGTACACTTAAAGCCTTGCAGATACAAAACAAAACAAAAATTGCACATCACTGGGCAGGTCCTAAATATGTTCACTCCAAAGTAAGTTTTGGGTAGTGTTTGATTATGGTTTTAAAAGCAGCAGCAGCAGCAACACAGAGAAACACCCAAACAGCTCCCAAACGTGGGAATGGAGCTATGGATTATTCCCAAACTCGTCTATCCTCGGGAAACTAAACGATTCATTTGAAGAATGAAGCTCTAAATCTACCATACAGGCGCAGATAGCAGAGTCATGAGCTGGTATTCACAACACATAAGCTCTGGGCTTTCTGGTGGCTTTGCACGGCCTCTCACTTAAATGAGCCAGAGTAAACCAACAATGAATATATTAAATACATAAATAGAAGCCCAAGCAATACCAAGCTCTGGGCTAAAGCAGTTTAAAATAACAATAGCAGTCTGCTTCGTTGTACGGCGTGGTCTGCCTGTGATGTCAGATACCTGTGGAAAGGGCCAAAGGAAACATTAAATGCATTTCCTTAAAAGAACAATATACATCCCATATGCTTCAGAGGTTTAGAACGTTTGTTTCCTTGAACAGATGATTTGATTTGATAGGGGTGGGGAAGATATTATTCTCCAGGTGCTGGTGGACTACTGCTTCCATAACTGTTGACTGCTGGTCATGCTGGATGGGGCTCATAGGAATTGGAGTCCCAACAGCATCTGGTAGGCCACAGGTTCTCCAGCCTACGTCTGCAAAGGCTGAGATGACACAGGGAGGTGGTTCACACATGCGCAGGCATGTCTGCCTCTTGACAACTGCACACCAAGTGGCAGCTTCATGGGTAAACGAGTCATGGCAGATCAAGCTCAACCAAAAAGGTGGCTAGTCAAATCTGTGGTCACAGGTGATGAGGGGCAATGGAAAAGAGACCACCTTGCAGCCATTTGGTTTCCCATTATTGAATATACAAATGCACAGGAGCGTGACAGGGTGGTCCCAAGAAAATATAAATCGGTGTGGAGATCCTGGGTTCTATGGGGAAATCATTATTTCCCCCGGTATTTGCCAGTCAGAAATTTTGTAAAAATGTGACAGAAGGGGAAGACAACACCCTATAAGTTTCAAATAACGCTTTTGACAGCTTATTAGCTTCATATGAATGGTATTGTCATATATTGTTGCACCTTGAATTGCAAGGTGGGATCTGAATCTTCTTTATCTTTGGGAGGTGGGAGTGGGGTATAGTTTATTTGCAGTGTTATCTTATGATTGTGTAATGGCTTTCTCTTTTGTAATATGTAAACACACACAGAAACGCTAATCAGATCAGTGAGTCTCCAAAGGTTGCTAGGAGATCCCCTCTTCGTCCCACAGAGCTACTGTTTCCCAGGAAAGAAGGCTTGATTGTTAAACCACTCTGAAAATTGTGGCTCTGTGAAGGGAAACTGGGGCTTCTGACATCTCTCAGCACCCTTAACAAACCGCAGCTCCTAGAACTCTTTGGGGGAAGCCATGTCTTTTTCAGGCGGTATCAGAGTGTTTGGTGTGGCTTTTGTTTCAAAAACAGAACGGTCAAAAGGCAGCAAGGCTCTTCTCCTCTGCATACTTTGCTGGCACTACTCTGCTCTTTCAAGGACCATTGAATAATCTTTTTTCTTTTTTAAGTGACCTTGCTTCGCAAACACATCATTGCGGAGGGAGAAAGGCATGTGGAGAGGGTATTCTCCAGAATGGAAATGTAGTGATATTCATTTGATGTATTGGCCCCATTAGAGTCTTAGAAGTCATACTGTGGAAAAGCTGGAAACCTAAATATGTTGCAGGTGATGGGTCTAGGCAACCATGATAGAGATAGCACCTGGTTTTTGTTGTTTTTCTGGAAAGCCTCGACTTCAAATGAAGGGGCCATATCTCAATGGAAGAGCACATCATTTGCATGCAGAAGGTCCCAGGCTCTGTTCCTGACATCTCCATGTCCCTCAACCACTTAGAGTAGTAGACAATACTGGATTAGATTGGACAATAATCTGATGCTATATAGTACAGCCTCTCATGTATCAGATTCCTGTGAGGAGTGGGGCTATTGGTACGTTGGCTTTGAAGCAGTACCCACCCAGAGCCACGGACCTGACAAAAGAAAAGAGCGTCTGTTGAAAGCCTGTTTTGGCAAAGTCTCTCTCTTTCTCCCTCTGCTCAGCTTATATGATCAGTTTCTGCCTATTTCTCGTGTCACTCACCTGCCTACAGGGAAGATAAGCTTATTTATTTGGCATACAGAAGGTTGACAGAGCGCTCTCTCTGGGAGACAATGGCATCAACCCTGCTGTCGAAAAAGTGGCGGCGCTTAGGCCCACACCCAACGCTTCTCGCAACCCCATTGTTCCCATATCAGATCCTGTGACCATTGGGCCTTTTTAAAGACTAACATAGGCATGGCCTGCTGCATATGATGGATCAGCAATTGCTATTGAAATCACCGCCTCCATGTGTGGGTGGAACTCTGCATCAATGGTTTCCGTAGCAGAGATGGTGTTGCACAGCAGCCCAGGACCAATGAACTTAATTTGCAGCATGGCAAGCCATTTGAAGGTACCTGGGTATCAAATTTCATGCAGACTAATTCTTCACAAGCCTTGTAAGCCATAAGCTCTGCAGGCTCTTTAAAATTCCTTACTAGCTTCATAAATTCCCGTGCAAGGAAGAATGCTGCATTTTCTGGGTAATTATTCCATTATTTTCCCTGGAGTCCAAGGGCACTTCCAGACAAACTCTTTATTGAGCATTCATCCAGGGTTTTCTTTTGCAAGGAGGCTAGATGGTGTCAGCTATTTAATGAGTTCTGATTGGTTTGCAGGGAGGTTAGATGATGTTGCGTCATCAAAGCAAGTGTTTCCCTATCACTTTCCTTGTTGCAAAAATCTGATCTTTTGAGGAAGCGGGTTTGTTGTGCAAGTCAAGCGCAGCCTGAATTTGCCACTGTGCAACTGAATCCCACCAGAAAATAGTGGCAGTCTAGAAGCTCCCTTAGTTACTGACTAGTATTGGTCACTGAGGGGGCTTCCACACCGTTTATTTTTCAGGTTGTTGTTTGCTCTTGCAATTTTGTGGATTGCTCTCAATTATTAAGAAATGGGTTTTCTGCACAATCCTCTTTATTCTTGGTCTAGTGCACATCCACCACTGGTTTTAGAAGTGGTGTACAAACCACATCAGACACAATCCATATCCATCCTGTCGTTTCTTATGCAGTAATCCAGCCGTGAATTTTCCAATGCTTGACCACAGTTGTCCATGCAATGTTGACAACTGCAATGCAGCCTGTTTAGGGCTACAGTGAAGACACAATGACTTTAAGTGGGTTGTGCCTAAGTGCATGAGACAGGAAGGGGCTTCTGGATTCAGTAACACACGATTCTGCAACACAGAAGCTGTGGCTTTCTATAGCAGAGACTCCTCCTCTTGTCAATAGTCAATAAAGTTTATGGTATGCATATGGACATCCTGCATTCTGCAAACTATTAATTTAAGAATAACACATAGCTATGCTTGGGGTTGATCTGGAAGTTGCAGCTGGTGCAGAACATAGTGGCCAGGCTGTTTGTGGGGGCAAAAAACCTCCGGCACGTAACACATTGGTTGCGGGATTTGGACTGGCTCCCAATTTGTTACTGGGCCAACCAAGTTCAAGGTGTTGGGACTAACATACTCTATACTAGGGTTGCCGTACATCCGAAAATTCCAGGACATGTCCTCTTTTGGGTATCCTACACGCCCATCTGGGGGGAATTTTACATTTTAAAGCGAATGTCCTGGATTTGAGATAGATAGATAGATAGATAGATAGATAGATAGATAGATAGATAGATAGATGATAGATAGATAGATAGATGATAGATAGATAGATAGATAGATAGATAGATAGATAGATAGATAGATAGTTTGCGGGTGACTCTGGTTCAGGCTCTGGCTGTGGCACAGGTGAGCCGGGCTCTGACGTGAGCAGCTTCTTGTGTCCAGATTTTTACCTGGTGAAACATGGCAACTCCACTCTATACCGTCCTTCTATAGGTTAGGCCCAGGTTACCTGAGAGATTGCATGATGCCTTATATCCCCAGTAGGCCACTGCAGTCTGTGAGAGGGTTTCCCCTGCAAGTTCCAAAGATCTCAGAAGCCCTCTAACTCAGAGCATACTTTTACTGTGGCCGCCCTTCTTCTGTGGAGTAGCATTCTTATGGCAGGCGCCCACTAGCTGCACTTTCTGGAAACAGCTGAAGACATTTCTTTGTTCCAACAGACCTTCCCAGCTGGCTAAATGGGTCTTTACTATGAGTGCCTGCTTATTAGGGTTTTGGTTTTGTCCTAAACGTATTTGTCAATCCTTTGTTTTGAATTGTTTTGAATTATTTCACTTGTAAATTTCCTTGAGATTGTGGTGTGGGTGATGAATAAACCGGTTGTAAAAAAATAATGAGAAGAATGTAATATTATGTTTTGATGCATTTTCCCCCAAAACAGCTTGGATATGAATTGAGGGGAAAAGAACCGCCTACCTGCATTTTGAGTGGGTAATTTGTACACAGCCTAAACCAAGTTGCAATGCTGTGATGCCCACTGGAGGAGTCATTTACTCTATGAATGCTACAGCCAGATCCACAGAACCCATGGCGGTCATGTGGTGTGGATGGTCTGCCTGTGTTGTTGTGCTGTTTCAAAGGTCTGTGGAAAATGCCATTTCTGTATCTTTATTCTTCATGTATGTTTCCTGATTTCCTACATGCAGGGATGCAGCTGTGGGCCTGTTAGTATTTCACTCCTCCGATGCTGCAGATGAGATTGGTGTAAATCACATGTCTGGGAAGAATGTGGGAACAGAAGACGGTCTTATCTCTTCCGCAGTATGTACTGTTGTACTGTACTTTTGCATTTACTTGTCCCTGTTCTTCTCTTGGAGCTAGAGAGAGTGGACTCCATGATTCCTTTGTCTGTACATAGTGTGTAAATAAATACGTAGATTAGCTCTACAATGTCTCACGCTTCTTGCTGTGCTATGCTAGAAGATTAGTGTGCATATATCATTTGATATACGTCACTGAAGCGCACTGGAGAAGAAGGGAAATGCCTTTTCCAGAACTGCGCATACCGGAGGACGCTTGGAGTTTGGGGGCTGCAGGGGCACCCCAGGGCATTTTCCAACAGGGCCTGCCCATGCCAGAGAGGCCACTGAACGCGCCAATAGCTAGCATGCATGAGAACATAAGAAGACCCTGCTGGATCCAACCAATGGCCTGTCTAGTCCAGCATCCTGTTCTCACAATGGCCAATCATAGAATTGTAGAGTTGGAATGGACCCTGAGGATCATTTACTCCAACCCGCTGCAATGCAGGAATATACCTGTGGGAAGTGGGCAAGTGGGACCCGAGCACAAGACCACTTTCCCCTCCTGTGCCTTCCAGCAGCTGGCACATAGAAGCATCACTTCCTCTGATTGTGACTGGTAGCCACTGATAACTTTATCCATCATGATTTTGTCCAATCCTCTTTTAAAGGCTAAAGTCAGTGGCTATCACCTCCTCCAGTGGCAGTGAGTTCCATAGTTTAACTGTGCATGAAGATCTTTTATTGGTCCTGAACCTTCCAATACACAAACTGTGAGCTTGCTGCCTTGCCCCTGTGCTCAGAAATCAGGTGCAACAGCACCGAGGGGAAAGGAATCCTTGCCAAATGCCCCGTTCTGCTTTACTGCCAGAGGAGAGGGAGAGAGCCACACGCACGTGCCTGCCAACCCAAACAAAGCGGGCAGGTCTAATTTTAGAGCTGCCAACCTTGACAGTGTTCCCGAACCATTGTGCTTGGATAAGGCAGTCGTTTTCTGTGCAATATTATGTGCCCTAGGACAAACTTGCACAAGAAAGCAAGGGGGGGACCCAGAAAAAACTCACCCAGTGTATACAAGTTAAGGTCATCCGTTTTAACCTTTGCTCGAAAGGACATTGTCCTTGTCAGACCCTCCTTCTAAAAAAGAAAAATCAACATGGTTTGGTTCTCCCAGAATCTAGGCTGTTGGCTGTTGAGCTTTTTTTTTTTTTTTTAATGAAAACCCGAAAGTTTTGCCTAAGATCCAGGACAAAGGGCATGTGCATACTCATACATTTAAAGCACATGAGTCTCCCCAGAGAATCATGGTTGCTCTACTTTACCTCTCACTGAGTTACAATTCCCAGCACTCTTGACAAACTATACTTCCCATGATTCTTTGGGGGGAAACTTATGTGTTTTAAATTTGTTTTAAATGCATGTTGTGTACAGCCTAAGCATTGATCTGCAGATGCCAAGTCCAGAAGATATGGATGATGTCTGTCTGTATTGGGAAACTGCAAACATCACATTTCTGAAGCATCCACACACACACACACACACACACACACACACACACACCCCCCTCAGTCCTAGCTCAGCTTTCCTGGTTCCATCTGTTGCTGAGTCTTCACCAGACATCTGACCACACTCTTTCAAGCCAATTTGTAAATGCTGAAATGAATTCACTGTGCACTTTCCTTCTAAGTACCCTCCTGGGCTCCCCGCTCTGTTGACCTGTGTCAAGAATCACACCAGGATATATGCACCCACACAAACAATACCTTACATTACTCATACAAGTGTGGAACAAGAAAGCCATGGTGCAACAGACAACACGTGGTATCAGAATGGGGTGGCTTCTAAAGAGACCAGTGGGATAACTGTTCCTTCTAGGGATTTTGAAACTGGAAATAATTGCAGAGAACTGGGACTAGACAGAAGGGCTTGCTGTTGTTTCTAAAGGATCATCTGAACCAGATGCACCCAGCCAATGCAAAATGCTGCAGCTGGTCTGTTGATGGCGGGAAGGCTATTCACCACACATTAACTCAGGTGCTTAAAACCAGGTCAGGTTCTGCGTTCTTGCATTAATTTTCAAGGCCCTTAGTAATTTGTGTCTGGGATACCTTCAACACAAGGATTTCCGGGTCTCTGTTTATGGCCCCAGTCTGGATGTATGGATGCTGGTTGGCTGTGACGGTGAGGAATGTAGTGTGGGTGAGAGCTCATGATGGGCGCAATCTCTTTTGGGGTAGAGCCAGGGTGGGAGGAGAACTATGGTGGACCCCCTGAATGTTGGCAGATGGAGGCTCCGATCCAAATTAATATATACAGGTGCATCATCTGGAACACGGTGGTGCGGACATCCTCAATCATGATGACATGTTTGGTGGTGGTGGTGGTGCTGCTGCTGCTGCTGCTTATACATGGATTTCATGGTGGCATGGATCTGGTATAACACACAGGAAGTAACATAGGAAGCAGCTTTACCAGAGTGAGGCCACTGTCCCATCTAGCTTTCAGGGAGGGGTTTCGGACGGAGAGCTTACTTAGCGAGTGGGCAGTACTCTAGGGCATACAAACCAGGCAATTAAAGCACACACCCCCCCAAAGCAGGGGAACTTTAGTAAGTTGAGGGTGCTGGAAACTGTAGCTCTGTGAGCAATAAACTACAGTTCCCAGGATTCTTGGGAGAGGTGTGCTTTAAAGGTGGGGTGGGTGCACAGCCCTAGGGTACTGCTAGCTGGCTAAGGAAGCCTTACGCATTATTCTCTCTCCTGTTTAGTTTTCAACTGTTAGATTAGTTAAGTTAGTTCATTTCATAGAATCATAGAATTATTGTAGAGTTGGAATGGACCCTGAGGATCATTTACATGATCGAACCTGCAACCTTGGCATTATCAGCACCATGCTCTAACCAACTGAGCTATCTCGTTCTATATCATGTTGCACAAATTGATTTTACTTTTTTGTATTTCCTTACTGGCATTGTGCTAACTTCAGATTCTTTCGAATATGTGCTTTCCTGATTGTTCCTGTTGTTCATTTCAATTGCCTTGAGCTGCAAAATGTTGTGGGAAAGTGGCACACGAATAAACCATTGAATGATTCAATGGGACGTAAGATATTTGACTCGTGCAATAGAAAAGTGTCATCAGGGAGGATGCTGTTTGGCTTTGGCTCACTGGGACAGCTGTGAATTCAGATCCTGGTGAATTTCAAAAAGAAGCAAGCAAACCTCTCCCGCTTTATGGTTATTGCTGTTGCCTTCTGATGCTATATAGATGCCACTCACAAAAGGGTACATATAGTGTTAGCAATAAGATGAAGTAACAGTTTACTCACCCATGTGAAACATCACACGTCTCTCAGTTGTTAAATCACTGGCATCTCCTTTGCACCTCCCTGTTGCTCTCAGGTAGAACAGAAGGGAACGGCAATTTGCTAAGAGGAACGAACTCCCCCATGTTGTAATTGGGTCCCTAGGGGCAGCCAAATTTCTTCCCAAATGTTTGATCTTAAGATGTAAAGAGAGGCTCTCAAACATCCTCTTGCTCCCAGCAGAACTGGACCAACATCTGGAGGTCTCACTTTGCATTGGTGGGTGATGGTTGTTTGCCCCTGGAAATGAGAAAAAATGGCAGGCTCTTTTATCAACCTGCATGAAAGGCCTGATGGCCTCCTTTTCCATACACACACAAAAAACCTTCTTCTTCTTTTTGATGACAATGCTTTTAAAAAAAAAGCTGGGATGGAGTGCAAGTGTTTAGATACTTTGGTTCTGTGTGTCAGTTTTATTGCAGTGTTTTAAGTAATGGAAACAGAAGCGTTGCATGGAAGTTAGAAAAATGCTTATATTAAAGGGAAGTGTGTGTGAAATCACATACCCTAGGGAAAACAACATGTAAAAATGCACTGTAATATCTGAAAGATCATCTCCTTCCCTGAAGATCTTCCTGGGGGTTAAGATCAGCAAAGGTACCTAATCTTGGTAGTTCCATCTCTGTCAGAAGTTGGGTGGCGGCCCAGCAGAGGGCATTCTCTGTGGAAGCCCCTAAGTTGTGGAATTCCCTCTTAGCATAAATGTACAGGTTGGACAAAATGACACTCAAGGTCCATTCCAACTCTACAGTTTGATGATTCTATGACACAGCTCTTTACCCTGGTCTTTTGACACCTGAGATGTGTGTTTTCAGGATCCACCCTATTCCTGTGACTCTACTGTGTTTTTTGGGAGGTAGTTTGTCCACCTTTGGTCCCCACCCTGCACTCAACTCTCACCTGTGACTCAAAGGAGCTGTCAGCATGCAACAGCAGCCACACACCAGGAAACGGCTTTGACTGGCCGGCTAAACCAGGTGAGGATTGCCGATAGGTCTCAAACCTTTGGTGAGTTAGGGACACACACACACACACACACACACACACACACACTGGATGCAGAGAAAGGCTCCGGCAGACTGAGTGGAAGAGACCTATAGTGGGTCCAATGGTCAAGAATATGGTTTCTGCACATGCTGTAGAGGGAATTGAGAGGCAGATGGGGCTCGTCCACCTGGGAAGGTGACCCATCTAGGAGAAGGCAAACTCTGATCCTAAATCTCCACTGCCTTGCAAGATATCTTCAGGAGAAGAAAAGGCTAAGGAGTAAACCCTACACAAATCCAGAGTGGAGTCCCTAAGATGGTTGGATAGCATCTTGTACGCCTCCTTCTGCCGCTAATGCAATGGAGGTACACTCCATTGTCTCTCGAGATGGACGGATGCCAACAAGAATTCTGTTTTTAACTGTTTTTTAATTTTTAGTTTCCTGTATCCTGCTCTGGGACCTGCTACTGAAGGGGATGTAATTAATTTAATAGTAATATTTTATGAAATAAATAAATGTATCCAAGGAGATGCCTTTCAAAAATATGTATAGGGGGAGAAGTGCTGGTGAATATTTGTGAGGCCTGAAAAAAATTGCAAAGAGATACTGAATATGGCAACTTTTTTTTAAGAATGGGAAAATTGGAAACAGGGAGAATGCGAAATTGGCAGATTTGTCCATCTCTAGGTCTTATTCATGCCATTTTTTTCTGCTGTCTTTTTAGCACGGAGATAATCTCTGTTAGCACAAGAATTAGCTGGGGCAGCACAGCCTGACTCTCTCTCTCTCTCTCTCTCTCTCTCTCTCTCTCTCTCTCTCTCTGTGTGTGTGTGTGTATTTGTGCACAACTACAGGCTTTTATCATATTACAGTTTCCCTCCAGATCGTTTGGCCCCTCCAGTGGGTGTGGGTTGATTAAATTAATTAGGGTGTGTGCAAATATCCTCTGCAGTTTTATTTCCTGAGGCAGAAAAGAGCTTATCTTTAGTCTTCCATGAAACCAAAGAGGAAAGGGGAGGTAGCCAATGGAGGAGCTTGTTCACACTAATGCATCAAAAGACGTTGGCATTTGTTTTTCTCAATTAGAGGTGACTTGAAAGGGGAAATGGGGGGGGGGGTTCGGCAGAGAAGGAAGGAGAAAGAAAGACGGTTGCTTATGAAAAGGGAATAAAGCACACCCAAAATGCAGTTGGAGCAGCAGGCTCTCTCTTCTTGCTTCCCTGGTTCCACTATGTTATCGTTCTCATCTCATCAGTATCGGGTCTGCTGCCTGTTATTCATACAAATAAGGAAGGCAGCGTTCGGTGCTAAAGGCAAGGTTGAAAGGAAGAGGCACCAAAGGATGAAGTAATTCAGCAACGAGGCCAGAGAAATCCCAGTACAAAGTCGATGTAACAGCAAAATCAGACAAGGTTAATTGGAGTCTAAGCCCAATCAGCAAAATGAAGCTTTTCCAAGTTTTGCTCACAATGAGGTAATGAGTCTGCCTTATAACCTGAGATCACAGAGAACGTGTTCATCACTGCCTGCACCATAGTCCCATAAACATTTGCTTTAAAGCGGAAATAAATTTTCTGAAATACTCTCCATAGATTTTGATGGATACAATTCAAATATTTCTTGAACATTCGTTACACAGTTGATATTTCCATTTGATAGTCGATAGCTGGTATGTGGCAGGCTTCTGAAAGATGCCACACAACATTCTTTTAAATGTTTACTTATATTTGAGCTGGCATTCAGTGGTATTTAATAGCGGACATGAAACAGTGAGTAGTATTGTCCTTTATTTCTCAGAGAACCTGCAATGCCATATTATTATACTTAATAGCTGACATGCAATGGCATTTAATATTTACCTGTTACTGAATGAACTGATAGATGGCTTCAGTTCTGTTTGGATTTTTGAAGAGCAAAGCCTTCTTCTGGCATAAGATACTGAGGTCCCATCTTCACTATACTTTCAAAGCAGTATCAAACCAACATTCATGGCTTCCCTCAAAGAATCCTGGGAACTGTAGTTTGTTAAGGGTGTTGAGAGTTGTTAAAGGTAAAGGTAAAGGAACCCCTGACCATTAGGTCCAGTTGTGACCGACTCTGGGGATGTGGCACTCATCTTGCTTTACTGGCCGGTGTACAGCTTCCGGGTCATGTGGCCAGCATGACTAAGCCGCTTCTGGCAAACCAGAGCAGCGCACGGAAACGCTGTTTACCTTCCCGCCAGAGCGGTACCTATTTATCTACTTGCACTTTGACGTGCTTTTGAACTGCTAGGTGGCAGGAGCAGGGACCGAGCAACGGGAGCTCACCCCGTCGCAGGGATTCGAACCACCGACCTTCTGATCGGCAAGTCCTAGGCTCTGTGGTATAACTCACAGCGCCACCTGCATCTCATTGTGAGAGTTGTTAGGTAAAGGTACCCCTGCCTGTTCGGGCCAGTCTTGCCAGACTGTAGGGTTGTGCGCTCATCTCACTCTATAGGCCGGGAGCCAGCGCTGTCCGTAGACACTTCCAGGTCACGTGGCCAGCGTGACAAGCTGCATCTGGCGAGCCAGCGCAGCACACGGAACGCTGTTTACCTTCCCGCTGGTAAGCATCCCTATTTATCTACTTGCACCCGGAGGTGCTTTCGAACTGCTAGGTTGGCAGGCGCTGGGACCGAACGACGGGAGCGCACCCCGCCGCGGGGATTCGAACTGCCGACCATGCGATCGGCAAGTCCTAGGCGCTGAGGTTTTACCCACAGCGCCACCCGTTGTTAGGAGACCCCATATTCTCCTAACAGAGCTACAATTTCCCATCTGAGTTACAACAATACCCCATAAAGAGGGGTCGATTGTTAGACCATTCACGAGGTTGATGTTCATGGATCAGAAGCACGTCCCACCCCCCAGCGTCTGGAACCCATTTGACCAAATTCCACTGCGCATTGAGGGAAATTCAGATGGCCGATGTGTATTTCTCTCCAGTTTACCTGGGCATTGGAATAAATAGCTGAAACAAATCCAAACTGACACATCTCTGGGAAATCTATGATTGAGAGTGAAGCGTACCATTTTGGGAGGGGGGTTGGACATACAAAGGTGCTAAAGAAAGCTATGGCTTGCTACTGAGGTCCTATTAAGTCCTGAAATCATTGGCCCGTCTAATATATTTAAAGCTTCCGCTTTGCAGTATAAGCCAATATTTATATATAAAACTAAAATACCCCTCCCTGCAAATATTAATCCATAAAATTTGCTCACTTTCCAAGTATCCAGGCAGCTGTTCCGACCTATGCATTGACAAAGACAGGGGAATTTAAAAACCTGGGGCTCAAACAGAAACTAAAATGGGTATTTGACAGAGAGTCTGGTGATTTTTTCTTTAGAGACCTCTTAATGAATGTTTTACAGCAGAACTCCCATGCATGCGAGGAGAACTTGCATCTAAAGCCATAGCTGCTTGCATTAACTTTCCATTTCAGCATCATGACTACAACGTGCGTGCAAATGAATGCTAAGGTTGCCACATTTCAAACAGTGAAGATCCGGAGAAAAAGGATGTTGAGCTTTTTTTTGGCAAAGTTGTTGAGCTTTCCCCCCGGACATTTGGCTGATTTCCGCCCGGACACTGCTGATGAATGCGGTATTCCGGGTTCATCAGAAAGAATTAAGAATATAGGAAGCTGCCATATACTGAGTCAGAACATTGGTCTATCTTCCTCAGTATGATCTACACTGACTGGCAGCAGCAGCCCAGGCTTTCAGGCAGGAGTTTCTCCCAGCCCTCCTAGGAGATACCAGGGATTGAACCTAGGACAGGCACCCCCAAACTCGGCCCTCCAGATGTTTTGGGACTACAACTCCCATCATCCCTAGCTAACAGGACTAGTGGTCAGGGATGATGGGAATTGTAATCTCAAAACATCTGGAGGGTCGAGTTTGGGGGTGCCTGACGTAGGACCTAGATGCTCTACCACTGAACTACAGCCCTACTTCTGCATCTTACGGCTCCCCTGAGCCTGCTGCTATTTCCCTAGCGGGTGGGTGTGCCTGGTGTTCTTTTGGCTATGTAAGCAACAGCATGTCTAAGCATCAGAAATAGAGGGAATGATGATGCCAGAGACCAACACTAAATGAGGGTTGCCATATTTCAAGAAGTAAAAACCACGACATGCCGAAAATTGTTGAGCTGCTTCCCCCCCCTTTTTTTACAAAAATGCCCAAAAAATGTGATTTTCCGATTGACTTGCCTAAGATCCAGGACAAAGTGCCGCCTTTTGGAAATTCAATTCCGCCTTTGAAATCCCAGGAATGTCCAGGAAAATCCAGATGTATGGCAGCCCTACTCTATTATATGGTATTTGTTTGCGGTTTAGATAGAATCGTGGAACTGCAGCGTTAGAAGGGATCCCTAGGGTCATCTAGTCCAACCCCCTGCAATGCAGGAATTGCAACAAGGCAGGAGTCCAGTGGGTCAGGTGCTGATTCCCTACACTGCCACCTGCTGGTGGAAGGATGGGCAGGCAGAAGCATGAAAAGGATGCAGTGAGTTCCCTATGAAGAAAGGTTTCTTCTACATTGGGGGCTTTTCCGCTGAGAGAAAAGGCGAATCAGAGGAGTCATGATGGAATCGTGCATTGTGTGGAGAATGTGGATACAGAAGTTCTTTCCCTCTCTCATAAGTTCTCTGGGTGGTTTACGGAGACATGAAAATACACAAACACATTCCAAACCAGAAACAGTAAAGCACTAAACCAATTTTTACACAACAGCAAACAGGAAAAACCCCAACAACAACCCAAAACCAGCATGCTATGAGCACAACAGCAAAAATAATTTAAAACCAGGACAGAAGGAAACATTGTGAAAAGAGCAATATGTACTGTATTTCTTACTTACGATACCGACAGCATTTGTAACTGACTCACCAGCCCCTAATGCGGGCCCCCACATCCAATTAAACCAAGACAGTCCTTGCCTGCAGACTTGTCTGAATGTCTGAACCAAACCCCTGTAGAGAAACACCTGGAAAGCCTAGTAAAAAAACACCCAAAAAGGCATGGATGTGTGCGAATGATGTCACTGAATACCACAGTGGGAGCTTTGCGGTGTTTTCAGAGAGATGATTTGAAACCCCAAAGCATTCTGCTGAAGAACAATTCTTTCGGCCCGAGAAGGCAGCATGGAACGGCGGAAAGAGGAACTGAGGGCAGATTTAAAGCTCCATTTAGTGTCGGTCATGCCAGAATCATGTTTCACAGGCACATCTTAATGACTAGACACATGGGCCTGTTTGTTTAACTGCGCTGGGCTTTCGAGGCTTCCCACGTGAATCATCTGTCCACGGGCAGCCACGTGACCTGCCAGGGACCGACAGCTTGGTGCATATAGGAATCCTTGGCCGAGTGTCAGGCATGCGTAAATGAGAGGCATTAAACACACCCAGCTGCAAAGCCATCCTTCGCCCAACACAGTGCAGTCATTTGTAATCCTCTCTGTGTGTACAGAACACTTTGTGCGGTTTAGTCAACTCCAGCTTCTTCACGATGCAGGTTTGGACGCCATATGCTTTGATTTGGAAGCCTGAGCCTCCCTCCTGGCCTGGCCTCGGACAGGCGTTACTCCTCATATTTGTCTAAATTGGACCATTTATTTTTTCCTGCTTTATGTAAACATCTTCTGCAACGGGTTAAAGCCAAACAGAGCAAGGACATCAGAGGAAAAATAACAGGAGGAGGAAGAAATAATATAATTTACTATCAACTGGGCTGCTTCCCTTCATACTTAAGAGTCGGCAGTAAACAGCTTTTGACAGGCGGAGGAGATTTTTTTTAGCAATATTCCCCTTCAAAAGTAAGCACTTTTCTGAGGTGGATGTACGTGAATATCAACATTTATGTGGCAGTTTGTTGCCTGGCTAAATATTTAAATACATATTGGGCAGGCTGGACATCAAAGCGAAAGTTTGCTGCTGTATCCCGTCTGGGTGTACAAACTTGCACATGAAGGCGAAAAGGCGCTGGCAGTGTGACACTGGAATTAGTGTGAGCAAATGGCTCTGTGGAAATCAGCCACATTTGCAAAGTTAGGCAAGGTCAAGAGATCCCTTGTCACCACCTAGATCCTACACCCGGTTCTTCCATCCCACCTTACGCATCTGACCATTGTTGCAGGCTTGTCTTTAATAGAAGGGTGAGGAACCTTAGGCCTAAGATCTGAATGTGGCCCTCTAGACCTCTCTTATCTGGCTCCCAGGGATCTCTGCAGGCCACTCCACCCCCCCCTCCCCAGCCAACCCTTCTACTGGCCTGGCTTTACAGCCTCCTTGGATGTTTTTGCCTGGCTGGAATGGGTCCTTGAACTCTGATGGAGGACAGAGAGGGAGTGCTTAAGTATGAAGAAACTAGCCTGAAATATACTTGGAGTCGAGAGTGGATTTCATGCTCTTTATTCAGCTCATAGTGGTGAGGAGGAATACAAGTTCCCCCAGAATGTCTGCTTTATATACATTATTTACACAATGGGCCCCATGTGATTGGCTAATTCCGGGATTCACCTGTAGGCCAATCAGGTTGCGGATTCACTTCCTCCTGGAGCTGGATTGGGTGGCTCCTGTGGACCAATCAGACTGCTGCATTCTGGACCCTGTTGTTCTAGGACCGATCAGACTGCTGCATTCTGAATCCTATTGTTCTAGGACCAATCAGATTGCTGCCTTTTGGATCCTATTCAAGTCAGTACATAACATAGCCTTTTGTAGAAAGGTTAAAATCTGCACTGACTGCTCTGCCCACTTATTTATTTATTATTATTTTCTTAAGATTTATATACCTACCTTCATTATAAGATCTCAGGGCAGTTCACAGAATAAAATACAGGATAAAAACAAGTAAGTCATTAAAACCAAACGGCAAAACAATAACAACCCTCCCCTTTCCGCAGACACATTCAAAATGCTGTAGAATATTAATCAGCCAAAGGCCTAGTAAAAGAGGAAGACTTTCACCTGGCGCCTAAACATATATAACGAAGGTGCCAGGCGAACCTCCCTGGGGAGGGCATTCTGTAAATGGGGAGCCACTGCAGAGAAGGCCCGTTCTCCTGACCTCACGTAGAGGGGGCACATAAAGACAGATGAAGAACACAGAGTCCGGGACAGTTTATGTGAGGAGAGGCAGTCTATGGCTAGCTTGTGACCCCTGGAAGGTTGTGCAGAAGAGAAGGTGTCCCTTGGCCTGGGAAATGGTTCCACATCCTTGAATTAACAACTTGCTGGATAGCAGTGAGTGGCCAGGAGTCTCATGCAGGCGAGTCCATAGAATAAATCTGGGCAAGCTACTATGCAGGCTGGTGGAGGGGCAGCATCAGCAGATTATTCCATCCCTCCTCCATCAGCCCTCTTCATTTCCATGCTTGCCGCAGAGGAATAATGATAATGATAATTATTTTTTATTTACAGTGGTACCTTGGGTTACATACACTTCAGGTTACATACACTTCAGGTTACAGACTCCGCTAACCCAGAAATAGTACCTCGGGTTAAGAACTTTGCTTCAGGATGAGAACAGATATTGTGCTTTGGTGGCACGGCGGCAGCGGGAGACCCCATTAGCTAAAGTGGTACCTCAGGTTAAGAACATTTTCAGGTTAAGAACAGACCTCCGGAATGAATTAAGTACGTAACCAGAGGTACCACTCTATATGCTGCCCATCTGACTGGGTTGCCCCAGTCACTCTGGGTGGCTTCCAACAAATTAAAACATCAAACACAGCAAAGTATCAAACATTAAAAACTTCCTTCAGATGTCTTCTAAAAGTGTTTATAGTATTTATTTCCTTGACACCTGAGAGGAGGGTGTTCCACAGGGCAGAAGCCACTACTGAGAAGGCCCTCTGCCCTCCACCAGAAGGCCCTTGGAGCTGGGCCTCAGTGTCTGGGCTGAACAATGGGAGTGGAGATGCTCCTTCAAGTATACAGGAAGGAAAGTCCTTTCCTCCACAACCAGCATGGCAGGTTGGGGGACCTTTGGCTCTCTGGATGTTGAACTACATCTCCCATCATCCTTGGCCATTGGCATGGGGGCACTTCCCTCTTCCAGGATTTGACTGCCTCGGCTGGGGAAACTGCCCTCCCATTTCTCCTCTTCTTTCTAGGGGAAAGGAGTGCCGCAACAGGATCCAAAGGGGTCATAAGCCAACGGCTAAGGGTGGAGGGACAGGAGCCTGAAGGGTACCCTGGTCACCCAGGAACAGACACGTTGTCCCAACTGTAGCGAGTATCTGCATGTGCGACAGGCTTGCAAGGCATGAGAGTCTCATGAATGAGCTTTAAAAGCTTGGTGGGTGGACATGACCACTCAATGGGACAACTCCATTGCTTCCATAGAATCATAGAAATGTAGAGTTGGAAGGGACCCTGAGGATCATCCAGTCCAACTCCTGCAATAATATGCAGTTGATCAAACTTGCAACCTTGGCATTATCAGCACCACGCTCTAACCAATTGAACTATCCATGCAGTTCTGAACTCCATGCCCTGATCAGGGACTCCTTAAACGTGGACCGCTGCTCCCAATCCAGTTAGGCTCACCTTTCCTGTCATTTAGCCTGACCGTAGCAGCTGTTGCAGTACATTATCTGCTGTTGAGCCTATAGCTCTTCTCTGCCTCAATAAAAATCCCTTCCTTACTCTCAAGGAAGAGCCTCGGTCATCGTGGTCTGGGCGGGAGCCAGGACAATATTGGAGAGTTTGGTGCGGCTTGGAAGCTTTGAAGAGTAGTTTGACAGCACATTAGGTGACAAAAAGCTGCGTCATCTGGTTATAGCTTTGTAGCAGCAATAAAAAGGGTGTGTGTGTGTGTGTTGGAAACCTCATAAAGGTATTATGTGTGATGCAGCCAGCCTGCAATAATGAGGCCATACTAAAACCTCCCCTCAGACAGCTGCGAGTGTTTGCACGTGGGAGACTTGGAAGTGGAAGAACAAAAAGGGGAAAGATCAGCAATAAACCCATTGCCACAAAAACGCTTTTGTTTTTTTCCTTCCAGGCAAGCTGGGGGGGGGGGGTAGATTTTGCCTGTGGTGGAATTTAGTCAACTTCCAGCACTACCTTACCTGTTCATCTGAGTCTGGGGATATTTTCAGAATGTCACTGTTTAGTGGCATGGGATTCAATCTCATACCAGCAATTTCAGGAGATGCAAATATAATTGACTGGGAAGTTTAGCACTAGCCCAGAAGACGGGACCTTTTGCAATAAGGAAAGCGATGAGAAAATAGACTGGAAAATGTGGGATAACACCTGGCTTGATGCAGCATCATCTAACTGCCCCACAGACAAATCAGAACACAGTGGTACCTCGGGTTACATTCACTTCAGGTTACATACGCTTTAGGTTACAGACTCTGGTAACCCAGAAATAGTACCTTGGATTAAGAACTTTGCTTCAGGATGAGAACAGAAATTGTGCTCTGGCAGTGCGGCGGCAGTGGTAGGCCCCATTAGCTAAAGTGGTGCTTCAGGTTAAGAACAGTTTCAGGTTAATAACAGACCTCCGGAATGAATTAAGTACTTAACCCGAGGTACCACTGTAAATATCAATGTCATATAATCTCCCTGCAAACAAATCAGCATGAAAGCTCAACAAACCGGTCCGGAGGTCTTCTTGATTTAGCATTCTGGGGTGCAATCTTATACATGGATGACGGTCTGCATTCAGTTTGGCGGGTAAAATATTGTGCAGGCCTGCGTAAGATGAGTGCCATTCAACAGGTACTGAGTGCATCTGCTTTTCCACGTAGCAACCATGACCAGCAAAGATGATGTAGTCTTCTAAGGCAAAGGGTTTCCAGATGAATGGGCATGGACTTCCAAGTAGTTCTCATTTTATATTATTAACTGAAATTCTTTTGCACCTTGTTTGAAGGGCCCCAAGGTGAGTAACCATAGAAATTCAAATTCAAATACTGTTCAGACCCCTTTGCTCATCATGACGTTGTTTGCATCTTAGCCTGGTTGGGAAGGTATGAGTAAACAGGGCAGTTTTCACTATACATTGACATTTTTCATTCCCATATCTACACATAGATTCTAAAGTCAAGTCAAATCTAAACCCACATAAGCTTAACCGCAAGACAATAATAACTAACCCGCCCCCTACAAACATAAAGTGAGATCCTGAATGGCTGCTATAAAACAATGCTTTGATATGTACCAACGTCTGTGCAACTCTTTTGCAACCACAAACGTCATAAAAGGAATATTTTTTCCAGGCAGCACTCACTCAAGCTAACTAAACAGCCAGAATGCCCGAGGAAGCTCACAGAGTGAAAGATCAGTTTCCTGAATTGTTGAAGCTCTTTCATGGGCTGACCTCCCAGAGAAACAGATTTTTGTCAAATAGCATCCCCTCCTTGAGAGGCAGAGCTAAATCACATGTCCACTTTTGCAAGATGAGGGAAGGTGCTGCTTTCATATCTGTGCAGACCTTTCGGTGATTGCTCTCTTAGACTTTAGAACTTCCTCCCTGGAAAAACTAGACTGGCTCCCCCGTTTGCTGCCCTTCCACCGGCAGGCGAAGACTTTCGTGTTCCGAAAGTGTTATGTAGTGAAGTTTCACCCTGGGCCAGCAGGGGGATACTGTATATAGTTTTCACTCAGGTCTGTAGATAGTTTTCCCTCAGGTCCACGTCAGTTATTTTAGGCGGGAACTCTGGGCTGTTGTTGTTACAATGTTGACAGCCGGCTGCCTATAAAAGCAGGCCGGCTGAGCTGTTTGCAGTCAGTTCTATTCCAGCTTACGAAATAAAGAGCTACTTGGAGAAATCGCTGTGTCGTCTGCTATATCAACCCACAACTTAACAGAAAGGCTTTGGGGAACTGACTGCTTTCAATCGAAAGGGCTGGTGGTGTGCTGTTTCTATTGGAATTACTGGTGTGGTTTTAATAGATTTTATAGATGCTAATAGTTTTAATTCTATCAACTTTTAATTGCTTTTTAATGATTGTTTTTGGCAGTTCTTATTTTTATCTGTAAGCTGCATTGAGTCCCATCTGGGGGGAAAGGGGAATAATAATAATAATAATAATAATAATAATAATAATAATAATAATAATACAGATTTGCTTCTGGAAAGGAGTGAATGTCTCCATCAACGGTTGACATCCTCCATCTTGTGGACCCAGTGCTTGGAAAGTTCATTGCAAAAAGGAATTCATTCCAGTTCCATTTCACCCCCTCCGAAACAGAAACTGATTCCATTTCAGGCTTGGACTAGATGGCCATTGGTTGGGGTACCTTCCAAAACTACAATTCCTTGAATTCACATGGCCCTTGGCGTTTTTCCTGCCAAATTTTGCAAGCGGCTCTGCTAAAGTATAAAATATTATTTAAAAGACTAGAAAAACATCAAAGCACATGCATAGTGTAATGTGAACATTTCTTTTGTTTATTTCCCCCAACAATTATGATATTGTAGCTTAAAGAGAAGTGTTACTTTTCAGATAGGTAATAATGGTAAATGCAATGGCCACAATCAAACAGAGTGAAGTGCAATGAAACCCCTATGTATAAAACTTACTGAATTAAAATTGCCTTTATTTTATTTACATGTTCACAAGAGAGCATTTAACTACATGCACAGTATCACAGAACATGCATACCGTAATTCTAGTCTGGACTGTGTTTCATGCAGCTATTTCACAAGGCATAGGTATTCCTCAGTCTATCACCTAAAGCTCGTGGCAACAGGGTTTACTGTATCTTCACAACAATCTGGTGAGGCAGGTTAGGAGTAGCCCAAGGACGTCACCCAATGAGCTCCAGGACTGAACAGGAATTTGAACCCAGGTCCAACCAGTATGCACTACATCAGTCTGGCTCTTGGACTTATTTCGCATGGGGATCCCAGTCAACCTCGCCCTCCAGCCCTATAGCCATTCTTTGCATACACTTGGTCACATAGTTATACGGGCATTAAACTAATGGGATCAATGGTAGTGAATGGTAAGCTTCATGTGCTGTCCACTCCAAATAGGCAATGCTTCAAGGATATCTCCGTGACATGGGTCTGCGTTACAGATTGCTTTTTGTTTAGTCTCGGCACTGTGGTTTAATCAAATCTGACCAAGTGTTTGTAAACACATTTTTTTTAAAAAAATCTTTCATCTGTTAGCTTCGCATCTGATGAGAAACAGAATTAACAAGAATTTGCAGGACTTGCATGTGCCCCTGATCTTTGGTTCCTACATATTAACCCTATTTTATGAAATTAGAAACATCCCCAAGGCTTGTATTTACAGTGTTTGCGTAGTCATCCTGCATGCTTAACTCAGAGTAAGCCCCACTGAACTGGATGGAGTTTACTGCTGAGGGACGCGGGTGGCGCTGTGGGTTAAACCACAGAGCCTAGGACTTGCCGATCAGAAGGTTGGTGGTTCAAATCCCCGCGATGGCATGAGCTCCCGTTGCTCGGTCCCTGCTCCTGCCAACCTAGCAGTTCAAAAGCACGTCAAAGTGCAAGTGGATAAATAGGTACCACTCCAGTGGGAAGGTAAACGGCGTTTCCGTGCGCTGCTCTGGTTTGCCAGAAATGGCTTAGTCATGCTGGCCACATGACCCGGAAGCTGTACGCCGGCTCCCTCAGCCAATAAAGCGAGATGAGCGCCGCAACCCCAGAGTCGGCCACGACTGGACCTAATGGTCAGGGGTACCTTTACCTTTACCTTTTTAGACATGCATTGTTGCCCTGATCAGAGTGCTGGTCTATCCCACCTGAAGGGCTCAGAGCAAGATTGCAGTACTAAGTACACAAACAGGATGCCAGACTGGAAACTGACTAGGATATAATGAAGCAGAAACATTCACTCCAACTATGGTTCTTCTATTGACTGGTCTACAGAAGTTTTCAGCAGTGAAACAACAGACAGTGGCAATAGTCTCAAGCAACAAAAGTCTGTAGCATTTTGCTCTCAGAAGGGGAAATCTCTTTCTAAGTAATTCTGCCCCCCCCCCCCCCCCCCGTTCCCTAAAACCCTCTATTAATTCCAAGGAGATGATGATGCCATTGATTAATTTGAACATTGTGGCTCCAGTTCCAGTTCTCTGATAATAGGATTGTGAAGCAGCCAGTTGCTTGTTACCAGAATTGTTATTATGGCTTGAGAACAACCATACAGGGACTTTGGCATTACATCTGGTTGCAAAGACAATGTCGTATAAAGTTTCAACAAGCTTCCAGTTTACGCAGAGATATATATTTTTTCCCCACCTTACCTTTAAGGATGCTTCAACCTGCCAAACCACCTGTGAATTGATTCCCTGGGAGGCAAAGATGAAGATAGGGCCATTTGTTTACATGAGGAAACAGCCGTCCATCATTACCTTATAAACTGCTCCACTCACTATATGCCAATTGCTTTAGAAATACAACGATTGGGAAGCATAGGATATTGTACGGATTCTAGTGAAATGTGGCATTCATAGGCTTGCATCTTGAAATAAACAGAGTGGTGCCTGTTTGTTTGTTTGTTTGTTTGTTTAAGGCCTCTATATCCTGCTTAATCATTTGCATTTCCAAGCAATGTGCATAAAAGCAATCCACAGAAAAACAACGCAAGGTGGTACCTCAGTTTACGAACTTAATCCATTCTGGAAGTCCATTCTTAAACTAAAACTGTTCTTAAACTGAGGCACGCTTTCCCTAATGAGGCCTCCTGCAGCCAGTGCCCTTCCACCGTACGGATTCCGTTCTTAGACCGAGGTAAAGTTCTCAAACCAAGACACAATTTCCAGTTTTGCGGAGTTTGTAAAGCAAATTGTTCCTTTTTGGGGGGTAAATCTTTATTGGTTTATTATTATTTTTTTTGAATAATATTTATTAAAGTTTTCCAATTAATTACAAATTAATAAAACATCCAACTTCAAATCTTTTTCCAATTACATCCTTTCAGGACTTCCCCTTCCCTCCCCCCCTTGTATTCCAAATCTCTCAAATGATCTCAACAAGTTCTTCTCCTCAATTCAGACTTGTTATCCTTAACCCAATTTTTTTTTTTAAAAAAAAAACATTATTTTCCATTCCCCTAAAATCGGCTTATTCCCACCACGAGTTCCCCACTTTAAAATACCATGTAGATGTATATAGCCTAAATAAAACATAGTTTACGCCCTTTGGATTCCACATTTCCCACCCCCCCTTTTCCCGGTTGCGTTCCCAATGTTCCTCAATGTCCGATATTTCCACGTCTCTCTAAGTCATAGTCCTTTGCCAGTCCTCTTTAATTTCGAATGTCCAATCATGGAAGGATTCTGTCTCAAAGAAAGGCCCATTTTTTCCATCCAGATTTTTATATCCAGGAGTGAAAAACTCCAAATTATAATCCTTAAACTTGTCAAATCTGGATGTCCCAAACGTCCCCACTTTTGACTTGGTCCAATTCTTGTTATTTTGTTGTTCTTATTGATCACACTCCTCTTTCTATTTCTTTCTGTCCCTGTTTTCCTGCACAAATGTCCTAATTCCAAAAGTTAGTTCCTTTACAGAGGCTTGTTATTCAGAAACAAAACATTACGTCAAGTTCCTTTCATTCCACAACAGATGATTCCATTGTCTTCTTCGGTGTAGTGGCCTCTGTAGTCATAATAATGTTCCATTTCTGCAGTTTCCCAGGAGATAAACAGTTCTGTTCCAATTTCCAGCTAAAACCACTTGTAATATCCCTCGGCTCCTCTAGGTGGATTGCAAAAACTGAGTTCTCTTCCAGATCGCGTCCATTAGCCCTAGTAACTTTATAATCCTTATTTAAAACAATTTGTATCCAATTTATAACAAATATAACCAGCAAAGTCCTTGTAACATAGTCTCTATCTTATTTTCCGCTTTGACAGCTCTTTGACAGCTGTCAAAACTTGCCTTTCTCCTCTCCAAACTCCGTCATCGATCGCTCCCGGGGTTCCAGGGGGGGTTGTTTTTAAGTCCGAATTCTACTTTCCTCCTCCAGCTCAATCTCATATTCTTCACTCGTGAGGTTAAAAACTTGCCAAAATGATGTTACTCCGATCTTAGTTATCAGATCCTTTGCTTTGACCCTTCTACAATGGAGGGGGTGGCTGACTTCCTTTTTTGCGCCTCCCCCGCTCGCGCCGAAATTTTTAAAGTTTTTGTCCCTCTTTTTAGTCCAAGTTCCAATTACTTACGGGTTGTTCTTTTAGGTCCGAATTTTCAAAGGAAAAAGCCAGCGCTCTCCGCCGAATGGCATGCGGCTTCGCACGGCAGGGATAGCAGAGGACTCAAAACACCACGCTTCTCCCCGGCACCCGATCCGTAGCCTTTAAAAAGGCTCCTTCACGAGTCGGGAGGGCGCTAACGGTGTCAGCCGAGTCTCCATGTCCACGGCCCCCGTGGCCGTGGTTTTTAAGGGTCCCCGCATCGCCGGTGCGGTAGGACCCAGCCCCTGCCGTGCAGGCTCCCTCCGGAGCTCGGAGGGAGTCCGCCATTCAGCGATGGCGCCGACCCGGAAGTCCCACTAGTAAATCTTTATTGGTTTAAAATACAAAGATACAAAGGTATGAACATACAATGAAGGTAAGTATTTCAGAGATAAATACAAAAAGAAAAGAAAAGAAAAGAAAATTTTGAAACAAAGACAAAAAAATGATGAAAAGAAAAAAAGACCAAAGATTTATACGACATTATATCTATCAAATAATTTTTTTTTGCAAAAAACTTCCAATCTTTCTCGTTATACTTTTTCTGTTGTCATGGTAATATCGCACAGTTTTGTTTTATATCTTTTTTCATATATTCCACTATAATGTTTATATCATTTATCTATTATTCTCAAGTATTCCAATTCTGCTAAGATGGTGTCATTTTTGCAATATAATCTTATATATTCCTTAAATATTTTCCATTCTCCATGTTTTTTAGTTTAAAACTCCCCTGACTTTTCCCGTCAGCTTTGCCAGTTGGAAATACTCTATCATAAGTGTCTGCCAGGGACGTGGGTGGCGCTTTGGGTTAAACCACAGAGCCTAGGACTTGCCGATCAGAAGGTTGGCGGTTCGAAATCCCCACGACAGGGTGAGCTCCCATTGCTCGGTCCCTGCTCCTGCCAACCTAGCAGTTCAAAAGCACATCAAAGTGCAAGTAGATAAATAGGTACCGCTCCAGCGGGAAGGTAAACAGCGTTTCCGTGCGCTGCTCTGCTGGCCACATGACCCGGAAGCTGTATGCTGGCTCCCTCGGCCTATAGAGCGAGATGAGTGCTGCAACCCCAGAGTCGGCCACAACTGGACCTAATGGTCAGGGGTCCCTTTACCTTTACCTTTAAGTGTCGGCCAATCTGTTATTGTTAGTGTTGCTTCACTTTTCCAGCTTCTTGCTACAAGTATTCTTGCCGCCATAATTGCAGTGGTCTTGTGTTGTTTTTAACCAAACTGTTCTTAAACCAGACTGTTCTTAAACCAAGGTACCACTGTATAACATTTATCATAAAACCGAATGCTACCTTAAAATGTTGGAACGAGAAAGTCCTACGGCTCGTCTCCACTTCTGCTTGTCCTGCCAATTCCATACCCTCCAACATTCCTCTGCTGGAAATTAGAGGCGCCCCCTCCAACCTCAGATGAAAATGGGGACAGCCTATTCCACACCCTCCAACATTTCTCTGATGAAAATTAGGGCCTTCCTAAGGAAAAAAAACAAGATGTTCTGGGATCAAATCAGAAATGGCTTATGTAAATCTGGGATTGCTCCTGGAAAACAGGGCTACAGAAGGGTCTTCTGCCCCACCCCTAGGAAACCTGTGATTTACTGCTGAATTGGGGTGGGTTGGCATTTGCTCTGATTAAGAGTTAAAGAACGGGTTTCCCCTGGGGGAAGTAGCAAACAGAAAACCATTGGGACCCATGCCGAAGTGGGAAACCTCTCAGTCCTGTGTTTTCAAGGCACGAGACAAGCAAAAGGTGGGTGAGCCCTTAGTCATGTGCATGAAGTTCAGCAAAGAAGATACATGTCTAATATCAGTCTAATCTCCTCAGGAGGGTGTTCCACAAGCTTGGGCCAATCAGTCAATCAGGGTTGGATCCATGTAACTGAATGCAGGAAAACTATTGTGATCGATAAACTTGGTCTGTACTAGGGCGGGAGTCTGCAAGGTAGCTTTGGATGATGATGACATCGTGTGGACATTGCAAAACAACTTCTGGGCTGGATCAGCACCAATTCCACAACAAAATGCCACCTGGAAATACTCCAAGAGGAAGATTATTACAACAATAATTTTATAATAATATTAATTTATACCCCACCCATAATTTATCATTTATACCCCGCCCAGCTACTCTGGGTGGCTCCCAACGGAACATTAAGGTAAAGGGACACCTGACCATTAGGTCCAGTCGTGACCGACTCTGGGGTTGCTCATCTAGCTTTATTGGCTGAGGCAGCTGGCGTACAGCTTGACTGGCCAGCATGACTAAGCCGCTTCTGGTGAACCAGAGCAGCGCACGGAAACGCCGTTTACCTTCCCACCTATTTATCTACTTGCACTTTGATGTGCTTTTGAACTGCTAGGTTGGCAGGAGCAGGGACTAAGTAACGGGAGCTCACCCCATAGCAGGGGTGAGGGGTGAGATCAGCAAGGGGACCCATAGCGGGGACTTGATCAGCAAGTCCTAGGCTCTGTGGTTTAACCCACAGCGCCACCCACGTCCCTAACGGAACATTAAAAACATGATAAAACATTAAAAACTTCCCCGAACAGGGCTGTTTTCAGATGTCTTCTAAAAGTCAGATAGTTGTTTATTTCATTGACATCTGGTGGGAGGGCGGGCTCCACTACAGAGAAGGCCCTCTGCCTGGTTACCTGTACCTTTACTTCTTGCAGTGAGGGAACCGCCAGAAGGCCCTCAGCGCTGGACCTCAGTGTCCAGGCTGAACTATGGGGATGAAAACGCTCCTTCAGGTATACTGGGCCGAGGCCATTTAGGGCTTTAAAGATCAGCACCAACACCTTGAATTGTGCTCGGAAATGTACTGGGAGCCAATGTAGGTCTTTCAGGACTAGTGTTATATGGTCTCGGCGGCCACTCCCAGTCACCAGTCTAGCTAAGCACAAGGGCTTAGCTCCAAATTTTGATTAAACAAGACGCTTCTGTCACCTTGTTGTACTGAGCCCCGTTAATAAACATCAAAACGGCCACAACATAGCCGCTGTAGGATAAAATGAATGTCACAGTAGAGTAGTGGCCATATGGACCACCCCAGGGAGGGAATTCCACAAGCACAGGGGCCACTGCTTAAGAGGCCCTTTCCCACATGCCCAGCCACCTAATAGATCTCAATGGCTGGCATTTTAAACTAAGCATTTTAAAACTCCTACAGAATCAAGTTCGTTTTTGGAAACATGCTTTGTTGTACATTTCTTCTCATGCCACCATGTTTCCCCTTACCCAGCAGAGTCCTGGTCTCCCTTCTGTTCCTTCATGTCACAGAAAATAACAAGCCTGCCCGCTTCACCTCTTTACTTCATGCCAACTGACAGTATGGACAGGTCCTGTCAATGAGGGAAATATTATCCATGAGTTGGAAGCAAGGACTTGTCTTTTCATACCTCCGACCAGCACAAACTTGAGACATGAAGGCTGTGTACACACCAAAATCTAAAGCTCATCTCCCCTCCCCAAAGGATCCTGCGAACCAAATTAATGAAGGCTAAAATGATATGGGTTTAAAAATTAGTGGTTTGCAGGGGAATTGATTTAAGGAAAAAGAATAGAATTAATAAAAACTATGGGAAATGTGGGGATGGATTTGCTGATAAGATAAATGAGATTAGAATACAGAAGGGGGAGGTGTGAGGAGGTCGGTGAAATTAGGATTAGAAATTATGGTTTGAATTTATACTTGTTTTTGATTTGTTTTGTTTGTTTGTTTATGTTTTTATTGTCTTTTGTGTTTATATGTGTTATTTAAAACTTTAATAAATATCATTTAAAAAAAAAAGGATCCTGCGAACCGTAGTTTGTTAAGGGTGCTGGGAAATGCAGCTCTGTGGGGGTGGGGGTGTGAACTATAGTTCCCAGGATTCTTTAAGGTGCCTGTATGCTTTAAATGTATGGTGTGTACACAGCCGTAGCAGATATCTTCCACTTAGTAGTTCCCAAATTTATCATTCCTTCGTTCCCAAGAAGCAAATGGCTGGCACCCAACGTTGTATGTGCCTATCAGTTTTCAGCCCTAACTAGACACTAAACACTTTCTTGGTTACAGGCTATATGTGTCCTTTGGGGACTGTGTGCCAGAAGAATTAAGAGCAGCAACTGTGTCAGTGCGCAACACATGGCTCCCTTGACCGTTGTAAACTCCAGGCATCAAGTCTGGTATCAGCAGCTTGTGGTTAAGAGGTCTGGGTAGTGTTTTCTGCCTATCAATTTGGCCTGCATGTTGGATTCCGCTTTTGTTACCAGACTGTTTTAGGGTCTGCACTGATGGTAGGTTTGCTCTGGATGAGTTTTTTCTCACAGTGCTTTCTTTGTGAATTCGATTCTGTCAAATTGCAGCCTTTTTGAAGGCCAGAGCAGTTACCGATGAAGAAAAGTGAACCATGACATGGCATTGGGATAATGGTGATGAAAAGTATTATTAATAATACAATTTCATTATAAGTAATTGAAATACAGTCGTACCTTGGAAGTCAAACGGAATCCACTCCAGAAGTCTGCTCAACTTCCAAAACATTTGGAAACCAACGCGTGGCTTCTAATTGGCTGCAAGAAGCTCTGGCAGCCAATCGGAAGCCACGGAAGCCCTGTCGGACGTTCAGCTTCCAAAAATAGTTCACAAACCGGAACACTCACTTCCAGGTTTGTGGTGTTCTGAAGCCAAAATATACAAGGATTAAGCTGTTCGAAAACCAAGGTACGACTGTAGAAACTTCAGGATGTGCTCTGCCAGGAAGCAAGAGTACCTCACCTAGGCCAGATTCATGCCAGTGCCGGATTTAGGGTGGTGCAGGTGGTTCCCTGATACAGGACACTGAGCTGGGAGGGTGCAAAATCATCATCACCATCGTCATCATGGTACCTACTGAGAAGATCCATTAAAAAACAACCAAAAGAAATGACTGTGGAAATAAGAAATATTGAGGAGGGGGCACCAAATTTTGTCCTCACTTAGGGCACCATATTACCAAAGTCCCCCTTCAGTCATCAAGTAATGATGATTTGATTCCTCCTTCCCTCCTTGTTCCCAATGTTGATCTTTATTTCCACCTTTTTCCTGATGTAGATCTTCACTCATTCTTTCTTCCCTGCTGGTGGTGGAAGCCATTTTGTGGTTCACCTCAGGTGCCAAAATGTCTTGAGCCGACCCTGAGGAATGCTGTTGGTCATGCTTGCAATCTATTGTGAAAGTGGTAATCTGTGAATTAAAAAAACAGTACCTTGTGCTTTAGGAGCATTTTTGCTGTTGCTAGTTTAAATCACTGAGGGCACAAGGAGAAGGGGACGACAGAGGATGAGATGGTAGGACAGTGTTCTCGAAGCTACTAACATGAGTTTGACCAAACTGCGGGAGGCAGTGGAAGACAGGAGTGCCTGGTGTGCTCTAGTTCATGGGGTCACAAAGAGTCGGACACGACTAAACAACTAAACAACAACAACAAGTTTAAATCAGCCTTCCCAGTCCTGGGCCTATGACGCCAGTCCAAAACAGCTGGAGGACAGCAGTGTGGGGGTGGCTACTTTAAGTCCTTAAATGACCAAGCAGCACACTTCAATGACAATAACAAAAGAATAATGTAAGATGCAAAGAAGAAGGTAATGGAAGGCGTGCAATGAGAATAAGAGGAATTAAATATGTAACTTGACTAATTACATTTCATAGTGAGGTGCTTAGGGCTGTTCTTAAGGAATCGTTATCCTATGCGCTTTGATTATGTGTATATCTGCATGATATATGGGTGTGTTTTGCGTCATGGATCATGATGACCACAAGCTCTGGGAAGATTCACCACCATTTCCTTCCAAATATTGGCAGATGGGACCAAGGTGAATTCACTGCCATGAATAAAGAAGGAATTCAAAATATTTGTTTAGTTATTTTCAATATTTCTATACCATCCTTTTACTACTATGTTGACCAACTGCAATTTGCTCTATCCAACAATGCAAACTGATGGCATCAACTTACAAAAAAGGAGATTCCAACTATAATAATAATAATAATAATAATAATAATAATAATAATAATTTATTTATACCCCACCCATCTGTTTGTTGGGCGGCTTCCAACAAAATATTAAAATACAGTAGTCCGTCAAACATTAAAAGCTTCCCTAAACAGGGCTGCCTTCAGATGTCTTCTAAAAGTCTGGTAGTTGTTGTTCTCTTTGACATCTGGTGTAACTTGGCTTCTCGCAGTGAGGGAACTGCCAGAAGGCCCTCGGTGCTGGACCGCAGTGTCCGGGCAGAACTAAACACCAGGAAGAACTTTCTGACAGTAAGTGCTGTTTGACAGTGGAATGGTCTCCCGCGGGAGGTGGTGGGCTTCAGTGGAGGTTTTTAAGCAGAGGTTGGATGACTATCTGTCATTGATGCTTTAGCTGAGATTTCTGCATTGTACGGGGTTGAACTAGATGACCCTCAGGGTCCCAACTCTACAATTCTATGACTTAGAAGCTAAGTTTATGCACGCCCACTTTGGTCACCTGTGGCGAGTAAGAACTACTGTAGGCGACCAGGCAGGAATTTTTTTTTTAAAGGCTAAAAAATGCAAAATACAAATACAGTCATACCTCGGGTTGCGAACGCTGTGGGTTACACATTTTTGGGTTACGGACCACACCAAACCCGGAATGGGTTACTTCCGGGTTTTGGCGCATGCGCAGAAGCGCCGAATCGTGTCCTGCGTGTGCACAGACATGGCGTTGTGGGTTGTGAACACTGCGGGTTGCGAACATGCCTCCCGCACAGATCACGTTCGCAACTCGAGGTATGACTGCACAAACATTGTTGAGGGTTAGCAACTTCTCTGGACTTATTTGCATAACTGATCAAAAACATGTTTATGCATGTTGCTTCTTCCTCAAACTGCACTATGTTTCCAACATATTTTTCTTCTCTCCTCCAACAAAGTTTATGTTCTTTAATCACATTACACCACAGAAATAAAGGCAGCTAATAAAACTGAAACAAACAAGTCTTTGTTGACTTTAGCAAGGGCTTGATGTAGGCCTTCAGTAGAGCTGGAGGCTCAGCAGGATTTAGCAGGCCTTCATGGAGAATGTTAAAAGGGGATTCTATTCTTACCGCTAAGCATTAGATCTATCTTCCTAGTTCTGTATGCACATGATGTTTTTTGCTTTAAATATGGGGCAGCTGCCATTATTATTATTATTATTATTATTATTATTATTATTATTATTATTTCAATCCTGCAGTTCCTAAATTGAAGGGGAACAGCGATAGCTCAGTGGTTCAGCATCTGCTTTGCATGCAAAAGATTGCAGGATCAATCCCTGGTATCTCCAGGTAGGGCTGCCAAACACCGTAGCCTCTGAAACTGTGGAGAGCCACTGCCAGCCAGTGTCAGCAATACGATATATACGATATCTTTATTGTCATTGTACCATGCAGAACAATGAAATTGAAAAACTACATAAAACTACATAAAAACTACATAAAACATTCAAAACCCCCTAAAAACTCTGAAACCCCATTTTAAAATACACTATACTATAGTGACCCCTTATGCTGCGTTTAGAACCAGAATTGCATTTGCGTAGAAACTGTTTCTCAGGTGGCTAGTCCTGGCCTTTATAACCCTATACTTTCTTCCAGAAGGCAGAAGCTGAAAAAGATCATACTGAGCTAGATGGACTAGCGATCTGACTTGGTTCAAGGCAAATTCCTATATTTTTCCTAAATTAAAGTCTGCATTCAGGGCAGTCACCCTGCTGAGGCCTGCTGAGTATTTGGGGTGGTCAAATCCTCTTTTGCCACTTAAGAACAAATGGGAAGTGCCTTTTTGCCCTGCCACTACCACCGCTCCCACCACTACCTACCACCTCCTTCTGCCCACCACCTCCTTCTGCCCACCACCTGCTCTGCCGTTGCTACATGCCCTGCTGTGAGAAGCGCCACCGCCATCGCTGCAGATGGTGATCTGGGCCAAAATTGGTGTGGATGGCGGGGCTGAGCAGCCAGGGATGTGCTACTTGAGAGGCTTCTGCCATCTGAGACAGTGGCCTCATCTTCCCTAACAGCTGGCCTGGCCCTGATTCAGCCTATGCTCTTGCCCATTTCTCCTGTTTTCTCAATGCACTAGAAAAGCAAAATGGCGGGCGGCTTGCATTTGCTGCCAACCGCCACTGACCATTCACTCCTGCTGCCTGGAGAGGCCAAGTGGGAGGGAGCTGCAGATTCCGGGAAAGGGTTGTCGTCAGGGGACGACCAATATCTGAAATGGTGCAGTTGAGCAAAATAAAAGTACATGTCCATGAGGCAACTAAACCTCTACAGCAGCAAGTTCACCCCTGTTCGTATGCAGGGGCGTCTTACCCATTGAGGCTAGTGGCACGGGGCGCAAGGGCGCCAAGTTCTGGAGGGCGCCAGGGAAGAGGCGGAGGCTCCCAGCATCAGCTCGCCACCCTCGCCCGCCTCCGCCATGCCACGCCGAAGCAGTGCTGCATCTGGAGCCTCCGTCTGCCATGGCCACTGTGGCATGAAGCGGCCAGCTGAGCTGGGAGGCGCCGCGTCCAGCCTCTGCCCCTTCCCCGTGGGAGGAGCCGCCCTCCAGTCGCTGCCCGCCTCCTCCAGCCCCGCTGGCAGTGCCGTCCTCCCTAAAAAAACTCTGGGAAACAGGGGTGGGGAGCGCCAGAGGGAGCTTTGCACCATGGCGCTGGATATGCTTAAGACGGCCCTGTTCCTATAGCTCACCTGGGTACAAATTACTCAAGAAGTAACCTTGAATCATGCAGAGATGGAAGAGTGCCACGAGGGTATTTATTTACTTTTTTTTGTACAAAGTTGTGTGTGACCTTTCCACCAGATATATATATATATATGTCTGTGGTGTTCATGGCAGCTTAACTGATGTTCCTAAAAAACATCAAAGGTGTCAAGAATGAAATAAAGCAGCAAATACAGTGGTACCTCGGGTTACAAACGCTTCGGGTTACAGACGCTTCAGGTTACAGACTCCGCTAACCCAGAAATAGTACTTTGGGTTAAGAACTTTGCTTCAGGATGAGAACAGAAATCGTGCGGCGGCGGCATGGCAGCAGTGAGAGGCCCCATTAGCTAAAGTGGTACCTCAGGTTAAGAACAGTTTCAGGTTAAGAATGGACCTCCAGAACGAATTAAGTTCTTAACCCGAGGTACCACTGTATGATAAAGAGCAGGGGTCAGCAAACTTTTTCAGCAGGGGGCCGGTCCACTGTCCCTCAGACCTTGTGGGGGGCCAGACTATAATTTGAAAAAAACAATGAACGAATTCCTATGCCCCACAAATAAGCTGGAGATGCATTTTAAATAAAAGGACACATTCTACTCATGTAAAAACACGCTGATTCCCAGACCGTCCATGGGCCGGTTTTAGAGGGCGATTGGGCCGGATCCGGCCCCCAGGCCTTAGTTTGCCTACCCATGATAAAGAGGCATACTGGCACAAAAGAAAACCCCTAAAGCAAATAAAAAGGCGGGAAAATATTTATGGCAGTCCAAAAGCCAAACTCAAAGAAGCCAATCTGAGTAAGTGGACGGGTGTAAACGAGATCACAACTGCAACCTGAGCTTTTGGTGGCTGGTTTGAACATAATTCTTTGCTGGGTGCCTTAAGAGGTGAGTAAAAAGAAGAAACTCCAAAACCAGAAAACAACCACAGGAAAGGCCATCACTCAAAGAACCACTTTCCTAACCTTTGTAGGTGAGTAAACCTGAAAGATGTTCTGTCATGATTAGTGTGAAGTTTATGATGGAAGGTAAAGTTTCAGGTACAGTGGTCCTATCTGTACCAACAATAAAAAAATGGTATTATTGAACCATACATTTAAGCACTATTGTACCATTTCAAACAATCACAACTTCGCCCCAAAAGTCTTGGGAACTGTAGTTTGTTTGTTTTTTAAAAAAGTGCTGCATGTTTTTAGGAGACCTTATACTCTTCACATATCTACAATTCTCAGAGCTCCCTGGGAAGAGGAGCTGATTGTTAAACCGTTCTGAGAACAGTGAGAAGATAGGGGGATCAACTAAAAGTCAACTATCTGACTTCTAGAAGATATCTGAAGTTTTTAATATTTGATGTTTTATCATGTTTTTAATATTCTGTTGTGAACCGCCCAGAGTGGCTGGGGAAACCCAGCCAGATGAATGGGGTATAAATTGTTGTTGTTGCTGCTGCTGGTAAAATGTGAGAAATGTGGTAAAATACATCTATTTTCCCTGCCCCCCCTCCTCCTCCTCCTCCTCCTCCTCCTCCTCCTCCTCCTTCTTCTTCTTCTTCTTCTTCTTCTTCTTCTTCTTCTTCTTCTTCTTCCCCTACCCATCTGAGTGCCCCAAAATAAAACAACCATACGAGAAATATGTAAAATAACCAAGCAAGTATTAGAAATCAGCCCTGAATTGGCCTTACTAAACATCTTCCAAGACAATAATGCCCACTCACAACACAAAGAACTCATAACCCACCTACTTTCAGCAGCCAGAAACATCATAACCAGACACTGGAGAGACCAGTCAGGAGTAAGCATGGACCAATGGTACCAAATAGTATGGGAAACAGCCTTACTAGAAAAATTAACCAATAAACTGAAACTGACACGGGGACAAATAGAAGAAGACGCCTTCACCCTGGTATGGCTCCCCTTTATCTCACACACAGCCCAACAAGACGACGACAAAAATACACCAACAACATACGAATCAATATGGCTAACCTGATCCAAAACACCCACCCACCCCCACTTACACATGAAAACAAAGACCACCACAGCCAACCACAAATGAACAACCACACCCTAGGCCAACCCCAACCTCTCTAACCACCAAAGAAACACAAGTGAACAGCAGAGAACCTGCACAAGTGACGCTGACACAAAACCCCACATATATTAATTAAAATAGAAACATCGTCACCCGATCCCACCTCCCTTCCCCACTTTTCTTCCTAATGTCTCAACAAATAAAACTGATTTGTAAAAATGTTACATGGGGGGGGGGAAATATGAGAGAGAGCCACTGCACATACTTTTGTAAATCAAGAAAATCTATAATAAAAATACATTTAAAAAAATAATAAAAAGGAAAGGAATGTAATGTTGTTGGGTTACAGCTCCCATAATCCCTGACCATTGACCATGCTGAGTGGGGCCAACATCTGCACAGCCATCCCTTCCCCCTGAGCTGGGCAAACCGCAGCTTCCTTCTGCCAGGATGCACTTGTATTCTGCCGGCCATGCCCTTTGCTTTCACAGCTCACACCTGTTGTGTTTGTTTTGTCCGCCTGGCATGGCAAGTTGTAACCGACACTGCAATGTTTTCGGAGAATACGTTTCGGAATATCTGTCGCTGAAGAGCTGCAGGGCTCAGGCAGCGGGGAGGCCCTTAACTGGCGCTCCGCAAGCATGCCAACATGCTTCCCTTTGAGGGGGGTGCCCCTTTTGAGGCGAGCAGCCGCTGCTGCCCCAGATTATGAATGATAATGCCGGCCCAGTTCTTCTTTTTCATGCTGACCTTTGGCAGACTTGAATGTCAGGGGTGCTCTAGGGTTTCATTGGGGAAAAGGGGCGAAGGGAAGGGGGTGGGGGAGGCGAGAAGACAGCTATTGTGGGAAGTTTATTTAAAAATGCAAAGCAATCAGTGCTCCGAGCCTAGGAAATCCAGCATAGTCACAACCGAATGCATCAAAATAGCAATTTTAGCTCCACACTGTGATGCATTGTGCCAGCAACAAGAGAAAACAATGACCTTCCTCCCCTCCTTCTTTGCTTCAGGGATTTATCTAATTGGGGCTGTCTGGTGTTTTTCTCTTTTCAGTGTTTACTCCTTCTGAAGCCCTGGCACAATTCTGACCAGCCTAAAGCTGAATTAATGATTCGCAGGCATGAGAGACAAAGTCACAGTTTGGCTTTTTCGAAATCTGTAGCTCATCAGCGGCAGAACATCTGCTTTGCTCCTAGATTCAGTCCCCACCATCTCCAGGTAGCGGTGGGAGAGACCCTCTGTCTGAATCCCCACTGCCCCTCAGTGCAAGACCAGTGGCCTGGCTCCGTGTTAGGCAGTGTCTTCTGTATCTATCCTCAGGCAGAGTTTGAAAATGATGTCCCAAAGCAGTAACCACTGACAAGCTATAGAATCTTGAAGGCATCCTTTACCTCCTCAGATATTATAGTTGTAGGCCACCTATTCACACAGGGTACCCATATCCTCGCATCCATATGCTCAAGACTAAACTATATGTTACAGTAAACCAGGAATAGCCAAGGTGGCGCTCGCCAGATGTTTCAGACTACAACTCCCACCATCCTTGTCCACCGCCCAAATTGGCTGGGGCTTAGGGAGTTGCAGTCCACAACATTTGGAGAATAATAATAATTTATAATAATAATAAGTTATTATTTATACCCTGCCCATCTGGCTGGGTTTCCCCAGCCACTCTGGGCGGCTCCCAACAGAATATTAAAAACACGGTAAAACATCAAACATTAAAAACTTTCCAAGCAGGGCTGCCTTCAGATGTCTTCTAAATGTCAGATGGTTGTTTATTTTGTTGACATCTGATGGGAGGGCATTCCACAGGGTGGGCGCCACTACCGAGAAGGCCCTCTGCCTGGTTCCCTGTAACCTCACTTCTCGCAGTGATGGAACAATGAGAAGGCCCTCAGAGCTGGACCTCAGTGTCCGGGCTGGATGATGGGGGTGAAACGCTCCTTCAAAACACCACATTGTCTATCCCTGCACTAAACCTTCCTCTGAATTTTGTCCCCCTTCATGGTCTCCACCATTCCTAAATCTCAAAAAGAATTAGAATATTGTATGGCCACACAAGATAAACAGGCACTTCTCTTTTTTTGAAACAAAAGGCATCTATATCTAATATTTAGGACTAATATTGAGGTTGTTATCCCAGTGTACAGAGCTAGTAGGCTTCTCTGGAAATACATGTGGTCTCCAGAATGTGATCTGCTGGTGGAAGTGGTGATAATTGCTCAATATCTTCTAGAGGGCATCTCCACTTCCTCAGTCTCTCTCGTACTGCCCATCATTGAACCTTCTTCTCATCTTCCTATGGAAGTAGACATGAGGAAGAACATAACTGGCTTCTGCATTGCACTGTGCCTTGTATTTATGATCCAACACCAGGGTGGGAAATCTGTGCCCCCCCCCTAAATCCGTGGTAGCTAACATATTGCTTTCCACATGTCATTGGACTCCAACTCCCATCAGCCAACATGGATCAGCAACATCTGGATAGCACCACGTTGGCTACCCGTATGCAAAATGTTGGGGTCCAGCTCCCATCATCCTTGATCATTGGCCATGCTGGCTGGGACTGATGGGAGTTGGAGTCTGATAACATTTGGGGGACACACAGATACCCCATCCTTGCTCTTTGTGATTGGTGTTGCATTAACTCACCGAATAATACCTTTTCCTCATTGCTATACTGATGTTTAAAGCATTATTTTTTAAAAAGAAAAGAAACTCACTGGTGGTGTTCAGTTGCACCAGTGCTATTCCATTGTGTATAGGGGGCCCATGTTGCAGAAAATATATTACTTGAAAGCAAGATCTAAAGAAACCGTTGTTCCCCAAGAGAGGCATTCATTTTATACTGCTGTCAGGGCACTCTTGTAAAAGAGGTGTTTTGCTCGAGCAAAATATATTAAAATAAACAACACGACATGCTGAAATGACATGTGTGTGAAATCTTTACGCTGCAACTGGGCACGGGGTGTGGGGCTCTGTTTGAAGCTTCAGCTGCCCACAGGAAGCCGGGATTATGGACCACCCTGGCAAATGACTTGTATTATGCTGGTCATCTTAATATTCATTTCCTGTAGGCCTGGGCTGTCTGTGGTTGTACGGGTGGGCAGGCGGAGAACCCCAAGCACTCTTGGCACTGTTAGGAGAGTTACATTAAAGGTTTCCACCTTGATATAAATCTCTTTCCTGCATGAGTTGTGGAAATGGTTTCATTTCATGACGTGCAACCCTGATTTGCTGCAGACCTCTGTGCCTGGAGAACGGGTAGATTGCTATGTTATTACCTTGATATCCAACCTTTTGCCACAGAACCACATAGCAATTTACTTGCCTCCCCCGATACTCCTCAATTTTTGTACTCACAACAACCCTGTGAGGTAGGCAAGGCTGAGAGACAGAAGGTCACCCAGTGAGCTTCATGCCTGAGTGGGGATTTGAACCCTGAGTCTTCTGAGTTGTAGTCCAACCCTCTAACCATTACACCATGCAGGATTCATTCTCTCTCTCTCACACACACACACACACACACACACACACACACACTTAGTAAAGGTAAAGGGACCCCTTACCATTAGGTCCAGTCATGACCGACTCTGGGGTTGCGGTGCTCATCTCGCTCTACTGGCCAAGGGAGCCGGCGTACAGCTTCCGGGTCATGTGGCCAGCATGACTAAGCCGCTTCTGGCGAACCAGAGCAGTGCACAGAAATGCTGTTTACCTTCCCGCCGGAGCAGTACCTATTTATCTACTTGCACCTTGACGTGCTTTCAAACTGCTAGGTTGGCAGGAGCAGGGACCGAGCAACGGGAGCTCACCCCGTCGCGGAGATTCGAACCGCCAACCTTCTGATCAGCAACTCCTAGGCTCTGTGGTTTAACCCACAGCGCCACCTGCTATTTATTGCATTTATATCTCACCTTTCTATCCAAGGCACTCAAGGTGGCATACATTTTATCTCCACAACAACCCTCTGAGTTAGGTTTGGCTGAGAGGCAGTGAGCCTCAAGGCAGTAAGCTTCCTGGCTGAGTGGCGATTTGAACCTTGGTTTCCCAAGTCCTAGTCTAAGGCTCTCATGTATTAAACGGTATTACGTCATATATCAATCAAATGCCTATATATATATGATCACAAAAATGCTTTGTGTTTGATTGCATAATTATATTTTTGTAACCAGACCCAGGACCTTACGGAAAGACAGATGCAAAATCAAATTGCTGCATCTTCAGAAAGAAGTCCTTAGCATTTGCTACCAGGATAATTGTGAATGAGTGAAAGATATTCCTGTGCATGTCATCCTGAAAGGAGTAATTACACTGGTGTACAGGAAGTAATAAAAAGCATAAGAATGCACAGAATTACCTTTGAGCTGTATGAGGATTATGGGTGCGGTCAACTGGGGCACAGGGGCAGAGGCCAATAATAAGTATTCTGAACAATCCAAAGGTTACCTGTTCAAATTGGATTATGGTACAGGAGTCAGAGCTGAACAAAACACAGCTGCTTTAATTCTATGAAAACAAACCTAGTCGCAAACTTTCCCCTCTTATTCACTGGGTTGGGCCTGTTTGTATACTGCACCAGCCCTGGTTGGTGGTGACCCATGACGGGGCCTCCTCAGTGATGGGGTCCCCATTTGTGGGATGCCCTCCCTGGTTAGGCACATCAGACTTTCTCATTATTAAGACTCAGGAGTTGACTTAAAGACAATCCTGTTCAGCAAGGCATTTGATGGCTTGAAATCATTAGCTGTGAGGGCATGTGATGCGACTGTTTTTAAACGTTTTTATTTTATTTTAAATTGCTTTATCATTTTGGTGCTTGCTGCCCTGGATGCCTTCGGGTGGAAGGGTGGGATATCAGCTTATTTATTTAGTAATATATGGGTTTACTTATTTATTTGATAATATATGGGTTTATTTATTTAATAATAAACTCTTCTTTTTTATTGTGGATTATGTGCTTTTATACTGTATCTATAGATGAAGGGCAGTATACAAATTAAGCAAACAAACGAGCATGTGGACATCCTATGAACAATTTGCTTGCAGTGTGTTTAGCTGGAAGTCAGTCCCGCTGAGTTCAGCGGTCCATACTCTCGAGTAAATGTGCACAGAATCAAAGCCTTACAGCAGAGCGTGGGAACCTTCTCCATCCTGAGAGCTGCTGCCCCTCATAGGGAGCCTTCTGGGGGCCACGTGCAATGGTGAGCAGGGCCAGAGGTGAAAGTGAACAGCGTGATGGTTGAGGCCATATTCACGACATATATTTAAAGTGCCATGATCCCACTTTAAACAGTCACGGCTTCCCCCAAAGAATTCTGGGAGCTGTAGTTTGTAAAGGGTGCTGAGAGTTGTCGGGAGACCCATACACCCCTCACAGAGTGGTTTAACAACCACAGCCAGTCCATCTTCCCCTGGGGATTGCAGCTCTGTGGGGGGAGCAGGAGCATCCTTAGCCAATGCCCATAATTTTGGGGGGGAAGCCGTAACTGTTTAAAGTGGTATCACAGTGCTTTAAACGTACTGCATGAATGCAGCCTTGGGTTGCTTTTGCTTTTATTTTGATTATGTATTTTGTGTTTTTATATTGTGATTTTATCTTGTGAACTGCTCAGAGACCTGCGGGTATAGGGCAGCCAAATAATAATAATTCATGCATACACTCAGGAGTCCTCTTTATCCCTCTATATAGATAAGGAGAGGTCTGCACGTCTACAAACACACTGGATGTTATGTACTGAAGTTCTCACCCTGGGCCAGCAGGGGGATACTGTAGATAGTTATGCAAATGAAGGATCGAAAAGTGACTTTCAGTGATTGGATAGTTTGTATGCAAATGAAGGATCAAAAAGTGACGTTCAGTGATTGGATAGTTTTAGAAAATGGCAACAGTTACATTGTTCTGAAGCTCTATATAAGAAGGCTGACTGAGCTCCTCAGTTAGTTCTGTTCCAGCTTACAAATAAAGAGCTGCTTGGAAGAATCGCTGTGTCGTCTGATATGTTCGCCCACAACTTAACACTGGACATGTATGAGGGAGCCAAGGCCATCTGTGGCTCCCTCGGTATATGTTCCCACAGCATGTTATCAACTGCTTTGTGATATGTGTATCCCTTGAACACTTCTATTTTTATAGAGGCCAAGGCCACATTGTTTTTTAAACTGCTTTTTAAGCTGTGAGGTTTTCTAGGTGTCCCTGGACCCAACCTCTCCCTAGCTGTGTGCTCGTTCTTCAAGGAACTTCCTGTCAACATTTTAACCGCTGTAGCCTTTCATCCTAACCTATCTCACAGGTTTGTTGTGCCTATAAAAATGGGGAGGAGGAAAACCATATATGTGACCTTGGACTCCCTATAAATGTAATAATAAATAAATTCATTTCAGCCCTGTTAAGTGACCCACGATCATTCCAGCCATTTGTCAGAAGGGTAGATCTTCTCTGGTGTTACCTGGCACTACAGTGAGTGACATTTGAGATAGGAAAAGACGCTGCTTTAAATTTGGTGCTTTCTGCATCAAGTGTAGCCCTCTTCAGGTGTTCCTCGTGCATGACAGCTCCTCTCTCAAGCTGCGTGCCGAATGTCTGAAGGGGGATAATAACCATGTTCAGTTTGGACAATAATCTTCCACACGACTGGGAACTCCGTGCCATCAAACTGAGCAGAGAACAAAATGGGCACACACGATACATTCAAAGCACATTCAATGCACATAACTTTCCCCAAAGAATCCTGGGAACTGTAATTGGTTAATGATGCTGGAAATTTTAACTCCTTGAGGGGAAAGTTACACCTCTCATGGTTCTTTGGGAGAAGTCATGTGCTTTCAATGTGTGCTGGATGTGCTTTAAATGTATGGTGTATATCTATGTATGTAAAGCACTATGACACCACATTAAATAATAATGGCATCCTCCAAAGAATTGTCAAGGGTACTAAGAGTGCTTAAGGGACAACTACTATTCCCCTTTCAGAGCTACAAATTCCCAAAGTTCCAAGGGAAGAGCAACTGATTGTTAAACCACGATGAATTACTAGAGCATGTTTTATGTGAGGGAATGAACAGAACAGCTAGAAACCGTGATCTATTTTATGTAACAAGGTGGGACCAGGATGCAATTACACAAGCACTAGTAGCCAAACATTAGCTCATCGGATAAACCTCCATAGAAAATAAACAAGTAATAAAAGCTTTGGTTAGCTTGCTCTCTTGCTGCTTTTCTCGAAAAGCATTTCACACATTACATTTGCATTTGTGCCATGTATCATGCGGGCACAGTGGTCTGTCATCCACTGGTGACCCGCTAGGCCCAGTCAGGTGGTCCATGGAAAGGTTGAGGAAGCGTTGAGAATATTTGGGCTCGGTTCTATGCTTGGTTTATTTATGATGATGGAGATCAAAGCTGTTTTGACCAAGCTCAGATTATCGAACAGGCTATATGACTCCTTGTCCTTGGGCTTCTCACGTTCGTATTGCAATAAGGGCAGCCACAGAAGAAATAATAATAATAATAATAATAATAATAATAATAATAATAATAATGTTATTTATACCTCGCCCATCTGGTTGGGTCTCCCCAGACACCCTGGGCGGCTTCCAACAAATTATTAAAATACTGATAGGAACAGCCTCCAGTGTGGCTCACTGCAGTGGGGTTGAGAAGCTGGAGAGAGGCATTGGAGCCCCACCAGGGGGAATGGGGCAACCTGCCACCACTTGTATCTTGACAGCCAATGTAGCGTAGTGGCCAGAATGTTGGACTAGGAGGTGGGAGACTAGGGTTCAAATCCTCACTTAGCCAACGTGTTCCTATGTTCAAGTAGTTTGTGAAAAAGCAGGCATGAGAGCCACTGATGCAATAGGGGGACAAGATGAATGTGGTGCTGATAACACTACGGTTGCAGGTTCGATCCCTGTAAGGGACAGCTGCATATTCCTGCATTGTAGGGGGTTGGACTAGATGATCCTCAGGGTCCCTTCCAACTCTTTGATTCTATGACTGATAGTGGCTCCCTGTTGAGTTTACACGGGATAGCAAACCTCAGTTTGTTGCACTGTAATGTGTGAAGTGGCCCGTAGACACTGTTCACCCCTGTGTTAAATGCCTTCCCATTTATTTGGATAAATGGGTTTATCTAGAGAAGAAAAAGGCTTGCTATTGTATGATGCTTTGACATTTGCCAAGTGTAAGCAACTATTCTGAAAGGCCAAATGGATTGCTGTCCAAATTCCATATCCTTCCACCCTTGGCTGCTTTCCTAAAACAGAAAAGGGGGGCCATTCAGCCCCCCTGCCCTGCTTTGGGCTGGGCCTAATGGCATTCTGAACATATAAATAGCAGTCTGCTTTCCCTTGACTGAGGACTTCTCCGTGGGGAGTCTGGAAGTGGCTTTTGCAAAGTAACAACAAATAAAAAGAAATAAGAAGGCACCGGACTGTTGAAAAAGTATTTAAGTATTCAGCTTTTTTTGTTTCCTTGGAGTCTTTGAAGGGAAGGCAGCGAAAGAGGAATATAATGGATGCACTACAGCTGGGAAGCCTGCAGCTTAACTTGGCTTGGCTTACACAAGAGCTTCTCTTCATTGATAATACACCGATGCACCTCAAAGAAATAAGCTGGTTTAATCTTGGTGCTCTCAATGGGCTTCAGATAGCAAAGTCTGATCACTTCACAAATGCTAAACACAAGGGCTCAGTGGTTCCTGTATGTCTTTGGGTCCCAGACACTTGCTCAGTGAACTTCAAGGCATCCAAGGTGCACCTTATACTCTCATTGGTCAAGTATGAGGACTGGTTAAGAATGGTCCACTTACTGAAGGCTGAGTGGGCTGTGGTTCTGTTGTCCTGTTCTACTTTTCCCATTAAACTTAATATTTACATTTTACAGTAACTTTTAAATGTGTTCGTCTTTAAGCTGTCACGAGGCGTTGCGGTGCTTTCTCCTGCAGCGGATTCGTAAAGCTACCTCTTTGGAAACTTTTACGTCGAAGCAGAACAAAATGTTGAAATTACACAACATCCGGTGGGTAAGGTTTAGAGTGCAGGGCTTCAGTCTCTAGGTAGTTTGTCTAATACTGAGTTGCTATTTTATAGTCCTTGGCTTATGGTGGAACCAAAACGTCAAGCCAAAGGGAAACATGAACTAGAATATCTAGAGATGATCACTTCTTAGCTCAGCCTTCTCCAGTTTGATGCCCTCACGATGTCTTGGACTTAGGGTTGCCATATTTTGAAGAGCAAAAAAGAGGACACATTTGCCGACTTTTTAAAACTATGGATCTCTATGACGACTCTCATTTTACATACCCATGAAAAAGAGGGCGTGTCCTGGAAAAAAAAGGACATATGGCAACCTTACTTGGACTACAGTTCCCTGGGGCTGATGGGAATTGTAGTATGAAACATCTGGGAGGTCCAAGGCTGGGGAAGCTCCCTTAGGTGAAAAAGAGAAGCAGCTTAAGTTGTGCTACTTTTGTCAGACAAAACAACAAGAGGAGGGTTACCGCGCCCCTTTCTCAAAGTAAATAATTTGGAAGCTCTTCAACAACAGGCAACTGCAAGCTTGGCCTTTGGCCCTGTGATAGCAGCATTCTAAGACCACAGTTGTTTGCAGGTGCAATGCTATAAATGCTTTCCTTAACTTGCAGGGACAAGATCTGACACATAGACATCCACAGGAAGTCTCATGCAAACAACTCATGCAAGGGCTTTCATGCAGAGAAATGAAAGCTGCATTCAGATAATTTTTTTCTGGATAAAAGGCCTGTTCCTACCATCTCATTTTGCATAAAGGGCACAACTCAAGTTACCTGGAGAACTTTTAAGACCTGTTGATTCAACTTCCCCGTTGCAATCCATTGGTCAAGCAGGGCATGACTTTGCCTGGTCTGTGCACCTGCATGCAGAACAGCACAAACAGTACATTTTCTTTTGCTCACACTTCGCTAGATCCAGTCCCCCATGTTTATGGAATCTTACACAGCCATGACACTGGGCTCCCAGTGCTGGTACACGTTGCGGTTTCCATTTTTGGCACATCACACAAACAAACTATACATCATTCGAGTTGTACACTGTGCACATGTAAGCATGAGCTCAGAGTTGTTTGGGTAGCAATGAAAACATGGAATAAGTGAGAGAGAGGATGGCCTAGGATTTGATGGGTAAAAGACCTGGGAGCTCAAGGAAGACACAGATGCAGAAATCCATACATAACACTGCATGTTATGGCCAGCCACAATCTCTCATCTGCTTTGCTTGGGGGGAAATACTGTATGAGTAAGAAGGAATATGATGAAGGTGTACTAAATGATGTGTAGTGTGGGGAAAATCAGAGTTTTTATCTCTCTTACACAGTGCTTTTTTCTGGGGGTACACATACCCCTAAACATTTTGTGAATCTAAATTTGGCCGCATTGAGGGGCAGTATTTCAATATGAGTAGGAAAATGAGAGTACCCCTAAACATTTTTTTAAGAAAAAATCACTGCTCTTATGTAATAAAGGTAAAAAAGGTAAAGGACCCCTGGGTGGTTAAGTCCAGTCAAAGGCGAGTATGGGGTTGCGGTGCTCATCTTACTTTCAGGCCAAGAGAGCTGGCGTTTGTCCACAGACAGCTTTCCAGGTCATGTGGCCATCAGGACTAAACCGCTTCTGGCACATCAGAACACCGTGACAGAAGCCAGAGCGCATGGAAATGCCATTTGCCTTCCCACCACAGCAGTACCTATTTATCTACTTGCACTTTGACGTGCTTTTGAACTGCTAGGTTGGCAGGTGCTGGTACTGAGCAACGGGAGCTCACCCCATCGCGGGGATTCGAACCGCCAACCTTCCGACTGGCAAGCCCAAGAGAGTACCACCCGCGTCCCCCTCTTGCGTAATACTAGAACCCAGGACCATCCATTGAAGCTGAATGGTGGGCAAAAGGAAGTTCCTCTTTCCATACCACATGGTTAAAACAGAATTCAGTTTTGTGTAGTGTTTAGAGCATTGGACTAGGACTTGGAAGACCAGGGTTCAAATCCCCACTCATCCATTAAGTTTCAATGGGAGACCTTGAGCTTTGTTGAAGATATAAATATAATGTAATCTACTATATGTTTTGGAAAGTGATTTGTCTGCTTATCCACCTCCCTGTCTGTTCTCTATGGGTTCAGAAACATTGTGAGATATAATTGCCCCATTTCGCATGAGGGTTTCCATGTGGAGGAGCTGGTTTTTGTCTATGGATGGATGCAGGATGCCAAAATGTGCTGATCTGGACACCTATGAAGATACAGTATTGTCATTCCAGTTTGATGTGACAATTCCTAAGAGTGAGGAGTGGGATTTGGTCTATTGCTTGGAAACTGCTGGGCACCATTTTGAATCAAGATGGCCGACCAAACCGTTTCAAACTTGGACACCTCTGCAAATATCGTCATGCAATTTGGTGTGGCTGTTCCCAAGATGTAGGAATAGTTTATGGTCTACATTTGGATGATACCGGATGCCATTTTGAATCAAGATGGTGGACCCAACTGTTTCAAATTGTGTCGATGCCTCTGAAGACACTGTTGCCCGATTTGGTATGACAGTTCTCGAGATTGAGGAGCTGTTTTGGGTCTATGCTTGAAAACTGTCAGGTGCCATTTTGAATCAAGAGGGTGGGCTGAATAATTCAAACTGTGCCAATTTGCTGCCACTGAAGTAATGCACAGCCCAAGAAACTAACCAAGTACATTATTCCTTCATAAATCTCAGTATTTTCCCATTTCTAAGATATCATACAGCTGCCTGCAGTTTTGGACTTTCCTTGAGAGCATCATTATAGAAACTCTTTGCTGATATGGCTATGTGAGCTGTTACGATAAGCTCCTTTGCTTCAAAATCTACCACTACACCACTGTTTGGGTGTCATGCCAAACCACACTTTGTGAAAACCATGGTTTTTGGAGTTGCTTCAGTCCACTGTTTTACATTCTGATTTGTTGGCTGATCTCAAGGCAAGCATGTCAATTTGAACATTGTGAAGAAACACAGCTGCAAATTGAGTAAAGCTTCTACTTCACCAAAGCCTTTTAGTGTACTGTTCCTTTACCAGGCAGAGGGCCTTCTTGGTAGTGGCGCCCGCCCTGTGGAACGCCCTTCCAGCAGATGTCAAAGCGATAAACAACTACCTGACATTCAGAAGACATCTTAAGGCAGCCCTGTTCAGGGAAGTTTTTAACGTGTGATATTTTACTGTATTTTTGGTTTCTATGGAAGCCGCCCAGAGTGGCTGGGGAGGCCCAGCCAGATGGGCGGGCTATAAATAATAAATTATTATTATTATTATTATTATTATTATTATTATTATGACGTGTCTCTTTTCCTTTCTCAGGTTATACATTAAAGAGCAGAGGCTGGGGGGTGGGGGGTGGGCACAGACATTGGTCTTCCAAATTTCAGTGGCCCCCTGTGGCCCAAAATTTTCACCCCCTGCCTCTCACCTTTCATTCTGCGCATGCACTACATTGTACTTACAATGCCCCATGTTGCCCTCCTCCATTTGGTGCCCACTCCAGGGGAACTGGTTGCGCTGCCCTATAACAGGATCACTTTGTTATCTCAATGGAAATGGCCATTTGTCATGGAAGTTTTAGTTGCATTACCGGGGGGGGGGGGGTGGACTAGATGGCCCTTAGAATTCCTTCCAGTGCTACAATTCTATGATTCCATTACATTCTTGTTCATGTTTCTTGGAGAGCGGTGAAAAACCCTTAAGTTAGGAAAGCACCAAATCCTGTCCCATCGTTTTCTGCCATAATTGGTACTAACAAGCTACAGTGAAGGCTTTCTTTTTTTCCTTCATTTTAAAGTGTTTAAAAGATTTGGCAGCATATTTTCAGACTTGTGGATTAACATGCTCTAACTTATTCCCTTCTCCCTCCACCCTTGATCCTTAAGGATTTGCCTGAGTCATGGATTTCTTATCAGGCTTGTTAACACTCTCTCTCTCTCTCTCTCTCTCTCTCTCTCTCTCTCTCTATATATATATATATATATCCACACACTAGAATAAAGGAATCTTTTACTGAGAGCCACTCATTAGGAATTAAACCATGAATAGACTGAACAACTCGCTGACTCCCCTTGGGGGTGACCTTTGACCCCGCTGGGTCAGATGGCAATGCATCTTTAGCCTCCTAAATGAAGCAAGATGAAGGCTCCAAACAAGCGTTTTCTCTGTCTTTGCAGATGTACTGAATCCAGTGACAGGCGGGATAAAAGATGGGCTCTGTTGGCATTTTATTTTCACAGCTGTTTTTCCACAAAATTGGGACGGGTTGCGGGGGGAAAGAGAAATGATAAAGTAGATAGAATATCAAAGGCTATGGAAACTGTTATGAGAAGGAAACTGCAAGCTGAAGAGTCCTGCAAGATCTGATCTATATCCTTCATTTATGATTCCAGAGAGTGTTTTCCAGCTGGGGTATTTCCCCTCAGAAAACACAGCAAGTGACATTTCTGTGGGTTCCCAAACTGAAAGACAAGAAAAGCTTCTTCTCTTTTTTAAAAAAAGAAAAAAAGAAATACCATGGCCTCAACTTGAGAGCATCTTTGTCTTATGGCCATTTCAGATATTACTGTAGGACCGGGGAAAGAATTTGGCCTGAGGCCCACCTTCCCTTCTGGGACAGCTTCTGAGGGATGCAGGCCTGCGGCAGGTGAGGCCAGAGGCAAAAGTGAGAAGAGCAATAAAGATGAATTCTACCTTTATGCAGTAGCATGGTTTCTTCACGTTCAAACACCCCTCTCTTATCCTTTATCCAGGGAAGCAATGAGCAGGAGCAGAATCCTAGGACACATTTGTGCCTGGCAAAAAACACTCAAGGACGGTGCAATGCAAGGGAGGGTGAGGGGTGCGGTTTGGGAGGACATGCGATCTGGGGTGGGTCCACAGGGGGTCAGATAAAGAGCTCTGGTGCATTGCATTTGGCCCTGTGTGTGACCCGACCCTGCATTACACAGCAGCAAGAGCTGCAGCCAGTTATGGATTCTCCTTCATTGTTGTTGTTTAGTCATTTAGTCGTGTCTAACTCTTCATGACTCCATGGACCAGAGCACACCAGGCACTCCTGTCTTCCACTGCCTCCCGCAGTTTGGTCAAACTCATGCTGGTATCTTCGAGAACACTGTCCAACCATCTCGTCCTCTGTCGTCCTCTTCTCCTTGTGCCCTCCATCTTTCCCAACATCAGGGTCTTTTCCAGGGAGTCTTCTCTTCTCATGAGGTGGCCAAAGTATTGGAACCTCAGCTTCACGATCTGTCCTTCCAGTGAGCACTCAGGGCTGATTTCCTTCAGAATGGATAGGTTTGATCTTCTTGCAGTCCATGGGACTCTCAAGAGACTCCTCCAGCACCATAATTCAAAAGCATCAATTCTCCGGCGATCAGCCTTCTTTATGGTCCAGCTCTACTTCATTAGAGGTTTTAAATCAGAGTCTGGGTGGCCTTCTGCGGATTACCAATTAGTTGTGCTAGTGGATTAAGTAAGACTTGGACCAGATCACTCTGCCATTTATACCTATAGGATTCATGTCTTTGCACATTTGTCTTTTTTATTTATTTTATTTCTAACATCTTCGTTGCATTCACCCTTTGCACCAGCCTTCCCCAACCTGAAGGCCTCCATATGTCATTAAACTATTCTTCCCATCATCCCAGGCTGGCCAGACCTGATGAGGATTATAGTCTGAAACATCTGGAGCTACCAAGCTGAGGAAAGCTGCTTTGCAAAAACTCTGCAAGCTTTCGCAGGTCAAAATAGAGGCACACACACACAGACGACAAGGGAGCTCATGACCTTAGGATCACTGTGTGTTAGTACTCCCATCAGCTTTACACAATTTTCATTGACTCTGTCGTGGCCTGTTTGGCAGTATTTAAAAGCGAAGAGGGTATGTACTCTCCCGATTAAAGATACACAAACAAATATATCTTCCTTAACAAGACACGGTGATTCAACTGGCAAGGATGCAGTCCTCATAACTCTTAAGATCTCGGCTTTGAAGAGTGTGTTTGTGTGTGCATGTGGCCAGAAAAAAACTCCATCTGAAACCCTGAAGAGCCGCTGCCAGTCATCTTCTGGAGTAGATGAGAATGTTAAGGAAAATGTAACTGGAAAGATGAGAGTTGTGGACTGTAGCGCATGACAGCTTTGCATTTTCGTTGATGAATTTGGTTATGTGTGCACTGGAGGAGAAGGAGAAGGAGAAGGAGAAGGAGAAGGAGAAGGAGAAGGAGAAGGAGAAGGAGAAGGAGAGAAGGAGAAGGAGAAGGAGAAGGAGAAGGAGAAGGAGAAGAAGTCACCCATAATATTATTAAGCCAGCCACTCTGGGTGGCTTCCAATAAATTATAAGACCCCAGTAAAACATCAAACAAACTTCCCTGTAGAATTTCAACCTGAAAATAGAGACAATGCACGTACTTTTGTAACCCAAGAAAATCTTTAATAAAAACTATTTAAACTTCTTCTTTTTTAAAAAACAACAAGAACGACACTTCCCTATAGGTTTGCACTGTGATTTACTACGGACAGTGGCTGAAAAATGGACAGTTCCTAGTAAATAGGTACAGCTGGCATTTGTGTTTTGTTTATTGGTAAACATGCAAAAAATCTTAAGGAGAAATTTTTTTTAAAGAGAAATGTAAGTCTGTGTGGGAGAGGAAAGTATTATTATTATTATTATTATTATTATTATTATTATTATTATTATTATTTAATTAATTATTTTATTTATACCCCGCCCATCTGGCTGTGTGAAGGGACCATGAGAGCATAAGAAAAACCTTGCTGAATTACCGGTAGGTTAAAAGGCCCAGTCTTGTTCATCAGTACTGTGGTGTTGTTTCTGGAAGTTTTAAAAAAGGAATTGTAAAAGGTACATGGTACGTTCAAAATGGCACAAATTAATCACATCCAAAGGCTTTTTGGGACTAGACAGCATAAAAGCCCCCCAAAAACTGTTGAGAAGTTAAGCACTCAAGTGCTTAGGTGCAAGATTTTTGTTATTTATTTTTTTAATGGCACCAAAGAGGCTAAGAAATTGCACTAGGCTAAGAAGGATGATTGTGAAAAGTGGTTGTTGTGCAGATTAGCCGAGGGCTTTGCGGGAAGTCAGCAAATTGCATGATGACTGTCTAATGCTTTATCCAAGCAATCATCGCTGAAGTCCTCTTGTCATGCAAAGCAGTCAACTGTCTCCTCCATCAGTTTTGTCAATGGCTGGGTGAATGGACTTCCAAAAATGCTCCCATTGTGAATCAAGAGGCTTTTCAAGTGTAAGCAAAAGAAAGAGAGAGAGAATGCTTTTCCCATCATTGCTGGGAAGACGCCAAATATCCTTAGCAGTTCAGGCAGTTAATACGTATTGACCCATCAATGAAATGAATCTAATAACTCATTAAATGCTGGATTTAAAAACAACAACCCACAATGCATTTCCTCCTTTGGGTAAAGAAGTTTGACTGAGACACAACTAACATTTTAAAAACTCCAATAGCATTTTTGTTTGTTTGTTTACTGAAAATGAATATATATAATTGCATTCACTGCCTACCCTTTCCTCCAAGCAGCTCAAGGCGGTGTAAAACCCCCATTTTATCCACACAACAACCCTGTGAGGTGGGTTAGGTGGAGAGACTGTGACCTGCCCCAAGGGAGCTTCAGGACTGTGACCTGCTTCCCAAGGGAGTTATGGGGTTGAACCCTAGTTGTCCAAGGCCCTACCCTGACACTCTAACCACCGACCACCAAAACATACCCAAGTACTAAAAAAACAAGGCAGGTATTTGCGAACGTCTAATGAAAATAGACATCTGCACTGGCCCCGGCACTGGCAGGGCTGTGGTTATTCAGGCTTCCTTTTCTATGCCTTGGCACTCGTGCCAAGCCCCTCCCTGGGCCACGATCCACACCACACCCTTGAAATGTGATGATGTCCCTTGCTTACCTGAATGGATGGATGGATGGATGGATGGAGAGAGAGATGTGCATGGAAACCTTGAGCTTCTGCATGGAGAGAATGTTGCATACTTAATAATAATAATAATAATAATAATAATAATAATAATAATAATAATTTATTTAAACCCCGCCCATCTGGCTGGGTTTCCCCAGCCACTCTGGGAAGCTTCCAACAAAGTATTAAAATACAGTGGTCTGTTAAACATTAAAAGCTTCCCTAAACAGGGCTGCCTTCAGATGTCTTCTAGAAGTCTGGTAGAAGTCTGGTAGTTGTTGTTCTCTTTGACATCTGGTGGGAGGGCGTTCCACAGGGCGGGTGCCACTACCAAGAAGGCCCTCTGCCTGGTTCCCTGTAACTTCGCTTCTTGCAGTGAGGGAACCGCCAGAAGGCCCTCAGCACTGGACCTCAGTGTCCTGGCAGAACGATGGGGGTGAGATGCTCCTTCAGGTATACTGGACCGAGGCCGTTTAGGGCTTTAAAGGTCAGCACCAACATTTTGAATTGCACTCGGAAACGTACTGGGAACATACTGTTGCATAAGAACCAAGGTGCACACCATCAAGGGGCCAACAGTGCGTGGAGGGAGAGAGGGGAGAGCTGGAAGGGAGCCAAGTATAGCAAGGAATGAATGAAAGCAAAACAGCAAATGCAGCTGGGAGGGAGGCACCAGAGGATGGTTTGTTAGTGACACGCTGCCATCAACGGGATTATATAAGCCAGGGGCACCAATGTAGTGCCTTCCAGAAGCTGCCTTAGCTGCTGGATAGTTGAGTAGGTAGAGCATAAAAGACTTTTAATCTCAGGGTGGTGGGTTCAAGCCCCACATTGGGTGGAAGATTCCTGCATTGCAGGGGGTTGGATTAATGACCCTCATGGTGCCTTCCAAGTCTACAATTCTATAACTCCCATCATGGTTGGCTATTGCCCAAGCTGGCAGGGAATGAACAGCTCAATGCTTCTGAAATCGAGGCGGGCCGTAGCTCATCGGTAGAGCATCTGGTTTGTAGGCAGAAGGTTCCATGTTCAATCCCGAGCATCTCCAGGAAGGGCTGGTAGAGACTCCTTGCCTGATACCTTGGGGAGCTGCTGCCAGTCAGTGCAGACAGCAGTAAGTGAGAAGGACTTCCTATGCTCCTAAGAGACCATCAATTAACTGGTCGAAAACAAACCAGCCCATTGACTGGTGTAGAGTTGGATCTTAGAGTTGGAAGGGACCCAAGGGTCATCTAGTCTGACCCCCTGCAATGCAGGAATCTCAGCTAAAGCAGCCATGACAGATGGCCATCCAGCCTCTGCTTAAAAACCGCCAAGAAAGGAGAGTTCACCACCTCTTGTGGGAGTCTTTTCCACTGCCGAACAGCTCTTACTGTCAGAAAGTTTTTCCAAATGTTTAGTTGGAATCTCCTTTCTTGCAACTTGAAGCCATTGGTTCGAATCCTACCCTCCAGAGCAGGAGAAAACAAGCATGCTCCCTCTTCCATGTGACAAAGCCCTTGAGATATTTGAAGATGGTGATCATACCTCCTACCACAGCTGTCAACGTTTCCCTTTTTTAAAGTGAAATTCCCTTATTCCGAATAGGATTCCTCGCAAGAAAAGGGAAAAGTTGACAGCTATGCTTCCTATCAGTCTCCTGTTTTCCAGGCTAAACATGTCAGTGTTTGAAAAAGAAAAGGTTCTGACCTCCTTTTTACTCCTTTGCAGAGTCCTCAGACCTTAGTTGGCACAAAAGAATCTTTGAGAAAGAGCATTCTTGCAGACTTCCGGGTTGGCGCCATCGCCGAATGGCGGGCTCCCTCCGTGCTCCGGAGGGAGCCGGCTCGGCAGGGGCTGGGTTCTACCGCGCCGGCGACGCGGGGACCCGCAAAAACCATGGGCACGGAGCCCCATGGACATGGTGACTCGGCTGGCACCTTTGAGCCCCCCCCGGCCCGCGAAAGAGCCTTTTTAAAGGCTTCGGAGCGAGCACCTGGGGGGGGGTGGTGCTTTGAGTCCGCCGCTTCCCCTGCCGAGCGAAGCCGCATGCCATTCGGTGGAGAGCGCTGGCTTCTTCCATTGAAAATTTGGATCCAAAAGAACAACCCGTGAGTAATTGGAATATGGATTAAAAAGAGGGATAAATTTTTAAAATCCGGAGCGAGCGGGGGGGGGTATAAAAAGGAAGTCATCCCCCCCCCAATTGTAGAAGAGCCAAAACAAAGGACTTAACAACTAAGATCGAGAGTGACCTTATCTTGATGAATTAGTGACTTCGCGAGGGAAAAATATAAGATTGAGCTGGAGGAGAAAAGTGGAATTTGAACTAAAAAGCAACCCCCCCCCCCGGAACCCCGGGAGCGACTGGTGAAAATGCCTGGGGAAGAGAAACGGAGGTTTTGACAGCTGTCAAAGAGCTGTCAAAACGGAAGAACAAAACAGAGACTTTGTTATGAGGACTTTGCCGGTTACATTGGTTATAAATTGGATATAAAATGTTTCAAATAAGGATCAACAAGCTACTTGGATTGGTGGATGTGATCTGGAAGGGAACTCAGTTACTGAAATCCATCTAGAGGAGCTGAGGGATATTGCAAGTGTTTTTGACTGGAAATTTGAACAGTTGAACAGAACTTTTTATCTCCTGGGAAACTGCAGAAATGGAACATTATTTTGTCTACAGAGGTCTACACACTACAGAAAACAATGGATGTAAATGAAAGGGACATGACGCAATGTTTTGCTCCTGAATAACAAGCCTCTGCAGAGAAACTAGAAACTTTTGGAAATAGAACATTTCGGCAGAAGAGCAGGGAAAAAGCAAAAAATAAAAAGGAGGAGTGTGATTAATAAGAATAATGAAATAACAAGATCTGGACAGAACTGGAAGTGGGAACATTTGGGACATTCAGATTTGACAAGCTTACAGAAATAAAATTGGAGTTTTTGCTCCTGGATATAAAAATCTGGATAGAAGAAATGGGCCCCTTTTTGAGATAGACTCCTTCTATGATTGGACATTCGAATTTAAAAATGACTGGTAAAGGACTAGAGAGGTTTGGGTTTAGTGAGATGTGGGAACCCCAGGAAGATATCAGATGTCGAGGGATATTGGGAACGCAACCGGGAAAGGGGGGAGGGAAATCTGGAATCCAAAGGGTGCAAAACTATTTTTTATCTTGTTTATTTTTATCTGCATTATTCTTGAAGGGGGGGAACTCGTGGAAGGGAATTAGGTCGATCTTAGGGGATGGGAATTTTCGAAAAATTGGGTTATTGACGATAAGTGTAATTTGGGGATAAGAATTTGTTGAATTGATTTGTTAAACTGGAAGACAAGAGGGGGAGGGGAGGGGAAGTCCTGGTTATTGGAAAAAGATTATAAATTGGATTTAATTTGTTTTAAATTGGAAAACTTTAATAAAAATTATTTTAAAAAAAAGAGAGAGAAAGAGCATTCTTGCAGAGTATTGCTGCTTTTATTCTTAAAAAGTCTTCTTCTCCAACCACGACCAACAGCTTTTACACACACCAAATGCTACCAGCTTTCTACCATCCAACCAACCCATACCACCACTAACATTGACCACTCTATATATACAGGTACAATTTGGTGAAAGGTTGCATGAGTCATTGTAGGCCACTGACTCATGCTGACTTAGTTCTTTTAGCATTAAAGAAACAGTGGCCAATTTTTAGCCGTGACGAAACATACCCAGCTCCTTCAAGTGCTCTTCATAAGGCTTAGTTTCCAGACCCTTGATCATCTTGGTTGTCCTCTGCACAATTTCCAGCTTGTCAACATCCTTCTTAAATTGTGGTGCCTAGAAATGGATACAGTATTCCAGGTGTGGTCTGAGCAAGGCAGAATGTTGTTGTTGTTGTTGTTGTTGTTGTTTAGTCGTTTAGTCGTGTCCGACTCTTCGTGACCCCATGGACCAGAGCACGCCAGGCACTCCTGTCTTCCACTGCCTCCTGCAGTTTGGTCAGACTCATGTTTGTAGCTTCGAAGACGCTATCCAACCATCTCATCCTCTGTCATCCCCTTCTCCTTGTCATCTTTCCCAACATCAGGGTCTTTTCCAGGGAGTCTTCTCTTCTCATGAGGTGGCCAAAGTATTGGAGCCTCAGCTTCACGATCTGTCCTTCCAGTGAGCCCTCAGGGCTGATTTCCTTCAGAATGGATAGGTTTGATCTTCTTGCAGTCCATGGGACTCTCAAGAGTCTCCTCCAGCACCATAATTCAAAAGCATCAATTCTTCGGCGATCAGCCTTCTTTATGGTCCAGCTCTCACTTCCATACATCACAACTGGGAAAACCATAGCTTTAACTATACAGACCTTTGTTGGCAAGGTGATGTCTCTGCTTTTTAAGATGCTGTCTAGGTTTGTCATTGCTTTCCTCCCAAGAAGCAGGCGTCTCTTAATTTCATGGCTGCTGTCACCATCTGCAGTGATCATGGAGCCCAAGAAAGTAAAATCTCTCACTGCCTGCATTTCTTCCCCTTCTATTTGCCAGGAGGTGATGGGACCAGTGGCCATGATCTTCGTTTTTTTGATGTTGAGCTTCAGACCATGTTTTGGGCTCTCTTCTTTCACCCTCAATAAAAGGTTCTGTAATTCCTCCTCACTTTCTGCCATCAAGGTTGTGTCATCTGCATATCTGAGGTTGTTGATATTTCTTCCAGCAATCTTAATTCCGGCTTGGGATTCATCCAGCCCAGCGTTTCGCATGATGAATTCTGCATATAAGTTAAATAAACAGGGAGACAAAATACAGCCTTGTCGTACTCCTTTCCCAATTTTGAACCAATCAGTTGTTCCATATCCAGTTCTAACTGTAGCTTCTTGACCCACATAGAGATTTCTCAGGAGACAGATGAGGTGATCAGGCACTCCCATTTCTTTAAGAACTTGCCATAGTTTGCTGTGGTCGACACAATCAAAGGCTTTTGCATAGTCAATGAAGCAGAAGTAGATGTCTTTCTGGAACTCTCTAGCTTTCTCCATAATCCAGCGCATGTTTGCAATTTGGTCTCTGGTTCCTCTGCCTCTTCTAAATCCAGCTTGCACTTCTGGGAGTTCTCGGTCCATATACTGCTTGAGCCTTCCTTATAGAATTTTAAGCGTGTGAAATGAGTGCAATTGTGCGGTAGTTGGAGCATACTTTGGCACTGCCCTTCTTTGGGATTGGGATGTAGACTGATCTTCTCCAATCCTCTGGCCACTGCTGAGTTTTCCAAACTTGCTGGCATATTGAGTGTAGCACCTTAACAGCATCATCTTTTAAAATTTTAAGTAGTTCAGCTGGAATACCATCACTTCCACTGTCCTTGTTATTTGCAGTGCTTTCTAAGGCCCATTTGACTTCACTCTCCAGGATGTCTGGCTCAAGGTCAGCAACCACACTACCTGGGGTGTACGAGACATCCATATCTTTCTGGTATAATTCCTCTGTGTATTCTTGCCACCTCTTCTTGATGTCTTCTGCTTCTGTTAGGTCCTTACCACTTTTGTCCTTTATTATGGTAATCTTTGAACGAAATGTTCCTTTCATATCTCCAATTTTCTTGAACAGATCTCTGGTTCTTCCCATTCTGTTGTTTTCCTCTATTTCTTTGCATTGCTCGTTTAAGAAGGCCTTCTTGTCTCTCCTTGCTATTTTTTGGAAATCTGCATTCAATTTCCTGTATCTTTCTCTATCTCCCTCGCATTTTGCTTGCCTTTTCTCCCCCGCTATTTGTAAGGCCTCATTGGACAACCACTTTGCTTTCTTGCATTTCCTTTTCATTGGGATGGTTTTTGTTGCTGCCTCCTGTATAATGTTGTGAGCCTCCATCCATAGTTCTTCAGGCACTCTGTCCACCAAATCTAAATCCTTAAACCTGTTCCTCATCTCCACTGTGTACTCATAAGGGATTTGATTTAGATTGTATCTTACCGGCCCAGTGGTTTTTCCTACTTTCTTCAGTTTAAGCTTGAATTTTGCTATAAGAAGCTGATGATCGGAGCCACAGTCAGCTCCAGGTCTTGTTTTTGCTGACTGTATAGAGCTTCTCCATCTTTGGCTGCAGAGAATATAATCAATCTGATTTCGATGCTGCCCATCTGGTGATGTCCACGTGTAGAGTCGTCTCTTGTGTTGTTGGAAAAGCGTGTTTGTGATGACCAGCTTGTTCTCTTGACAGAACTCTATTAGCCTTTGCCCTGCTTCGTTTTGCTCTCCAAGGCCAAACTTGCCAGTTGTTCCTTTTATCTCTTGATTCCCTACTTTAGCATTCCAATCCCCTATAATGAGAAGAACATCCTTCTTTGGTGTCACTTCAATAAGGTGTTGTAAGTCTTCATAGAATTGGTCAATTTCAGTTTCTTCAGCACCAGTAGTTGGTGCATAAAATTGGATTACTGTTATGTTATCTATCATTTTTGAGATTGCATCCCAGTACAGCTTTCGCCACTCTTTTGTTGACTATGAGGGCCACTCCATTTCTTTTGCGGGTTTCTTGCCCACAGTAGTAGATATGATGGTCATCCGAACTGAATTCGCCCATTCCCGTCCATTTTAGTTCACTGATGCCCAGGATGTCAATATTTATTCTTGCCATCTCATTTTTGACCACATCCAACTTACCCAGGTTCATGGTTCTTACATTCCAGGTTCCTATGCAATATTTTTCTTTACAGCATTGGACTTTCCTTTCGCTTCCAGGCATATCAGCAACTGAGCGTCCTTTCGGCTTTGGCCCAGCCACTTCATCAGCTCTGGATCTACTTGTACTTGTCCTCCGCTCTTCCCCAGTAGCATGTTGGACGCCTTCCGACCTGAGGGGCTCATCTTCCAGTGTCATAACTTTTATATGCCTGTTGTCTTTGTCCATGGAGTTTTCTTGGCAGGGATACTGGAGTGGCTTGCCGGTTCCTCCTCCAGGTGGATCACGTTTGGTCAAAACTCTCCACTATGACCTGTTCATCTTGGGTGCCCTGCTCGGCATAGTTCATAGCTTCTCTGAGTTCTTCAAGCCCCTTCGCCATGGCAAGGCAGTGATCCATGAAGGGGGCAAAGCAGAATAGAGTGGTACTATTATTTCCCTTGATCTGGACACTATACTTCTGTTGATGCAGCCTAGAATAGCATTAGCTTTTTTTGCTGCTGCATCGTACTGTGGACTCACGTTAAGCTTGTGGTCCACCATCAGTGTGAAATGTTGCTAAACATATGGGCAGGCGTATATCTGCCAAAACTGTTGGTGTTACTTGTGTGCAGTGCTTCTAACACATCATGTTTTGTGGGAGTTGCTTCGCAGGTTAAGCCCAGTAACCAGCAATCTGACCAAGCGTGCAGTTCAGACTGCAAGACACTGCAAATCAATGGAGAATCCTGTTAACAATTATCTGGCTAGTGCAAGTCAATGCTGTGTTGCATGGAATCAGTTTTCTGCTCTCTTAAATTTCCCAGGAGATCCTAGATGGAGTCAACGTGTCTCTATCTGAAGACAGTTAAATAACAGCCAAATAACTAACAAACGAGTCCCATATTTATCCCAGTGGGACCTGGGACCAAAACACATCCTTGCTCTGAGGTAATGTTTTGCACAATGGGAATGCTACTTCCATAAAGGAATACATCTGGTAAATGCAAAGCTTTCGTGTGAGAATGCAATCTTGAAATACCACAGAGCAAGATTCTGGATCCCTTCTGATTCCTACACATGGAGCTTCCTGGATAAAGATCTAGCAAAAGCCCTGCTGTTGCAAAAAATGTGGGAATACATGGACAATTATGCAGCAATCCAGCATGCATTTCTTAAATAATCTGATGTGGTTTTACAAAGATTAACAATGTTTACAATAAAGGAGTAGACCATTTATGTATTCATTTTGGGATTTTCTTGGGCTCTTTGCATTTCTGCGTAATGCATATTTCTTTGTTATATAAATTCATCTGATATTTAATGCAAGGGAGGTGCCTCCTTTCATATGGAATAAAGAACTCTGTTGAAAGAAGACATTATGTCTTTATTATTTATTACATCTTGAAACCTACCCTTCCTCCAAGGAGCACTGTGCAGAATACACAATTTTATCCTCACAACCAGTGGCGGAGGAAGAGGAGTGCGGGGGGAGCGCACAGCCCCCGGCAGCGCAACCCCAGTGGGGTGCCATCGCAGCTGCCCTCTGCCCATACTGGGCACCATGCCCCTGCAGGCAGCGTGCCATACCCCCAGGACATGCGCCAGCCCCACCCCCTCCTGCTCTCGGTCCCACACCCCCGGTATCGGAGCATGAAGCTCCGCCAGGGCTCACAACAACCTTGTGAAGAAGGTTAGGATAAGAGAGTGTAACTTGCCCAGGACCGGATATAGGTTTGATGAGGCCTTAAGCTACTGAAGGTAATGGGGCTCTTTATATGTCCAGCTGTCCTTTGTCAACAACAAATTGTCACTGTTTTTTAAGTTGAATATATGCTATATGGTAATTTATGGACTTAATAGGTATCTAAAGCCATTCGCACATAACAAAATATGTATTTTATGAAAGTAATTGTTGAACTGAAATACAGTTAAGAAGTACAGTCATACCACATGTTATGTTTGCTTCAGGCTGAGCGTTTTCAGGTTGCATCCCACGGTGACCTGGAAGTACCGGAAAGGGGAGACTTCCGGGATAGCGCGAACGGGTAATGGCGGATTCCCTCCGAGCTCTGGAGGGAATCGGCTCCGCTAAGGACGGGTCTTGCCGTGCCGGCGACACGGGGACCCTTAGAAACCGCAGGCGCTGAAGCCTGCGGACATGGAGACTCGGCGGGCACCTTAAGCGCCCTCCCCGACCCGCGAAGAGCCTTTTTAAAGGCTACGGAGGGGACCGGAGAGTGGCGTGGAGCTGAGAGTCGATCGCTGCCTTGGCGGAGCGAAGCCGCGAGCCATGACCGGAGAGCGCTATCTTTCTTCCTGAAATTTGGACTGAAAAAACAACTCGTGAGTAGAAGGAAATTTTGGCACTAAAAGTTTTATCATTGAATTTGAGTACGAGCGGGGGATGTGTTAAAAAGGAAGTCCACACTCCCCCCCCCACCAAAAGACTTAAAGCAAGGAGAGGAGCACTAAGTCGGAAAGACTCTGGTGTTGAAAGGAGAAAGAACACTTTCATAAATTGGTTGAAAAAGTTACTTGTGCTGGAGTGAAGAGAGGGGAATCCCAGAGGTTTTGCTTTTGGCGGACCCCCCCCCGAACCCGGGCAGTGCCCTGCTTGGGAACCCGAGAGAAAAAACAAGGTGTTTGACAGCTGTCAAAAGAGCTGTCAAACGGACGTCAGCTTGGAAATTGAGTTAAAACTGTGTTATAACTATATTGTTGGGACTAAAAGTGTTACATTAAATTGACTGGAAACAAACTAATTCTGAATAACAAAGTAACGAACTGTTGGAAAAGAACTATGATGGAAATCCCCCTGGAGGGAACTAAAGACATTGCAATGGCTGCGGAAGGAAAACTACTGGCAGAGATAAAAAAAATGTTTGCCCTGGTGGGAGCTCTGCAAGAGCAGAGCTTAGCCATGAGAGATCAACTGATGACCTTCAATCTTAAACTAAACAAATCTGTTGGTGGAGCTAACCGGATGGAAAAAGAATCTGCAGCTGCAGAAAAAGAGACAACTTCAGAACTGGGGGAAAAAGAAGAAAAAGAAGAAGGAGTTCAGGAGGAAGAGAGCAATCAAATATCTGTAACTTTTGGGAGGAAAAGAAGTGAAAAAGACAACCAATGGATCATAAATCTGCAAAGAGAGAGAAAGATGGAAGTCCCTGGAACAACTGAAACATTAAGCTACGAAAGAACGAATAAGTATGATGGAGACTTCTTCTTTAAGCTGCAACATGGGAGATCTGTTGATCCTGGACAAAGACTGTTTTTGTTTGAAAAATATGAGGAACTGGTGACAGAATTCCTTCGAGAAGAGAAGATCAATAAAAAGGACTATAAACAAAATTGCTGGAGAGTGATTAACGGGGGCCTAAGGGCCTCTGATGTGAGAAATCCGGGTTAAATCTGTCTTTTTTTTCTTTGGGATATTAATGTGGGAAGGGGCAAATACCGGGACAGAGGGGGAGGGGAGTGCAGAGTGGTAAAAGTCTGGGGTTTAGAATAGAAATATTATTGTTTTTTGATTTAATATAAAGAGTAAGGAATTTGTGGGAGAGAAATTAGGCCGACCTTAGAGAAACAACTTAATATGTATAATGGGATTTAAAGTAAAAATGGATAAAGGATAAATTATAAGAAAAGATATGAATAATATTTAAGAGATTTGAACAAATAACTTGCTGAGATATTTAATGAAATGGGAAGGTGGCTGGGGGGGGTGGGGGGAAGTCACTGAAAGAGGGTAATGATTGTAAGGGTATGAAACTACAGATATTCTGTTTTGTGTTTTGTGTTTATGATATATGTTTGTGTTTGTTTAAAAAAATTTTGAAAATCCAATAAAAATATTTAAAAAAAAAAAAAAATGGAAGTACCGGAAAGGGCTACTTCCGGGTTTCGCCACTCGCACATGCACAGACGCGCAAAATGACATCATGCGCATGCGCAGAAGCGGCGAATCGCGACCCGTGCACACGCAGATGTGGGTTGAGTTCTCCTCATGTTGCGAACGGGCCTCTGGAACGGATCCCGTTCGCAACCAGAAGTACCACTGTATGCCTCTTGCTTTTCGGGATGGAAATAGACAGGGGTGTCTGAGTTTGTGTGTAGAAACTAGCCTGATGTACAAAGGTAAAATTTAAACCTATTGCTCTGCCCACTTTTGTCTCTGGCTCCTCCCACCAGTGGCGCGTGGCCCTTGGATGGCTAGTCAGAAGGGAGAGCTGGAGCACATGCTTTGGATGCAGAAGGTCCTGGATGCAATCCCCGGCAACTTGTAGGCGGGAGGTAAGGCGGGTTGGCTGTAGAACTATGGCAAGTCAGAGCAGACAGATGGAAAGATAACCTACCTGCATGGGAAAAAGCTAACAGTTGCCACCCTTTCCCATGTGTAGGGTTGCTGGTTTGCTTCACAGTTATTTACTTCCTTTTGTCACCAGGCTTTCTCTCACCTTGACGCCTAAGGACAAACAGTAAAAATAAGCCAAAGCGCCATAAAATATATTGCTTGGGAAACCATCCAAACACTATTCAGATACCAGCAAATTAGCATCGTGTCAAATCTCCAGTGAACAACCTTCCCCAACACTTTCACACATAAACATGTTTATTTATTTCCTTATTATTGTATTTATATCCCACCTTTTCTCCAAAGAGCACAAGGCTGGCATACATACTTCTCCTCATCTCCTTTTTATCCTCCCAACGACCTCGTGAGGTAAGTTAGGTGACAGGCCCAAGGTCACCCAGTGAGCTTCATGGCTGGTCTCCCTGGTCCTAATCCAGCACTCTAACCACTGCACCACACTGCTGTGGGAGAAATAGAATGGGAGAATAGATGGAACTTGGAACCACATAAGCCAAAGGTCACAGGGCATAAAAGCTGTTTCCCAGCACATGCTTCTAGAACCAGCATTGAGAACCTGTGGTCCTCCTGATATTGTTGTACTCCAACTCCCATCAACCCCAGTCAGTGTGGCCAATAGGCTGATGGGAGTTGTGGTCCAATAACATCAGAAAAGCTACCGGTTCCTCATCCCTGTTAAAGAACTGCCCCCCCCAAAAAAAACACAAAGTGGCAGCCCCATCCCCACCTGAGCAAGGCAGCCTAGAAGAAAGTCATCTAGTGGTGAGGCAATGCACTCTGTGCATGCTCAAGGAACTCTTGATCATTTCCTAGGACCGAACTTCTTCCCCTCCTTCCTGTCTAAAATCAACCAACAAATGCATTTTGTGTCTAATAATCACAGTCAGCTGGTTTCATGAGTCTTCACGCCGGGATCTCCTCACAAAGCCATGCTTGTTCCACGCCATGTGTTATCTTGATTTTATTTCCCTGGCAAGAGCCTGATGTTTGTGCAAAGGGAAAGAGGCTGACGTCCTTCCGCCCTACTGTAAATTAAACTTCTTGGAGTGGCGCAGTTTAATGAGCAGGTTTCCTAGAAGAACAGTGATGTGAACTTAGCAGCTTGGTGGGCGAGAGCTCGCTGACAAACATCGCAGAATGAGATGGAAGAGCGGAACTTTGACTGCATGCCAAACAGCTTGCTGTGGGTTTTTCATATCACAACGGGCCGTGGCAGCTGTAGCCGGGTGGCTGGAAAAAGCTACAGGACTAAAAGGCGCATCTGCACGGTACATTTAAAGCACTAGGATGCCACATTAACTGCCATGGCGTCCCTCAAAGGATTCTGGGAACTGTAGAGAGAGTTGTTTGGTCCCTAAACTGTAAGAAGGATTAATTGTTAAACCACTCTGAAAATGTAGCTTTGTAGCGCTTGTTTTAAACTCTTTTTTTTTTTTAATGCATTGGTACCTCGGTTTTCAAACGTAATCCGTTCCGGAAGACCTTTATACTTCCGAAACGTTTGAAAACCAAAGCATTTACTTCCAAAAGCATTTACTAATGGAAAACTCAATACGGAAGCTGCGTGGTACGTTTGACTCCTGAAAAACATTTGAAAACCGAAGCAATTACTTCTGGGTTTTCGGCATTCGAAAACTGAAACGTTTGACTTCTGAGACATTCAAAAACCGAGGTACCACCGAATCATATTCTTTATATATGCACCACTGTTTTATATGATGCAGTTGTTCTCTGAATGTTTTTACTGTCCTGTAACTCGCCTCATGGGAAATTATTTAGAAATGAAATAAATAACAACTTTGAAGATTTATTTGTATTGGTTAATTATTATTATTATTACCTTCATAGCTTACCATTCCACTAATGAGCTCAAGGAAGAATGCATAGAATCATAGCATCACATAACTGTAGACGCAGAAGGAACCCTGAGGGTCATCTAGTCCAACCCCCTGCAATACAGGAATCTCAGCTAAAGCATCAATGACAAATGGCTACCCAACCACTGCCTAAAAACTCCCCAGGAAAAAGCTAAAAATCACCACCTTCCCAAAGAGCAGTTCCCACCCTCTTCTTACCTTTCCCGCCCCGACCTGGCCACAGTGATCCATGCGACGGTCATCTCCAGGCTTGACTACTGTAATTCGCTCTATGCGGGGCTGCCCTTGAAGCTGACCCAGAAACTCCAGCGGGTACAGAATGCTGCAGCGAGGCTCCTCACGGGGTCTCTGCCATGGGAGCATATTCACCCAGTGCTTTTCAAGCTGCACTGGCTCCCGGTGGAGTACAGGGTCAGATTTAAGGTCTGCTTTTGACCTTTAAAGCCCTTCACGGCCTAGGACCCTCGTACCTACGGGACCGCCTCTTCCGGTATGCCCCACGAAGAGCCTCAAGGTCCATAAATAGCAACACCCTAGTGGTCCCGGGCCCTAAGGAAGTTAGATTATCTTCAACCAGAGTCAGGGCCTTTTCATCACTGGCTCCGGCCTGGTGGAACGCTCTGCCTCATGAGACCAGGGCCCTGCAGGATCTGATTTCTTTCCGCAGGGCCTGTAAGACAGAGTTGTTCCACCTGGCCTTTGGCTTGGAGCCAATTTGATTCCCTCCCTCCCTCTCTTTCTTTTTTCTTTTCCTTCTCCTGCGATGAGGCTACATTTTAATATTTTAATGTTTCAATATTTTAATGTTGTATTTTAATTTTGTTTTTAAGTTGTAATCATTCAACTTGTTTTTATTATTGCTTGTAAGCCGCTCTGAGCCCGGCCTTGGCTGGGGAGGGCGGGGTATAAATAAAAATTATTATTATTATTATTATTCTCACAACAATGGCCGGCCGGCCAGGGGTGAGGTTAATGCCAAAGAAAAGAGGCTGACCCTTTTGATCAAGCCTCACTTGGTTTTCTTCCTTCCAGGATCACCCACCCACCCTCCCTCAATTAATAATTTCTTGCCTTTAAATTATTTCATCCTAGGTCAGCGATCACCTGGCCAAACAGTCTATCAGTTCCCTTGGCTGCTCTAGCTGCCAAATGCAAAAAGAGTGACTGGCGTTGCCAAACGCACACCAAGCCACACCACATGGCTGGTGAACTGCATTCAGCTGTGTGGGTCACACATATTTTGCCAATACAGTGGTACCTTGGGTTACATACACTTCAGGTTACATTTGCTTCAGGTTTCAGACTCCGCTAACCCAGAAATATTACCTAGGGTTAAGAACTTTGCTTCAGGATGAGAACAGAAATCTTGCCGTGGCGGCACGGCAGCAGCGGGAGCCCCATTAGCTAAAGTGGTGCTTCAGGTTAAGAACAGTTTCAGGTTAAGAACGGACTTCCAGAACGAATTAAGTACTTAACCTGAGGTACCACTGTACATCACTATTTACAGCAACGTTTTTATTTATTTATTGCATTTATACCCGACCTTTCCCTTCAAGGAGCTGAAGGTAGCATACGTGGTTCTTCCCCCTCCTCATTTAGTCCACACAACAACCCTGTGAGGTAGTTACAGATAGGTAGCCGTGTTGGTCTGCCATAGTCAAAACAAAACAAATTCCTTCCAGTAGCACCTTAAAGACCAACTAAGTCATTTCTTGGTATGAGCTTTCGTGTGCATGCACACTTCTTCAGTATCTGAAGAAGGTATCTGAAGAAGTGTGCATGCACACGAAAGCTCATACCAAGAACTGACTTAGTTGGTCTTTAAGGTGCTACTGGAAGGAATTTGTTTTGTTTTGCCTGTGAGGTAGGTTAGACTGAGAGGTTGGCCCAAGGTCACCTAGGGAGCTTCATGGCTATGTGGGGATTTGAACCCTGGTCTCTTAGGGCATTCTGCATGTGCTGTACCAGCCCTTCCCTGATGAATTACTCCACAGCTGTGATGTCACTGTTATACTCAATGCTCTGCAAGTATCTTCTAAAATACAAGTTGAGAGAGAGAGAGAGAGAGAGAGAGAGAGAGAGAGAGAGATTGAATATCAGGGTTTTTGAAAAGCAACCTGGAAAAAAGCATATCCTCCAACATTTCTCTGATGAAAATTGGGACGTTCCATTGAAAATTTTACTATTTTAGCGGCAAGAGTCTTGACAGCACAAAGATGGATGAATGAGGAAATCCCACCGAAAGAGCAGTGGCAAGAAAAATTGATGAGCTATGCAGAGTTGGCTAAACTGACATACAAACTGCGTGATAAGGACAACTGTGACTTTAAGGAAGAATGGGAACTTTTTACAAATTACCTAAAAAAACAACAAAATGAACTGGACTCCTTGGCAGGTTTTGAATAAACATCCACAAATTTATTGCTTGATTACATGATAGATAAGGCAAGGATATGTATAATTTTATAACATGCAGAGAATAATATGTGTAGAGAAATCAGAGAGAGGAGCTGAGGGAAGTCCTTGGTGGTGGTGGTGGGGGAGGAATTTAAGGGGGGTGGGAAAAGGGGAAAAATAACATATGTGATTATATGGTCTGATAATTTGTTATGTTGAAATTGCTTAATAAAAATATTTTTAAAAAGAAAAAGAAAATTTTACTATTTTTATTCCACACAACTTACTGGGTTGCCCCAGCCACTCTGGGCAGTTTCCAACACATATAAAAACATAATAAAACATTAAACATTTAAAAAACCTTCCCTATACACGGCTGCTTTTAGACAGCTTGGGGGGTCGGATAACTCCATACCATCCAACATTTCTCTGATGAAAATAGGTACTGGTACTTCCTAAGGAAAAGTGGGACATTCCGGGATCAAATCAGAAACTGGGACAGCTTCTCTAAATCAGGGACATCCCTGGAAAATAGGGACACTTGGAGGGTCTGGCAAAAGTAGTGTAGGTGACAGTCACCTCATTTGTGGGGTGTGACATGTCAGAGCTTTCCTTATCTGCTGGCATCTGTGTGTGAAATTGTTGTGTGAGACAGTGTGGGAGAGAGAGACTTACTACTGCAGCGGAGGTGGTGCAATAAGAAGCAAATACACAACCACTTATTTCTAAAAGTGGTTGGGGCTGCTTTCAAAGATGGTTGGGAAACTGCAGCGGGTTCAACAGCAAGATTAATGGCCGGGGAAAGATGGTCTGAGCATATAACACCAGTCCTGGGAAAACTGCAATGGCTACCAATTAGTTTCCAGGCTTGAATCAAAGTGCTGGTTTTGACCTATAAATCCTTATGCAGCTGTGGACCCCAATAACTCAAGGCCTGCCTCTTCCCACACAAGCCAGCCCGGACTCTGCATTCATCACTGGAGGCCCTTCCCTGTGTGCCCTCTCTGAGAGAGATGAGGAAGAGGGAGAGAGGAAGAAAGGGCCTTTTCAGTGGTGGCTCCCCACTTGTGGAATGCTCTCCCCGGTGGAGCACACCTGGCACCATAATTGTGTTCAGACATCAGGCCCGGGGTAGCTCAGTTGGTACAACATGAGACTCTTAATCTCAGGGTGGTGGGTTCAAGCCCCACATTGGGCAAAAGATTCCTGCATTGCAGGGGGTTGGACTAGATGACACTCGTGGTCCCTTCCAACTCTACAATTCTTTTTCTATTTATCCAGGTTTTTGGATTCCTAATTGAGAGAGCAGCAAGTTGTGACTGTGGCCTTTTCCTTGTTCATGCTTGGGATGGGATGTTCCTTTATATTTCTTGTTAGGTCTTGTTTTATTGCTTTTTTGAAAACAGTTGGCTTTAACGTTTCGGTTATTTCTGTTCTTTATGATGTCAGTTGCTTTGAGGCACTTTTGTGTAAAAAAAGAAAAGAAAAGGTAAAGGTAAATGGACCCCTGACCGTTAAGTCCAGTTGCGGATGACTCTGGGGTTGCGGCGCTCATCTCGCTTTACTGGCCGAGGGAGCCAACGTTTGTCTGCAGACAGCTTCCAGGTCATGTGGCCAGCAGGACTAAGCCGCTTCTGGCGAACCAGAGCAGCGCACGGATACGCCGTTTACCTTTCCGCCGGAGCAGTACCTATTTATCTACTTGCACTTTGACGTGCTTTCAAACTGCTAGGTTTGCAGGAGCAGAGACCAAACAACAGGAGCAATGGGATTCGAACTGCCGACCTTCCGATTGACAAGCCTAGGCTCAGTGGTTTAGACCACAGCGCCACCCGCATCCAATTTGTGTGTGTGTGTGTGTGTGTGTGTGTGTGTGTGTGTGTAAAAAGCGACAAACAAATGTGATAAAGTGCTGCTAGCGTTTGTATTTTGTATTTTGTTTTTTATAAGATATTTATTGAAATTTTCAAAAATAACACATTGTAATACAAAAAGAGAAAAAAACAACAACAAAAATACAAAAATTAAAACAAATATTTTGTACCCTTGTGCGTGCATAATTATCCTGATGCTGAAAGCAAGAACATAATCTTGCCCATGTTTGTTTTTTTTCTAGACTGAGGGTGGGGGAAGGGAGGAGAAGAATGTTTTATTATTTTTTATCTTGCTGATGGTCAAGTCAAGATCTGCGAGGGTTGTTTTGACCAGGGAAGTGGAGCTGGCACCTTGTACTATCCATGACCCCCAAGTCCAAACTACCTGAGTTTGCAACCTCATTTACATTATTAAATAGAGTCATTCCAGGAAAAACATGGGCGAGTCCAAGCAATTGTTGCCTAGCTGTTACCAGCTATGGCAGTTACCATATGCCAGGAAAACCTCCTGGGGCAGCCGCTACTTACCTTGGTGTTGGTGGGGAGTCCTTAAGCATTAGCGGCACATTTACATTGTTAATAGCCAGTGAGCCTGCAAGTTACCATAAGTCAAATGCCCTTCTGTGACTAATCAAGGCTTAATGAGTTCTGTCATTCCATGGACCTGAGTCAAGAAGATGCAGGGGTACATGCAAATGCACTCGAACTTATCCCAGTGCAATTTTTGGCTTGGTAAAATGTTGTGTCCAAGTCAGGACATAAAATGGCCCTTTTGCACATGGGAATGGCAGCTGGTCAGGCTTTTGTTCAGCCTCTTTAATGTCAAGCTGGGAGTGCAGAAATGAAGATACACAGTGGAAACAGAATATACACACAGAATATATATACACACAATATACACACAGAAGATACACAGAATAGGAACTTAATTCGTTCCGGGGGTCCTTACGTACCCTGAAAAGTCTGCAACATGTCACTGGTGAGGGCCTTTGAGTAGTTTCTGTGGATAACAATTTTAAAAGGGAAACTGATAGATAAGAAAATATTATAAATAAAAAGACAATGGACAAATATAGGCAATAAGTTTATTAGTACAAAATGGAAGAGTTGGGAAGTCACTGATTTATGAGGAATATTTTGATTTTAAAATTATATCTTTTTTCTTTTTTGTGTACACTAATGCTTGCTGATCTATGATAATAATAATTATGAACATACTTTGAAAACAGGAATATGTATAATTGTAAAGTAGAGACATCACCTTGCCAACAAAGGTCCGTATAGTAAAAGCTATGGTTTTCCCAGTAGTGATGTATGGAAGTGAGAGCTGGACCATAAAGAAGGCTGATCGTCGAAGAATTGATGCTTTTGAATTATGGTGCTGGAGGAGACTCTTGAGAGTCCCATGGACTGCAAGAAGATCAAACCTCTCCATTCTTAAGGAAATCAGCCCTGAGTGCTCACTGGAAGGACAAATCATGAAGCTAAGGCTCCAATACTTTGGCCATCTCATGAGAAGAGAAGACTCCCTGGAAAAGACCCTGATGCTGGGAAAGATGGAGGGCACAAGGAGAAGGGGACGACAGAGGACGAGATGGCTGGATAGTGTCTTCGAAGCTACCAGCATGAGTTTGACCAAACTGCGGGAGGCAGTGGAAGACAGGAGTGCCTGGCATGCTCTGGTCCATGGGGTCACGAAGAGTCGGACATGACTAAACAACTAAACAACAACAACAACAACTAAAGTTATGATGTAAAGATTTACTTGTGAGTATTAAAGGAAAAACAAATTTTTAAAAGTCTGCAACATGAGGCACCGCTTTTGCGCATGCACACATGCACACGGTGCATAGAGCGCTTCTGCGCATGCGCACAGGGCGAAACCTGGAAGTATACACTTCCAGGTTTACCACATTCGCAAACTGGAAGTTACATTACCTGAAGGTAATGTAACCCGATAGTATCTTTCTCTATACACAAAAACACACACTCACAGACCTTCTGTTGTTGCCTATTTGTTCATTTAAGACATTTATATGCTACTTAATTATTCACTTTTCCAAGCGCTGTACAAACAATCCAGAGAAAATGGGGTATAGAATCACAGAATCACACAATCATAGAGCTGGAAGGAACAACAAGGGTCATCTAGTTCAACTCCCTGCAAGGCAGGAATCTTTTTGCCCAACGTGTGACTCAAACCCATCACCCTGAGATTAAGAGTCTCATGCTCAGCCAACTGAGCTATCCTTCACAACAGAGAAAACTATCATAAAAACAAACACTGCCTTAAAATGCCTGCTGGAACAAGAAAGTCTTGGTCCCTCGTCTAAAGTTCAAGGAGGGTGCCGGTCACAGTGGTCTGCCCCTATGTAACAGACTCTATGGCTGCATCTACACAGCTATAAAAAAACGCTCTGGAAACGCTCTGGAAAACCCCCATTTTAAAGCTCACAATGGGAAATTTCATAGAGTTCCAATTTCAGCTCTACAGCGCCATCTGGTGTCACAGTGTTAAAACACATTTATAACGTTTTATTTTTACTAATGTAGTTGAGTCCTTTGTGGGGCTTCTCCTGTGCTTGATCTGGAAGCTGGCGTTAGTGCAGAATGCTGCAGCACGATTGTTCAAGGTGTTACTGTTAGTATATACAGTGGTGCCTCGCAAGACGAAATTAATCCGTTCCGTGAGGCTCTTCGTATAGCGGTTTTTTCGTCTTGCGAAGCAAGCCCATTGACAGCTTAGCGGATTAGCGCTATTAGCGGTTTAGCGGCTTTTAGCGGATCAGCTGATAAGCGGCTTATCAGCGGATCAGCTGATAAGCGGCTTAGGGCTTAGGAAAAGGGGGGAAAAAGGGGAAAAACCCCGCAGGAACTCGCAAGACATTTTCGTCTTGCGAAGCAAGCCCATAGGGAAATTTGTTTTGCGATGCGCCTCCAAAACGGAAAACCCTTTCGTCTAGCGGGTTTTCCGTCTTGCGAGGCGTTCGTCTTGCGGGGCACCACTGTAAAACCCTTAACAACTTTGATTGGCAGAGTTGGCCCTACTTTGGGTGCCACATAATACCTGCTCATTTTTAAGAACACGCTTGTGTTGAGTGTGGCAGCAGCTACACTTGGGAACTCCCTGCTAAAAAACATTCTTGTTTAGACGAGCCTCCCCAAATGCTTAGAAAGTTGATTGAAAATGTCGAGTAAATCAGATCAGTAGTTGGGTTCCTGTTGAGGGTATTTGGCAAGCCAACATCACGGTGATGAGGATTTGATGACTGGAGTGATTGTTCTGTGGTATTATGACAGTGGACAAAGCTGAAGTGTAACTTTTGAATAAATGTGCTTTTAATAATAATTAAAAAAGAAAAGGAAAAAGAAAGTTGAGGCAATTTTATCTGTTTCAGTACTTTAAACTTTTGTTATGTTTTAAGGTAGGGTTGTACATTTTCCTTGGTTTCCTTGTGTTATTTTTTGTGTGTAAACTGCTTTGAGGGTTGTTGTTGTTGTTTTCAATATAGTGATGCAGAAATGTTAATAAAGTCATTAATTAATTAAATAACAGTGTAGCTGTATCATTTTGCACAGGTGGAGATTCCAGGCCAGGAACAAGGGTAGTCCCACAAAGTACAATAAGGTGTTTGGTAAGGTTTTTTTTTTTAGATCAGCTATGTTCTCTGATATACCGGTAGATCCACCTCCTCCCTCCTATTAAGGAATTTGGAAAATTCCACAATTATGCTTGGCCTTGGAATAGGGTGGTCAGACAAGATCTTTTGCAACTCGGCCAAATTCCTGGCTTCTGTGGTTGCACTAAACTTCTTAAAAGGGGAGTAAGTTTTACCGCAAAAAAACACTGAGAAATTTTGCTTTTCATCACCCTCACTAATTTCATTAGCAGGGAAAAGGGGCCCCAGTTTTCCCACATATTTCTGCCATTATTCTGTTTAAGGATTAAATTCCTTAGTTTTTTCAGAGGCTGACATGATCATATTTTTGTTGGTGCCCCTGTTAAGTTCTTATTTGATATAAGGCAAGGTTACTCTGTAGGCTTAGAACAAGAGGCTGGTTGCTGATATAGAGGCTAACAGGCAAAACTACACAGGAGAATAAAAATTGTGGGCACATGTGCTAAACCCTCTCTGTGGTGCCTACTCTTTTCCCCAATGAATGAGACAAGAGACCAGAGTATGGGTTCAAATTGACCACAACTTTATTGAGCTTCAGAAATGGGAAACTTGGCACAGGCCTTGGCAGGTAACTGAGGATATGCAGGCAGATGAAGTCCACTGAAAAGGGACTGTAAAGCACAAACTTACATCATGCCCTTCCACTAACCTTGTCCCGGGAGTTTGACCTACATGCCGCTGCTCTAGGGCCAGGGACTCCCGGTTTTTGCCCTTTAACAGGCCCTGCAAGTGCCGCCGCTTGGAAAGGGAGCATGAATGCATCCCCCCCCAACTTGATGATAGACTAAAGGATACCTTGCCAAGGCCTAAGACTGCCAAAGTTGTGATGAAAGGCTACAGGGAAGGCGAAACCTGCCAATGCAGGGTAAATTCCTTCCCAGTTCTGAATACAGCAACCATCTTAGGACCGCAGCTGCGCCCGCTGACCTGGAATACAAAATATTAGTCTGTAAGAACAAAGTATTGTTAACTTGATGACCGCTGACCTAGGATGAAATTATTTGGAGGCAAGAAATTATTAATTTGAGGGAGGGTGGGTGGGTGATCCTGGAAGGAAGAAAACCAGGTGAGGCTTGGTCAAAAGGGTCAGCCTCTTTTCTTGGCCTTAGCCCCACCTGCAGCCGGCCGTCCATTGTCCTCCCTGTCCGAGGGCAGGTCAAAGGCCAACCCAAGCAGGTGGCAGGCACCCGTCCAGGTGAACCCCTTCTCAGTGCCGCAAACCCTGCCCACTTGTAGGGAAGGGAGGGTGGAAATTACACACACACACAGCTAAAAGATGGCATCTTCCTTCCAACCCATAAAAATGGGAGATAATGTTTAACTCTATAATTACTCGCTGCTTTCATCATCACTTGGTAGGCTGAATAGTTGCAATGCCCTGTGGCTGAATGCAATCAAACGTTATCTGACCTGAGTCACGCTGCTGGTTCATCTAGCTTAGAGCTGTCTCTTGCAATGATGAGCTTTGTAATAAATTTGTGTGTGTGTGTGTGTGTGTGTGTGTGTGTGTGTATGGATCCCGCTCGCTGTCTTGGCTTTTTTGCTCTTTGGGGCTGGGGGGGGAAATAATTTTTTCCCCTTTATTTCCCCCCCCTAAAAACTAGGTGCGCCCTATGGTCCGGTGCGCCCTATGGAGCGAAAAATACGGTACGCACACACACACACACTGCTTAAAGTTCAGATGCGTTCTAAGCAGTTTACAAAACATAAAAACCGACTGCAAAACGTGAAAATACAAAATAATTAAAGGCAACGCCGTAACAGAAACACGATTAAAATGTACAAGGAAGCAATCTCATTGCAGCATTAAAATATACAATGAAACAATCCCATAAAAACAGTGCAACAATTAAAGCAGGTGACTAGGGTCGAGGGAGCTAGGCAATTCCTGAGTAAACAGGTGCTTCTTCAGAAGCCAGGGGCATGTCCATATGAATGGGCCTCTTGCATTTCAGGAAGGAAGGAATCCCACAACACCAGCGAAAAGGACCACATCCTGACACAAAACCCCACACGTACACTATATAAAAGAATATAAGCCTCGCCACCCCACGCCTCCTCTCCCCCCTCTTTCCCCCCAACCTTATACTGCCTCACAACAAATGTAACTGATTTGTAAAAAAGACTGTACAACCTGAAAAAAGAGACAAGGCATGTACTTTTGTAAACCAAGAAAATAATAATAGTAATAATAATAATATAATAATAATAATGTAAAAAAAGGTAAAGGACCCCTGGATGGTTACTTCCAGTCAAAGGCGACTATGGGGTTGTGGCACTCATCTCGCTTTCAGATTTTGAGGGAGCTGGCATTTGTCCACAGACAGCTTTCCGGGTCACGTGGCTAGCATGACAAAACCGATTCTGGTGCAACGGAACACCGTGACGGAAACCAGAGTGCACAGAAACGCCATTTACGTTCCCGCCACAGCGGTACCTATTTATCTACTTGTACTGGCATGCTTTCAAACTGCTAGGTCGGCAGGAGATGGGAGCTCAACCCATTGCGGGGATTCAAACCACCGACCTTCTGATCAGGAAGCCCAAGAGGCTCGGTGGTTTAGACCACAGCGCCACCCGTGACTAATAATAATAATAATAATAATAATAATAATAGGACCATGTCCACATTGCCCAGAGCTGCCTTCAATATTCTTCAGGAGCAATACTCTGGAAAAGTTCAAAAACTGGCCCTTTCTGCATAGCTAGAGAACCTTGGGAGATGTGTTAGATAAAATCAGACACATCTGCCTCAGTATTGCTGACACTGCTTGGTGGTTGCTCTCCAGGATATCAGACAAGGGGTCTCTCACAAATCCACCTGGAGATTTCTGCTAGAACCTTGGCCTGCATGCTTGGAAAGCAGAGGCTCATACCACATAGTGGCAGCCCTTCCGAGATAGTTCTCCTTCCATTCTGCCTGCCTGGATGCTCTAAATGACCCTGCTAGTATTTAAAAACAACAACAACAACAACAACAACAACAACAATATGGTTTCCCATAGGGAGAGCTGAGATCCCAGCTGTGAAATATTAGCATTTATAAGGTGTTGCCAAATGTTCTCAGAGCTGTAGGCAGCACACACACACACACACACACACACACACACACACACACGGGTGATTTAAAAGGAAGGAAGAAAAGCCCTCTTTCACCAGGCCAGCAAGAAGAAGGAGGTCTCACTGCCCTGGCGGCATCTGCAGAATTTGTCAGGCAGGGTGGTAAAATGCGATGGACGGCAGGACGAGGGAAGGGAATTTCAAACAGAGGCTCGTGACCTCATCCACATGGCCTAGGCAGTCGTTCATAAAGGGTGATCTGTGCTGCAGAGTATGAAAACGCAGAAGTGTGAACACAGCAGAGGCATTAAGGGCCCACATGGAAAATAGCGCATTCTGTGTTGGAAGGAAGCGAGTGTGTTTTGATCCAAGGTGTTAATGGGCTCACCTTTCCCCCTGCGCAGGAACAGGAATACCTGAAATATATGAAAGCATCTCTAACGATGTGGCGTTTCTATTTAGTATGTGCCGGGCAAAAAATGTTTCTCTGTGCAGCGTGGCTTTTCTTTTTTGTACATTTCAAAAAAACAAAGCATCCTTTGGACGGGTGGTGACATGACATACCAGCCCTGTTCCTGCAAACTGGATTAATCCGTGAATTAATGAATGGCGAGTGTTCACATGGAAGCAAGTCCCACCGAGTTGAGCAATGCTTATTCCAAAGTAATAGGAAGGAATGTATAGGATTGCAGAAGGGAAGCCTTCTAGAATCAGAATTGTAGAGTTGGAAGATAGGTGCCCCATGATATTCTTGTAAAGAAGCTGGTAAAATGCGGTCTTGACTATGCTACCACTCAGTGGATTTGTAACTGGCTGACTGACCGAACCCAAAGGGTACTCATCAATGGTTCCTCTTCATCCTGGAGAAGAGTGACTAGTGGGGTGCCACAGGGTTCTGTCTTGGGCCCCATCTTATTCAACATCTTTATCAATGACTTGGATGATAGACTCAAGGGCATCCTGATCAAATTTGCAGATGACACCAAACTGGGAGGGGTGGCTAACATCCCAGAGGACAGGATCACACTTCAAAACGACCTTGACAGATTAGAGAACTGGGCCAAAACAAACAAGATGAATTTTAACAGGGAGAAATGTAAAGTATTGCACTTGGGCAAAAAAATTGAGAGGCACAAATTCAAGATGGGTGACACCTGGCTTGAGAGCAGTACATGTGAAAAGGATCTAGGAGTCTTGGTTGACCACAAACTTGACATGAGCCAACAGTGTGACGCGGCAGCTAAAAAAGCCAATGCAATTCTGGGCTGCATCAATAGGAGTATAGCATCTAGATCAAGGGAAGTAATAGTGCCACTGTATTCTGCTCTGGTCAGACCTCACCTGGAGTACTGTGTCCCGTTCTGGGCACCACAGTTCAAGAAGGACACTGACAAACTGGAACATGTCCAGAGGAGGACAACCAAAATGGTCAAAGGTCTGGAAACGATGCCTTATGAAGAACGGCTAAGGGAGCTGGGCATGTTTAGCCTGGAGAAGAGGAGGTTAAGGGGTGATATGATAGCCATGTTAAATATATAAAAGGATGTCACATAGAGGAGGGAGAAAGGTTGTTTTCTGCTGCTCCAGAGAAGCGGACACGGAGCAATGGATCCAAACTACAAGAAAGAAGATTCCACCTAAACATTAGGAAGAACTTCCTGACAGTAAGAGCTGTTCGACAGTGGAATGTGCTGCCAAGGAGTGTGGTGGAGTCTCCTTCTTTGGAGGTCTTTAAGCAGAGGCTTGACAACCATATGTCAGGAGTGCTCTGATGGTGTTTCCTGCTTGGCAGGGGGTTGGACTCGATGGCCCTTGTGGTCTCTTCCAACTCTATGATTCTATGATTCTAAGATATCCTGAGGGTCATCTAGGGTGGAATCTGCACACATACTGTATAAAAAACACTGTGAAAATGCTCTTTTTTAAATATAAAAAAGTTTTGAAAAATACATTGAATTTTACATAGTTCAGTTTCACCATCTAGTGTCATATAAAGGGACCCCTGACCATTAGGTCCAGCCGTGACCGACTCTGGGATTTTGGCGCTCACCTCGCTTTATTGGCCGAGGGAGCCAGCGTACAGCTTCCGGGTCATTTGACCAGCATGACTAAGCCGCTTCTGGTGAACCAGAGCAGCGCACGGAAATGCCGTTTACCTTCCCGCCGGAGCGGTACCTATTTATGTACTTGCACTTTGACATGCTTTCGAACTGCTAGGTTGGCAGGAGCAGGGACCGAGCAACGGGAGCTCACCCCGTCGCGGGGATTCGAACCGCCAACCTTCTGATCAGCAAGCCCTAGGCTATGTGGTTTAACCCACAGTGCCACTTGCATCCCTATATTGCATTTAAAACAACACATTTAAAACGTTTTATTTGCAGCTGTATAGCTGAGTCCCATGTCTAACTCCCTGCAACGCAGGAATCACAGCTAAATAACCCCTTTCACCTTTTCAGCAATGTCACAGCCACAGTCTTGACATGCCACACTATGCCCAGCCTAGTGCCCTCCAGATGTTTTGGATGACAGCTATGCCGTCTGGGGCCTAGGGGTACTGTATTGTAACACATCTGGAGGGCACCAGGTTGGGGAAGAATACCTTAAAAAAACCTCCCTTTGATTTCCAAAGTAGACATTTCAAATTGAGGTTTTGGAAATATGCAAATGTATTTAAATTTAATTGTTTGATTAAATAATCAGTGACAAGGAAAGTGACAGCTCCACTTAAGATAATAGGTGTGAGGATTAGATGCAATTATTCCAAAGTGTGCTTGTTAGTTTGAGAGAACATGGAGAAAGTTGGCCTTTATTTACTTTCTTATTTACTTGCTTACTTAGAGCATTTGTAGCATCTTAAAAAGTAGAGACATCACCTTGCCAACAAAGGTCCGTATAGTAAAAGCTATGGTTTTCCCAGTAGTGATGTATGGAAGTGAAAGCTGGACCATAAAGAAGGCTGATCGCCGAAGAATTGGTGCTTTTGAATTATGGTGCTGGAGGAGACTCTTGAGGGTCCCATGGACTGCAAGAAGATCAAACCTCTCCATTCTGAAGGAAATCAGCCCTGAGTGCTCACTGGAAGGACAGATCGTGAAGCTGAGGCTCCAATACTTTGGCCACCTCATGAGAAGAGAAGACTCCCTGGAAAAGACCCTGATGCTGGGAAAGATGGAGGGCACAAAGAGAAGGGGACGACAGAGGACGAGATGGTGGGACAGTGTTCTCAAAGCTACCAGCATGAGTTTGACCAAACTGCGGGAGGCAGTGGAAGACAGGAGTGCCTGGCATGCTCTGGTCCATGGGGCCACGAAGAGTTGGACACGACTAAACGACTAAACAACAACAACAACAACAGACATTTTGAAAGGACAATATTGTGCGGATGCTAAAGCAAAATTTGGGTGTACTGTACAAGCAATCCAAGTTTATTGCCAAGTCCGCAATAAACTTCCCTGTGTGGAAGTGCCTGGTGATCTCTTGTTAAAGCTGAGAAGCCTCTAGGCTTATGAATACTTGGATAAGTGGCTGCTAAAGCACAACAGAAGTCACTCGCCCTGAAGCCATTTTCAGCAGAGGGGCGCAAAAACTCTAAGCTGCTTTTCTCTGTGGCTGCCTACATTCACCACTTATGATTATTCACACCTAGGCAAAAGTGGAGGAGGAATGTTTGTAATGCAAATGAACACTCTAGCCAATGTGGGTTTTGCATTTGCATTGCAAAGCTCATTGGAACAAGAACTGCTTAAGGTGTGGAAATGGCCTGTGTTTCCTGAATTGTAACAGATTGACCATCGGTGATAGATCAACTAACAAATAGTATGGAAGGAGCTAGCATGCCAGGGGGCAGACCCTGGATGCAATAATAGGATGGCAAGGGAAATATGTATTATTTTAAAACGAAACAAATAAAATAAATAAATAAATAAATAAATTCCTTCCAGTACCACCTTAGAGACCAACTAAGTTAGTTACTGGTATGAGCTTTCGTGTGCATGCACACTTATTTTAATTATTGAAATTAAATCTCACCATTTTCTCCAAGGAGATCAAGGTTGCATTCATGGTTTTTTTCCTCCCCTTCCTCATTAAATCCCCACAACAACCCTGTGAGGTAGTTTAGGCTGAGAGACAGTGACTGGCTCAAGGTCAGCCAGTGAGCTTAATGGCTGAGTGATGATTTGAACGCTGGTCTCCCAGGCCCTAGTCTGGCACTCTAACCATACTGTCAACAACAACAACAACAACAACAACAACAACAATTCATTTATACCCCACCCATCTGACTGGGTTTCCCCAGCCACTCTGGGCAGCTTCCAACAAAATATTGAAATACTGTAGTCCATCAAACATTAAAAGCTTCCCTAAACAGGGCTGCCTTCAGATGTCATCTAAAAGTCTGGTAGTTGTTGTTCTCTTTGACATCTGGTGGGAGGGCGTTCCACAGGGCGGGTGCCACTACTGAGAAGGCCCTCTGCCTGGTTCCCTGTAACTTCGCTTCTTGCAGTGAGGGAACCGCCAGAAGGCCCTCGGCACTGGACCTTAGTGTCCGGGCTGAACGATGGGAGTGGAGACGCCCCTTCAGGTATACTGGACTCAGGCCGTTTAGGGCTTTAAAGGTCAGCACTAACACTTTGAATTGTGCTTGGATGCCACCTAACGGTATTGCCCGCCTCTCAGATATTTGTGTGCGGTTTTAAAGATGCAACCTCCTGAACAGGATTCTTGAGGTTTTATTTGAAAAATCCCTTCCTGCTGTTGGTTCACCGACCCACCCCCCAAACCAAGCAATATTTTAGTGTTTATCACAAGCTGGCCAGGTTGAATGACTGTGGTTTTCATCACTGAAGTGAAATGGTGCAACTTTAAACGATTCTACATTCTTTGTCCCACCACTGCTGCCACAAAAGGAGTATAGGAATATCTAGAGAGATTTTAAAAGTCAATCACAACATCTCAGATCTGCCTCTGTGGCCAGGCAGAGTGGAATATCTTCCTTGCTACCTAATACACTGATGTAACATATATGCCCGGTGAAGAAACCATCTGTTGGCTCAGTCCTTGGACAGGATCTCTCATTCCTTCCCACTCATCAGACACTGAGATACTTGCTAGCAGACAAGACAAATAAAAAATGGTTTGACTGGGCAATTGGATGGGTGGGTAGAATATTGCTACAATTCTAAATCAACTCAGAACACTTTTGGAGTCTAAAGACAAAACCTTAGCACTGCCTACCAAGTGCATTTCATCTGTTTGGATTTTTGTTAAGTTTAGCATCTCCCCACCCCAGAACATTGTGATGCCATGACCTGTGGCTTAATGCAAACTATTCAACTTACTTGTGTTAGTCATGCAGCCCTGTCAAAACAGGAAACTCTACCATGCGGTGGTTTCCCACATTTACCATGCATGTGCAGTTCACATGGCAGGAACCATTATGTATAGGAGAGAGAAGCAAATGCCCTGAAAGAGGGAACATTGATGTGAAAAATGTGTCCGTGTGCCAGAGAACAAGCAATTGGCCAGGGCTCCCTTCTTCAAGGACTGTATTAAAAACATATGGCTTACTGGCCCTCCTAGGAAGACATTTTTAGTTACCAGTTTGCAACAGATGTGTTAAGACGGATAACATGCTGGACGTAGCCTGGAGAGACCTCTCTTCAAATTCTTCCTCAGCCATGCTGCTCATTGGGTGACATTGTATCCATTACTGTCTTCCTCCTAGACCATCTCACAAGGATCTGGTGAGGATAAGCAGGGGAGTAAGGTAAAGGTAAAGGGACCCCTGTCCATTAGGTCCAGTCGTGGCCGACTCTGGGTTTGCGGCGCTCATCTCACTTTACTGGCCGAGGGAGCCGGCATACAGCTTCCGGGTCATGTGGCCAGCATGATTAAGCCGCTTCTGGCGAACCAGAACAGCGCACGGAAACGCCGTTTACCTTCCCGCCGGAGCAGTATCTATTTATCTACTTGCACTTTGACGTGCTTTCGAACTGCTAGGTTGGCAGGAGCAGGGACAGAGCAACAGGAGCTCACCCCATCGCAGGGATTTGAACTGCCAACCTTCTGATCGGCAAGTCCTAGGCTCTGTGGTTTAACCCACAGTGCCACCCACATCCCCAAACAGGGGAATAGGGAGGGACAAATTCCCTGAATTTTCTGCTGGAAGGATGGGACACAAATATTATTTAATAAATAATAGTATATACTATGCTCAGGAAAGAAGAATATCTTGACAAAATGAAATATCACGACACATCACCCTCATCTTCATCACCACCTTTTCCATTTGTATCCCATTTTCCTTCAAGAAGCTCAAGCCCACTCCTCATTTTATCTTCTCAGCCACCCTGTGGGGTAGCTTAGGCTGGGAGACAGTGGCCAAGGTCACCCCGTGAACTGGATCCCCCAGTCACAAGGAAGCCTGAAAATATGTTCAGCTCAACATGATTACAACACCCCCCTCCAGATCTTCCCCCTCAACTCAAGAAGAATGGTGTGAGCAGCCTCCTCCACATATACCATGGGTAGGCAAACTAAGGCCAGGAGGCTGGATCTGGCCCAATCGCCTTCTAAATCTGACCTACGGACGGTCTGGGAATCAGTGTGTTTTTACATGAGTAGAATGTGTCCTTTTATTTAAAATGCATCTCTGGGTTATTTGTGGGGCCTGCCTGGTGTTTTTACATGAGTAGAATGTGTGCTTTTATTTAAAATGCATCTCTGGGTTATTTGTGGGGCATAGGAATTCATTCATTTTTTTTCTTTTCCAAAATATAGTCTGGCCCCCCACAAGGTCTGAGGGACAGTGGACTGGCCCCCTGCTGAAAAAGTTTGCTGACCCCAGACATATAGAATAAATGCTGGAATAGGAACAAGCCGGGGACTTCCCAGTGGTGGCACCCACTCACTCCCCAAAGAGCTACCAGTGCACGTCTCTGCTCTCTAGGTCATAAGACCACAATAATATAAGGTGAGCCAGGCCAATGGCCCATCTAGTCCAGCGTCCTGTTCTCACAGTGGCCAACCAGATACTTGTGGGAAACCCACAAGCAGGATTTGAATACAAGAGCACTCTGCCATCCTGCAGTTTCCAGAGCTTTGTCATCATCACCAGTAGCTGATAGCTTTATCATATTTTAAAGTCATCTTTAATGACTTTAAAATATGATATGCTGTCCTGAATCTTGCAATGTTCAGTCTCAGTCATTGTCCATCAATTCGAGAGTTACGAAAAACTTTCCTGTGCCATGTGAAAACACGGGCTGGGGAAACTCAGCCAGATGTTTGTTGTTGTTGTTGTTGTTGTTGTTGTTGTTGTTGTTGTTGTTGTTGTTGTTGTTGTTGTAGGTCTATAAGTTGGACAGGAAAATTGGCTTTCAGGTGGAAAAATCTAAACTGGAAACAGAATTGTTAGAATCCAAAGCTAAGAATTTGTCAAAAATGTATAACTTGCTGTTGAAATGGAATACACAGGATGAAACAGTTAAATCAGCTATGATTAAGTGGGCACAAGATATTGGTCATAACATTATGTTTGCTGACTGGGAAAGGTTGTGGACCACCGGTATGAAATTCACGGCATGTAATGCCTTGAGAGAGAATATTATGAAAATGATCTATAGGTGGTACATGACCCCAGTCAAACTTGCAAAAATTTACCACTTATCAGATAACAAATGTTGGAAATGTAAAGAAAATGAAGGTACATTTTTTCACCTCTGGTGGACATGCCCAAGGATTAAGGCTTTCTGGGAAATGATATATAACGAAATGAAAAAGGTATTTAAATATACCTTATTGAAGAAACCAGAGGCCTTTCTCCTGGGTATGGTAAACCATGTGGTGTTAAAGAAGGACAGAACTTTCTTTATGTATGCTACTACAGCAGCAAGGATTCTTATTGCGAAGTATTGGAAGACACCAGATCTACCCACCCTGGAAGAATGGCAGATGAAGATGACAGATTATATGGGACTGGCAGAGATGACTGGCAGAATCCGAGACCAGGACAAAGAGACAATGGAAGAAGATTGGAAGAAGTTCAAAGACTATCTTAATAAACATTATAAAATTAATGAAGGTTAAAAGATATGGGTTTAAAAATTAGTGGTTTGCAGGGGCGTTGATTAAGGAAAAAAGAATAGAATTATCAAAAACTATGGGAAATATGGGAATGGATTTGTTGATAAGATAAATGAGATTAGAATACGGAAGGGGGAGGTGTGAGGAGGTCGGGGAAACTAGGTTTAGAAAATAAGGTTTGAATTTATACTTGTTTTTGGTTTGTTGGTTTATGTATGTTTTTATTGTTGTTTGTGTTTATATGTGTTTATTTGAAACTTTAATAAATATCATTTTTTAAAAAATGTTGTTGTTGTTGTTGTTGTTGTTGTTACTCTTCTCTAGGAAGCCTGGGATCCCCACGCTGCTTGGTTTTCTGCGCCACTGTTTCTAGGATATGCAATAGTGTTTATAGCTTCACTTCCCCCCAGCCCGTAATAAAATTCAAGGCACTTTACTGATTCAGCTCCTATGTATGCGCTTTCTCAGACAAACAATGACTTGGCCTACTAGACCTGATTAGCTTCAGCAAAGTTACAACAAAGGGGAAATGTTTAATGTTTTATTATGTTTTTGTATATGCTGGAAGCTGCCCAGAGTGGCTGGGGCAACCCAGTCAGATGGGTGGGGTACAAATAAAACACCAACAATTATTATTATTATTAAAGTTGCTGCGTCACATATCTTGAATCAGTGTAGGCTTAGGTTAACTTTTGACCGATATGATTTTGCAGACTGTTTTGCTTAATTTGATATTTGTTTACTAATGATGCCTTAAAAAAAAAATCCTTAATTTGTATGGCTCTTTTACCGCTGTACTAGCTAACGTGACTCAGGTTTTTATAAATATATGAATACCACACACCCCATGTGGTAGAGGAAGCTGCTCCTTTTAAGGAACTAAAAGAACCACATTGGATTCCCTGAATAAGCCCAGCAAGGAGCTTGCTGTGAGCCAGTGCTTAGCCCCATAACCTCCTTTGAATACCAGAGCTTGAGAATTCTTTGTCCTGGAGGTTAATAATCAAAGAAGACAATGACCCAAAGCAGTTAAGTGCTCAGAGTCCCACTGATGTCAGCAAGAGTTAAGCTTTTAATTCACCATGGATTGCCCCCAAAATGCATAACAGCTTTTGCATATTCTGCATTTCCCCCCCTAACACATTTCTCTCTCTCTCTCTCACACACACACACACTGAATTTACGAAGGCTGGCGGATTCTCTTTCAAAGGGATGGCTGTGTTCCAAAAAGAAGTTGTTTTAAGCGGTTTTCACTCTTTTTGGAAAAATGATATTTCCTCCCCCCCCCCATAATTCTAGTTAAATATAGTGTCAAATTATCGGAAACAGTTAATAGGACAGTCACATCTTGTCACTGACTCAAGCAAATTAGCACACCGCTTTTCTTGGTTGCAAGCTAGTCACCCTAGAAAAGACATGAGTGTAGAAGGTGAACAATAAGCACCAAACCTCAAAGTTTGCAACGTGGTGGTTTCTTTTCTTTCACTCGCTCAGCCAAATCAACTCGAAACACTGAAGCAGAAACAACCCTACAGTGCAAAAGTTGCCACCACAGACGTCAAGGGTAACAAAATTAAAATGTTCAGGGCAAAAAGTTGTGCTTCCTATAAATAAGCACGGGTGCTGGCTCTTTGATACATTCAGAAAGGACAACACACGCTAGAGAAATGGCAATATGAGCTAAATGCTGCTTTTTGTGATCCAGCAAGGAAAATATGGTGGCGGCGTGAGCAGGATGAGGGTAAGGGAGAGCGACTTCCATGCAGTGGTCCTCTTCCAGACTGGGAAGAGGTGGCTTCATGGTGAGGAATGCAGCATCTAACATCCAGGTCTTAAATGCAGTTCCCCTTGCATGCCACATAAGAAGCCTGAGGTTGTAGTAGTTATTACATGCACCCACATGCACCCACAATTATTGCACATACCATACACAATTATTCCTCTGCTTTTTGCTATCTAGGCCACATGTACACCACACGTTCAAATAACCATGATACCACTTTAAAGAGTCATAGCTTCCCCCAAAGAATTCTGGGTCATGTAGTTTGTTAAGGGCAAGGCTTTTTCCCCCTGGGGATACTCCGGAAATAATCTCTTTCAGCTTCTGCCTTCTGGAAGAAGGTACAGGGTTATAAAGACTAGGACTAGCTGCCTGAGAAACAGTTTCTATTCAAATGCGATTTTGGTTTTAAACACAGGGTAAGGTAGTCTCGATGGGAGTATATTGCATTTAATTATGGGGTATCAGAGCTTTTAGGGGGCTAACCAGGCTGGGATAGCTGGATAGCAGGCTTCTTGGTTTCTGAATCTCTGATGTAGATTTTCAATTTCGTTGTTCTGTATGGGACAATGACAATAAAGATTATCGTATAGTATTGTATCGTATCGTACCAGCACCCTGCCCCCCAAATGTTAGAAGTGTGGCACTTTAACAACTTAATGGTGAGTCCCGGCACCTTTTTTTCCTTAAAAAGCAACAACACTGGTTAAGGGGGCTGAGAGTTTTTAGGTGACCCTTATTGCCCTCCGAGAGCCACATTTTCCAGAGTTGTTTAGCAATCCCTCATCACCAGGAACTCTGGAAATTGTAGCTCCAGGAAGCGAATACAAGGACCTTGTTATTTTGGGAACTGAACCTCACCAGCTCTTTTGTATGACTTTTAAATATGAAATGCTGCTTTCTGTGCAAATGAAACTCTGTAGACGTTGATACAGCTGGGGGGGGGGATAAACATATCCCCGCAACCACCTTTTATTTGACAGGCCTCCTGTGCTATACGACAGGTAGAAATTCTAATGACAAAGCCTTTCATTGGCACATTGCAGTCTTCACATCACATAAATGCCTTCACAAGTAGCATTTCTGCCTGGTGCACATCAGGAAAAAAGATGAGACCTTTCATCAGACCCAGTGAACCTATCTACTAATCTGCACACACCCCACATGTTTAAAGCATTTTTCTTTTCCTCTTAAAGAATCCTGGGAACTGTAGCTTGCTCAGGGTGCTGGGAAAAAACTGCTCCTGTTTGGCTTTGTCACTTGTTCTGGCTCTTCATTCCCCAGCTTCTCGCTTTAACTACATTTTGGCAGAAGGGCTGCCAACACACACACCCACACACCCACCCACCCACCTCTCACCCCAATTATCATTTTGTTCCAATATGTTTGCTGAGAGGCTGCTAAGAGGCCCCAAGCAAGACATACAAACATCTGTAGCAATGATATCTTGGCCCAGGCCTAACTGACAGCACACCCTTTTCTGTGGGAAAAGCCCAAGTCTACACAAACAGAGCCCAGCAAACGTAGGATAAGGCGGCTCCGAGTTTGGAAAACACCGTAGGCCAGTATTGTGTGGTTTCTAGGTTTCCCACAGATAGAGCATCTGGGCAACGTTAACCATGGCATTCCGTAAACACAGGCTAGGGGAGATAATAGGCCATAACTTGAAGGAACAAAGCCACCCACATAAATTGGTTTCCTCTGTTTCTGTTCTAATCAGATTGATTGGCCAAATGTAAATGCCTATAGAAGGAAACGCGGGAAGTTGTTTAACACACTTTTTGCAGCACAAGGATCTGAAGATAAGGAGCCAGGATGTTCTTCAACTGTTAGAAGGCCAACTATAACATTAAAGCAAAATGGAACAAGTGAGATTGTGAGTTCATTGGGCCAGCTAGTGTTCAAAATGCTGTATAGTTTGTTCGTTCTGCTTTGAGTGCTCCCATCTTCATTACCATCATGCCCTCCAACATTTCTCCGATGAAAATAGGGATGCTCTTACAAACAAACAAACAACAAGAACAACAACAACAAGAATTTTGCCCCAGCCACTCTGGGCAGCTTCCAACATATATAAAGACATAATAAAACATTAAACATTTTAAAACTTCCATATACAGATGTCATCTAAAGCTTATACAGTTACTTATCTCCTTGACTTGGGGGGTTGCATAATTCCATACCCTCCGTCATTTCTTTGATGAAAATAGGGATGCCCTGAGGAAAAATGGGACATTCCTTGATCAAATCAGAAACCAGGATGGCTTCTGTAAACTGGGACTGTCCCTGGAAAATAGGGACACTTGGAGGGTCTGTTTACCATGGTAAGTTGCTTCTTATGCCACAGTGGAAATGCAGTTGGCTGGGCCTGTTGTCCAAACACCTAGAAGGCACCAGACTGGCAAAAGTTGGTTTAGAGGTCACCCAGAAGGGAATAATGTGTTTATTTATTCCATTTCTGTCCCACCTTTTATCCAACAAGCTCGAGGTGGCACAACATGGTTCTGCCTCCTCTCATTTAATCCCCACAACAACCCTGTGAGGCAGGCTATGCCGAGAGGCAGTGAGTGCCCCAATGTGAGATTCATGACTGAGAGAGCATTTGAGCCCTGCTTTCCCAGGCCCTAGTCCGATGCTCTAACCACTATACCACACTGGCAACAACTGGGCATGAATAATCACCTGGAGTGTTTGGCCTATGTGATTCTAGGCCTTGGAAACTTCTGGTCCAGCACGAAGCCCACTGCTGTCCAGGATGCTTCAATTTTACATGATATGGTAGGAATCAGGGAGAATCCAGGTTCACAGGCAGGGAGAGAGGTAAGAAAAAATAACCTTCACATCCTGAAGCAGTCGTCTTTATCAATGGTAGCCTAGTGGACCCAGGCTGGAAATGTGACCTCTTACCAGAAATGATGTTTCCTGCCAGTGAATTCTTGAGGTCTGGTCCAGATTGTATACTCAAGGGGGTGGGGAGGTTATCTGACAGATATATAGACATGCTGGTGTATAACAGTAGATTACTTCTCCTGCTTCCTCTGAGACCTGCAGGTACACCCACTAGCTTTGCACCAGACTGTTTGCAAGCTGCAAAAACAAGAAGCTTATTGAGCTGCCAATAGTCCACGCCATAGATTTAAAGCAAATTTGATGGACATCTAAAGCATGTGTTAGCACCGCTAACTAATCCTGGGACCTGTAGTTTAAGAGTGCTGCTAACTAATCCTGGGACCTGTAGTTTAAGAGTGCTGCAAATTGTGGCTCTGTGAGGGGGAAACTACAGGTCCCAGGATTGTTGGAGAGAAATGATGCGATTTAAATGTGTGTTGAATGTGCTTTGAACATCTGGTGTGGATCTTCTGTACATATCTGTTCAGGGCGTCACATACAATACCTTGGTAACTCATACTACAACTCAGCGTCGTAGAGAAGTATTATTTATGCCCATATTACAAATGAAAGATGGTTAACACTGAGAGTCTGTAGTTTGCAGGAGACATTTAATCACAGCTAGCTATCTACAGAGCCTGGCGTACTCTGGTGCATGGGGTCACAAAGAGTCGGACACGACTAAACGACTAAACAACAACAAAGATATCTACAATTCAGTTTGTTTCTCCCCATCACCACCACATCAGCTTCTGTGTACTTCTTATTCAGTTCAACCCTTGTCCTTTAGACAAGTCAAATTCATTTTCTCCTAGCACTTTCTGTAGTAGATTTGGCTGTTATTAACAAAAATACACGGCCTCCAGAAAGCTAGATAAAAACACCATCTTTCAACCCCTTTAAGCACTGTCATTTTTTTATTTTTTTTATTTTTTTACAAAATAAACATTTGCCTTCTTTCTCTTCTTCCTTTGGGGTGAAGTGGTGGCAGGGAGAAGGAAGAGACTTTTTAATAAACTCTCGAAAATTCATTACTAAGGGTAGGGGGGCTTTGCAATGAATTTTCAAGAGTTTATGAAAAGAAAACAGAGGGGAGATCCCATCTGGTTTGTTGATGGCGCCACTTGTAGCTGGAGGGTGACTGCTTGGAAAAGGTGCTGAGTGCTAAGCTGGTGACTGATATTAATAGAGAGGCAATGGACAAATTGCTATCTGGTTAACCCTTTCATATGCTAAGCCGGGCTTCCCCTCCAGGCATGGATTAAGAGTCTTGCCTCAGAGTAAGCATGATTTGAATCCTCAGAGAAGAGGTTATTAGTCATTCCCTCTTCTGCCTGTTTTGACTGTTTTTCTGTTTTTACTCAAATCATTTCTTGGCAAAAAAATGTTTTTTGTGGGGTGGGGGAAAACAGGGCTTAAATTATGGGAGTTGTGGGCTGTTAGGGTATCCCTACATTTTAAGAAGGTGACATTATTTCCTTGCAAGCAGCCTCATTTCCCTTCATTAAAACATTGCTTTCTTTTTCAGTTTCATCCCCAAGAGTTGCTGTCCTTTGCCAGCTGTGCCAAAAAAGTCCCTCTGGATGGAGATGTCTGTAGAATATTAGCAGCATTCATGGAAAAGTCAAAAGTGCCTGCAGGCTAGGCAAAATCTGTCACACGGGGAGTGTCAGGCTTCCTTGCTTGAAGACCAATTTCTAAAGAAAGGGTTGTTGTTGGGAGAAAATCCACACACACACACACACCCCACCATCATTTAAAAAAAATTCCAAACTCTGATTGCAAAATGTGCTCGTTCTTCGCTTCTCTCTTCTCACTTTGACTGCAGACAGATGGTGAGAAAGAAGAATCTCGATACCTGCATGTGCAGTTCTCAAAAATGCGTCCCAAGAAGATGCTTGGAAATGTTTATCTTTTGAAAGGTGCCCGAAGTCACCTCTAATGGCAACGGCTGTGAGTCATTAAAATGGCTTTTCAAAGAATAGGCTGCCTATAAAACAACTTCTACAAAAAATCGAGCCAAGTGTGACTTGCTGAAACATCCCAGTGTTTGGTTTCACAGCCAACCAGCCATGTGCTCTGTATTTTGTGGTTTTATAGCTTGATTTTATTCTGTGAACCGCCCTGAGACCCTGGGTATAGGGTGGTATATTATTATTATTATTATTATTATTAATAATAATAATAATACATGGAGAAACTTGGGCAATTTGAGTACAGTGGTACCTCAGGTTACATACGCTTCAGGTTACAGACTCCGCTAACCCAGAAATATTACCTCGGGTTAAGAACTTTGCTTCAGGATGAGAACAGAAATCGTGTAGCAGCGGCGCAGCGGCAGCAGAAGGCCCCTTTAGCTAAAGTGGTGCCTCAGGTTAAGAACAGTTTCAGGTTAAGAACAGACCTCCAGAACGAATTAAGTTCTTAACCCGAGGTACCACTGTACAGTGGCTGTGTGTCCAACTTTATAGAGGACTATCCTTTATCAATCATCTCAGGCCCTATAATCTGCAGAGGAGGCCCTGTTTGTGCTGAGGGTGGCTGACCAGCCACTGTTGACCAATGGCAAGGCCTCCTCAATGGGGCTTCCCCACTTATGCAATGCTTTCCCTGGTGAGGAGCATTTGTCTTCCCATTAATAACTTTCACGAAGAACTTAAATACATTCTGATCTACCCAGATATTTGCATACCCGCCAACGTTTGCCTGATGAAAAGAGGGATGCCCTATTCACCACTACCACCACTACTCCACCCATCTGACTGGGTTGCTCCAGCCACTCTGGGCAGCTTCCAACATACTATATAAAAACCATAATAAAACATTAAGCATTAAAAAAAATCCTTCCCTCTACAGCAGCCTTTCTCAACCTGTGGGTCCCCAGATGTTGTTGAACTACAACTCCTATCATCCCTAGCTAGCAAGGCCAGAGCTCAGGGATGATGGGAGTTGTAGTCCAACAACATCTGGGGACCCACAGGTTGAGAACCGCTGCTCTCCAGGGCTGCCTTCAGATGTCATCTAAATGTTGTATAGTTACTTATCTCCTTGGCTTGGGTGTTGCATAACTCCCTACCGTCCAACATTTCTTGGGTAAAAATAGGGACGTGGTAAGGAAAAATGGGGCATTCTGGGATCAAATCAGAAACTGGGATGGCTATTGTAAATCCAGGACTGTCCCTGGAAAACAGGGACACTTGGAGGGTCTGAAACAGCATTTTCCTCTTGCCACCTTGTTAAATAAATCAATACTGTTGCTGCTGAACTGATTCCTCCAGCAATGCATGGATGGCCACTTTAGAACTCAGCGGTGTTACTACTAGGATAAGATCTGAGCCAAAGTTTGTAGGAAATTGAATCTTAGCCTAGACCTGGTCTGAACAAGCAATTGAACCACATTTCAGATCGTATCATTTAGAGCACAACACAGCCTTCATTGTATTTTTTAAAAAATAAAATAATAAAATAATAATCACCTCCTCAGTCATTTTGTAAGCTTCTTAAAGGCCTCAGCAGACTGTGGTGCTTGAACACACAATATTCCTGGGAGAGCAGGGTTCGAATCTCAACTCAGCCATGAAGCTTACTGGGTGAGCTTGGGCCACTCACTGTCTCCTAGCCTACCCTACCTCACAGGGTTGTTGTGAGGATGAAAAGGGGAGGAGGAGAACCATGTATTCAATCTTGAGATCCTTAACAGATAAAGGTTAAATGTAATGAATAAATAAATGAAATAATATTAGTAGAGGCCTAACTCTGAGGTGGTAAACCTGTGTCTGCTATGCCCCGTGACATTATAAGTGGGAGCTGACTGAATACCTCTTTGTGCAACATAAAAATCCCTGCACACAAAAATCTAGCATGTCAGGGAGGCCACCTAGTCTTCTCCCTGAGGGCTGCGACTGAATGAGCTGTTAATTGCCAGTTGCCTGAATGGTTTTGGGAAAAGTTCCCAGCAGGTGTAAAGGGAGGGAGAACTGAACAGTAACCCAGACACAGAGCTGGAGGGGGCGGGAATTTAACCCTTTGATCCTATCATGGTCCTGATCCAGGTTGAGGTGTGTGTGTGTTGCATCTCCTATTTACATCAGTAGAAGCGTTATTTCCAATACAAATAGCAGGTGTGGGAGGGACTAATCTGAATTGGGACTTCAGTGGGGGGGGGCAAAGGGTTAAAGACATCTATTGCCCATGCTCCAGGGACGCAGGTGGCGCTGTGGGTTAAACCACAGAGCCTAGGACTTGCTGATCAGAAGGTCGGCGGTTCGAATCCCTGTGACAGGGTGAGCTCCTGTTGCTCAGTCCCAGCTCCTGCCAACCTAGTAGTTCGAAAGCAGGTCAAAGTGCAAGTAGATAAATAGGTACCGCTCCGGCGGGAAGGTAAACGGCATTTCCGTGCGCTGCTCTGGTTCGCCAGAAGTGGCTTAGTCATGCTGGCCACATGACCTGGAAGCTGTACGCCGGCTCCCTCGGCCAGTAAAGCGAGATGAGCGCCGCAAACCCAGAGTCGGTCACGACTGGACCTAATGGTCAGGGGTACCTTTACCTTTACCTTTATTGCCCATGCTGGGGTCCTAATCCTTCCCCCCTGTGGCTGCTATTTATTTCTTTAGAGCTTTTCATGCAATTGCTTATTGTATGAGTGGCTTTGCATTTAGTTTGGGTGTGATATGCTACAGCTCTGTGTTTGCAACTCTATGGGCATTTACCTAGGGGTAAGGGACGCGGGTGGTGCTGTGGTCTAAACCACAGAGCCTAGGGCTTGCCGATCAGAAGGTCAGCGGTTTGAATCCCCGCGACGTGGTGAGCTCCCATTGCTCAGTCCCTGCTCCTGCCAACCTAGCAGTTCGAAAGCACGTCAAAGGGCAAGTAGATAAATAGGTACCACTCCGGAGGGAAAGTAAACGGCGTTTCAGTGCGCTGCTCTGGTTTGCCAGAAGCGGCTTAGTCATACTGACCACATGACCCGGAAGATGTACGCCGGCTCCCTCGGCCAATAAAGTGAGATGAGTGCCGCAACCCCAAGAGTCAGTCACGACTGGACCTAATGGTCAGGGATCCCTTTACTTTTACCTTTAAGTCCCATTCAACTCAGTGGAATTTACTTCCCTGTGAATATGCATAAGATTGGATGCAGACACAGGGATACCTGCATATGCTGCTTGTGTAGGATTTTTCTCTTTCTCAAAGAAGGGACAACCCATCCTATGAGCTGAAATGATGCCCTAGAGGTGCTGATCCGACTTGCCTTCTCTCAAATTTTGATTTTGTGGTTGAACTTTATGCTTTAACAGTTGCATGTTAGAGCTTACCTTTTATGTGTTCTGGCTTCTTTACTTTTTAAAACAGTATATTTCAGGGATAGGCAGGAAGTAGATCGAGATGTACTGATAGTTCTATGAGTTATTTGCTGTAGATCAACAAGGATTTCTGACATCCATTCAATTGTCGGAACAAATGGCCACGATAAAATGATTCCTTCCCTCCCCAATTATACAACTGAAATGAAGAAAGCCAAGGCCTGATTCTGATTTTGCCTGATTCGCAAATGACACTAAGCCACAGCATATGGTATGGTAATGTGCAAACTAGTGGCTTAACAATGGTTTGTTTACTGCCACCAAACCATGATCTGAAGCCATGGTTTGTTGTTGTAACTGTTGTTGTTTAACTGTGGCCTGGTGTCCCTTGGGATTATAGCCCCACCCTGGATTCTACAAAGGGATGAGGCAAGAGCAGCTGGCAAACAAACCAAACTTTGGAAATATTAGCCATGGTTTGTATGATCATCTGTGTGTGTGTGTGGGGGGGGAACTTGTAGTGTTTTTAAATTTGCCTTGTCTTAAACCAACTACGGCCTAGCGATATGGGTGAGCCAGGTTGTGGAAGAGGAGTTATGATACTCAAAACAAATTTCCTGGGCTTGGAGTTCTTGGAGCCAGTGTGGTGTAGTGGTTAAGAGCAGTGGACTCGTAATCTGGTGAACTGGGTTCGCTTCCCCGCTCCTCCACATGCAGCTGCTGGGTGACCTTGGGCCAGTCACACTTCTTTGATGTCTCTCAGCCTCACTCACCTCACGGAGTGTTTGTTGTGGGCGAGGAAGGGAAAGGAGATTGTTAGCCGCTTTGGGACTCCTTAGGGTAGTGATAAAGCGGGATATAAAATCCAAACTCTTCTTCTTCTTTTTTAATTCTAAGTTTTGCAGCTGGCTCATTTGGCAAAAAGCAAAGGAAATCCTGCAAGCCTGCAAGGGCAACCCACCCTTGGAATTTGAGATATGGCAGCCTTGTGATGGAAATCCTCATGCTGCCTTCCTTGCGGACTGTTACAGTGGACTTAGTTTCAACCAGCAGGCAATGTCGGAAGGTGAAAGGGCACAAGGTCTTTGAGTGCAGCATTCAGAGGAGCTAAACCATTCCTGCGCATGAGAGTTATTTCAAGTTTATTGTCCAACAGCAAGTAATAGAAATGTACAAACCGTTCTGCGGCAATGTCTCGCAGTCCTTTTTATTTGGGGTCCTTCTGAAGAATGTTGCCTAAGGGTTATCCATGGCTCATTAAGCTAAACTCCCTTCCTGGCAGTGTAATTATTATTTGCTCTAACGTTTCTCCCTGTTCAAAAGGTATGACTTCATACCTTGGAAAACAGCAAAATGTCCCTTTGACAAGCTTAATTGGTGCATTTGTGCTTCTGTAAATATCACTATGAGTGGTCAAACAGGCAGAGAGGCATACCTACTGTTTTTATAGATAAGCATCTTCTTGGAATGGGGGAATGAATGGCAAACTCTGTTCCTTTGTGAAGTCTAGTCCATTTTCTTTATTCCCATTGTGCATTTCTTATATCCATTGTATGAGTGTGGTGTAGTGATTAATAATAATAGTAATCATAATAAATTTTATTTATATCCTGCCCTCCCCAGCCGAAGCTGGGCTCAGGGCGGCTAACAACACTAAAACAGTCTAGAGTGCTAGACTAAGATTTGGGAAACCACGGTTCATATCTTCTCTCAGCCAGGAAGCTCAGTGTGTGACTGAGGGCCAGTCATTTACTCTCAGCCTAACCTACTTCGCAGGATTGTTGTGTGAATCAAGTTGGGAGGAGGAGAACTATGTATGCCGCCTTCAGCACATTGGTGGAAAAGTGGGATAGAAATGTAAAATTAAGTTAAACTATTTGATGTTGAACCATGAAGCATCCAAAGAGTGTGCGTCAAAGTCCTGTGGTTACTGCTACTATTGTTATCATTATGTATTGAAATCAAATTGTCCGCTGAGCGTGGAAATCCAAAAGTGATCTCTCTCTCTCTTTCTCTGATGTGGCAAAGTGCTTTTCCCTTGCAATGTCACTGTAGAGTAATTGCCTTTAGATGATTGCAAAAGGAACACACTCTTTTGTGGAGATCCTTTGGAAAAGCCTAGTTCCAGAAATGTTTCAGGGATGGATATAGTTATACTTTGGGTTACAGATGCTTCATGTTTCATTTTTTCGGGTTGTGGACCGCCGAAACCCAGAAGTACCGGAACGGGTTACTTCTGAGTTTCGGCGGTCGTGCATGTGCAGAAGCGCTAAATCGCACTTTGCACATGTGTAGAAGCACCGAATTGCAAACTGCGTGTGCGCAGACATGCCACAGCTGGTTGCGGGCGCTGCGGGTTGCGGACGTGCATACCGCATGGATTACGTTCGCAACCTGAGCGTCCACTGTACTGTAAAAGAAGCAGCAGCTGTGGAACACGTTGTTGTTCTTGCTATATTGCTATATTGTTGTAGTCAATATAAAATTCTAGTGTTTTTATATTGCATTTGTTTGTGTGTGCTAAGTGTGCAGGCTATTTGGAGTATTCTTTTAATAGAAAAGCGGAATTGTAGCCATACAGTACAAGATGAGGATTCACTCTCAGCCAGAAGGAGAAGGACTCTATCTCTGCCTGCCTGTCTCTCTCAAGCATCAGATCCCTGGATCATCTGATGAATTTTAATTCTGGGAGCTTCAGGACAGACCGTGTTCACACAGTGCTTAGTTAATTTATGGCATTAATCGCCACAAGATGTGATTAAGTGCTTGTATACACAGCATTAAAAGGGATTAGGGAAATGCTTGGAGAAGAAGTCTATCACTGGCTACAAGTCATGTTGGCTGTATGTTACCTCCCTGGTCAAAAGCAGTGATGTCTCTAAATATTCTTCGCCGGGGAACAACAGCAGAAGAGGGCTGTTACGCGCATGTCCTGCGCTTTCCAGAAGCCTCTGGTTTGTGGGAAAACAGGACACTGGACTAGACAGGCTTTCAGACTAATCTTGCTGTTCTTCTTCTGCTCTTTTGAATGCACACTGCTGCATGCCTGTTGTTATGGACTGGAGTTCATGCGTGTAGAAACTTTAATGAGTACCATGTCCAGAATGGCTTCAGTAAATGATGAATGCTGGGGAATGCCACCTCTTGGTAGCCTCTGAGTACCAAAATAGCTCTGCTATTACTGTGCTGTTGTTTTAAATTAGTTTTTATTGAAGATTTTCTCGTGTTACAAAACATACGAGAAAACAAGGAAAAGTACATATAGGGTCTCCATTTTTGATTCATAGAGTCTTTTCCCCAGTTTGTTTACGTTCGGTATGAGACAGTATCATTGAAGACATCATGTGGTTGGGGGGAAAGAGAGAGGGAAGGTGGCTGCGGGGGGAGACATGGGGTAATGTTCTTTCATTCTATTGCATAGTGTTCGTTTAGGGTTTTGTGTCAGCATCACGTGGGTAGGTGTTTTATTTATATACTTATTTCTTTTCCTTGGCATTATGAGAGATTAGAGGATCCAGTGCTTGCTCGGTTGCATTCCGTGTTGCTTGCAGCAGCGTGGCAGTGACTTTAAAAATGGCAAAAATGGCCCTGAAAGAGCCCAGAAAGGGCAAAAAGGAGCAAAAAAGAGAGCTTAGGAATCCCACAAGCCTTTGCAAATGCAATTCCAGGAGCCCTTGCACTGACAGTTGAGGCTTGTGGAGAGTTGGAGTTTGAGCAAGGAGGTTATGGATGGAGCGATGAGTGGTCACTCGGAACATAAGCTCTGTAGAAATGAGGAGTTGCCTGTAATGCTAAAGTGAAATTGGGGTTGCACCTGTGTCTCTTGCACTGATTTTTCACATTCAGAAATGCACTATTTGCAGCGGGAATCCGCTGCTGTTATTTCCATTCTAGCTTTACACTTACAATCTCATGATCCGGACAAGTAATTTTCATGGCATGCAGAAGCTGCTACCAACTGGTTTGTGCTTTTAAGACGGGCTTATGTACAGTGAACTCCCACCACAACAACTATCAAGGGAGGCTAAATAACAGTTATTTCATTGGGCCTTCTTAACACAAGTTAAGAGATGATATCACGATATTTGGCCAGTTCTTCCCAATGTGTACTTGCTACGCAAATGGGCAAATCCTTCCTGCTCAGGTATGGTTTGAAAGGAAAGTCACCTTAGATGCAGCTCAAAGTCTAACACTTTGGGTTAAATCTTTAATCTGCCAAAGTCAAGATAAGACCAAATGTCTATATATTTAAATGAAGTCAGGGTTTCCAAGCTTGTTTTACGTGCTCAGTATCCTCCTTCCCCCACCTTTAGGTAACATGATCCAAATAGCAAACCATGTGATTCTCTGCCAGATGTTTTCTAAATCAATATCCAGGTTGAGATTTGTAAGTGTGCCTTATCCAAGAAAAAGGGTTCTTTGAATCTCAGACGGAACTGGAGACAGAGGACTGACAGACTCTAAAGAAGCTGTTGACTTGGCAAGGGGCCACTGCTAAGAAGACACCACCCCTTGTGGCCTTATCAAAGCATGCAAAGGGCACACACAGAAGGGCTTCCATGGGCAGGTAGGAGTGGGTGGCGCTGTGGTCTAAACCACTGAGCCTCTTGGACTTGCTGATCAGAAGGCCAGCGGTTCGAATCAATGCTATGGGGTGAGCTCCCCTTGCTCTGTCCCAGCTCCTGCCAACCTAGCAGTTTGAAAGCACGCTAGTGCAAGTAGATAAATAGGTACCACTGTGGCGGGAAGGTAAATGGCGTTTCTGTGCGCTCTGGTTTCCTTCACGGTGTCCCGTTGCACCAGAAGCAATTTAGTCATGCTGGTCACATGACCCAGAAAGCTGTCTGCGGACAAATGTCAGCTCCCTTGGCCTGAAAGCGAGATGAGTGCCGCAACCCACAGTCACCTTTGACTAGACTTAACTGTCCAGGGGTCCTTTACTTTTTTTACCATGGGCAGGTACATATGAGAAGAGATGGCCCATTAAGACTGGGTGTGAAATGACCAAAACCCCCAACCACTGACCATCTTTACCAGGGCTGATGGGAGTTGTAGTCACGGCACTTTTGTTTTTAGCTGAAACTCGCCGGGACTCAGTTCTGGCACCTCTCAGACGAGCGCCATTGTTATTCTAAGAGATCGAGGGAGGCGTTCGTGGAGAGTTCCGGCACCTCTTTTTCTAGAAAAATAGCACTGATTGTAGTCCAAGAACATCTGGAGGAAACCACGTTGGCTACCCCTGGATTATGGCGCATATTCATTTTCCTTCACGGAAGCTAAGCCCATGTAGGAAAAAAGCCTTGCATACAGAGGGGGCCTGCAGCTAGTGTGATAAGTGGATACATAAAACTGTAAAGCAACATGTAATTTTGACTTTTAAAAGACTCCCGAATCTGCTTTAATAGTTCCTGTAATAACAGTTGGCAAGGTGGAAGATGAAAAAGAAGCTAATCCTGCAACACATTTTCATTTTATTTTTTGGGCCTGGACGGTGCTTTGCTTTCCATATTTCTAATGGTCTCACTAACAATAGCAAGCAGGAAGGCTGTTGTTCAACCTTGTTCCTGTTTAGAAACGGGAGCACTGTTTTCCCACAGCCGTTTCTCCTATTGCTTGCAGTCAGTTCAGCAGCACTTTAAACAATGAAGGCTTTCCATGGGCACGAAGAACACTATATAAGGACATTGATGCCTTAGCAGCCAACTCCTAGGGGCCATGTGGGGTTCGGACCCCCAATAAAATATCTGAGGGGGCTGGGGCCACCCAAAGTTGATGACCATTGCCATTCAAATGGTGTGTGCATGCCCCGTATCATATGATCAATTATGCAGGGCGGGGCTTACCTGCCCCCCCAATATTTTATTCAGGTTGGCACCCCTGATCAAATGAATCAAATGAAAGGAGCCAGAGTCCAGAGAAAAGGACACCTATATTAAAGTTGTGCAAATCCAAATGAGGACCATTTCAAAGACAGGGCACATCAGCAAACCCCATTTCCAAGTGTAGTGACAGTCGAACCTGGCTCTGTACCCCTCTATGAGGCACAGCTTGCAAATATGGATTTGACGCATTGGCCAGATTTGCATATAGTATACCCAGTGCTTTTTCTTGCTTTCAGGGGGTACTCAAGGGAATGCAGTACCGGCACCCATTTTTCTGGGGGGGGGGGGGGAAGCACTGAACATACCATCCAACATTTCTCCAATGAAAATAGGGACGTCACATTCCATAATGATAATTTTATTATTTATACCCCACCCATTTGATTGGGTTGCCGCAGCCACTCCAGGCAGCTTCCAACATATATAAAAACATAATAAAACATTAAACATTAAAAAAAACCTTCCCTATACAGGATTGCCTTCAGACGGCTCGGGGGTTGGATAGTTCCATACCCTGCAAAATTCCTCCAATGAAAATAGGGAGATCCTAATGGAAGGTGGGTGATTCTGGGATCAAATCAGAAACCAGGAAGGCTTCTCTAAATCAGGGACGTCTCCGGAAAATACTTGGAGGATCTGCATATAACACGGACCCAAACTTCCTGCCTTAGCATGGTTTAGCATGAGCAAGCATGGTGCTAGGGCCTGTGACCCACATCACTCCTGCTTCACCCCTCTAACACACTTGGGGGGGGTGTGTGTGGCCACCAGCATCAATGGCTACTCTATTCCAAACTTAAAAATGGAAAGCGTAATGCCAATGGTCAACAAAAGAGGTTCAAAGACTGTCTCAAGGTAAATCTAAAAAAATGTAGTATAAACACCAACAACTGGGAAACACTTGCCTGCGAGCGCTCCAATTAGAGAACAGCCTTTACCAAAGGTGTCATGGGCTTTGAAGACACTTGAACTCAGGATGTAAGGGCGCAATGTGCTAAGAGGAAAGGCACGCTTGGCAAATCCATACCATGATCAACTCCTGCCTGGAAACCAATGTCTCCACTGTGAAAGGATGTGTGGATCCAGAATTGGCCTCCACAGTCACTTACGGACTCATTGTTAAAAACGTGTTTATGGAAGACAATCTTACTTGGGAGTGATCACCAAAGAAGAAGAAGAAGAGCAAATCCCACTCCCTGCAGTCAAAGGGTACTTCCAGATTATCTATTTATTGAGCATTTATCCTGATTTGTTTACAGGGAGGTTAGATGATGTTACACCAAAGCAAGTGTGCATGCACACGAAAGCTCATACCAGTAACAAACTTAGTTGGTCTCTAAGGTGCTACTGGAAGGAATTTTTTTTATTTTGTTTTGACTACGGCAGACCAACACGGCTACCTACCTGGAACTAGAACCAAAGCAAGTGTTTGCCCACACTTTCTGGTACATTTCCCCATTACTTTCCTTATTCGCAAAAAATCCAATCTTTGGGGGGGAGTGAATTTGTTGTGCAAGACTTCCCAGTGAACTATATTTACACTTGAATTTCCAGTATGTGATTGAATTCCACGCAGAGATTCCTACAGTTCTGGAAGTGCCCCAAGTTCAAAGCAGTGAGGGCCAACTGTTAAGTTGTGGGTTGACATAGCAGACGACACAGCGATTTCTCCAAGTAGCTCTTTATTTCGTAAGCTGGAATAGAACTGACTGCAAACAGCTCAGCCGGCCTGCTTTTATAGGCAGCCGGCTGTCAACATTGTAACAACAACAGCCCAGAGTTCCCGCCTAAAATAACTGACGCGGACCTGAGGGAAAACTATCTACAGACCTGATTGAAAACTATATACAGTATCCCCCTGCTGGCCCAGGGTGAAACTTCACTACATAACACCCCTCCCCACCGAGATAAGGCGTTAGTTACAATCGTAATGGTTTCCTTATATACAGCACTACGCGTAATGGTTCAATTAGGCACAAAAGCATATTGGTTACATTTCCCATACTTAGACCAACAGTGATACATGTCCAACAACATAGTCCTTTAAATAAGTTGGGCGCTTGGGAACTCTGCCAGACCGCCGGGGACTGGTAGCCAAGTCCGGAGGGCCACACAGTTCTTGCTGAGGCTGTGGTGCGACCCTAGGTGGCGTTGGAACCAAATCCCCTGGATCCGCTGCTGTGGGTGGAGCCTCCGCAAGTGGAGTGGTCTGAGTCTGTGGTAAGTCTGGCAGACCCTCTGAAGCGGCTTGGTTCGGCTCCACGCTGGCAGTTTGCGAGGGAGGTGTAGGTGGGGCCTCGCCATCTGTACGTGTCTCTTCTGGAGCCGCAAGCGCAGTTGGGGGCACCTCGGTAGTGTCCAAGTCCCCAACCCTGCGCCTAAGCTGGTCTATGTGCCGTCGCCACAAGCGTCCGTCTTCGAGTGCCACCTGGTACGAGCGAGGTCCCGTGACTCCCACTACTGTGGCTGGCACCCAAGGAATGTCCCCCACATAGTTCCGGGCAAAGACCTGGTTTCCTGGGACAAATGACCGTGGCGCGTTGGCACAGCCTGGGGGTTCAGCCACGGCAAAGTCCGGGTGTAGCCGGTCGAGTGGTGACCTGAGGCGGCGGCCCATAAGCAGTTCAGCAGGACTCCTCCCTGTGGCCGCATGAGGGGTGATGTGTTGCACGAACAAGTATTCGGCGACCCGCTCATGCCAGTCTCCCTGGTCCAGGCGCGCCAGTGCCTCTTTTGTCGAGCGCACCATTCTTTCCGCTTGCCCGTTGCTGGATGGATGAAAGGGTGCCGTTAGGGCATGGCGGATGCCCAGTCCCAAAAGATACCGCTCAAACGTGCCTGACGTGAACTGTGGTCCGTTGTCAGAGACAAGGACATCAGGACACCCATGCGTTGCAAACAGGCCTCGCAGCACCCGGATGACAGCTTCGGTAGTGGTGGAGGGCATCAGGGCGACCTCCAGCCATTTGGAATAGGCGTCCACCACTACCATAAAGGTCCGGCCGTGAAAGGGGCCAGCCAGATCGATGTGCACCCTCGACCAGGGTGTCTTTGGCGTCTCCCAGGTGTGTCCCTTAGCTGCCGGTGGTGCAGGCCTCGACTCTTGGCACGCTTGACAGGCGGACACCCAGGCAGTGATGGCATCGTCCATATTAGGCCACCAGACAGGAAGACACAAGATTTACCCACACTGGAGGAATGGCAGACGCAGTTGATGGACTATATGGAACTGGCGGAAATGACTGGCAGAATCCGAGACTTGGGAGAAGAAAAAACGGAAGAGGACTGGAAAAAATTTAAGGATTATTTGCAAAAATACTATAAGCTTTATGAATGTTAAGATAATGCACTTTTTAGGAAACACTAGCCCCAGCAATGGTAATTAGGTGAAATGAAAACCAAGGTACAAGAAAAGAGAGGTGAAATTAAGGAAAATTTTTATTGTATGATGTTTTAACCACAACATATAAGATTATGGTTACAATAACTTTGACTTTGGCAACATGAAATTGAAAGATACAATAAGTAATGAATTGAAAGATACAATAATGAATTGAAAGATATAATAAGTAATGAAATAAGATAACAAATAGTTGAGGATTTCATATTACGTATATTGGGTTACAAATATATTGAAATGGGTAATATGACAAAATGACAGATATAATAAGTGATGAAATAAGATAACAAAATGCTGAAGTTGGTATTACAAATAATGCAGATTCGGGAAGATGTGGGGAAGTCCAAAAGATTCTGTAAAAGAAATATGTCTTATGAAATTTTTGTATTTTATTTTTTTTTCTGTTCTTTTTTATTCTGTGAAATCAATAAAAATATTTAAAAAAAAAAAACATATTAGGCCACCAGACATAACACCGAGCCAACGCCTTCATTTTGACAATTCCCGGGTGGCCAACGTGCAGAGCCTCCAGGGCGCTGACGGAGTCCCTGGGGAATCACGACGCGGTCTCCCCACAGCAGACAGCCGCGATGAGCTGAGAGTTCATGTTGTCTGGTTGCGAAGGGCTGGAACTCTGATGCAAAAGGCCCTTGTGGCCACCCCCTCCACACCCAGTTGAGCACCCGGCTGATGGTGCGATCCTGGGCAGATGCGGAGGCCACAGTGGCAGCTGATACAGGCGCTGCCGGAAGATCCTCAATCAGAAGGAGCGATGAAGCTGGAGCCGGGTCTTCCACAAATGCTGGAAGAGGGCAACGGCTGAGGGCGTCGGCATGGCCCATCGATTTCCCCGGGCGATGGATGAGCCGGTAGTGGTAGGCAGCCAGGAAAACAGTCCATCGCAGCATGCGTGGCGAGAGGACCGGTGGAGTTGGACGATCACCGGCGAGGAGGCCCAGGAGTGGCTTGTGGTCAGTGATGAGGTCAAAAGTCCTGCCATAGAGGTATTCATGGAACCTCTTCACTCCAGCCACAAGTGCCAATGCCTCCTTGTCGAGCTGGCTGTAATTCCGTTCCGTCAGAGATAGTGTCCTGGAAAAGTAGGCGAGTGGTGCTTCTCTTCCATCTGGAAAACGGTGACTAAGGACAGCACCGATGCCAAAAGGTGAGGCGTCACAGGCAAGGACCAGCGGCCTGGATTCACTGTACTGTACCAGCACACTGTCTGATGAAAGGAGAGCCTTAACCGCGTTGAAGGCCGCCGTCTCCCGATGACCCCAGGCCCAAGGCGTCTTTGTACTAAGGAGTCGGTGAAGAGGCTCAGCCACTGTGGCTTTGTGGGGCAGGAACATGTTATAAAAGTTCAGCAGCCCCAGGAATGCCTGCAACTCCGTCTTGTTCTTTGGGGTGGGGGCCTGCTGGATAGCGCGGATCTTGGATGTGGTCGGGTGAAGGCCGGAGGCATCGATAAGATAGCCCAGGAACTCTACCTGTGGAACGGCGATCTGGCACTTCTCCCTCTTTACCTTGAGCCCGGCCTCTTGGAACCTGGTCAGCACGGCACGGAGGCGCTCGAACAGCTGCTGGTGTGAGTCTGCAGACACCAAGACGTCATCAAAATATGGTACCACGCCCGGAAGCCCTTGCAGGAGACGCTCCATAAGGCTTTGGAAGATGCCAGGAGCCACACTCACCCCGAACTGCAACCGGCGGCAACGGAATGCCCCCCGGTGGGTGACGATCGTCTGGGCTTCAGCAGTGGCATCATCGACTGGCAGTTGTTGATAGGCTTGGGCAAGGTCCAGCTTAGCGAAGACCTTACCCTCACCCAGGGAATGTAGCAGGTGTTGGACAACAGGAACCGGATAAGCGTGCTGCTGAAGTGCCTTGTTGATCGTGCACTTGTAGTCAGCGCAGATTCTCACCGACCCATCTGGCTTGACAGGCGTGACGATGGGGGTTTCCCACTTGGCGTGGTCAACCGGCTCCAAAACTCCTTGGGCGATCAGTTTGTCCAGTTGTTCGTCCACCTTAGCCTTGAGAGCAAAGGGAACCCGGCGTGGCTTTAGCTTGATGGGGGCGACTTGTGGATCAAGGCTAAAGGAGATGGGCGTACCTGTATATTGCCCCAAGGTGCCGTCAAAAACCTCGGCAAAGTCTTTGACCAGACCCTCAGTCTCTGCGTTAGAGATGCAGTTGATGCCGGTGACTTCCAGGCCGAGGGCATCAAACCAGTCTAGCCCTAGGAGGCTTGGCCGCTGACCTTCGACCACCACCAACCGGAGCAGGCCCGAAAAATCCTTGAAGGCAATCCGGAACCGGCCAACGCCTACCACGGGAATGTCGTTTCCCTGGTAGTCTCTCAGGTGTATGCGGTGAGAGTCGAGTTGCCTTTTGGACACTCTGGGTACCAGTCTTTTGATGGTGCTCCACGACACGATGGACAGGGCAGACCCGGTGTCGATCTCCATGTCACATGGAGCTCCTTCAATGAGCACCGTGACGTTCAGCTTGCGTCGCGTAGGCGAGTCGGTTTGGCCAATCGTGGTTCCAGACGGGCAGCGGCAGTTGGTGAGAGCGAAACAACTTTCCTTGGCAGACTGGAGGGAAGGCTTGGACTTGCGAGTCGATGAAGGGGGGGTGTCAGACGGAGCCGATCGGCAGACCTTAGCGATGTGGCCCCTTCTGGAACACTTCCTACAGATGGCGTCTCTGAATCGACACTTGGCACGGGAATGGTTGCCTCCGCAGCCGGCACATTCCGGTTGGCCCTTGGACTTCTGTTGGAACTTCCTGTGCTCCCGCTTTGTCTGGTGCACGTCATCGCCTTCACTGGAGGATGCCTCATCACTGCTGGCCTCTTCATGATGCACCGGAACTGGCTCCCTAGCAAGACGCGGGCTGCTGCACTTGCGGATCTCCTGGGCGGAGCGTTCAGCAGCTTCTGAGGCCACAGCCTCCTCAATGGCTTTCTGCAGCGTGAGGTCTGGCTTGGCGAGGAGACGCCGTTGCAGATGGATGTCCCGGACCCCGCAGACGATTCGATCCATCAGGGCATCGTCTAAGTCTCGGAACTCACAGTGCATTGCAGCCTGTCGCAGGGCGGTGGTGTAGTTGTTGATTGACTCCCCCTCTGCCTGGTTCCGGTGGTAGAACGCATGGCGGGCAGCAATCTTGGACGGCTTTGGTGCGTAGTGGTTGCGGAGCTTCTCTTGGATCGTGTCCCATGGTGTTGCCTGGACTGCTTCGGGCGCAACCAATGCTCGGGCCGTCTCAAACACCTCAGGCCCACAGAGGCTGAGGAATAGGCCCCGCTTCCGATCCTTTGATACTGCTGTCAGCTCGTTGGCTTGGAGGTAGCAGTCGAACCGAGCGAGGTAGGAATCCCATGATTCAGAGGCTGGCGCAAACGGCGGTAGAGGCACAAGTGAAGCCATGATTCCGATGCCGGCGTGAAGGGCGATGGATGGAACACAGTGCTCTAGCCAGAACAGTCAGCTCTGAATTGGTTCTGTCCAGTGATTTCGCTCAGTGATTTCGCTCTGTGATTCAGCTCAGTGATTCAGCTCAGTTCAGAGGCTGGCCGCATCTGGCTGTGCTCTGATGTCCATCCATCCCATCCTCGTCGCCAGTGTTAAGTTGTGGGTTGACATAGCAGACGACACAGCGATTTCTCCAAGTAGCTCTTTATTTCGTAAGCTGGAATAGAACTGACTGCAAACAGCTCAGCCGGCCTGCTTTTATAGGCAGCCGGCTGTCAACATTGTAACAACAACAGCCCAGAGTTCCCGCCTAAAATAACTGACGCGGACCTGAGGGAAAACTATCTACAGACCTGATTGAAAACTATATACAGTATCCCCCTGCTGGCCCAGGGTGAAACTTCACTACATAACACCAACCAAGGTATTTTGCGAGCTGAAGCAGAAAATCCCACCATTGCTTCTTCCCCCTTCCCTGGAAGTAAAAATGCAACAACAATAAATTAAATAACTAGCCACTCAAAACCATCTCCCAGAAGCAGCCACCTCTCGCTGCATTAATGGACCCAATGGGTCCCTTTATAAACCCACTTTCAGAACGTCAAGCGAAGGATGGAAGCACAGCAACTGCCATCTTGCGCTAGCAATCTGAATCAGTAGAACAATTCCATAGAAAGCGTCCAACAATTCCTGCTCTCACAAATAAGATCATGAAGTGATGCTCCGTGCATTTGCAAAAGATCGTAGACAAAAACCAAGCTATGTATTTGCACACAGGAGCAAAACATTACATAGCAAAGCATGCCAACTGTTAACCAAAACAAGGAGGGGGGGGGGATGATGACACACATATATTCGCCCAGTTAGATGACCGTAGCTCCAGCTGAAGCCAACCAGAGCTATCATCAGCTCTATGTTTATCGAACAGCATGCTGAGCGAACATCCGTCCCAGCAGTAAAACAGCCTACTTAATACAGAGGGATTTATAAGCTGATTAATGGTGAATGGCCAATTCAGAGATAACAAAGTCCAGACTCTCTGGCCCCTTTGATGTTGATACCTTGAGAACCAGGGCATCTATTTGTATTTTTTAAAATTGCAATAAAAGCTCTGATTTAAAGTCATTCCTTTCAACACTTTTTTTAAGAGCAGGAGGCTCAAAGGTTCAAAGCAACCAACTGCTTTTCCAGAGAGTTAAAAGTTAAGCAAATAAAGTTCTTCAGGACTTCACTAAAGCTTTATCAGCAGTTGAAAAAAAGAAGACGGATACACGCACACCCTTCAAATCATGATAAATATGGTAGCGTTGCGGCACACAATGGTGATCTGGAAGAGCTTATCATACACAAGTGTGGCAGGGGAAGAAGTCCAGGGTCTGGTCAGTACCAACTTTAGGTTGATGACAGAAACCTTTAACTTTTAGTTTTCTTTCATTGTCCTTTTCACCTCATTACAGCACCAGTGTTTGGGCTATGCCCAAAAGCCAAAACAATGGCCGTTGTGAATCAACAGTATTGTGAACCATTTTTTTTAAAAAACAACCCAAGTTATAGCAAATTTTATAGACAGATGACTTGATCCAGATATGCTGTGTGCCCCAAATTTATGCAACCCTGAGGGTATGCTTTTTTTCCTGGATTAAAACTGGAGGCACACTTTGTCTTACACACACACACACACACACACACACACAATTTCAATCGACTCCCAGAAGAACGGATAGGGATCATTTTTGCAACTTCCAGAAAGTGAAATAACATTAGGTACATTCCTATGAAACTTCTCACATACAGTATTCAAGGTGTTTGGGAGACCCCATGACCCATGATATAGTCTGAAGGCACATCAGGCCACCACCCTGCTGAAGCTAAGAAGGTCTGGGTCTGGTCAGCCAGCAACCATGCAATTGGTAACAGCATGACTACTAGCAAACATACTGTCGCCAGGATCTGGCTGTGGCCACATTTGTGGCTGGACATGCATCCAGCCATTCTTTTCTTCTCTAGACCCATCACCTGCAGATGGGTCCTCTTTTGGAAAATGAGTAACTTAGAGGTCTTAGAGGGGATCAGATGGTCTAGATGGACCTCTTGCCTGATCCAGCAGGGCTCCTCTTGGGAGAGGGATGGCAGGATATACCTATATATTGCAAGCACATATCACAAGAAGAGCCCTGGCTCTCTTATGTTTTTAAGTGGTTTTAAAGGATGTCCTATTCCATAATACTAATAGTAATTTTGTTATTTATACCCTGTCCATCTGACAGGGTTGCTCCAGCCCCTCTGGACAGCTTCCAACATATTTTAAAAAGTAATAAAACATTAAACATTAAAAACCTCCCTATACAGGGCTGCCTTCAGATGTCTTCTAAAGATTGTATACAGTGGTACCTCGGGTTACATACGCTTCAGGTTACATATGCTTCAGGTTACAGACTCCGCTAACCCAGAAATATTACCTCAGGTTAAGAACTTTTCTTCAGGATGAGAACAGAAATTGTGCTCCGGCGGCGCGGCAGCAGCAGGAGGCCCCATTAGCTAAAGTGGTGCTTCAGGTTAAGAACAGACCTCCGGAATGAATTAAGTACTTAACCCGAGGTACCACTGTAGTTACTTATCTCCTTGGGTCGGGGGTCACATAACTCCATACCCTCTGACATTTCTCCGATGAAAATAGGGATGTCCTAAGGAAAAGCATGACATTTGGGGATCAAATCAGAAACCAGGACGACTTCTGTAAATCCGGGACTGTCTCTGGAAAATAGGGACACTTGGAAGGTCTGCAGTTGAGCATGGGAAGCTTGCAAGTGGGACCTGAACGCAGTCACATTTGTACCAATTGGCAGGTACGCATGCAAGAATCACAGTGCACATGATGTTCAGCTGAGGCCAACTAAGGACAGGGATGGAAGGAGGTGGCCTCCATTGAGCCTGAAGACACCCTCTCCGCATGTGCCCAACTATGAACTGTGATGGGGAAGGGGAAGCGGGTTGCGCCCTAAACGTCTAGCATCCTCCTTCAGCAGGTCGAACTCTGAACTGCTTCCTCTCCTCAGAAAATAAATGGCCAAAGTCACCACAGAGGCATTTCTGGTTCAGCACAATTTCAGGCGAGGGAAACGAGAAACAGGAAGACAGGAGTGCTTATGAAGCAAAGATGTGCCTTATGACAAATATAAAACTCAGCGAGCACACGAAGTGAGAGAATAATAGGTCTAAAATTAATGCTTCTGTCAACAGAGCTGTTCCAATATTGTCCGCTGTCTCACACAAAGAATGTGAGGAAGTGTGTGCGTGTGTGTGGGTCTGCCTACGGTTTGAAAATTGCCTTCCTAGGGTTCCAGCTCCCCTGGTTTCTGACATAAAGGGAACTGAAAAAGGAAGAAGCTGTTTGCCTGACAGGTTCACAATTTGTGGAACGCTGCCTAACACAACAAAACAGGGCATTGTTAAAAAGAACACACAGTCCAACCAACCATTTCCCTTTGTGCATACTCCTTCCCTAGCCTTTGATCACCGCCAGCTCTCTAACTATCATCCGTAAAACAAACATGGCGCTTCAATGGCTTCTTGCCGTGGATAAAGGCAGAGGCACAGTCCTCCTATAGTCCGGCAATTCTCATACTCCCCTCACCATGGACCACTTGGAAATTGCCAGAGGCTTCTGGCAGACCACTTCATAATTGATTTCTGCTTCCCCGCCCTCAGTACCAGCACCAGTAAAAACAAAATCATATTATAAGAACCATGTACCTTAGGCCAGGCCATGGAGAAATGCCATTTTAACTACTGCATTTAAGCAAAATTTATTAGAATGGACCAGCAGCTTAGGATGAATATTAAGGGTGATGTTAGTGAATCCAGCCCTGGTCACAATGGCTTCTATCTCCAATGTCAGGAAAAATAAATCTAATGCAGGACCCGAAAAAGAAAAAGGAAAAAGCCAGAAGGGGACATCTGAGGAGGATAGGTGGGATATAAATTTAATATATAAACAAATAAAATGAATGACATGGTGCATGCCACAGAGAACATGGACATGCACACGAAAGCTCATACCAAAAACGAACTTAATTGGTCTCTAAGGTGCTACTGGAAGGGATTTTATTTTATTTATTTTATTTTGTTTCGACTACTGCAGACCAACACGGCTACCTACCTGTAACTAGAAATAATAATACTAGATAGCTGCTCCCAGACTTTGGAGAAGTTAGACTCTCCTTGTTGTCCTTCCACTGGCAGGTGAAGAACTATTTGTTTCTACAAGCTCTGGGGAACTGCTTTTAATAAAAGTGGACTAGATGAACCTTGGAGTCCCTTCCAACTCTACGACTCTATGAATAAATAAATAAATGGGCAGCAACACAGGAGCCAAAATAGATACAGTCATCATGTAAGCTCCAGCGCTAGGTGTAAATTGAGCCCATGCCAACAATGCATACACTTAATGAGGAAACAGACATTGTAACTATTAACTAGGTAAAGTTGACAGGTATGTGCAAGTCCTTGTGAATCAGTAGCTAGGCAAGTAAGGGCTGGAAGCTGGGTAAAAATAAAGGTGGCACCATTTACTCGGGAAAAATGTGGTTTATTCAGGGCTGATAGAGAAAGCACAAATTATGCTTAACACAGAGGAGATTGCTTCACATGTTTAACTGCTGCCATACAGGGGTTGTTATAGCAAAGGTTGATCTCAGTTTACAAGTATTTCACACCAATAAAATATTCTGAGCATTCTTCCTCCACGGCAGGTTCACTAATCTGCATGAAAAAACAATGGGGCCATTTAGGGAATGAAAAAAGGGAAATGATCCCACCCTAAGACCAAGGTCCTTCAGAGCCAAAGGAGCCAAAGGATGCTTCAGTTGAATAGACAATGACTGGGACCAGGGTGAGCAAATGATCTCTGTGGATTGGCTGATAGCCACGGCCCTTGAGTGTTTTATATTTAAACCCTTTATTTGCACTCAAGCCAAGGTCAACAGCTCATTCTACAAGTTCACCATTCCTGGAAAGCAAAAGCACCTTCAAGAAAAGGAAGTCTGGGCGCTGTATATTTATTTATTATTTAGTTATTTAATGAAATGAATTTCAATAGGGGCAAATGTAAGGCTCTGCACTGAGACAGGAAACACCAGCTGCACAAATATGAGATGGGGGACACCTGGCTTGCCAGCAGTACATGTGAAAAAGATCTAAGGGGTCGTAGCGGAACACAAGCTTAACACGAGTCAACTGTGTGATGCAGCGGCAAAAACAGCTAATGCTATTGTAGGCTGCATCATCATTGGAAGTGTAGTGTGCAGAGGAGGGCAACCAAGATGATTAAGGAAACAAGGCCTGATGAGGAAAGGTTGAAAGAGGTGAGCATAGGTGCCAACTCCCTGGGGCACCCACAAAATTCCCCATGAAGGGGCCGGGCACCCACAAATTTTGGTGCCAGGGCCATTCACGCTGCATGGCACTCATGGCCCAGGGCACCCATGGTTGTGGGGCCAAGTTGGCACTTCTGAAGTTGTATATCTTTAGCCTGGAAAAGAGGAGACTGAGAGGGGATATGATAGCTAGTGATTTTTTTCTTAAAAGAAATGTTTATGTGTACTCTCATTTTCCTATTCATATTGAAATACTGCCCCTCAATGAAGCCAAACTTAGATTCACAAAATGTTGAGGGGTATGCGTCCCCCCAGGAAAAAAAGCAGTGATGATAGCCATCTTCAGATATCTAAAGGGCTGTGACGTTTATTTCCCCCTGCTCTGCAAGAATCTTTTATTTGTTTACGTGATGTTTAGCTACCCTTCAAAAAGCACACCCCCACAGGGTAGTTTACACATCTGTCCAGTTAAAACAGCCAACTGAACAATAAAACAGTGAAATATAAACTTTTTTTTTTTAAAAAAATCAAGTAAATAGTCCTGCCATTAAACAATCTGAACCATTAAACAAAACTGCAGCCATAATCCTAAAATAAAACCAAACAGCACCACTCTGGCTTAAATACATTTGTTTTTATAAAATGAAGGATATGATAAAAGCAGCGATTCAGATGGGAGCTGTGGCACTGGGATGGGGAAGCGAGAAACGAAACATCTCCACATACATTTTTGTAATCTGTTTTTGCAAATTTCTTCACAAGTGATTGAGAGTTGGGCATGAGCAGTGAGGTAGACAAATTTGCTGGTGAGATGGAAAGATATTTCCAGACTTAGTGAATGGGTCAAAAACATGGCAAATGCAGTTCAATGTAAACTTGCACAGCCTAGTTGTTCTAAGAAAAACTTCCAGGCTGTGTTTCTGCTAGAAGAGGATTCTCCCCTCTCTCCTTCACTTTCAACACAAGCAGGAAGCTGTTGAAAGAAAAATCTTAAAACATTTGTTTTAGTGCCATACAAGACACTCACATAGCTAGCCCTGGAACACCCTGCTCTTTGCAAAAAATCCATGCCTGTGCTTTCAGCAGTCAGGAGAGCCATCCTTTGCTAACATGCATGCATGAATTGCATGCACCAGAAGGCAATTCAGGCACAGTTTGGCCATCATTTTCACTGGGATCCCGATTCAAAAGCAACATCTCTCCTCGGAGTTCTACTCCCCCCTGGGGGAGAGCTTGAAGAAAAGTTTGCAGCAGTTTGTCAGGTGGAAGTGAACACACATGGGATTAATCATTTTGGCATATTATGATCTGGGAATGTCTGGATAGAATCCTGACATGTGGGGAGACACTGGGGGCAATCCAGTTCCCACTTCCTTGCACTGAGAGCCCCTCCAGACTGGTGTGTTGTTGTTGTTGTTGTTTGTAAGTGTCTTCTGTAACATTTCATTGACACAATAATAGTGGATTTGGGGTGTATGGGGAGTTAGGGGAGGAGTAGCACCTCTGATGGGGGACATATCATGCTCCTTCTGGGCTAGATTGTCCACCTTTGGTCCTCACGCAGAACTCAGCTCTCACCTGTGGCTCCTAGAAGCTGTCAGCATGTGACAACGGCCACACCCCAGGAAACGGCTTTGACTGGCCAGCTAAACCAGGTGAGGGTTGTTGTTGTTTAGTCGTTTAGTCGTGTCTGACTGTTCATGACCCCATGGACCAGAGCATGCCAGGCACTCCTGTCTTCCACTGCCTCCTGCAGTTTGGTCAAACTCATGCTGGTAGCTTCGAGAACACTGTCCAACCACCTCGTCCTCTGTCGTCCCCGTCTCCTTGTGCTCTCAATCTTTCCCAACATCAGGGTCTTTTCCAGGGAGTCTTCTCTTCTCATGAGGTGGCCAAAGTATTTGAGCCTCAGCTTCAGGATCTGTCCTTTCAGTGAGCACTCAGGGCTGATTTTCTTAAGAATGGATAGGTTTGATCTTCCTGCAATCCATGGGACTCTCCTCCAGCACCATAATTCAAAAGCATCAATTCTTCGGCGATCAGCCTTCTTTATGGTCCAGCTTTCACTTCCATACATCACTACTGGGAAAACCATAGCTTTAACTATACAGACCTTTGTTGGCAAGGTGATGTCTCTGCTTTTTAAGATGCTGTCTAGGTTTGTCATTGCTTTTCTCCCAAGAAGCAGGCGTCTTTTAATTTTGTGACTGCTGTCACCATCTGCAGTGATCATGGAGCCCAAGAAAGTACAAATTGTACCCAGGTAAGGTAGTCAGTTTGTCTCAAACCCAACTCCAGTGCCACCTAGCGACTTAAACACACAATAACATTATCCAATGTATGGATCATGGTAAACAATTGGCTCCATTGCCTTAGTCACCATTTTGCATCAAGCTCCACCCCTTCCAAGGACAACTTGATCCTGGCTCTGTTGACATTTCCATTCTACCTTAAGGAACAGGCATGTGGAATTGTTGTGTGTCACATGTCTGTTTACATTCCAGCACAGTATGCTGAGAACTTCCATTTGTGTATAGCTTTTGCTTTTACTGTTCTCTCTGAGACGACATGAGAGAGAGAGACGACATGTTTCTTTGTTCTGATTTATGTTTAATAAATCTGTAGCAATAGTATGACTTCACAAGCCTCACACATATTCTGTGTGCGCAGTACACTCTGCTAATAGCGTGCCCTGGCTTCTGAAGTCCGGGTCGCTGATTTACATCAGAGCACGGGCCGATGGAAGGAGACGGCACAGCTAGCGCTTATCAGCTGGCCTCCCGGCCCTCTGCATGTTGACAGGCTCTGGTTGGTGGACCATGGAGTATTGGTTGTTGTTTTTTAAAGAAGAAGTGGGTCCTACAGTGCTGAGGTTGGTCCACCCCTGGAGATCTTGTTTGGGCTTCTGTTCTCCTAACCTCTGGTCCCCAATAACTTCTTTGCCAGGTCACTGGCTGCTTTCCATATGAAATGTTCTGCCTGCTTCCTAGGCACATTGGAGCTTTGTCCGTTCAATGTTTTTTAAAATGATGCTTAAACCCCTCTCCTTATGTTTCAGCGGTGCCGTGACAACGGCATAATTGACCTTAGACTACATTGCATCCTGTTGATCGCTAGGTAAGCTTCGGAATCAGCCGTTCCTTGGGAGACAGGGCATTTGGGGGCCTCTCTCCCCAATGAAAAGGTCACGGATGCACAAAAAAACCTGCAGCCTGTCAATTTCCTCTGCCTCTCGGCTTTCTGACAGCACCAATTCTGCCCACCCCAGTGTAGCGTTTCAGGAGGGGAAAGGCAACCTAAAAACCAGATGCCGTGGACATGTGGAACATTATCATATCAGTAGATTCAAACGAAGGATGGTTTATTCTGTTTACTTCTTCTGCATCATCAGTTACAGAGGCGCAGTGAGGTCATTTCAGACTCTGTGGACTTAATGGTCTTATAATCACCCCCCCCAACCTCTTGACTTTGCTTGCTTCAACATGTGACATGCCAGACTTGCTAGAGTTGTGTAGAGTTGCCAGACTCCAAGGACTGACCTCAAGTCTCCAGGCTTGCCTTCCCCCATCCCTGGTGGCAGGTGGAGGGGCTGGAATCTCCAAATAGGCAAAAGCACCTTCCCTACCTGTGCTGTCTAAGCAGGTGAGAAGGTATGAGGTCCTCACTTCAGTTAGGCCAATGAACACCCCTTTTAGCTAAGGTTTCTGTCTTAATTTCCAACCAGTGTCCTCCTACTTGCTCGTTTGATAGACCTTTTTTTTTTTTTTAGTTTTGCTATCAGTGACTGTGGTCTGCCCCTAGGTCTCAGGACTGGGTCGTGAAACCACACAATATAGGATGCTTCTGACCTGAAAGCCCTAGGAATGTGTGTGTGTGTGTGTGTGTGTGTTCTCCTGCTCATTTTGCCCCAAAGTTCTGCCTTGATGGCAACCCTGATAAGCTCTTCATCTGCTAATTATGAGGAGCAGCACAGAAGCTATATAGGAAATTGGATTCTCTCTCCCCCCCCCCCGCCCCACTTTCCCAACAATAAGTGAAAAATTATATTCAGAACCACCTCTGAGGGCCACACTAGATGAGATGATGGAGGTCTATAGTATTGTTTCTTTTACCTTTTGCACTTCCTCTGCCCTCCCCACAATGTGCTTTATCTGCACTCACACTATTCACTTAAAGCACTACTTAACCACTTGAACAGTCATGGCTTACCCCCAAAGAATCCTGGGAACTGTAGTTTGTTATGGGTGCTGGGAATTGTAGCTCTGCGAACTACAGTTCCCAGGATTCTTTTGGGGGGCGGGATCTGTGCCTACTAAAATGGTATTAAGTGTTTAAAATGTATGGTATCTACTTGTTACCAAAATGTAAAGAGACAAGGGATCATCTCATCTCTACCATCTCATCTAGTTTGAGACTCCATACTTTCTGACCTCTCTTTGCAGCCATGAGGTCTAGAAACTTTCCTTAGAAACAAAAGAAACATAAGAAACAGGATGCTGAACTGAAAAATAAACACAGCCTGAGCCTGAACTCAGGCTCAAGTAGCAGATGACTCATCACTTGTTGTTGTTTCATGCTTTTTAGCATGGGGCCATAACCTCATATATATTGTTAGCCTACTCGTTAGCAAGTTTCTGCAGTGTCCCTGCTGGTCATTGGCGTTAAACTTTATGTGAGGTTTTTGTTGTTGTTGTTGTTTTTGTACTTTAGGGCTGTGTGTGCGATAAGAGGGACTGACTCAGATTCACAGAGGGAAATATTTTATCAGAGCAGTCTGGCATGTAATTCCTGCTTCATTGACGTAACACTGGAGCAACAGATGGCTTTAAAGTTTGCTATCATGGATCCAGTTACAGATAGGTAGCCGTGTTGGTCTGCCATGGTCAAAACAAAATAAAAAAATTCCTTCCAGTAGCACCTTAAAGACCAACTGAGTTAGTTCTAGGTATGAGCTTTCGTGTGCATGCACACTTCTTCAGATACACTGAAACAGAAGTTTCAGATACACTGAAACAGAAGTTTCAGTGTATCTTCTGTTTCAGTGTATCTGAAGAAGTGTGCATGCACACGAAAGCTCATACCTAGAACTAACTCAGTTGGTCTTTAAGGTGCTACTGGAAGGAATTTTTTTATTTTGCTATCATGGAGTTAAGAGTTTTTCTTGGGATAATAGGTCCCAGCTGAGAGCTTCCACATAGCGCCTTGCTATTGAAGCAAGTAGGGTGAAATTTGCTTGCAGAGTCTTTCCCCTGTTTTCCGATTGCTAGAAGTCTGGGATGCAGAGTGCTTGGCCAAACTGGGTTCATGACGTCATGAAATGCTATTTCTCTGCACAGAAGGATGATGGGAGCTCTGAACCATTTCTGCAATATGGATAATAGTTTAGTGCATGAGCGCCAGTCACAAAATGGCCGCTGTGGGGGGGGGGATGTGTGGCACAATACAAAATGGCGGCCACATCTAAAACAGCAGGAAAGAGACAAAAAAGTCCACAAAATGATGTTGGCATCCCTCACACCCTGCTCATCAACGGGCAAAATGCACCAGCAACAGCCATCGCTGTGCTTGTTCACAGGGAGATGTTCTCTCGGAGATGGATGCCCAGTTTTGCCATTCAATAAAATGTGGGCATGTTTAAAGGGGAGTATTCAGTGTAGGAGAGGCTGAGTCAGTGGAAACAGGAACTGAGCAAGGAGGAGCAAAGTCTTTCCTGCGCTGTTTAATTTTGAGGAGACTTTTACTGAGAGCTTTCACAGGCTCCAGAAAGAGTACCGGCAGGCACACTGCCATTTGTGTGCACCACATTGCTGACCCCTGGTTTAGTACAAGGGAAACTTTCTACAAAGGGTTCTTCCAGACAGGGGCAATTTAGTAGCACCCAGTCACTGTTGTTTTGCTTCCACCATAGCAACTCTACTTTCAGACTTCTAGCACTTTAGAGCCAAATGGGCCGTCCCCATTTCCCCAGCCCTCATTGTGTGTGAGAGAGAGTTATTCCCACTCAGTACACCCCCAGTCACGGTCATCACCCCCCCAACTTAGAAAAGACAAAAATATAAAGGCAATGCTGTTTGGAAAGAGAAGATTAACATGATAAGAGCTGATTCTTAAAGTGGAGAGATGGACCAGAGAGAAGGAAATTGCCAGAGCAATCTAGGAAGCGGCTGAAAGAATCTATACAGGCCAGAATTGCAAAGAAAGGTCACAATAATAGTCTGAGCTTAACAGTGGGCTCATCTCAGTCTCATTTCTAGGCACAGGCCTGGGCTTTAAGCTCCGTGTCTGAGTGGGGTTTTTTGTCCCAGCACTTTCCCAATGTAAACTTGCATTTTACCGCTGAATCGGAGCAGATGGCAATTGGGTTTTCTGCGAATTGCTGTTTGCTGCAGTTCAGTGGTAAAATGTGGGTTTTCCTGGGGAAAGTGCTGGGACATGAAAAAACCCTGCTCTGACACGGAGCTTTAAAGTCCGGACCTGCCTTAAATTCAAAGCCTTAAATTCTGTAAGTGCAATTGTATTCCAGAAATTGTTTGCATGCAGTTTCAAAAAGCATAGGCACTGTTTCATCACCCCGCGTTCAGAATACACAGGGGGTGCTTTGGGTATATCTGGTCAGCTCACTATTATTATTATTATTAATAATAATAATAATAAATTTTATTTATATCCCGCCCTCCCCAGCTGAAGCCGGGCTCAGGGCGGCTAACAACAATAAAACAGTACAAAAGTACAACACAAACAACACTCTAAAATCATTCATTATAAAATTAATTAAATTCAAGCCACTGGCCACCATTGGGTCAGAGCTCTGCGAAGATTGCCAAGGGAGGGAGTCAGGCTGTGCCCTGGCCAAAGGCCTGGCGGAACAGCTCTGTCTTCCAGGCCCTGTGGAAAGATGTCAAGTCCCGCAGGGCCCTAGTCTCTTGTGACAGAGTGTTCCACCAGGTCGGAGCCACAGCCGAAAAAGCCCTGGCTCTAGTTGAGGCCAGCCTAACCTCTCTGTGGCCTGGGACCTTCAAGATGTTTTTATTTGAAGACCGTAAGTTTCTCTGTGGGGCATACCAGGAGAGGCGGTCCCGTAGGTACGAGGGTCCTAGGCCGTATAGGGCTTTAAAGGTTAAAACCAGCACCTTCAACCTTATCCTGTACTCCACCGGGAGCCAGTGCAGCTGGTATAGCACCGGGTGAATGTGATCTTGCAGCGAAGACCCCATAAGGAGTCTCGCTGCAGCATTCTGCACCCGCTGGAGTTTCTGGGTCAGTCTCAAGGGCAGCCCCACGTAGAGCGAGTTACAATAATCCAGTCTGGAGGTGACCATCGTGTGGATCACAGTGGCTAGGTCAGGGCGAGAGAGGTAAAGAGCCAACTGCTTAGCTTGGCGGAGATGGAAAAATGCCGCCTCTGTTATAGCTGCAATCTGCGCCTCCATGGAAAGGGAGGTGTCGAAGATTACACCCAAACTCTTAACAGACGGTGCTGGCACTAATTGCGCCCCCGCAAGAGATGGGAGTTGCCCCCCCAATCCCATATCGTCCCGTCCCAGCCACAGGACCTCTGTCTTCGAAGGATTTAGCTTCAACCGGCTCCCCTGTAACCATCCAGCCACAGCTTCCAGACATCTGGTCAGTGTGTCTGGGGCCGAGTCAGGATGGCCATCCATCAATAGATAGAGTTGGGTGTCATCGGCATACTGATGGCAACCCAGCCCCAAACTCCGGACAAGCTGGGTGAGGGGGCGCATAAAGATGTTGAAAAGCATCGGGGAGAGTATCGCACCCTGAGGTGCTCCACACACCAAGGAGTGGCGCGATGACAATTCCCCCCCAAGCGCCACCCTCTGTCCCCGACCAGAGAGAAACGAACGCAGCCATTGAAGGACTGTGCCCTGGATCCCCACGTCGGCAAGGCGGTGGTCCAGAAGTTCGTGATCAACCATGTCGAAAGCTGCTGACAGATCTAGAAGAATCAGCAGCCCCGACCCGCCTCGATCCAGCTGTCTACGAAGATCATCTGTTAGGGCAACCAGAGCCGTCTCGGTCCCATGACCAGCACGGAAGCCGGACTGGAATGGATCCAGAGCCGATGTTTCATCCAGAAACCCACCAAGCTGTTCAGCAACCGCTCTCTCAATCACCTTACCCAGGAACGGAAGATTCGAAACCGGGCGGTAATTGGATAGATCTAAAGGATCTAATGATGTTTTCTTTAAGAGCAGGTGCACCACTGCCTCCTTCAGTTCCCCTGGGAATGTCCCCGTGCCAAGGGACAAATTGATGATATCCCCCAGGAGGGCCCGCACCTCGTCTGGACACGCTCTAATCAGCCAAGACGGGCGCGGGTCGAGAGGACAGGTGGTGGGCTTTCCAGCTCGGAGGAGTCTGTCCACATCGGCTGGGGATATCCGGTCGAAGTGGTCCAATACTGGACCCGAGGACAGTCGAGGGGCCTCCAGTTCCTTTATTGTATCCAAATTGGCAGGGAGGTCATGGCGGAGCAACAAGACCTTCTCCGCAAAAAAGCTTGCAAATGCCTTACAGCTGTGTGTCAAATTGTTATTTAAATTTGGCTGTCCCTCAAGGGATGTTAAAGACCTGATTATACTAAATAATTGCGCCGGGCGAGAGCTATCGGATGCAATGGAGGCCGAGAAGTAAGACTTCTTAGCAGCCTTCACCGCCATCTCGTAGGTTTTCATAAAAGCCCTGTAAGATGTTCTTGAGGCTCCGTCACGGGCACCCCACCATACTCGCTCTAGCCGTCTGAGGTCCCGCTTCATTTTCCGGAGCTCCTCGGTAAACCAGGGAGCCCAGTTTCTGCGGGGTCGCAGAGGGCGCATCGGTGCGATCTCATCGATGACTGCCAGGAGCTGGATATTCCAGCCCTCAACAAGCTCAGTCAATGAGTCGCCAGGGGGAGCAAGGTCCCGCAAGGCTTGGCGGAATCTATCAGGGTCCATCAGCCTCTGCGGGCGAGCCCAAATCGGTTTGCCACCTAAGCAGGGTGGGGGTGGAAAGTCAATCCTGCCTTTCAGAGCGTAGTGATCAGACCATGGCACCTTCATCGAAGGAGACATGATCACATCTATACCTACGCCAAAGATCAAATCCAGCGTGTGGCCTGCTTGATGTGTGGGGCCCAAAACAAACTGGGAGAGCCCTAGTGTTGTATTAGTATTAGTGTCGTATTAGCCCTAGTATTAATTTGATCGATCGATCGATCGATCGATCGATCAATCAATCAATCAATCAATCAATTTATTGATTCGTAAAACTGGTAGCAAAAGATTTCTGCATCATCAACCAAGCTTTTAATATCTAGGGCAAATTGGAAGACTAGGGTCACCCTGTAAATGAAGAACCCATTGTGCTTGCCCTTGGAAGGCTGTATTTGTCATCACTGTGATTTTTAAGTACAAAATTGCTGAGCAATGATTTCATTACCTTTAAAAAACAAACCTGTTTCCCCTAAACCCAACCTTATCTATGAATCAGGAAAGCAGGCAAAAAAAGAAGAAAGAATTCAATTAAGTGAAGATAACTTTAAAACTGTTGTCATCTAATCCAAGTTTCCCCCATCCAATGCGCTTCTCATCCGTCTTCTGAATGAAGGCAATTCCTGAATGTCTCTTTGAGCAGCTGAGAGCTCTTCTTATGTGTTGCAACTGAGACTGGAGAGATGGGTGGGTGGTGAGTTGGTGGGGGTAGTGGGGGCGGGGGGCGGGGCGGGGTGGAGAGATTAAAAAAAGACCGGCTAGGTTTTCATTGCCAGCATTTCTGCGTTGAAGCAGACTGAGAGAAATGAGTGTTAAGCAAAGCCTTTGACAGACCTGCCGACGTCAGCATGCCAGGTTCCAACAGGCTGATGCCTGCAACATAACTACAGATTATGACATCTTTGGCAAGAGCTTCATATTAACTTCGCAGCCAACTGTCAAAGAGGGTTTCCTCTAACCCACAGAAGAAGAGGCAAGGCACAGAGTCGAGGCTAACACGGGGCATGGAATGCAGCAAAGATGTGCCGAATTTTAATAAGTGTCCTCCGGCTTTTGCTGCTGCCTCTGTAACCTAAAAAATAAATAAATAAAAGGGAGTTGAGAGAACAAGTGTGGTGGTGTGGTTGGAGAGCAGGGGCTAGAGATGTTTCTGAGCTCCCAGCTCCAACCAGCCTCAGCCACTATGGCCAATGGTCAGGGATGATGGGAGATTCAGTCACCCAGATTCAAATAGCGGCTGAACCGGGAAGCCGACTGGCCAGTGATTCCCCTGCAGACTAACACAGGGTTGTTAGGAGGATAAATTGTGTGGGTGTGGATGTGGGTAGGGAAACCCACCTAGAGCTCCTTGGAAGAAAGGCGGAATATAAAAAGTTCCCAGTAAGTAAAATAAAAAATTAAGGATTAAAAGGATGCTCCAGAATAAGCGTTTCCTTAGCAGGAGCTCTGGATGACACTTTCCCCCCTCAAACTTCTGTGAGAAATTAGCCTGTTCCTTGGTTTATTACTATTATCCTATTATTTGTTAAATTTCTATATTGTGCTTCATCACAAGGCAGTTTATGATATAAAATCAGAAAAATACATAACATAGTGACAAACAAATTCTCCCCAATGTAACCTTCGAAATAAAATGAAATAAAAAAATAGAATGGTAATACCTTAATAAAGACCAGTGAGTGATGCTGTCCCCTAAGTCTACAGTTTATAACAGGCTCCCAAGTAATTGTATTTAAAGATCAATGCTTTTGAACCCTAATCTCTCAATACTAATATATCGCCTGTTGAAATTTGGGTTGTTTCAGCCACAAATTAATAAAAGGGGCATTTTAACTCGTTCTCTGGCTTAACTGGTTGTCTGATTTTCCTCCCAACCACCCCCTTCATACGAAACCAGCATGAGCGCAAGGGGCTTGGATTGTATACACACAAGCCTTATGTGTAAATTCTCAGTCCCATTAATAAAATCTTGGTTGTAAAAACCCCCAAGGATGTTTGTTCAAGGATGTTTATTGGTCGATCAAACTTTCATCTGCACACTGACCCACATTAAAGCAGTGTCACCAGTTTTACCCAAGGCAGAAAGTTCTAACAGTAGTTCGTTAGCTCATCCTAATAAACCTCCCAGCCCCCCTTTTTTCCACCCTAGTTCAGACAAACAAGAGGCAACGCCCCAGCCATCAAAAGTCACAGAATATTCACACCCTGCCCTGTTTCTGAAGCAGTAAATCAGGAGCGGAGGAACACAAAACACTCCACCTGAAGTAAGTTCATTACTTCTGAGTTTTTAGTGGGACCGCAAGTGCTGGAATCATTAACAATGTTGTTTTAAAGGGGGATTGTAATTGAGCTTCAAAGCTAACTGCTCCCCCATAAAGTTGAATGGGACTTGTTTACACTTCTTGGCTCCATTGTTTTTAGGTTGGGCTTTATGAAGGTTTTAGGAGGAAGACAATGGCACATCTGTTGACACTCTTTTTTCCACAAGCCCAGATGGGCTGGGAAACCAGGGTCTTAAAGAGAAGTCCTAAGATACTGAAGAATGCTGGGGATCAGAAGTGGGGAAAGGGTTGCTGCATTCAAGTCCCCCCTTGAGGGCTTCCCACAGGCATCTCATTGGCCACTGTGAGAACAGGATGCGGGACTAGATGGGCCACTGGCCTAATCCAGCAATGCTCTCCTCATGTTCTTAACACAGCAGGGAAGCTCACCACATATATTCTCATTCTCTCTCTTTTCAAAACCACAAAGCTTGATTTTAAAAATGTTTCCCAACAGAATTCTTCTTCTTCTTTGGCGATCACTTGTAACCGAATAAGAATGTCTTCCATAAACACGGTTTTCAAAAGTGAGTCCATAAGTGTCTGTGGAGGCCAGTTTTGGATCCACACGTCCTTCCACAGTGGGGACAAAGGTTTGCCAAGTATGCCTTCCTATTAGCACGTTTCTCCCTTGCGTCCTAAGTTTGACCATCTTCAAAACCTACAACACCTTTGGTAAAAGCTGTTCTCCAACTGGAGCGCTCGCAGAGCCAGTGTTTTCCAGTTGTCGGTGTTTATACTACAATTTTTAAAGATTTGCCTTGAGAGAGTCTTTGAACCTCTTTTGTTGACCACCAGCATTACACTTTCCATTTTTAAGTTCGGAATAGAGTAGTTGCTTTGGAAGATGACTGCACAATATGACCAGTCCAACAAAGTTGATATTGAAGAATCATTGCTTCGACACTGGTGATATTTGCTTCTTCAAGTACATTGGCATTAGTTCGCTTGACACGCCATAAATGAAAAGACAACTGAGTTGAGGCATTTGAGGGCCCATTGAACTATTCAGAAAGCATGGTGAGAAGAAGTAGCTGGTTCAATCCCACTTATTCCATTGGGATTGAAAGTGCTGGGAAAAGAGTTAACAGAAAGCAGAAATGATTAGTCTGTTAAGGCATGCAAGAACCTGCTGTTGACACAGGAAACTCCTAATCCTAGGAAGGGGTCTGCTTGTGGGTTTCCCACAAGCATCTAGTTGGCCACTGTGAGAGCTAGATGGACTAGATGGGCCATTGGAACAATCCAGAATCTAATGTTCTGCAGGGAAGTCATTAGGGGCTTGTCCACATATGAGCATTATTTAGCTCTCCACATCAGAACATATTTGAGGAACATATATGAGGAACAATTTCAGTCTTTCCTGTTCATACCAGTAGGTGTTCCCTTTTGCGTTTGTCGATTCTAGTATGTCAATTAAGTACTGATGTGGCATGTGTGTATACACCTTGTTTTTCTAAAAAAATAATCACAAAACCACACAGTCAAGCAATTGTAAATCTGCTTGTTCATTGCCTGGTTTTCTGCAAATCTGAGCGATCAAAGGATAGATGGATATAGATATAAATATACCGGTAGATAGATATAGATATATAGGCTAAGCTCGTGATACTTTCTTCCTGGAAAAGAAATAAAAGCAATTGTATATTTTTAGCACACACACTTTTCAGATTGCTGTCAAAGATTTCTGGTATAGAGTTTTTTAATGTAGTTTGCTTGGGTAGTTTCTAGTTTTGTGCAAATCTGAGGGATCAAAAGAAAAAGTAAGTCCTCCATTTGGGAGTGCCCCAGAAATAGTAATGAGTACAGATGGAAAAGAAAAGAAACCATTGACAAAGTAATGGGCATGGAAAGAGGAGTAGCAGAAAGTGGCCATTGATTCATCCACCCAAAAAGACAGAAATGGATTGTCTGCGACTCCAAATGCAGTGGCTTGGAGACTGATTTCCCCCATTTATTGGGTTGTTCCCATAACAGGTAAACCTAAATTTACTGGGGGGAACCCACCTCACTCTACAAGTAGTGAAGGTTCCTTGCTTCAAAACTTTGCCCTCCAGGAGTTAGAAGGTGGCAGGAAGGGACAGAGCTTTGTGCCTTATTCCTGCCACCCCTGTTCATCTGCTGGCTTTACTCATGAGCAGGATGGCCAAACAGGGCTCATGTCTAACATTTACCAGACACAGAAAGGTGAAAACACATGTCCAATGTTATTCCGCACGGAATAAGAGACAACTGAAGAAGGAACCCAGGCCAAATATTTATATTTAAAGGTGCGCTGTAAAAACACACGCCTTGTTTAAAAACCCTGGCCTCAAAACCAGCGTGTTCATTATGCATAGTGGAAAAAGGCAATTAAAATGTAATGGAGCTTGCTGAAAGAACACTCCAGGCCAGCACTCGAGGCGAATGTGTTATTTGAGCAAATAGGAGAGTGTGAAAGATAGACTTCATTTCTAACTTGCAATTCTCTGGTCCTGTTCACTCGAGGATTTCAAAACAAGATGTGAAAATAAATAGAAACCTCACAGACCCCCCATTTGAAAGGTGCAGGTTTTGTTCAATGGTGGAAGCTGCCAGGTAGTTTGGGCCAAGGGTGGGTGCCAGGGGCCCACCCTCCCACAATACAGATCACAGGGAGTCGGAGAGACACAGTGACTTGCTTGCCGCTCCAGGTTCCTCTTCAAGGCCAGTGCCAACCCCTCCTGCGGGCACAGCTGCACCCACAGAGAGAATGACCATGCCCTACGTTTTCTAAGGAACAACCTGAATAGACAATAAAAGCAGCTTTCCAGTCCTGCTGAACTTTGAACCCCCATGCCTCCACCATATGTATCTTGTCCACACTTAAAAAATTATTGGGATCGATCTTTTCTCTACATCCACCTTCTTTCCGTTTGGTTGCACCATACGCGTAGAGCACATTTAATGCACATTTAAAGCACACGGCTTCGCTCAGAGATTACTACAAACTCTAGTTTGCTAAGGATGCTGGGAAGTGTGGCTCGGTAAGGGAAAGACTGCAGTTCCCAGGAGTCTTTGGGGAAGTCATGTGCTTTAAATGTGTGTTAAATGAGGGTGCATTTTCCAGTCACAAAATGGCTTGGAAGCTGGATTCTGGAAGTACCATCCATGAGGCAGAGTGAAGTAGCCATCTTGGTGGCGGAATCTCATGCGGTGGTGTCCCTGTGGTGGCCCTGGCCTGGCCGCCTCAGGGGCCATGCGGGGGCAACTCCCAGTGAGATCTCACCAGCTCTTGGTAGAAGCCACCACCACACAACCCTGGTAAGAGAGGCTACAGCAGTTGCAACAGGCGGGTGCCCATTCCTATTTTGCCTCAGGCAATGAAACTGGATGGGCCACTCCTGCCTACCACCCCATAGTAACCTGCAAAACCCTGAGGATCTTTCCTAGAGGCCCTGTCCAGGTCCTACAGGTCCTTTTTTGTTGTGGCACCTCATTTGTGGAGCTCCTTCACCTCCACCCATCTGCTTATTCTTTTATATAGGCTTAAAGTGAGACTTTGTACCCTTTGAATATATTTCCCCACAGTTGTTCCTAAATTTGTGTTAATGCTGTTGATGCCTGCTTTTAATGGTTTAACAACAACAACAGCAAAAAATCCACACTCCCCACCCCTTTCATTCCTTTCCTATTCTGCCCTGGTTTTAGTAGTCTTCATAAGCACAGCTTAATACTTATTATGCTGTATACCAAAATTGAAACTGAGAGGCAGGATATAAATATTTCAAACTTAATGGTTTTCAGCCTTGCCATCCCTGCATTTCTTTATGTTTACACCAACAGCTTCGCACTCAGGACAACAGTGTTTTGGAAAAATGATGTCGCAAATTGAAAACACAAAGGATTACAGCTTGTAAAAAGTGACTCGTTGGTTCCAATAAATGTGAATAGTTTCATTAGAGGAGGTTGGAGTCAAAGAATGACACCAATTATATTAACAACTGATTTTCTTGTAACTCTCAGTCAGTGAAAACTGACGGATATTTGGCCAATATGGTATTAATCTAATATTAAAACGTGGCTTTATTTTATACAGTAGACTTTCCCCTTTCTGAATTCAAGTGCCTGCAGGTCCTGCTTGCAGGCTTCCCAGAGGCTTTTGGTTGGGTATTGTGAGAACAGGATCCTAGACTTGATGGATCTTTGGGCTGGTCCAGCAAGGCTCTCCTTATGTTCTAATATACCTCAATAAAAAATCATGCTAAGGAAGTTTTAGGGCGCAACAACCAGGGTACACTGGGTGCTGCACTGCAGGGGATGCCAAAATGATGGTGTACAGTGCAGCACAAGAGGCAATGTGTGTGTGTGTGTGTGTGTGTGTGTGTGTGTTTGTGTGTGTGGATTTTAGCATCACACAGGATGCCACTAAAATTTGCAAGCCCAAAGTCTGCCACTGCTGTTCTTCCTTTGGATTATACAGTGATACCTTGGGTTACAGACGCTTCAGGTTACAGATGCTTCAGGTTACAGACTCCGCTAACCCAGAAATAGTACCTCGGGTTAAGAACTATGCTTCAGGATGAGAACAGAAATCATATGGCGGCAGCAGGAGGCCCCATTAGCTAAAGTGGTACTTCAGGTTAAGAACAGTTTCAGGTCAAGAACGGACTTCCAGTACGAATTAAGTCCTTAACCCGAGGTACCACTGTATCTCAGGGTGCTTCCAGACTGTCATTATTTTGGGGTGTGATTTAACTGCATTCCAGCAAATTCAAGTTGTGCAATTCAAGTTGATTGGAAGGTTTTGCGCGACAGACCAATTTCCCCCAAAGACCGGGCTTCCCCCCCACCCCCCCAAATAAGGGAAGCGAAAAGGAAATTCACTGTAAAGGGTGGGATAACACTTGCTTTGATGCAACATCATCTAACCTCCCTGGATGCAAATCAGAGTGAATGCTCATTAAATAGCCAACATCGTCTAATCTCCCTGGAAACGCAGCGAACCCCCTGAATGCTCAATAAACAGGTTTTCTGAAAAGAACCCTCAGCCTAATGTTCCCATTTTAACAAAAGACTAAAAAAAAATACTTTTTTGGGGGGGGGAGTGAAAGGGTATCAAATAAATATCTGTAGGATTTCAGCAGTGTTGTCAAACATTTGTATTGTATAAAGTGCCTCTCCTCTTAGGGCCCATGCAAGTCATGGAACTGTCTCCCTTGTGCTTTTTCCAACTTTTGCTCCACCCATTTCTTTTGTAGCTTCCACAAGATTGCTTTAGCAAACCCTCCGGGCTCTCTAGAAACCACACAGGCCACTGGCGGCTGGTGTTTCAATCTGTGAAGTCAGCAGAGTTGCAGCTGGTTAAGAAGAAGAAGAAGAGGAAAAAAGCTACGCAGGGCAAAATGTGGGTAATCGTGGCAAATAAAGGCTAATTCTTTTACAAGCAGAATTTGCTCGCTTCGCTAGCTTGTTATGACTTGAAGTGTCTGGCCATTGAACTGTGCATCTGGCTCATTTGATGCTATGAAAGAGATCATGTCCTGATGGACAGCAGTACCAGCCTGAAAAAAAGGAGAAGAATGATCCCAAAGAACTAAGAACAAGAGGGTTCGGCGCTCTTATGATTTTAGGACAGTAACAGCCCAGGCAAGCTGCTTTAATAAGCAAAAGACACAATCCAGACAAAGAATGTGTGTGATATGGATACTTGGTCAAAGCCGTTGGTTTTCTTTCAATGACTGGTTCGCAACGCCAAACCTGCCATTGCCACCCTGCTGGAGATTCTATTATAAGCCCATGGAAACGTGGAATGTCGGCTTGTCTTGCTGCATCAGCGTGCAGACAAAAGTTAACAAAACGTCCAGATATCTGCAAGTCTGCCGTGATGTTGTAAAACGGTTTAGATTCACACTAGTTATGGCTGGCCTGCGTTCATTGGCTGAGTTCTGTGTGCTTCTATTTATTATGAGTCTCCAGTGTTTGGGGATAAACGGAACACATCAAAATCTTTTGCTATCCTTTTATGACCAGAAGTTCCTGTTCCTGCAGCTGTACCTGTCCTTAGAAGGTGCCTTCACATTCTTTCAGAGGGGGCTATTTCCTCCTTTTATCTCAGATCCATTTACACAGAACATTTGCCCTAACCTCCTTAATCCAGTGCATCATAAAGCTCCCTTCTTGAGCATTCCGTTCCACATTCTTCCTTGTCTTGCGAGATGTCTCTGGGAATATTGTCGCTCGCTCACCTGGCTTTCCTGAGCTGCTGTGAGAAGCCCTAGAGGGTTGAGAGCCAGTGTGGTGTAGTGGTTAAGAGTGGTAGTATCGTAATCTGGTGAACCGGGTTCGCGTCTCCGCTCCTCCACATGCAGCTGCTGGGTGACCTTGGGCTAGTCTTTGAAGTCTCTCAGCCCCACCCACCTCACAGAGTGTTTGTTGTGGGGGAGGAAGGGAAAGGAGAATGTGAGCCGCTTTGAGACTCCTTCGGGTAGTGATAAAGTGGGATATCAAATCCAAACTCTTCTCTTCTTCTACGTATGTTTGACTTGGAAGGAAGTCCCGCTGTTTGCAGGATTACATCCATAGTTTCCTTTGCATGAGAGAGCATTGGAAGCTTACGGTGCTTTCATAACATTTGCTTTCTTCAACAAATATACAATCGGAACATAATAATGAAAGCACAAGACTCTTGCAGCAGACAGTAAAGCGATTAATCCCCCATCTGGCCCTTCAACCAATGGTCCCATACAGATTGTTCAAACAGCAAAGTGGGTGCAAAACAGTGGTGCACAGTCAGTGGACTAGGGGGGCTAGGGCAGTCCCTTAAATGTTCCCGGTAAATGAAAGCATTAAAATTTGCTGCCTCCTTCTGCTCGGTTTAGGAAGGGAGGTGTGATGCTCCAGCGAGGTCCATGAGTCCTCCTGCCAGCTTCCCAAGGTCCTCCCAGCACAGAGCGCTGAGTTGAGATGGTACAAAATAGTGCACTTGAGAGCATGCGCAGAACGGAAGGTGAGACGAGGGAGGGAGGTTGAACTCTGTTCCAGAAGGGATTGTTGTGAAATACGAGATAAGAAATATTTGAGGGGGGGCTGCCAATTTTTGTTTCCTCGCTCAGGGCATCATATTACCAAAGTCCACTCTGCCAGCACAGGAATGTGGCCCCCAAAGGTTGTCTATGAGCCATTGGGCTGAAAAATATTCATCTATCTGAAGAGCTGGCAGGTGACTGACCTCTGTCTGAAGGGCTGGCTTAAGGACAAAGAGCCATCTTTTGATGTGGCAGCACACACACTTTGGAGCTCTCTGCCTAATGACATCAGACAGGTTCCTTCACTGTACTCTTTTTAAAAAGGCAATGGTAAAGGACCCCTGACAGTTAAGTCCAGTCGCAAAAGACTCTGGGGTTGCGATGCTCATCTCACTTTACAGGCTGAGGGAGCCAGCATTTGTCCGCAGACAGTTTTTCCGGCTCATGTGGCCAGCACGATTAAGTCACTTCTCGCTCAACGGAACACCAAAACCAGAGCAGTGCATGGAAATTCCGTTTACCTTCCCACTGGAGCGGTACCTATTTATCTACTTGCACTGGCGTGCTTTCAAACTGCTAGGTTGGCAGGAGCAGGGACCGAGCAATGGGAGCTCACCCCGTTGCGGGGATTCAAACCACCGACCTTCTGATCAGCAAGCCCAAGAGGCTCAGTGGTTTAGACCACAGCACCACCCGTCCCTGTACTTTTTTTAGTGCCTGCAAAAAAAATTTTTTTAGGCGAGCCTATCCAGATACATTTGAAATTCATTTTAATCTGGGTTGGTTTTTTTAACATCGTTTATTTGATTTTTTTTAATAAAAATGTTTTATATAGTTGTTTTCACTGGACAGCAGACTGAGCATGCATGCAGACCACCTGGTCACAGGCTTCCCCACTATGGTGAGATACACTGTATTTCATTTTTAGCATTCTAAATTTGCATCAATATATAAAAATCAGCATAGGCAAATTTCATGCAAGCCTTTGTCCTCTTTTTTTGCGGGGTAATGCTTTTCTGCTCTTTCGGTGATGCATAAGTGGCTGGCCATCGTACCATTTAAATTCAAGGAGGATTAAAACAAATCACAGGCACGGAAGTCTCCAAGTGTATTTCAGTTCTGATCTAAATCATCCCTTATTAATATAATATTGAATGTTCCCCCCTCCCCCTTAAAGCCATTTCTTTGGAAATTCCAGTTGGAATTAGTGCTAGCAAAGGCTGTTTTCAGAGGGGATGTTTTAAAACCTAGCAAAGAAACATAAAATGTTTCTTCAAGGCAGACAAATGGTCCCAGATTCATATAATTGGAGGCTGGCATCTATCTGTCTTGGGAGAAATGGAGGAACACCCCTTGGGGGGTGAGGTCAATGTGTTGGAAGGTTGCAGTGCCTGCTGTGGCTGTAGAGACCGGTGCAGAAGAGATGCACCCCAAGGAATCTCTAAAGAGACTCATCAAATATTTTGCCCAAGCTTGCAGGGAGCTTGGCCTTGCCATCAGCCTGATGAAGACCAACATCATGGGTCAAGATGTCGCCAGTGCTCCATGCATCAGCACTGGTGACCACACGCTTGAGGTGGTAGACCATTCTGTCAACCTGGGTACCACCATAACCAGCAACTTCTCCATTGACGCCGAGCTGGAGAAGTGTATTGGCAAGGCAGCTGCGGCAATGGCTCGCCTCTCCAAATGGGTATGGGAGAGTGTCAAGCTAACGGCCAATAGCAAGTCAAGTAGCATGCTACTTTATGGAAGAGAGTCGTGGGCAACTTACAACTGTCAGGAACAATGCCTCAATGCCTTCCATGTACGCTGCATCACATGGCAGGACAGAATTCCAAACAAAGATGTGCTTCCCCAAGTCCACATTCCCAGCATGTTCACACTCCTGTCTCAGCAACATCTACATTGGCTTGGTTGTGCCCACAGAATGGAAGATGGCAGGATCCCCAAGGATGTGCTCTATGGAGAGCTGGCTTCTGGCACCAGGCCAATTGGCAGAACAACTCTGCACTTACAAACATGTCTGCAAAGGCTGGCAACATCAACCCTGTCAGGTGGGAATCCATCATCATTATCTGTACATAAAGGCAGAAGATGCATTTTAAACTTTGCTTCTTTAAAATGCAAGGTCCTGATCCAAATAGAATGTGATCCATGGCTGCAAAGGAAACATAGTTTGCATGATTACTCTCTCTGCAGATGCATGTCTGGCAGAGCAAACTCACTTGCTTCTGTGCTAGGAAGATCCCCCCTATCCTTGCCATATCCCGTTCAGGAGGTTTACATCTATTTAACAATTGCGTTAGCCAAAGGCCATATGGAAAGCCAAAGCACAGAGTGCAAAACAGGATGTCAAAAGCATGACATCATAAAAATAGATAATGTAGGCAGAGTTTGCATCCAAGGGCAGCGATTGTGATAAATGGCTGTAGCTCTTTCTATTTATGTTACTGTTAATTTTGGCTCCCCATCTGCAGATGGAAGAGAGGGAATGTGCAGCCCAGCTAAGCCCCTTCCCTCTCCCTCCTGCTAATTCATGTCTGTGAGATTGATCCACGAAGGAGCGCTACTGTGCTCATGGACCTGGGCACAAATTTAATGAACCACTCCAGAAATGAAATTATAATAGGTGGCACCCAACAGTGCCTTTCTTTTTGTGGCAGGGCTTTTAAATCCAGCAGTGGCTTTAGCAAATAGAAGGGCGGGGGGGAGAGGAAAGCCACCCACCTCTTCTATGCAGTGTTATTAAAGTCACTTAAATAACACAGATGGAGTCCAGAGAGAAAATAAACCCTACTAGCACTTTACTGAGCAGTGTATAATTTTTCTTTGCCGGGGTGGGGGGGATAAATGGAGAGGTTTGGTCTTTCTTACTTCAGGCCTTTTACATAGCAGGGAGAAACTCAACCAAACATACAGAGTAAAACTCCCTCAGAACTACACAGCCAATCGGAGCACATGCTACCTCACTAGAGATCAAGCCATTCTGCCTGGTTACTATGCAACACTTCACCTGCACCTCTTTGTTAGCTGACTTACTGATAACAGAATTAATCTATAAGTTAATAACTGAACTTAGTAACAAACTGCAGTGCAGGAATCTCAGCAAAAGCATCCATGACAGCATTCTAAGAGCATTCAGCCAAACACACTTCAGAGCTTCCCGCTTCACGTGGGAAGGCCGAGCGTGGAGTAGACCACCCTAATATTTAGTTTTTTTGTATACAAAGATGGCTAAATCAGAAAACAAACCTCCTGCCTACCACAGACAGCTTGCAAGTGCGGTGGACGTGTCTTGTCATACCGATATTTCTACTTCAAGGTAAGGGAGATAAAAGTAGAACAACCAGTGACAAAACTATCACCAGACTTGAAACTTACACTGTTCGACATTACTCATTCATTACTATCAAAACTACACGGCTCGCTAAATTAGTAACAGAAAAATTAGTAATAAAAAAAATAGTAATAAAGGGACTGGAGAACCGTGAAACTGCCTGTGTGCAGTTTTGCTGATAGAGAGGGGTCCTGTTTCGCCACCTGAGGCAAAATGGGAAGATGCCGCCCCACCCTGCTGCCAGTCTGTTGCAGCCTCCCATACCTAGGATGCACAGAGGTGCCTGTCAAGCGGTGGTGGCGATGGCAGGTTCCAGTGAGATAGCTTGAGATCTTGCAGATGGCTGGCACTGTGTGTGTGTGTGTGTGTGTGTGTGTGTGTGTGTGACAGAGAAAGAGGCAGAGAGAGAGAGAGAGAGAGAGAGAGAGAGAGAGATTCCTGGACTGCAGCAGGTGGCAAGGAGAAGGAAAATGTCTCTTCTGAAGCTCTGGTTTGCACTGGGAGGAAATCTCCCACCAGGGATGGGTAAATCTGTCATTTAAGGTTTCTCTCAATATCTCAATCCTATTTTTTTTTTTTTTACAAAAAAAACCCCTAAAGAAAATTCATCAACATGTTAGTGTGAATTTCTCTCTGTTCACAATTTTGCCTAATACAGACATTTCCCCCCAATATATTTTTGTACGCTTTCACTAATCTAGTCATATTCATTTATTTAATTGCAAATTTCAAAGAACAGCTGTGCTTTGTTATTGTATTGTTTCAGAAATAATAATAATAAAATTATTATAATTAATTCATTATAATATAATCACAACATATTAATTATTATTATTATTATTATTATTATTATTATTATTTATTATACCGCCCTGTACCTGTAGATCTCAGGGCGGTTTGCAACTTTGGTTGGTTTCTCTTTAAATGCAAATCGATGAATTGTATTTCTTCCCCATCCCTTCCACCATCCCCAGTGCTAAGGTGGAGCAACTCTTGTCTACCCCCTCAGCAGCACATAATTAGAATACGGAATTTGCTGCTCCAAGGTAAGGCCCCCAACTTGGATAGTTTTAAAAAAGAGGATTAGGCAAATTCACAGAGGAAAAGGCACTGAATGCCTACTAGCCATGCCGGATGTATTCACTATCGGAGGCAGCACGTCTCTGAATCAGTTGGCAGAGCGTGTGACTCTTAATCTTGGGGTCATAGATTTGAGCCCCACGGTGGGCAAAAGATCCCTGAACTTCAGGGGGTTGGACTAGATGACCCTCATGGTCCCTTCCAACCAGAGCTGTAGCTATGCATCTTTGGGTTATTCGTGGGGCCTGCCTGGTGTTTTTACATGAGTAGAATGTGTGTTTTTATTTAAAAATGCATCTCTGGGTTATTTGTGGGGCATAGGAATTTGTTCATTCCCCTGCCCCCAAAAATATATAGTCCGGCCCCCCACAAGGTCTGAGGAACAGTGGACCGGCCCCCTGCTGAAAAAAGTTTGCTGACCCCTGCTCTATTAAAAACCTTTTCTTATGAGGCAATAATTGATATTTTTATTTATAGACATATTTATGGACATATTTTAAAGCCAATTTTGCACCCCCCCCTCTTGCCTGCACCCCTGGGGGGCACCTCACCACCCCTTAGCTACAGCTCTGCTTCAAACTCTACCATGCTATGATTCTATGAATGTCAGTTGTGGGGAATCACTGTGTTGTTGAGCTCAGGCCCTGCTTGCGGACTTCCCATAGACATCTGGTTCCCTATTGCAAGAACAGGATGGTGAGCTCAGTAGGCTTTTGGTCCTCTGTTCCATATGTGAGCGAGTGGGATCCTCTCCCCGTACGCTTTTAAGACATGCCCCTCCACCCATATGCCCTCCTAACCCCTTTCCTCCCTTGCACTGGCCCAGGATTGCTATGCCGGTATAATTTATTTTCCAAGTGGTCCTAACGTGAGGAGAAGATTGGTCTCTGTGAGGGACATGGGACTGAGTTGTATTGGGCTTGATGTGTCTCTCTGTTCTCCCGAAGTCCTTCATGGCTCAGTGGAAATGGAACACAACAGCTAGCTCTGGAGATGTTTTGTGGAAACAGGCCTTCTGTGTACAGAAATACACATCACTTCTCATAAATCAGCTCACGTCAATCAAAAGCACATACTGCTGGGGCTGGAGGGTGGGACTGCGTTTCTTAAGTCCATCCAGGAATGCCTCTTTAAGTAGACTTCTATTGCCTTGAAGAACTCATAGAGGTTGTCTCCAATGAGGGGTTGTTTCCAACCAGAGACAGAAGATTATGCCAGTTTTGTTTCTCTCCGTTTTTCTTTTTTTTATTAAAGATTTTCTTGATTTACAAAAGTGTGTGCAATCTCTCTCTCTCGTATTTTTCCCCCCATGTAACATTTTTACAAATCGGTTTCATTTGTTGAGACATTAGGAAGAAAAGGGGGAAAGAGGTGGAGGGGGGGAAGATGGGTGGGGGTGTGGCCGGGTGGCGATGTTTCTATTTTACTTAATATATGTGGGGTTTTGTGTCAGCGTTGCTTGTGCAGGTTCTCTGCTGTTCACTTGTGTTTCTTTGGTGGTTAGAGAGGTTGGGGTTGGCCTAGGGTGTGGTTGTTCATTTGTGGTTGGCTGTGGTGGTCTTTGTTTTCATGTGTGAGTGGGGTGGGTGGGTGATTTGGATCAGGTTAGCCATATTGATTTGTATGCTGTTGGTGGATTTTTGTCGTTGTCTTATTGGGCTGTGTATGTGATAAAGGGGAGCCATACCAGGGTGAAGGCGTCTTCTTCTATTTGTCCCAGTGTCAGATTCAGTTTATTGGTTAATTTTACAAGTAAGGCTGTTTGTTTCTCTTCATTTTTACCTTCTTTCCAATTTATCTTCACGTTTCTGCTGCAATTTGCGATTTTTAAAAATAAACCTCCTGAAAATTCATCAGCATTTTAGTGTAACTTTGGCCTACTAAACAATTTTTGTATGCAGTTTTGATTAATGTACACATTTTGGCAAGCATTTTCCTGCAATAGAATGTGTGTGTGACAAATATAGACATTTTTATGCACCCCTATACACACACACACACACACACACACACACACACATTTTTGTAAATGTGGCTTTTTTGGAGCACTGCATTGCAAAATTCAACTGAGTGTGAATTTTGAAGGACTGCTGAATTTCAGTTCTCATATTGCTTCAGAAACTGAATTTGATAGATGTGTCTTTGCGTGTGAACAGAATTTAATTCCCCACCTCCTGTTTCAAACTGAATCCTACTTGGGGTAGGCCCATTGAAATCAATATACTTTGGCTAGTCATGCTTTTACTGAGTCTTACGTCTTACGCTGTAGAACAGGAGAAAACAAGCTTGCTCCATCTTCCATAGCTTAGATTATTATGCGTGCACCAACTAGCTCTGAGCTAGTGGTAGGAGGGAGCTGATTAAGATTTCCACGGAGATCTGTTTCTAATATTTTGGCGTTAAAAGTCTCCCACAATGCTTCAGTAGAAAATAAAATATATTTCCTTGTAAACCTCTGGTTGAAGTTTGTGCTAGCAGAGTGACATGAATAAGGCAGATCGAGTTCTGAGAGAAAAGAAACTGATAATACTATACTGAATAAAACTGAACAAGATCAGCATATAACTTGTGGAGAAATACTGAGGTTTGTTTTTCTTAAGTCAGGCCTGGTTCATAGCAGGGAAATGTTCAACTAGTGATATATACAGAAGAATTCTCCTTCAGAACTACCCAGCCAGTCAGAAGATGTCCCACCTCAGTGAAAGTTACACCACTGCATCTGTTTGCTAAGCTACACTTCCTCCTGTCCCCCTCTTGACTAATTGACTTTTAACACTGACAAAATTAACCCTTACGTTACAAACTGAATGATTCCCTGCTGTTCTACTTCCAGCCGTTTATTTGTTGCTCCCTGAAGAAGAAGAGTTTGGATTTGGTATCCCGCCTTTCACTCCCTTTAAGGAGTCTCAAGGTGGCTCACATTCTCCTTTCCCTTCCTCCCCCACAACAAACACTCTGTGAGGTGAGTGGGGCTGAGAGACTTCAAAGATGTGTGACTGGCCCAAGGTCACCCAGCAGCTGCATGTGGAGGAGCGGAGACGTGAACCCGGTTACTCAGATTACGAGACTACCGCTCTTAACCACTACACCACACCACACTGCCGCCCCACCAGCATCTTTCAGTGTGCTAAAGATATGTGAAGTGGATTAGAGCGCACTCAATCTCCCATCGTTGCACATTGCCCGGCACATTAGGGGTACAAATGTAAGAACTAGTGGAAGAGTCAGTCTCTTGCCATCCTGTTTTTTTTCATACGGGCCGAAAAGGGAAATGGGAATGTCTTCAGATTTTTATCGGGCTCTCTCCACAATACCTAATTGTTTCGGATTTTACTTTGCCACTGGCGGTTTGGTAAAGATCAGATGGAGATCTTGAGGTTCCTGTAGCTTTTTGCTGTGTTCGACAGAAAACGTGCACGAACGCTTGTTTACAGCCTGTCATCCACTTCTTGCAATAAGGAAACCAAAGGTCTCTGAGGTTGGCGACGCTGATGTCATGCTACCACATCCATTTTTCTTTGTAAACAGCTTGCATGTCTGTGTGGGCTTCAACAAAAAGGGCTGTAACCTCGGAGATAGCATCATCTCCACAATGGCAGGTTTCTAATCTGAGAATGCGATGAGGTGAAGTAGAGCTGGAGCCTCTCCGTCTTTGATGCTGCAGGAGGCGAGGTAAAAGCTGCATGTGGGAAGGCAACTCATAGGTTCCTGAATTATTCCTTGATTCACGGAGCGAGGTCGTGGTCACCAAACCAGGAATCCTGCACACGGAGAGCATGTTCCCACACGCACAGTCATCGCCTCATGACTGCTAAGTGTGAAGTGATGGCTTCCTGGTGCAAATTTGCTGTCACAGACCTCTAAAACCCCAGACAGAAATTTTGCTTTCGTTGAAGTCACCTTTCGGATTCAGTGCCTCAGTTGTCAAGGGCAGGCTAATCATATGTGGAGAGATCTCCCCCCCCCCATTTTAATTTAATTTATTATAACATATAAAACGCATACATTTACATTTACACGATACATATACACAACACACTACCTTATTTTCATAGCATAAAACATACCTACATTACTCTATATAATACCTACCTAACCTGTACATATCAACATACCTACACTCCTACCCCACACGGACACCCACCAAGTGACTTGACTTCCAGCCGTTCTTGTTACGCTACTTTATTTTTCCAACTAGCTTAAATGCATTTCATTATTTCTTTGATCTCTTCTTCTATCTCAACTTTACTCTCCTTTCACTCTAATCATTTTCTGGATTCACTCAGTATCTGTCAAAAATTCTACTTTTTCCACATAGATTTTGATGTATTCCTTAAAGATAGCCCTCTCCTTATTCACTTTTTGTACCATATCTCCTCTTATCCTCCCTGTTAATTCGGCAATATGGAAGTATTCCATCATTTCAGATAGCCAGTCTGTTTTACTTGGGATGCTGCTGTTTTTCCAATTTTTGGCAATTAATAACCTTGCCACCGTAGTAGCATACATAAATATTGGTCTGACTGTTCTTTTTATTTCCTCTGACATGATACCTTGGAGGAAGGGTTCTGTGGTTTTCCCCCAAATGATAATCTAAACATCTTTTTCAATTCTTTATAAATATTTTCCCAGAATCCCAATATCTCTTTGCACTCCCACCACATGTGTAGAAAGGTTCCTGCCCCGTTGTTGCATCTCCAACAGACATCACTACAGTTTTTATACATTTTTGCCAGTCTAACCGGGGTCAGTACCATCTATATTGCATTTTCATTACATATGTGGGGAGATCAAGCAGTGTACATGTGGCAACCAGTTCACAGCGAGCACAGCACCTCAGTCAGTGCACTCATGTTATGTGCAGGTCAGATCTGTGCAATCCATCACTTTTCTGAGAGGGAAGGTTTGGGGTATTAGGTGCACATACATGCAAATGTACATGTTTAGGTTATGGGAAGATGTGACACATGGCATGACAACTGGAGGAAGAAGAGGCTGCAGGGTCTCCAAAATTTACATTTTCACTCTACTGTTCCTCTAAAGCAGCGGTTCTCAACCTGTCGGTCCCCAGATGTTGTTGGACTACAACTCCCATCATCCCTGAGCTCTGGCCTGGCTAGCTAGGGGTGATGGGAGTTGTAGTTCAACAACAACTGGGGACCCACAGGTTGAGAAAGGTTGCTCTAAAGGTTTCAAGGCAGCATATATGGTCTCCTCCCCCATTTTATCATCACAACAACTCTGTGTGGGGTAGATGGCTGCTGTTATTGTTTCATATATATCCCAAGGATATAACTGTAACTTCCTTCCTCCAAGGAGTTTGAGATACAAACATACATACACACATAATTTTTATCTGTAGGCTGCCTTCCCACAGTTCAAACCGTGCTCAAGGTGGCTTACCACATGAAAAAATGCATAGCTACAACACAAGTCATGAACCATAAACATTATGGTTTTCCACACAAATCACAACAAAATCTAACATAAAGATACAAAAAAACCCAACAGCAACAAACCCTCCCACAACAATACTCCAGCCCAAGGGTGTATACATGGCTCTCCTGAATTTTTTATCCTCACAACATTCCTGTGAGGTAGGCTATGCTGAGAAACTGTGAGTGGCCCAAAGTCACCAAATTGAGGTTCATGGCTGAGTGGGGATTTGAACCCTGGTCTCCCAGGTCCTAGCCACTATAACACACTGTGTAAAAGAGGGTCAGGGGGATTCGAAACGGGGACTGTCCAATCTCATTCCCAATATATATGTATAGAAAATATTATTTTTCTGTTTTGTGTGTGTGAACTAGTTCTATGATTGACAGGTGTGGGGACCTTTACCCCACAAGATGGTGGACTGCTGAAGTACCAGGCAGCCAAGAAAGTTGAGGTGAGGCAGACTACGGTCGCACCATACATTTAAAGCACATGGAAACTGTAATTTGTTAAGGGTGCTGGGCACTGTAGTCCAAAACTTCTGGTAGGTGACAGGCTGGCGAAGGCACAGAATTACAGGCATTTATAAACATGACACAAAACTGTTATCATTGGGAAGTAGTGTCTCAGTCCAGCTCTCATTCCTGCTTAACACCAGCGTAACTCGAGGGACTTCGGTGGATTTTTGCCAAAGTGTAAATGAGATTAAAACCAGGCTGCAGGGCTGGAGCAGGGCATGTTGCAAACGTTAAAATAAACAGAGCGCTATTGGGGAAACTCTAAATGCAGGTCTGTGCTTTTAACAACACAAGCGATTGTTTTTGTAAGAAGCCAGCTGCTCCTGAAAGAAACGAGCGCTTCTTTCTCTGCCACCCAGCAGCTTGTGGGCTCACGTGGGCATCCTCTGGGCTTGCCGTTCTTTGTGCTGCTGTCTTGAAGAAGAGTGACTGAGAACTACGATTCCCAGGATTCCCTGCAAAGAGGAATGGATTGTTAAACCATTCTGAAAACTGTAGGTCTGTGGGGAGGGGAATAGGGATCTCCTTACAATTCTCAGCTTGCTGAACATACTACATCTCCCATAATTCTTTTGGGGGGGAAGCCTTGACTGTTTAAAGTGCTATCAAAGTGCATGAATGTGGCCTTTCTCAATGGTGCTATGAGTCACCAGCTGCAGTAAATGGATCGGATCAAGAGCTTAAGGTTTCGCCTCCCTCTGTCTAACGTTAGGTCTGGAAGAGCTAAATCCATGCCTTCCCCCGTTCTTCTCCTATGTCAAGACTCTACATTCGCTCCAACTTACTATAAAGCACAGTTGGGATTCATTTCTACATCAATCAAAATCAAAACCCTGCATATAGAAAACTAGCTCTTCACTAGGGCCTACGGCCCTAGATTTCTGTGTGAAAAGTTGTATTCTTTATAGAGGAACATACAGACTTGTGAGCACCTGCCTGAAATCTCAAGTGATAAGGGTATATCACCTGAGTGAGGACTAGGACATTGCTGAATATGTTCTTTGGCATCAACATTTTTGCCCTGTGAATTTATTGGGGTGGGGGGGAAGTGTATTTTTTTCAAATGTGTATGAACACTTGCACGATAAGATTCAAGGAGGCATCACACTTCAAACAAACCAGTTTGTGAAATTTTAAGGCAGGGCTTTGTACTTCCCTGTCAGTGGTAAAAGAAATATACCTTGACAGGAAGAATGCCTCATTTCCTCTTCAGGCTTATTGCTATTTTAAGCAGCTCATATTTGTCTAGACATCATTGCTGCTTTGTTGACACATTGTTTATCGGTGTTCACAGATATGCAATGTGAGTTTTGCTTGTTTTTTCATAAGGTTAGATTTTAGATTTCATAAGAATGTAGGTGTGGATAAAAATACACTCTAGTTGCACAATACTTCAGCCAGCAGAGTCGGCGGTAAGGGATGATAGGGGTTGTTAGCCCAGAACATATGGAGGACACCATGTTGGCTACCCCTGCTGTAAAAGCTTACGGCATGATTAGAGGCGCCATGGAACTCTTGGAATCTTTTTCCGAAGTCCAAAAAGCAGGGAAGGGCACACAATTTGGGATTGGGTTCATCATCATCATCAATGTTTATTGTACTAGCCAAAGGCCACACCAATTTCATAATGGTTTGCCGAACTACAAACCATAATAAAAACATACACTGATAACAAAACAAACATTTGTAATAATGCCCCAGCCACTCTAGGCAGCTTATAGCACGTATAAAAACATAATAAAACGTCAAACATTAAAAACTTCCTGATAGATGGCTGCCTTCGGATGTCTTCAAAAAATTGTGTAGTTCTTTATCTCCTTGACATCTCATGGGAGGGTGTTCCACAAGGAGGGTGCCACTGCTGAGAAAGAGAAGTAGGAAAGCCCAAACCCTGCTCAACTTCAAATTAAATCACTCAATTTCCCAGAACTTACAACAATGCTAGGATTGGGTTCTTTGTCTACCATCAGAGGCAGTATGGCAGGTTCTGGGAAGCACTGGAGGGGCAATAACTGGGGTGCTCAGATTCTGCAGGCAAGCTTACCATGAGCATCTATGTGATTCCAAGAACAGGAAGTTGGATTAGATGGGCCTTCGCCCTGATCCAGGACGGCTCTTCTCATAGAAAGCAGCAATGAGCGGGGGGCAGCTCCAACTTTTGCTCTGTCTTCTCTGCTCTTCCGAAGAAGGAAGTCCCTGGTTTCGCCCCTGGTGTTTCCAAGTAGGGCTGGGGAAGATTCCTACCTGCCTCAAACACTGTACAGTGGTACCCCGGGTTAAGAACTTAAAATTCGTTCGGGAGGTCTGTTCTTAAACTGAAAGTGTTCTTAACCTGAGGTACCACTTTAGCTAATGGGGCCTCCTGCTGTTGCTGCCGTGCCACCGCTGCCCGATTTCTGTTTTCATCCTGAAGCAAAGTTCTTAACTCGAGGTACTATTTCTGGGTTAGCGGAGTCTGTAACCTGAAGTGTCTGTAACCCGAGGAACCACTGTACAGCTACTGCCAGCCAGTGTAGACCAGGGGTCGGCAACCTAAGGCCCATGGGCCACAAGCGGCCCATGGGGGTTGTTTAACCAGCCCATGGACCCCCGCCACCAGCTTGGGGACCCCCGCCGCCGGCTCCCATGCGCCGCGCTAAACCAGTGCGGAGCAGAGCAAGGACTGCCTTCCGCAATGCTGGCCGGCTTCCCATTGGCTGCAGGAAGCTCCTGCAGCCAATGGGAAGCTGCACACGCCTCCTCCGCACCAGAAGGATAAAGAAATAGTGTTTGTGCATGCAAGCGCGCATGCCCACAGCAGCGTCTGTGGGACTGTGAACTGGCCCAAGCCACAAAAACTCTGCTGATCCCTGGTGTAGACAGTACTGTGCTAGATAGACCAATGGGTTACATACAGATTTCCCCCTAAAATAATTCTGGGCACTGTAGTTTAATCCTCTCAGACCTTCCAAGTGTCCCTATTTTCCAGGGACAGTCCTGGATTTACAGAAGCTGTCCTGGTTTCTGATTTGAGCCCAGAATGTTCTGCTTTTCTTTAGGACATCCCTATTTTCATCAGATAATGTTGGAGGGTATGGAGTTTCGCAACTCCCCAAGCCAAGGAGATAAGTAACTATACAACCTTTAGAACACATCTGAAGGCAGCCCTGTACAGGGACGTTTTTCTTTATGTTTAATGTATTATTATGTTTTTATATATGTTGGAAGCTGCCCAGAGTGGTTGGGGCAACCCAGTCAGATGGGTGGTGGATAATTATAACCATAATTATTACTGAATAATAATTCCAAAATAATTCTCTCATTGGAGAAATGTTGGAGGGTGTGAACCTCACAGAGTCACGATTCCCAGGAACCCTTTGCAAACAGAACTCTTCGAGGGAAATGTGTTTCGAAATGTGCTTTAAAGGTAACCTAAGTCAGCTTCCTGTGTTCCTATGAGTGTTTCCTGTAAAGTTACTAGTGACATCTTGGCAAGCCAAATAACTCCTGCACCATTATGTGCACTGTTTTAAAGTTATAGTGATTGCCATTTGTGACTTAAATGGTACTTAAAAAACCACAAAACTGCATTCACTTCAGACTTTCTTTATTAACATTTAGATGCTAAGCCAAGGTGGCCCTCTTCCTGACGGTTTTGGGATTTCTCTGGTTGCCTCTTGTTCTCGATTTTGCTGCTCTGGTCACTGCCACAACTCTTCACTTTATAGGGTGTTTTAAAATGTGGTATGTTTTTACATTCTCTTTTGTGCTTTGCTAGCTGCCTTGGAGACGTCTAGTAAACCTATGCAGACACGCATACAGGTTACAAACGTTTTGGATAAAGAAATAAATAACTATACTTTGCATGTCAAAATACATGGATGTGCATGTGCGCAGTACTTTTCCAAACACGTTGCTGCTTTGCTGTTTGCTTCTGCAAGGTGGTAGCAACATAGCTGTCAACCGTCCCTTATTTGGCGGGAAACCCCCTTATCCCAGCGCTGTGTCCTGCTGCTGTCCCTTATGGATGATGTCCCTTAAATTTCCCGGGTTTCAAAGGAAGCAGCTCCTCTCCCTCCCTCCCTGCCGGCCAGGGAGGAGGGAGGCTCCAACTGTGTTGCTTGGCTGCGTTGCTCACCCAATAAGGAGTCTAAGAATGACTGGGGGTGGAGCTTGCATGCCTTGTGCCAATCAAATCAGCCGCGTTGCCTGGGGACTCGCCTTTGCTCAGCGCTTCCCAGCGGAGAGGTGATGTGGTTTTCCTTGCTGCATCCCCTTTGTTGGGTTGCTGCACTGTGGGAACCACCACTTGAGGCTTTGTTTGGCTGCTGGCTGGGCTTTCTGCCTTTGGCTCGGAGGGGCTCAGAAGCTGAACATACCTGTGCCTGGAAAATCCCTTATTTTGGCTGCTGATCCCTTATTTTCGAGGCTGCTGGTCCCTTATTTTCAAATCTGTAAGTTGACAGCCATGGGTAGCAAGCAGGTGGAGCTAGACAGTGACAGGTATATGTTTAAGGGATATAGGACAGGGATGGGCAGCAAACGACTTGAGCAGTGGGGGGCGGAGAAGTGCAGAAACGAGACTCGATTCCTGCCTGAGTAGTAGGTTCAGATCCCGAATTGCAAAAATATTCAATGTACTAGGACAGTATTGCCTGGCAGCAGCACTCCAGGGTTTCAGGCAGGCGTATCTCCCAGCGCTGCCTAGACAAGCTAGGGATTGGATGCACGCAAAACAGATAATCAATTCATCCCTACTGAATGTGAAGGGTCGTGGCTCAGCGGTAGGGCACTTGGAGTGCTGCTGCCAGCGAGTGTGGTCAGTACTGAGCTAGGTAGACCAATGGCCTGACTCAGTGTAAAGCTGCTGACAGTTGCTGTAACAACTGCTTTCGCAGGCATAGCTGTCAACTTTTCACCAATGGAAGCAAAGGCTCAGAAAAACCTCAATATGGAGGCCAATTGGCCGAAATATTGGGAAATTTTGGAACAAGAAGGAGACAGATTAAAACTGCAGAGTTTTGAAAAACTAAAAAACAAAGTGCGAGATTGGCTTCATTACAGTGGTGCGCCGCAAGATGAATGCCTCGCAAGACGGAAAACTCGCTAGACGAAAGAGTTTTCCGTTTTGGAGGTGCTTCGCAAAACAAATTTCCTATGGGCTTGCTTCGCAAGACGAAAATGTATTGCGAGTTCCTGCGTTTTTTCCCCTCCCCCCCTTTTCTATGCTGCTAAGCTGCGTATCCGCTTATCCGCTAAGCCGCTAAAAGCCGCTAAACCGCTAATAGCGCTAATCCGCTAAGCCGTCAATGGGCTTGCTTCGCAAGACGAAAAAACTGCTAGATGAAGAGACTCGCGGAACGGATTCTTTTCGTCTTGCGAGGCACCACTGTATTACCAAATAATGGAGGCTTACAATTTGGATAAGAAAATTGGCTTTAAGGTGGAAAAATCAAAATTGGAAATAGAACTGTTAGACCCTAAAACTAAGAATTTGTCAAGAATGTATAACTTGCTGTTGAAATGGAATACTCAGGATGAAACAGTGAAATCTGCTATGATTAAATGGGCACAAGATGTTGGACATAACATTATGATGGCTGACTGGGAACAGTTATGGACCACAGGTATGAAGTTTACGGCATGTAATGCCTTAAGAGAGAATATAATGAAAATGATCTACAGGTGGTACATGACGCCAGTCAAGCTTGCAAAAATTTATCATTTGCCCGATAATAAATGTTGGAAGTGTAAAGAGATTGAAGGTACATTCTTTCACCTTTGGTGGACATGCCCAAGGATTAAGACTTTCTGGGAGATGATTTATAATGAAATGAAAAAGGTATTTAAATATACCTTTCAGAAGAAACCAGAGGCCTTTCTCCTGGGCATGGTCGGCCAATTGGTGTCAAAGAAGGATAGAACTTTCTTTATGTATGCCACAACAGCAGCAAGAATACTTATTGCAAAGTACTGGAAGACACAAGATTTACCCACCCGGGAAGAATGTCAGATGAAGGTGATGGACTATATGGAACTGGCGGAAATGACTGGCAGAATCCAAGACCAAGGAGAAGAGTTGGTGGAAAAAGATTGGAAGAAATTTAAAGTTTACCTACAGAAACATTGCAAAATTAAGGAATGTTAGAAGGATGTTGGAATGAAGTAATGTGGTTTTAGCAGAAATGATATAAAGGATTAAGTAAAAATGGATTGTTAATTGGTGAAAGAACAGAACGTAAAATCATAGTATATCAAGATAAATCATTAGGATAGAAATAAAGATGGAAAGGATTTGCTGAAATATCTAATTGAATTAGAATACAAAAAAGGGAGGTGTGAGGAGGTCAAGGAAATAAGCAAAGGAAAGAAAGTTATGTAAAGGATTGATTTGGTTTTTTTTTTATTATCTGTATCTCTCCCCCCCCCTTGTTCTTGTATTGCTCTGTATTTTTTTGTTTAAATATGTTCCTTATTTTTCTTTTTGTAACCTTTAAAATCCCAATAAAAATCTATTGAAAACCAAAAATAAAAAATAAAAAATAGCTGTCAACTTTTCCCTTTTCTTGTGAGGAATCCTATTCGGAATAAGGGAATTTCCCATAAAAAAAAGGGGAAACGTTGACAGCTATGTTCACAGGATCCTGCCTACAGGAGGCCTTCAAACCCACCAGTATTATTCCTTTGCCGTTCCAAAAGCACTTTTGCCAGCAAGTTTACTGGATTGTGCTGGCTGCCTATTTCACCGTTTTTCCCCCTGATGAAAATTTCTAATTCAATTTATATCTTTTCCATGACTGGCACAGAAGAACAGCCAGACCAAAGTCTGCAAAGGCAGGAGGAGGAGGCAACTCCTAAGGTTAATCAGGAAAAGCTGAGATTTTGCAGCCTGGAGTTGTAATTCCTGCCCCCCCCCATCCCCACACAGAATTGATCTGTAGCTGCGGCCTTTTCAAACAATGTTATTAAAGAGAACAACGACCCCCCTCCCCCCAATGTTTGGAACCTTGTGTCAATCTCTTGCTCTGTGATTAAGCAACAGTTTTAATTGGAAGCTTGACATTTAAAGGGTGTGAGATGTAAATCAGGCCACGATCTGGCTTTAATCACTGCTGGGACATGTTTCTCTTTTTTAATGAAGTAGTAAGATTTGGCGATCATAGCACATTTGGATTGGGGTAGATATGCATCTTGCGTGTTTCTGGAATTGGTAGCGCCAAATTCTGCGGCTTGCATTGTCTTTTCTTCCTCCTCCCTCTGGATGAAGTCAGGGCGCCTCATTTGCTTCTCTTCTTATTTTTTTTAGATACAGTTGGAAATAGCTAGGGCGTGGAAGGCGTATTATGTATTCCATATACACCCGCAAATTTAGCTGGGGTTACTGGCGCCTCAATTCCTTCATTGATACATTCAATAAAATCACACCATGCCAAATAAAATCAGTTTCTGTATGTGTTATACCCTTCTATAAGCACATACTTTGGGTTAGCTTTTCAAACAGAGCCCCAAACCAGACCCCAATATTTGTACCAATATTCTGAAGCCGCATTTTACAATATTTCCTGAATTCTGTAATAGTGAATCTGGCTGCTAATAAAAGAAGGCTGATTAGGCCTTTATTCTCGCACTACGCATTTTGCTTGTCCTAAATATTTAAAAGTGCTGACTGAGCGGGGCTTTTGTTCTTGTTCAGTCTCAAAGCGCTATTGAGGATGTAAGTGAGGACGAGGATAATTATGGCTGCAGCTTATAATCAACAATAATAAACGACTTAAAAAGGTTTTTTGATTCACTTAAAATAAATGCAGTAGTGGACACGGCCAAAGGCCCAAAGTGGGTTAGGCAAAGTATTTGGACAGTAAACTATTTTCCACTCGTATTGACTGTTAGGAGTTTGTGCTAGGCACCCCTAAATTTCTGGGCCTAGTAGGAGTTAGAATTTAATGAAGGCCTAGGTGTTAAGGCTAGGTGCCCGACTTGTATTAAGCCAGTGCATATTAAGCTAGACCAGTGTGTGTATTAAGCTGTGTGCTAGACACTTCTAATTTTTTAATTAAGCCAAGCGTTAAAAGCTAATTAAGCCAGGCTAACTTCCTCGTGAGGCGGAAGCCTGGGGATGGGTCATTAAAAAGAAGAAAGGATCAAGAGAATCTCTCTGAGACTGCGAATGCATGGGGCCTTCCCAGAGCTTAGTGAAATTAGAGTCAGAGCTGCTGTGATGGGAACAAGAGAGAAAGAGGCAGAGCACAGTGAAGGCTCTCTGCTTGAACCCTATCCTAGGTGTGCCTATGGGAGAAACAAGACCCTCTTGGAGTGCTGGCACTGTGAACCCCTCCATCGAAGGCTCATATTGCATATTTTATTGCTGTTGTTTAGTTATTTAGTCGTGTCCGACTCTTCATGACCCCATGAATCAGAGCATGCCAGGCACTCCTGTCTTCCACTGCCTCCCGCAGTTTGGTCAAACTCATGCTGGTAGCTTCGAGAACACTATCCAACCATCTTGTCCTCTGTCGTCCCCTTCTCCTTGTGCCCTCCATCTTTCCCAACATCAGGGTCTTTTCCAGGGAGTCTTCTCTTCTCATGAGGTGGCCAAAGTATTGGAGCCTCAGCTTCAGGATCTGTCCTTCCAGTGAGCACTCAGGGCTGATTTCCTTCAGAATGGAGAGGTTTGATCTTCTTGCAGTCCATGGGACTCTCAAGAGTCTCCTCCAGCACCATAATTCAAAAGCATCAATTCTTCGGCGATCAGCCTTCTTTATGGTCCAGGTCTCACTTCCATACATCACTACTGGGAAAACCATAGCTTTAACTATACAGACCTTTGTTGGCAAGGTGATGTCTCTGCTTTTTAAGATGCTGTCTAGGTTTGTCATTGCTTTTCTCCCAAGACCTATGTGTATATAAACCACATATTTGTAAAGACACCATTTCCTCATTTCCAAAAAAGAAGCACATTCCCTGGTGAGTCCTTGGGATCTCACACCGCTCGATGGTTGGGGTGGCTGGCAACAATACAAGTATGTTGTTTAGGGCAAATCTGCACCATATATTTAAATCACATCCAACACACAGTTAAAGCACATGACATCCCCTGAAGGATCTTGGGAACTGTCGTTTGTTAAGAATCCTAGGAATCCTGCAAGCCACGTGTTTTAAAGGCATGCTGTCCATCTGCCTATCCACTTTGTGCTTCCTTTTGAAATGAAGAGCAGGATGCAAACTTTAAAATGAAAGGTGAACAAATCACCTTAATTAGACCCCGCTTGAACGTTGTGGCAGCAGGAAAGCAGTAAGTACAGTGGACGCTCGGGTTGCAAATGTGATCCGTGCAGGAAGCACGTTCACAACCCATGCGGGTTGTGATTTGGCACTTCTGCGCATGGGCAAGCGCCCAAACCCGGAAGTGCAACCTGAAATCACGCAACCTGAAGCGTCTGTAACCTGAGGTATGACTGTACAGTGGTACCTCAGGTTACAGATGCTTCAGGTTACAGACTCTGCTAACCCACAAATAGTGCTTCAGGTTAAGAACTTTGCTTCAGGATGAGAACAGAAATTGTGCTCCGGCGGCACGGGAGCAGCAGGAGGCCCCATTAGCTAAAGTGGTGCTTCAGGTTAAGAACAGTTTCAGGTTAAGAACGGCCCTCCGGAATGAATTAAGTTCTTATCCTGAGGTACCACTGTAATAAAGGAATTAAAAGAATTACCTAGAATACCTGCGTTGGCCTACATTTTACCATGTCACTCTAACATCCTTTTTTATGAAACCGGAGCTATTAAAGTCTCTCTCTTTTTAAATCCTTTATTTGCTAATATCTTTTTAAATGTTCCTTTAACGTCCAACGTAGCCCCTGGAGTCTGTGCATGGGTCCTTTTAAGTGAACATCTTAGCTCCACGTTCTGCTTCCATTTCCTGCAAGAAAATGTTTTATATGAATGTAACTTTCACCTTTCAACAAAGTTCATTTACTGTTATGTTTGGCATCCGCTTTTGGGGGTGGGGAGAGAAATGCAGTGGGCTTTTGAGAAGGGTATACTTTCTGCTCTCGATATTGGGTATATGGAGCAAAAGGCATGTGCAATAAGTCAGGAATAAGATATTGTGCCAGAGAGGACTCTCCCTGCATGAATTCAGCATGTGAGCAAATGAGTAAGTGGTTTAGAATAACTCTTGTCACTGAAAGCCAAGAGCTGGGCTTGATCTATTCAGGAGCATGCTGGTAACAAATAACATATTGAATCCCTTGGCCATGAGAAAATGTCAAACCGTCCTTTGATAGATGACTAAACTTATATAGCTTGTGGAGTGCGGGAGAGAAACATATGACCATTAAACTATTAATCCCACTGAGGGGAAAAAAGAAAGGCTGAACTTGAGCCTTAATTAATTTTGTTGTTGCTGCTGCTCTTGCTTAATCAGCTTTTTCATGGGTTATTGGCTTTGGGTTGTTGGAAGGTAAGCACTATTATCCTCGCTTTGCGGCCAGTGACATGCTCAAGAGCCTGCTTTTTAAAAATAATTCAGCCCTGGCATACACGGCCAAACCAGACGTGATGTTCAATGCGTGCAAGCATTTAAGTGTGCTGCATTTTTTCGCTCTTGAAAATACAGCTGCTCCTACCACAGTTGGGATCTGGACTGTAGCACAGAGAAAAAAGGGAACTTAACTCTTCCCCTGCTTTCCACATTCCCAAGGAAAATCCTGTCTCTGGAGCTGCTATGAGCCTCAGGGGAGAAGTTTCCATTCTGGGTCTAACAGACCTTTTGGTAGCAGAGGTGGTGTGTGTGTGAAGCAAGGAGTTTTGGCAAGGCAGGGAAAGCTAAAGTTCCTTCCCATTCAGACCCTGAGCTTGAGTTTGTGAGTTAGCGCAGCCGACGTAGGTGCCCTTTCTTCCACTGATGGAGCGACTGGTGGGTATGCGCATGCTTGCATCCTTTTGTGATCCTGCCTCTTTTTCTGCACTTTCAGATGTGGCAGCCATTTTGTGCTATGTCTTGCATTTCATGGAAGCCATTTTGTGTTGTGCCTTGCCCCCAAACTGTTTTGTGTTGCGCCATGCCCCTGTGGCAGCCATTTTGTGCTTCGCATTGCTCACACAGGAGCCATTTTGTGACTGGCTTCCATAGCACTTTCTCTCAAAAATCCAAGCCAAAAACGTTGCCATCCGCTGCTCCAGAACTTGAGCTCCCTCTTTCCATGCGGCTGCTATTTACAGAAGAAAAATCGCATAAAATATATTACAATCGTTTTACCATCACTGGCAAGAACAAAAGGAAAGCTTTCATGATGTTTGGGACATATCAAATGTATCTCAGAGTAGTAAATTGTTCCCAAAATATTGCATGAGGTGTCAAAAGAAGAGCCCTTATGTTTTTTCCCCCCTGGGCCAAAAAACAAAAAAATCCATGAGTATTGAGGGGGTTTTGTTTTAAGATCCTAGCACTTTCCATTGATTGGGACACAAAAACATCTAAATGCAGTTAGTTTCTTGGGTTCTTTTATCTCCAAGGCAATTTTTTTGGGTTTCTGAAAAACAACTCCTTAGAAGCACTTAAATTTGGAGACATCTTTTGCTACTGTGCAGGTGACAATGTTCTGATCCATAAAGAATATCTTATAGCTCTAGTACTTTGTCAATTCTGCAGTGATTGCATCCAACTGCTATTGTTAAAGGCTGCTAATGATTCAAGTCTAGTTTGGCCCTTATTATACCTATGCAGGAGCTTTCCAGCTTTGCCTGAGGAGCTTCTGCAAGTTGAGAAACAAATAGCTTGAGTGTTCACATAGGAGTTTCTAAAAGGAAATAGAAGTGACTTTTCTAATCTCCACTGGTCCCTCTCAACACATGACACAGACATTGGCCAAGGTGCTGGGTTGCCCCTCAAAAGGCAGTCCCATTAAATTTAAGACCATATAGCACCAATCTTAAAGGAGCTACACTGGCTCCCAGTACATTTCTGAGCACAATTCAAAGTGTTGGTGCTGACCTTTAAAGCCCTAAACGGCCTCAGCCCAGTATACCTGAAGGAGTGTCCCCACCCCTGTTGTCCAGCCCAGACACTGAGGTCCAGCGCCAAGGGCCTTCTGGTGATGCCCTCACTGCAAGAAGTGAAGTTACAGGGAACCAGGCAGAGGGCCTTCTTGGTAGTCGTGCCCTGTGGAATACCCTCCCATCAGATGTCAAGGAAATAAACAACTATTCAACTTTTAAAAGACATCTGAAGGTAGCCCTGTATAAAGGACCATTAGGTCCAGTCGTGGCCAACTCTGGGGTTGTGGCGCTCATCTCGCTTTATTGGCCAAGGGAGCCCAGCCCTGTATAGGGAAGTTTTAAATGTTTGATATCTTACTGTGTTTTAATTTATTGAATGCTGCTCAGAGTGACCCAGTCAGATGGGTGGCATATAAATACATCACTATTATTAAGGTTTATGCCGAGGTAAATGCTTATAGAATCTCAGCCTAAAAGTCATTTAGTAAGGACCGCAAGAGAGAGCAGCTTTTGAAAAAATTGCTTGCCTTTTCTTATTCACTCATCTGCAGTGACAGCTTGGGTTCTACTGATTGCAGATGCTGTGCCATAATCTTGATTAATGATTAGCTTGGCCACGTTTGGTACTTTGAAGAAGCAGACCTGTAGGTTTCATGTGAAATATCACTCATTCTATCTGGGAATGCATTTTGAAGCACGGCAGGAATTTCTCACACGGTTCAACCCCTCTGCTTTGTGCATGCACCAAGTTTGCATGGAGTTTTCAGCAGCGCCTCCATCTGGAATTGATTCCAGTGAGAGAAAGAGAGAGAAAAGAGATTTATCTCTCATAAGGAGATAGAGCAGGCTGACAGTGATAGATGGCATGAGAACAAAGCATTAAAAGTCATTGTTGTCGAACACTGTGGATACTAGGCAGGGATGGAACCAGAGATGCAAACCAGAGCAGGTATTTACCTTTGCATTTTATTTTATAAACTGAATTGATAAATACCAAATGTGAAAAAAAGAGTGCAGGGTGGAATCATGAAATTATTGGGGTGAAAAAAAACCAGACCAGAACAATATATATAATATATAAGTCAGGAGAAAAATAGGAGCAGCACAAACATATTTTGATGGAGGCACTTTTAAGAATGCATTTTGAATGCATGAAGAGTAATGGCCTGGGAGATAAATTAATAGTCATGGCCAGAATCCAGTGAATGCTTGTATGCTCTTCCAACAATAGCCACATCTGCACTGGAGGAAATGCTCCCATTTTCTCCTGCATCTGCCTGGCATATAGGAAGTTCCATGAATAGTCAGTGGTGTAGAAAACAAGTCCTATGGAGAAAGATGAAAGGAACTGGGTAGCTTTGGCCTGGATCTTAAATGGGGCAAAAGCTATGAGGGCAACTCCTGTAATAGAGCATCGTAGACTTCGTGGTTAAAGGTAAAGGTAATTGGACCCCTGACCATTGGGTCCAATCTTGGCTGACTCTGGGGTTGTGGCACTCATCTCGCTTTATTGGCTGAGGGAGCCGGCGTACAGCTTCCGGGTCATGTGGCCAGCATGACTAAACCGCTTCTGGCGAACCAGAGCAGCGCACGGAAACACCGTTTACCTTCCCACCGGAGCGGTACCTATTTATCTACTTGCACTTTGATGTGTTTTTGAACTGCTAGGTTGGCAGGAGCTGGGACCGAACAACGGGAGCTCACCCCCGTCGCGGGGATGCGAACCGCCGACCTTCTGATTGGCAAGCCCTAGGCTCTGTGGTTTAACCCACAGCGCCACCTTTAACCCACAGCGCCACCGACTTAGTGGTTAGAGAATGCTAATTGTCTTTATGGGATGGGAAATCCTGAAAACTGGAAGTGGAGGGGAGGGTGAATGGAATGGAGTACTCCGAAAGCAAGGCTGGCTGGCTGGAACACTGAATAGAACCACTCTGTGCTGCAACGTTTTGCTATTGATCTCACTTGCAATCTCTGTTGATCTGCCTGTTAGTGAGAATGTTTACCACACCAATGCGCCTGATTAAAATTTGGTTGGATCAGCCATTTAGTGAGCTGAAAACCTTTTCATTCTCACAGACCTTTTAGATTTTGGGTTTTTAATACTGCTCTTAATATGACTATGTTGCTGTTCCATTTTATAATCATTTGCTTATTATGGTTCCACCCCACCTCCACCCCCGGCTATTGTTGTTTTGGTATTTTATTCAGAGCTGCTCTGCAAATTTGTAATAAAGAGCAGGATATTAAATCATAATAACCGTGCTGGAGGACAACAGCAACTTTCCAAGTGGGCACTGTCGTAAGTTGTGACTTAGTCATTAGATGTTCAGATCCAGTTTAGGATGCCTCCTTTTTTACTTCAGTATTTGAAGCAAGTCTCAGATGAGAATGGCCTGGGTTGACATCTGAAGAGTTCCTGCACAATAACTGAACTTGGCTCAAGACATGAAAATGAAGCTTATTTCACGTCAGTCTCTCTGTTATTTGTTGAGATGTGGGACTCATCTGTTGATCATATTGGGAGGGTTTTTCATTAAGGGAAGTAGAGCACTGCCTCACCCCTCTCAGAATGCCCTCAAGCAGTTCCCAACTTCCTTCCTTCTTATAGCTAGTAGCACTGCTTGTCAGCTACCTCCTTCTCCCCAATGTTGCCCTTGCAGAGAGATGGATGGGGAAGAAACTTGAATTAGTTGGTTCTGTTGGTCTCCCTGCCTTTTTCTCCAGCAAGCCCAGCAAGCACCAGCCACCAATGTGTTGAACTGTTGGGGGAATGTTGTTGAACTGTTGGGGAGTGGGAATAGTCCTTGCTCCATTGTAAAGCCAAGATGTCTAAGAAGGACCCTTTAAGGCCTTTCTTCATGTACCTCCTCCACATGAGGGTGGCAACTCCTCGTTTGTGGAATGCTCTCTCCAGGGAGGTTTGCCTGGTGCCTTCATTATTTTTAGTCCTCAGACGAAAACATTCCTCTTCAACCAGGCCTTTGGCTGACTAATATTCCACAGCCTTTTAAATGTGTTTGTGGGAAGGGGGCGTAATTGTTTTGCTGTTTTGGTTTTAATTATTTACTTGTGATTTTATCTTGTATTCAACAACAGCAACAACAACGACAGAAGAAACCAGATCTTAGCAGGATTGGGCCTTTTTCAGCACATTGGGTTGGCAAACTGAGGCCATTTCCCCAAAAGGCAACACAGACAGGTCTTGCAGATGTTGAAAATAAGAAACAGGTAGTTGGACTAGTGTGGCTGAATAAGCAGGAAAATACTTGCAGGTTCAGTATGTGAAGCAGAAATAGTCAAGCCAGAGAGCCAAATCTGGATGTAATAGCAAGTGCTTTGTTGCACAGACAAAAGTGTAGTTTTTATAAATACCCAATGAGGTGGTTCACCTACAGCTTAACAGTACCATTTGGGCTGCAGTGTAGGAGGGACTTTATATTCTTATATTTCCATCCCACCTCTTTCCAGCATGGAACACCCCCCAGCTAATCACCTATCCAGGCCCTGACCAGGGCTAGACCTGTTTAGGTTCATCAAGGTGCTGCCGCCGCCATTCTCAACCTTTAGGATCACTTCTGGGATGAATGCTCCCTGCTCCCCAAATATCTGCACATATAGCAATGCAGCATGTCAGGAAGAAGGTGAGATCAGAACCTTTCTTCCTAATCTCCGACTTTTTATGTGTAAGGAATGGCTTTGTGTGGAGGAGCATCTAACCACATGAACCCTGAACCTCCTTTTTGAAGTGGCAGAAGTTTGCCCCCTCATCTGTAGTTTGTGCCAAAGTCTGTTAACAGGAAGTGGAGATTTATATATTGACTGGGAATCAGTCAAAGTTGGGGCTTGTGATGGTGGAATTGACAGAGAGCCATCAGAGGTCTGAGGGCCAAAGGAGGCCTACCATTTTTTATACATACATAGTGCAGGGGTTGGAAACCTTAGGCCTAGAGGCTGAGTACACAGGCCTCATTGCTTGGCCCTTGGCACTCTTTGCAAGCCAGATGCCTCACTGAGCCTGCTTCAAACCTTCAGTCTATTTGCATGGCTGGAATGTGCCACTGAACCCTCATGATGGCTCTGAATGGTGGATAGAGATGCTTGTGTGATTGTGATTTTGTGTGTGTGCGCACGCAGAAACTAGCCTACTGTACAAAGGGCAAGTGCACTTTCTGTGCTCCACCCACTGTTGCCTCTGGCCCCACCCCACTACTGTAATGTGGCCCTCTATAGGTTGTTTAGAAGGGAATGTGGCCCTCGGGCTCAGGAAGTCTCCCCCACTCCTGGCCAAGGGCGTTTGACCATGAGGCTTCTGGAAAGCTTCTGCAATTCAGGCTTGCTGCTCACAGCGGATGACCCAGACGGTTATTCTGAAGGCTAGCCCTGTCATTTTATGTAAGTTAAAATGTCAAAGTTTTGCAATTCAAGGGAATTTGTTTAGAAACACTGAAGTTCCCATGGAGATTAATAATAAGCACCATGTCCAGAGCGTGTTCAAAGTCTTCACTCTACAAGTTGCATATGCTGTTATTTACTGTTGGCACGTTTTTCCAAACAACACCAACAACAGGCAACACGTAATTGCTGTGCGTAGGATGGGGGGACGGGACAAGGAAAAGTTGGTGTGGAGAATGGCTGTGCTGTTCCTCAAGATCAATATATATTTTGTCGATGGAGGTGACGTCATTCTAAAGGAAGACTCTTTGCCTCTACCATGAGATGTGTTTAAAAAGGTGCATCAATGGCTTCTTGGAAGGTCCTCCTTCCCTTCTTGCTTCTCACGTGCGTGCCCAAGCGCCAACTTTGTGGAGAAAAACCAGACAAGACAAATACTTTATTTGGATCAAGTAAGGCCACAACTTTATTGATTACAGATGTAAGAGGTTTGGCATAGGCATTGAATATAACCAGTGCTATTTTTTCTAGAAAAAGAGGTGCTGGAACTCACCACGAACACCTCCCTTGTTCTCTTATAATGCCAACAGCACCCACCCTAGAAGTGCTCTAGAACACTGCTGGAAGTGTTGCTTATTGGGGTCAACCCTGAAGAGGGGATGTCCTATGATCCCCATGGGATCACCGTTATTTCTCCCCTAGCAATAAGTATTCAGACGTTTATTGCTTTGGTATACACAGATTAGTGAAGAACAGAAGGAACTACCTTGCATGCCAAAGCAAGTCAGATCAGACCAAAGTCAGATTCCTCAGGAAAGCTCATAAGCATGGTCGAAATGCAACAGCTCTTCATTGTTGCATGTTCTTAACATCCGGCAAAGAGCAACATGATAAAATGATGTCAGCAAGGATGGAATTTAATCTGGCATCTTGACACAGGTATGAGCCGCCTCTTTGGTCTTCTTATGCCTTCTATTTGGGGCATGTGGCTAAGTTGGGTGGTATGTGCAGCTTGTACGCCTTTGCTGATAGAACGATAAGCCGGCTAACGTTTCTGCTGGCATTTCAATAAATAACAGAAAGAAAGATGAAACAATTTTTTTTAAGAACAGGAAAAGAAGGCTCTGCTGCAACCCCACCCCAGCATTTTAACCAACCGGCTTGTTTTGTTAAACTTGTGTCACCTCGAGCTGTTTGCCTACCACATTCTGTTTTCTTTCAGATGCCTGCATGTTTCATAATAGCTTCTCCAGCTTTCAGCAGATGAGAGCCAGACCACTGTGGTCAAAATGGGCATCAAAAGCCTATTCTGCACATTTAATGAGGTAGGAGTAACAAAGAACACACCAAAGCTACCTGCTCCTGCAAAACATACCCCCCCCCCCCCGTGGAGTGCAACTCATTTGTAGGAAACCAAGGTACACCAGCTGTTATCAGCCGGTCAATTCAATCTGACGTCGTTTGACGTAGGCCAAATTCACTTCATACCTGTTAAAACATGGTTTTGCGAATGCATTTTCATGGAAGCATCTGATGCTTCCAGCTTGGTGCTTCACTGCTAAATGAGAAGTACCTCTCCTGAACACATAGATGGGGCAACACAGGAGAACTCTACACTATCATGACTCCTGAAGACATTGGTTTGGACCACACTATTTTTGTTAGCTCTCTTAAGCACATCTTTTGGTTATGAAGACTGAGGCAAGGTCATATGGGTACCATGGCTAGAAGGAAGGGTGGCACAATGTCTAGCCATGTCAGGGCTGAGTCCTAGGCAAGCCCAGGTCAAATGAGACAAACCTGGAGCCAGAAAGAAGTTGGGACTGAAGAATAACCACAAACCCAGGAAACCAACAAGAGTACAAGAAGACATTGGTTATGTGCACACTGCACATTTGAAGCATACGATGTCCCCCAGAGAATCTCAGGAACTGAGCTGCAATTCCAGAGGTTCCAATGGATATTCTGAGTGGCAGTCCTGCCAGGTCCTATGGTTTTTCACCAAGAAGCTGCCGCCTGCAGTTCAGGGGTCCCACCACATGGGGTGCTAGACACACCCAGCAGCACTTGCCAATTAATTGTGGGTGCTTCTAGGCATGAATGGTTTTAATGGCACCCAATCATTGCATAAGCTGCAAGTGGAAGAGCAAGTAAGCTTCCAGATTTCTGGAATCTAAATAACATTCTAGTGCCAGGTGGGCAGTTCTCTTTTCAGCAAATCTTGTAGGAGGTGGGGATAATTTTTGTTTTGACCATGGTGTACAGGGACTAGGTCTCTTCTTTCTAAATAGACCTCCAATCATGATTTGTTGGCTATCTAATGAGCATTTGTTCTGATTTGTTAGATTTGTTGTGGGGAAGTTAGATGATGTTGCATCAATCAAAGCAAGTGTTACACCAGACTTTCCACGGCCCTTTCCTGTCACTTTCCTTATTGCAAAAAGTCTGATCTTTTGGAACGCTGGTTTGTTGCACAAGACCTCCCTATCAGCTATAACTGTGCAACCTGCATCCACCGGTACATGATTGAATCCTACCCGAAACTGGCGACAGTCTGGAAGTGCCCTAAGAATGTTTATTTCCACTATTTTTAAAGTAGGCAAATGCAAATGGAAGTATCCAAATGAATAGAGCGGTTTTGTTTTTTTAAAGCCCAAAATAAAACTATCTAAAAACGTAGCAAAGTCCTTCCATATACTGTGCCCATGTCCTTGGTGGCTGTCAGCCTGTTCCGACTTTGTATATTTGCAAGATGGAAAAAAGCTTCCAAGTGTTTCGATGGATGATTTGGAAGCAACACTTGCTGCAGAAAAGTTGGTAGGTGGCCCCAGCAAGTGCAGGGCTGCAAGACTACACGGAGATTCACTTAAGTCACAATACAGGCTTTCACAAGGCCAAATGCTATATAAACATGGTGGTTTGGATCAAATGGTTGCCTGAGCAGAAGGTGACTGCGATGTGGTGTAATGCCAGAAAAGGACTTGCTATCAGAAAGCTCTGTTAAATTCTTAGCAGCTGCTACTGTGTGTTGATGCCAAGGAAAGGACGTTGCTCAGTTGTGATTATTCTTTTAATGCAACTCTCCAAATGTAGTAGAGTATATACTCTTTATTGAGAACTATGTGCATGTCAAGTGCCATGTTTCAAATATCAGCTGTTTTTCTTTTGGTCCTTTTTTCAAAAGAACCATTAATCCCTCGAACATTATGTTTAGAAGGAACTTATTACAATGGGAAAGTGTTTGTTTCCCATCATTGCGCAAAACAGCAGCAGCTGTAAAACTCTCTCAATCACATTTTCATACTGGAAGTTTCAACTTTATTTTTAGAAAATATTGCATGTGTAAGAATTAAAGCATGGCTTTGGATTTGTAAAGAAATAAATTAAATGCATTATTATAGGTTAAACAATGTTGTATGCTTTAATTTTGAATGTTTGCAGGACCCAAAGGGAATGAAAACCAGGGTTGTTTGAATCGTTACTTAGGTTTCACCAATTAAAAAAGGCCTACTTTCTGGGTTATGATGTGTGACTGGACATCTAACATATTTTTTTTTTGCACTATAGTCAACTCTTCCCCAAATTGGAAAGTGTGAGTATGAATGGAGTGGAACACCTGCTTGTCACAGTTCATATATTTGGATTTACTCTTGGGTGCCAGCTGTGAATTCTCTGATTTCTCAATTGTCCTGCAAATCACACGGAGCTAATATAAGATATTAAAATGCTTGCAAGGAAAATCTACGATAAAGAGTGGATCATGCAGACACCACGTTTATGTCATAAGCACTCACAAAAATGGACTGATGTGAATTTGGATATATAAATTACTAAATGGAGAAAAGAAGGGAAATTACACGGACACCTGGACTATTGCCAAATTGCTGGTATAGCTGTAGGGTCAGAGGAACTTTTTTCCATCTATGGTGGGAATGCCCACTGGTTTCTAAATTCGGGGCTGAAATTTGTAGGGAGATCTCTAACATTTGCAAAAGTGATATTGTAACAACTCCCCCCTCCAACTCCCCTTGTTAAATTTGTGGGATGGTTATGTGTGTAATTCAGGCTCAAAAGGCCAGATAACATGGATGGATGCTGGTTGGAGCTAGAATCTCAAAAACAGAGCAGCAGAAAACCCTGTAGGACATACAGTTAACACTTTGGTACGAAAATATGTGGGCACCAGCAGCTTTGGAGAAAATAAGCCACAATTTAAAGATGGCTGGAGAACTCAAAGGCATCTGAAAACATGGAATGTTTTTATACTGCATGGTGGGACTTTATTTTTTACCCTTTGGGAACTGACACACAAATTCTCTACTTGCTCTGATGAGGGAAATCTGGTTGTCTTGAGGGACCCTTTTCCTGAAAACCCTGTGGTATGGTGCAAAACTTACTTTTATATTCTGCTCCTGTAATTGTTGGTTTTTCGTTGTTTAAATATTTTTTTTTTAAAAAAACCCAAACTTCCACATCTAATCTGGCGCCAGGCCGAAACCCCAGATAATGTTAATAATAGGATTTGTCTATGCCGTTCATCTTGCATGTCAGGGTTTTTCGTTTTTGCTATTCATCAGTTTGACAGATCTCATTTAAGACAAAACCAAGACTGTACAGTCAAACCTTGGTTGTCGAACGTAATCCGTTCCGGGAGACTGTCAGACTTCCGTTCTACAACTGAGGTACGGCTTTTGATTGGTTGCAAGAGCTTCTTGCACTCAAGCGGAAGCTGCGTCGGACATTTGGGTTCCGAAAAACTTCTGAAAACTGGAGCATTTACTTCCAGGTTTTTGGCGGGCGTCCAAGAGCCGAAACGTTCGAAAACGGAGCCGTTCAAGAACTGAGGTTTGGCTGTATTGTGAAGTGCACGGACGTGATGCACTACATAAGCAAGTTATGGAAACTGTGATGGGACATGTGAATCGACTAGCGTGCCAGGCTGAGCGGACCATGCCCCTTGAGATTCGTGGAAAAGCCTCCCTCAGTGCTAAACACACTTTCGCTCACCATGATGTAGCAATTCTTTTGTACTAAGTGTTCTTTCCAAAGAGTCATCCGAGAAGCAGAATGGGTGTCTGGGGACCTTTTAACTGGGCCTATAAAAAGGCTTTGTGGCAATAAAATCCTGTAAGATCTCTCTTCAAATGCCATGATTATAGAAGAAAATAAAGGAGCAATTACCTAATGGGGCTGCAATTTTCAGACTAGTAATCATCTCACACATGTTCACGTTTCCTCAGATAAGAAAATAGAAATCCAGCACAGCAGTGTCACCGAGGCTGTGGGGGGTCAGTGATTTGGGGTGTGGGGAGGCAAGCACTCATTCCTTTTACAATGGACAGTTGTTTTCTACATTTTCCGGACTAGGTAAGTGATGGCCATAGTTACGGAGAAAAGTTTGTTTTGAGAGGAAGTATGTAACTATGATCCAACACTGTGGGTATCGGGACAGCTGAAGATTATGAAAGGGAAAGGGCCATAGGTCAAAAGCAGAGGAGATATGATGAGGAAGTGTGGTGATCTATCGTGCGGCTTTTGGCACACTTGTCATGGGATACTTCCTTTCAGACAGGACAATGGGAGATTATTTGGAAGTACATCAGCCTGATAAATAAAAGGTACATCCAGTGGAAAAAAAATGTTTTGAGGTGAGTCAGGATTGTGGATTTTCCTAGTCAGGATTTGCACCTGGTTATTTTTAAAACACACACAAACTTATGTTTTGATTCCTGAATATTTTTGCAATACTCCGCACCAATTTTACTTTTCCATACATTGTTATGAATTTCAGCAAATTGGCAAGGGATGCTCTTCCCAACTGCGAAAAACAGATTATTATTTACTTAGGGCATTGTCAAAGGTGATATGTGCAGCTTGATCCCATGCATGTATTCTTTGCAGAGTTCAGTGATGCTTACTCCCAATTTAACAGCATAATCCTATAAATTCTACGAAGTAGGTCCCACAGAATTAAATGGAACTTACTCTCCGGTAAGTATCAATCAATGCTTCCAGTGTAAGTGCTGGATCCAATGACGTCTTTCTACTCTAATGAAAGAAAAAGGCTTCCATGTGGTTTTCCCCAAATTACAAGTGCTCATGTGAAAAGATAGTATTTGATGAGCCATGGCAATACGTAACAATAGGTCAACATGTACTGTGGGTAGACAGTCCGAGTCTCTTTGGGGAAGAAACACAGGATATAAATTAAGTAATAATAAATAAAAGCAAGAACCGACAGTTAGAGATGGATGAATCTGTCATCTCTGGTTTATTATTTTTCTACCCTTAAATACAGTTCTCCCAATTTTCACTTCAGTTTGTGATTTTTTCTCCTAAGTTCTCATGAAAATTCACCAGCAGTTTGCTGTGAATTTCTCCTAATATAAACATATTTTTCTTTTGCAATTTTTGCCTAATATACTCATTTTTGCACACTGGTTTCCTCTAATGTGACACGTTTGTATGGTGTCACAAACATATACATTTAAATGCATACTTTCCCCTAGCTAGGGTATTTATTTTTGTACACATTACTTCACTGGAGAACTGTGTTGCAAGTTTCTGAAAACTGCAAATTTCAAGGGACGGCTGTGTTTCACTTTCTGTATTATTTCAGAAAGTGTCATTAGGCGTCTTTGCTTACAAACAAGAACTGACCTGAGTTTTGCTCCATCCCTAATTTTTCCCAACATGCATTGGGGTAAAGAGTCAGAAAAGCAAGAGCCCAGAGGACTTCTCAGTCACATGCCCTAATTCAGACACCCAGACATTTAAACCACATTGTTTGGAAAAACGAAGAAGAAAAGACAGAAGAAGAGAGAATTATATATATATAAATATACATATAAAAGCTTGTGCAGGTTATTTTGTTGTAACTGTAGAAAACCTAACTGCAGTATTTAATGAGGCAAGAGGGGTGGGGGGGTTATGCTTTGAATTACCATTGTTCTGTCCTTATTTCACACTAATTTGTGCAGGCACGGATGAGAGGAAAGAATTTGTAAAGCTCTTTTACTCCAGGAGTAATTCCATTGTGAAATCAGTGAGACTAATTGAGCAATAAAAATTCCACCCAGTGACTGTAATCCTCAAACTGCTCCGCTGGTTGAAACCACAGGTGGTTCCCACCCCCTCTCCAACTCCACCCCCCAGCGAAGTCTGTTGCCCATGCACTGCTTTATGGACAGATCTGATAGTGTGGAAAAGACATCCAAGCATCTGGCCAAAATGAAATTTACTGGCAAAGGATGCGGTCATAGACCCCAGGCTGGAATAACCGCTCTTCCTTGTTTCTCTGCTTCACTCCCTTGTCATTGGTCCTCAGCCTTGCTTTGGTTCAACATTACCCTTCTCTCTGCAAATGGCATTAACCAGGAATGCCGCAACTTGGAAGAGAGATGGACCAGGAGTCTCCCAGCAAAGTGCTCATATAAGCTGTTTGGAGCCTGCCTACAAAGGAACCTGAAGTTCTTAAATGCATAGAGTTGTGTGAAAGCCACAATCCCACTGATGGGAGACCAAATTTCCCAATTAACTTTGGAGACCTTTTTTTCCTTAACTTCGTCCAGAGTGACAGCTTCCCACTGGGGAACAATGGAGAAATTTGAGGGATGAATGAAGAAAGAGTTGCATTGCACCAGTTAAGCTACATCCCTGTACTCTGATGAGCATGCACACTTATCTAGGAGTAAGGCTCATGGTTTTCCCAGTTGTGATGTATGGAAGTGAGAGCTGGACCATAAAGAAGGCTGATCGCTGAAGAATTGATGCTTTTGAATTATGGTGCTGGAGGAGACTCTTGAGAGTCCCACAGACTGCAAGAAGATCAAACCTATCCATTCTGAAGGAAATCAGCCCTGAGTGCTCACTGGAAGGACATCCTGAAGCTGAGGCTCCAATACTTTGGCCACCTCATTAGAAGAGAAGACTCCCTGGAAAAGACCCTGATGTTAGGAAAGATTGAGGGCACAAGGAGAAGGGGACGACAGAGGACGAGATGGTTGGACAGTGTTCTCGAAGCTACCAGCATGAGTTTGACCAAACTGTGGGAGGCAGTGGAAGACAGGAGCGTCTGGCGTGCTCTGGTCCATGGGGTCACAAAGAGTCAGACACGACGAAATGACTAAACAACAACAACAAGACTCATAACCCACCTACTTTCAGCAGCCAGAGGCATCATAGCCAGACACTGGAGAGACCTGTCAGGAGTAAGCATGGACCAATAGTATCAAAGAGTATGGGAAACAGCCTTATTAGAAAAACTAACCAATAAACTGAAACTGACACGGGTACAAATAGAAGATGTATGGTTCCCCTTTATCACATGCACAGACAACAACAAGAACCTGCCAACATCATACAAATCAATCTGGCTAACCTGATCCAAAACCACACCCCAACCTCCCCAACCTCCCAAATATCACTACAGTATAGCCAACCAAAGACAATCAGCCACACCCTAGGGCACCCCCAACCTCTCTCTCCACCAAAGAAATACAACACACGAATAGTAAGAGAAGCCACACAAGTGACACTGACACCCCCCCATACACTAAGTAGAAGAATAGGAGCATTGCCACCTGACCCCACCCCTCTCATCATTCCCTTCTCCCCCTCTTTCCACCTTTTCTTCCTAAACCAACACTGTATGTAACACTAAGGTCTCATAACAAATGAAACTGATCTGTAGAAAATGCAACTTGAAAAAAGAGACAATGCGTGTATTTTTGTAAACTGACATTTTAAATAAAAATATATTCAGATTATCTAGGAATAAGCCCTCCTTGCATAGAGTGTACTGTGAGAGTCACCTGGGTGGATCTTCCAGGCCCAAATCAGGGGTGGGGGAAATGTCATAAGCTGACAAAGTGAGCAGGACACAACAGCAGTGGAGGATACAAAGCAGATGGAGAGCTGCTGCCAGCCAGTGAAGACAATATCTAGGTAGAAAGAGCAATGGACTTGTCTGGTTTAAGGCAGCATCCCATGTTGACTTTTGCTTTGGTTCTTGAGTTCACCTATTGTAGTGATAGCTATCCACAGGTGTTGGCTGCAGGCCTTTGTAGCATTCCCTTCTGGCTCCATCTTGCCACCTCGCACCAGCACACTCTGGCTTCTCAGATGGTTTAAATCAAACAATGCATTATTCATATAACACAATATGCATTCTCCAGCCCTCCACAAAGGAAATTACTTCTAGCTGCTTCTAAGGCTCCATCCTGTTTCAGAAAATTATCTGGAGTCCCTCTTAGAAATTTTAATTGCCTGCGATTCAGTTGAGGAACTTCTAAGAATCGCTTGCTCTCTGAAACGTAACCCGAGAGCTAATTTAGCTTTTTACATTGAAAATTGAACATAATTACACCATGCAATGGGTTTTGATGTTGTAACGGAGCACTAAGTAAATTTGGAATGACAAAATAATGGCATCGGGAACAATAGAACCTGGGCATGCGGAATTGGTGTGTAGTTGTGTTCAACAAATTCTGCATATCATTCCTTAATGCTCCAATTTGGCTCCCAGCTTTTCCTTATTCTTTGTACATCGCTACGACTAGCTGAGAGGCCCTGGGGCCTCTTAGGAAGCAGAAACATGCAAGAATCCTAGAGAACTTGAAATACTTCATATGATTTCCTGACATTTTGCTCTAATGTGGATGTCTCTCTCTCTCTCTCTCTCTCTCTCTCTCTCTCTCTCTCTCTGTCTGTCTGTCTGTCTGTCTCTGAGATCAGCATGGCTGCCTTTGCATTTTAAAATCAATTTTAAAATTCAAAATTGTGAAACTTTTCTGGGGCTTGTGTGTGTGGTTAATATCAAAGGCACTGCCTAACAGCAGTGGATGCTGGTCCATTTGGGCAAATGGGCTACTGCCCCACCAGTCCCAACCTTCCTTCTTCTTAGCATCAATGTTGCCCTTGTGGAACTCAGCAGGTAGCAGGTTGAGGACATTAGTGGAATTAGTTGTCTTTTTCTGTCATTGGCTCTGGTGCCACCTACTGTAGACCTCCCTGCCTTCTGCGCTGCCAGTCCCCCAGCAACCAAAGTCTAAGAGGCATCTATAGATCTAGCTTTTCTTGGTTCAGACTAGACCCTGCTGAAAATCTATAGAACTTTTAGTGGAGAAGAGTTTCTTTAAGGAAAGAACTCTTGTCCCAGGATAACAGGGCAAATTGGGGTGGGGCAGGAGGGTCCATTTGACTAGGGTCCTGAAGTTCAAGGGGGGCCTCAAATGTGGGACATGAGGAGTTTGGGGGGGGCACTTGATAAGTTTCACAACTTGTTTTCATGCACATCAGAGCAAAAAGTAACAAACTCTCTTAGCTTAGAGCTGCAGATTTAAGCCAATAAGATATGTGCTTTGGCAAAGGCGTAAATTTTTGCTGACCGATAATAGATTTAATCATATAAAAGTTTGGAATGTGCATAAATATTACATCGGTTCTGATGGTGTGGTTTTATGAATGTGTCCTCCCAGATCAGCTGGTAATATAAACAAACCATGCACTCTTTTTAGGGTGCCTTATTTTGTTTTTGTGTGTTGTCATTCTTTTCTTTTCCTGGCGGCCCAAGGTCTCTTTGGACCTCTGAGAGGGCCAGTAGTTTTCAGCTACTGCATCTGCCTTCATTTTGTAAAGACCAGGCTGACTTGGAAGGTCCTTTAAGCACTGGGCACAGATTGGATACAAAAGGCCCAAAGAAGGCAAAGAGGCCGAAAGAATGAACAGGAACAATCCTAAGCTGGTTGGTTCACTTGAAGAATAGGCTGCTGATCTTTGCTTCATGACACTTTCCTGTAACTTTAGAAACAGAACATGTGCTGTCCAGACCCCAGTGGCCTCTCATCCCCCCTCTACCTTCCACCGGTCGGTAAAACCCAGCAATTCCTTCCCTGCTTCTATTTTCTAGACTTCTTCCAGATGTGCAAGTAAGTGTAAAATAGCAGGATCCCAATTACGCTGATCCTTTCCCATTTGCTAGTCATTCGTTTTCTTCTTTATGTGTAGTCTGAAAGCATGACTCAAAGGAGCCCAATAAAATCCCGCAGCCACAGGCACGTGATGGGGCATAGTCTGTAGCTGCATATGAATTATTCTCTCTCCACACCCCCAATTCTGCCTTTTCCTTGCTGGCTGAAGAATGAATACGCAAGCATGCATGGACAGTGTGGTGTAGTGGTTAGGAGCGGTGGACTTGTAATCTGGTGAACCGGGTTCGCGTCTCTGCTCCTCCCCATGCAGCTGCTGGGTGACCTTGGGCTAGTCACACTTCTTTGAAGTCTCTCAGCCTCACTCACCTTACAGAGTGTTGTTGTGGGGGAGGAAGGGAAAGGAGAATGTTAGCCACTTTGAGACTCCTTCGGGTAGTGATAAAGCGGGATATCAAATCCAAACTCCTCCTCTTCTTCTTCTTCCACCACATAAGAAGCGCTATTCAGGTCATAGCTGTCAACGTTTCCCTTTTTTTAAGGGAAATTCCCTTATTCCGAATAGGATTCCTCGCAAGAAAAGGGCAAAGTTGACAGCTAGGATTCAGGTGCTTTTGGATTCAGTCCTTGCAGATAGGATGAGCATATGATAAGGCTGGTCCATTAGAGTGAATGAGGGCACTGCCTCACCAGTCTCTCTTTGTCCTCAGCCTACCCTCACCTGCCTGCCTACCTTCTTACTTACAACCAGTCAGGGAGTGGTTGTGCTCTGGCCCCACCTATGTCTGTCTGACCTCCCTACCTTCTGCCCTGCCAGCCTCAAACAGCACCATCCACCACAGAGGATGTTTGTGCAAACCCTGCTCCCAACGTTGCCATGCATACCACATCCAGGGGATTCTTCCTGTGCCCTGCTGAACGTGCTTAGAACCCACCCTGTGATCCGGTACACTGATAGTTCAGGGTTCCTGCTCGAATGGAGAAATTAGAGGAACGCATGATGAGTCTCCCTCTATACTGTGACACGCCACCCCAATCTCAGAGCGGTGTTAGATTCCAGGGGTCTGGGTGCTCACCCAGGGTTTGTGTTTCCTTTGGAATTAAGGCACAGCAACTAATCAGTTTAATAAACAGTAATAATAGTAGTATTTTCTAGCCCACCTTTTGGGCTGCTTAGCCTTCCAAGGCTAGTGGCAACAAACCAAATAACTGCAGCATCAAAATGTTAAGATTTAAGAGCAGAGGATAAAACAGATCTTAAGTTCAACAACCATAACATCACCCCAAAACAGATCCCCAAAGGACAGCGTTACTTCACATCCCGATACCCTCCAGCCCAGTGTCCGTTTTACAGACTTCCAGTATCTTCTCAGAATCTTAGGCACATGCAATAAAAAAGGCACCATAAATTTGCTCCTGAATGGAGGACAAAAATACAGATTTGCCAACCTTTGTGTACATCTCTAATTACTGCTGCGATTGCATCGAGCAAACTCAGTCATAATCATGGTGTTGGGGAAAATAATAATGCAGTTCTTCAAGCCTAACTCAACAGGAATGTTAATCTTTTAATTAGCATATTGTCATCAGAGTATTCGCCATATAAAATGTCGCAATGCCATTGGACTATCCTTATTTGCTTACATTGCATCCTGGCATGTTCTCACTGACATTTTTAAGCATTCTTGTGGACATGTTGGGATGCCATAAACAGCTTGAAGCGTTTGGAGCAACGTAAGACATGCTCAGCAAAGATGGCGTGAGCTGGCAGAGATTTTCCTGCGAACCAGGAAGCCTGCTATTCAGGTCTCACTTCTGCCAGATGGCCTTAGAAGCAAGCTGCTTTCCCTTTCTCTCTCTCTGCATTTCTTCCATAGCATTTACAATGTAGCTTTGAGAATTTATTGATTTCCAGCAGTGCGATGTGGCTGCTAAAAAGCTAAAGCAACCCTAAGCTGCATTAACAGAAGAATAGTGGCTAGAACATGGAAAGCAAAAAGCCACGTGGAAGCATTTCCCCGTATGTGTCTCCCATCATGTAGGCCTGCTAACCCATAAATAGTACCTCGGGTTAAGAACTTTGCTTCAGGATGAGAACAGAAATCTCGCGGCGGCAGTGGGAGGCCCCATTAGCTAAAGTGGTACCTCAGGTTAAGAACAGTTTCAGGTTAAGAACGGACCTCCAGAACAAATTAAGTTCTTAACCAGAGGTACCACTGTATAGAATTTCATGCAAATGCCAGACTATTTCCCACTGCCTGTTAGTGGAAGCTAAGGTTTTGGCCAATATACTGGCTGCCCCTGGGTCCCTGAGAGAGAGAAAAATCAGCCAGCAATTTTAAATGGTTTTAGCAGAGAAAGCTCTGGAAAACTGACATTTCCCCAGCTTCTGTGAGAGAATAGTTTCAAAGCAGTGGGTGATCAGTACCATTTCCGATCCTGTGGAAACGGAATTTGGGAGTTGGGAAGGAAACCTTCCTTTTTTCTGTTTGAACAGTGATCATTTTAAAACACCCGTCTTCCATTTTTGGCTCTTGGGTACCTGTTTCCATGGGGACAGGAGTGGAAGCTCGCTTGTTATCACTTTTTGAATGGAAGAGAGTCAACAAATGCAAAACACCATTTCAGACAGGCAGCTGTGGTGTGGAGGGAAAAGTCACAGTGGGAGTCATTTTGCAGTTTTTAGTGCCTTTGTGGATGGAAATGCTACGTGAAAAAAGAACGAAAGCTCTGGAAACCAAAGGGGGGGGGGAAGTATTTGTGCGGAGTTGTGTTTTGTTTGTGAAAGGCACGGCACCCACAAGAACCCTACATGTCATCCTTTTATAGTAAATGGAGAGCTGTCTTGGTGCTCTGTGTAAACTGCAAGGGATTGGCTGGCGGTGTGCTGGTCCAGCACCCCAGGACTGAACAATCAGTTGGATTGCCCCAGTTTCCCCCTTGTTTCTGCAGCTGTAGGTGACTAAAATGGGTAGCAGACCCTCCAAGTGTCCCTGTTTTCCAGGACAGTCTCAGATTTACAGAAGCCGTCCCAGTTTCTGATTTGATCCCAGAATGTCCTACTTTCCCTTAGGACATCCCTATTTTCATTGGAGAAATGTTGGAGGGTATGGAATAAGATGTCTCTATTTTCATCGGAGAAATGTTGGAGGGTATGCAGTAGCAACTATCAGGTACCAGGTGGAAGCACAGCAGGGATGTTGTGCAATAAGTAGATAGGCAAGGAACGGTGTGTGAGAAGCGCCCCCTTCTCCAGGCAAGTGTGACGTTAACCTATGAGAGTGCTGGAGGTGAAATAGTTAAACAGGTTACCCAATCAGAACCCAGGGGGTGGAGTCAGAGGGACTATAAAAACAGCTCTGGGAGGGCCGAAGGGAGGAGTTCGTTGGGAGTTGGGTGGTTGGTTGGAGTGCAAGTGAATTGGGATAGAGTCTGTGGGGAGGTTGAGTTAGTGTAGCGAAATAAGCTGAGTCAGGAATAGTTAGGGGCTAGGAAGACAAGTAAATATCTGAGAGGTGGTTTAGTGAGTGAGAGCAGGTAGCGGAAGTTATAGGACTGGATAGACACCCCATGATTGTTATTGACTGATACCGTTTATGAAACCACACGCATGTTAAACTGCAATAAATAAACAGAAGTTTATGTTCCAATTTAACCCTGACTGGACTCTGTATTGTACCAGGTAGGGCCTGGGTGGTGGCAGTGGGAAATAAAGTGGAGGCACAGGGATCAATAGACGGCGAAAAGTCCGGGGACCCTGTGTGATCGCCACAGCAAGTATGTAAGATTTCTGTGTATAACGTCCAGAGGTTTGGTTTCGGCCTGAATCTCAGTGTGGGCGGCCTTTGCAAGGCCTCTCAGAGCCCTTTTCTCTTCCCCTCCCTCCTTCCCTCTCACAATAACACTGCACAGAGTGAATCCTTTGGCTGTCATGCTGGCTTAGAATAGGAAAGTAAATATACAACTGGATAGGAGATGATGTCAGCATCTCGGCTAGGCCAGGCCACAGTGCACAATCTTGAAGCGGGAGGGAGGCTGGCTTTGAACCCAAGAGAGCCAGCTGTGCCTGCCGCACTATTCCCAGTTTCTGGGTCAGGACTGGAGAAAGAGATTATCTTTTGGATCTTTCCTTGCTGCAGCTGTCAGACAAAGGTCTGGGCTTCCTGAGAGAGCTGTGAAACGACAGCTTTCAGGGGGACAGGAAAGTGATTTTCAAAGCCGAAAATAGCAAGGGGTCGGGGGGGGGGCTGAACCTTTGCTTAAAAAAAAAGATTTTAATTCCTCTTCCCCCTTCCAAATCATATGTAACTAGCTGAGCAATTTGAGAAGAAATATGCAGAAGACGACATGCCCAGTTTTATCCTTGTTAAGTTTTCACATACTGGGGATCCAAGGCTAATATAATATGCTACAAATGCCTACCTCCCAAGTGCCCAGGAAAAAAACGTTTTTTCATGTGAGAACACAGTGGCCATTTTGGGTGCCGCCATCTTGTGTGTTCTTGCACAGTACTCTCACCCTGAAAAAGCACTTTTGGGGAGCCTGTGACCTTGCACAGAGCCAGAAAAAACACGCATTTTGGGGGGCCGTGCGAGATCTCACCTTGAAAAAAGTGCTTTTTGGGTTGAGAGTGTGGTGAAGGTCACATGACTCGCCTGGGAGCACATGTGTCCCAGTTTTTGCTCCGGAAAAGTTGGGCAGTATGCAAATGTGCTGTAAGGTTCTGCACCTTCCATAGAAAGAAATCAGTCTTGAATAAACACTTCATTTCAACTAAATATGCAGCTGGGGCAGGGATGGGGAACCCCAGGAATGAGGCTCAAATGCCCCCCTCTCTCTGGCCTTCAGGACTTTCTGCAGGCCACATGTCCTCTCAAGCCTCACTCCTCCACAGCCCTGCTTTGCACCCTCTCAAGGAAGCGGCTTTCTACTGAGTCAAGACTATTGGTCCATCTAGCTATGTATTGTCTACACTGGCTGGTAGCAGCTCTCCAGGTTTTCAGGTGGGGATCTTTTCCCCGGATCGAACCTGCATGCAGGGCAGATGCTTTCCCACTGAACCAGGTAGAGACCATTGATGGGACCCAGTATAAGGCAGGTTCCCATGATCCCATGTTTATTCTGAATAACGCTTTCATTTTCCTCTTGCGTTAATGTAACGTCTTACCAGAGGCTGGCCAACCCTGTCCCCCATCACAAAAATTTTTTTCCTTCTGCTTCAGCATCTCTGTCTGTATTCCTGTATGATGAGTAGACTTTCAATGTACCTTCCTTGCCTAAGCATGTTACATAAGAAACCCATAATATGGAACTGCAATGTAAACTGTCTGGATTAGAGTGCAGTACAAACTGTCTAGCTAGCGGACAAAAAGAACTTTGCAGCCTAGGATTATTCTTCATTTTCACTGGAGTGGAGGAGACGGCTCTCCTCTTTCGACACACGTGGAAATTTGTATTACAGTGGTACCTCGGGTTAAGTATTTAATTCGTTCTGGAGGTCTGTTCTTAACCTGAAACTGTTCTTAACCTGAAGCACCACTTTAGCTAATGGGGCCTCCTGCTGCCGCCATGCCGCCGGAGCATGATTTTTGTTCTCATCCCGAGGTACTATTTCTGGGTTAGCAGAGTCTGTAACCTGAAACGTCTGTAACCTGAAGCGTATGTAACCCAAGGTACCACTGTATTGGTTGCTTCTTCTTCTTTTTTTTTTTTAAAAAAAAGAACAAATACATTTCTTAGCTTTAAAAAATCAGGAGTTTGAAAGGAGTGGGGTGCATCTAGAACATGGGTAGGCATACTAAGGCCTGGGGGCTGGATCTGGCCCAATCGCCTTCTAAATCCGGCCCGCGGACTGTCCGGGAATCAGCATGTTTTTACATGAGTAGAATGTGTCCTTTTATTTTAAAGGCATCTCTGGGTTATTTGTGGTGCCTGCCTGGTGTTTTTACATGAGTAGAATGTGTGCTTTTATTTAAAATGCATCTCTGGGTTATTTGTGGGGCATAGGAATTTGTTCATTTCCCTCCACCCAAATATAGTCCGGCCCCCGACAAGGTCTGGAGGACAGTGGACCGGCCCCCTGCTGAAAAAGTTTGCTGACCCCAATATAGAATGTTGGTGAAGGTGCACCTAGAACAATCTGCCTATTCTGGGAAAAGCCAAAGGCAGTTTGGGGCAAGCCAGAGACTCAGCCAGCTAGTATTCTGGGCCTGCCTGGACTGAAAAAATCAGGGCAGTTGTCAAGCACCTGACAGAACAGTGCTGCACTCGGTTTGTATCAGAAGGATGGAGCTGTTTTCAGTTGAGTGCTTTCGGCTGGCTGGGTTGTGTCCTAATGCCTCAGACTTGGATGAAAGCATAAAAGTGTGTGCAGAAATCTCTTAAGTTCTGAATGACTGGAATAGTTTCTCAAATGAAAATAGGGATGCCCTATTCCATCATAATCATTAATAATGATAATAATAGCCTGTCTGTCTGACTGGGTTGCTCCAGTCACTTGGGGCGACTTTCAACATATATAAAAACATTATAACATTACAGTGGTACCTTGGGTTAAGAACTTAATTCGTTCTGGAGGTCCGTTCTTAACCTGAAACTGTTCTTAACCTGAGGTACCACATTAGCTAATGGGGCCTCATGCTGCCGCCGCGCCGTCGCCACGCAATTTCTGTTCTCATCCTGAAGCAAAGTTCTTAACCCGAAGTACTATTTCTGGGTTAGTGGAGTCTGTAACCTGAAGTGTCTGTAATCTGAAGCGTCTGTAACCTGAGGTACCACTGTATACAGGGCTGCCTCCAGATGGCTCAGGGGTCACATAACTCCATACCCTCATTTCTCCGATGAAAATAGGGATTTCCTAAGGAAATGCGGGACATTCCGGGGTCAAATCAGAAACCAGGACAGCTTCTGTAAATCCAGGACTGTCCCTGGAAAATAGGGACACGGAGGGGCTGCTACTGTAAGAGTCATATCCAAAGCCTCTGAACCTGCCTGCCACTGGCTTAAAACATATCCCCCACCTGTGTCAAAGCATTTGCCTTGCAATGCTTGATTTTTTTTTAAAAAAAACCCATATTTATAGCTGGCACTGAATCAGGATCATAGTGTGGAGGGAGGAGGGATTTAATCCTTTGCCTCCACTGTTGTCCCAGTTGGAATCAGGCCCCTTCCCACCCTGCTTGTCAATGGGTGTCAACGCAAGATTTTCTTGTTACTTGTTAAGTGCGAATTGTTGCTGGGGCTGCTTTGAATCCACTGCAAGGATGAAGAACTGCTCAGATCAATAGATACATGGCAAAGCTCAAGTCATTGTCAAGTTGTATGCTTGTTCCAAATGAAGTGGGAAGTACATTTCTTGGTGTTTTTTTTAATTAAAAAAGTTATTGCATTGCATTTTCTTCACATTGATACGTATACCATCAGCACATAGATAAGGCAATGAAAATAAGAAGCCCCCAGATACCAAAGGGTAGAGAAGATAAAAGGAAGTTGAGTGTCATAGAATCCTACACTTGCCTTGATTTCCCTGGGTTCTTGTATGCGAAAAATATGCACGGGAGTTATTTGTGACTTATGCCTCCCCAATCTTTCCCCAAAAAATGCCTACGAAGCAGATTGCTCAAAATTTCGAGGCACTTTTTTTTGCAGAATGGCGCTTGGAAGTTTCCCATAATGATTAACTTACCTAGGAATATATGATGCTTGACTTATACTGAGCCAGACCATTGGTTCATGTAGCTCAGTATTATCTACACCAGGGTTTTGCAAACTTGTTCCTTCAGCTTTTGGACTCAACTCCCATCATCCTGAGCTAGCAGCACCAGTGGTCAAGGATGATGGTAACTGTAGTTTCAAAGCAGCTGGAGACCCAAGTTTGGGAAATCCTGGTCTACACTGACCAGAAGCAACTCTCTAAGGGTTCGGGCTGCAGCGTTTTCCAGCGCTACCTTGAGATGCCAGGAATTAAACCTGGGACATTATATTTACAAAGCCTTTGCTCTACCTCTGAGCTACAGCTCTTCCCCAAAGCTACATCTACCATTACTATTGTACTGTATAACACCAATGGGTTGGAGAGATATTAAGAATGGCTTTGCTGGATCAGCCTAAGGTCAATCTAGTCCAGCAATCTGCTCCCAACAGCTGCCAGCCAAATATCTTGGGAAAATAAGTCCACAAGCAGGGCACTGAAGGTGACAGACTTCTCCTCTTTCTTCTTTGTCTTCAGCAGCTGTGCTTTTTAAAAAAACACACCAAAAAAAACAAAATTTCAGCACTTGCATCATTGTCAATACAAGCAGAGTATTATGAAAATCACAGGCCTTAAGCCAGGCCCCTTTAGCTGATAGAGGAAAATTAGTATACTGTCCCAGCACTGTATTGTGTAATTCAGTTTTTGTGGCAGTGGCCATTGCAGCCTGGCCTGGCTGCGAGGGGAGGGGGGCAAAATTCCTTCTCGTGTGACCGACCGACAGCATCATTAGCCCCAGTTAGCCGTGGGGACTGTCAGGACTTTCCACAAATTGAATTTAAGCAGGCCAATCATAGCCAACTAAGAAGGCGGGAACTGGGAGACGGACCTGGATGGAGCCTGGCTTCACTCAGGTCCACCTCCAACTTACTTAAACCTTGGAGACAGAAGCTAACAGGCCATAGGACTCCTCAAATGCGCCATGCGGGGGATTCTTATCCCAGGATCAACCCTGATGAAGTAATCAGACAGCAATCAGACTGGTTGATTCAGAATACATACCCAATGCCTCTGCCAAAGCCTACTTACATCTTTAATCAGTAAAGTTGTGGCCATTTCGACCCCAATATGTTATGTCATTTTTGTTGCTTTCTCCCGGTGGCCTCAGGCTCACTGCACCTTGGCCCGTAAAAAACAATGGAATATGCTGTCACAAGAGTATATTTTCCAGCATGCCTTGTGAGAGCATATTCCATAATTATTTGATTGGATTGATCCAATCTTCAGAGGTGTTTTCACCCCACCCCTCAGAGTGCTGAATTACGGTCCACAGCATAGAACTGTCCCAGTTTAAAACTGAACTGAATGGGATTTGGAGTTTGTGGACTTCAGGGAATATGTGCAGTGAGGAGAAGGTGGTTTTCAACTGCAACCATTAATTTCAGGAAATGGCCTTGGGGATAGTTTTCATTTGAGTCTGAGACCGCTTGGCTCTGTTGGCTCATTTGCTATGGCAAAGTTGCCATGACGGCAACACACATCTCAGCTCCGTGACACCTTTGTCCTGAAAAAACCTGCAGCAAAGCACACTCTTTTAGACAGAGAGGACTTAGCCGCTTTGTGACTGAAAGGAGTTGTCTGGAACCCTGCTTATCACTTGCTGGGAGGTTGGGAATGAATCATCCAGACGGTGTGCTTTGAACATCGGGTTCTGCAACTGGGTGACATGGCTGAGTTGCAGCAGGATGCTACCCTCTGATATCTGTAAACATCAAATGCCAGGCAGGGGTGATAAGCTTGACGGCACAGCTTGTCCTTTCAGCATGAGTTTGCACTGCGTGGCACATTCACAGTGCAATGGATAATTCACACCTCCAGCTTCTCCACCTCGGAGTGGATTTCATGACACACAGAAGAGTAACACAGCCTATGTTTTTGCACATAAAAGAATTAACTGCACAGGGCAGGCACCGGTTCAAGGTTTGAAGAGACCCTGGGCAAAGTGTCCTCTGCCAGTGTGTCCTTGCAGGCTTACCTGGCTGTGGTGGCAGTGCTCTAAGAAGCATTGGGTGCCAGCACAGAGATGAACAGTAGGGGGACCCAGAGCCAATGATGGGCATAGTTACTTATTGCCTTGGCTTGGGGGTCACATAACTCCATACCTTCCAACATTTTTCCAATGAAAATAGTGACGTCCTACCATATCCACCACATTTCTCCAATGAAAGTAGGGACGTACAGTGGTACCTCTGGTTAAGAACTTAATTCGTTCCGGAGGTCCGTTCTTAACCTGAAACTGTTCTTAACCTGAGGTACCACTTTAGCTAATGGGGCCTCCCGCCGCCGCTGTGCGATTTCTGTTCTTATCCTGAGGTAAAGTTCTTAACCCGAGGAACTACGTTCGGGTTAGCAGAGTCTGTAACCTGAAGTGTTTGAAACCCGAAGCGTTTGTAACCTGAGGTACCACTGTATTATAGAAAAGCAGGACATTCCGGGATCAAATCCGAAACCGGGACGGCTTCTGTAAATCCGGAACTGCCCCTGGAGAATAGGGACCCTTGAAGGGTCTGTTCTACCACCTTAGGCTTCTATCATTCCATTCTGCTGAATGTGTAGACCCATCTTTAAGCTACTGGGCAAGGCCCAGTATATTGGGAAGGTCATTGCTCAGTGGCAGAGCAACTGCTTTGCATGCAAAAGGTCCCAGGTTCAATTTCCAGGGTTCCCAGGTAGGGATGGGAGGGACCCCTGCCTGAAAACCTGCTGCCAACTCACTATAGGAAATACTGGGCTGGAAGGACAAATGGATCCGATTCAGATTGTAGGCCTTTGCAGTTCAGTTATTATAATATATCATCTCTTCCCCTTTGCTTGGTGTCTGTCTGTGTGGGGTGGGAGGGAGGGGGGGGGGCGAAATAATAATATATACTTTCTTTCAGAAGGATAGTGGAAAATTGGCAGCCTGTCAGCAATTTTTGCTGAGGGCCGACCATTTCTAGATATCGAAACCTGAAGTTTGAGGCAAAATTACTCTGCCAGAAATAATAAAAGAGACGTTGTAATGAGACTTTAATTTTTATTGAGGCCTAGCAGCTGCTGATTTCTGCGGAGTGCGATGACGTCTTTATGGTATATTTTATGATGAGTGGATGATGGCTATCTACCGCTTTGCACATATTATGGTTAAAAATGGCTTTATAGGAACCTGACTTTGAGGCTGCATTGGCTTCAAGACAACTCTTGAAATTCCGCAGTGCCTTGATTTTGATTGTAAAAGAAGCTGAACAAACTGCATTAGAAGTTTAAAGCCTTTACTCTTAAATTGGTTTAAAAATAAACCCTGAACATTTTGAGATTTGGAAGTAAATTGATCTTGAAAATGTCATCGGGCTGATGCCAAGAAAGGTCCGAAACATTGGGGGGGGGGGGACAATTCAAGAAAAATAAATTTAATATGTTAAATATAGATTCCATATATCACAACTGTGAGTGTTTTGCAAATAGGTAGTTAGGTTTGTTCCTTCAAAGTTTCCTCCAAGTCATACATACATTTGTTTTTCAGGTTTCTGAGCAAATGGAATAAACAGTTTATTGAGTAAATATTAAGATTACAATTATTCATAAAGGAAACAGTTTATAAGAAGTAAATAAGGAGGCCAGATACAGGATAAAGGAAGTCTTTTATTTGGTTGTTTGTATTGTTGTATGTTATGCTCACTGTATGTTATGTTCATGTTTAATGCGGGTGGATTTGTGTATTGGGGGAGTGGGGGGTTTATGTTATGTTGTAAATAAAATTCAAATAAATAAAATTAAACAGTTTCTTGAGGTGCTCCCCTTTCCTCCTGCCACCTTTCGAAAATAACTTCCAGGGTTTCTTTCAGAGGGGGTGCATCTGTTGTTAGTGGGAGCCCTTTTCCTGAGTGGGCACACCTGTCCCTGAATGAATTCAGCATCTGAGCATTTTACTGAAGTGAGGATGGAGTTGATTCTGCAATATACAATTGGGTTGCATCTAATGATGTGGAGATTTCTGCCCGTGCAATAGATCTTCCCCTTTAATGGATTTTCTTCCCCCACTAAATCTGGGCCAGAGGGACCCCCAGCTGCCTGGAGCAGATTTTGAGGGAGGGCAGGGAGCTGCTGCAGGTGGCAGGTGAGAAAGGGGAAGTTCCATTGTGCACGTGGAAGTTCTCTGTGAAAAAGCCATTGGCTTTTCCGTGACGTTTATCAAATTTGTATGATACATTGTTGTTATATTGCATTAACACCATGGTGCATCTGCACCAGCACAACTGGATGCTTTCTGCCCCAACTGCAGCGAAACATCTCTCTACCTTGCACACGTTTCTCCTCCTTTCTACCTTATCCTCACAACAACCAAGTGAGGTAGATTAGGCTGAGAGACAGTCACCGGCGTAAGGTCAAGCAGTGAGCATCATGGCTGAATCCTGGGCTCCCCAGTCCATGTCAAACACATTGCCCACCACAGCTTTGTATGAAACACCTTACAATAACCTGCTATCTCCTTCAGCTTCCAGTACAAACTGCTTGTCCTAAACTCTGCCCTTATTCCCATCCCTGCTGGTGCCCTTCCTTCCTCTAGTTATCAGCTACCCCAAAATCTCTTAAAATAACTCTGCCTTGAGGCCCTTTTGCCTGGATCTTCCTTCCCTAATGCACTGCTCTCAGGTTTCTTTGCACTCCCAGCAGCCCCAGCTAGTATGACTAGTGGTTAGAAGAAGAAGAAGAAGAGTTTGGATTTGATATCCCGCCTCTCACTCCCTTTAAGGAGTCTCAAAGCGGCTAACATTCTCCTTTCCCTTCCTCCCCCACAACAAACACTCTGTGAGGTGAGTGGGGCTGAGAGACTTCAGAGAAGCGTGACTGGCCCAAGGTCACCCAGCAGCTGGATGTGGAGGAGCGGGGAAGCGAACCCGGTTCACCAGATTACGAGTCTACTGCTCTTAACCACTACACTACACAGGGTCGATGAGTTAGGGTTAGGGGTGGATGTCATCCGAAACATCTGGAGGTTGGGATAGGCTAACTTACATGGTGTCACAATCTGCTTTTGTAAGTTTCTCTTCTCAGTTTTGTTGCCACACTGGTGGATCGGTGCGATGTTTTTAAAGGTGAAGGATCTTGCTTTATCATAATATGACTTTCCTGTTGGGATTTGGGGATGTTTCCAACCTAAGGAGCTTAGTAATTTTAACATTGCTCCCTGCAGCTACTCTGGTTTAATGCCATTCTCCTTTCTGTGGTTTCTAGTTGGTAGTTCGGCCCAGGCAGACACCAGAAGCAGCCTAGGTTGCATACCATACCCTCCAACATTTCTCTGATGAAAATACAGATGTCCTATTCAAGAAGAAGAAGAAGAAGAAGAAGAAGAAGAAGAAGAAGAAGAAGTAGTATACCCCACCTATCTGACTGGGTTGCCCCAGTCACTCTGGACGGCTTCCAACATATATAAAAACATAATTAAACATTAAAAAGTTTCCCTATATAGAGCTGCCTTCAGTTGTCTTCTAAAGGTTGTATAGTTACTGATCTCCTTGGCTTAGAGTCGCATAACTCCATACGTTCCGTCATTTCTCTGGTGAAAACAGGGACGTCCTACACATCATACCTTCCCCAAATAATCCTGGGAGCCGTAGTTTTTACCTCTCACAGAGCTGCAATCCTCAGCACCCCTAACAAACTACAGTTCCCAGGATTCTGTGGGGGAAGTTATGTGCCAATGGAAGTTCTCCACCCTGTTTGACTTCCTGGTTGTGGAACGATTGCAGATCTTAACATTTTCCCACTTCCCAAAGAAACTGAATCCCGTCCCCAAACCAATTTGCAGCAAGCTAAAGATGTGTGTATGTATATGGGGGTGGGGAATACTCAGCAAACCTTTATCTTGCTGTTTAAATATTAGCTGCTAGTTGCTGAAAGCAATGAATGCTGGGTACCTTGCGGCTTATATTTATCCACAGCTGCTTATATAGATGTGCAAATTGCTTTTTCTTTACACAGGTTTTTATACCCTGCCCATCTCCGGAGCAAAACCACACCATGAGTATCCTTCTCTCTGCTTTGCCCAGATCTGTCAAGCGAGAGGCGCCTTGCATAATCAAAGAACACTATATAACTTCAGCCAACTGCTGGCATAGGTGCTGGCCCAATATTTGCTACTCTTATCTACTTCTGGCTATTTCTCTCTCTGGCCCCCTCCCAGCTTTGGCCTCCCTCGAAACATTCATGTGTCCATTTCCTCTCTAGCCCACATTCGTTTTCGCTTCCGTGCCAAGCTAATGTGTCCAAGTACCAGTAAAGCGGCAGGAGGCTTCCAAGGCAGCCCACAGCCTTCGTACGGTTGCCTTGGCTGCTTCTGTGCCCCTCCAGGCACTTGGATACAGTGGACTGAGAACAGAAATAATCATATTGAAACACCGTACCTTTCCACCCCGGAGCTGAATATTGTGTCAATACCTCCCTCTGCTGAACGTTTTGCAGCATTCCTACCCCCCACCCCCACTTACTGTGCTGATTCCCTCCCTCCAGCCCTAGATTTGCTGCGTGTGGTTAAAATGGAAAGTGTCAAGATGTACAGCTTGTAGAAACTCCAGCGAAAATGTTCTTTCCCTTGGCGACGAGCGGCTGGAATTTGCTGGTGGAGCCAATTAAAAGGGAAAACTCAAACATGTACTTTGTGGCTGCAGACACACCTTACCTTTAGGGCACACACATACCCTGCAAGAATCCCGAGATCTGTAGTTTACACCAACAGAACTATGCTTCCCAGCACCCTTAACAAACTACCATTCCCCAGAAATGTGATTTAAATGTATGGTGTGTACACAGCCACTTTTGTTCAGAGAGAGATACGTGCCGGTGTTGTTGTCTGCTGTCTCACAGTCGGGTGGCAAACTGCGGTCTCGTCACTTGTCTGTGACATCTTGGAACATTCCACCATGCAGATGCCATTCCTATAATATTCACCCGCTTAGAGATTCCTGCATCTCAGCTCTTTGTCAGAATTCATCCTCTCCCTCCCTTCCTTTCCCGCTCCAGGAAATTTGTAAACAGAACACTACTCCGGTGCATTTTTACATAATGACGAGGATGATGCCAATCACTGACAAAAAGAGCATCTCATCGTAAACTGGCCTGCAGGAGTTGATGACAGGGAGCTTTTGGAGAGGATGTCTGTCTAGAATCAGCCGTGTAAGGAACCCACAAAGTGTGTATAAAGAAAGAACGCAGAGGTCTGGTACCCTATAGGCCTGCTGTTACAAAAATGGCTGTGCTCTGACCAAAGGAAATAACCTTTTAAACACGTCTCTGCTATGCTTTCACTTGTGACTTCTTACCCACACATTCTGAATTATTTTACTAATGCAAATGCTTCGCTTATGTGTAGACTCTGAGAGTGTCAGATCTACGTTGCTTTCTACTGGCACTCCAAGGCTGCCAACCAGAGTCAGGTGCAGAAGGCTTAGGGTTGTATTCAAGGTGAACATTCTGCCAGGGCAAGGATTTTTCCTTGTGTGATGAAACGTTCTCCTCCACTGCTACCCCTGTGCACCCACTAAATCTATTCTGAAGATTCCCACAACCCTCCAGAGCAGAAGGCATGCATGGGGGAAGGAAGGAGAGGGGCAAAAATCCCTTTGTGCTAGTGCTAATCATTGCACTAGTCCATAGAGTTAGAATCGCAGGACAGGGTGCCTCTGAGCACATTCCCAGCATGAGATCCTTCTTTCAGTCTCAGAACTGAACTGAGGTCACAGTCCTTTTGCACTAAACTCTACTTCTGGAAACTCTAGCTGGGTGATGAGAATAGAAACGCCACCCCAAACTTCCCATAATTCTCTGAAATAAGCTATAGCAGGGCAGAGACATCCTATTTAAACCATGCGCTTAAAGCTCTGGACAACTCAAGCAAGACTTGTCCACATAGTCCCATTGGGCTGTTGCAGCCAATAGGAAAATTCAGCAAGCACTGCCATCCTTTTTAAAACCAGCATGCTGCTAAAGACTTGGATCATGCAGTTCCTAGATGGGGAGATTATGAGCTTGTGAAAACGTGTTGATGTCAGACTCCATCTCACACTGGACCCCTTCAGCCGATTCATTTTGACGTCATGCCGATGCACGAAGCCAAAGAAAGCCACTATACAGGATTAATGATCAAATCAATCTACCTTTCTTCCAGCAAGAGTTCTTTTTTTTTTTTTTAATAATAATTTTTATTGATTTTACAACATAAACAAAAAACAAACAAACATAATGCGACTTCCCCAAACCTCCCCTTCACTGCATCCAAATTTCAAAATTTTTAGCAATTCTTCATCCCATTTTTATATTTAATTCTCTTTAAAAAGAGTTTCTGCTTTATAAATTTCGATTTATAGCTGTAATTCTTAGTGTCCAATCCCCTGACATCTTAACATTCCGAAATTTTACAACAATTTTTAAGATAGATTTTAAATTTTTTCCAGTCCTCCTCCACTGTCTCTTTCCTCTGGTCACGGATTCTGCCGGTCATCTCTGCCAGTCCCATAAATTCAGTCACCTTGGTCTGCCATTCTTCCAGAGTAGGTAATTCTTTAGTCTTCCAATACTTCGCCAAAAGGATTCTTGCTGCTGTTGTTGCGTACATAAAAAAGGTCCTATCTTTCTTTGGTACCAATTGGCCGACCATGCCCAGGAGAAAAGCCTCCGGTTTCTTTACAAATGTCCACTTAAGGATTTTCTTAATTTCATTATAGATCATTTCCCAGTAGGCCTTAATCTTTGGGCAGGTCCACCAAAGGTGATAAAAGGTTCCTTCACATTCATTACACTTCCAGCAATTGTTATTGGGCAAATGATATATCTTTGCAAGCTTGACTGGGGTCATGTACCACCTATAGATCATTTTCATTATGTTCTCTTTCAGGGCACTACATGCCGTAAATTTAATACCTGTGGTCCATAACTGCTCCCAGTCAGCAAACATAATATCATGACCAATATCTTGTGCCCACTTAATCATGGCTGATTTAACCGTTTCATCTTGTGTGTTCCATTTTAGCAGCAGATTATACATTCTAGACAAATTCTTAGTATTGGGTTCTAGCAATTCTGTTTCTAACTTTGACCTCTCCTTCTGAAATCCTAGTTTTCTGTCCTGCTTAAAAGTTTCATTAATCTGGTAGTAATGTAACCAATCTCGGACTTTAGGTTTCAATTTCTCAAAACTCTGTAGTTTCAACTTTTCACCATCATATTCTATAATTTCACAATATTTTGGCCAGTCTGTATCCATGTTCAATCTTTTTACCGCCTTAGCTTCCATTGGTGACAGCCACCTGGGGGTTTTACTTTCAAACAAATCTTTATATCGATTCCATACATTATACAATGCTTTCCTAATAATATGATTTTTAAAATTTCTATGTACCTTTACCTTGTCATACCATAAATATGCATGCCAACCAAAACTATTATCATAACCTTCCAGGTCCAGAATGTCTGTATTCTCAAGAAGTAGCCATGGTTTCAGCCAGCAAAAAGCTGCTGCTTCATAATAAAGTTTTAAGTCCGGCAGGGCAAAGCCCCCTCTATCCTTTGCATCAGTCAAAATCTTAAATTTAATTCTGGGTTTTTTGCCCTGCCAGACAAATTTAGATATATCTTTCTGCCACTTCTTGAAACAGTCCATCTTATCTAAAATTTGCAATGTCTGGAACAAAAACAACAATCTCGGCAATACATTCATCTTAATTACAGCAATTCGGCCTAACAAGGAAAGTCTCAATCTTGACCATATATCGAAATCTTTCTTCACTTCAGCCCAGCATTTCTCATAGTTATCTTTAAATAGGTTCACATTCTTAGATGTTAAATTCACCCCCAGATATTTTACCTTTTTAGTAATTTCCAAACCAGTTTCTCTTTGAAAACTGTCTTTTTCCCCCACCGTAAGATTTTTTTCCAACACCTTTGTCTTGTGTTTATTCAATTTAAAACCTGCTACCTGACCAAATATTTCAATAAGTTCCAGAACTCTTTTTGTACTAGTTTCTGGCTGTTGTAATGTCAAAACTAAGTCATCTGCAAATGCTCTTAGCTTATAATGTTTAGTTCCGACCTGTATACCTTTAACCAGCTGGTCTCTTCTAATCATATTAAGGAAAACCTCCAGTACCGATATAAACAATAGAGGGGAAATTGGGCATCCCTGTCGTGTCCCTTTCTCTATTGGAATTTCATCCATAACCATACCATTTACAATAAGTTTGGCCTTTTGCTCAGAATAAATTGCACTTATACCATTTTCAAAGTTCTTGCCTACCCCCATTCCTTGGAGATTCCTCTTCATAAAGCTCCAACAAATATTGTCAAAGGCTTTCTCTGCATCCACAAAAATCAAAACAGCTTTTCTATTTATGTCAGTTTCCAAAAGTTCTAGAATATCTATAATATTCCTCACATTGTCTGACAATTGCCTGCCTGGTAGAAAGCCTGTTTGGTCCCTGTGAATCTCCTCTAACAGAACTTTTTTGAATCTTTTTGCTAGAATGTCTGCAAAAATTTTATAATCCACATTCAAAAGTGATATAGGGCGGTAATTCTTAACTTGATGTTTCTCAGTTTCTGTCTTTGGTATAAGTGAGATGAATGCTTCCTTCCACGATTCGGGAGCCTTTTTCCCCTCCAAAATTTGATTGCAGACTTCTTTCAGTGGTTGTATTAACCAATCCTTCAATACTTTATAATATCTCGCAGTTAGTCCATCTGGTCCTGGTGATTTTCCCAGCTTCATATCCTGGATGGCACTCTCTATTTCTTGATCTGTAATTTTCTCATTTAAACTCCTTCTGTTGTTTTCAGAGATTTTTGATAGTCCGTATTTTCCAATAAATTCTTCTATCTCCTGTTCATTTTTTGGCCCTTGTTTGTATAATTTCTTAAAGAAACTTTGAAAACAATTACTTATCTCATTTGGTTTATTAATAGACTTCCCATCTACTTCGAGTGATGTCACTGTATTCAATTTTTGTCTCTTTTTCAGTTGCCAAGACAGTAGCTTCCCACATTTATCTGCAGACTCAAAAGTCTTTTGTCTCATTTGTTTAATTTTCCATTCTATTTCCTGGTTCATCAATTCCATATATTGTGTTTGATAGAATTTTATTTCTCTTAATATCTCCTGGGATTTAGGCTTAGATCTCAGTTTCTTCTCCCCTTCTTTTATTAGATTCCAAATTTTCTCTTTCTTCTCATTCTGTTTTTTCCTCTTTATTGAATTCTGTTGTATTAGGAAGCCACGCATCACGGCTTTACTTGCGTCCCAAATGATTCTTTTTTCTATGTCTGATCTCAAATTGATCTCGAAGTAGTCTTTAAGTGTTTTTTGGGCCTTTTTGCAAATTTCCTCATCTCCAAAGAGGGTGTCATTCATTCTCCATCTAAAGGTTCCAGCTGTTGTCAGTTTCATTTCCATCTTGACAGCATTGTGGTCAGAGCAGGTCTTTGGGCAGATTTCTGTTTTTTTAACCTTTGATGCCAGATTACTAGAAATCCATATTTGATCAATTCTAGTCCATGTCATTTTTGCTTCAGAGAAGAAGGTCCCCTCCCTTTCCAGAGGGTTCCTAGTTCTCCAAATATCAATCAGATCCATAGTGTCAGTCAGGTCAAAAAAAGTCTTTGGTAATCTTCCATCATTAGATATTGTTTGTCTTTGGGCCTTATCCATATTTGTAGAGACGACTCCATTCATGTCACCCATCATTATAATTTTAAAGTCCAAAAAGTCCATTAAAGTCTCATGCAACTTCTTGAAGAATTCAGCCTTCCCCTCATTTGGTGCATAAACTCCAACAATCAATATTTTTTCTCCATGAATTTGGATTTCCACTGCCAGGTATCTTCCTTGGTCATCCTTAAAGATCAATTTTGGTTCAAATTTTTCCTTGACATAAATCACAACTCCTCTTTTCTTGACTCTATCTGATGATATAAATTCTTGTCCTAATCTCTTGTTTGTTAAAAGTTTTCTATGTATCCTGGCAATGTGGGTTTCTTGTAAACAGATTACATCTAGATGTTCCTTCTTTAATAAATGAAATACTTGGCCCCTTTTTCGAGGGTGGTTCAAACCATTGCAGTTCCAACTGAAGAGTTGCAGAGACATTTTGGTTACTGGGTAGATCTTCCACCGACTGCACCAAGTTGTTGTTCCTCCTCGGTCGGTGCTCGGTTCAGTCCAAATGATAGATTTGAGATGTCCGGTACTTCCTCCTCACTGACAGTTCCTTTCTGAAGATCCTCTTGATTTCTTTCCAAAAAGAACTCTTTATCCTGGTTTGTTTTTATTTTAATTTTCTTCCCTTTGAAGCTAAAGGACAGCCCTTGTGGAAATTCCCACCTGAATGGGATATTATTCTTCTTAAGTAGATCAACTAGTTCTTTAAATTGAGATCTAACCTCCAAAAAATATTTGGGAATATCCTTGAAGATTTGAATCTGAGAATTTTTAATGACCAAGGCCTTCTGGAAGTGTAGGTTCAATATTTTGTCTCTTTGTTCCTTTGATCCTAAGGTAATTAAACAATCTCTTGGCTTCTTCCCTTGCTTCCTGCCAATCCGAAAGGCTGAGGTTATCATAAATTCATCTTCCTCTCCATCTAGCTCATCATTCCAGAAGTCTTGAAATTTATCTGTGAGGAATTCCCCAAGCTTGTCCTCTTCCTCTTCTGGGACCAGTCTTAATTTCAGATTCTTACTTTTCCTTTCCAGTTCTAGTAGGGCTAATGCTGAATCATGTTCATGTACTTTTTTTACAATAGGCGCAAACTTTCCTTTGGTTTCTTCAGCAGTGGACCTAGCACTCTCAGCTATTCTCCTTGTTTCCGTAGATTCTTGAACCAAACGGTTTATAGAATCTGTATTAGATGAAATTGTTGTTGTATTCAGGTCTAGTCTTGTTGTCAACTCCGTCAGTTTCTTAGAGTTCTCTGTAGACTGTTTAGTAAGTTCTGCAGATTGCTTAGTAAGTACTTCTAGTGACTGATTTATTTTAAGCAGGGCCTGTGTCATTGACTCCATTGATGCTGCTGTTATTTTTTCTTGTGCAGCTGCTGCTCCTGATAAGGAGCCTCTTTTTTGAGCTTGTTTTTGAGCCTGCTTTGTTTTACTTCTTGTTGAAATCTCTTCTGGCGGGTTGCTCATAACTCAAGGTCATTCACACAGGAAAGTTGCAAGTGGAAAATCCCACTGGATACACCGTAATGTAACTAAAGCCCTCTAGAGGAGGAAATTGTAACCATCCAAAGGCACCCAGAACAAAGAAACAGAAAGTCCAAAGGCAAAAGTCCCATTAAAAGTCTTTAGTTTGTAGCACTTTACTGTTAGAATTGTAATCCACCAAAGTCCCGAGTATGTTTCAAAATAAGTCTTATTTTGTAGCCGCTGTCCAGCAAGAGTTCTTTTCTGCAGAATGGATACAAAAAAGATTTCTTCGATCTGACATCATTTCTGCCCAGAAATTACCGATAAGGGAACACTGGTACAGGCAGAACTCTTGCTATTAAGTCTGAGAGGCACCCGAAGGTGATGCTGTTCTTCCCCTCCCCTCCCTGGGAACTTTGCCAAACAACGACATGAGAACTATTGTACTTACATTTTCTAAGCATATTAGTCAATGTATTTAACCTGCCTAGTTATAAGTGGAGTTGGTGAAGCAATCAATATTCATGCTATGCGTCATGTTCATAAGCAAAAGCCATAAAGCATAAGCAAGCTTCTTTCTTGCGGGAATGAGAAAGCCTGAAGGAAAAATAGCATAAATCAGAGAGGAATTGTTATGAGGACTGTGCTAGCTGCTCACAGTGGAACCTGAAACCAGGCAATTTCCTTATGCAGATGAAACTTAGCTCAGGTTCCCCATGTAGGTTTGCTAAAGGCTCGAGAATTTCGGAGAAAACCTAGACCTGCTGAATACTCTAAAGCCTGCCAGGGGTGTCGCAATACACGCTGAAAGCACTTTTTCAAAACTTTAGCTAAAGCTGCATTCAGATGGCACTTTGCAAGCCCATGTGCAGGGAGACCTGGGCTGCTGGGGGGACGGGGGCAGGCTTGGGAAGCAGAAAAATGAGATGACAATGTCTTGGGATCAAAATGGCCACAGCTTTATTGATTGCAGATGTAGGTAGGTTTTGGCTTAGGCATTATGTATCCTGAATCAACCAACCCGATTGTTGGCTTATTGCCACATCAAGGTCAAATCCTGGGATAAGGATCCTCCATTTGATACACATCAAATAGAGCGAACCCCCCAGGACACCATCTGGGAGTGCTAGTCCTGTATAGTTAAAGCTATGGTTTTCCCAGTAGTGATATATGGAAGTGAGAGCTGGACCATAAAGAAGGCTGATCGCCGAAGAATTGATGCTTTTTAATTATGGTGCTGGAGGAGACTCTTGAGAGTCCCATGGACTGCAAGAAGATCAAACCTCTCCATTCTGAAGGAAATCAGCCCTGAGTGCTCCCTGGAAGGACAGATCCTGAAGCGGAGGCTCCAATACTTTGGCCACCTTATGAGAAGAGAAGACTCCCTGGAAAAGAGCCTGATGTTGGGAAAGATGGAGGGCGCAAGGAGAAGGGGACAACAGAGGACGAGATGGTTGGACAGTGTTCTCAAAGCTACCAGCATGAGTTTGACCAAACTGCGGGAGGAAGTGGAAGACAGGAGTGCCTGGCGTGCTCTGGTCCATGGGGTCACGAAGAGTCAGACACAACTAAACAACAACAACAACAAAAGGCATTTGGACAGGAACCTCCCCCCCCCCCCGCAGACATGTTTACTAGGGTACCATGATACTTTGACCATGAAGTGGGGAGTAGGGCTCGTTCCCACCCACATGTTTAGACTAAGGATCCAACCCAATGCCTTTTTCTGCCGACAAGTTGTGACAGTTGACTGAATGCACTGCTGCCCCCAAGCACAGTAGGTTTAAATGGACCCAAAGTGGACCCAAAGGAAGCCAGGCTTCCCCAGGTCCACCCAACCTCCTGGTTTGCCATGATTAAGGCTTTATAGGTCACAAGCAACACATTGAATTGGGCCTGGAAACTAATTGGCCTCCAGTGGTGTTGGGCAGACAAAATATTAGGAAGAACTTTCTGATACTAAGAGCTGTTTGGCAGTGGAAAGGACTACCTCAAAAGATGGAGGGCTCTCATTCCCTGGAGATTTTTAAGCGGAGGTCAGATGGCCACCTGTCAGGGATTCTTGAGCCGTGATTCCTACACTGTCCAGTTCTATGATTCTATTATTCCTGCCCTCCGGAAGAACAGAGAAAAAGTGTTCTGCACCGTAACCCATCAGATATTTGAAGACATTTGTGCATGCTAGTTTTCAGTCAAATACTTTTGAATAATTAAGCCCTGATCCCGTTCTGGTTGCACATAAGCAAGATGATAACATGCAATTAGTTGCGCAAGAATGTGTGTGGGGAATGTGCATTTAAATACACTCCAGATTGCTCATCCCCTTTAAAGCAATGCAGTGCGGATAGACCTTATCCCCTCACTCAGACATTTATTTATTTGAATTTATATCTGATTTATGATGGAAATTCTTGACTTAAATGGTGATATACCCGTGTAAGTCTCTTCATGTACGTGGATCTGTGCCACTGGATTGGGACATGTATGTTTTCTTTTGCAGATTCTGTGCGGCTACTCTGAGCCCCAGGGAAAGCATAGAAAAGAAAATGAAATATAGCCTTCCATAGGGTAAGAATGCACATTGAAGCTGGTATCTTATATATCTGTCTTTCCATCTGTCCATCTTATTCATGGGTCCTGAACACAAGACCTACATGCACACATGTGCCCGTTGATGTTTTTCCTTGAACCCCTCCTTCTCTCTGCCAAAATTTGGCTAGAAAGCCTAGTTGTGGTGATGGGGCAGTTTTTGAGGGTCACAGCTTGGGAAAGGAAGGTTAACCCTTTCGAAATGAGTGTGTGGCTAAGTGTGCATGCAGATGTGCGTGGCTGCACTACATTGTGGTGAGGTGTGTGCATGGCAGTGGTGCAATATGGGAGAGGCGGCTGCCCTAGGTGCAAAATTGTTAGGGGGTGCAAAGTTTCAACACCCAGTGCTGCCTCAATACAGCTGTGAATTCCGTTGAAAATGGCTTTTCCATGCAAACCAGGAAGTGACCTCTCCAGACCACTGAACAACTCTTCTTTTCTTATCTCTGTGACTGTGACTCCTGGGTGATGCAAAATGTGCAATGCGTACTCCATCTGTTTCCCTTCCTCCCCTCTGCGCAACCCCAGGCACTGGCAACCCATGCTACATCACTGGTGTGTGGTGCCCACTGCAGTTTCTCCAGTTTGTCATGGATCCCAAAAGGTTGGTGACCCCGATCTAATTTGAAATTTGAGACAGACATAAAACCGCCCTACTAAAATTTTTGAGAAACTGCAATCAGGACTTAGAGTTGCATTTATTTTTATGTTTATTTGACACGCCACCCTTCCTGTTCTCAAGGCAGCTTGCAAGAAATAAGCCATAAAATTAAAAGAATCGCTTTTTCAAAGTCATGCACAGAAACTATCAATTACAAGAATTTTTTGAGGGGCTAACCTTTGAAATGACAATGCCCTTTTAAGAAGTGCTTCCTCGACATACCCTGTCACATCCAAAGAATAGTCCCAACAATTGCAACAGCATGAAGAGAGAGAGAGAGAGAGAGAGAGAGAGAGAGAGAGAGAGAGAGAGATGGACTTCAGTGTTGGTTAACATGTGTCTCTCTTTGCTGTGCTGATACTTTCAGACTTTGAGTTGGCCAGTAGTGGACGTCCCTGAGAGAAGCAGTCACCACCCTCCCACCGAACACCCTCTGCTTTGTTGGGAAGATGATACGAAGCCAGCTTTGCTGCTCCAGATCTTGATTGATAACTGAAAGGAAGCCTGCACCTGTGGGCTGTCGAGGTCAAGCTGTCTTTGGGAGAATGTTTCATCACTATATGCACCTGGCTTGACATGAGAAACTTTAGGAACACTTCCATCCCTTGATGATGGAGTCTTGGCAATTGAAAGGGGCTTGCGCAAGATGTCGGCATGCACAAGCCAGCTTGTTTTCAGCTTTGCTCATATGCAGGAACCTGAAGCAAACATTGTCTAAGTCCAGAGTAGTGTGGTGAATTCAATTGAACGATGAAGTCAACATGAGGGCACATTTTGGAGATTTTGGTGTAGCAATCAAGTCTGGGAATGATTTGGAGTGTGTTCATGATTTACCACCAGGGTGCCCAAGATATTTTGGTAAGCGAGACACATAAACTATATATATAGGTTGCAGTTTGCTGCCCATTAACAATATATCGGACTCTGCTGCCTTATACTAGGGATGGTACTGATTTAGCTCATTTTTCAAAGGGATTTGGGGGCACATGGGGAACATTGATCTTGACATGGGCTGGAGCATTCAGAAGGCAACTTAGCCACAGAAAAATAACCGGGACACCAGCCTACTCTTTCAGCATGCCACCAGAAGTTCACATTTCAGACATGGTTAATTAAATAATTATATTGTCTCACCTTGGTAATGGAATGGAACAAACTGAAGTTCAATTCAAGTGGACAGCTCAGTTGGTTAGAGCTTGGTGCTGATAACACCAAGGATGCAGGTTCGATCCCCGTATGGGACAGCTGCATATTCCTGCAACGCAGGAGGTTGGGCTAGATGTTCCTCAGGGTCCCATCCAGCTCTACAGTTCTATGATTCTAATCCGTATAAAACTGAGGCACTGTTGTTGGGTGGTTTCCTAGACCAAATGGGTGGGAGGTGGCCTGCTCTTGATGCGGCGACAGTTCCTCTGAAGGAGTGCGTACACAATTTGAATTGGCCTCCACATTCACTTATGGATTCACTGTTAAGACCATGTTCATGGAAGACAACCTTACTCAGCTATGAATCTTACTCAGCCAAAGACAATCTTACTCAGCCAAAGAAGAAGAAGAAGACTTCTTGATTCATTGCTGTTGCTTAAGGCTCAGATAGCCTTGGTGGCGCCAAGTACCTTCCATCAGCTTTGGCTGGTGGCCCAGCTGTACCTCTTTCTGGACAGGGATAGCCTAACTTCTGTCTATGCTCTGGTAATCCCTATGTGAGATTACTGCAATTGTTATACATGGGGCTGCCTCTGAAGATGGTTTGGAGACTTCAGCTGGTGCAGAATTTGGTGACCAGGTTGCTCACTGGGGCAAGATGGTTCAAACATACAACACCAATCCTGGCCTGACTTCACTGGCTGCCTGCTAGTTTCCAGGTCCAATTCAAAGTGCTGGTTTTGACCTATAAACCTTAAATAGCTCAAGGACCTCTCCCCATATGAACCAACAAAGACCCTGCAATCATGATCTGAGGCCATTCTTGGTGTGTCCTCTTCACAAGAGGTTCAGAGGCTGGCAACTTCATGCATTGTAAGTGAATACTCTAAGGTGTCCTTATTTCATCCTCCTGTTCCAGAATTATCAAGCTAGTTTCTGGTATTTTCTTTGTGTGTATGCATTTTGTTTCAGATGCATCGCTGTGTGTTTGTCCTCTAAATTAAGGGGCACAAAGTTTGCCAGATCCTCTTCTGAATGCTTCCTCTTCTTTATATTTCTTCTTGCCTCTTGCTTACTGTCCCTTGATGTCCTGCAGTTGCTTTATGCTGGGATCACAAGAGTTATGGAAAAATTTCTGCTTTCCAACCCCCGCCCGCTGGGATGTTTCATCATTGCCTTTTAGGCCAAGGCTGTATATGGGACACACAGAGATGGATTGCGCTAAATTCTCAGTTCCTTCTCACTTCAGAATCTCAGCCAACAGAAACTGTCCACTCAAAAGCTGCACTCAATTATTCTATGACACAAGATCCTGCAGGAACGCTTGTACATTGTTGCCTGAAATGGAGTGACCTACATTTTAATCACAGCTATATTTACTTTCTCCCTGGTTTATCTTCATCTGGCCCGGGCTTTCTCTTGGCTGGAAACTCAGAAGTGACGGGTAACAGAGCTCTTACTGTGATTTGTGAATATGTATATGCACTAAAACAGCTACGTATTTCCCCAGTGGAGCCATGGGTTAGAAAAGCACGGAAAATCTTTATACCATGGTTTAAAGCTAGCTCCCAAATCTGGCTTGTTTGGAAGCCTTTAACCATAGAGATCATAGTGGGGAGCCAAAGTTAACCATGGATCATGGATTATTTCCCGGATCATGCAAAGAAAGCAGCTGTGTATTGGGGCAGTGGGCGGAGCGGAATAACCATGGTACGTATAATGGTTGAATTCACATTGAAATGGAGAAAGCCTGTATGTATGTTACTAAGGGTTTAACACTGGAAACCTCCATTGAAGTAGACTAAGCTAGAAAGAGTTTCTAGCTGAGTTGACAATTAATGGCTGGTGTTTTCTGCTAACCTTCACACAAGTGTTTAACCTTAGATCATGTGATTAAGGTATTCAATTGAAAATCCACCATTTTGAAGGGAGTTGGCTTTTCCCTTTGGTTCCCAGGCACAGTCAGAGAAAGGATGTGATAATGATGGCTCTCCAGGAGCTGCATAGCCTTAGGCTGGATGCAGGTTAATCCAAGCTATGGGAGAGACATAGATTTGAGTTTTACTCTAGTCGTAATTAAGCTATAGATTTAAGAAGAAGAACCAATGCTTGAATATGCATGTTTTATACAACCTTCTGGATACATCATTGATTGTATTGTGCCTGTTTTGAAAAAGTTCTGGTTAGTAAAGCTTTGAAACATAATTATGGGTCTGGACAATTTTTATTACAAAAGGAGTCAGCTTTTATGCATCCAGTTGCTTCATGCTGAGCAATAGAAATATCTGCAATAAACCAGTCTCATATAACCAATATGTTTAAGCCCAATTAATGCATGAAGGGGTTAAGACCATAGAGCAGTGCTTCTCAAACTTGTGACCCCATCTGTTGTTGGACTGCAACTTCCATCATCCCTAGCTAGGTTAGGGATGATGGGGGTTGTAGTCCAACAACAGCTGGGGACACAAGTTTGAGAAACACTGCCGTAGAGTAAGCTGTCCTTCCAGGCTTAGGTAAGTCCCTTCCTGTCACCTTGGGAGGAAGGCTACCAAGCTTTTAGTTCTCACACTCCACAATGCGACTAGACTAGATGAGCCTTTGCTCTCATTCAGTGGGGCTCCTCTTGTGTTCTAAGCCCCTCCAATTTTGTCCCTTTGAAACTCTAGTTCCCAGCTGTTGCTTGGAGCTTTTTTCTTGCTATGGTTCAGCATCCTGTTACAAACCATACATACCTTTATCTGTTTCTACATACAGAACATTTTCTGGTTTGCTGACGTTTGAATGTCTCCCCTTGTTTCTCTTCTCTGAATTATTTACCATGCAGTGTGTGCTTTTAATCTTTCTGCTGAAACCCACAGGGCTGTGAATAGATGCTTAAACTTCAGATCTCTGGGGACTGTTTGGTACACGGTATATTTTGAAACCATAGCAAGCACACATTGTAGTCTCCCTTCTTATGTGCAAAGATGCTGCATTTGATAAGCATTAAAGCTCTGTACAAATTGCATTAGCAACTAAAGTGCCAAACCACAAAAGGAAGTCACCTGAATACTGTCTTATTTTGGGGTGTCAGTAGTGTTTTCTGTTTGTTCTTTTTGTTTGGTTCTTTCTTTGTACAGGGTGACCGCATAGTTCCACAGCTAACAAGTTCTAGAGCTTCTCAAGCACAGCTTCTTAAAAACAACTATAGCAATTTATAAACACTGTATGTTGCATATTGATACTTCCTGCTTGTCCCTGATGGACGCTAAACTCAAACCAAAGGATTTGCCATTGAAATGTTTCTTATGCCTCACCGCATTCCCTCACTGCGAGATGTGAAGCTACAGGGAGCCAGCCAGAGGGCCTTCTCGGTAGTGGCACCCGCCCTTTGCAAAACCCTCCCATCAGATGTCAAACAGATAAAAAACTGTTTGATTTTTAGAAGACATCTGAAGTCAGCCCATTAGAAGTTTCTAATGGCTGACATATTACTGTGTTTTTAATATTTTGTTGGGAGCTGCCCAGAGTGGCTGGGGTAACCCAGTGAGATGGATGGCATATAAATAAGAAAACAACAATAATAATTCAGAAGGTCCAAGGTTCAATCCCTTGCATCTCCAGAGAGGACTTGGGGAGACTCCCTGACTGAACTCTGGAGAGCCAATGGTCTGACTCTGTATTAGCCAGCTTCCTATGTTCCTAAATAAGGACTACTTCTGAATTTAATCAATCCATTTCCCATCACCTGTTTTTTGTAACAAGGATAGCCAATGTGATTGGGGCTGATGGGAGCTGGAATAAATCAATACCTGGAGGGCCATAGGTTCCTCATCCTTGCACTAGAACTACAACATGCAGAACTTACTACATGTTGTTGCTGCTTTCAGTGAGGAAAGATCCCAGGCCTCTGTTGTTGAGCTGCTTCAATATCCAAATACCAAGCTCTCCTGAAGTGAGCTTGGGACAAAGGGTGGTCTGTACCGAGGGCACAGCATACTCCAGGTGCAGGATATTGTGAAAGAGGTGCTTGAGCAAAGGCACGCTTTTAATGGGACCGGCATGGCATTTCCCTGCATGTCCAAAGCCATGGAACGTGGGGTTAGAATGCAGTATGCAAAAACAAACAAACAATGGAGTTGAGCACTCAGTTAAGTGCCTATGGTGGGTCTGAACATTTGATTGAACCAACAAAAACTTAACACACGAGACTTGCAGTTCTGCAAACATCTGAGGCCCTGAGATAGGCTCACCAATGCATTTGATGTGGGAGTGCAAGAAGATTGGAAGTGGATCCAGGGTGCACCAGGGACATTGTGGGTAGAGCTTACATGTGTGCCCCTCGCGCTCCCCCCTTTTAGCCCACACGCGGTCAGGGGAATGCTGACTAGGGCTTAGATGTGCCATGAAGCACCCAAAGAAGGTGGAGATAGCACTTAAACAGCTTTATCTCTAGCTGCAGGACTCTTCCATTAGTAATAATCCTTCAGCTTCATTTCTCTGGAGAACAAGTGGAATCTTTTAATTCCACCTGTCACCAAGAGTTTAGTTTTCAGTAGTCTCCTGGCACATGTCTGCATATTGAAGAATGCCCCTGTATTACATCTTAACATTTGACTTGGTGCAGGGAATGAGGTGGGCTGGGGCTGGACTTTACCAAGCGGACAAGACTAGATATAAAGGAATATGCTGAAAATTCAAAGTCAACAATTTAAAAATAAATATTGAGATTCTATAAGGGAAAGAAAAAGATGAAGGTAAGGGGCTCTGTTTGGGGGAACCTTTGCCACAGATATGGCAGTCATAATGAATGCTGCCAATGGCATGTTTCTGTTTAATTTGCAGAATCCAGTAGCATGCAAATAGTTGGGCTTAGGCTGAATCTCAATTAAAGGGACTGAATACACACTTCCATTTACTCTGGGTCCAATGCGCTCCAATGGTAAACATGATGTTTTCCACTGTCCACATCTGTACTGCCATTTGACATGCCATTTTGATGCATTTCCTCCCAAACCAGTTTTGATCCAAATTGGAAAAAATTACTACCTAGCTGCTTTTTAAGCTAGTAGTGTGTACACAGCCATAGTGACGAAATCATATTATCGCCACACAAGGGGCAAGAATATTGGTGAATCTGGTCAGTGATATTGACCACATCAGCAGATGCTCATTTGGTTGGCAGTTAAATCCCTGGTTACAGGCTATAAGAAACTAGGAGGAGCCCTCCTCTGAAGGTCAGGAAGACCTCCAACCGGACTTTATCTCTAGTGTGGTTTTGTAAGAGGGGCGGCTTGCTGATATGGCTGTCCTGGCAGGAGCGGATGGAAGTTGTGGTTCAAAACATCTCATGGCTACCAGGTTAGGAGAGACTGCTTTAAACCGTAGTCATGGAACACACAGGTGGCAATGCTATGTCTTCTTCCAGTGCCAGGTACTAGGCACTAGTCAGTATCAATAAGCAACAAGCAGTGTCAAAAACCCACTTTTTTAATACATAAAGAAGACAGCCAACTGTTCTGTCTGAGAAGTCCTGGGAACTGTCAAGAATGTTGCTGTCGAGAGATTTCCTGGCATGCGATTTCTAAGGGAGTTCAGCATTGACTTTCTGGTGAGTATTTTTCTTAGAAACTCAGCAAAATAGATAACATTTTTTCCTAATCTTTGGAGCGCTCTTTATGAGAGCTCCGTGTTTTCCCCATGATACTCCCTAGGGAAATATGTTGCTTCTTAATAACTTAGAAATTACTTTTTTAAACAAGCGCAGAGTCAATAAGCAGAGGATGAATACCCTTATGCCCTCATGTTTGCAATACTAATTTGAGCACTATGGAGGGCTATGTTTTATGAATATATTCGGCCACTTGAATTCCCGTCCATTTCAGTGAGGGGTTGTGTGTGTTTGTGTGTGTGTGTGTGTGTGTGTGTGAAAAGCTGGCAAAAATGCTAATAGTTTTGGATTCAAATTGCTGCCACTACTACTACTACTATTATTTCAATTTCTTACCCACCCTTCACTATAAGGTCCCAGAGTGGGTTACAGCAGTTTAAAAATGTATAGTAAAAATAGTTTAAAACAAATTACAGTCACAGGAATAGAGAGGGTCCTCAAAAATATATATCTCATATATTTAAGGCCTTGTGAAAGAGGTGAATCTTTAGCATATGCTGGAAGCCAGATAATGAAGGTGAGACACACCTCTGCGGAGGGGATGAGTTCACAACTTAAGAGTTGCCACAGAAAACACCCTCTCCTGGGCCAGCCCCTCAAGCTCCTGAGGGCGGCCGAACTATCAAGAAGGTCCCCTGTGCTGAGCTTGACACCCAAGAATGTCACGGCCCTCACTGCCAGATGGAGAACCCAACTCTCCTTCTGTCAAAGGCTTTAAGGTTCAGATCAGATTGGTATGTAAGGCAAACCACAGGCTGCAATGTTCAGCAGGAATGTAAGCGGTTAAGCATACATGTAAGCAGTTAAGCATACATGGCTAAGCATATGCTAAGGCGTTGACCCAACAAGTGACGCTCCCCCTGCTACTTGCTTTTGAAGAGAAGGGAGGGCACAGCTACTTGTGCAGCAAGAGGCCAGAGTACTGAGACTGAGTCCTGAAACAGTCACTCCGAGAGGTTCAAGTGCCTCTGTGATTCTTTCCTTTTGGAAAACCTGCAGTTTAGTGCTGAATTGGAACAAACGGCAAAGGGGTTTTCTGCAGATTGCCATTTGCTCCAATTAGCGCTAAAGAGTGGGTTTTCTGGGGGAAAGGAAATTGGCAGGGGAAAGGCAGAACTACCCGAACCCATGCCAAGAAAGCATGGGACAAGTGGAAAATCACTCAGAGCCCTGCTCGCAGAAGTGTGGGCAAGCTCTGACTTCCACTCACCTCTTCCCTGACAGGCGGTAGCACTCGAGCCTGCTCTGCAGCACAAGGTGCTAGCTTAGGGGTGTCCAATATCCCAGAGGTTGGGCTCTCCTTTGACAACCCACTTGGAGCCTCCTCCATGCCACTGAACCCTTCCCTAAGGGTTCCCTCCCACTACAGCCATCTTGCTAGGATGTTCCCCTGGGTCCTTCAACTCTCTGAGCTCCTTCTATTCTTCCTTGGGATTTGACAGTTCCCTGCATGGCGCTTCTACAGGACTTATGACATTATCCCCCTGCCTGTGCCTGTGCGCACACCCCACCAGTCGTCCTGCTTGGGCTTCCTTCGATAACGTTCATGGAACCTGGCAGTCAATTTTCCTTCCATTTTCATTCAAAATTCCTACAATGCCATGGAGTGCCCCTGATATAGCATCACTCTGGGGCATTGTGGGAAACTGAAATTGCAGCTCCTACTGGGGCGACGTCAGGGACGCTCCATGGCATTGCAGGAAATTAAAATGTCATCTCTAAGCCAGCATTCATGGTACTGCTGCTGCCCGCTACCAGGTACACGTCAGAGACATTCTGCTGACGGTCTTCTTCCCTGGAACAAACAGGTCTGTCTTATCTGTGACCTATCAAGCCAAATGTAGCCCACAGGTTGTGCAGTCAGTCCACTAATGGGTGCAATAAATCTGCATTTGGGACTGGGTTCTACAAAGGGATTGTCAGGAAAGCCATGATGGATGGGCTGTGGGCTGCATTTGGCTGGCTGGCTTGGTCACAACTTGCACAGACCTGCTTTGAAACAACAGAAGTATGTTTCAGCCGTAGCTGGAGAGAAATGTATAAATACCCAGAGGTTTTATTACATGCACGATAAGAATGAACTCAGCAAAATGCAAGCACACAGGAATGATGCAGAAATGCAGAGAGGAGTTATTTGATACTCTGGCCTAGATCTTCCAGGGCCCTCTGTTATCAATGAGTATGTTGCTACAGGATTGGTTTTCAGCACAGGGCTGTATTTGTAAACACTGACATTCTGGATTCATTTTGCTTTTCGACTTGCCCACTTATCAAGATCTTTCTTCAAACCAGCACGCTCAAACCAAATAACACAAGAAGAATACTATAATTACTCCCACAGAAACACAGGCTGTTACAACCAGTTCTATTAATACAAGGGAGTTTCCCAAGGCAGCTATTAATAATGCTACGTAAATGCTTTTAGCATTACACAGCAGCAAAAGTAAAAGTTCTGTGGTTTAACCCACTTAGATGATCCTTATATGTAACTAGATTAAAAAACCCCAAAAACAACTTTGGGGGACCATTGTTAGTAATTTGACAGTTTCCTTCGGGCTTTGTTACTAGATCTGCAGTAGGGTGCTCTTTTGGTCAAAACCTCTGGGCAAGGGGAAACTTTATAAAACACATTCGGGACATATTGCACTATGCATGAAATAGCCTTGATTATCAAGTCTAGACTGAGTACTAAACTGTTCAGTTTCACAGCTTGTGCAGTTGCTAACATTCCTCCATATGCCAGTTCCTGAGGAGCGCAAGTGGGGAGAATGGGTGGTATTCAACTAAGTTCTACTCAGAACAGACTCAACGAAATGAATATGACTAAGACAGGCCCATTAATTTGAATAGGTCTACTGTGCATAAAACTTAGTTGAATAATCACTCAGTGTTTTTGTGGGCTTCCCATAAGCAAGCGCTTGGCCAATGTAGGAACAGAAAGCTGGGAGAGGTTGACCTTTGGTCTGAGCTTTTCTAAATGCTTCTGTGAGCACCACAATTACCACAACTGGTTATGTGCTATTTGACAAGGTGTTAGGGTGTATTTCTGATGCCACTAAAACATGTTGAGTTTTGCTGGATCAAACCAAAGGTCTACCTAGTCTAACATCCTGTGTCCAATCCTGTGTCTTGGAGGCCTACAAAAAAGGATTGTTGTTGTTTAGTTGTTTAGTTGTGTCCGACTCTTTGTGACCCCATGGACCAGAGCACGCCAGGCATTCCTGTCTTCCACTGCCTCCCACAGTTTGGTCAAACTCATGCTGGTAGCTTCGAGAACACTGTCCAACCATCTCGTCCTCTGTTGTCCCCTTCTCCTTGCGCCCTCCATCTTTCCCAACATCAGGGTCTTTTCCAGGGAGTCTTCTCTTCTCATGAGGTGGTCAAAGTATTGGAGCCTCAGCTTCAGGATCTGTCCTTCCAGTGAGCACTCAGGGCTGATTTCCTTCAGAATGGAGAGGTTTGATCTTCTTGGGACTCTCAAGAGAAACAACTCCTATCATACAATACATATTTAAATCACATGGCTTCCCCCAAAGAACCCTGGGAACTGTACCCAGCACCCTTAACAAACTACTGTTCCTAGGATTCTATTGGGGAGGCCACATGTTTTGAATGTATGGTGGATGTGACCCACTTTGCAGCAAAAATGAGCCTTGTGGCAGCATCAAGAGCTTCTGGTTATATAAGCGAAGTTCTTCTAACATGATCACATGCCAGAAGAGAAACATTTTCTAATGATGCAAGGGGAAGTGGTGGTGTTGTGCTGGGGGGAGACTCCATACAGATTTTTCTTTCTAAATCTGGTTCAGCAGGAGCCTTGGAAGCTCTGCACAAACCTTTCATTTTATGTTAAAAAGAAGTGTGAGAAAGGATTTGCTTTTAATGATCTGATGACTTCATCATGTGGGAAAGGTTTACATTGCAGAAAGCCATAACACTTTGCCTGATGGGAAGCCACACCTTTAAAGACAGAAAGGGTTCATTGTGAACCCGATGCCAATTTGGAGGGAAAAGAAAACCCTACCGTGATCTAAACCCTATAGTTTATAGGATGGTCTATGCCCAGTAACATCCGACTTGGAATATCGCAGCTACCATGTGAAATCCTCAGCAAACTCATACTTCTTTATATATTGGCAGAACATTTTGCTACAGCTATTTTGCCTTTCTACAGCCATTTCTACTTCTTCTTTTTTATATTTTCCGCAGCACAAAAGTACTCAGAAGAGGCTTTTACCCAGGTTACCTGAATTTAATCAGGGCATAATTTGACCAGACTTTATCAGGGTTTCACTTTAGAGTTTGCTTTCATTGTAAGGCTGTATTATTTTTTACTACTAGCAGTATTATTATTTAGATTTCTTACCTGCCCTTCACCATGAGGTCCTAGGGTGGAAAGGGGGCGTGTGTTATTGTTTTGTGTTTGGTTTTACTTATTGACTTGCTTTTTATCCTGTATTTTATTCTGCGAACTGCTCTGAGATCTTATGACGAAGGGGCGGTATATAAATCCAGTAAATAAATAATAAACAAGTGGAGAGAGAAAAAAATCACAGTATGAAAAACAGTTAAAACGTATCACGAGAATAGGAAGGGTCCTGTAATACAGTGGATGCTCGGGTTGCGAACGTGATTTGTGGGGGATGCACATTCGCAACCCATGTCTGCGCACACGCAGGTTGAGATTTGGTGCTTCTGCGCATGCGCAACTGCCGAAATCCGGAAGTAACCCGCTCCAGGTTTCTGCGGTCCGCAACCCGAAAAAAACGCAACCTGAAGCGACTGTAACCCAAGGTATGACTGTCAGTTGTCAAAGGCCAGCTTAAAGAGGTGCGTCTTTAGCATCTGACCAAAACTAAGCAACAAAAAGTGCCATGTGTTCATTACAGTGGTACCTCAGGTTACAGATGCTTCAGGTTACAGACTCCGCTAACCCAGATATAGTACCTCGGGTTAAAACCTTTGCTTCAGGATGAGAACAGAAATTGTGCGGCGGCAGCAGGAGGCCCCATTAGCTAAAGTGGTACCTCAGGTTAAGAACAGTTTCAGGTTAAGAACGGACCTGCAGAACAAATTAAGTTCTTAACCCGAGGTACCAGCATGTGAAGCAATAAACAAAGCTCCTTGGAGCATGTGCCGAGTGCCTCTCCTCTCCCCCAGCCAACTAAATCACACATCTCAGATTATGGGGAAGGGCAGAGCGATTTCTAGGAAGGCTCCAGCTGCAAGCCTAGCAAGCAGGCCCTGTTCTGGAAAGACTCATACCTTTGAACGGCATTACCATATGAAGGGGTTTGTAACGCAAACTGCTGTGTAAAACCTCACCCCACCCCCTCCGCCGCCTTCATGGCTTGCTGTATATCCTTTATTGCCGATGCATTCTGCAGCCTCAGCCGCCGCTCAGTATCCTTCCTCTGTATAAAAAAAGAAGTGTTACTTTTATGGGCGATGGTATGTTTCTGAGCCTTTGTCCATCCTAGGCCTCACGTCCCCTTCTGCAGCTTCCTCTGAGGCTTTACTGCTTCGCAGCGGGGTGTTAATTTCCTGTTTTGAGTCTGTCACAGGCGAATTCACAGCCCTTATGGTTTTTTTTTAAAAAAAAAGAAAAATAAGAAGAAAAGATTAATGAAAAGCCCCCTGCACTGCTGACAAAGCCACTAATAAAGCTCTAAAGTTTAAAGGTGGGCCTAGTGGTTCCTCTCAGAGTAGCAGGGCGGGAAATCTTTTTTCTTCTCTTTTTAGATGCACCGTTATGAAGGATTCCTCTCCCTCCTCCGCTGGCTCGTTCTTTCGTTTGAATTGCAGCTGCACAGAGAAGTCTCAGCCAGTCCTATTCACATTTGGAAATAACGTTTGCAGTCCCACAGGCCGGAAGGCATTTGCCGGCCTTCGCGAGCTTTTCAAATGGATACTGGGGTGCTAATGTAACTTTTGAAAGTTAGCGGTGAAAAAGCACAAGAGCAGGGGACAGAAATGACTGAATAACAACAATGCAAAAAAGAGAACAGAAATTTGGATGAGGTTCTGGTTAAGGGCACATTAAACGGCATGACAGATAGGGAGGCGTGTTATCCTTGTTTTTGGAGTCTTGTGAAGCGGAAACATTCGCCTTGCGCATTCCTGAAACGCTTTCCTCAGCTGGTTTCTCGTGCGTTCTTACATAATAAGATCCCTGCTGGATCAGGCTGACCGAGTCCAGCATCCTGTACTCACAGTGGCCTACCAGATGATTCAGTGGGAAGCAGAAAAGCAGGTTGCATTCTCAGGGCATTATGGGGTCCTTGTGCCCTGCTTTCTGGCAGGCCTCCTATGCTTTTAGCAGCTGTAAAATTCAACAAATTCAGTTTTCCCCCAGTTGGAGTGACAGCGACGGAGGAAACTTCATTTGCTCTGTCTGTTACAGAGCTGGCACAAGGCACTTGCCCCCAGAGGATATTTACCCTACTGCAGGAAAAGAAAAAATGGAAGCAATGTATCTTTTGCTAGCGTGTCTACTTATTTTTGGGAGCAAACTGCACTGTACTCCTCTTTTACAGATGCACACAACTGAAGCAGAAGCCCAATGCAAAGAACCTAAAACGAGCTTCTGGATCAGGCCAATGGCCCATCTAGTCCATACTGGTGTTCGGGTGGTATTTTAGAGCTTGCAGTATCTCAGAGCCAAGCTATAAATAATCTGGCCCATCACAAATTCTCAAATGTTTCTTAACACAATGATGTTGATGCGGGAATAAGGGGGAGCGTTTGCAGCAGAGAATCATCACGCAGGGCTGCTTAACCCTCCCCGCCACCCTGTTAATTCACCCCTCACAGCGTAGTGCAACACCCTGTTCCTTCTCTTACTTTGGGTCTTGGAGCACATCTGAAAGCGGGGCGGGGGGGGGGGGGAGAAATTGCTTGGGCGAAGCATTTTTTGTGAGAATGGGCTGGTGGGGAAAGGGTTAAGTACTGCTGCAGCTTGCTAAGTCCTGCAAAAGCACTCTTCCTCCTCAGGGGTGTTACAGCTGGCCAACATGAGGGTTAGGGGAGCCTCTGCTCCTGCAGATGTTGTTCCAACTTCAACTCCGATCGGCCCCAGAAAGCTTAATATCGGGAGATGAGAGTCCAATAATATCTGAGGGGCCATAGGTTCCCCATCCCCTTTTAAACTACTTCTCTCTGATAAGCTCACTCCATCAGCTCTGCTGTGAGAGACCAGTTGCATCGGGTCTCCTCTCCTGCAGTTGTCACCTGGGAACAGCCATTCCATCAGATGTCCTCTGTGCTGAAGATGGGAAGCTGTCCTCATTCCATCAGCTTTGCTGAAAGACCAGCTGTCTCAGGCCAATATTATTATTCCCTTGCTGCAGATGGGGACGCTGAGGCTGAGGGAACAGCAGCTTCCTAGCGCTACCTAGTGGTTTGCCTGGCTGAACTTGTGCCTGAAATGAAATTTGAATTGGTGGCTCACAGTTCACAGCTGGTGCTCTTCTGTGAGGAAGTGGTTGGGATATGACATGAAACTAATTCCAGCCCATTATTGGTCCATACTGATGGGTAAAAGAAATGTACTAAAAACGTCCCACCCACTTCTAACAGGCCGCAGATAAAGGCCAAAGGCCTGGTTATAGAGGAATTTTTTTGCCTGGCACCTAAAAATTGGTTGAAATCATGCCAAAGTCATGTTTGGGTCTGCCATGTTGATTCAAAATGGCGCCTGGTGTCCAAACCTGAATGAAGACGGCCACTCCCACCTCAGGAACACTCATGCCAAGTTTGGCAACAATACCTTGAGAGGCGGCAAGACCCATCGAAGATGGACAGGCTATTTTCCAAAACATTTGTTTGATTTTTATTGGGTTGGGATGAGGAAAGAAGTCATAACAATGAAGTGGAAGGAGTGGTTGGGATGAGTGACATTGTAGGGCATATGTTCAAACTAATCAGGGAGTGCTTATTACTTTGTTAATGGAGTTAAGGTAAAGGTAAAGGGACCCCTGACCATTAGGTCCAGTCGTGACCAACTCTGGGGTTGCGGCGCTCATCTCGCTTTATTGGCTGAGGGAGCCAGCATACAGCTTCCAGGTCATGTGGCCAGCATGATGAAGCCGCTTCTGGCGAACCAAAGCAGCGCACGGAAATGCCGTTTACCTTCCCGCCGGAGCGGTACCTATTTATCTACTTGCATTTTGACGTGCTTTCGAACTGCTAGGTGGGCAGGAGCAGGGATCGAACAACGGGAGCTCACCCCGTTGCCAGGATTCGAACCGCTAACCTTCTGATCGGCAAATCCTAGGCTCTGTGGTTTAAACCACAGCGCCACCCGCGAGACCCGTTAATGGAGTTAGAAAGGGCTTATTTGGGTGAACCCCCCCAAACATTTCCTATAACCATTATGCAGCACCAACAAAGTGGCATTAAGTGCAGTACCTCACCCATGCTTAATAAGTTGATGGGCGACCTTAGGAAGAGTGGAAAGATAATCTTATTGTGCAGGGAGTTGCCTCTCTGCTACTTTTTAAAGAAAACAGGTAGGAGAGGTGTACTTTTGTGCTGTAGGAGATTTGTTTCTGTTGCACATCCTTCAAGGAAAATGAAGGAAAGAGGTGGGAAAGGATCATCAAATAACGAGGCAGGGAATAAGCCCAGTCATTTAAAATGAATAAATAATAAAAGGCAAATTACTACAGCACATACAACCTGGTTCTGTTCATTCAATCACTGAACATGGCTCCTTCCTCTCTCTGCCTGACCAGAAGTTGCTGTGTTGTAGATGGGGAGCAGGACCATCCTGTTTCTTTGGGATCTAGCACACACCTCCATGGAAATCGATGGATGCTTCTTACAACTAATCAGTGCAACAGGCTGAGAAAGAGACAAAGAAAGCAAGATGTGCAATTTAAACAGCCAGCCAGCTGAAACATATATACATATCTCCCCCAAACAGTTTCAAGTGCAGAGCTGAGGGCTGTTTGTTGAAAATATAACCTCACCATATTCTCACTGTTGGTCCATCTTTTAAGGCAAGAACTGCACTGATCTCTGACCAAACCTCATGGGGGCCTCCACCACATTTCCAAAAACATTGGATTCTTCCGGACTTTTATTTGTTCGTGGGTCATCCATTGTGGTCAGCCATGTAGCCATTGCTGCTTCCTGGTACTGATTGGGGAAATTGAAATTTGCATGCTTGCTCAGTATTGGAAACAGATGAGCAGAACTTAAAGAGATGAGTCAGATTTGCTTGGAGCCAAAGGCAAGATTGATGTAGTTAACAAGGTCTCTTTTGCGGCTTGCATGTTCACGGTTCATATTGGTGCATCTAATATAGGTTTTGAAAAATAGCTGCAATTAAAGTAAACACCCACGGTTTACATGGGCATTAGAGTTTGACTCCTGGGAGCTAAACTTTCTCTTTTTCTTTCAAGAATGGTGGTGAGCCTATCATTTCATGTGAAATCAAGAGTGTATGTTTTTCATACACTCTTCTGGCAGCAGAGGGGGAGAGGGGGAAGAGAGAAAGAAAGATGAGGTATGTGAGTTCCCTAAGCTCTGGTTCCTTTCCCATTCAAACACACTTTAGAAAACTCCAGCCACCTTCCAATCATTAGCTCCCATTAAGGAAACATCAACCAAACATCTTGAGCCATTGACAAGCAATCTTCCTGACAAAGGGAATGACAGACCAACCTCTGTAACAAATGAAGTGAAAATTTTGAGTTGATCAAGGATGCAATCATTGAATCGGAAGCAATCAAATGAGTACTCAGGCCCAATTCATACATTACATTAAACCATAGTTAATAACAAACTGTGGTTTCAAGTGAGCAAGCAGTATGCCAGAAACAAACCTTGGTTACCACACATAGTTCATTTGCAAAGAAACAAACCACAAGCCTGGGTTCCGATGTCACAACTGTGGGATAACCAACCTCATATAACCAACATGCTTAAGTCTAATTAATGCGCAAAGGGGTTAATACCATAGAGTAAACTGTCCTGCCAGGCTTAGCTATGTCACTCGCCTTGGGAGGAAATAGGTAATCAAGCCTATTGTTTCCCTCAGTCTACCTGAGAAGCTCAGTGTGTTACATGGCTCTCATCAGCCATTCTGGAGTTCCTTTACCAATAATCCAGGAACTTTTACCACTTTGAAACTAAGCTATGTTTTATTGCCTGAACAACTTTTCTAACCGATGTACAGTGGTACCTCGGGTTAAGAACTTCATTCGTTCTGGAGGTCCGTTCTTAACCTGAAACTGTTCTTAACTTGAAGCACCACTTTAGTTAATGAGGCCTCCTGCTGCCACCGCGCCGCCGGAGCACGATTTCTGTTCTCATCCTGAAGCAAAGTTCTTAACCCGAGGTACTCTTTCTGGGTTAGCGGAGTCTGGAACCTGAAGACTCAGTAACCTGAAGCGTCTGTAACCCGAGGTACCACTGTATGGAAAAGCACATGAAACTGACCTTCATAAAATTTGCAGGTAAACAAAATTTTAAATATACTGAGTATGTTGTCTTTTCCTATGCTAGGCGAAGAGGGAAATTTTGTAACTCACTTGGAAAGGCACATTTTAAAGATCTAACGGCCTATATTTCCATGCTTTGCTTTGCTTTGCTGCATATTTTGTGACTTTAAGTCTCTGCTGGAGCTCTCTCACCAAAGAGTACTTGGTACTCAGGAATTCTTATATAGCACCACCACCAACAAGCCAGACGCTTGCCAGAGTCTGCCAGAAGCATGCCAACAGTGGTATAAATTTTAATAATTTTAATAATTATTAAATAATGTTAATAATTATTAAGTAACAACAACAACAACAACTCAGTCTAACCCCCCTTCTCATTTATTTATTTATTTTGATGGAACCCTTGATATGGGATTTTGTATATAAATTTTCCCTCTGCTCTTTTTGCTGGCCCTTGTAGGACTAGCATGGATAGTTGGCCCCGGTGAATATTTGAAGTCTTCTCCCCTTATGGCTTTGATCTATAGGCTACCACTAAAACGAGGCTGCATTTTAAGTTGCATTTTAAATTGTATTCTAACTTATATTTTAATGAACTGTTTGTTTGGGTTTTTTGTTTGTTTTGTTTTGAACATTTTTACTGTATTTATATTCGGTGTTAGCCACCCTGAGCCAGGTCTTGGCTGGGGAGGGCGGGGTATAAATATAATAATAATAATAATAATAATAATAATAATAATAATAATAATAATGGCATTGGAGCAGCAGAATTGGAACTTTTCAGCTGCATGCATCAGCACACTGCATTCACATTAAACCATAGCTTGTTTTCAACTATGGTCCAATGTGATGTGCAAACCAGGCTCTAGCCTAACTCTCTACTGCAGACAAAGAAAATCCACATGTGGCCAGTTTAACCCTGTCCATGAATGGCTGTAGCAGTCAAACCAGCATTAGGCATTCTACCACTATCGTTATCCAGGGACAAGATGGATTCAAGGATTAACCCCAGACTATGCTCTCCTGATACTTTAGTGATAGTGCAACCTTATATAGAACAAACTGTGACCATGGTTCCTGAAGCTTAGAATATCACCATTTCTAATTATGGGTTCAGCATCTTCACAGCTTCACTTGATTCTGATGGGATGGAGAAATAGATTTGATTGCCATCAGAATACTGATGACGCTTCTCTTCTAATTCCCCGACGACCACGCCCAACAGCATCATACAGATGTTAAATAGCATTAGCAGTTGGTCACCAGTATTCATGATTTGCTGTGCCATTATTGACCTCCAAGAGAACTTGCAGAGATTCTTCATGAAATGAAATGAAGCTAATATTTACTTGAAAATACAGCCCCCGACAACTACAAGATGAAGTAACCACAGAGACCTGAGGAAGATGGATTTTGGGGGCTCACCCCTTGAAAAGCAATCCTGGGGAGTTTTGTGAGCTTAATAGGGAGAGAAGAAAGCAGCTGCTGTCTTGACAGGATCAGAAACATCAGAGCATGATCATTAAGGGAGCTGAAAAGCACCGTTTGTCTGTATAACACGAAATACAAAATTAGGACTATTCATTAGAGCCAGTAGTAGCTCACTGCCAAAAGCAAGTCATTATTGCAATGAATAGTAACAGGGGAAGAGAGGAAAGCAGGAAAGACAGTTGAGGGGAGAAAAAGACCTGCCAAGCAATTACTAATATTTAATCCCAACAGAGACAAAAGGCAGTTTTGAAGGTCCCTGAGCAAAACACAATGGATAAGAGATGTTAGTGGCATCCCTGCTTCTTCTGAACCTCTGACATTTGTGGCAAAGGGGAAGGCCTTCCTCCCTCAACTGTCTGTTAGTTAGAAAGACTACTACCAGAGCTGAGGTGTGAGAGATAGAAGCAGGAAGCAGGCTGGGCAGCCAAGATACGGAGCCATGCCTGATTTCTTCTGGAATCCAAGGTTGTTACTATGGGAGAAGCAAGTCCCTCTTGGGCTGTGAATGCTGTGAGCCTCTCCATTGTAGGCTCAGCTTGTATATATGTGTAAATAAACCATATGCTATAAAGACACCACAGTCTCTGCTGTCCTTCACTCCAAGAAAACCGAATCTTGGGTAAGCACCTGCAACTCCTGGAAACCTGCGCCACTCAGAAATCAAGGTGGCGTGCAAGAATATGACAAAAAAAATGCTGGTGAATTTTCACGAGAACTTCAAAAATATCTATCACGTATCGTTGTGGAAATATGGAGAACGGAATGTAAGATTTGGGAAAAGAGAAATGCAAAGAAATGGATTTGCCTATCTCTGTCAAGCACTAAAACTGCTCAGCTTTAACAAGTCTAGATTGGTGCCATCTTGGTTTCAGCAAAGCTTTCTCTCACCTTCTTATGCCACTCCTAACTCCTTAAACAATATTTTCAAACCGTTGGGGCTTATTCCCTGTTGTCCCTGTGTTGAAAGCAGACTTGCAAAATTGTCAAGACAATTTATGGCGGTGGTGGCAAAATGCGCGTAACTCTTATTGTAAAATGCACAACTATTTCAAAGTTAGCAACATTAAGTTGGTGATGGAGGACATATGAAATCATACCGGGCTAAGTGGCGGTGAGTTATCTTGCCTGCCTCCCGTTACAAATAGCTCTCATTAGCTTTGGTGAGAGAACAGTGGCTCCTGACGAAACAATTTGAGCTAGAAATATGGGCTAACTGAATGATTCAGCTACTTTGCTTGGAGCATGGGTTGCAGTCTCTGATTTCTCCCTTCTAGCCACACATTCCAAATCTGATTATGAGTAACCGCATGGAGGTGGTGGGGGCAAAAGGCTGTGCATCACACAAGAATTTTTGCCATGCATTCCTGCATAGTTCCATTTAGCTTTACAAGCAAGAAACATGGACGGCTGGATTTATGATTACGAGCAGGGGTACGGAAGGGTCAAAAGCTAGTTCCTTGAATTTAAGTGTTGATGCTGAGGAGGAGGAAGAAGATGGTAGGGGCTAAGGAGTACTTTGCCAGGAACATGTATATCTGGAAAGAAAATCCAGCTTTAATGAATACAATCAAACAAGTTTGTTGGGAATATAGAAAATGCATCTGGCATGAGAAAAAGGAACAAGATGCAGGAGAGGGACAAAAACAGCACATCTGAGTTCAGCCTTGGAACCTATTTTAAATACCACATGTGATTGCCATCACGCAATGCCTCCTGGCCCTAGAGGGTAAGCAACATTACCAAAGAAACACAGTTGAAGGGAAACTACTTAAGCAGTTTGGGGTTCATTTCAGCTTATGTGTCCAAAACGAACCCAGTTTTCCCTCCAAAGCTGTGTCCCCTTGACGTGTTTTCTTCATTTTGAGAGTATGTGCAGTTGGGAAATTCTGATCCCCAGTGGTCCTATGTTGTCAAAAGGTCAAGCGTACATATGAATATGATAACATCTGGCTCAGGCCTAGAATTTGGATCATTTCACCAGGCGTGGGGAACCTTTGGTCTTCCAGATGTTGCTGAACTACATCTGACAAGGGATGGTGGCCAGGGATGATAAGAGCTGAAGTTCTGCAACATCTGGAGGACCAAAGGTTCCGCACACCTGCATTATACTAGGATTAGTTACTAGGAGGTTGGTGTGGCAGGAATAACTTTTCAACGCTTGTATGAGAGCAATACCCATATCCTCATATTAAGTGTTAAGACATTAAGCTTTAAGACAGAGGTTTAAGCTGGATCCACGTCAGTCATGGCTTCACTATGACCCTTTTGCTTTCTTTAGCAATGCCGTTTTGAAAGTGTTGATCAGCCTCAAGGGACAGCAACCACCATTTTACTACATATCTTCCCCATAGCTTCCATTGAACGCTTTCTATGGACTGTGAGTTTCTCCTCTCTTTTGATTCTGACCGCTATTGTAGTGCAAAATTAACTGCCGCTTCCATAGAGGAAGGAAACTTCAGGAAACAGGTGACATAATATGAGGCTAGACTTTCAAAGCACACTTCCTCCACCAGATCAAATTTGTTCCCTATCAGATTTTAAAGAAGGAAATGGCATGTTATTTTGGTGTGTTCCTTGGCTGCAGGACAAGACATTTTAGAACAAAAGTGCCTTCTGCTGCAGAAGGATTCAGTATCCTACTCTGGCTACCTTGGGCTGGAGTGGGTCATATTGTTTGTAGATCTACCCTATGAACTGAAACTGGGGAAGATCCAATACAGCTGTATTCATGACATCTTAATTCCCATTGATTTCAGTGGGACAAGGCAGAATCATCTTGTGGGAGTGGGACCAAGCTGTGGAAAAATATCTTCTGGATTACTTACGTCTATAGGCTGCTTTTCATAAGAATTTAAGAACCACCCTGCTGCTGGATCACACCAAAGGCTCATCTAGCTCAGCATTCTGTATCACAGTGGTCCCGGTCCCCCCCAGAAGCCCACTAGCAGGACTCAAACAAAATAACTCACTCTAGCAGTTATCCTTAATGAATGGTATTCAGAAATATTATGTTATTTATTTATTACTAAATTTATATTCTGCTCTTCATCTGAAGATGACAGGGTGGTTCCCCAACATAGAAATACAAAATGAGAACACAAAATACGGAGAGAATAATTGGGTGCACTCTTCCCACCTTGGATCAAATCTGCGCTTCCAGGTGTCATAAGAAAGCTGCAGAGATAGTGCAGGATAGTGCGCACCCCGGAAATGATCTCTTTCAGCTTTTGCCTTCTAAAGAAGGTACAGGGTTATAAAGACTAGGACTAGCCGCCTGAGAAACAGTTTCTATCCAAATGCGATTTTGGTTTTAAACGCAGTGTAAGGTAGTCTCTATGGGAGTATATTGTATTTAATTATGGGGTATCAGAGTTTTTAGGGGGCTAACCAAGCTGGGATAGCTGGAATAGCAGGCTTGTTGGTTTTTGAATGATGTAGATTTTTTCAATTTCGTTGTTCTGTATGGGACAATGACAATAAAGATTATCGTATCATATTGTATCGTATTGTAAAACAAAAACAAACCAATAACCCTCATCCCACAAACACATTTTGTTTAATCAGTCCAAAGGCCCGGTATGTTTTTACCCAACACCTAAAAAATACATAATGACGGTGCCTGGTGAACATCCCCGGGGAGAGCGTTCCACAAAAAGAGAGCCACCACCAAAAAGGCCCATTCTTCTGTTGTGACCCTCATGGAGGAGACACTAGAAGAAGGACCTCAGATGATGATAACAGGGTCTGGGTTGGTTCATATGGGGTGAGGTGGTCCTTGAGGTATTGCGGTGGTGAGCTGTTTAAGGCGTTGGAGGTCAAAACCATCACTTTGAATTGGGCTCGGAAACCAGTGCAGTTGGGCCAGGATCGGTGTCCTATGCTCAAACCATCTTGCCCCAGCAAGCAACCTGGCTGCCAAGTTCTACAGCAGCTGAAGTTTCTGAACTGTCTTCAACATCAGAGCTGAGTGTGATGTTTCTGATACTGGAGATAGTGTACTGATCATGACCAGTAACCATTGATAGCCTTATTCTCAATTAATTTGACTAATGTAAGGACATAAAATCAGACCCATGGCTCATCTAGTCCAGAATCCTGTTCTCACAATGGCCAACCAGGTGCCTATGGGAAGCCCTCCCCTTTCGTGGTTTCCAGCAGCTGATATTCAGAAGCTTACTGCCCCTTCAAAGTTGATAGTTGCCACTATGTATTGTGGCAGTAGATCCCACAGTTTAACTATATGCTCCATGAAAGCCATCTAATAACAGACAAGGGTACTGCCATTTCCCACGAGGACTTCTGGTGCAACAGTTGATTTGGCTGAACTGAAACTGCGAGGCAGAAAACCCTGTATTCCTGACAATTCAAATAATTCTTGCTGACAGCACAGACATTTGAACAATGATAAAAATGACAGTGGAAATGTGAAGTGATACTTCTGGAACTGACAATCCACACATAGTTGAGAGAGATTTATGATCGGCCTGCTTTTGTCTGCCTCAGAGTGTGTGTGTGGGTGTCATTCATTGCTCTTTTACAAGGTTGCTGCCAGAACCGCGGTAACTAGAGTGATATATTTTCATGAAACTTCCTTCTTCTCGAGTTCTGACACTATTGTCAGCCACACAAAGGTAATAATTTCATTCTAGCTGGGATCCTGAGATAGGGATTTATCCTGATAAGATACTGTACCAAGAGAATATTTAGGTTAGGTTCAGTTTATTGAATTTATGAATTATTTCATAAATGCAGTAATATGCAGCTATCCCTCAAACTTGCAACCTTGGTATTATCAGCATCCTGCTCTAACCAACTGAGCTATCCCAAAGTGATTTACAACTAGCATAAGATACAGTAATAAAAATACACAAGCACAGTAGAAACATACCCAGGTTTCAAAAAAGGTTATTTATGTATGCTACTACGGTGACCCACATTTCATTAGCCCCAAAATGGAAAACAAGCGACGTCCCAACCAAAGAAGAATGGCAACTTAAACTGATGGAATATGCTTGCGGATCTAATGTATAGAATAAGAGAACAGGAAGAACATTTGTTTAAAGAAGATTGGAAAATGTTTATTGAATATATGGGGGGGGGAATTGTGTACACTTGAAAACGCTGGCAGAATTAAGATAAATTCAACAGTGTAAATAAGTTTTGATGGAAGTATTAATGCAATACTGGTTTAGTTTATAAAAAATATGCAGGGATTTATGCTATATAAAATGAACCACGGAAAGATAAGGAGGGAAGTCATTGATATTTTAAGGTTGTATAAATGAATATTTTAAATTGTGAAACAGAAAATTTGCCACCCAAATGTCAGTCAGTCAGTAGGTCAGTCAGTCTACCCAAATGTCTGGGGAAAACAAAGGCGATTTGGTGCTAGGCAGGCCTCCCTGGGGAGAGCAGTCTATAGGTGGGAAGCTGCTACAGAAAAGAAAATGAGAAAGCATGCAGAGAAGGGCCTCACATGATGATCTCAGGGTCTAGGCAGATTTATATGGGAAAGAGAGAGCCTTCAGAATCGTATTTAATGATCAAAACTAACACTTTGAATTACACCTAGAAACAAATTGGTGGCCAGTGCAGTCAGGCCAGAACTGATGTGATTACCGTATTTTCCGCTTTATAAGACACACTTTTTCCCTCCTAAAAAGTAAGGGGAAATGTGTGTGTGTGTGTTATGGAGCGAATGCAGGCTGCGCAGCTATCCCAGAAGCCAGAACAGCGCTCCCTCTCGCTGTTCTAGCTTCTGACTTAGCCGTGTGAAGCCTCTTCAGGGCACGGGGAGCCTTCATCATGCTGCCCTGAAGAGGCTTCGCACGGCTATACCAGAAGCCAGAACAGCGAGAGGGATCGCTGTGCAGCGCTGGCTTCTTGCTGTTCTGGCTTCTGGCTTAGCCCCTCAGTCCCTTCCCCCACCTCCCGGAAAAGCCCCCAAGAGCCGTGTGGAGCTCTTGGGGGCTTTTCCCCAAGGAGGGAGAAGGGCAGCCCGTCAGTGAATACCCCTTTAAAGAATATTTTTTCCTTGCATTCCCCCTCTAAAAACTAGGTGCGTCTTATGGTCAGGTGCGTCTTATGGAGCGAAAAATATGGTATGTTCATGCCTTCTTGTCCCAGATTTCAGTTCAATCAAATCTGCTTGCTGCATTCTGCACTAACCTACGCTGGAGTGACTCAATATAAGGCAGAATCCTATCTCTTTAATCCTCTTTCCAAACTGTTCCCAAGTTTAATGTATAACAGCATTTACCAACATTATCCTCTCTTCCCCCCCACCTTCTGTTTTTCCTTGTTGTTATCCATATATGTCAATGTTGTCTTTGTAACTCTGCAAGTAAAGTGTCATATACACTGATAATGTGATGATGATATTAGACCAGATAGTCCAATAGCATGAGCCAACATTTAACATGTTAACAAGACGAAGTGCAAGAGGCCCCTGGTAATTGCTTTGATGTTTCTTTTTCGATTGCTTCCCTGTTTCTGCAGTGATTTTCTAGTGCCGCTGCCAACGATGACACCATCTATCCATTTCATTTCTGAAGGCGAAGCCTATTTGACCAGTCACAGCCCTCTGCATAAATTCCCTTTTTTTTTTTTTTTTTTTATAAATATTTATTAAAGTTTTTAAATATAAATGCACAAATAATAAACAGTCTTACTTCTATCACAGACATAATTTCATCACTTCTTTGGACTTCCTCACGTCTCCCGCTCCCATTTACATCGTTAAAAGTTTTTTCCAAACAAATTATCAACTTGTTTACAATCTCATGTCCACTCATTCAAATATAATCTAGCACTTCTTCCAAAAAATTTTATATTTTCTTTAGTCTCACTTATCATCAAATTTCAAATCTAATTTAGTGGTGGCCAGTTTTTTATAATCTAGCATCCTTCTTAGCATTCAACCAAATTACAATGTTTTTGTAGATACTTCTTGAATTTCTCCCAGTCTTCCTCCATCTTCTCTTCTCCCAGGTTACGGATTCTGCCTGTCATCTCGGCCAGTTGCATATAGTCCATCAGTTGCATCTGCCACTCTTCCAGTGTGGGTAGATCTTGAGTTTTCCAGTTTTTTGCGATGAGTATCCTTGCTGCCGTTGTTGCATACATAAAGAATGTTCGGTCCTTCTTTAACACCTTCTGGCCGACAATACCCAGAAGGAAGGCCTCTGGTTTCTTAGTGAAGGTATACTTAAATACCTTTTTCAGCTCATTATATATCATTTCCCAGAAGACCTTCACCTTAGGGCATGTCCACCAGAGGTGAAAGAATGTTCCTTCGTTTTCTTTACATTTCCAACATTTATTATCAGACAAATGGTATATTTTGGCAAGTTTAACTGGGGTCATGTACCATCTATATATCATTTTCATTACATTTTCCTTCAGAGCATTACATGCGGTGAAGTTCAGCCCAGTGGTCCACAACCTTTCCCAGTCCTCAAACATAATGTTATGCCCAATGTCCTGTGCCCATTTTATCATAACCGATTTGACCATTTCGTCTTGTGTATTCCATTTTAACAGCAAGTTATACATTCTAGATAATACCTTAGTCTTTGGTTCTAACAATTCAGTTTCTAACTTCGATTTCTCCACCTGGAACCCTAACTTTTTATCATTTTTAAAAACTTCTTTAATCTGAGCATAATGTAACCAGTCTCGCACCTTATCCTTCATTTTCTCTAAACTCTGCAATTTCCAATTGTCTCCATCTTTTTCTAATATTTCCCAATATTTTGGCCATTTAGCCTCCATATTGGGTCTTTTTAGGGCCTTAGCCTCCAGAGGTGAGAGCCACCTTGGAGTTTTATTTTCCAGTAAGTCTTTGTATTTTGTCCAGACATTAAACACTGCTTTCCTGACAATATGGTTCTTAAAGGCCTTATTGATCTTAACTTTGTCATACCATAGGTATGCATGCCAACCAAAAGCATTGTTAAAACCTTCCAAGTCCAACACGTCAGTGTCTTCGAGAAGTAGCCAGTCTTTTAGCCAGCAAAAAGCTGCGGCTTCATAATACAACTTTAAGTCTGGCAGGGCAAAGCCCCCTCTTTCTTTCGCATCTGTTAATATCTTAAACTTAATTCTGGGCTTTTTGCCCTGCCAGACAAATCTGGATATATCTTTCTGCCACTTCCGGAAGCACTCCGTTTTGTCCACGATCTGTAATGTTTGAAACAAAAACAACATTTTTGGCAATACATTCATCTTGATAGCAGCAATTCGGCCTAACAAAGAAAGCTTCAATTTTGTCCAACTATCCAAGTCTCTCTTAATTTCAGACCAACATTTTTCATAATTATCCTTAAATAGACTCAGGTTTTTTGCTGATATGTTTACCCCTAGGTATTTTACTTTTTTAACCATAGTTAGTTCTGTTTCTCTCTGAAACCTTTCCGACTCTGTATCTGTCAAATTTTTTCCCAACACTTTAGTTTTCTGTTTATTTAATTTAAATCCTGCCACCCGACCAAAATCCTGTATCAGTTGTAATACTCTTTTCGTACTAGATTCTGGCTCCTGCAGAGTCAAAACTAGGTCATCTGCAAGATCTTCTGAATAAGATACCACCCCCTGAAAAATAACCAGATTTATTCAGGATGTCTCTGCAACTTTTGAGCTGGAACATTAATGGCTGCAACATCCCGGAAAAAAGGAGGAAAATTTTTCATATATTAAAAAAAGAACAATTGGATATTATCTGCTTACAAGAAACACATGTGACTAGGCTCCATAGAAAGGTGTTAATAAACAAAAGACTTGGTCAAGAATTCATATCTTCGGACAGAGTAAAGAAGCGAGGAGTGGTGATATATGCAAAAGAGAGCCTGTCACCTAAACTCTTATTCAAAGACGAACATGGAAGAATATTAGGAATTGAGATACAATATCAAGGAGAAAAGATTTTGATATTAGGAATTTATGCACCAAATGACGGGAAATCGGAATTTTACAAGAAGTTGCATGAGATTATGCTGGACTATCTGGACTACAACAACATCATTATGATGGGAGATATGAATGGGGTCGTATCGACAAACATGGATAAGTCACAAAATCAAAATGTTACAAAAGACGGCAGACTGCCAAAGACCTTTTTTGAAATGGCAGACAATATGGACTGGATTGACATTTGGAGAACTAAGAACCCCCTGGGAAGAGAGGGAACATTCTTCTCTGAAGCCCAACTGACTTGGACAAGAATCGACCAAATATGGATATCTAGAGGTCTGGCACCCAAGGTCAGAAAAGTGGAAATCTGCCCAAAGACCTGCTCCGACCATAATGCGCTGAAGATGGATATGACATTTTTGCCAACCGGTTCCTTTAGATGGAAGATGAATGATAGCTTGTTTAGAGATCAGGAGATTGTCAAGAAGGCCCAAAAAACTCTAAAGGATTATTTTGAAATAAATATGAACACTACGGTGGAAAAAAGAACTATCTGGGACGCAAGCAAAGCTGTCATGAGGGGGTTCTTGATACAACAGAACACTGTAAAGAAAAGAACACAAAATGAAAGGAAGGATAAGATTTTGCAGAAAATCAAAGAATTGGAGAAGAAATTAAGATCAAATCCGAAGTCACAGCCGATTCTGAGAGAAATTAAATTGTATCAAGCTCAATACTCCAAATTGATAAACCAAGAAATAGAATGGAAGATTAAATTAATGAAACAAAAAACTTTTGAATCGGCAAACAAATGTGGGAAACTGCTAGCCTGGCAGTTGAAGAAGAGACAGAAACTAAATACAGTTACAAACCTAGAAATTGAAGGAAGAAATATCCAGAACCCCATGGAAATTAGAAAGTGCTTCCAGAGATACTTTAAAAAATTATACACTCAAGGGCCGCAAGATGAGGTTGAGATTAAACAATTTTTGGAAAGAAATGGACTAACAAAGTTGTCACAAAAAAACAGATTAATCCTGAACAACAAAATAACACAGCAAGAGATTGAACAAGCTATCCAGAACATGCAATTGGGCAAATCTCCAGGGCCAGACGGTCTGACCTCCAAGTATTATAAGACACTAAAAGACTATCTGATCCAACCATTGATGGAGGTCTGTAATGAAATTATGGAAGGGAAGAAGGCGCCGGAATCGTGGAAGGAAGCTTTTATCACATTGATACCAAAATCTGAAGCTGAAAAGACACAACTTAAAAACTACCGTCCCATCTCCCTTCTGAATGTGGATTACAAAATATTTGCAGACATTTTGGCAAGTAGATTTAAAAGAGTTCTTAATGAAGTAATTCATAAAGACCAGGCAGGCTTTCTCCCAGGCAGACATATGTTTGCAAATACTAGGAACATTATTGACGTTTTGGAACTTTTGCAAACAGATATAAATACAAAAGCAGTGTTAATTTTCATAGACGCGGAGAAGGCCTTTGACAATATTTCTTGGAAATTTATGAAGGGAAATTTGAATGAAATGGGAGTGGGACGGGGGTTTGAGAATGGGATTGACGCAATATATTCAGAACAAAAGGCTAAACTAATAGTTAACAATGTGGTCACAGAAGAGTTCAAAATTGAAAAAGGAACACGACAAGGCTGCCCGATTTCCCCCTTGTTATTTATTTCGGTTCTGGAGGTGCTCTTGAACTTGATCAGAGGGGACCGGTTGGTGGAAGGGATTCAGGTCGGAGCGAAACAATGCATAAATTCCCTTTCTGTCCTCTTAAGCCAGGATAGGCATTTAATGCAGAGGTTAGAATAACAAGCTCCATTTCTCATGGCCTTAGCAAAGCAATCAATTGCCTCCTTTGCAATTATAAGCTATTCTATTTTTACTGCATTGCATGTTGATGCCAGAGTTGATCATTGGGGTTTCTGATGCCCTGAAGGTTACTGACTCCAGGAATGCGAGCCATTTAATCGCCCTTTGCTTTCTCTCTCTCTTTCCACGCAACAAGGAATGAAGGGCAATAGTAGCCTTGGAAAGCTTATGCCAGAAGCCGTTAAAGTGATCAAACAGAGGCCAACGAGTTCAGACGCTAGAAGCAAATTCATGAATGGGAGGACAGCAGGCAAAATAGCTGAAATAGCAGAAGGCAACACACTTTTGTCATTCTGTTTTGCAAAGGGCCGTATTTCAAGACAGAGTTACATGTTCCCACTTCCCTGACCAATCAGAAGTTAGAGAGAGAGCACTACTAGACTGAACATCCTCATACCCTCTGACATTTTTCTGATGAAAATAGGGGTGTCCTATTCTATAACAACAAAACTTTATTATTTATAACCCACCCATCTGACTGGGTTGTCCTAGCCACTCTGGGCAGCTTCCAACATATATAAAAACATAATAAAACAATAAAACATTAAAAAGCTTCCCTATACAGAGTTGCCTTAAAATGTCTTCTAAATGTTGCATAGTTACTTAAAGGTTGCATAGTTTCTTATAAAACAAATTCCTTCCAGTAGCACCTTAAAGACCAACTAAGTCAGTTCTTGGTATGAGCTTTCGTGTGCATGCACACTTCTTCAGATACACAGGTTGATGGACTTCCATTTCATGCGGCTCAATGTGGTGCCTTCCATAGTTCCAGTTACAGATAGGTAGCCGTGTTGGTCTGCCATAGTCAAAACAAAACAAATTCCTTCCAGTAGCACCTTAAAGACCAACTAAGTCAGTTCTTGGTATGAGCTTTCGTGTGCATGCACACTTCTTCAGTCTTTAAGGTGCTACTGGAAGGAATTTGTTTTGTTTTGACTATGGCAGACCAACACGGCTACCTATCTGTACATAGTTTCTTATGTGTGTGTCACATAACTCCATATCTTCCAACTTTTCTCTGATGAAAATAGGGATGTCCTAAGGAAAAGCAGAACATTCCAGGATCAAATCAGAAACCAGGAAGGCTTCTGTAAATCCGGGACTGTCCCTGGAAAATAGGAACACTTAGAAGGGTCTGCATCCTTTGGATAAAAGAGCACTGGAAACTTCGGACGTCTTTGCAATATTTGCTTTATGTGTGCAGACAGAGTACCTCCCCCCAGCAAATAAATATCAGTTCCTGAGACTCACAAGTGGGAGCAGGACCAATGCACTCATGTCCTGCTTTCAGGCTTCCCATAGGCTAGGGTTACCATATTTCAAAAAGTAAAAATCTAGCAGGGCTTTTACGTTTTTATTTAGACTGTGCACTCCGAGGCTATTCACCTCTGGCCAATTTGCAGCTCCCTTATCCACTTGCACTAGATTATGATTTTCATAAGCTGCCCTACATTTAAAAAAAAAGTTCAGAAACAAAAGTCATAGGGGAAATTGTGTTAAAAACATGCAACCAACAAGAGTTAAAAGCTGCAAAAATAAGGAATGTTTGGAAAGAGGAAATAAATGAAATAAAAACAAGAACGGGTTATAGATTACCATTAGATCCTCTAATTGAATTTATTTGGTTTTGTAAGGGACTCGGTTTTGTCTATAGATATGGAAATGCTAGTGCACCTCCGGATCTCTGCAAAACTGGAATAAAATAAAAGTTGCAACCACTGAGGAATGGGTTGTGAAACTCATTGTGTTATATACATGGTCAAATTAACCAACATAATAAGAGTCAGAGAGGGCAGAAGGTAGGGGAGTTTGTTTAAAGAAAAGAAAAAGGAATGGAAGATGTTGAAGAATCAAAAACTTAAAAAAAGAGTGGGAACGATAGAGAGTCTGGTGGATCAGAATAAATATTTGGAAACATAATTTCCTGAGAACTACTCTTCATGCCAGAAATATTTTTCAAGCACACATTTGAGTCCCGCTCTAGTTTTCTCTTGTGTGGGTAGCTCACGCATTGGTTCAGCCCAGGCTATTGTTTTAAATCTGCTTTTGACTTAGCCGAGCTGTCAGGGAGCCAGTCACTGTTTGCACGATGGAAAGTGTCAAAAGATTTTCCCTTGCTTCTAATTGACCACTAAGCTCTCAGAAAGTCACAGTTTATAGATTCGTTTATTCTTTCTGCTGCAAACTGAAAGGCATTTCAAATGAAAAGTCAGATATAATCTTACTAAGTTATTGGGGGGGGGGGAATCTCAGAGGCTGAAACTAAACACATGCAACAGTGCCACAATGGGCTAGGTTTTAAGACTAAAGCCATTTCAGGAAAAGGAGAACTGAGTGTAGAGAAGTAGCAGTGTTTTTACTTGTGTTACATTGGAAGGAAAATGCAGTCTCTCCCAAAGCTTTGCTGACAGTCATCCCCGCCTGCTTTATAGGGTAACTTTGGGCAATGAAGCAGATATGGCCTACAGGCCATTTTAAATGAGTATGTCATGGCAGCAACTATGTCGAAGGCCGTTTCTCTGCCACCATTTTGTCTGTGCGATGTGACCCATGTGGAAACTGCTGTGGTATGGGGTTGCTTGCAATTTGTCCCTGTACAATCAAACCAGGATCATATAGGCCCTCTTTGATGGATTTCTTCTTCTTCTTCTTTGGCAATCACTCGTAGCCGAGTAAGGTTGTCTTCCATAAACACAATTTTAACAGTTACAGATAAGTAGCCGTGTTGGTCTGCCATAGTCAAAACAAAACAAATTCCTTCCAGTAGCACCTTAAAGACCAACTAAGTCAGTTCTTGGTATGAGCTTTCGTGTGCATGCACACTTCTGAAGTGTGCATGTGTATCTGAAGAAGTGTGCATGCACACGAAAGCTCATACCAAGAACTGACTTAGTTGGTCTTTAAGGTGCTACTGGAAGGAATTTGTTTTGTTTTGACAATTTTAACAGTGAGTATGTAATGACTGTGGAGGCCAATTCCAGATCCACACATCCTTCCACAGTGGGGACATAGGTTTCCGGGAAGGAGTTGATCACGGCGAGGGTTTGCTAAGCGTGCCTTCCTCTTAGCACGTTTCTCCCTTGCGTCCTGAGTTCGAGCGTCTTCAAAGCCCATGACACCTTTGGTAAAGGCTGTTCTCCAATTGGAGCGCTGGCAGGCCAGTGTTTCTCAGTTGTTGGTGTTTATACTACATTTTTAAAGATTTGCCTTGAGAAAGTCTTTGAACCTCTTTTGTTGACCACCAGCATTAGGCTTTCCATTTTTAAGTTCGGAATAGAGTAGTTGCTTTGGCAGACGATCACCAGGCATCCGCACAACATGACCAGTCCAACAAAGTTGATATTGAAGAATCATTGCTTCAGCACTGGTGATCTTTGCTTCTTGGATTTTATAAGAACATAGGAACAGCTGGATCCGGCGAATGGCCCATCTTAGTCCAGCACTCAGTTCTTGTGGCGGCCAACCTGATACCTGTGGGAAACCAGTGAGCAGAACATGAGCACAAGACCACTTTCCCCTCCATTTTCTCAAAAACCATTCACCGATGGGTTTAGGACCCAGCCTTTTGTACCAGGCCACAACAGCACAGACATTTGAGAAGCCTGTAAAGAAATCCAGCATACCCCCTGACTTGGTGCCAAAATTAGCTTGTCTGCCGGGTTTGGATGAGCAAAGAAATTGACCTTTTTACAGATGGTGGAGCAGAAGCCATGTAGGAAGTCAGATGTGCTGACACGGTTGAGATGGCAGAGATGCCTGAAGTGTCTACGGTGTGAGCTGAAAATATGCCGCATGAGAGAGCCCCTGTTCGTAGACCTCCTGGAGAAGCCAGTTGCCCAGCTGACTACAGGATGAGTCTGTTCTTGCAGTGACAGCTGCAGGAAACTGTGATGCGGTACTTGACCACTGCTGACTTGGGTGTCATGTTCCCCCTTCCCCCTCCCCAGGGCGCCACATGCAAAGGCAAAATGGATCTTTCCTTGCAGAGTCCGACCTCCTGGCAGTTTAAATTCGTGCAAGCGATGAAATGGCTGTTGCAAAACATGCTTTGGGAATCTGAATGAATTTCAAACCGAAGATCAGTCCAGCTCTGCTTCCAGTTTTCATTCAACCCAGGTGAGGAAACAGAAGTCCTAAAACAGCGCCTTGCTGCAGCAATCGGCAGGATATTCCCGGCTCCTCTTTTAATGTCTTTTCAACACTAAGGAAATACCTTTTGATTTCCCGAAGCCTTCTAAATAAGATTTTAGATTCTAATGTTTCCCCCCTTCCTTGCTCTCTATTGTCTTTGATACGTTTTCAGTTGTATTTGGTGTTTTAATGCTGTGTTTTATTGTGCTGTGCTCTATTTTTAATTCACTTTCTCCCCCTCCCCAAGTCTATAAATAATGTAAACAAACAAACAAACAAAAACAGTGCTTTGCGTGTAAAAAGGTCCCATGCTCAATTCTTGGTATCTCCAGGTGGAAAGATGTAATTTTAATTGCCTGTATAATCCTGATGGAATAGAAGAGTTTTCAGCTGGTGTTTAAAAGTTGAAACAGAAGGCACCTGCTGAATATCTAGTGGCAGAGTGTTCCACAGGACTGGGCCAATGACACTAGAGGCTCGGTTCCTTGTTGATGAGCCTTGCCTCCTTGGGGAATGACCAGTGATGCTCCAGCAAATGGTCTCAGTATTCAAGATGCGATATAAGAGTTCAGGTACCCTGAGGTACCCTGAGCCTAAGTTGTTCAGGGATTTGTAAATTAATATAATCCATTAGAACCTGGCTCAGGCAGCCAGTGCAGGTGTTTTAACAATGATGTCAGATGTTGTCAGTCAAGCAACCCCATCAGCAGGGCTACTGGATGGGGATGATATGAACTGCCGTCCAAAAACATCCAGAGGGCACTATGTTGGCTAGCTCTGCTACTGGGAATATTCTTAAAATAAAGAGGAATCTCAGAGGCCCATAAATATAGATTGTAGAAACTTACTCTGAGAGGAAGTGTCAATTCACACTATCTCCAAAGGACATAAATACAAAGACCTGGCAAGATGTGAATTCCAGAATAGAACAGAAGAAACACACACCCATAATACAAATATGACTACCAGTGTTGAACTAACTAACAAGCAGAAATATAGTAAAGGGTCAAATCCAGAACTTGGTGGAAAAATATATATCCTGAATGCAATCCTGAATTGCATTAAAGGTAAAGGTACCCCTGCCTGTACGGGCCAGTCGTGACCGACTCTAGGGTTGTGCGCTCATCTCACTTAAGAGGCCGGGAGCCAGCGCTGTCCGGAGACACTTCCGGGTCACGTGGCCAGTGTGACGAAGCTGCTCTGGCGAGCCAGCACCAGCACAGCACACGGAAACGCCGTTTACCTTCCCGCTATAAAGCGGTACCTATTTATCTACTTGCACTTAAGGGTGCTTTTGAACTACTAGGTGGGCAGGAGCTGGGACAGAAAGACGGGAGCTCACCCCACCGCGGGGATTCGAACTGCCGACCATGCGATCGGCAAGTCCTAGAATTGCATTGCTTATGGTTAAATTCACACTTCTGGGAAGGTAGGGAAGGAATAACTGAGATGCTATTGAATTATACTTTGAAAGACCTCGGCTACTCTTATGCCAGAATCCTACACATACCGGTAAATATTTCCCCCAAAAAACTTTGAAGATGAAAACTAAATCAGAAATTAAAGGGCCAATATAAGCATTGGCAATTCCCAGAAATAATAAATCTAAAAATCTGCAATCCATAGGGCTGCACCGTCAGTGGTGAGAGATTTATTAGCAAGTAGCTTTATGACATTTTTCAGATGAGTCACACATTCTTAGTGATATATTTCAAGAGTAACAGCAACCAGCTTCCTGAAATGGCCGTGGGTTCCATACCATTTCATTCATAGCAAAATAATGCAAGTTAGGTACCTAAAACAATTTTTTAAAAATAAGCATTCTGTAGTTATTATTTATAACTGCGTCTGGAGCCTGTTAAATATATCGGTGAAAACAAATATGGGGAACGTATTGCTCAACAAGTGTGTTCCCCCACCATGCCATTCATTACATTTTGCTGCCTGAGGCAAAGGACAAGATGCTAGCCTCTCTCCCAGGTATGGAAGCTGACTGCACTGTCAGTTAAGTCTTACTTCAACACTAGCCTTAGAATAGCATCCTCCGGTGCACCTGATGACAATCCAATTTAGAGGGTGCATGACAGGCCTGTGGCATGCACAACTTTGATCTCCAACAGAGGCCTGAGGGCTCAGGAGGCACAGCTGCTGTTGCTGCTTCCCCAGCATCTGTTACCTGAGGCACTCCGCCTAATAGCAGGGCCGGCTAAGATGCTGTCAAACCTGCTTTACAGGTTAGATCTATATTTTCGGGCCCCTCCATACATTTGAAGCACTGTTATATCACTTTAAACAATTGTGGCTTATCTCAAATAATCCTGGGCACTGCAATAATAATAATAATAATAATAATAATAATAATAATAATAATCCTTTACTATTTGTACCCTACCCATCTGACTGGGTTACCCCGGCCACTCTTGTAGGCTTCAACCGTATACAGTTTGTAATGGGTGCTAAGAGTTGTTGGGACACCCTCTTCTCCTCACAGCTCTACAATTCTCAGAGTTCCCTGGGAAGAGGCATTAATTGATAAACCACTCTGAGAATTGTAACTCAATTGGAGTTCAAATAATATTAGCTAATACATAAAATATTATGTAAAGAAGCTTACAGATGTTACATTTGGTCACTATGTAATTCGCCTAATATAATTTTTTTTTGAAAAGCAGTTTCCTATACTGTAGCATATTCTAGTATGTTAGCTACATTAATATTTGCATTTTAATGCATTTATCACAGTCCAGTGGTACCTCTGGTTGTGAACGGGATCTGTTCTGGAGGCCCATTCGCAACATGAAAGGAACACAACCCACATCTGCGCATGTCATTTTGCATGCATGCACGAGCGGCGAAACCCAGAAGTAACCCTTTCTGGTACTTCCGGGTCGCCAAGTGACGCAACCTGAAAAAACGTAAGATGAAGCAAACGTAACAAGAGGTATGACTGTATATTCATTTTTGTACACATCACTCTTCAGACCTGCATTGCAAAAGTGTGAATTTCAAAGAATGGATGGGTTACGGTTTGCGTATTATCTAGGTAGGTTCACCTTTAGATGCAAAGGGGATTGACTTTCTCCCTCCTCTGTAATGGGACCGACCTCATTCAAAACGCCTGTACCCAAACTGGGGCAGGGACCAGTCTCTTTCTTTAGCTTAGATTGCACTGCAAAGCATCCTGTGCTTCATTGGCGCTGTGTAAATAATAATCACCAGCAAATAAATATTGGGCCCATGAGCCTTGACGGCTTGCCTTGACACGTATCACTGTTTCAAGCATGCTGGAATTTGGTCCTGTTAAGCTGTGGGGCAGGGAGAGAGGGAAATTTATTTGAGACAGAGGAAGCTTCTTCTTTTTTCAAAGTTAAGTGATGGACGTCCTTGAACGTAATAGGATAAAAAAAGAGATGGAGGGTGGGGGGAGAAAGAGAAAACAAGAGGGAGAGGGATGTTGTTTCTGGACGCTTCATACCATAATAGCTGACAGCTGAGCCGGCAAGGTGGCTCCTAAACTATAGCAGACAAGTCAGACAGTTTTAACAGGATCCCTGAGGAGCTCCTGAAGAAAGGAAAAGGTGAATTTTTAAATGTTGTCCCCCCCACCTCCCCCCCACTGGTTTTCTGCCAGAGAAGTTATGTAGTTCTTGGCTCAGGGCCAGCAGAACCGAGGAAGGCAGAAGAGAGAGGAAGGAGAGAGAGCACATGCATATTACAAAGGTCACGCCAAAGGCAACATTTACATTTATACCTTTGTACCATTTCTTGGACTTCTCGGTGAGTAAATCCCACCGTCTGAAACAAATTAAATGGGGGTTGTTGTTTTTTGGTCCTCCCTCTCCTCCCAAATAGGGAGGCTTGTTCACAACTGCCAAGATGTGTGCATGCGCATGTATGTACCGTATATGTTTATAAGGGCTGATGTACATATTGTATGTACTTCAGTGACCCTTCCTCCTGATAGGGTTTCCTATTCCCAAAGAAAGTGACAAACTTGTAGCTGGAATGAGGATCTCTCTTGCTCAGCTATTATGGTATGGAGTTCCCAGGTTCAGGGCCCACCTAGGTTCAGGAGATAGGCTCAGGCGGCGGAAGCCCAAGAGACAGTGTCCCTGCATGCACCTTGCCCAGTCACCTCTGCCTCTGCTGGAGAAAGGGCACTGAATCAAGATCTCACCAAAATCTCACGAGATATTGTGCGCTCCATGATATCTTGCCTGAATCTGCCACTGCTTTGCTGTTAAGGGAAGTGTTACTTTGTGGGTGAACATATCAGACGACACAGCGATTCTTCAAACAGCTCTTGTTTATTCACAGGCCAGAACAGAACTGAACTGAAGGGTTCAGCCAGCCTGCTTATATAGAGCTCCACTAGAACACAACAGTAACCATTTTCTGTAACTATCCAATCACTGAACGTCACTATTGATCCCTTATTTGCATATGTGGACCTGAGTGAAAACTATCTACAGTATAGTACAGTACCCCTGCTGGCCCAGGGTGAGAACTTCAGTACATAACAGGAAGCTTCATTGGGAGTGGAGGCAGGGCAGAATAGCACCTTCCGGTTTCACCTCAGGTGCTGAAATGAGATGTGCCACCATTCGATCCCTGGCATCTCCTTTTGTCTCAATTTCTCCTACCCTCCTCTTTCCCTCTCTCTTTTCCCTTTTCCTTTCTGCCTCCTCCTCTCTCCCTCTCTCCTCTCCTCCTGTCTCTCCATCTTCTCTTTCTTCCACACTCTTCTCCCCCCCCGCCCAGTGGTTTGCCAGAGGCAGGACAGATCACTTGCACCAGAGGCCTCAAGTGAACTGCTGATGTTTGAAGCCCCCCCTCTCTCCCTTCTTGTGCTTCTTTATCTTTAATCCAGACTTGGCTCAGAGAGTCCTTCAAACAGAGGATTGTCCTCTGGAAGCCCTTCAGCCAGAGGATTGTCCTCTGTAAAATAGGGCACATGGCCATCCTAGTCCCCACCCCTGCTGGATTGGGGAGTGTTTCTCTTCACATTCGAATAACTAAGCTGAGACACATATGGTATATCTCCTTGGTTCCTTATGCACAGTTGCCAGCGCAAGTTAGGAAAAAAACAAAAAACCCTTCTCTCATAAGAAAACAATGGAGGAGTTGGGTGAAAGACAACCATTTCACCACACTTTAAATCACTCTGGTGGTGTGCCGAAAAATGTGGGAGAAATTTCAGGGACTTATTTGCATTCCGTGGTTTCGAAAACTGGCCTGTCAGAGCTGTGCTTCAACCCCCCACTGTGGGTATATCAGGATGGAAAATGAAGCTTTAAGGGTCAGTCAGCATGGAGCTAGCAAGAAGACACTTTCAGATACAGAACTATCCCCCGGCATCCCTTCACATTCAGGCCTGTCCCTGGTAATTTTGGCTTCATTCACTGGACAGGTGATTGAAGATTCCTATGATGTTTCAAGCCCTCTTTTCAAGCAAGTGGGAGATCAGCCTGGTTAACACACCCCACAACATTTCTCATGTGAAAATGGGGACATATCTCACTCCTGGACATCTGACTCACCTGGACCCCCCCCATTTTTGTGTGTCCCCCCAACGTATTTCCTATCATAAGCAGGGAGAGTGCCATCACCCTTACACCAAAGGACCAAGCACACATGAACTCCACTGTCCTGAGAAAACCCATTAATCCTCATTTTATTTTATTCTTTGGTCGATGTACAAAAAGAAGAACACGCACCAATAAATAAATTTGAGAAAGGGGCAAGAGTAGATGCAGATGCACAAAGATCATTATTATTTAAACCAAGACTCCCTGAGCTCTGCTCCCTCTTTCTTCCCATGGCCCTGCCTGCTCCTCAGACCTGACGCATCGGGTGGGCCATGGCAGCGGCGGCCTCTCTTCCCCCTCGCCAGCTCTCCAGCAACCACTATGAGCTGCCCAAGGAGGAAACCAGCAGCAGTGGCCATGGAGAGGCAATGGGATGCTCCCTCACCACCACCTTTTGGGACAAGTGACTGTCCTCCTCCCAAAGCTGGGAAATAAGGGCATTCCAGGATCAAATCAGAAGCCAGGGTGGCTTATGTAATTCTGGAACTGTCCCTGGAAAATCGGGACACTTGGAGGGTATGAATCAATCAACAGCCGAGAGGGGTTTTGTCTTTCTTCCCTGCCTGGGGAGAACTGTGCTACAACTGTTGGTCACTTGTGCTCTCGAGCCCCAGTCTAGGGCTGCTGGGAAGTGATGTCACCCATAAACAGGCACAACCCATTTCATTAGGGTTTTTCTTTTTATTTAAGGCAAACCCTCCTGGACAAGGCTATTGATGGCTGGACGCGGGTGGCTTTGTGGATTAAACCACAGAGCCTAGGACTTGCCAATCAGAAGGTCGGCTGTTCGAATCCCTGCAATGGGGTGAGCTCCCGTTGCTCGGCCCCTGCTCCTGCCAACCTAGCAGTTCGAAAGCACATCAAAGTGCAAGTAGATAAATAGGTACCACTCCGGCGGGAAGGTAAGCGGCGTTTCCATGCGCTGCTCTGGTTCACCAGAAGCGGCTTAGTCATGCTGGCCACATGACCCGGAAGCAGTACGCCGGCTCCCTCGGTCAATAAAGCGAGATGAGCGCCGCAACCCCAGAGTCGGCCACGACAGAATCTAATGGTCAGGGGTCCCTTTACCTTTAACCATTATAGGCCATGTTATTCCTCCACTGCTGGAGGCAGCATGCTTCTGAAAACCAGTTGGTGGAAACTGCAGGAGGGAAAAGAGCACTTGGATCCTCCTATCTGGTTGGCCCCCTGATCCAGCAAAAGGCTCCTTTTATGTTCCTGGTTAGTTGGATTGTTAGTTAGAATTAGGAAACGTAGCTAGGATTAAGTGACCTTATTTTTTTAATAGCTACTTACAAGAACCAATTAAGTGGACTTTTGAAGTATATAGGGATGGTCAGCAGAGAACACACAGCAGATCACATTAATCTCCATGTGCGCCCACTAATCTCACCAGACTAGTCCTCAGGAGATCAGTAGGAAGCATGGCCAGCAGACCCATAAGGCGAACTGAACTATGTGTTTATTGGACACGTTACATATTTCCAAAGTCAGGTTATTTTTTAAATAAAGAACCAGCTCATTAAAGCACAAATGAACTCTTCCCAGTTGGGTTTCATTTCATCCTGGATGCTGTTTACATTTTCGTTTTATCTTATGATATTTGAACAGTGTGTTCAATCAAAGTCTGCTCTTGAACTAGGTTGAAAAACCTCTAGCCTGCCTGCCAAATTTCCTTCATTTTCGCAGAATGGGTGTTTATTTCAGCGAATAATCTTCCTATCCCCCTTTTTTTTCAGTCCTGGAAAAAAATATTAGCTGTTCATCATCACACTTCACATTATCATGGGTTATGGACAGTAAGTACTCCAGAACTTTTGGAAAAGTAAGCTCCTGTTTTGTTTTGTTTTACAAAAGCAACAAAAACCACTCCATATGTACCATAAATATTTATTTGGTGAACTGTCTCATTAACTTTGTGTTTCCAGTAAGGGAAGTACCCTCCATAGCCATTTGAAGCCAGAAAAAAAAAAAAATGCTCAAGTTAACAATTTTGCAGTTGCTTTGCAAAGAGACCTATGTACTTTTATCAGTTCAGGGCTCACTTTCCATAGACTGTTATTTTGAGATCTCCTGAAAGCAAAGCTAGAATTTTATGAGGGAAAGGATATAGCTCATGGCAGAGCAGCTGCTTGGCTTGCAGAACGCCCCAGTTTCAGTCCCCAGCATCTCCTGTTAAAAAGGATCTGGTGATAGGAAAATGGTCTGCCTAAGACTCTGGAAAGCTCCCCAGGTCAGTATACACAATATCCAATGTAAACAATATCTAGCAGGGGGAATGTGCTGTTTGGAGAGGCTCTTGAGGGGCTGGTAGGCCACAGGATGAGGGGTGAGGCCTCAACACCCCAACAAGGAACAGTCAGATTGTATTCAGTAGGGAAATAGAGCGCAATGTCACATCCTGTCCCTAATAAACAATGTGAACTGAGCATTCCCATACCCTCCAGCATTTCTCTGATGAAAATAGGATTGTCCTATTTGATAATAATAATAGTAATAATAATACAGTGGAACCTTGGTTTTCAAGCATCTCAGAAGCCAAACGTTTTGGAATCCAAACGCCGAAAACCTGGAAGTAATTGCTTCCATTTTCGAATGCGCCTCGGAAGTCGAACGGCTTCCGAGGCATGTTTTCTCATTTCCCCCATCGAAATTGCCCAGAGCCCTTTGCGCCTCGGTTGTCGGATGTTTGGGAAGTCAAACGGTCTTCTGGAATGGATTACGTTCGACAACCAAGGTCCCACTGTACTATTACTAATATTTAAACCCACCCATCTGACTAGGTTGACTCAGACACTCTGGGTGGCTTCCAACATATAGAAAAACTTAACAAAACATTAAACGTGAAAATTTCCCCATGCAGGGCTGCCTTCAGATGTCTTCTAAAGGTTGTATAGTTACTTATCTCCTTGGCTCAGGGATCGCATAGCTCAATACCCTCCAACATTTCTCCAATAAAAATACAGTGATACCTTGGGTTACAGACACTTCAGGTTACAGACGCTTCAGGTTACAGATTCCGCTAACCCAGAAATAGTACCTCGGGTTAAGAACTTTGCTTCAGTATGAGAACAGAATTTGTGCGGCAGTGGCATGGCAGGAGGCCCCATTAGCTAAAGTGGTGCTTCAGGTTAAGAACAGTTTCAGGTTAAGAACAGACCTCCAGAATGAATTAAGTTCTTAACCCAAGGTACCACTGTAGGGACCTCTTAAGGAAAAGCAGGACATTCAAGGATCAAATCAGAAACCATGATGACTTCTGTAAACCCTGGAAAATAGGAACACTTGGAGGATCTGTATTCCAGTGGTGATGGTGTGAAGGAAGAGAGTGGCTGGGGTCTTTTGATACACTCATGGAAGTTTGGCTATGTTGCCTTATCAGGAAAATGGCAGCTACGCTATCCATGCTTGAGATTTTCTCCGTCTTGCTATGGTGCCACTTCAGCAATGACAAAAGGCTGCTTTTATGCACATATTTCTTGAGGAGGAGGGAAAAAACAGTTTAAATATAAAAACCTATTAACATTCATAAATTGTTTGGGAGGGCGGGGGGTGGGCTAAAGGCTAATCCTGTCCAAGAGGATTTGTATCCCCCTGGGTGGGTACATAACTTTGACTCACTGGATTTATTAATTCATACTCATGCAAGCGATCCAGGAATTCTTAACAATAGCTCAGGACTCCAGATGACATATTTGGAGTAGAAATGTGTATTTATTTACAACCAAGCTGCAATCCAGCCCTATCCTAAAGAAAGCAAAAGAGCTTGATTTGCCATCAATTACTGAGGCACTTCCAAAGGCTGTTAATTTGAGTAGCTAAGTAAACAGAACTTGACACGCACTGTGCTGCTGTCTGAATTACTTCAACTTCTTGCTTAAACACAAATGGATCACTGGAACTTGAGGAGCTGTACTGGGAGGGCAATCTTGATTTCATTGACTTGGGGCTTGTACACACAAATCAAACACACACACACACACACACACACACACACACTCATACTTTCCTGGTAATAAGATATTTTCCAGATCCCATCCCTTGTTTTCTAGTCTTTCAGTTCCCTACATTAGTGGAAACGTTATATTTTCCCAATCCTTCTCTCCCTATGTAGGAGGGGAAGCACTCTGTCATAGCTGGAGATCTGGAGATGAAGCAGGAGGGCAGGGTGTATCACAATGGTAGGACCAGGGTTTGTAGCTCTAGGGCTAGATCCCACTGAGCCTCTTGGGCTTGCTGATCAGAAGGTCGGTGGTTCGAATCCCCGCAACAGGGTGAGCTCCTGTTGCTCTGTCCCAGCTCCTGCCAACCTAGCAGTTTGAAAGCACGCCAGCGCAAGTAGATAAATAGGTACCGCTGCGGTGGGAAGGTGAACGGCGTTTCCGTGTGCTCTGGTTTCTGTCAAGGTGTTCTGTCGCACCAGAAACAGTTTAGTCCTGCTGGCCACATGACCTGGAAAGCTGTCTGTGCACAAACGCCAGCTCCCTCGACCTGAAAGCGAGATGAGTGCTGCAACCCCATAGTCGCCTTTGAATGCACTTAACCATCCAGGGGTCCTTTACCTTTATCTTTTATCTTCAGTAAACCCCTTTTCTGAGTGGGTTCCCCTCCTCTTTGCCACTGTTGCCACGGGCCTAATCCCCACTATGTGGCAAAATGTAACGACCATTCCCTGTTTTCCCTAATCCACCATCTAGTACATGGTAAGTTTTCCTTGGACTGAGTCTTTGAATGTTAACTTATATGCCTCACTGATCCTCATATACATTTATTGACACCATTTCTTACTTGCCCTTCAGCACGAGGGGCCCCTATAGACATACCTTTTCATTGCATGATTATTCATGATGACTTGCACTCACAATGCTATCAGGGTGGTCACACACAATCCTGCTTTCACTACTCTTCATGCCTGCGAAAGTTTTGGAGTTGGTCACATTGCTTCATTTTTAAGCAGTACATATCCCATTAATGCTGAAATCCTGCAACTCTTTCTACCACAAATGCCGTGGTTCATTTTCGTCTCGCTTTTGTTGTTCTATAGCCTCTCTATAGACAGCAATAATGAGGTAGCATTAGGGAAGCACCGCAGAACAAACAAAAACGGAATTAACCCACCACTCTGTTTGAGATATTTCATCCCCCCCAAATAAACTCTGTATGTACACTGTACATGCTCTGTTGCAGTCTGGAAGGTCCTAGGGTGGGTTGCAACACCAAAATATACAATTATAAAAACAAATAAAATCATTACAATGCTAAAATACACAAAACTGTTCCAAATGGAACAGAACAGTACAAATTCAGCAAAAGAGCTGAAAAGATGGTGTTGTGGCTGACCAATCGTACCCACCCACAACACAGGGTGTCGGTTTCCAGGTCTCACTGCAATACATGCCCTCTTTAAGGGAGGACCCGATATATAGTAATGTCTAACTTCACACCTGAAAATTTATACATTCAACCTTTCTGCATTCCAGCCAGGTCAGACATTTATTATAATTCTGCTTTGGTGCACAGGGGTTTTAGTCATTGGAAAAAAAGCACACATACAAGCAAGTACTTAATCAGACAGTCCTTGCTGGCAAAAAATAAAATAAAAAATACAGTGTAGATACAGAGTTTGTTATTTTGCTAAAACTGTAGAATTGAGGGCCAAACTAGATGTGAAGTGGGAGATTCATTATTGGACCCCCTGACATTTTTTGGGTGAAATAGGTCAAATATCTAAAGAGCTGTCACCTGGCAGATAGAGCAAGCTTGTTTTCTCCTGTTCTGGAGGGCAGGGCTCAAACCACCGGCTTCAAGCTACAAGAAAGAAGATTCTGACTAAACATCAGGAAGAACTTTCTGATGGGAAGAGCCGTTTGACAGTGGAATGGGCTCTCTTCAAAGTTGTGGACCCTCCTTCCTTGGAGGTTTTTTAAGCAGAGGATGGGTGGCCATCTGTTGTTGTTGTTGTTGTTTGGAAGGGATTTGAGACTATCTAAATGGTAGATATTTGAGTTTAGGTGTTGTTGTTTTTTTAAAAAAATGGGGATAATTCACTACAACTTTGGCAGAAAGAATATTTCAGTTCTTATTCAAACCAGTTTTGTGAAGCTGGTCACACAAGAGTGTGCTCCCTAGGTGTTCTCTCTCTCTCTCTCTCTCTCTCTCTCTCTCTCTCTCTCCCCTTTCTCTCAAGGCCCCCCCCCCCAATCATTTTGTCTTAGAATTGAGGTTTGGTTTCTGATAAATTGGTTAGGAAATTTGAAGGCTTGTTTTATGATGCTCCAAACGAACACACACACACACACACACACACACACACACACACACACACACGGAAGAGTGCCTGCCTTTACTTCTGTTATCTCGGCAGTTAATCCAGCTGTCAGGACATTTTCCAAGTTATGAAAATGTTGCAAGCTGCAAGCCTTCAAGTACAGCTTGGAAGCACGGCGTGTACCTCCAGTTTTACGATTGTGGGGATATTTTGGGGAGGATCTTTCCTCCCACGTTTGCCAGCTGAGAGGCCAGAGTCTCCTTTCCCCTTTGGAGCAGAGGAGCCTGGCTCTTTGAGATCTGCTGGATGCTTGCCTAAGAAACAACGGCAGCGATACGGTTGCAGGACTTGGATTTAGGAATCTCGCCCGCCCTTGGCCTCCTGCCTCTCCACTGTGCTATTGTGCATGTCTTGACGGAGGGCCACTTTGTGGTGAGAATGTGAAGAATGTGCTAATATGTAGCCTCCAATACAACCAAGCAGCAAAATTAAGCCAAGAGCAGGAGATGCTGCCTTGAAAACTGAACCAGACTCATCTGGTCCCTCTTAAGTCCAGTACTATCTACTCCAGGCTCCCCCAACCTAGTACAGTGGTACCTCGGGTTAAGAACTTAATTCGTTCCGGAGGTCCGTTCTTAACCTGAAACTGTTCTTAACCTGAAGCACCACTTTAGCTAATGGGGCCTCCTGCTGCCACCGCGCCGCCAGAGCACGATTTCTGTTCTCATCCTGAAGCAAAGTTCTTAACCCGAGCTACTATTTCTGGATTAGCAGTGTCTGTAACCTGAAGCATTTGTAACCTGAAGCGTCTGTAACCCAAGGTACCACTGTACCTTCAAGCTGTTTCAGACGACAACTTTGGTCAGTGCCACTCACACAAAATGCCATTTTCTGAACACAAAATTTCTCCGCCTACTTGTGCCAGAAACAATTTGATGGAAAATTAAAGTGTATGGATGGGTGGTGGTGGAAGAGACCCTCCTCCTGTGTGACTGACTTTAGCAAAAACAGCAGGTGTCTTATGCAGATGAGCTCCTCCCAAGAGAGCCTGGTGCTGCCGTTTCACCCTTTGAAGCCTGTTTTAGATAGCTGTTTTTGGACCAGCTCACATAGCTGAACCTCATAACATTGGGTTACAATTTATTTCCCAGAATTACATTTTGCTCTCAGATCGCAGCTGGAATATCCCCAGTTACCAATCAGATTTTGACAACCTACTTTGAAGTACATATACAAAGTTCCCTTAAATCATGTCAGGCTTTTTACCTATGTATCTTTTCCAGCTGCAACATCTCTCAAGCAAGGATGCTTTCTCCAGTCAGATCTGCTACTTCAGCCATGAGGAAGCAGTGTGCCCTCCAGTTATTGCTGGACTGCAGTGCCCATCATCCCTGACCTGTGACCATGCTGGTTCAGGCTGATGGGAATTAGAGTACTTTTTTAAAAAGGAAAGAAATGATCTAGATTTGCTCGCTTTCCTTTCCACTCCCCATTCCTTTCCCCTTTTTAAATTCTTGCTTATTTGATAGTGGACCTTTTAGGAACATGGTAAGCATCATGCCCTTAGCTCAGTAGGTAGAGCATGAGATTCTTGAGAGGGTTGTGGGTTCAAGCCCCACATTGGGCAAAAGATTCCTGCATTGCGGGGGGGGGGGGGGTTGGACTAGATGACCCTCGTGGTCCCTTCCAACTCTATGATTAATGTTTACAATACACTGTTATTGCAGTAAAAATGCTCTAGTCAAAACTTTTACCACTGCTTTTTAAGCCGGCTGAAGTCTTCAAAGGCAGCCCCACATAGGACACATTGTAGTAGTCCAATTTAACAGCAAATAAATGCTTGTGTGACCTGTAAGTTCATTGTGAGTTGCATGAATAAGTACTTCACAGTGTTTGCCCAGAACCTAATTGGGGACAGGGTGGGAGGGAGAGAGAAAGAAAGAGAGAGAGAGAATGAGAGAGAATGATTTTTTCTTTCTAAAACTTATGATAGCTCAAAATTTCTTACTTAGAGTGTTTTGAAATAGTTAATCTTTTTCCTCCATTTTCTCAAACTTTCTTTTTCTTTTTCTACAACTGCTTCTTGTCACCTTTGAATGGTTGGCGACACCCCATAATTTACCTCCAGGAATGCAGACATGAAGGAAGACGATGGGATGAAATATGGTGTCAAGTTTGTATCTGCTCACATTTCACACACTAAAGAGACAAGCCCCTTTGGCTAGTTGCCATGGAGAATTCTCTTTTGGAAGTAAATAACTCAGAGCACAGAGAGAGAGAAAGAGAGAGAGAGCCCCCCAAACAAACTCAGATTCATGCTGCCCCAGCTGCAGAATATCATTAGCTCTCAAAGGATATAGTATGCCATGTTGCGTGAAAAGAATTTTATTATGGGGTATGACCACCTCTGGAAAATTAGCTGAGCAAAACTTTTATGTTCAACTTTGAACATTGTTTCCTGTGTGCAGTTTGAGGAATGTGCATTTAAATATTATTTGAGTCTTGATTAGCAGAGGTGATGGTGCCATTAGGGGTGGCCAGCAGCACTCCAGAAACCAACTGGCAGCCAAGTAACTACAGGGATCCTTCGTGGATCCCTGTAGTTACTTGGCTGCCAGTTGGTTTCTGGGCCGAATATAAGGTGCTCACACCTCCAAACCATCCTAAATAACTTCACAGAAGCTTGCAGAGAAAGGGGATAGAGACATTTCTCTCTCTCTTCCATGACAGTAGAAGCTGAATGTTTGAAGATTCAAGAGTGACAAAGGGAAGTGCTTCACACAGTGCTCCCACAAGAAGTAGTGAGGGCTACCAACTTGGACAATCTGAAAAGGGATTTAGGCAAATCCATGGACGATAAGACTTTTAATGGCTAGACAATGGTGGACTTCAGTTCCCATCAGACCCAGCTAGTATGGCCAATTGTCAAGGATGACTGACATTGTAGTCAACACCACTCAGGTTCCTCATACCTGATGTTGCGCAGTGTAAGTCTCCCTTGCTGTCAGGGTCTATTATTTTGTTTTCTCACACAGGGAACACTTAAGCTCAAACAGAATGAAATAAAATGAGATTTAATGGGATACTGCTGGGCTGAGGCATGCATTAACCCCCCTCTCTGTTATGAACACTTGCTTATAATGTTGTCACCAGTCAGGCCTACTCAAGAAGTCCAAACTTGTACAAATAAACAAGTGCCTTTTTATTTTTTACAAATGCATCTGTCCCAAATCTGACTCAATGGCACATGCAGGCTTCCAATTCATTTCTCCCCCTTATAGTTCTTTATGGCTGACTGAACTTTAGATTTTTCATATATAGACCGCAGATTTCAGCATGATTAAAAGGGGCATTAAATCAAAACACTGAGCCCAGCATTTCTGAGTCCTGAAGTTATTCTGTATGCGCAATTAAACATTATAGCCAAGTGAGAGCCTTGTCTTAATTTTCCTATTTTATTAGGCAACATCGTGTGTTTTCGATGCCCAATTTAGATCTGCTCGAAAACACCACAGAACTTCCTTTCTTAGATTCAAACTTTGGTATGCTGTCCCCCTCTTTTTCTTCCAGAAGTTCTGATTAGAACCATATGGTCTATGGATGTGTGTGTGAGAGGGGAGGGATTCAGATTTTGAGGATCACAGCACTCTTTGCTTTGCAGCAAATGTGGCAATATGCTTTGCATTAGTGCTCTCTACAGGGTGGGTTTCTGAACCGTAGAAGTACTTCTTGTGGAATATCTGGGTGTGCTTGCATTAAGTGCTGCGTCAGTCTCATAAAAATGAGCATTGAAAACTGGAGAGATGCCTGTATTTTGGAACGGTTCCATTTCTGGAGACCCAAATTCTCTCTTCAGCTTTCATAAACGCAGTGTTGCCAGAAGTCTGCATAGTTATAGCTCCAGTTCTGTAGTAAAGGTTGGCTCTGTCTCGTAGGAAGCACTCCAGCAGTAATGGTGCTCATGCACTCTGGCACATGGACTGAGGTCATCGATTCAGGAGGAGCCAGAGGGATGAGTTTTCCAAGAGAGTCTTTCACGAGGCAGATTGACGGCATTCCCCTCTCCCCCAACCTTTATTCTGCCTTTGCAGAGCACTAGGCCAGGAGATAACTAGCACAAAGAACATTGAGAAAACACTTCTGGCAGCAACAAGGGTTTGTTCCGTGTCAAACACAGCAGCCCTCCCTGAAACATAAGAATGTGAAACGAAACAGTGGAAGTGTAATCCCCACTACGGAAGTTCACTCGGGCCTAAACCAGGGTTTCCTAAAGTTGGGTCTCCCACTGTTTTTGGTTTACAACTCCCATCATCCCTAGCTAGCAGGACCAGTCATCAGGCGTCCCATAACAGCTGGAGATCCAGGTTTGGGATGAGGAGATTTCACCCCTCCCATACCCAAGAATCTCCTGACGATATCCTGAGGTCTCTGCTGACTCTACAGAGAGGAGGAGCAATGTACTGCTCTCTACTTAATTAGTCAAGTGAGTGAATCTGTGTGTGAGAGAGAGTCAGTCAGTGTGTCGGAGAGAGAGTGCAAGAGATCGTGTTTATAGATAAGATTGCTGCTAAGAGCAGCTGCAGGCACTCAGAGTATAGCATTGATTTATGCTCAGAATATTTAGCTCTGTATATAGTTTGTATCATAGCTGTAGTTATAGAATAAAGGAGGATATTTTACAGAGCTGCTCTCCGAGTGGTTTATACTCTGCAAGACTCTGCAAAACGCTGCTGCGCAACGACTGTATTATTGAGACAGTGAATCCGGTGCTCTCAGCTCCAAGCTGTGAGTCCACAGCACTGTGACCTGTTCCTGTGGGAAAGGAGGTCTCTGGCAGTGCTACCCAGCTCGCCTAGCCCAGTCGGGGCTGTAGTGCATGAGTCCAGTTGGTACACTGGCTCAAGGGCGATGCTGACATGGGAAACCCTGGCCTAAAATAATTTATTATTGGTTCTACTTACCAAGGACTCCTAAACTTGCATGGGTGCCAAAATGAATAAAACATTGGGGGGAGGGCAGGAAAGCCTGCCTCACACAATCCATCGTATGACATAGCACACACCATTTGAATGGCAATGCCCATTAACCTTGGGGGGGGCAGCCCCCTCAAATATTTTATTGGAGGGATGAAGGGACCATGGACCCTAGGAGCTGGCTCCTGCGCATGGGGCTGGGGAGTTGGGAGGAAGAAGGTGCAGCCATTCCCTCAGATTGCAAGAGAGGGAGAGAGATGGGACTACAGTCATACCTCGGGTTCCGAACGTGATTCGTGCGGGAGGCATGTTTGCAACCCGCAGTGCTGCGTCTGTGCATGCGCGTGATGCTATTCAGCACTTTTGTGCATGCTCAAAGCTCGATTTAGTGTTTCTGTGCATGCGCAAGCATCGAAACCTGGAAATAACCCATTCTGGTACTTCCGGGTTCGGCACAGTCTGTAACCTGAAAACATGCAACCCGCAGCATTCACAACCCAAGGTATGACTGTTTAGAGCACTTCCATCAGTATCAGCAAATTTTGACTCCTCTGGCAATTTTTCCAGTCCATGGCAAGATTTCTGTATGTAATCTCTTGAGTTTGCTTTTTCCCCCAGACTCCTGCCCTGTCTCTTTTCCCTTTGTGTTGTGCCTCTTAGACTGTGAGGCTTAGGGTAGATAGTCTTCTCACTGATATCTGAAAACCACTCTCAGAGCCTTTATTGGCAGAAGAACAAGGGTAAAAATGGTACTGGTGGTGATAAAGGTAATAAGTTGCAAATAGGGATGGGTGACTGTCAATTTCAGTTTCTCTCAGTTTCAGTGTTTTCCACATTTGCACATCAATGTCTGATTTTCCTTTTTAAAACGTCCTTGGGGAAATTCATCCTAGCGAATTTCACCCAATATGCACATATAGGTATAAAATTTAACATTATGCTTACTCCCCCCCCAAAGAATGTACCCCCTAATATTTATATTTTCCCTAATATATTATTATTAACATTTTTATACACACGGGAACCACACTACAAAATTCAAACCAGTGAGAATGCTAGGTTATGACTGCATTTCCTCTCATGTATTGTTCAGGGAAGTGAGAATTAGGTTAGGTTCACCTTTAGATGCAAGATGAATTGAATTTCTTCTCCATCTCTAGTGGTGACTCAATAGGACACACCACATGGCTAGTGAGTTGCATTGGGTGCATTGCATCACACATTGCGCAGGCCTGTTTATAATCGGCCTATACAATCTCCTTGCTAGCAAGCTCTGCTAAAAAGCCCAGAAACAGATGTAACAAACTCCTACCTGCTTCCCCACTGCAAAATTGTTCCTCTGCTCTGCTCCATCCTGCCTTTAGGCAATTTATCATCTTACTCTGACTTAATAAAAATTCTTCTTGCCTTTCCAGAAACTTTTCACCATTTTGCAATAGTTTTAGGAGGCCTTCCTCTCTCTCTCCCCCCACCCCCAACCCGGTGAAGTTCTGTAGCCTTCGAAGCCACCCTCTGTCTCTGCCTTCCCCTCTCTTCCATACTTTCTAATCCAATTTAGTCAGCTAGTTAGTCCAAATCCCTCGGAGGCCTACAGTTTGTTCATTCTCCCACAGTGCTGAAGTTTCCCTCCAGCCCAGCTGGCCGGAGTTTTTAGAAATAACAATATCTTGGGGGAAGGAACTCAAGATTGAATGGGGCCTTTTGTCCAGATCTCTATGAAGCCAGATTAATTATGCATTGCAGAACACAGATTTAAAGCACTGAATTAGATCCCCGTTGCAATGAAAAGGGAGAGAGGGAGAGAGAGAACATGCCTGAAACTGAAAGCAGATTTACAATGACCAAGTAGCTGGAGAATTTCTCACAGTGGCAACCGAACGCTAACTTGCACGAAGCACTCAGGAGCAGTTATACTTTGCTTTTACAAAGATGATTCTTTGACATCTCCCACACCCCATCATTCCTATGGGTGGCTTCTTGTTTTGTTTGCTGGTTTATTTATTTGAGGCCCTTCCAGCCCACTCTTCATTTAAATTCGATCCCAGAGCAGGGTACAATATAATATACACAATCCATAAAATGTAATAAGACCACATTGTATATAAAACAAGCATAACTTTAAAACAACAACAGATCAGCAGGTCCAGCAATAACAATTTAGCCCAAGGCCCAAGTGGACAAATGTGGCTTTAACTGGCACCGAAAACCCATCAGGGCCAAATGGTAGTTTAGTTTCATTTCATTTAATTTCACTTTTTAATTTGTATACCGCCTTTCTATATTGCTATACACAAGGCAGTTTAGAAGCTGAAGAAACAACAAAATAGAGGTCACAAAGATCACACTCCCAATAACAAACCAAACAACAGTCTGATCCAATACAAAAAGGTCACAATAAAAACATAATTTTAAAATAAACAACTTATAACAAATGAATCAACATTTAATAATCCGTTAGAATGTAATAGTAAACAGCAAAATTAAATATCAGCAAATAATAATTAAACAGTTTACACTTAACAATTACAGTACAGAATTACAAAATAGTAATCAATAAACATTGATTAAAAATGGGACGCGGGTGGCGCTGTGGGTTAAACCACAGAGCCTAGGACTTGCCGATCAGAAGGTCGGCGGTTTGAATCCCCGCGACGGGGTGAGCTCCTGTTGCTCGGTAACTGCTCCTGCCAACCTAGCCAACCTAGCAGTTCGAAACCACATCAAAGTGCAAGTAGATAAATAGGTACCGCTCCAGCGGGAAGGTAAACGGCATTTCCGTGCGCTGCTCTGATTCACCAGAAGCGGCTTAGTCATGCTGGCCACATGACCCGGAAGCTGTACTCCGGCTCCCTCAGCCAATAAAGTGAGATGAGTGCCGCAACCCCAGAGTTGGCCACGACTGGACCTAATGGTCAGGGATCCTTTTACCTTTACCTTTAATCAATAAAAATAATGGCAAGTCACAATGCATAAAATACCATGAAACATGCAAAATCATGCAAAAGCATGAAATTGAGAAACAAGGACACACAACTTAATCTATCATCTATCTATCTATCTATCTATCTATCTATCTATCTATCTATCATCTATCTATCATCTATCTATCTATCTATCTCTATCTATCTATCATCTATCTATCTATCTCTATCTATCTATCATCTATCTATATCTATCTATCTATCTATCTATCATCTATCTATCTATCTATCTATCTATCTATCTATCTATCTATCTATCTATCATCTGTCTCTATCTATCTATCTATCTATCTATATCTATCTATCTATCTATCTATCTATCTATCATCATCATCTCTCTCTCTCTCTCTCTCTCTCTCTCCAGCTGCTTCCGCTGTTCTCTAAATCAGTGTTTCCCAACCTTGGGCCTCCAGCTGTTTTTGAACTACAATTCCCATCATCCCTGACCACTGGTCTTGCTAGCTAGGGATGATGGGAGTTGTAGTCCAAAAACAGCTGGAGGCCCAAGGTTGGGAAACACTGCTCTAAATCATGGTCTGGGAAAGGCTCCTAGGGCTGGAAGGCAGGGCAAGGCAGGTGGAAAAAGCCATTGCCTGATGGCCCACACAAAGTCTTTCTCCCTTCACAATTCTGGTAGTTCATAGTGTTTTTCAGGTGACTAAGATGGAAATCACTATACATTATTTTCCTGGGGGTTATGTTCCATAGAACTCAACGGCTCTTACTTCTGAGTAGAAAGTTCCCATGGAAGTACTTGAATGAATGAGACTGTACAGATTTTCTTTGGCCAATTCTTAGAAGGAATGAATTTATTTTAAATGTTTCAGAGGTGTAATTAACAATTGGATCGACCCCACTAGTGATGGCAGAATCAAGTCCAACACTTGCTTCTCCTCTGCCCTACCCCTTTGGGTAATTTCCTGTGCAAAAGTATTTTACAGATGAAAACTGGTACACTCTCATCAATTTGTAATAGTCGTAGTCTCATGTCAAGAACTTCTAAAGTCCTGAAGAATGGCAAGCCACACTAACAAAATGGGAAACAATAAGGGCAGTGATCGACCAGGGACAGGTATCTTTCAAGGATAATGAGCTTGTAATGCTATACAATTGAAAAGTTCTATATACTAATACTGATTAAATGGAATGTTGAGAGACTGAAACCCAGCCATTCCTTTCATGTGTTAATTAAACTTTTTTTGGGGTGGGGGGGTGGAATGGCACAGGTGAGAGCTTTGGCCCCTTCCATCACCATTTCAGTTGCCTTCAAGCTCATGGAATGTAACTAGAACCCAGGGCCACTCAATGAAGCTGGGTGTTGAAAGATTCAAAGTTAGTACTACTTTGCACAGCATCGAGTTAAATTCTGCAATTTGTTCCTGCAAGAGGTAGCGATGGCCACCCAACGGCTTTGAAAGAGGATTTGACAAGCTTATGAAGGGTAAAGTGCATCGGTTGCTTACTAGCCGTGATGGCTTTGTTCCACTGTCTGTTCCTGGGAATCACAAGTAGGAGTGACAGTTGCACTAAGGTCCTTTTTTTGGGATGGACTATCAGCTGTGATATGAAACATGATGGGCCTTTGGCGAGATCCAGCAGGGGTCTTCTTAAGTTCTTAATATGCGTGCTCCTATCAAGCTCATGCTCTTGCTGCATCTAGGGTTTGGGCCAATTTTTTGCAATTTTTTGCAATTCTGTTGGAAGGGAGGTCAGCACAAGTTGTTTCCAGCTGCATTGTCCTGTACCAGAGGACCAAGAAATCAGCACATTTCTGGGAATCGCAGGTGAGCCGAGTGCTTTTGAGCTCATGTCCAGCTTCCCAGCTTCCCACAGGCATTTGGTCAGCCACTGTGAAAGCAAGATCACAGAATCATAGAAGAGTAGAGTTGGAAGGGACTCCAGGAGTCATCTACTCCAGCCCCCTGCAATGCAGGCATCTTTTGCCCAGCGTGAAACCCTGAGATTAAGTCTCATGTTCTACTGACTGAGCTATCCCAGATTCATGCTGGACTAGATGGGTCTTTGGTCTGATCCAGCAGGCTCATCTGATGTTCCTATATATCAGCAAAGCATGTTCTGTACCACCGTATCGTGACTCCACAGTATTAGAGCTACAATGGTCTGGGAGAATTGTTTTTCTTTTCTAAATATAGCTCACACTACTTTTGCCACAAGCAGTAAGAAACAATACACTTTCCCCCCTAGTAAGCATAGTTTGAATGAGGCAGACATTATGAATGAGTCATTCTGACTGCAATCATTAATTCTTTTGGAAGAAGAAAACACATGCATTCACATAAAGCTCGAAGCAGTAAATAGTTCCCTTTGCTGATACTATGATATCCAGTGACCTCGAGCCATAAAAATTTCCCAGAGATTGCAGTCGATATGTATCCAGCTGTTCTCCTTGCATATTTCATTCATAATGCTTGTGTGCTGATGCACACCATGTACTTCATTTACTGTACTTTTATTGTCCAATGGAACATGGTACAATATCCATCTTTCTAATCCAGGGGTAGCCGATGTGATACCACAGGCAGCCTAGCCAATGCATGGGGACAACGGGAGTTGTAGTCCAACAGCAAATGGAGGGGACCACCTCGGCTATTCTTGAGTTAATCTATCTAATCCATATATCTGTATTTTTTTTTAGAAACGTCGAATGACTTATACAATACCTCATTGTCTGGGTGGGAAACTCCAGGGGCCAAATGTGGCCCTCCACAGTCTCTCTGTCTGGCTCTTGGGACTCTGCCCAGGTTACATCTCTTCTTTAGCCACACCTCCTATACAAAGGTAGGGATGTGGGTGGCGCTGTGGGTTAAACCACAGAGCCTAGGACTTGCCGATCAAGAAGGTCGGCGGTTCTAATCCCTGTGACGGGGTGAGCTCCCGTTGCTTGGTCCCTGCTCCTGCCAACCTAGCAGTTTGAAAGCACGACAAAGTGCAAGTAGATAAATAGGTACCACTCCAGAGGGAAGGTAAATGGCGTTTCCGTGTGTGATGCCCATGGTCTCTATTCTGCAAGACCCTGACCCCTTAAGAACAAGGCTGTAAACTTCAGTTCCTGAGTGCCAACCCATTTGAGAGAACCGCTGAGGTGGCCGAGAAGAGGCAATTTCCCCTCCAGCCAGCATCAAGATCAAATTTCAGGAAGACATCTTGTGATGTCACAACCTGGATGACAGAACCTGGAGATGATGCGGACTCTGTTTTATCAACTTTATGACCTGCTTGTAAATTATATAATTTATGTAAAATCCTTCTTTATGTTTGATGTTTAGGATCTTTATCCTATTTGCCTTTGAATAAGTCCTTTGCTGTGGGTCCCTTTGGAAACCCTTAAGTAAAGATTTGAAAACAAATAAAATAACATAAAATAACATTAAGAATCACCCAAGATAGAAGCTCTCAGAGGAAGAGACACCTGGGTATGATCTTGGCCTCCGTTCTCCTCAGAGGTCTTTTCAGGAGAAATCTTTCCCCTCCAGGAACAAAAGTTGCGATTGCAACCTGGAGACCTGGCCGAGGGGAGGGCGAGGCCCTTCTCTCGCATGCCGAGAGTTTAGGCAGCTGAAAGGCACTGATAAAGACTTTTCATTATCTGAAACAATTACTTCGGCAGGCACAGCATGAGACTCCGCGAAATGTTTTTGAACTTGGATTCCTGATAGGAGTGCATTACATAACATACTCTTTGTGAGCACCGGCAACCAGGAACGTCGGCCAGGAGAAGGGCGCTCAGCTGCTTTCTTTCTCCCTGCTTTTAAATCCGAGCCAAGCATTAAACAGACCGGTCTATCTTTTCCTTGCCCTCCCCGCTGCACCAACAGGAGCCTGGTTTTCATCACAGATTAATAAACTGAACTGTCTGTCATTTTACTCCACTTCTCACAGCCCTCCTTTCCTTGCAATTCCACCCCCCTTCTCTTTTTGGTGTGTCCATGTGTTTGTAGCTCGCTTCATCCCAACAGAGCGACTGGCAGCGATGGAATTAAAAGCAAAGTACCCCCATTAGCTCGCAATTAAATAAGAATGGCATTTCTGAGTTTATTGGTGTGGGTGTGTTTGCATTTTGAGAGAGTTTGTGTGTGTGGCTGTGTAAACAACATCCATTTAAAGCACATTGAAATCATGTGGCTTCCCACAAAGCATCATGGGTACTGTAGTTTACCCGCACATAGCTATAGTTTCCAGCACTCTTAACAAAACCACAAGTCCCAGGATTATTTGGGGGAAGTCATATGCTATAATTGCATGGTGTCTATGCAGCCTGTGTGTATCTGTTATATACAGACATATAATACCATATAATACATATAATACCAACTCCCAATTTATGTGCGGGGTTACGTTTCAAGGCACCGTGCACACCAGTGAAATCGCATCGATTCAAAACACCATTGGAAAATAATAATAATAATAATAATAATAATAATAATAATAATAATAATTTATTTATACCCCACCCATCTGGCTGGGTTTCTCCAGCTACTCTGGCCTGGGAACCCTCCAAACCTCTGGAAACTCTCAAAAAACTCTTAAAAAACCACCAGCACTTAACAGACAAATGGTGGCAAACTCCATCACAATTGCTTCCCCTCCAAAAAAAAAAAAACCTTTCTCAGACTCCAACTCTCCACATGCCTCAACAGTCAGTGCAAGGGCTCCTGGGATTGTGGGATTGCTAGGTACTGTTTTCTTGTCCTTTCTGGGGTCTTCTAGGGCTGTTTTTGCAATTTCAAAAGTCACTTCTGGATTCGGTACAATGTGTTGCGTGGTCCCGCCGCAATGACTATGCGCTACCTCCTGTACTGGACGCAGTATGCGCCTGAAAACCAGAGGAATTGCAAGTGGGCAGAGTTCAGTTAGACTTATTGCAGGCTTCCTATAGGCGTCTGGTGGGCCACTGTGAGAACAGCATGGTGGGCCATTGGCCTCTTCTTATGTTATTAATAAGAGGAGCTGAATCCTTCAGGCCTTACCCATTGCCTCAGACACTTTTTCTCCCAGCCTGTCTCAGAGTTACTGGAAATCAGGTCCTCCCTGAAAGAGGGCACGTATTGTGTTGAGACCTGGACAACCAACACCCTGTGTTGTGGGTGGGGACATTTGGTCAGCCACAACACCCAATTGGTAGGTCCCTCAAAGCTGGGTAAAATCTGGCCAATGGGACGCAGTCCGAACAGTTCAAGGGACCAATTTATGCCCATGCATGTGTCCCAGAGCTTCCTCTTTTGGTGTGCATTCGGAACACCCGCCCACCTCTCCCTAATTTTAGGGTATTTTTGTGATTGACCTTGCTATGCCATCATTTGTTGTCTGTCGTTGGGACAGGGGCACGGCAGGAATTTTCCCCACTTGGCTGTTGCCATTTGGGTTTCGCCTGCTGCGTAGCAATTCATCACAACTTGTAAGGTTGCGAATAGGCTCTGGTTCTGATAGGGATGGGAGAACGCTCTCGCCATCCCTATGTGAAGGGTATTCTGTTAAAGGAATCCAGGGACTCGATGCTTTGGTCAACCCCTGAGAGGGGGTTGTGCCCGTACCTGAGTCCAGGGGTACACTTGGGTGGAAGAGTTAGCCTGTTCCCGGCTTTCTGCTTATCCAGGTGTTCACCCTTTGCTGACCTATGCTGGAACCTGCACTACCTGCATGGCAGGGAGCTAGTCGAACCAGACCCTATGCAACCAGTCACTTTCTGTAATCAATAAAGTTGTGGCCTAAATTCTACCAAAAACCAAACAAAAAAATTGAGTCAAGTGTGAATTTATTTAGGGGGGAGGTTTTTGGGTCTGAACACGCAAATGCGACTCCCATTTTGAAGCCCTTTGGAATTTTCTTGGGGGATGAGAATTGCAAGCGAGATAGTGCACATGGGTATCTACAACTACGAAGAACAAACTTTGCCCCAAAGGATTGCAGCAATATGGACACAAATATTATTAAAAAAGAGCTGTGCCTCCACACACTGTTTGAAGGAGGCCACAATGAAAGTTTAGGCGTCTTCCTTTCGAGACCTTATGTTTTCATGGCAAACATTCATCTGTTTTGCTTCTCCAAGGTGCCTGCTTTCCCTGCCTCCTGGATCACCATGGTACCTTAGCTCGGAGGTGACTTTAGAAATGTGGCATTTGAACGGCTGCATTTTTGGATTTGTTGGGGTGGGGTGGGAGGGGAAGGGACGTAAAATCTTTGTCCCCCTCTTTCTTCCTTGTTTATTTCTTGTTCCTTGGGTGGGTGGTGGGGAGAGAAGTAACCAGGAACTTGTGCTGCACTGAGAGGTTTTGCAAAGAGAAAAGTCTTCATCTGACTTGGGAAAACACAACGCTCTGTTTTCAGTCAGATTCCTGTTAGGAGAGTGTTTCAGGGATGTCAGCCACCCGCCAAGGAGGCCTGATTTTCCCCTCCACCCACTCCTCTGAGCTTCATTCTTGGCTCTGCACGTTGACGATTCCAGCTGTCATGCTGGGTCATGGTTAGCTGTCAAGCAAGATAGTACATGTGATAACCAGGGCCTGGCCTACAGAGAGTCCTGGAGAAAAAACACACCCAGGGTCTTAAAGTGGAACTGAAACGAGACAGCATCATAAGCAGCATGTAGGCCTCAGCCCTAGCTGTTTTTGCTCTGAAGGTGGGTGACATTACCTTATAACCCCCGAAACTATTATAGTGGTTGGTTCCATGGGCCATATATTGTGAGGATGATCAAACACAGGGACACAAGGAGGGGTTTCAACTGAGCCATTGCTCTTCTCATTCTAGAAGCGGAACATTGAACATAATAGTTATGTGTTGAAAGCTGGTGCAGGACATGAGTCCAGAATGTCTTGGTAGGGATGGACAAATCTGTGAATTCCATTTTCTTGCTGTTTCTCATTTTTCCAATCTTAAATTTGGTTCTCCGCATTTCAATGTCACTTTTCTTTTCTTTGCAAAAAAACACCTTACAGAAATTTGTCAGCATTTTAGTGCGTATTTCTCCTGATAGTAAACATTTTTGTAGGCAACTTTGCCTAATATGCATATTTTACCAGCAACCGCACGGCATCAACTTGCCCATAAAAGCAAGCCTAGAATGAGAGACTAGGGTGATGCCAGCAGATTCTAGCAACCCTCTTTGTTGTGAGATTTGGGGTGAGGTGTGTGTGATCTGTGAGATTTTTTGAGAGCCAGCTGGATAGGTGGAGTCAGGTCTGGTAAAAGATATTTTGCTGCCTGAGGTGGAAGACAAGATGGCGACCTCCCCTTAGGCACATACTGTCGGGATTCACAGAATGCTTTGTAAGTAAGTCTGCAGGCTTGAGTCTGCTAGTTGATGGAACAGGCTGATGCAATACTTTCTATGGAGGTGCTGGGTCAGAATGACTCAGCAGTAATGTGCTGACAGTTGACTGGCTGTCATCGGTTTAAAAGGGAAACCTGTCCAGCAGTAATGCTGGTGGTGTAGAGGAGTGTGGTCAGAGAGAAAGAATCTTCCTATTTGCCTCAAGGTACAGCCAGGTACTCTCTCTGACTGTATGAACTGCTTCTATAGATATTTGTATATAGAGCTCACAATAAATAATACTGAAGAACCTGGGACTCTGAGCATTTCTGCTAAAGCGCTGCGAGGAATTCGCGACGCATACGAAAGCTCATTGGACCAGTAGTTGAATCTTACTCCAGCGCTGGTGAAAGGACAGTAACCTCCACTGCAATTGAGGGCAGCAGGCTAGCTTTGATGATACAGGGCAGGCCACGTGGCACTCATAGCTCTGTTCACTCCCCACACCTCAACATCTGCCACTTGAGGCTGCTGCCTCACTCTGACTTTTTTTTAAAGTACTTTTAAATTTTAAAGGGATACTTTAAATGCCCTCCCCCAAAGTCAGCTTTTTTCGCCCTTCTACATGCTTTTAACTACTCTGCCTGGGGCTTCCATTAAAGGCTTTGCAGTAGTTAATGCAACGTTTCCCTCATTTTCATGTAAGGGTGTGAGAGCCCCCACACCCAATATATATGTATGGAAATGATAGCAACTGGTACTTAAAAAAACAAAAGAAAACCCCAAGAAGCCAGAGCACAACTGAATCAAATCAAGAATGTTTCCAACACCATGTATCTGACCTCTTGACAAGATCAGAAGAATGGAAAGTCAGCAACTATATAAATGGTTTCAGTGTGATCTGGAAAAGTGTAACTGATTCAATAACACGTGGGATTGCATAGTTAGTAAAGGTCCCCTCCACCCTCCTCAGTGATTCATAATATTGGAAGAGTTGTGGGTGAATGCCGCAAGGCTCCATTTGGAATCAGCTCAGTGTGTGTGTGTGTGTGTGTGTGTGTGTGTGTGTGTGAAAATCCTTAAAGAGCTCCTCTGTTTTCTGAGTCTTGCCTGCAAAGGTTAATAGGTAAATGACTCCTCTGGACAGTTAAGTCCAGTCAAAGGTGACTATGAAGTGCAGCACTCATCTTGCTTTCAGGCCAAGGGAGCCGGCGTTTGTCCACAGACAGCTTTCCGGGTTGTGTGGCCAGCATGACTAAACTGCTTCTGGTGCAACGGGACACTGTGATGGAAACCAGAGCACATGGAAATGCCATTGTGTGACCCTTATCATGGTGCTATGGATGGAGGGGGGAGACTCTACAAATTAATAAAAGGTAGGATTTATATTATTTGGAATATTGAAGGGAAGATTGCAGGCCAGTGGAAAAATAAAGGCGAAGCTTCCTTTCCAAGCCAAGGCCTCACCTGGGATGGAGGCATTAACAAGACCAAAGGTGTTGATGGTCCATCTGAGAGGAATTATTGGGCCTGAACAGACAGAAGGTTGCCAGGATAACTGGGTGGGAGGTGACAGGAAAGGAGTGTCTTTAGCAAGGGAGAGAACAAAGACTGAGATACATCTTGGGCAGATTGGCTGAAGACTGGCTGGGAGAGATGCCTTGGTTTCTAGCGCTGCACTGGTGTGGGGAGAAGAAGAGGAGTTTGGATTTGATATCCCGCTTTCTCACTACCCGAAGGAGTCTCAAAGTGGCTAACATTCTCCTTTCCCTTCCTCCCCCACAACAAACTGTGAGGTGAGTGAGGCTGAGAGACTTCAGAGAAGTGTGACTAGCCCAAGGTCACCCAGCAGCTGCATGCGGAGGAGCAGAGACACGAACCTGGTTCACCAGATTACGAGTCTACCGCTCTACAAGCCCTTTTTGAGACGACCCTGTTATAAGATCTGGACTCCCTCCATGCAGACTCACAGTGTAAATATGTGTGGGTGAGTGCCTGGAATCCCCTGGAATCTTGCTACCGCTTTGCAAAGAGTGGAGATGGCGGCACCTGACTTTTGTAACACTATTGTTTCCTGGGAGGCAAAAAGACTATCAGTAGCTACTAGCTAAGATGGCTGTGCTCTGTTGGAGGCTTGCAGGTTCCAGCTGCTGGAAGCAGCAGGAGGAGAGAGTGCTCTTGTGCTTGGATTCTGCTTGAGGATTTCCTACGGGCATCTGGCTGACCACTGTGAGAACAGGATGCTGGACTAGATGGGTTGCTGTGGAGGATAGAAAGCTTTTTAAAAAGCCTTTAAAATGCCAGAGTCTGAGAAAAAAAGACTGCCTTGGTCATTACAGTGGCACCTTGGGTTAAGAACTTAATTCATTCTGGAGGCCCATTCTTAACCTGATACTGTTCTTAACCTGAGGTACCACTTTAGCTAATGGGGCCTCCCGCTGCCGCTGTGCGATTTCTGTTCTCACCCTGAAGCAAAGTTCTTAACCTGAGGTACTATTTCTGGGTTAGCGGAGTCTGTAACCTGAAGCGTCTGTAACCTGAAGCATCTGTAACCCAAGGTAGACCACTGTATTTTCAGAATGCAGACAAGGCAGGGCAAGGAAGGTGGAAGGTGCAGGCAGTGGGTGTTTGACCCACTGGCCCATGAGGGCCCCTTCTGAGTCCTGGGTCCTTAAGCAGTGCCTGACCAGGCCAATCATTGATGCTGGGGCTGCTAATAAGCGACCTATGTAGACACTGAGGTGATTCTCTGTACTGTTCTTCTATCAATGTGCTTCTTCCTCCTTTTCCAGTCTCTCCATTCTGTGCCCTATCCCAGTGATGGCAAACCTTTTAGAGACCAAGTGCCCAAACTGCAAAGCAAAATCCACTTATTTATCGCAAAGTGCCCAGAGTGGTTGAGCTTTTTTTTGGGGGGGGGGGAGAGAACAGAAATAAATGACGAATAATACCTTCACTGGAACTAATACGCAGCACCGATATCGTCGTCTGCCAAAGCTCCCCCCCCCCCAAAAAAATGAGCACAGAAAGGGTTAAAAAACAAAGGCTGTCACACCCAATCAGAAACAGCCACTGACACAGCAAATTGAAAAACAGACCAATGGCGGAACACAATCTTGGCTACTGGCAGAAAAAAGGGGGGAAGGTTCTGGGTTTTAATAGCAGATGCAAGCTGTAGCATGAGGGAGAGCGGGAGAACAAATGGAAAAAAACAAGAAGAGTGTGGATGGGCTGATGGCGCGCTGTGAGGGCTATGTGTGCCACCACTGCCCTATCCCATCAGATTTTCAGCTCCCCCAGCCTCTTAAATGTCTGGGTAGTCCATGAGTTCTCACTGGGCTGCTTTGCAAGGGGATTCCCTCCCCTTAGGGTTCCCTCTTGCCACAAAATATATTTTTATATATACTTTTACAGACCTTGGGGTTAACCAACTGCTGAGTGGGGGGCACAGGAATGATTGCCCTGGGTGCAAAATTGTTAGGGGCACAAAACTTCAACACCCGGTGCTGCCTCAGTACAGCTGTGTGCTTCTGCCACTGTCTCTTTTGAAAATGGTCTCTATGCTAGGGGTCAGCAAACCTTTTCAGCAGGGGGCCGGTCCACTGTCCCTCAAACCTTGTGGGGGGCCGGACTATATTTTGAAAAAAATAATGAACGAATTCCTATGCCCCACAAATAACCCAGAGATGCATTTTAAATAAAAGGACACATTCTACTCATGTAAAAACAAGCTGATGCCTGGACCATCCACGGGCCGGATTTAGAAGGCGATTGGGCTGGATCCAGCCCCCGGGCCTTAGTTTGCCTACCCATGCTCTATGCGGACCAGGAAGTGACTTCTCCAGACAATGTAATGGCTCTTCTTATCTCTGCGGCTGCGATCTCCTGGGTGATGTGGATGCTGTTAGGCAGCTGAATGCACATGCGTATTCTGTCCATTTCCCTCCCTCCAACCCCCTCCCTCTGTGCAGCACTGGTCACTGGCAACCCACACTACGCCACTGCTCCTGAGTCTTCCTCTTATGTGTGGGAAATGCCATTTCAGCAACGTAAGTGTGGCAGTCGGAGAATTGAGCTGGAGTGACAGAACGATGGCAGAGAGAGCTTAGGCCAAAGCACGAAAGCCTTCCTAGATCATAAACAACGCCTTGAATTTTGTCTGGAAGGCCTGTTAAGATGCCGGAGGGCTGGACGCAGAACGGCATGAGTATGGTATAGCAATTACTCAAGTGATGCAAACATGCTTAGGCCTGATTTACACTGGAGTTGACCCAGGAGAGAGTCATGGCACACGGAGATGAATAGAAAAGCAAACTGAACAGCTCTCTTGAATTAGAGCCAAGAACTGAGTTAATGGTTGGCACAGATGAGGTGAAGAGAATGGAAGGTGGATCTAAGCCATCTTGCTGTCTACCCCATGGACAGTGATGTTCCCAGAAGGGCTATCCACTTTGGCGTTCCCTCTTCTGTCATGACTATATTCTTGGCATCTTCTCTCCATTACAATATGCGCCTTTATAATATACCGAGGCGGGAGGCATAGGTGACACAGATAAATGCGCACTCATGTCGCACCTCATATTCAACAAGCAGACATTCTGGGGGGGAAAAGTTTGTAATTTTGCCAGGCGAGCACAAAGTGTCCCAGCGAAGTGTCAGTTTGAGCCACTTATTATGTATGAGAGGGATTAGCTAAATTCGGAAGACAAGGAAAGACAAGAAAGCTTGATGTAAATTATAAATAATTATTAAGGTTTGTTTTTTTTTAAGAGTTGGGAGGGACCTCTAAGGTCACCTGGTCCAACATTCTGCTATGAATTGGGTCAGTGTTTTTGTGTGTCATTGTCAACCTCCCTGAAACTTCCAGGTTTCTAAACAATTAACATTAACAGTTGCCCATTAACAGTTGCTGGAACCCATAGGAGGGAGGGCGCTGTTGTGCTTGGGAGCCGCTTTTGGTTTTCCCATGGTTGGACTAGATGGGCCAATACAATACAATACAATACAATATTAATTGTATTATATTTAGTGTTTTGTAGGTGAACACCAACTCCTTGAATTAGGCTTGAAAATACAGTGGCAGCCAATTTACTTGTTTCAGAATAAGAGTAACAAGGGAGAGCTGCAACAAAATGTTGCAGTATATCATGACCCCCTAACTGGAATGTTCCTGTTCAGGGTTTCAGCCAGCCAGCTTTCCATGCCTTCATCTTGTATACTATTAGGTGTGACAGGCTGCAGCAAGCCAGTGCACTCTTCCTTTTAAAAAATTTTTTTCATTGTTTTATTGTTTTTTTCCCCATAACAAATATCCAATATCATTACTAAACATTCATTTTTCAAGTTCCCCCCTCCCTGTTGACTTCCTTCATCTTCCCTCCCTGTTGACTTCCCTCATCAATTTCCCTCATTTCTGGTTTATTACATCAAATGATACATTCTGCTGTCTGTATATAATACTAAGATATCACATTGTTATACTTCTTATTTTCTGTAAATAAAATTGTAAATGTTTATTTAACCAGTTCACTCTTCTCTCCTCCCACCCAGGCTGGGTTTTCCAACTGACAATCAACTCCCCCTAACTTCTGAAGACAATTCATACACAGTCCTCAGTCTTCATGTACGAGTACAGGGGTTTTTCTTCCTTGGGGTTCCTCTCCCCCCTTTTTTGGGTACTTCCACATAGCCTGAGATTTGCTCAGGCATGCTGATACCTCCCTCTTGTTTCTCTGTGGTCCACTTGTAGCTCCAGCCCCACTGGAGGACTTCCCTATCTTCTCTGAGGACTTCTTTGAGTTCACTATCAGAAGGCGTGATAATGGCTCTGCTGACTTTCACATGTCACCAGTTATGTGCAGCAGCATTTGGTACCAATGTGCTGTTTCCAAGCTGCCTTCAAGGGCAGCCCCATGTGCAATGCTTTACAATACTGTAACCTTGACTACACTTGTACCATGGGAAATGAGAACTTCACAACATTGTCTCCAGGCTATCGGAATGCTGTCATGTGCACAGCCTCAAGCACATATAGCAAGCAGAAATGAGCATATGATTCATCCCCATCTTGGCAGGCCATGTGTATGTATCAGAACTTGAGGGAGTCACAAAAAAAGCTATTAAAATCGAAAGAGAGGAAAATCACGTCATCCGCTGCCTTATGTTTGTTTGTTGAGGAAGAGTCCTAAAGAGCGCCTGTCTCCTCTCTCCTCCACTCCCAAACCTCTTATCTTCTCTGGTTTTATATATATTGTCCCGTCTAGACAGCAGAAAGTGACTAGCATACCTATATGTCAAGAATGTAGTGGTAAATCTTTCAGATAAATATAGCCGAGCAGTTAAAAGTAAAAATAAATGTCTAAAGCTCTCAACTTATTAGCAGCATCTGTCTCAGGCTTGATGTGCACTTCTCAGAAATATTCTAATACCTACTAGATCTATATTTAAGCAACCTTGTTGCTGCTCTGGTGATCACATGTCATAAACTATCTCTATATTGTTGATTTTGTTGCTAAGCCCCACTGTGAGTTCTGGTTTCCAGTGTTTCAGGTTACACATTTAAAAAGAGGCCTTCCAACTGTTTCACACCCCACATTTAAAGATGATACGCAGGCAGCTCTTGCTATTGCTCAGCGGCCCACTCTGGCATTAGACAATTACAGCCGAGGGAGGAGCTAGGGTTACAAACTTGTCACACACTGGAGCTGCTAACTTTCCATCCCGGAAATCTCATTTGGAAGGAAGCTACAGACCAGGACGTGAGAGCAATGAATTATCGCATGCCTGCCCCAGATTCCTGGAAGGCTGCACCAATCTTCACAAGCTCTCCGGAAACAAAGAAACAAATCCTAGAAATCACCTGTTCACATGAATTCTGAATTTATTTCAGAGAAAGTCACCACGATGGTCTCATTTTGTGTGTGGTTAAAGTGAGTCTTGTGAATGCACCCTAGTGAGGTAAGTTACTAGTGTCTGGAAAAAAGTGATAGATATCCAATGTTTCGTGCAGCAATAACTTATCACATCACAGTAGTTTGCAATACAAGAGTAACATTTCAGGTTTAGGGGGTTGTGTGGATAGTGTCATTATCTGGTTTGGTCACTAGATGGCACTTTACTTTGTGGAATCTCAGTGAAGTCAGGAGTTTCCTGTTGCTGTTCTTGTTTGAGAAGACAATAAAGTTTTTGTCTAGCTTCCTGAAGAGTGTGTCTTCTAAGCCTTCCAGGACAGGTGTGGAAGAAGCAATCACAACAAGTTTAAAGTCTGCTGTGTATATATATATATATATATGCAGGTTTTGGTGTCCTCGGGTGTCTTCCCGTGTAAAAGTTGGGGTGTCTAGGCGACGTTTCGACGAGGTCTCACTCGTCATCTTCAGGCTGGTGCTTTCGGCTTCTTGTTACTGGAACAGAGCAGGATCTCAGTGTTTGAGTTCCTATAAATACTGTAGAGGGGGTGTGGTGTATAGCCTCCAATGTTCTGGGCAGAGAGGAAGTTCCCAGGCTAGTGTGCCTTTTCTTCTTTTGTTCCTTAATTACTTGAGAGATATCTTGAGTGATTTCTTGAGTGATATCCTGAGTACCACTTAGGTGGGTCATTAGGTGTGGATTAGTTGTTAAAGTCTTTGTGTCTTGACCTCTTGAACTTTGTGAAGAGTTTTCCTGAGAAGATGGCTGTACTGTACTTAGTTGTGCTCTGGCTTGGCTTCGTGTATAGGGGCGAGCTGTGGTTTTGTGGCTTGTGTCAGCCAGATCTGTGTAGGGATTGCAGGGGGGTGCAGCATCCGGAGGTGCCACCATGGATTGGCTACTGGATGGTGTCTGTAATTCATCTGTGGAGAGGGTCTGGGTTTGGGTCTGGTGTGGTTGATTGGTGTTGGCGTTCTGTGTGCCTCTGGATCTGGTGTCAGTTTTTGTGGGGAGGGCTAAAAACTGGATAGCTTCCTCACACATCTCAACAACTTACACCCCAAAATACAATTCACTATGGAAATAGAAGCCAACAACCAACTTCCCTTCCTTGACGTCCTAATCTACAAAAAACCTGATGGCTCCCTAGGACACACTATCTACCGGAAAAAAACACACACCAACCGCTACTTACATGCACAATCACACCACCACCCTGCACAAATAAACTCCGTAGCCAAGACTCTCATCTCCAGAACCAAACGCCTGGCTGACAAAGACCACTTGACAACTGAGTTACAGAATCTCTCAAACGTGTTAATTGCCAATGGATACCAGCAAAACAGGATTACGAAGCTAATCCAAAAGGAAACACCCCCCAAAAACCAAGACACAGAAGAAAACAATGGCATGGCCCTCCTTCCTTATATCAAGGGCACTACAGATAAAATTAGCAAAATCCTCCATAAACACAATATCAAAACAGCCTTTTGCACCAACCAAAAAATAGCCAATATCCTCAGAAACCCCAAGGATAAAATCCAGTTGGAAAACCAAGGGATCTATGAAATACCCTGCAAAGTCTGCCCAGCCACGTACATTGGACAAACAAACAGACGAATAAATGCACGTATCGCAGAACACAAGAATGCCGTCAAAAAAGAAGAAAAAACTTCCTCTCTTTTCCAACACATGAAAGAAACAGGACACGAAATTAATTTTGCAGATTCCAAATTGCTCTTTAACACGGAACATCACCACAAGAGAATAATCATGGAAGCCATCGAGATAGAGAAACACCCTCACAACATGAACAAGCGTGACGACACATCCCGCTTGCCAGACATCTGGAAATTAGCCCTCCCCACAAAAACTGACACCAGATCCAGAGGCACACAGAACGCCAACACCAATCAACCACACCAGACCCAAACCCAGACCCTCTCCACAGATGAATTACAGACACCATCCAGTAGCCAATCCATGGTGGCACCTCCGGATGCTGCACCCCCCTGCAATCCCTACACAGATCTGGCTGACACAAGCCACAAAACCACAGCTCGCCCCTATACACGAAGCCAAGCCAGAGCACAACTAAGTACAGTACAGCCATCTTCTCAGGAAAACTCTTCACAAAGTTCAAGAGGTCAAGACACAAAGACTTTAACAACTAATCCACACCTAATGACCCACCTAAGTGGTACTCAGGATATCACTCAAGAAATCACTCAAGATATCTCTCAAGTAATTAAGGAACAAAAGAAGAAAAGGCACACTAGCCTGGGAACTTCCTCTCTGCCCAGAACATTGGAGGCTATACACCACACCCCCTCTACAGTATTTATAGGAACTCAAACACTGAGATCCTGCTCTGTTCCAGTAACAAGAAGCCGAAAGCACCAGCCTGAAGATGACGAGTGAGACCTCGTCGAAACGTCGCCTAGACACCCCAACTTTTACACGGGAAGACACCCGAGGACACCAAAACCTGCATATATATATATATATATATATATATATATATATATAATCTCAAAAGGCAGGGTATAGTTTAAGAGCATTTGCCATCCTTACTTAAAGAAAAATACTTTGTGCTAAACTAAGGAATGTCCCTAAATAGTGGCTCTCTAGACTACTTTTCTACATGAGTGTTGAAGGAAACACTAATCTGGTGTTGATTGCTCTACCCTCCAAAAGTGGTGCACTTTAGCTCTAATATTTATTCATTTTAGAAATTTATACCCCACTCTTCACCAGAAGTCTCAAAACAACTTATACTATATGCAAATTTTAAAGCATACCATATACAAAATTGAAAACATAGATTAAAACAACAGAGATTCTGCTCAATTGCTTTATCCAGGATGCTAGATAGCTCAGTTGGTTAGAGCATGGCGTCAGTAATGCTAAGGTTGCAGGTTCAATCCCCATATGGGACAGCTGCATTGCAGGGGGTTGGACTAGATAAACCTCAGGGTCCCTTCAAACTCTACAATTCTATGATTCTATGAGAGCAGAACATTAGAACATGGTGCAAAGGCCTCCTGATATAAAGCCGTTTTAACCTGATGCGTAAAATGCTAACGACGTGGTTCCTAGTAAAGGCTGGCAGAACCTCAGTAGCATGGGGAACCACAATAAGTGCCCAGTCATAGGATTTTTAGTGTTTGTGCCTGATTGGTATGTGTTCTTAAGCTCCGATGACACTTCTCGCTTGTCTGGAACGGATGATAGAGAGGGGTGTGTGAGTGAGGCATTGATCTCTTGTCCTCCACCAGCAACCAGGCGCCACCTTCAAAGGCAGCCCCCACAAAGAGTGTGCTACAGTAGTCTAGCCTGGATGTAACTAAGGCATGGCTGCAGTTGGCAAATCTGATAAGGGCAAGCCTGCTCACCAGTGCAACATGCACTTCCATTGATAGCGGTGAGTCTATTACAGACACCCAACTACACACCTAGTACTTTGGGGAAGTTCCTGCGTTGCAGAGGGTTGGACTAGATGACGCTTGGGACAGTTCTATGATTCTATGATTCTGTGAAGTGCAGCCCCAAACAACAGCTTTCCTCCCAGATCAGCAGATTCCATTCCTGCAGCATTTCCATCTTACCTGGATTACATCTAAATACTAACGTTTAAACGATTAATTAGCTTTATCTGCTTACAGGTTTTATGTCCTGCCTGTCATCAATGACAGAGTGTTCAAAGCAGCTAACATGTTTGAATAATTGGACTATATATAATACAGTCGTACCTTGTAAGTTGAACGCCTTGCGAGTCGAACGTTTTGGCTCCCGAACGCTGCAAACCTGGAGGTGAGTAAATGTTTGTGAAAGTTCTTTGGAACCCGAACGTCTGATGGGGCTTCTGCGGCTTCTGATTGGCTGCAGGAGCTTCCTGCAGCCAATTGGAAGCTCCACCTTGGTTTCCAAATGTTTTGGAAGTCAAACGGACTTCTGGAATGGATTCTGTTCGACTTCCGAGGTACAACTGCATCAATTTTGAATTTTGAGGTGTGACTATTCAGTGGAAAATTCACAATTTCCCAAGCAGCTGCAGCTGGGCATGGGCTTGTTGTGTTTTGTTTGTTTGTTGTTGAGACACAAGAGGCAGTAATCCAGCAAGAAGTTCGCAAACCTGCAATTCAAATAAGTAGATGCAACTGGAAGGAAAACATGGTCAATTTACATAATTTTGGTATATGGTGATAGGCACTGGGATTGTTTAGAACAGCATGTGAAGCACATTGTCTGCACAGCAGAAGTGAAGAATGATGGAAGAAAATAGGTACATTTGTTTTACATTAAGTGAACAAGGGGTTTATCACACAGCACTGAAAAAGCCATATGGACAAACCATTTCCACAGGGTATAGAGCTATGTCCTGCCAAGGAATTATTGCAAGATGGTCTTAAAACTATATGCTTTCCTTATTCTCTAGAAATGACATTTTCACATTTAGCGGTCTTAACTCTGCACAGTTTTATGCTACCCAATATTTCACTCTGAATATGCTAACATTTCTAGAATTTCAAAATGCAATGTACATTAGCAAAAGTGTGTGATCTTGTTCCAAGACACCCAGGCAGACAATATTATACTAACTAGCAAGGTATGATTGCAGGCAAGCTCTTGTATTCGGCTTCGTACATACTACCAGCTGGGAGACCCGCGATCCCATGGAGAGATCTGTGTGCATTCTGGTGACAGGTTTGGTTGATACTGAGGCATAACACACACGGAAAGCACGCAATCAGCTCCATCTAGCACTGCATGGAGCTGGCCGGTGACTCCTAAAGTTGGATGCTGGGCAATTATTGCCTAGTTCTGATGGAATTTGGCCTTACCATCAGCCTGATGAAGACCAATAGCTTGGGTCAGGACGTCGCCAGCACTCCATGCATCAGTATTGGTGACCACATGCTAGAGGTGGTAGACATTTTTGTCCACCTGGGTTCCACCATCGCCAGAATCTCTCCATTGATGCTGAGCTGGACAAGTGTATTGACAAGGCAGCTGTGACAATGGCTCACCTCTCCAAAAGGTTATGGGAGAATGTGATGCTAACGTCCAAGACCAAAATGAAGGTCTAGCAGGCTGCTTTATGGAAGTGAGCCTTGGGCAACTTACAACCACCAAGAGCGACGCCGCAGTGCTTTCCACGTTCATTTTAGCTCAGCCAAAAACAACTGCTTGCTTTTTAATGTGCTTTTCTCCAAATGAGATGAAGCAGAGATTTCCCATCTGACAAATGCTGTTCAACAGCATTTGTAAAATAGGCCTTTAGTGTAGCGGTCCCTAATCAAATCTTAAATTTCAGCATGTGAATGGTACACAAAAGGAGTGTTGGCTGGAAGTCTGAAATTAGAAGCCTTTTACAGTGTATATGTGGAAAGCACAGTTGTCTTCAGTCCCAAACAAATCTCTTATAAATGGATGTGATACGTGAGGGAAAGACAATCCTTTCTCTTTTTTACCTGTACTATAATAACAACATTGATACATGTTAAGGTCAGTGCTGCTGGCTAGGTTTTATTGTGCACCAATGCTGGGTCTGTCTTTTTTTAGGGGACAGGAGGGGGAATTACTCTGAAATGGCACTTGATATGCTATATGGCATTGCAGATTTAGACAGTCTAATTGTAGAGCTGAAATCCAAAAAGGTCCTATCAAAGTGCTAAATCCCCAGGGATCCCTTTTCTCCCTACAGACAATGGCTGCAATTTTGCAAGCAGTAGAGTTGCTGAAATTTCTTAGGCCCTCAGTCCAGAAAAACACAACTGAAATCATCAAGACTTCAGGAGATCACAGCTAATTTGTTCCCATGACTCCAGTGGGACTTAAAAGCACAACTTCCTTGCTCGTGATTGGGAATGCAGACTTGCAGCACTTCCATATCACCAGGTTTTTTTCAGGTGGGACTCAGTGGCATGCTGGTCAATGCAAGTTGTGGGATTAGAGTTAATTGGGAGGTCTTGTGCAACCAACTCCTTTCTTGGAAGAGGCTGCAATTAAAATTCTTGAGCATTTTGATAAGATTCAGCAGGAGATCAAGGGAAGGCACACCTGAACACCTGGATTCCCTGCCAGCTACAAGGGGTTTTATCATGGGAAAGCTGCTTGAAAGCTATGAAACCCATGAAAAATGAAACTAGATATCTCATGTCCTGCATTCAAAGATAATAGAATGCAGCCAAGAAAGAACAGAGATTTAATGGGGAAGACTCATCCCACAATTGAAAAATTAAGAAACGCTCATTTCCATTCTGGACATTTCCATTGACAGTGTAGAATTGAATTTGGATTGGGGAGACCTGGGAGAATGTTAGCACCAGACTACCCAGCAAGCTCCCAGTGGGGAGCTGAGTTCAGCTCTCCCTTCTTATCCCCATTTATGGGCAGATTTATGCTGGTTTAACAATTATTCCATCTCCCCATGATACCTGTAGGTCAGGGGTGGGCAATGTTTTTCAAACCAGGGAGAACATTCCATTCTGGGCAACTTTTGGGGGGTCATGTGCTAGTGGCAGACTGGGTGAAGCCCGACGGGTTTAGATCAGGTCAGTTTGTCTTGGAATCTGCATAGACTGACTTCCTCAAGCATCCATAGTTTAAAGCATGTTCTCATTGCTCATGGCCACAGCCAGTATAAGATACACCGAACACAAGTCCCCAGCATTCAGTTTGTTATACAAACATGATTATCTTCACACACATACCCAGCAGCATGGGAGTTGCTTCAGCAGGGTGTGATCCCATGGCACGGGGCTAGCATTTGGTTGTCTCTGTGAGATGGCCACACACAAGCATGAAGCTCTCAGTAGTCAGTGGTGCTGGCTTTGATCCCTGACATTTCCCGCTAGGTCTGGGAAAGACCATTGCTTGAAATCCTGGAGAGATCATAGAATCATAGAATTGTAGATTTGGGAAGGACCCCGAGGTTCATCTAGTTCAACGCCCTGCAATGCAGGAATCTCAACTAAAGCATCCATGACAGACGGCCATCCAACCTCTGCTTAAAAACCTCCAAGGAAGGAGAGTCCACCACCTCTCATGGGAGTCTGTTCCACTGTCAAACAGCTCTTCCTGTTAGAAAGTTCTTCCTGATGTTTAGATGGAATCTCCTTTCTTGTAACTTGAATCCTTTGGTTTGAATCCTACCCTCCAGAGCAGGAGAAAAGAAGCTTGCTCAGTCTTCCATGTGACAGCCCTTCAGATATTTTGAAGATGGCTGTCATATCTCCTCTCAGTCTCCTCTTTTCCAGGCTAAACATACCCAGTTCCTTCAACCGTTCCTCATAAGGCTTAGTTTCCAGACCCTTGATTGTCTGGGTCGTCCTCCTCTGCACACATTCCAGCTTGTCAGCAACTTTCCTAAATTGTAGTGCCCAGAACTGGACACAGTAGTCACGGTATGGTCTGACCAAGGCAGAATAGAGTGGTACTGCTAGTTCCCTTGATTGGGACACTATACAGTGGTACCTCGGGTTACATATGCTTCAGGTTACAGACTCCGCTAACCCAGAAATAGTACCTCGGGTTAAGGACTTTGCTTCAGGATGAGAACAGAAATCGTGCTCTGGTGGCACGGCAGCAGCGGGAGGCCCCATTAGCTAAAGTGGTGCTTCAGGTTAAGAACAGTTTCAGGTTAAGAACGGACCTCCAGAACGAATTAAGTACTTAACCCGAGGTACCACTGTACTTCTGTTTTACATCCTAGAATAGCATTAGGTTGGGTTTTTTTATGCTGCATCACACTGTTGACTCGTGCTAAGTTTGTGGTCTACCCCTAGATCCTTTTCACATGTATGCAAGGTTTTCCCCATCTTATATTTGTGCAGCTGGTTGTTCCTGCCTAAATGTTCCTGTGATTTTGTTCCCCACCTCCTTCGAAGCTCAGGTCAGTTACTAAGTGCTGTTTAAAGGCTGTTTGTTTTCCACCCTCTTCAGCCAAAGGAGCTGTTTTTCAGCTGCACTTCTTCCTTTTCTATGGTTGTTTTTGGGTTCTGCCTACTTTGGTTACTGCTGAGACCGGGTAATTAGCTGTCATCTTGTCAAGGAGCATGTTCATTTCAGCTTGCCATTCTTCATTTCACTCTGGGTTTGTTAATTTCACTCCTGTTGGCTTCAGCCTTTGCAGCCCCTGCCAGTTTGACAGCGGGACAGCTGCTTAAGGAAGGCACCAAGCAAAATTTGAAAGCTAGAAAGTGGTGTTTATACAAAGATGGTCTAAGACGGCATTTAGGCAAAGATGGCATGGAGTGCCACCTATGTGTGTTTGTAAACCAGAACTGGAACTCAAGCAAAGCTATAAGTTTCTCTTCAAATTGGAACATGTATCTAAAAGTGGCCCAGGTAAAGAATCACAAGTATTGTATCCCCCCAAAATCAATATTGACTCGTTAGCACTATGGACTATGAGAACTAGCCTTTGTTTGGTGTTGCTACTTTTGGCTTATGGAGATATTTTTTTCATTGTTTGTTCCAATTGTCCAGAATACTTTGCATTTATGTACTTTGTACATGCCAAACTGTGCATTAGTGATCATGGAGAAAGACCATAAGGTCAAAATGCAGCTGGGTTTATTTTATTGAGTGATTTCGGGTTATGTTTGCTTGTAATTGTTTATATTTGCAATATAAAATAATTTTAAATTACAGTTCTCCACATTTTCACACCAGTTTGCTTTCGTGTTCCCATGAAAATCCATCAGCATTTTCACACGAATTTCTCCTAATGCACATATTTTTGTATGCAAGCTTGTCCAACATACACATTTTAATGGGTATTAGCTGTCAGTCCTGCATTTCCGGGGGTTGGACTAGATGAATCTCGTGGTCTCCACAATTCTATGAATCTGCTTCATTTTTGCAGAGCATTTCCTCCTAATATACTACGTACATGTTCACTAATAAATGTATTTTTCTGCAACTTCAAAATATGTTGTAAGCCACTTTGAATCCCAATTTGGAAGAAAGGTGGAATATGAATATATTAAATTAAAAAAAAATGTTCTAGTGTTGTTGTTGTTTTTTAAAAAGCTTAACAACTTTCAGGGAGTCCTGGTTGTTACTTTTTGAAATATAGCAACCCTAGCATATACATTTTTGTACATATGATTGGCTATAGAACTGCATTGCAATATTCAGAAAACTGAATTTTCAAGGTTGGTTGTGTTGTGGTTCACATGCTGTCATGGTTTAGCATTGCGAGGATGAGCTGAAGTGAGCCTTTGACTCCTGCCCTTCTCCCTCTCCAGCCCCCCGCAGCATGGAAATCTGAGAGTTTGGAAGATTTCCCTTCAGTTTTAAATTAACCACAGTTTGTTGTTATGTCTGAGCCTGGTCAATTTTTGGTTATTGTTAACTATGGTTTTTTGAAACAAGCCCACTTACAAACCTGGCTTGTTTCAACAAACCATAGTTAAGGTCAACAAAAAAAAAAATTCTGGGTAAGTGAAGCTCCCAAACTCTTCCTTGTGACCATGCTGGAAAAGGAGAAGGGATTGTGTTAGCTGCAGTAACTGTTGTAATGCTAAACCATGGTTTAGCAGTACATGTGAACACAGCCAATGTGTCTGATTGCTGCTACTGACAAAGGATGGTCCAGTTGCCAGGGCTAGCATGGCAACAGTATTCTAAAACACAGATTGAGCATGGAAAGACAAGTGAAATAATTTTGTACCAGATTCTGGCTTCATTTTCCTGGGAGACATTTTGGAAGCAGGCCTTTTGTCTCTACAGCCCTCTAGACTTAACAGCTCAAGTACAACTGCCCAGTGTCACCATCAGGAAAAGTTGTTAACTGCGCTTTGCCTGTTTTCTTACTGAGATAAAACCTTAAGTGTGGTTGCAGGTGTTGAAAGGTGTGATACCATGCAGAGAGCTTGCTTGGAATACAATGGGGTTGGTATAGTCTCGTATTTCTGGCAGCTGTCACTTGCCGGGCTTTCTAAGAATGACTGCAAACACAGAGAACAATTCATTAACATAAATGTAAATGCAATCTTGGCAGCCCTGTTTGATCACGGCTATAAAAGGAAAAAAGCAAACCTTCAGATTTCAAGATAGCGGGTTCATTTGAATGACCAGTTTTAGGCAACAAGTGGTGGCAACGACACCACAAGATTCATTGTTTTTAAAATATGGGCCTTGTTGGCAGCCAATTTCCCACTGCCAGTATTATGGTCTTCTTAGTTACTATTTATTGGTTCAGTCCAGATTTCATGTATCCCCCCCCCCCGCTTTGGTGAGGCTTGCATGTGGTTACGTTCCCTACTTTCCCCCCTTTTTAATGGCTCCTTAGCCAATTATTTTATTATTTATTATTATTATTATTTTGGGACGCGGGTGGCACTGTGGGTTAAACCACAGAGCCTAGGGCTTGCCGATCAGAAGGTCAGCGGTTCGAATCCCCGCAACGGGGTGAGCTCCCGTTGCTTGGTCCCTGCTCCTGCCAACCTAGCAGTTCAAAAGCACGTCAAAATGCAAGTTGATAAATAGGTACCACTCCAGCAGGAAGGTAAACGGTGTTTCCGTGTGCTGCTCTGGTTTGCCAGAAGCGGCTTAGTCATGCTGGCCACATGACCCGGAAGCTGTACGCCGGCTCCCTCGGCCAATAAAGCGAGATGAGCGCCGCAACCCCAGAGTCGGCCATGACTGGACCTAATGGTCAGGGGTCCCTTTACCTTTAGCCAATTATTTATCCCTAAACCAGGAAAAGCTTCTAATTCTGGTATCCTGAAACTTCTCTGTAATCCGTTTTCATTTTTTAAAAAGGCAGTTTCATGAGATATTTAATTGACCCCCTTCATATATTCAGTGAGTGGGGTGGTTGGTGGTGGGTATATAATGAGTAATGGATCTAAGTAGGATGATTTAGAAAGGGAACAGTATGTTATGGACTTCAGCTCCCAGAATCCATGACTATAGCCCATGCTAGCTGGGACTGATGGAAGCTGTAGTAAAAAACAACTACCTGGAAGGCCCCATATTAGTTATCCCTGCAGTAGTGGCAAGCAGGGTTTTTTCTCCCTCTGGTCCTTGGAGGAAAGCTAACCTTGGCAGCCTATTCTGTTGTCCAGTTTTCTGAACTGTTAATTTAATACCTCAGTTAACCTCAGAGCTTGCAGGGCAGCAGCTGAAGAAGGAGCAAAAAGGGTTTTCTGGTGTGTGTGTTTCTTTGTGGCTGATTAGCTGCTCTCCCTGTGCAAGGGTCAGAGGGGGCAGGGTTTCTGTTGAGGCAGGTGATTAGCTGTGGGAGGAGCTTATCAGAGCTTGCAGGGCAGCAGCTGAAGAAGGAGCAAAAGGGGTTTCCTGGTGTGTGTGTGTTTCTTTGTGGCTGATTAGCTGCTCTCCCTGTGCAAGGGTCAGAGGGGACAGGGTTTCTGTTGAGGCAGGTGATTAGCTGTGGGGGGAGCTTATCAGAGCTTGCCTAGCGGCGCGCGCAGATTGATCCATCTTTTAGATTTAGGGGAGCTAGTCTCAAACGTTTGTTGGGGGAGACCTAGGTTTTTGGGGGGGAGTTATTTGTCCTGTCTTCATGCTTTTTTATGATGGAGGACCGCTGTAGCCACCCCCAACGACACATTCTCAAGATGGAGGGTGAGGGAACAGCTGCAGTCGCCTGCGGTTCCTGCGCAATGTTTGCCATCTCGCCAAAGGTTGCAGGCAGCTTTACCTGCATCAACTGCATGTTGATTGCCCTCTTAGAAGACAAAGTCCAGCAACTGGAGGAACGTGTAGCTACGCTCCAAAGAATTAGAGAGCTGGAGCTCTTCTTGGAAGCAACAGAGCACACCGTCTCCACCAAGGAGGAGACAGGGGACTCCCCTGAGAAGCAGGCTAGTTCACCAACACAGGAGCCAGATATATGGAGAAACATGACTCAAAGAAGTAGGAGGCCCAGGGTACGCTCTGATTGTTTAGAAATACACAATCGCTTTGAGGTCCTCTCCCCTAGCATGGAAGACGAAGAGCAGACTCCATTTGAGGATCTCTCCCTCATTACAGTCGATCAGGTATATGAAGACGAGCAGCAAAGTCAGTCCTCAGGGAATATGCAGGCGACCTTGGAACGGACAGCTCACGGAAGAACCCCGACCAAACCTAAGAGGAGGCGTGTAGTGGTGATAGGGGATTCCCTACTGAGGGGAACAGAAGCAGTGATCTGTGGGCCTGACAAGATGTCTCGGGAAGTGTGCTGTCTCCCCGGGGCTAAGATCCAAGATGTAACTGAACGACTGCAAAGAATCATAAAACCCACTGACAAATACCCCTTCCTCTTGGTTCATGTGGGAACCAATGACACTGCAAGCAATAGCCTCCAGAAGATCAAAAGAGACTACGAGGCTCTGGGCAGGAAATTGAAGCAATTAAATGCACAAATTGTCATCTCATCTGTCCTCCCAGTTGAACAACGTGGCTCAGGGAGAGAGGGAAAAATAGTGGAAGTGAACAGCTGGCTTTGCAAATGGTGTAAACAGGAACGGTTTGGATTCTTAGATCACGGACTGCAGTTTCTTGAAGATGGACTTCTGGCAAGCGATGGGCTGCACCTCACAACGGTTGGGAGGAATGCTTTTGCCAAAAATCTCAGAAACCTCATCAGGAGGGCTTTAAACTGACTAATGTGGGGGAGGGTGACAGTGCTCCTGAAGGTAGGAGTCTATCAATTGATGAAGATGATCATCCAAATGTCATAGACCAAATGGAGCAAACAGCACGCAGACCTAGTGGTGGGAGGAAAAAATCCTTAAATAAGAGACACGGGGGAATGATTAATGGACTTCAATGTCTGTACACTAATGCGCAAAGCATGGGTAATAAACAAGATGAGCTTGAGCTCTTGGTACAGCAAACTAAATATGACATAATAGGCATCACTGAAACCTGGTGGGATAAGTCCCACGATTGGAATGTAATACTGGAGGGATACAATCTATTTCAGAGAAACAGACCAGACAAGAAAGGAGGAGGAGTGGCATTATATGTCAGGGATGTGTATACCTGTGAAGAGATCCAAGATTTAGAACCTCAAAGCCAAAGTGAGAGCATTTGGGTCAAAATTAAGGGAGAGAAGAATAACAGTGACCTCATTGTGGGAATTTACTATAGATCCCCAAGCCAAATGGAGGACATAGATGATGCCTTCCTGGAACAGATGGCCAAGCATGCAAAAGGAAGGGAGATAGTAGTAATGGGGGACTTCAATTACCCGGATATTTGTTGGATGTCAAACTCAGCCAAGAGCATAAGGTCAAACAGATTCCTCACTGGCCTTGCAGACAACTTCGTTGTCCAGAAAGTGGGAGAAGCAACAAGAGGAACAGCCATTTTAGATCTGGTCCTAACCAATGTTGATGACCTGGTTAGTGGGGTAGAAGTGGAAGGATCATTAGGCGCGAGTGATCATGCTCTTCTGAAGTTTACTATACAGCAGAAAGGAGCAGCCAAGCATACTAGGACTCAATTTCTTGACCTTAAGAAAGCCGACTTCATAAAACTTAGGGAAGTGCTGGGTGAGATCCCATGGACAGTAATACTAAAAGGAAAGGGAGTTCATGATGGCTGGGAGTTTGTTAAGAGGGAGATAGTAAAAGCACAACTTCAGGCAATACCAATGAGACGGAAACATGGAAGGTGCCTAAAGAAGCCAGGGTGATTATCTAAAGAACTTTTAACTGAGTTAACATTAAAAAAGGATGTGTACAAAAAATGGAAAAGGGGGGAAACGACCAAAGAGGAATTCAAACAAATAGCCAGCACGTGTAGACACAAAGTCAGAAAAGCTAAAGCACAGAATGAACTCAGGCTTGCTAGAGAGGTTAAAAGCAACAAAAAAGGCTTTTATGGGTATGTTCGTAGCAAAAGGAAGAACAAAGAAACAGTGGGGTTGCTCAGAGGAGAAGATGGTGAAATGCAAACAGGGGACACAGAAAGGGCTGAACTCCTCAATGCCTTCTTTGCCTCAGTCTTCTCCGATAAAGAAAACAATGCCCGACCTGAAGAATTTGGAGCAAATGATTCAGCAGAGGAAACACAGCCCAGAATAACTAAGGAGATAGTACAAGAATACTTGGCTAGTTTAGATGTATTCAAGTCTCCAGGGCCAGATGAATTGCATCCAAGAGTATTAAAAGAACTGGCAGATGTGATCTCAGAACCACTGGCAGTCATCTTTGAGAATTCCTGGAGAACAGGCGAAGTCCCGGCAGACTGGAGGAGGGCAAATGTTGTCCCTATTTTCAAAAAGGGGAAAAGAGAGGACCCAAATAATTACCGCCCAGTCAGTCTGACATCAATACCAGGGAAGATTCTGGAGCAGATCATTAAGCAAACAGTCTGTGAGCACCTAGAAAGGAATACTGTGATCACCAATAGTCAGCATGGATTTCTGAAAAATAAGTCATGTCAGACTAACCTGATCTCGTTTTTTGACAGAATTACAAGCCTGGTAGATGAAGGGAACGCAGTGGATGTAGCCTACCTTGATTTCAGCAAGGCATTTGACAAGGTGCCCCATGATATTCTTGTAAAGAAGCTGGTAAAATGCGGACTTGACTATGCTACCACTCAGTGGATTTGTAACTGGCTGACTGACCGAACCCAAAGGGTGCTCATCAATGGTTCCTCTTCATCCTGGAGAAGAGTGACTAGTGGGGTGCCACAGGGTTCTGTCTTGGGCCCGGTCTTATTCAACATCTTTATCAACGACTTGGATGATAGACTCAAGGGCATCCTGATCAAATTTGCAGATGACACCAAACTGGGAGGGGTGGCTAACACCCCAGAGGACAGGATCACACTTCAAAACGACCTTGACAGATTAGAGAACTGGGCCAAAACAAACAAGATGAATTTTAACAGGGAGAAATGTAAAGTATTGCACTTGGGCAAAAAAAAATGAGAGGCACAAATATAAGATGGGTGACACCTGGCTTGAGAGCAGTACATGTGAAAAGGATCTAGGAGTCTTGGTTGACCACAAACTTGACATGAGCCAACAGTGTGACGTGGCAGCTAAAAAAGCCAATGCAATTCTGGGCTGCATCAATAGGAGTATAGCATCTAGATCAAGGGAAGTAATAGTGCCACTGTATTCTGCTCTGGTCAGACCTCACCTGGAGTACTGTGTCCAGTTCTGGGCACCACAGTTCAAGAAGGACACTGACAAACTGGAACGTGTCCAGAGGAGGGCAACCAAAATGGTCAAAGGCCTGGAAACGATGCCTTATGAGGAATGGCTAAGGGAGCTGGGCATGTTTAGCCTGGAGAAGAGGAGGTTAAGGGGTGATATGATAGCCATGTTCAAATATATAAAAGGATGTCACATAGAGGAGGGAGAAAGGTTGTTTTCTGCTGCTCCAGAGAAGCGGACACGGAGCAATGGTTCCAAACTACAAGAAAGAAGATTCCACCTAAACATTAGGAAGAACTTCCTGACAGTAAGAGCTGTTCGACAGTGGAATTTGCTGCCAAGGAGTGTGGTGGAGTCTCCTTCTTTGGAGGTCTTTAAGCAGAGGCTTGACAACCATATGTCAGGAGTGCTCTGATGGTGTTTCCTGCTTGGCAGGGGGTTGGACTCAATGGCCCTTGTGGTCTCTTCCAACTCTATGATTCTATGATTCTATGATTCTATGATTCTAACCAGCTTCTGGGTTTATTGTAAACCCCCCCCCCCCAAAAAAAGAAAAAGACACATGACCCATTTGAAAGCCAGCTCTGTCGTTTATAACATTGAAAGAGGGAAGCCGTTGTAAAGGGGCTAATAAAGCTCCCACTAAACTTATGACAGACATTGGGGCCTTGTGAGACACTTTTGGGTTGTGATGGAGTGGCATGCAGAGCGAATTTTTCAGAAACATTTTGGAAATATTGTTTGGTTGTGTAGCTGAGTGCTGATGCAGCATCAGATAGGAAATCAAAGAACAAACAATTCAGACGAGGGAAAGCTCAGTGTTTCTCTACAGGCGGGGTGAGGCAAAGTTCCTCAGGAGCGTGAGTGGCAGTTTGCCAGGGCGGGGAGCCTCTGGGCAATACAAACACAGCCATCCGGACCAGCCAGTTCCTGGGTTTAGACTGGCTGTCAAATAGGAAGGAAAGCAGTTTATAGGAACTCCACAGAATGCGAGTGAGAGAGGAAACTTTGAATATGCCACAGTGCCTGAAATCTCGACATATCAGTCCATAGGACGAAAGCAATCTGGTGTTTTCTTAATGTGTATATTATTTAGGTGTGCAGTTTCGCTAATCTATGGAGAGCTGGGAGCTTCTCGCAGGCCTACCATTAAGCAGGACTAAAAATTGTTTTTATTACCATGAGGGAGACGGCGCTTGCTTAGCATGACAGAATCAATTCTCTTGTACTGTTTATGACTCCTGCTAAAGTTGGAGTTTAGGTAAGCCTGCCTTAACCTTTAATTTTATTCTGAACCTGGGTTGCTAGTCCAACACTCGAATCACTGAGCTACTCTGCTTGCCGATATTCGATAGTGCAGGATATGCAAGACTACAGATGTTCATTCTTGTAAGACGCATAAGCAACTTTTCGAACTTATTTTCTGGGTATACGTTCTGTCATTTTCATACGGGGGTCGATTCAGATGCCTCCCCACGTGAAACTGATTTGCTGCGCTCACCACAGGCGGACTGGGCCACATTAAAGACACCACATCAAAATGTATGTGCACGAATAGTCCAAAGACAGCAGAAAAATGTCTCCTAAGCTTGTTATTCCTTGCTTTCACTTGCATTAAGAACCTTTCCAGATCATTTTTCTTCCAGAAAAACCCAGAACACCTAGATTTTATCCTTAGCACCATGTTTACATAACCTTAGTGCTATCCAGTACCAGTAATGCAATACTTTGCTGGTGTGATTAAATGTGTCTCAGTCACATGGAAACTTGGAGAAGAACCCACACTTAATTGTTTTGGTGGCAATCGCTTTCCTGCTGTAATAAGAAATGGGCCTGTGAGAAATATTATGAGGTCGAGGAGTCAGGAAAAGCCTTTATTCCTGTTTTCTTATGTGAATACGATAAGAATAGTGTCTAGCCTTTCCACTCCCAGAGTGTTCCAGAATATTGGTGACAGACTCTCCAAGTGCCCCTATTTTCCAGGGACAGTCCTGGATTTATGGAAGCCATCCTGGTTTTTTATTTGCTCCACGAATGTTCTGATTTTCCTTAGGAGGTTTCTATTTTCATTGGAGAAATGTTGGAGGGTATGGAGTTATGTGACTCCCCAAGCCAAGGAGATAAGTAACTATACAACCGCTAGAAGACATCTGAAGGCAGACCTGTATAGGGAAGTTTTTAAATGTTTAACATTTTATTATGTTTTTATATATGTTGGAAGCCAAGATGGGTGGAAATAATAATAATAATAATAATAATAATAATAATAATAATAATAAGTCATTATTATCATTATTGAATAAAAAGGTAAAGGGACCCCTGACCATTAGGTCCAGTCGTGGCCGACTTTGGGGTTGCGGCGCTCATCTTGCTTTATTGGCCAAGGGAGCCGGCGTACAGCTTCCGGGTCATGTGGCCAGCATGACCAAGCTGCTTCTGGTGAACCAGAGCAGTGCACGGAAATGCCGTTTACCTTCCCGCCGGAGCGGTACCTATTTATCTACTTGCACTTTGACGTGCTTTCGAAATGCTAGGTTGGCTGGAGCAGGGACCGAGCAACGGGAGCTCACCCTGTCACGGGGATTCGAACCGCCGACCTTCTGATCGGCAAGTCCTAGGCTCTGTGGTTTAACCCACAGTGCCACCCACGTCATTATTGATTAGGACTTCCCTATTTTCATCGGATAAATGTTGAAGGGTATGTAGTAGTCATCATTACAAGTCTTGTTCATTTAAACATCATGCATATGGTGAATGCATATAGAGAGAACAGGATCATTCTGCTGTTCACTGCTGTCAACTGTACCGTCTCCTGTATATATGATTTGTAGAGTCTGTATGCATTTAGAGATTGTTTCGGCCAAGGGTGGAGGAACACACAGAGAAGGACCTCATTTGATGATCTGAGAGTCTCGGCCAGGGTTTCCCAAACTTGGGTCTCCAGCTGTTTTTGGACTACAACTCCCATCATCCCTAGCTAGCAAGACTAGTGGTCAGGGATGATGGGAATTGTAGTCCAAAACAGCTGGAGGCCCAAGCTTGGGAAACCCTGATCTAGGCCAAATCCTGCCAATGCAGGAAATAAGGTGAATGCATGGAGATAGCAGGAAATTCACGAGAACTGCATCGTAATAGTGCACCATCTTCAAAGACAACATTTGCTGCTGCTCTGTGGAACAGCTTGTACCATTAGGAAATTCTTCTTCAAATTTACTCCAAATATACAATATTTTGTTTTATGTTCTAGATTCCTTGTAGTGAACCATTCTGTGCTCCTAGGAATGGTGCAGTCTAGAAATGACATAAATACAAGCATAACAGAGAAATTTTAGAAGCAGCTCCCTTGGCTGCTTCTGTCTCCCCCCAACCCTCACAATTCTTCTAATAAATTTGTAGGTTTGGGCAAAAGTTATAAAGGGTTGGAGAAAGGAAACTGATACTCTAGAAGGCTAGACCAGAATTCACTCAGGAGTGGCTAAGGGAATTCTGAGGCATTAGTTCCTGAGCCATTTCTGATGGGTTTCACTACCACTAGTGGGAAGACTTTTCAGAGGGCAGCATGGTTCAGAACAATTTGTTGAAAGTTCCACTTTCTACCCTACAGATGTGCCCTTCAGGATAGCAAATGAATCTTAAGTGCTGCTGTGTGGTCAGTGATACAGGGCCTCTGTTAATCATTCAGGGTTTCTTTCCAAAAATGTTGAAACCAAGCAAGGGAAACTTTTCTTCCCAACAGTTTGTTCAGATTTGGAATTATAACCAGTTTTATTGTGAAAATGAAAGCACTTTTTACATTCACCCTACATATTATATAATCAAACCACTCCATCATACCAAGGACTTTTGAAGACAAGCTCCCCTGTCCAGTCCCTCAACAACAAGAGCTAATTCCTTGATGTGAAAACAATCAAAGGATGAGCTCATTTCCGATTTCACATATGACGCCAAACATTCTCTCTCTCTTGTAAACAAGATACACTGGCAGAACCTCCTCCTCTTTGCATGCTGTTTATTAACTGAGAAACAGGCCATTGATTCTTATCAATCCTATTTGGCCAAATGAACTGCATATTTCAGAATGGAAGACCTGTATAAACTAGCTGGCTGCTTCCATCCGAGCAGCCAAGAGCATTTGCCAACTTCATCTGGAAATGGGTCCCTCGCATACGGCCCTGATAATGACAGGAAGAAGGGCATGGAATCCCAGACTGAAAATTGCCACTGCCAGAGCCAGAACTGAAAGAAACTTTTCAGCCGGGAGCTCATATTTCTAGAGGATGAAGCATAGATTGTGGCAGCACACAGTTATGCCAACGGGACTTTTCCAATTAGAATAGATGGCTGTGTTGTCTGATAAATTACATTGCTTCTAATTATAACCCCTTCCCTTAAGAGTGTTGAAAATCTAAACTGGAAGAAGACTGCACAAGTTCCTTATAGGATTAAGCGATTTAAAGAGGGATAAATAGGGATAAACTGCTGAATGCCCATAGACTTGTCAGCCTTGGTCCCATTTTTTCCCCCAGGAGGCAGGAGAGAGGGGAGGTCAGACGGGCACCATAAGGCTTGCTGGTTTGATTTTGGACATTGCCACTTTTAATTTTATCTCTAATTTGACATCGGCAGAAGAACCCAGTGGATTAGCCGCTGTCTTGCTTCTTAAATCAACTCCTTAAATCTCACATTGCCTGCGCTGATTTTTCTCATGCTGGGAGTACCGTATTTTTCGCTCTATAAGACGCACTTTCCCCCTCCTAAAAAGTAAGGGGAAATGTGTGTGCATCTTATGGAGAGAATGCAGGCGGGAGGCTCTGTCAGCGCTCCCTTTAAGGAGCCGCGTGGAGCGTGTGTGTGGCTCTTGGGGGCTTTTCCCAAGGAGAAACAATCAGTAAAGCAATAATCAATAAAGCAATAATCAATGTACTGTACTATAAAATAAATAAGACAGTATTGTAGATGATTAAAATTAAAATTCTTATTTTTTTTTTTTACCTGCACTGATAGTCATTATTTGGATGGGGGGCTTTTATCTATTTCCACAGTCACACAATCAATCAATCAATCAATCAATCAATCAATCAGTAGCTGAACTGGGTTCCACACAGTCACAAAAACTAACTAACCGAAAAAGCCCCAAAAACAAAAGCGCCAAACTTAATCCATTCCGGAAGTCCATTTGACTTCCAAAATGTTCAAAAACCAAGGCACAGCTTCTGATTGGTGCAGGCACCCCGGAAACAATAGCCGACAGCCACATCAGATGTTCGGCTTCTGAAAAACGTTTGAAAACTGGAGCACTTCTGGGTTTTTGGCGTTTTGGAACCAAGGTGTTTGAGAACCAAGGTACTGTACCACTGTAGAGATTATTCCAAAGGGTTAGATGCCATCACAATAAGGGTTTGATTCCTATACATATTGTATGGACCCGAGTGAAGAGAAATGAAGTTTGCAGCTCAGCCACCAGGTCTGACCCGGAACATTTTCCAAGGGCTGACCCCTTCTGGTCTTTTGGTATACGGAGCCTTCCTTGGTTAGAATCTCGGCAGTTCCCTTCTTTGGTTGGAGCTGGGTAGCAGAATGTTGACTAGGTCCCTACTTGACATCCACTGTGGTTTTGAGTCTGGCAGCCATCTTAAAATCTCTCCTCCCTTTCCATTGCACACTTTAACTTCTTTTAGATTTCTTTTTTTGTGTGTGTCCAAGCTTTATGAGAATGCCATCTGTTAAATAACATAGTATGTTATATAAAACCTTGGCTTCAATACCTCAGTGTTATACATCACTATGTGAAGCCCTATAATACAGGACAATACTTGATACAAATTCCTGAGCTTTTGCTTTTCATGAAATTCCCTAACCCAGATCTATGGCCCCTCCAGACTGCATGGTTTATTTTTTGAGGGGGTGGGGGAGCAGGTGGGTGTATTCTGCAACATGTCATTGATACAATAACAGTGCATTCACAATGGATTTACACATTATTCTACTTTATTAGTTGTTCCACAATGCTCCCTCAATGTTACCACTTTATTGTTTGCTATAGCAAACTCTTGTGGTATAGCACAACAAAAGCAGGAACCCCCCCCCACCCCACCCTTGAATGCTTTGTGGTATGAAAAATTTCAGCCGGAAGCTACAGGGCATGCACCAGTCAGAAACAAAACAGTATGTCTGCCTGAAATCTTTGGCTACCACAAACAGTATGGAAAACGGGATCTCATATAAACACCCTGATACCAACAGGAGCACAAATAATCATCAATGCTAATTAAAAAGGCCATTTGAAAAACACACATGCACACTTAATTCTGTCCTGAATGTAACTTAAACTCTTCCACCTTACACCAATAGCACAGAATGACAGCCTAAAGTTCCATATTTCTAAATGGTTTTCCCCATCAGCAGGGAAGGAGACAAACCAGCCTTCCAGGGGAAATAATTGGACACTCGCATGTGGTCACCAGCACCATCTCAGAGGGAGCCCGAATGTGCAACAGTGTGTGCGTTTGCATGTGTGAAAGCATTTCAAATGTGCACACATTTCTGGTGACAATCTGAGTTATCTGACAGTCTCATATTGGAGGAAATGCATGTCCATGATTCTGCCTTGCAAATTGTGTCCTGTTGCATACTGTGGGAAAAAAAAGAAGTGATGAGAATATATTTTAACCTTCCTCAGCCTCAAGGGGAGCCAAACACGGGGGGGGGGGGGAGTCAAATAAGCAAATTGCCTTAAAACCCTCCTGTTCTTAGCTGTGAATAGCACTGTGTTGATGGGATTTTATTTTAAAGGCCTTGGAGAAAATAATAAAAATGTATAATGAGACAGATGCTGGAGAGTGTCACTGACAAACTCCATCTTCTCTTAGAAATTTCCTCATCGTTAAGCCAAAGTTAACAAGAGCTGCTAGTGATACGTTGAAATCAGTGGAACTCAGAATGCAGTTCTTTGCTTTGTTTTAACTGTGCAGAGGACTGCGGTAAAAAAGAAGTCAGATTTTGTGTACGATTGGGGGCCTCATTTTTTTTAGAAACTTTCGGTGTTTCCATTGTTTTGTTCAGAACTCATCCCTGCATATCTTGCCCCAAGCAAGGAAGGGAGCCAGTGCTGTGCTTTTTAAAAATTATAAAGTCACCTTCCTTTGTAAAACAACCTGAATTGTAGAGTTGGACCCTAGTCCAGCTCCCAGGTTTTGCAGACCCTCCAAGTGTCCCTATTTTCCAGGGATATCCCTGATTTAGAGAAGCCGTTCTGTTTTCTGATTTGATTCCACTTTTCTTTAGGGTGTCCCTATTTTCTTTGGAATGGTCAGGGGTCCCTTTACTTTTACCTATTTTCTTTGGAGCAACGTTGCAGGGTATGGTAGGATGTCCCTATTTTCATTGAATAACTGTTGGAGGGTATGGAGCAGGGGTCAGCAACCTAGCGCCCATGGGCCACAAGCGGTCCACGGGGGTCATTTAACTGGCCCACGAGCTGCCCCTGATCCGAGCCATCCGCTTGGCGAGTCCCTGCATGCTGAACTAAACCGGCACAACGACTCGCTTCTGCGGTGCCAGGAATCATGTCTACACATGCACAGATGCTGGAAATCATGTCTGCACAGACGCAGATGCCAGAAATCATGGGTGCACGCGATCCAGCCCACGGAGGGATCTCCACTGGAGTGAATCGGCCCAGGCAGCGTAAACCTTGCCAACCCCTGGTCTGGAGTTATGCAACCCCTGAGCCGTCTGAAGGTAATCCTGTATAAGGAATTTTTTTATGTTTAATGCTTTATTATGTTTTTATAGATGTTGGAAGCTGCCCAGAGTGCTGGGGCAACCCAAGAAGATGTGTGGGGTATAAATAGAAAAATTATCATTATGGAATGGGACGTCTCTATTTTCATCAGAGAAATGTTGGAGGGTATGCTTTTGATGTCTGAAACATATTGACCGGGGCAACCTTGCCATTATTAGCCATGAGGGTATATGGTTGTTTTTAGATGTGTTGAAATGTGTGTGTGTAAATCCATAAGCAGAGTTTGGGGTGCATAGGGTGCTAGAAGAGGGGTAGTACCTTAAGTCTCAAGCCCTCAGTGAATTAGGTACTTCTCCTGCATGCAAAGATAGCTTCCGGTGGGATGAGCAGAGAAGACTAATAATGGGTCCAATGGTCAAAAAGGCAGTTTCTGCATGTGTTATAGAAGGAAGTGAGGGGCAGATGGGGCTCATCAACCTGAGAAGGTAGCCCATCTAGGAGAATGAAAACTGATAATAAACCCCCACTGCCTTGCACAATATCTTTGGGAGAAGAAAAGGCTAAGGAGGAAACCCTACACAAATCTAGAGGGGAGTTCTTATGACGGTTGGATGCCTCCTTCTGGCAACTCCAACCTTCTGGCAACCAAGCTGGTGCCAAACATATTGCTCTGTTTTCCTTTAGACCTCATCAGGGAGACTTAAAGGGGAGTTTTGTCATCTGGGCATCTCAGGGTCTCCATACACACCAAAATGCCACTCCCCACTACAACTCCCCCCTCTAATTTCCCAAGTTGCTTTAACCTGCAGTAGGGAAAAGAGATGGGGGATTTATTTTTATTTATTTTATACCAGAGCCAGGGTGTAAAGCAGCCTTTCTCAACCTGTGGGTCCCCAGATATTGTTGAACTATAACTCCCATCACCCCTCGCTAGCAAGGCCAGAGCTCAGGGATGATGGGAGTTGTAGTCCAACATCTGGGGACCCAGAGGTTGAGAACTGCTGGAAGGAACTTGGTGATGTATAGTTCTACCCTGTTTTTAAAATATATATGTTGGCGGTGGCGGGGGACAGGGAGAAAGAGAGAGAGGTTTGCACGAGAATATTTTTTTAAATGCTTCCATATGTAGTAAAGGATGAATTTCCGGTGTCTGAGAAAATAAATATTTGCAATTTCTTTGTTTTGGTTCATTATATCTTGTTTAAATTCTTCCTGCAGCATCCTATGGAGCAGAAAACATCCCAGACATAGGTCACTGAATGCAAAGGAGTTTTTGTTGTTGGGTTTGGTGATACTTGTGAAGTACTGAGCACTGAAAGTTTGTAAAGAACATTTTCCACTGCCCACCCCTGGCCTCCAGCTGTCTGTAGAAACTGGAGTTCCTCCATGTGTTCAACATTTCCCTTCCCCCAACCCCCGCTGGCTGAGTGGAGATGTCCTACCGACAAGAAGGGAGCTGTGTTTTGTTTTCTCATCACCTCATAAACCATGGGGTGTGAGGACGGAGTTTGGATGTTAGGTAATACTTGTCACAGAACAAACTCCAAAGGGATGGTAATTTCATTCTCTGGGCCACAAAGGACAGTTGCAAGGCATAGATAGATGATAGATAGATAGATAGATAGATAGATAGATAGATAGATAGATGATAGATGATAGATAGATCGATAGATAGATCGATAGATCGATAGATAGATGATAGATGATAGATAGATCAATAGATATAGATAGATAGATGATAGATAGATGATAGATAGATGATAGATAGATAGATAGATAGATAGATAGATAGATGATAGATAGATAGATAGATAGATAGATAGATAGATGATAGATAGATAGATGATAGATAGATGATAGATAGATAGATAGATAGATAGATAGATAGATAGATAGATAGATAGATGATAGATAGATGATAGATAGATAGATGATAGATAGATAGATAGATAGATAGATGATAGATAGATGATAGATAGATAGATGATAGATAGATAGATAGATAGATAGATAGATAGATAGATAGATAGATAGATAGAAACATTACAATAGGGAACTTCACATAGCATGCTTTCAGGTGATAGAATGGGCTGTATTTCTTCATACTGCAGTTGAGGGGGGTCACATATTTGAATGCTCACCTGCCCTACAAACTCTCAAAAAGGCTCATAGAACTCACTGCACCTCAAGACGGAGATTGCAGTGCAGGGAAAGGTGCAGCAAAGGGCAAGCAAAACGATGAAGGAGCTGGAGCAACTCCCCCATGAGGAAAGATCCTCAAATTTGGGGCTAATGAGAGAACATTATTGAGGTTTCTAAAATTATGCATGGTGCAGATAAAGTGGATAAAGTGTTTGTGGGAGTGCCCACGAGCACACGATCTCCATAATCATGAACAGTAGGAACTAGCTGACTTTCCATGGTATACGGTTGCCAGAGGTGGTTGTTTCTCTAAATTTGTGTTATGCCACACTTCCCATGGCAGCCATTTTGTGTTATGCCACTCCCCCTCCATGGTAGCCATTTTGTGAATTTTGTGACATTGTCCGAGCACGTGCTCTAAATTTGAAATGTGCCAACTGGTCCAAAAAGCTTAGCGACCTCGACAGTATTTAGTATCAGTTGAGAAATTGTGCCATCTAAGCTATTTTGCTTTTCACTCTGTCCATAAGGTTAAAGGTAAAGGACCCCTGGATGGTTAAGCCCAATCAAAGGCGACTATGGGGTTGCGGCGCTCATTTCGCTTCAGGCCGAGGGAACCAACTTTCCGGGTCACACGGCCAGCATGACTAAACCACTTCTGGCACAATGGGATACAGTGACGAGTGCCAGAGAGCATGGAAACACCATTTACCTTCCCGCTGCAGTGGTACCTATTTACCTACTTGCACTGGTGTGCTTTCAAACTGCTAGGTTGGCTGAAGCTAGGGCAGAGCAACGGGAGCTCACCATTGTCGAGCGGATTCAAACTGTCGATCTTACGATCAGCAAGCCCAAGAGGCTCAGTGGTTTAGACCGCAGCGCCACCCATGTCCAACTCTGTCCATATCTATCTATCTATCTATCTATCTATCTATCTATCTATCTATCTATCTATCTATCATCTGAAGAATTGTGAAAGATAATTTTTAATGCTCTAAAAACAGTAATTTCAGGACCCTAGTCCACAAATCATTTAAGGCAATTAATTTCTACTTAATTGGCTTTATCCCTGGAGCAAGACACTTTATTCTAATGGAGCAAGACACTTTAGCCGCACGTTTCTTGGCTTAAGAAGCTTGTGGATCTTTGCCATAATCTGTAAAACCATTTAAAAATTATGTATTTATTCATAGTATAGGGATCATTTTTCACCCTCTCCCCTCATAAACCTCCATATGCCTGAACCATTTTGTTGCTTTTAATTTTAGAAGAAGTTTTTACGTCTAACTTATAATTTATTGTAACGTCTTTCTTTTTAAAAAAATTGGTTTTAAAAAGGAAGGATCAAGGGGGATGGGGGGGGGGGAGCCCCAAGTGTACTGCAGACTCCAGAAAATGTCTCATTGTTTCTTAAATATAAAGTACCCATCTTCTGCCCCCTTGATGATAACTGGCATGTTTGAATCGGGCTACACTATAGGTCACAACACTGTGCTGAATGATTAATAATAATAAAAAATATTCGCTAGGAGCTTTAAATCATTAATTCATCATTTGGGCCAATAAGAAACCAGCAAAAAAGACATTAATATTCCCAATTAATAAAAGGCTAATTGAAGATGAATTATAACGATGCGCTCAATGCCACCTAATAAATTTAGTTTCTTGGGAGAAATGATCATCAGGCTTGGGTGAAAAGGCAATAAATGATGATTAAGTCATTGTGGGCAGCCAGCAAGGACTCAGCTGTCTAAGTTTATTACAGCAGGGATCCCCAACCTGGGAATTGTAGCTCCCTAGTGGGAGTAGGGGGTTTCCTAACATTTTCCAGCTGCAGCTCCCAGAATCCTTTTGGGGAATCCGTGACTCTGTTAAGTGAAATAATAGTGCTTTAAATGTATGGTGTGACTGAGTTTTAGATCAGGGTTCCCCAAAGTTAGGTCTCCAGCTGTTTTCAGACTCCAACTCCCATCACCCCTAGCTAGCAGGACCCAGTGGTCAGGGATGATGGGAATTGTAGTCCTAGCAACTGGAGATCCAAGTCTGGGAAAACCTGGTTTAGATGATCTCTTGGCCCAATCCAGCAGAGCTGGATGCAATCCTATGTTCACTATTTTACACAACCTGTTTATTGCCACATTTTTTTTAAAATCTACCCTGAGCCTTTGAGATGTGACAAGCCCCACATTTAAAGAAATAAATCTACCTCTCTTTGTTCATCAGCACTGAAACAGTGGTAAGGAGTAAACCTAATAGCCTATTCAGGCATATATATATATATATATATATATATATATATATATATATACACACACATACATATATCCCAAGAGTTCCCTCCTCTTGCTACTCCCAGTTATTCTTTTGCTCCGTGCTTTCCAGCTTCTCGGATAGCTGGGGGGGGGGGGGGGCCTGGGCAGGCGAGCTGGGAAATTGTTTACAATATTTTCACATGATGGCGATGGCAGAGTTCTCGCAGTCTCTGAAAGGCCTTCTGTTTTCGGATGGCATTGAAAGTTTACCGTCTTCCCAGACAAAAGGAAGGGAGGCCGTTGCCAGCGGATGAGTAATGGGCATGGCCTCAGCACAATGCCCTCCTATCCAGGCCTAAATCTACATGGTGTTCTAAGGCTTCCCTCCTTCTCCAAAGCAACCATTGTCTGGCCTCCGGGAGACCGAGGCCACTCATTGGATGTGGGGAAGCAGCCAAAAAAATGGTGTGGGGAGGAGGAGGAGGGGGAAATCTCTCTGACAACAACAGTTGCTCAGTGCCCCCACTATCTGCCTCTTTGCTCTTCTGCTACGGACCTTGGAAAACTTTCCGTCCTGGGCATGGTTTTTATATACCGATAAGTTGCAGACCATCTGCGGTACACCTAGTTCCCAAAGATTATAAAAACTAAGTTTAAGTGTTTTGTTTCTTTTCTTTTTCTTCCTTTATCTGCTTATGCTGATGAAGTGTTCTGGGAGGAGTGATAAAAGCAAAAAGAGAGAGCTTTATTTAGTGTATTTAACAGCGGGAAATGAAAGTCCTTGTCTTTACAGTGGTACCTCGGGTTACATACGCTTCAAGTTACATACGCTTCAGATTACAGACTCCGCTAACCCAGAAATAGTACTTCGGGTTAAGAACTTTGCTTCAGGATGAGAACAGAAATCATGCTCTGGTGGCACGGTGGCAGCAGGAGGCCCCATTAGCTAAAGTGGTGCTTCAGGTTAAGAACCGTTTCAGGTTAAGTACGGACCTCTGGAACGAATTAAGTACTTAACCCGAGGTACCACTGTATTTCCTCATTTGCAGAAAGGGAGGGTTGCTTTTAAACCTTCATTATTATTACAGTCATACCTCGGGTTGAAGTAGCTTCGGCATAACTATTTTCGGGTTGTGCGCTGCTGTGACCCAGAAGTAACGGAGCACGTTACTTGTGGGTTTTGCCACTTGCGCATGAGCAGATGGTCAAAATGATGTCACTCTCATGCTAAGAAGTGATGAATCGCGACATGCGCAGACGCGCAGACGCGGGTTGCGTTCGCTTCTGGATGCGAACGGGGCTCCGGAACGGATCCTGTTCGCTTCCAGAGGTACCACTGTACTTTTTTTAAAAAATCAATCCTCTATTTGAATGCATGTTTACATCCGCATAGTTTAGACAACTCAGATCATTATTACTCCCCTTCCTCTGTGTCATTCTAAGCTCTGAGTTACTGAGACTGGCAAATAATTATAATAATCATAGTATCAGTTCAGCTTTCAGTCTTTCTCTTTCAACTGAAACTATTTGGAAAATCATCCAAATATATTTCTTGCCCTACTCACTTGCCACAACGCAGGATCGTGCAACTGAGGAGCAATTCTGAGGCTTTCACAATGCATTTGCTAAGTGTGGCAAAATAAAAATAATATTGAATGCCCTTGGATGTTCAAGCTAATGAATGCCAGCATCAAGTCCTGATTCTTTCCCACTAATTTAATATGCTCAAACATTGCGTTATTGTGCATCAGCAGAACAAAAAGCTGGGAGATATTTTTCCCCCAGTAGAAGCTGCTTGCTGCATGCTATCAGTAGATAAAACCACTTTTAACTTAGAGTTCTGGCCATCTTCGGTACAACTGATATGTTAAAAACTATCTTTGAAAACTATTTGTCAGATGCATCTAGTTAAGTTTAAATCATCTGTTTCAATCTCAGAACTTCTCTTCCTTCCATTCCTTCGAAGGAGAAAGAAAAAAGGGAGTTAAATGTTTAAAACTCCATTAGAATAGTTTGGCATTGTTCCCTGTCCTGAATAGCATGTCAGCTGAAACACATTGCTAAAGCAAACGAAAAGACAGTTTGAAAGAGCATGACCATACAGAATTTTCCTGTGGTTGCTCTTAAAGAAGCCTTGTTCCCTCCCCTCCCCCTTTTCTTTTTAAACGTTTGAGATACTTTGCATAAGTCATTGCAACTGAAGCATTGGCCAGTACATGTCCCATTGAGCACATGGGACAATTGCACAAAACTACAATTGTGCAGTCATTTTGTACCATTCCCATCTGCGCAACACTATTTATTTATTTATCTTGAAAAAGAATAACCTGCTTGATGAGAGAAAAAAATGTAGCTAGAATCCAACTGCATTCCATAAACCTATTAAAAACAAATATACATAACACCATCGTTGTTAAAAACAAAGATAAAATCAATAAAACTTTGAAACAAATACAGGTAACTAAATCATAAGTAAATGGAAAAATGTTTGGCAGGTATCTAAAACAATATAGTAAAGGCACCAGCCTAATGTCAATAGCCAGGGAGTTCCAAAGTACAATTAGGGAAGGGGGAGAAATTATCTTCAGTTTGCATTTATTGCTGATTTTATCAATTTTGCACTTTCTGAATCAAATAATCAATCAACATGAGAACCCAAACACAGCCATCCATTGAAATTCGCGCTCATCCCCAAACATCTGCACAGTTCTCCAACCAGGCAATGTTTCCAAAAATGTATATATTTGGGGAAAATGTGTGTAAAAATCAATATATTAGGGGAAATAATGTACCGACATATATTGTATTCGGGTAAATTGTTTGCAAAAATCTGTGCATTAATCAAAATTGCCTACAAAAATATGTGTCTGTTAGGAGGAATTTGCACTCAAAGGTTGAAGAATTTTCATGAGGATTTAAAAAATAAATAAATCACAAATGGTTGCAGAAATGTGGGGAACCAAATTTAAGATTGGAAAAATGAGAAACTGAGAGAACCAGCTTTCATAGGTCCTTCTATCCCTGTCCCAACACACAAAGATCCGAGAGAAGCCCATGCATGCACAGGGACATTGGAAGCAGGGTTTGTCCTGATCCTCTGCGCACTTTTAAGCCTCATGTGCACAGGCAGATATCCGAAGAGGGCCAGAGTTGGAAGAACTTCAAAGGACATGTGGTCCAACCCCCTTGCAGTTTCAGGGAATGTGCTCCTACAGCGCCCCTAATCAATGGCCGTCCAGCCATTAACCACGATGGCTTTGCTCTGCCCTCCACAGTTGGAGGCAGCAATGCGTCTGAATTTTGGGGAAACCACAGGAAGGGTGAGCCATTGACCTGAACCAGCAGGCTGTTCTGATGTTCTAGCCACCAGGAATATCTTCCTAGTATTTAATCTATGCCCTTTTTTCTTGTAATTTGAACCCATTGGATCAGGGCCTCCCATCTGGAACTATAGAAAATAAGTTTCTCCTCTTCCAACCCTTCAAAAATTTGAAGATGGCTACCGTTTATAGCCTGTTCCTGAGACTAAACAGACAACAGCTCCTTCAACCTTTCCTCATTGGACTCGGTTTGGGTGCACACCATCATCTTCCTTGCCCTGCTCTGGACATGTTCCAGTGCTGCCCAGGCCTTCTTTGAGAGGAAAGCTGGATATAAATGCAATAATAGTATATGTCTGAGCACAATTCAAAGTATTGGTGTTGACCTTGAAAGCCCTACACAGCTTTGGCCCTGTGTACCTGAAGGAGCGTCTCCACCCCTGTTGTTCAGCCCGGACACTGAGGTCCAGCTCCAAGGGCCTTTTGGCGGTTCCCTCACCGTGAGAAATGAGGTTACAGGGAACCAAGCAGAGGGCCTTCTCAGTAGTGGTGCCCGCCCTGTGGAACACCATCCCATCAGATGTCAAGGAGATAACTAACTATACAACCCTTAGAAGACATCTGAAGGCAGTCCTGTATAGAGAAGTTTTTAATGTTTTGGTGTTTAATGTTTTTGCTCAGCCAAGACATTGAGGGCCAGCACTGAGGGCCATCTGGTGGCTCCTTCACTGCGAGAAGTGAGGTTACAGGGAACCAGGCAGAGGGCCTTCTCGGTAGTCACACCCACTCTGGGGAATGCCCTCCTGGCAGATGTCAAAGAGTTAAACAACTATATAAATTTTCGTAGGCATCTGAAGGCAGCTCTGTTTCAGGAAGCTTTTAATGTTTGATGCTATATTTTTGTTGGAAGCTACCTAACGAAAATAATTTATTTATAAATTATGATTTTAATATTATTACTATAAATATCCTTTTTTAACTGTGGTGCCCAGACCAGGACCAGGTGAATACTGACCAAAGAAGGATTGATGCTGACCAAACCTCTACCTTTCATTCCTGAAGCCAGATAAGATTCCATAACTCCATTTATATCCCCAAATTGACTGGACTTTAAAGGTTTCCCTGAGATGGAAGGCAGCCTGTGGCACCCACCCAGGACACTCCACGCAAATGCCTGAACCAACTTTGAAGCTAGGAAGCAGTGCCCTTTGTTGGTTGACATTCCAGTGGTTGCAGGAGCAGCATGCCTCAAGGGCCGGCCTCTTATGTATTCTATTGAAACAGGTGAGAAGGAGTGTGGAATTTGCAATTTGAAAGCATTTGCAGCCAAAGAGAAGGGCTGAGGAATGGTAGTGGGGCAGCAGCGGGGGGCGGGGATGGCCTACAGCCAGTGGAAAGGGATTGACATTGCTTGACAGGGATATTTTGGCTTGCAGAATGAGGGAGGAGCAGCTGCTTTGACATGAGAGAGAGAGAGTTTTGGACATCAATGAGGGGTATTTGGGAAGTGAGCTTAAAAGATTGGGATATGGAACTCACTTCGGCCTAAAAGGAGAGAATTAATGGCAGCTTTAGACAGTGCTGAGAATGATGTTCACAAGCGAGGCATTGGCAAGGGAGAAGTTAAAAAACAGCCACTGGTCCTACTGCTGGCTCCCTTCCTTATCAAAAACTGTAATTTTTCAGTGATGAATTATACATCTCGTCCTGGACTAGGAATGCTCGAGGGATTTGATCATTGTATTAGGGGTAGGGAACCTTAAGCTCTCCAGATGTTGTTGAACTACAACTCCCATCAGCACCAGCAGGCATGGCCACTGCCCAAGGATGATGGGAGCTGTAGTTCTGTAACATCTGGAAGGTCAAAGGTTCCATGCATCTGCCCTATATGAATTGGCCTGATCTGCACATTTTGGACTAATGTATAGATTTCAGAGGCAGTTTTTTGCACTTGCATGAATTTTTCGATGCAAGTTCTCATCTTAAAAAGCATATCCAAATGCGTATACTTTGGCCATGTCTACACGGTACGTTCACCAAAGCTACAATTCCAAGAGTGCTTTAACAGTCAGTCACTCTTCACAGGGAACCCTGGGAACAGTAGCTTTGTGAGGGGAATAGGGGCTCTCCAAACAATTCCCAGCACCCTTAACATACACTTTGGGGGAAGCCATGACTGTTTAACTCTTGAGAGTCCCATGGACTGCAAGAAGATCAAACCTATCCATTCTTAAGGAAATCAGCCCTGAGTGCTCACTAGAAGGACAGATTATGAAGCTGAGGCTCCAATACTTCGGCCACCTCATGAGAAGAGAAGACTCCCTGGAAAAGACCCTGATGTTAGGAAAGATGGAGGGCACAAGGAGAAGGGGACGACAGAGGACAAGATGGTTGGACAGTGTTCTTGAAGCTACCAGCATGAGCCTGACCAAACTGCGGGAGGCAGTGGAAGACAGGAGTGCCTGGCGTGCTCTGGACCATGGGGTCATGAAGAGTTGGACACAACTAAACAACTAAACAACAATAACAATGACTGTTTAAAGTGGCATCATAGGACTTTAAATGTACGGTGTGAATGTGGCCTTTGACGGCTCTTGTGACATGTCTGGTGGGGCAGAACTGTGGAACTGCCCGGATACTGGTCACAACTGCTTACCTGGACAGGGCTGGTTGTCTCTGTGGCAGCATCACCCCCAACCCAGCAGCTCTGCTGCCATCATATTGTGGTCCCAGATTTTTACAGATTAATGCAGAGAAGTGAAGAAACAGGCTTACATATGAATGACCTGGAGAAAACTCGGAAAGTGACATGGAAAAGTAGACTCATCATCTTGCCATTTGCTGAGTGGAGAATTTGATTTTGACACTCTTGAGAAATCTTTTAGCTCTGGGGTGGCAGAAGTGTCTGAATTCCACTTGGAGTCTTTACCCTAATTTTAACTGCAACTGCTACTCTTTTCAGAGCCTTGTATTGATAGTGGTGGTGATGGAGACTCCACCCTCCAAGCACCTTGATTCTTTGGAAGTGACAAGGCTTGCCTTGGGTTACTTCAGCTTTACAATGGGACCAATGTCCTCTACATCACTATTGCTGAACCTTGGGTCCCCAGGTACAGGTGGACTACAGCTCCCATCCCATTATACTAAGCTGGCTGTGGATGATGGGAGTTGTAGTCCACCCAGATCTGGGTACCCAAGTACATGATATAAACAAAACAGGTCAACCATGCACCTTCATGCACTTTTGGTTCCAGTTTTAGACTTGTGACACACTTCAGTCTGTATTTCCTTGGTCAGTTGCCCACTGGGCCATGACATTACCCAGCTAGGCTCTGCCCCTAACCCCACCTACTCATAGTAGACAAGAGTGTTCCTATTTTCATCTGTAAAATATTGGGGTATTACAGTACAAGTGTTGATGGATTTCAGCTGTTACTCACATCCAGCAGCTTCTCTGCCTTCTGCTATACCTTCTGCTATATCAGTTCAACAGGTAGAAACCAATACAGCTCAAAAGCCTTCATAAAGAGGAAGGTTTTGACTAGCTTGGCTTTCTTGCTTGAGATGTCTGGAGACTGCTTGAAGTTCACATGTGCTTGCTCTCTAGCTTACATTTATGACTTGCGGGTAGCATGATAGTCCTCTCTTGTGATGTGGGTGTGTCACTATGTGTGAACTGAATGGTTTTTAGGTAGCGTGAAATTCCATAGCTGGAATCCAAAGTGCTCTTTTGGAGTTAGAATCATAGAATTGTTGAGTTGGGAGGAACCATGTGGAACCAACCCTCGGCAATGCAGGAATCCTTTTGTCCAACGTGGGGCTCAAACTCACGACCCGGATATTAAGAGTCTCATGCTCTACTGACTGAGCTAGGCCTTTTAGATTCCCAAGCGGTTTAGTCATGCTGGCCGCATGACCCAGAAAGCTTTGTCTCTGGACAAATGCCCGCTCCCTCAGCCTGAAAAGCAAGATGAGTGCTGCACCCCATAGTCACCTGTGACTGGACTTTAGCTCACCTTTAGACCCCCCCCCATGCTAAAATACTCCATTTGTAACAGTTTCAAAACTCATTTGCTATGGACACTTGTGTGTGCCTGGCTGTGTATACACCATACCTTTAAAGCACATTCAAAACACAATTATTTCCTGCAAAGAATTCTGGGCACTGTAGTTTACCTCTCACACAGTTACATCTCCCAGCAACCCTTGGCAAACTACAGGGCCCAGAATTCTTTGAGGGAAAGAATGTGTTTTGAACGTGCTTTAAGGTTATAGTGTGTACACAGCTTGTGCATTGTTAGAGAAACACAAACACAGCCTCCCTTGGGGGTTTGTGCAGAACTAGTTACATGGTTCTTTGGATTCTGGAGGATGATTGTAATTAGCAGTGAAAGAAAAGGCTTGAATTGCAGGGTATTCTTAACTAGCATGTTTTCCCTCAGATTTGATCTTCTCTCCCCAGTCGTTTTCCTGAGAAGACAGGCTTTTCAGACTCAATGAAGATGAGGATGAAACATATCAGGTTTCTTTAACTTCTCATTGAGGAGGTTTAAGTCACATCTCATATTTCATAAACTTTTGCAGCATCAGTTCAAGCCAAACAGCTCTAGCAATGTTTTGAGAAACTAAAACTCCCCAACCCCTTTTGAACCCGGGTCATCATAAGTGGACTGTGCACTGGCGATCTTGAGTAAGTAGACCCATGTTGTTGTTATTCTTTTTCTTTTCTTTTCTTTTTTAAAAAGAAATCACACAGAAATGCCTTGTAAAGTGGCCTGGTTCACACGAGAAATGAAGTATGAGATCATAAAGACATTATACCATGAATGCTCTCTTTCTGCTGCTCTAAGAATAGGTGGCTTGGAGGGTGAAAGGGTAGCATTTACATTTAAATACACCTATTGGGAACACACAAACAGAAGGCTAAAACTGTGGCACCCTCATTGAAACCTTTGGGAGTTTCTGCAGCCTCTTTGGTTCTTTACATAACAGTCCCTTTGCTCTTTCTCAAGCGAGCAAATATAGGAAGCCAAAGGACTCGTTGGCTGAAAAGAAACCCAGCCCTCAAAAGTGTTTGCATGGTTGGACCGGCTGACTAATTATTTTAAATCAGAATCAGTGTAATTTTCATGCACGTTCAGCACCCTGGTTGTTCATCATCATCGCAGTACGTTAATTAATTACAATAATATTTATGTACCAATATTATCATTGCTATCATTTTAAATTTCAACCGCCGAGAACCCATTTTCTAGGTGACTTACAGAACGAAACTATTGCATGGTCTTTAAAAACCCAATAACTTAAACAACAAAAATTGATGAAAAATAATAACACAAAGATTTCCCTTGTGGAGAGAGACGAGCAGAGCATTTCCACCCTCTGGATATGCTGGCTGGAGGAAGATAGGACTGAGCAGAGTTGAGTTTGGGGAGGAAAGCTCAGCAGGCATTCATAGAACCATAGAACCATAGAATTGTAGAGTTGGGAGGGACCGCAAGGGCCATTATTTATTATTTAAAAACATAAAGGTAAAGGACCCCTGACAGTTAAGTTCAGTCGCATATGACTCTGGGGTTGCAGCACTCATCTTGATTTACAGGCCGAGGGAGCCGGCGTTTGTCCGCAGACAGTTTTTCTGGGTCATGTGGCCAGCATGACTAAGCTGCTTCTGGCGAAGCCAGAGCATTGCACGGAAACAACGTTTACCTTCCCGCCGGAGTGGTACCTATTTATCTACTTGCATTTTTGGCGTGCTTTTGAACTGCTAGGTTGGCAGGAGCTGGGGCAGAGCAATGGGAGCTCACCCCGTCGCAGGGATTCGAACCACTGACCTTCTGACCGGCAAGCCCAAGAGCAGGGGTAGGCAACCTAAGGCCCAGGGGCCAGCTGCGGCCCAATCACCTTCTCAATCTGGCCTGCAAATGGTCCGGGAATCAGTGTGTTTTTACATGAGTAGAATGTATCCTTTTATTTAATATTTGTGGGGCACAGGAATTCGTTCATTCCCCCCCCCCAAAAAATATAGTCCAGCCCACCACATGGTCTGAGGGACGGTGGACCGGCCCGCGGCTGAAAAATGTTGCTGACCCCTGCCCAAGAGGCTCAGTGGTTTAGACCACAGCGCCACCTGTATCCCATTTATTATTAGTAATATTATTAATTAATTAATTAAATTTACCTATACCCACAGGTCTCAGGGCAGTTCATCAAGTACAACCCCCTGTAATGCAGGAATCCTTTGCCCAACATGGGACTCAAACCCATTGATAAGTTTGCAGCCAGCAGAAGCTGGGCTTAGGGCTCCAAACAGGGCATTTTGGTGTCAGGGCAGAGGTGTGACAGAGGAGGCTTTGGATCCAGATGTGCAAGCACACCTGCCCAATCTTAACCCACTCCAGACAGCAGATCTTGGGGGGTAGGATTTATCTTTCTGTCTCTGTTAGGAAAGCTTTAATGTTGCTGTTTGCTCCGCCCACTTTTGCCTCTGGCCGAGCCCACCCCCGGCATGTGGTCCTCCAAGAGTTTTTTCCAGAAAGGAATGTGGTGCTCAGGACAGAAAAGGCCCCTCAACTCTCCCTTTCCCCTTGCCCTCATTCGCTGGGCATTTTTACTTGTTTCTGATCTAATGATGCAAGTGTTCCAACAAGCCTCATGGGCCAAGTACAATGTTGCTTCATTTTCCCAGAGAAAGTGAACAAACATCTCCAGCGTATGCCAAGGAATGACTTATGGGTGGCAGAACACTTGCCACCTGGAGCAAATAGAAACCAAAGCCGTGTGGAATGAGGTCCTCTTGCCAGCGTGATCTGGCAGCCTCCTCTGAGGAAGCCCGGCAAGAGCCTCAAAATGCAGCTCTGTTTGCAATCCAGTCACGTTCCCCCTTCCCTGGTTTGCTTTTCATTGCCTTTTGCAAATATTGCATTATAACACCAACGTGACAGAAATCAAATGCCATCCTTGTTTTTTGTTGCGAAAACTGCCCGCGCATCCAACCAACTTACAGCCTTTGATAGTGGGAAAGTCTCTGTAGGCCTTGAGCCTGAATGCAGGTGAATACAGGGAATCAAAATACATATTGTCCCATACAGAACAACGGAATTGAAAAAATCTACATCAGACATTCAAAAACCAACAAGCTTCCTATCCCAGCTATCCCAGCCTGGTTAACCCCCTAAAAACTCTGATACCCCATAATTAAATTCAATATACTCCTACGGAGACTACCTTACACTGCATTTGAAACCAAAATTGCATTTGGGTAAAAACTGTTTCTCAGGTAGCTAGTCCTAGTCTTTATAACCCTGTACCTTCTTCCAGAAGGCAGAAGCTGAAAGAGATCTTTCTGGGGTGCGCACTATCCTGCACCATCTCTGCAGCTTTCTTATGACACCTGGAAGCATAGATTTGATCCAAGGTCTGAAGAGTGCACGCAATTATTCTCTCCGCAGTCTTTATAACCCTGGACAGCATTGTTTTCCTCTGACCATGTAGCTCCCAAACCACACACACAGACCATAAGTTAATACACTCTCAACAGTACAATGGTAAAATGCCATCAACAGGTCCTTTGAGAGATTATTTTTCCAGAGGATTCTCAGAAAATATAACCTCTGCTGTGCTCTCTTCATCAAGTCTTTACTGTTTTCTCCTCAGGTTAGGTCATCTCTCAACTCCATTCCCAGAAATTGAAACATCGAGACCTGTTCCACACACTTCCCCTCAATAATGTCCGTGTTAATCATGTAACTCCAAAAAAAGAGAGATAACCCAGCTTCCGTCTAGTTCAGGAGTAGGGGATCCTCAGAGACAGGGCACACGTTGCTCTCTATCTGGCACTCGGTACTCTCACCACACCACACCCCTCACAGTCTCCGTCCACACCCTCCTTGACTCTTTTGCCTGACTGGATTGCTCACAGAATCATAGACTTGTAGAGCTTAAAAGGACCCCACAGGGTCTTCTACTTCAACCCCTCGCAATCCAGGAATCTCAGCTAAAGCACCCATGACAGATGATCATACAACCTTGTTATTATTAATTATTATTTATTCAATTTGTATATCGCCCTTTACCTGTAGGCAGTTCACAACATGAAAACACAAGGTAAAAACCCCCACACATAATAAAAACAAGAACAAAAACAAACCAATAACGCCCCCCCCCATTGTGTCCTGGAAGTCTGCTTACGCCTCTCACTTGTTTGGATGGAAACTAGAGAGGGGTTTGTGAGTGTGGGAAAACTAACCTGCTGCCCAAAGGTAAAATGGACCTTCATTGCTCTACCCAGCTTTGCCTCTGGTCCACTCCTACCACTGCCAAGTGGCCCCTGGAAGATTGCCCGGGAAGGAATGCAGCACCTGGGACAGAAAAGGTTCCCCATGCCTGGTCATGTTATACCGCTGATTTCCTTTTTATTACTCCTGTTCACCATTTGTAACTTGCACAGTTTCACCAGCAAACAGAGCAAAAAGAGAGAACATTCCCTCCAATTTTAGAAGAAGAGGAAGTGGCGAAACCAATTTGGTGAACCAATGTGAGGGGAGATGCAGTTTGCCATACTTCCAGCAAGGGATCAGAATAACGGTGTTAAGCCTCAGTCTACATGGCAATGGGGGGTGATGGTGCACTAATTGGTAACTGCAGAGTTAAATACTGACCACATGCACATCATACTTTTGAAGCACTAGGACACAATTTTCAACAGCCATGGCTTCCCCCATAATATTCTGGGAGCGGTAATTTGTTAAGGGTGCTCAGAGTTGTTAGGGGACTCCTACTCCCATCACAGGGCTACAGTTCCCAGATTGGCACAATAATCCCTCTTCCCAGGGAACTCTGGGAATTGTTGCTCTGGGAGGAGAATAGTGGTTGGAAAATATCACAAAATTTGTCTGAGTGCAAATTTCAAAGGATGGCTATGTTTTTGTTTGCATATTGTTTTGGAGAGTGAGAATTTGATAGATTTAGTTTTAAATACGAATGGAATCAAATATTCCCCGTATCACTAGAGTCAAGTATATGTGTCATTGGATGAGATCACCCACAGCAGGAAAAAAAATTGCATTGGCTTCTCTTTGTATGAATTTCTGTGGGCACTCCAAAATTCTAAGCCTGATACTGAATAAAGCCAGCAAAAGATTGCACCATCAATAGAAAACAAACTTTCTGGTGAGTTGAACTAATCAGGCTTACCAATGTCATTTGCAAATAGCTAAATGTAGTAACATTCCGCCCCCCCCCCGCACACACATACTCACACACATGCAAAACCAAGCAACCAACAATTCACTCAGAACAAGTCTTGGCACCGCACTGCAACAAACAGAAAAAGCTTGATTTGGTTCTAGCCAACTTTGAATTCAGAGACTGATTTAGAGCAGTGCTTCTCAGGCTATAGCAAATTATCTGCAAGGCCCTTGGTGAAATGTCAGAGTGGAATTTTTAACCTTGGTTCACTTGTTTGCCAGCTGGGAATACCAGCTTCTCCTTTAGCCCGTGAAGCCCATTACAACTCCTGGCTTGCTCAGTGCATAAAATTGGCAGGCTCCTCTGTTTTAGAAATGCTATACAGATTATACACTTGATTAACAGACCACCATCTTCACCTAAACTGACTCAAGCCTGTTTTGTAACACCTCTGCTTGACTGAGGACCATTTACCAACACTGGTCTGCCCCCCTTTCATTTTTAAATCTATATGAATCTGGAAGATGTGAAATACAATAAATAAAAAGAAGGGGGGCAGTGCAACCCCCTCCCACCAGGGTTCACAGCCTCATAAAATAATATGCATTTACAAGAGACTACTGCTTAGATATTACAAAAAAATATGGACCTGATACAGAAAGAATACAAAACAAATGATATTAATACCAAATAAAGCCATATTTCTGTGGGACTTGTTATCCCCCTGATTCACCTATCGTATAAGTAACGAACGGCCACCAAACCAAGGCAAAATTCATAGGTTTATGTGCACTCTGAGATACCCTTTAATTATGTCAATTTCTCAGAGATGAGAATAAATGATATTTTATTGAACCAAATATTTAAAGAAAAAGCCCAATTACTCCTTCCAGCAGCTATAATAGAAAAATTGTGAGTGGTTTGCATATTATAGTCTCTATTCAACTCCTCAAAAATTGATAAAATACACAATTTGGTTTCATTTCAGAAATTTCCTTTATTGCCTCTTCCCAAATTTTGTTCACTTATTTTGCAAGGCTACCATATGTGCCAATAGGTTCCTCTTTCATTATATCCCCTCCAACACATGGGGGAACCAATGCTAGTTACACGTGCAAGACAGACTAGAGTCAAGAACAATTGATGGGTTATTTTAAAGGAGATTTCTCAGATATTTGTAGAGACAGATCTGAAAGGGGCAGCAGGCCACAGTTTTCCCCACTGCACATTGTCCAATAGACATCCAAGATCCATTCCCTGAACAGATTGCAAAAAAGGGTTCTGTTTTGTGTTGTGGTGCAGCTAGACTGGTGACTAGGAGCGGCCGCCAAGTCCATGTAACACTGGTCTTGAAAGACCTACACTGGCTCCCAGTCCGTTTCAGAGCACAATTCAAAGTGTTGGTGCTGACCTTTAAAGCCCTAAACGGTCCAGTATACTTGAAGGAGCATCTTTACCTCCATCGTTCTGCCCGGACACTGAGGTCCAGCGTCGAGGGCCTTCTGGCAGTTCCCTCCTACGAGAAGCCAAGTTACAGGGAACCAGGCAGAGGGCCTTCTCGGTAGTGTCACCCGCCCTGTGGAACGCCCTCCCACCAGATGTCAAAGAGAAAAATAACTACCAAACTTTTAGAAGACATTTGAAGGCAGCCCTGTTTAGGGAAGCTTTTAATGTTTAATAGATTATTGTATTTTAGTGTTCTGTTGGAAGCCGCCCAGAGTGGCTGGGGAAACCCAGCCAGATGGGCGGGATATAAATAACAAATTATTATTATTATTATTAGTGTGTGATGGAACTGAAGAAACAACTTTTTATATTCCTTGATCAGAACATAAGAATTGCCTTGCCAGATCAGATGAAAGTCAGTCTTATTTGGCCTTCTGTTTCCAAAAGGCTTTCAGGTTCGTGTTCCATTGAAAAGCGTGCATCTGCAGCAAAGATGGAGAACCTGTAGCCCTCCGGATGTTGTTGGATTCCTAGTCCCATTGGTCAGTTTGGTGGTCAAGGCTGGTGGGAGTTGGGACACTTCCAGACAGTTCACTATTTGGGGGTTGAATTCAGTCCCATACTGGAAAATTAGGCTGAAAGATGGGTAATTAACAACAACAACATCAACCACAGAGTTCAACCTGCTCGCTAATAATGTCAAACTACCAACCACTGCATGTATTTACTCGTTTCCTTATTCCCCAGACAACTGCTGAAGAGACAGAGCGTCTCTTTATCACTGTGATAAATATGATGTTCCCCTCACACAAAGTTCCTATCATGAATGACCTTTAATATCAAACTGCTGCAATCTTTTTTTTTTTTAAAAAAGTAATGCCTTCTTTTACAGCTTGCAGAAGCCAGTGGCCTGTGTGTGTATGTGTGTAGGGGAGCGTGGAGAGGCTGTGGAGAGTCAGGGAAAATTCATGATACAGCTCTTGTTTTTAACCCAGCTAATTAAAATCTGCATGCGCGGAGTGTAACTGAGAATGTAGCCTTCGCCCACCACTTTCCCACAGGCAGGGAATAAAGGTCTTCAGTGTACCAGAAGCTCGCCGGTCTTTGGAAAACAGAGAACAGAGCTCACAATTCATCCCGGCATCCCTTATCAAGTCTTTGGAGTTCAACCCCCCCCCTTCCCTTCAGTCCCCGCCCCCATCGCTACAACAGAACCCCTTACTGTCAGGGTCTACGTTGTTGCTCAGTGCATCCCACTAAAATGTAACAAAGCTAAAAATATGTTGATTCTCATTTGTTATGCTCCAAATAGAATCCCTTTCCAGTGACTTATTTTGTAGTAAATACATTTACTCACAAAGACTGTTTATTCTGCCAAGAAGCGATTTGAGTGGCAGGCTTTTCACAGTTCCATACAGTGACAGTCTGAGGCAGTTTATTCCGTTTCCTTGTCGTTTCCCTAACTTGTTAAATTTCCACATTATATTTGAGCTTTCGCAGAATGTAAAAGCCGCTTCTGGGAAACTAATGGCCTATAGGGCGTGTTTAGCATACGTTTCTGCGTTATTTGATTCCAGAAAAATTCATTTGCAGCCTGCCTTAACCTGGAAAATTGTGGGAGTAAAGTGAATTAATTTTGTGCTGTGTACTTGTATACAGTTATTTCTTGCTGTTTTCGCGGGGGAATCAGGGAAAACAGAAACACACATTTGTGGAAAAGGTGTGTCAGGGAAGAGCGGGGAATACCAACAAAACATTGTCCAGTAATGTTTGTTGTGTCACACCACACCCACTGGTGTGAATGAAGTTTAGCATGCCTATGTCATAGAACTGTAGAAATTGTAGAGTTGGAAATGACCCCAAGGGGCATCTAGTCCAACTCATTGAAATGCATGAATCATAACTAAAGCATCCATGACAGATAGCTGTCTAACCTCTGCTTAAAAACCTCTGAGGAAGGAGAGTCCACCACCTTCCGAGAGAGTCCATTCCATTGTCAAACAGCTCTTACCATCAGAAAGTTCTTCCTGATGTTTAGTCAGAATCACCTTTCTTGTAACTTGAACCCATTGTTACAGGTCCTATGCTCCAGAGCAGGAGAAAACAAGCTTGCTCCACCCTCCACATAACAGCCCTTTAGATATTTGAACATGGCTATTGTTTTTCCTTTCATTCTCCTCCTATCCATACCCAATTCCCTCAACCATTCCTCATAAGGCTTAGTTTCCAGACTCTTGACCATCTTGGCCGCTCTCCTCTGAACACGTTCCATCTTGTCAATATCTTCCTTATATAGTCATACCTCGGGTTGAAGTAGCTTCGGGATAAGCATTTTTGGGTTGTGCTCCATGGTGACCTGGAAGTAATGGAGCACGTTACTTCCGGGTTTCGCCACTCGCGCATGTGCAGACACTCAAAATGACATCACGCACATGCACGGAAGTGGTGAATCGCGACCCGCGGGCGTGGGTTGCGTTCGCTTCAGGATGCGAACGGGGCTCTGGAACGGATCCCGTTCACATCCAGAGGTACCACTGTATTGTGGACACTGGGCACAGTATTCCAGGTGTGATCTGATGAGGGCAAAATTATTGTTGTTTAGTCATTCAGTCATGTCCGACTCTTCGTGACCCCATGGACCAGAGCACGCCAGGCACTCCTGTCTTCCACTGCCTTCCGCAGTTTGGTCAAACTCATGCTGGTAGCTTCGAGAACACTATCCAAACATCTCGTCCTCTGTCTTCCCCTTCTCCTTGTGCCCTCCATCTTTCCCAAATTCAGGGTCTTTTCCAGGGAGTATTCTCTTCTCATGAGGTGGCCAAAGTATTGGAGCCTCAGCTTCACAATCTGTCGTTCAGTGAGGGTGGTACTATTACTTCCCATGATTTGGGCACTATACTTCTGTTGATGCAGCCTAGAATAGCATTATCTTTTCCCCCCTGCTGCATCACACTGTTGACTGATGTTAAGTTTGTGGTCTATCAAGACCACTAGATCCCTTTTTCACATGCTACTGAAATCAAGCTACACTACATCCACAGCCTTCCCCTGATCCACCAAGCTTGTAACTCAATCAGAAAAAGAATTGAGATTCATCTGGTGTCACATGTTTTTGAGAAACTCATGCTAGGTCTTAATAATAACTGTATCCCTTTCTAAGTGCTGACAGACCAACTGTTTCATCATCTGTTCTAGGACCTAGTATCAATGTTAAGCTGACTGGTTGGTAATTACCTGGGTCTTCTTAATTTAGGTTGAATATGTCTTGTTGTTTATTTGCATTTTTTATAAAAGATTTTTTTCCAAGTGCATTTCTAAAATTCATTTGGAAAGGCATACATTGAGACACTGGCAACAACTAAGTGATTAATAGTTTTTATCAGGAGAAATACATAGTAAAACAGTTGTCTTCTACTTTCCATGTTCTTTGGGTTGAGGCACCTGGCAGCACAAGCATGCTCTAAGGCAGGGGTCAGCACACTTTTTCAGCAGGGGGCCGGTCCACTAGCCCTCAGACCTTGTAGGGGGGCGGACTATATTGGGGGGGGGGATGAATGGATTCCTATGCCCCACAAATAACCCAGAGAGGCATTTTAAATAAAAGCACACATTCTACTCATGTAAAAACACCAGGCAGGCCCCACAAATAACCCAGAGAAGCATTTAAAATAAAGGATACATTCTACTCATGTAAAAATACACTGAATCCTGGACTGTCCGAGGGCCGGATTGAGAAGGCGATTGGGCTGGATCTGGCCCATGGGCCTTAGTTTGCCTACCCATGCTCTAAGGCTAAAGTCTGGTGAGCCCTTACTCAAATTAGCATCCTTTGATTCTCTCTTTCTCCCATTAGAGAATGACACATTCTGCCACAATTTCCTGCCAGGATTCAACACTTGGAAGGTGACTGGGCCGCGTGATTTGAAATTACAGTCCAAAGAAAGCCTCTTTTCACAGTTCCCATGAGCAAAGTGCCTGCATGTGAGCATTTCTGAGCGATGACCACAAAGAATTGCTCAGGCAGCTGTGTGCTCACTCTGCTATGATGATATCCCATTCGCAAGCATCTGCACATCTCTGCAACATCACACACAGACTTTTCTCTGGGAACTGGATGCAGCCTTGCTGGGTCAAGCACAATGAGCAAGGACCTTCCCTCCCAAAATATAAAAAAAAAATAAAAGGAAAGGAAATAATAATGATTTCTCCCGCAATCATGAAAGTTTTTCTAGGATCCCTAGAGCCACTGGGAAAATCAATAAAGGGTCTTGTGACACCTTAACAACTTAACAAATTTATTATGGTGTAAGGTTTTGTTTTGTTTTTGCAACAACAGACTAACATGGAACTTCCTTCCAGAAATTCAGGTTGGTGGGGGTCCCACAGCAGAGGTGCTTCCCCCACTTCCAGAAAGTTACATTCCCATGTGCAAAATGCCACCAGAAGATTAATTACCCGGAGCGTGTCAGCACTACAAACATTGATCATTGTTGCCAATTTAACTTTCACATATTAGTGTGAAGAATCCTGGGACATATAATTTTTTTGATAGCACGGAGAAGCACCTGTTTGCGACTAATGGTACACATCTATTAATATCTACTTGGAAATAAGTCTCATTGCGTTCCATGGGGCTGACGTCCAGGCACATGTCTATAGAATTGCAGGTGGGCAGAGTAATCCGATCAGGGCGGGGAGAGGAAATGTCTGATGTGGGTTTTCTGGAAATTTCTATGCAAATCACAATTGGACTGCTGCAATGCATTCTACATAGGGCTATCCTTGAAAATGGCCTGGATGCTGTATCTAGTGGAGAATGCTTCTGCCAGGCCATAATGCGGGACAGTGAGAAGTGATTGTAAAATATCAATCATTAAGGCCCTGTACTGGATGCCTGGATGATAAAGGGTCCAATTCAAGGTATTGGTACTGGTATAGAAAACTCTAAAGAAGGACCTGTCACACTTTTCCTCTTGGCATGGAGATTGGCCTTTCACTCCTTGAATGGATGTACACACTGTCTTAAGTCAAGCTGAGGGCATAGGGAGAAGACTATGCCAAAGACAGTTGGAGGGAGAACACACCCCTTTTTCACACCACTCTTTATAGGAAAGGCATCTGAGGATGAGCTGTCATGTTGGATGGTGCCACTCATGTTCTTGAGGAAGGACACAATCTTCTTGTGGAGCTTAGGTGGGCATCCTATCTTGGAGAGCAGTCCTTTTCGGCGGATGAGGTCCAAGGCCTTCATCAGGTCTCAGCATTTCTCCTGCAGCTGGCGCAGTGGGAAAATCATGTCGACTGTTGACCTCTGAGCTCCAAAGCTGCATTTCGACTCAGGATAGACCCTGCCTGCGAGCAACTGCAATCTTTTGAGAACTAAATGGGTGGCGGCTTTCCCCACAGTACTCTGCAGAGAGATTCCACAATAGTTGTTAGAGTCACCTTTTTTTTTTTTTGCAGGGGGTCACAGTGCTGGTGTCGCACAGGTCTTGTGACACGAATGCGGTTTCCCAACACTGCAAGAGAAGGCCGCGGAGGTGTCCCATGAGGGAGGAGTTGAGGCTGGCTTTCAGTAATTCTGTTGGGGTTCCATCTTGTCCTGAGGTTTTACCATATGCCTGGGAGTTGATGGTGTTCTTCATTTCATCCAGGGAGGGAGGAACATCCAGCTCCTTCCATGGAAGGCGGAATCTGGACACTGTCAACTGCTGTGTCAGTGACCATATTTTATAACAACAACAACAAAAACAGTAATATTTATACGCCGCCCATCAGGCTGGGTTTCCCCAGCCACTCTGGGCGGCTCCCAACAGAGGACTAAAAACAGAGTAAAACTTCAAACATTAAAAACTTACCTAAACAGGGCTGCTGTCAGATGTCTTCTAAAAGTCAGATAGTTGTTTATTTCTTTGACATCTAATGGGAGGGTGTTCTACAGGGCAGGTGCCACTATTGAGAAGGCCCTCTGCCTGGTTCCCTGTAACCTCACTTCTCACAGTGAAGGAACTGCTAGATGGCCCTCGGAGCTGGACCTCAGTGTCTGGGCTGAACGATGGGAGTGGAGATGCTCCTTCAGGTATAGTGGGCCATGAGTAAAGTTCCCCATAGTCCTCCACCCTTCACTTCATCTACCTGCAGTGGTCTGTGATGATCTCTCCAGGCAAGGTTTTCAGCGGTGTATTTTTCACGACTGTTGGTCCAAAGGCTTTCTTCATGCCTTCATACATTTTGTGAGAGTTGAATGCTCTGACACAGCTTTAGCCCAAATGTAAACATTTATTTTTCAAAAACAAAAATTTAAAAGAAGGTTATAGTTTCTAATTCATGGAAAAATCTGCTTAGATAAATCATTTTATTGAGTAATACTCTCTGGACAATAGGCCAATTTAACAATTCATTTCATAAACAATTGCTAAATTAAAAAAACCTGTTTCTGAATTTTTCAAAAGTTTGGTTAGAAACAGATAGGTAGTGGGCATCATAAATCACATGGGAGTAGGAAAATGTTGCGGGAAAAGTGTCCAAACAATTACTTTTTACTCAACCCACAGTTTGGCATTGTCCCTGAGCCATGATGGATTGCGTGTATTAGAGGCAGTATTCTTTCCTTCACAATGTTATCCCATTATGCACGCAAAGCAATGTTGGCCACGTTATCATTAACAGAACATTTTTCTTTTTAAAAAGGAGCTGTCTCCCAGGACACAATGTGTTTTTCATTCTCAGGAGCATGTTACGCAGCACATACTACAATATGCCAACGTGCAGATAAAGATGCTTCTTCCTGCACCATGTCTGAAAATTAAGAGAGATCTGGGAAGCTTGAAAGTGTGCGGGAGGAACCTCTTCCCCCCGCTGATGGATGCATTCCTTTGGGAGCAATGTGTTGGAGGTGGAGTTGGAACTGGCCGTGGATGGTGCCAGTTTTAGAAGGGCCATGGGTTTGCAACATTACAAGTCTCTCTCTCTCTCTCTCTCCTCCTCTCTCTCTGCCACCCCATCAATACCTCTCTGTGCTACCATATCTCACATAGTTAGGCTGAGGGATGCAGTTCCGCACTCCTCACGTCAATGAAATAACTTCTTCAGAATTTGCAAATGTCTTCAGAAGCAGAAGAAAGTCCTTTCCTTTTCAGAATGCATCTTATATTGATCCTAAATAGATGAGGGCTTAATATTGCAAATGGGCCATTGACAAGCAATTGACAACAGGCTTCTAACTTTCTAAATTTATTTTTTAAATGTGCAGGATTTCCCCCTGAAAGGGTAAAAGGGTAAGAGCTCATGGGCCACCTTGCTCAGGATTGTTAACACACTGACCGGCAGCAGCTCTCCAGTAATAATAATAATAATAATAATAATAATAATAATAATGGTGATGATGCGTAGTCTGCCCATTTCTCTCCCACCCCCTCTGCGCAGGCCTGGGAGCCAGCAACACACGCTACACCACTGTTTCCCAGCTCTGCTTGGAGACAGAGGGAACTGAACCCGGAATCTTTTGCGCGCAAAGAATGTGCTCTACCACTGAGCTTAAGGGCTTTCCAAAAGAAATAAGCATTTTGAAGTTAGATTGAAGTTGAGGGATCCTGATCCATTCTCAGTCTCTGAGCAGGGTGCAATCATTAACTGTCTTAATCAACTGTCTTCTTAGCAATGGCCCAGTTCTGACAAGTCACCTTGTGAATCTTGCATCTCAGATAAACCAATGTGCTCGAGAATACATCTTAGAGATGTGGGTTTGGATCCTAAGTTAACTCAATGAAGTTCATAGAATGAAAATACAGTCATACCTCGGGTTAAAGTCGCTTCAGGTTGAGCATTTTTAGTTTGTGCTCCACAGCAACCTGGAAGTAACGGAACGAGTTACTTCCGGGTTTCGCCGCTCACGCATGCACAGATGCTCAAAATGACATCACGCGCATGCACAGAAGTGGCGAATTGCGACTCGCGCACACGCAGACGTGGGTTGTGTTCTGCTCAGGATGCGAACGGGGCTCCGGAATGGATCCCGTTCGCATCCAGCGGTACCACTGTATCCTATCTCCTCCTTCATCAGTCCTGGCTGAAACTGATGAGAGTTGAAGTCCAAAAACATCTGGAGGACAAGTGCCCTGAACTCTGCCACAATCCCAGGTTGTTCAGCAGTGAGGTAGCTACCTTCTGTATGTGCCGAGTGATACTTTCAATTACTGCTTCACATGTCCTTGACATTCCAATTAAGTCTGGGCCCCGGAAAAGCCCTATGGTTGCATATCACCCCATCGCATTGTGTCTTGACAGTAATTCTCAAGTCATCGCCAAGCATCATCTGACAGAGGAAGTGACTAGAAAAACATGCAAAATAAATACAGCGCAAGATTACATCAAATAAGAGATTCACAAATCTTCATGCAGGGCAGGAAAGGTCTTTTGAGGATGTTATTGGCATGGCAGTGCACTTTAGGCATATTCATCATTTCAACGAAGCCTGGGATTTTCTCCCTGTTAATATGAAATATTCACGGCCGTAACTGTCTTGGTGAGGCACCGGGCTGTTTCTCATTAGCGGCGGTTGTCAAGGGGAAAAAAATGAATATGCTGCTGAGTGTTCAGTTTCTGGGAAAACGTGGTTGAAACCTGAGGAGCTCTGCCGATTCTGAGCTTGGAGTCAGATGTTTGCAGATGGGATGTTCCCCATTAAGTAATGACTGAGGGCCATATGGAACACATTACAAATCAAAATACTGATTGATGAAGTGCCTGTGGTCAACTTTCTACAGAAATGAGAAATTTGAATTTATTATCACATCAGCATGGGGCTGCTCTCACGTACAATCACATTCTGTTTGCCTCTACACTCCCCACAAGCCTCCTACCCCTCACCCACCCCACACACTGAATCCCACCCCCAATGCCTCAGATCCACTACTCTATGATAAACAAAACCTAAGTAGAAGCTTAGTTTCTGCTTTGGTCATTAATTTAACAGATCTGGGCTGAGTCAGGATATATGCCATCAGGTAGCAACATAGTAAAACTTTAATTTTTGTCTTGCTTTAGGATGCTTTTCCCCCCTGTTTTATTCATTGACACATCACAAGACCCTTTACTAAAGGTGTGTATGGCTGAGCAAAGCTTAGTAATTGTTGTCAGGGATGGAAATCAATTGGGAGAAAAGTCACCCCTTTCACTCACCTTTCTGTTTCTGGGTGAGGGAGGTTCAATCTATGGCACCTCCAGTTAAAAGGATTCCAGGCACAGAGCTAGGAACAACTCTTGCCTGAGACCCCGCAGAGCTGGGGTCAGGTGGACTAGACCAGTGGCGCAGAGCCTGCAACTCTACCGGAGTTGCTGGACTCCAACTCCCATCAGCCCTAGCCTGCACTGGCCAAGGATCAGGGAAAGTGGGAGTTATAGTCCAACAACATCTGCAGGTTCCTCACCTCGGGACTACACAACATATTAGTGGTCTGTTCATACTGCTGCAATCATAACATTTCTCTGCCTTTCAGGGTCACAAGGCACAGCGAGTTTTGCTGTCTAGGAGATAGCTTCAGGTGTGCCTTCATCATCTCAACAGCTGCATTTTTTAATCATGCATTTTGGACATATTGGCAAGTGGAGTTATGGAAGCCATGCCACACCAAAGCAACTCAATATGGTATTTATGCATGTTCTAGAGATATCTGTCACAGTTCCAGTTGCCTTCCAGCTCATGGAGGGCAAACTTGGGGGTGGTGTCCTCTACTTTCATACCCTGGTTTTCTAGGGTTCTAAAACATGTGAGGAGCTTAGATGCTTGCTGCTCCACAAGGTTGCTCTTCATGAAGATTTATGAAAACTTACCTTACACTATTCTGAATATCTGCGGCTTATTAGACACATTTAGATGCATGCAATTCATGTAATGCTCACCCAGTGGTTGCTTCTCTGCTCCAGAGTGTCCTTGGAAGGGAAAAGATGGCAGCCATATATCAGAAAATCTAAGAATTATAAAAGTGCAGAAGTAGTACAGAAATAGAGCAACGCAAGGGGTCCCTTGATCCAAACTTGGGGGTTTATTGACATGATTCAGCTTGTGGTGAGTGGAGACTCCCAAATTGCCCTGATGCACCTCATTATTCAACCCCCTTCACAGAGCTGATGCGCAGCCATAGTATTCTTTCACCAATTCAGGCCAAAAGTTATTCTCAGGGCTGGTTTACTCACTCCACGCACAGTCTGTGGGAAAGTCCCGACTTCTGCTGATGCTGCATGCTTAGAGGCAGCCCCTCCAATCTCTTCATCACATGCACAATCCCAGGACAGGTAGCATCTCCCTTGCAGTGCTTCAGGAAAAACCTGTAGCTCATCTCTTTAATGCCATGCCAATCAAGCACAGCACGTTTTCTAATCCGACAAATCCCTAAGTCTAGAAAGGTCCATCAGAGGCTTCCCCCCCTTCCTTCCTTCCTTCCTTCCTTCCTTCCTTCCTTCCTTCCTTCCTTCCCTCCCTCCCTCCCTCCCTCCCTCCCTCCCTCCCTCCCTCCTTTTTGAGGAAGAGGTTTGGGGATACTAGGTTTTGGGCTTGGTGTGAATGTGGGGACACTAGCCCCATGCACATTGTCTATAGCAAAGGTGGGTGAGAGAATGAGAAGATCATATACCTCAAAATGCAGCAGTAAGATCCTCCATTACTGCTGGGGATGGGGCACATGCCTAGGAAGATGGGGCTCCTGCAACTTTAACAGTTGTGTAGAAGAGGGAATTTTAGCAGGTGTAGCCAGTGTTGGACCAATACATTTTTCCGCCTGAGGCCAAGGCCAATGTGGTGTCCCCATTCCACGTCCAAAAACCAACCAAGGTGCAATGAGAGCCGTAGCTAGGTGATCATGCGCCCTTGGCAGAACAGTCCAGATTGCGCCCCCTAGCCATGGACAAATGAGCTCTTCTTTCCGCCTCTCCTCCAACCTCCCCCTCCACCCATTCAATTCACCCTCTATTTAAAACCATTTCTTATGAGGCAATAATCGATATTTATATTTATGGACATATTTTTAGGCAATTTTGTGCCCCCCAATCGCCTGCACCCCTGGCCACCCCGCTAGCTATGGTCCTGAGTTCAATATTGGTGATGGGTTAGGATCCTCCACTACATCTGAGGGCCGTAGCTTAGGGGGTTGCTACCCCCCTCTAGCACCAGAATCTGCTGCTGCCCGAGGCAACTATCTAACTCTGTCTTGGCTGCAGCTTGCATGAGGAGCTGCTCTATACCTCCTGAAATTCCCTCTTCTTCAAGAGTAAAAGTGCAGCACCCCCATCCTCTTCTGCAACCCATCTCAACTTCCTTATGATGGTATCTTCCAAATTCCCATCATCAGATGGATATGGTGGGCAGATCTACAAGGAGCAAATTGCAGTCCATTCCTTTCCATGTTGACTTCACTGATTTGGAACGCCACCCACCATCCGATCACATATACAGTGGTACCCTGGGTTACAGATGCTTCAGGTTACAGACCCTGCTATCCCAGAAATAGTACCTTGGGTTCAGAACTTTGCTTTGGGATAAGAACAGAAACTGTGCGGCGGCAGCGGGAGGCCCCATTAGCTAAAGTGGTACCTCAGGTTAAGAACAGTTTCAGGTTAAGAACGGACCTCCAGAATGAATTAAGTTTGAAACCCGAGGTACCATTATAAAAGGTTTTACTTTGTGCTTTTGACAACCTTCATGGCTCTCCAAGTGTCCTGACCATCAATCATGGGAGCTGAGGCTCTAGAGCAGGTATAGGGAACCATGACCTTCTAGATCCTGCTGGAGTTCATCTCTACCATCATCTCTGACCACTGGCCATACTGGCTGCACTGGGTGCAGATCTTCTGGGACGCTGCTGCAGGCACTGCAACTATGACACCCAACGGAAGGCAGAAGGTGAGGGGCAGTGCCAGGGAGATACTGGATTTTGGCGTTGCACAGGGCACCGCTGAAATTTGAGACTCCAAGATCTGCCAATATCTGTATTGCCTGAACCACCCTTGGATGCCTTTTTGACCCGTCCACATTCTGCACAGGTATGCAAAGCAATGGGGAACTGGGCCCACCTGCTGCCCCAGCATTGGAATGAATGAGGATATTCTTGTATACCAGTAGAAGCTAATGCTAGCCCTTGGCTGAAAGGTTAACATCACTGACGGTGTCACTTTCTTAGAAGCAAAACAAAACAGAGAGACTGATTAAAATGAAACACTTGCCTGCATCTCTTGACACAGCAGTGGTGAGTCATATGTGATCAAAACCAGACGCTTAGCAAAACCAGACTGCTGGTGCGAAACATCAAAAAGGTGGCAGAGCAGCTTTCAAACTGATGGCTGGGGGAGAAAAACCAATGGGAGCTGATGAGCATCCGGTTCAAGTTAAATGATCTCTATAGGTTGAGGGTCAAAATGTTTCATATAATCTTTGAGTTGGAAGGGACCCAAGGGTCATCTAGTCCAACCCCCTGCAATGCAGGAATTTCAGCTAAAGCATCCATGCCAGATGGCCATCCAAACCTCTGCTTAAAAACTCCCAAGGCAGGTTCGAGGAAGACTCTCATTCAAGAAAAATGCAATTGAAATCATCAAGGCTTCAGATCACAGCTAATTTGTTCCCGTGACTCCAGTGGAACTTAAAAGCACAGCTTACTTGCTCGTGATTGGGAATGCAGACTTGCAGCACTTCCATATCACCAGGTTTTTTTCAGGTGGGACTCAGTGGCATGCTGGTAAATGCGAGTTGTGGGATTACAGTTAATTGGGAGGTCTTGTGCAACCAACTCCTTTCCTGGAAGAGGCTGCAATTAAAATTCTTGAGCATTTTGATAAGATTCAGCAGGAGATCAAGGGAAGGCACACCTGAACACCTGGATTCCCTGCCAGCTACAAGGGGTTTTATCATGCTTGAAACCCATGAAAAATGAAACTAGATATCTCATATCCTGCATTCAAAGATAATAGAATGCAACCAAGAAGGAACAAAGATTTAATGGGCAAGACTCATCCTACCCTGGCATGATGGAAAACTTAAGAAACGGTCATTTCTATTCTGGACATTTTCATTGGCAGTGTAGAATTGGATTTGGATTGGGGAGACCTGGGAGAATGTTAGCACCAGACTACCCAGCAAGCTCCCAGTGGGGAGCTGAGTTCAGCTCTCCCTTCTTATCCCCATTTAAGGGCAGATTTATGCTAGTTTAATCATTCCATCTCCCCATGATACCTCTAGGTCAGGGGTGGGCAATGTTTTTCAAACCAGGGGGAACATTCCATTCTGGGCAACTTTTGGGGGGTCATGTGCTAGTGGCAGACTGGGTGAAGCCCGAAGGGTGCAGATCAGTTGCTACAATATCTACATGGCAGAACGACACAAAGTGAATAAATAATAATACGCTGTGTTATTGTTTTAGTTTGTTATGGTGTTATGTATTTTTGTGTTTCTATATTGTAAACCGCCCTGTGATCCTCGGATGAAGGCAGGTGTAGAAATTTTAATAATGGTGATGATGATGATGATAATGATAAATTAGTTTACAGGAGCTTCATTCTCACTTGTCGCTGAATGGTGTAGAATGGGGGACAGGGATGGGACAAATTAGGAATGTTGTAATTGTTGTCAGTCGGAAATGAAAGTCCCAGAAAGAACATGACACTTGGGTAATTCTTGTCCTACTCATTTCCATTGTCATCATCAATGCCACTACCAAGGAGTTTAGGTGGCCCAAGAAAGGGAGAGAACCCTCAGGCCCAGAGGCCAAATGTGGCCCTCCATTTCTTTCTATCTGGCCCTCAGGACTCTCCTCAGGCCACACAGATTCCTAAGCTATACTCCTTGGCTGCCCTGCTTTGCACACACTATTGGAATGTTTCTGCCTAGCTGGAATTCTGCTAGTGCCACTTGCTTGCCTAGATGCAGGACAGAGAAAGGGGTGTAAGTGTTTGTAGAAACCAGACTCTTCTAGAAATGCTAAACTTACATTTGTTGCTCTGACCACTTCTGCCCCTGGCCCTGCCTGTGACTGGCCCTTGGAAGGTTGCTGAATGCGGCCCTCGATCTGAAAAAAAGCTCCCCACCACTAGCCTGAGAAATTGCAGTGAAGGTTTCAATCTGTATGGACCTTGTTCAGAGGACTAAGATGACTTAATGAATACGTGTAGTTACCATATGAATAAATACCGTATGAATAAGTGGGGCTTCTCTGAGGTGCAGAGAAAGAAAGAAGAGAGGATATCTGAGGTCAGGCTTGTCTGAATAAAGAAACTTTGAACAACGGAGACGTTGGTTTAAGATTTGAGGAAAGTTTTTAAAAAGAGAGAGAATGAGAGTAAATGAAGCATAGTGGAATATTAGCGCAGCTTAGCAAAGGAGCCCAGAACAGCCTGCCAATTGCTTCCAAAACACATGCAAGTTTAACTTTGTTGCTGAGGGGGAATTAGGGCCGACACCGCTGGAGTCTGACTGGAAAAAGAAAGAAAAGAAAGAGGTCCTCTTGAAGAACATGAAAGCTTCCCCCTCTCCTGCCTTTTATTGACTTCGGATGTCAAATGTGGCCCTCGCCAGCAAGTTTCCACTGAGGTAACAAAGGTATGCAGGACTTCAATGGGGATTTGGTTCTCCCAATTAGAGTCGGAGGGTCACTTGCTGGCAGGGTGTGGGCCTGCTGGAAAAGAAAGCAGCCCCAAGCAGGCTGCATGAAAGCAAACATTTATTATTATTTTTTTAAGGAGGAGAGAATGACCTTTTTTTTAAGGAAGTGGGAATGAACAAATGTCACCGATGATTTTACTGATAATTACTCCTAGCAGCGAAGTCAAGAAAGCAGATTTGAACTGATATTAAAAAGGACCAATAACTTTCTTTCCTCTATATAAAAAAAGAAAGAAAACTTTTCCGCTTTATACCAATGGCCTCCTGGAAAATATATGATAGTGGCCAGTGGCTGTCTAGAAGTTACCATAAAGAAGTTGCTTTTTTGCTAAGTGTGTGGAAAAAAGGAAGCTATTGTATTTGGATGGGTACTCTTTCAGCATCAGCAATATTCATTTCCATGTTCAAGAGTCGAAAGTTGCCTCGAGGACATTAAATCTGATGAAGTTATAAGAATGCTTTATACAGTGTTGGTGTATTTGTCCATCTGGTCCATGGTGACTGGTGCTCATTGGAACTGATAGGGCAGAAGGCAGGGAGACAGACCATGGGGGGCTACAGAACCAATGATAGGCAGAGCCAACCAAGGCTGAATCTACACATATATTAAAAACACTGTGAAAATGCTGTTAAAAAAAGAAGTTTTAAAATATATATGGAATTTGCCATTAGCTCACCAGCGCCATCGACTGTCACATTTGTATTGTTGTTGTTTAGTTGTTTAGTCTTCCACTGCCTCCCACAATTTAGTCAAACTCATGCTGGTAGCTTCGCGAACACTGTCCAACCATCTCGTCCCCTGTCGTCCCCTTCTCCTTATGCCCTCAATCTTTCCCAGCATCAGAGTCTTTTCCAGGGAGTCTTCTCTTCTCATGAGGTAGCCAAAGTATTGGAGCCTCAGTTTCACGATCTGTCCTTCCAGTGAGCACTCAGGGCTGATTTCCTTCAGAATGGAGAGGTTTTATTTTCTTGCAGTCCATGGGACTCTCAAGAGTCTCCTCCAGCACCATAGTTTAAAAGTATCAATTCTTCGGCGATCAGCCTTCTTTATGGTCCAGCTCTCACTTCCATACATCACTACTGGGAAAACCATAGCTTTAACTATACGGAACTTTGTTGGCATGTCACATTTGTATAATACACTACACTTAAAACGTTATTTTTGCAGCTGTATAGCTGAGTCCCAATTCTAGTTTCCCCCCCATCCTCCTTTCTGCTGTGCTCTAGAAAGACCAAGTAATAGAGGGAGCTGACTTGAACTGGTTATAAGATGGTGGGAATGGTGGTGGGAGGGAGCTGACTATGAGCAGACTGAGCTTGCATACCCTCCAACATGTTGGAGCAGGAAATCCAGTCGCGCAAGAGCATGGTGCCCCAAAATGTGTGTTTTCGCTTGGCCTTCTATAGCTGATGACCTACCCCCTGATTTGAAATAAAAAAACCCAAGTTTGGCTGTGCTTTAAAATTTGGGCAAATAAAAACGAAGCTGTCGTTCCAAACCTTGCAGTTTGCTTTTCATGTTAATCAGAACCACATCAGAAATGTATGTTCTCTGAATTAAAGAAAAAGGAAGAGGAATGACTGGGTCAGCTGTTGATGTAATTTGCTAAGAGCGTGGAAAACAAATAACCCCCGAAACAAATAGTTCTAAATTTAAATAAATTTAAGAAGGCTTGTGACTGATCCACTATTAAAAATCCATTTTAATAGTTATAGCTTATTTTCTTTAATGAAACTACTTAGGGAAGTATTGAAATGCACTAATTAGCCTAAAAGGCCTCATTGTTTATGTCTTTTGATCACTGTGGCTTTTTGGCAGAGCAGTGCAGCATTTCAGTATCCTTGAGAGGGATGAGTAGGTTTTTGACTGCCATCCAGGGCTTTGTCAGTAACAGTATATGCCTATGATTCTCAAGATGTAGATAGATATCATCTTATTTCCTCTCATCAAATGCTTTCATAATAAATGCACTTTTTGTTATGTTATGTTATACACTGTCCAGTGAGTTCCTGGAGAAGCAAATGACTGAGAGGAGGAAAGAAAGAACACATTCTTTCCTTTTCCCTTTTCCTGGCGAGTGCTGTTCGCCGTAGACTTTTTGTATTTGTAAAAGAAATGATGCAGAGAGGAGGGAGGGAGGGAGAGAATTCATGACTGAAATGGTGAGCATCTAAACCACAAACTATGGCAGGAGGAGCCTAGGGGCCAAGAAGCCGCTTCGTCTGGTTCTTGGAGGATTCTGCCATGTGTGTGTTTGTGTGGTAAAAAAAAGGGCTGCACAGTTTTACTTGAGAGGAAAATAGCATTGAGGACTTTTCCACATGCTAATATTCTTTCCTTCTTTGGTTCTTCTATGCAAAATGTGCTGGCTCATAACTATTTTGAGAACCTATGAGATGCCATGGGCATTTCATGTACAGTGGTGCCTCGCAAGACGAAATTAATTCGTTCCGCAAGTCTCTTCGTCTTGCGAGTTTTTCCTCTTGCGATGCACGGTTTTCCATAGGAATGCATTGAAAATCAATTAATGCGTTCCTATGGAAACCACCTTCCCCCGACCTCTTCTGGCGGGCGGCATTTTAAAATCGCCCAGGACAGCGGAGGACTTCTCCGCTGTCCGGGCGATTTAAAAGCCCCTGGGAAGGCAAGCAGGGGGGACAAAGACTTTTGCCCCCCGCCTGCCTTCAGAAGAGGTCCAGGACAGGCTTCGCGGACCTCTCCGCAAGCAGCGGGAGCGCTCCTTGCGGAGAGTTGCCAGCGCGCCCAGGCTTCGCGGCCCCGCCGCCCGGCTTCGGGACATCGTTCCGATGCCAGGCGGCGGGGGGAGGCTTTCTCGCCCCGCCGCCCGGCATCGGGACGATGCCCCGAAGCCGGGCGGCGGGGGGAGGCTTTCCCGCCCCGAAGCCGGGCGGCGGGGGGAGGCTTTCCCGCCCCGAAGCCGGGCGGCGGGGGGAGACTTTCCCGCCCCGCCGCTCGGCTTCGGGACATCGTTCCGATGCCGGGCGGCGGGGGGAGGCGTTCCCGCCTCGCCGCCCGGCATCGGGGCATCGTTCCGATGCCGGGCGGCGGGGGGAGACTTTCCCGCCCCGCCGCTCGGCTTCGGGACATCGTTCCGATGCCGGGCGGCGGGGGGAGGCGTTCCCGCCTCGCCGCCCGGCATCGGGGCATCCTTCCGAAGCCCGGCGGCGGGAGGAGGTGTCCCCGCCCCGCCGCCAGGCTTCGGAGGAGGTCCGAGGACAGCGGGGAAGACGAGCTGCGCTTCCCCACTGTCCCGGAGATTTCCCTATGGGCTGTCGTCTTGCGAAGCAAGCCCATAGGGAAATTCGTCTTGCGAAGCGCCTCCAAAACGGAAAACCCTTTCGTCTAACGGGTTTTCCGTCTTGCGAGGCGTTCGTCTTGCGGGGCACCACTGTACATTGCTATCTCACAGCTCAGTGGCTTCATAAAACATACCAAAGTGTCTTCCATAACTGCAAGGCCCTCAAAATGAAGCAACAATTTATTATAGAGTTCATAAATAGAGTCTTGCCGTACCATTTTTGTGGGTGATATTTAAAATGCAGTCAAACCAGCAATTCAAGTTTTGCTAGATAGGCACATGCTAGGAGCAGAAGCTCACAGAGTCTTCCTGTAAGTTTGCTAGAGAGGTCTCTGTAAGAGACATTCCCACTGTGCTCTGACAGTGGGAGGATGTAGCAGCCTGGGTACACACTTTTCTATCACTTTCACTTTCTCTTTCCACTCTGCCAGCAATGTGAGAACTCTCCGGTAGTCTGAGCACCAAGCCAATACTCCATTTAAGCTAGACTTAAGTACAGTGGTAGCTCTGTTTAAGAACAGCCCTGTTTACGAACTATTCGGTATATGAACTCCGCAAAACCGGAAGTAGTGTTCCGGTTCGCAAACTTTACCTCAGTCTACAAATGGAAGCTGAATGGTGGAAGGGCACTGGTGGCAGGAGGCCTCATTAGGGAAAGCACACCTCAGTTTAAGAATGGCTTTCTTTTAAGAACGGACTTCTGGAATGGATTAAGTTCGTAAACCGAGGTACCACTGTACAGTATGTTTTTGTAACCAAGTGACCATTTTAAGTCTGCTTGAAGAAAGCTGCTGCATCTGTTGCAAGTATTCTGAGTGAGTAAATGTTATTTTTACCTTTTACAAGACTGTGTGATTGTGGGGAGAAAAGGGGGAAATAACAGGAAAATCCAGTCTGCCTTAAAGCATCCTGGATTATTGAAACTAAAAAGCTAAAACTAGCCTAAGCTTCCCTTTTAAACTGCAAAGGGGCAGCACTCTGCTGATCTCACAAATGTGAGGAAGGAAGGATAATATCTAATAAATATATATAATCTCCTAGCATCTATTCACATGCCAACATTTTGAAGAAGTCAGATTGTGCAACAAAATAAAATTCCAATCCCCAGCCTGTTTTCTGGAGAACTGCATATCCCATGACAATACAGGAGTTCGCCATCCTTGGTTTATGGATGAAGTGTTGAGTTTGGAGCTGAATAGACAGTTTCCAACACAAGCTCAATCATAGAGCAACCACTGCTGCCTTGTAAAGAGGTCATAAAAATGATAGCCTAGCTAATTCTTAAAATGTAAATGACTCCTCTACTGGAATGAATGAGGAAGCCATTCTAGACATCAGAGCTCCATGTTCAGACTGGAATTATGGAAGTCCATAATTATCCCGTTCTGCTAGAGCTTTGCTGAGGAACTGCTAGCAATGAGATGGTAGCTTCTTGAAGTCAAGGTGAGGTGAGGCAAATCAAAATAACCAACCCCCCCTAATTGTTCCTCAACTTCACCATGAAGTCCCAGGGCACACTACATCTAAGAAAGAAAATGCAATACTATAAAACAAAACAAAACAAAAACCCCACCCTAAAATACAAATCAGGTCTCTGGCCAGTTCAAGTAGACTCTGCCAGTTGCTCTTTGAAAGATGTTGTCTCAGCAAAGGACCAGAGTAATCTGAAGGTTGAAGAAGGTTGGCAAGGTCTTTACTTCCAGTGCTTCCACCCCCTGGGGTCGTGCCTGCAATCCCTAAAGGACCTGTAACTTATTCTGCAATTGCCTGCTCCTGCATGGCTGTGGAGCAGAAGGCATAATCCCCAGTTTTTGAGGAAGATGGGAGTGTTGTTTCATCACCCTGGGATGATGTATAATAATAATAACCGCTCAGAGCGGCTAACAACAATAAAATGATACAACATACAAGAGGGTGTTCCCCTCCTAAGGGGGGTTGATTTGTGAATAATCTGAATAGGAGTCCTCTTTTGGGCAACACTCAGACCTGGGTGTAAGGGCCAGGATAATAACAGGATCTCTAAATCAGGACAACACTGTTTTGTGTTCTGCATGCTTTTGTTGTCACACAATGCACCCTTAACTCATGGAATTCATAAGATGGCATCCACGGTAAGGGCCACTGTGGTTTTAAGAAAGGAAAATAACGGAGGGTAGGTCTACCAGCTGCTTGGTAACAAAGATGGAAAAGGACTATTGGCTCCTTATGGGCTTCCCACAGGCATCTGCTTGGCTACTTAAGAAAAACAGGACAACGGCCCAGATGGACCTTTGATCTGATCCAGCAGGTCTCTTCGTATGTTGACTGTCTTCTGGATGAACCCACCTAGCCAGAAAGTTGTCTTCACTGTGCATTTGTGAGAGAAAATGTAGGAGTTGACCATAGATCCATGGAGGAGAGGGATCTAGTCATGACCGTGGGTGGTCCTTCCTATGTGGCCTATGGCGCAGCCAAGACTTAAATAGCATCCAGCAATCATGAACTATCTCTGCCAATAGTAGCTGCGATTCATGAACAGCCTGAGAGTACTGAACTCTTGTCTTTGTGCTGCAATTATTCTGATAAATCATATAGAAGCACTGGCTGCCAGCTGGAGGAAGACAAGCTAAAATCTTGGCAGAACGTGTGGATTCCATAAACGCTGCTTTGGATTCTCCGATCAAAACACAACAGTAAAGAATAAATTGATCATGAGAATAATGAATAAGAGCATGGTTTTGTGATGGGATAATGAGCTGCTTGTGCGTAAAAGCTGAATCCCTCAGAGCTTGGCATAGGTCTCAAAGCTCTGCCTTTACGGGAGCCCTCAAAGCATGACTCCGTCAATCGCTGGCAGAATCTGTCAGTGGGCGTTTCCGGAATTTGCGCCAACATAAGAGTTCCTTAATGGAAACTCTCCTTCGGGATTCTCGGCGTGACAGTTTCCTGCGAGGAGTAGGTGTACCCAGAGGAGGTCCTGAGACCTCCCCGCTGTTTTCACTGGAAGTCTCTTGGAGCCATCCCTCCGACTGAGTTTCTCCATGAACTCTCTCTCTCCCCCTGCTGGTTCCTTCCTCCGCATCCGAGGGTCTCCTAGCCTCCTTGAGCCCCTCCACCACCTGACTCTTCGATGGCAGTTCCCTGACAGGTTTATAGCGCTGAAGTGGGGGAAAGGCAGGACTTTCCTTATGCAAAATATGTAGATCCGTTTTTAGAATGGCAGAGTTGGAAGGCCTAGTCTAGTACCCTTGCATTGGTACATGCAGTCGCTGCATAATATTAATATTTGCAATATGGCCTGGGGAGGGATGAGGCCTGGGGGAGAGAGGACCAGATTCACCTGCCAGGCAGGCCTCAGTTTCACAACCTCTGGCTTACATGGCCAAACAAATGTTGAGAAGGAAAATTCTGAAGTAATTGCTTGTTTATCATGTACTGGAATGACAAATTACAAGGAACAGCACAACTATATGCTCAATTAGGAATGCAGTACAATATTAAGAAGTCTTAAGTGCCTAACAGTTTTCTTGCAAATTGTTATTGATTTCCCTCCTCCCTGTAATGACAACTGAAGAAAACAATACAAACAAAACTTGTGGAGTATAATTATGTTCATGTTTAATAAAATAGCAAGGAATATAGGAAGTTGCCATTCACCAAGCCACCAATGTTCCACCTAGCTCTTAATGCAAACGTTCTTTCCAATAAATTTCCTCTGTTGTAAGGCTTTAAAAAAAAATGTTACTTTCCCCGTGTTTTTCTTGTGCACACTTCCCCCTCATATAGGATTTTTGAAGCACATTTCTTGGGTTGAAATTGCAAAATTTGGAAAAGTTTCAAAGGATACCAGTGTTTCACTTTATGCATTGTTTCAGGAAGTGCAAATTAGTTAGGTTTGTGTTAAAATGTGAACCGAAGCAGATTTTTTCATTGTTCCTATTGGTGCAGACATAATTCTCCTTTCTCCTGTCCTGGGGAGCGAATTGTTTCCACAGAAATCAAGCTCACGGCTAATGAAACTTGATATAGGTCCTTTCCCCCTTGGGATCTCCCTGATCTGTGTTTTACTCTCTATCCAAACTGTTGTTTGTATTTCCTTTACTTATTCCAAACAGGCAGATACATTCCTTGGCAACCCTCCTTTGTTTACAACAGGCGAGATCTCCCTAACAAGGTAGTCATGGGATGGGAGGAGGAGAAACTAAACAGTCTCTGACTGCTCCCACCCATCATTCTTTAGACGAACCATATCACCAGAGAACAAATCTGGATCCCATATAAAAACAAGCATTTGAGGAAATAGCAGAGGATCTGCAAAATCTTTATCAGTGTTAGTGAAGAGCTGGGTGACTCTGAGCAGGAAAATGGAAGGAAGGCAGCCGTAACAGGGTCACAAATCATTGATTAGGTGTCCCCTAATTTTGGACCACCACGGTTGTGTCTTGCACATGCAGAGGGTAGGAAAAGTTGGAAGATTCCCAGAGTCTTTCAATGCCTCTCTTCCAGGACTGGTTCACACATGCATGTGCAACAATTGATTATCGCTGTATGCTGAGGAGATGGCCTTTCCATTCTCCCTAAACAGATTCATGAGGCATCTATAGCACCATCGATTTGGTTCAGGGCCCAATTTGGTGATCCCGATTAGTCTCCAAACTGAACCAGACAGATCCACCCGCAATTTGAACTGGGGTGCTTGCACAGTCCTAATCCCTAATTAAATATGTGGTTGGCAGCAAGGGGGGGAGAGACAAGGAGACATTCAAGCATCATCTCCCTCTCCAAGCTCTCCTTGCTGCCGCCCATTTTTCACAGGCCTGGTGGACCTGATCCAGGGCAAATTGGGGCTGCCTTGACTTGCTCTGGACAAATCCCATATCAGCTGAATTCATTTTGGAATCTGGGATGCACGACTTGGTGCACAACACTAGCATCTACATTGTTATTGTTTAGATGCCAGTTCAAGACCCTGTGACTACTCAAGGCTTCTCATCAGCGTGTTCCTGCTATGCAACTTACCCATTCCCTCTCACCCACTGCTTCTGCCCTCCAAACGTCCCTCCAGAACTCATGAAGATTGGCAGGCACATATTTGCGAAACATGGAGAAGGCATAATCCTACCCTGAGAGAGTTGATTTGCATGACATACTCTGGTGCGAGTGCTAGACTGGAATGACATTAACAAAGCCTGGCATCCCAGTGAGTTGTCTTTTGAAGGGCCAGTTCTCAGTTGGTGTTTATTGTGTCCAATGCCAAAAGAAACAGAAAATGTATTTCACAATTTTGTCCAGTGCTGAATAATGACCTGGCTCCCAGTTGCATTCCTTTGCTCAGAACCTACCCTTTCTTTCTTTACATAGAGACGTTTGGTCAAGTCTTCTCAGCTTGGGTTCTTAATATCCGGCCACCGATGAATACGTATTCCTTTAAGTGAGGTTAAAATGATAGAAAGCAATCCTCTCTCCCTCCCTTATCCCAAGGGGGGTGGCTTTGGCAAGAAGAAAAGGGAGGGGGTGACAAGGAGGAAAGGGAGGGGTGGGGGGTTGGTGAGAGCAGGGGCACAGCTCCTAGTTCAATCTCAAAAGAACAGAGGTATTTAGGAACTCAAGCTGTCAAGGGCTGCATAGACCTAAACCTGGACATTGAATTGTGCCCGGAAGACAACTGAATAGAATTCCCCAGCAGGTGCAATAGAGATCGGTGAAACTGTGGGTTTCAGTTTCTACTTTTCCCATTTTAGATTCAGTTCACATGACCACAATTTTTTTTAAGTCCTTGTGAAAATTCATCAGCACTTTACTGCAAATTTCTCCTACCATACACATTTTCTTCCTGTGCAATTCTGCCTAATATTCACATTTTTGCAAAGCATATTTTTTTTCTCTTTAGAGTCACACTTTCCGTAATATCATGCATTTTGGATGTTATTTCCACTGATATATGCTAATTTGGATGCTCACTTTACCTTTGTATATGCATTTTTCTTATGCATGATTTGCCTGGAGGACTGCAAGGCAGAAACCCCAGACATGCATGGATTTCAGAGAATGGGTTCATTTCATTTCACATATTGTTTCAGGAGGTGCAGATCAAGTACATTCGTCTTTAAATATAAACTGAATTGAATCCCTCCCCCATCTTCTAAGAAGTACATCCACTGCAAGAGGAGAGTCCTTTTCACTTAGGAATCAATATCAGGTTATCAAAATAATGGGGAGGTCTATTTGAGTACCATGGAATTCATTTTTATTCTCATTTCTCCTTGTCTATCCTCCCCCATAAAGCTTTCTTTTATGGTCTTGTCACAAATGAAAAAGGGTGGGTTGGGGTTTGATAGTTTATTGGAACCCCTGCCATTTGTTTCCACGAATGTTTACATGCAAAAAAAAACAGGCGTTCTGCAGGAGATTTAGACTCCCTAGCAAAACCCTTTTCACCCCTGTAAAAACTTTAGATTTGGTCTGAATCTGGCTTCGGTCCCAGAACTTGTCATAACTTAACTTTATTATAAATCTGGAGTTCTGCTAGAATGCAGTTCACTCTACAACAACCGGTCCATGCCCTTAAAATAAGATCAAGAGCACATTTCTTTGCTTCATATTTTGGACACTGTTGGGATTTTGAGAGAATTTTTATTAGAAAACAGAATTATCTTGGTTTGGGGAGAGATAGCCATCAGCGACCGCAAGAAAACAAATGGTGCGCATCTGAAATATGTAAAATGATACGTCCTACTATTTAGAAGAGACCAAGGATGACTAATCATGTAAACAATGGTTTTCATACCACCCCACAAGAATTCTTTGGGTTAAGGAGAAAGTGCAAGCATACTTTGGCAGAGAAGAAGCTGGGGATCAATCGTAAAGGGGTCAGATTTATGAAAGGGGAACAAGGAGGATCTTCAGCAGCTCCTTTTTTAAAAAAAAATCAGTTTAACACATCTTCTGCATGTTGGAATGTAAGATAAGAACATAAGAACTTGCAGGATAGGGCTAATAGCCCATCTAATCCAGCATCTTGTTAGGGATGGGAGGGACAGACTTGACACTGGGATGCTATATTTGCTAGGAACACTGTGGTTTTTGTAACATCAGAGCCCATCCTGAATTGCTGTCCTGATCCTAGATGAAGCCGTTCAATGAGAATTGGCATCAAAACAGGCTTGGGAAACCCTGTGGTTGTCCAAAGGTCACTAGACTACAGCTCCCATCATCAATGTGCATTTGCTATGCTGGCTAGAGCTGATAGGAGTTGGAGACCAACAGGTCCCCACCCCCTGCACCAAAGGGAATGTTACTCAAGAGCTTGCAATGGTAAGTGTCATTCTAGTAGTTTCTCTTTTGATTTAGCTGGGGAGGAACCTTACTGCACAACTTGGAAAGCTATTCCAGTAAGAACAACTTGGACTTCAGTTGGGGAAACACTGTGTGTGTGTGTGTGTGTGTGTGAGAGAGAGAGAGAGAGAGAGAGAGAGAGAGAGAGATGGACTGGCTGGATGCAATGATGGGGGGCACCAGCTGGGGAACCCCCAAGGGAACCCCCAAGGGAGGAAGGTTCAGAGCCAGGAGATTGGTGGTGGGATGATTGGTGGTGGTCAGAAGCAGAGAGCAGACTGTAGGGAGAAGGACTGTGGGTACTGAAGAAGCAACAGGGTTTAGTGAGCGGGAAGAGGCTGTGGCAGAGGACAGTCCAGGCTCAGAGGCAGAAGAGGAGGGGGCCAGGAGACAGAGATGAGGCAGGCTGCTGAAGCATCCAGGGAGTCTCCCCTTCCTCCTGATCTGCTAGACATGCAGAATAACTGGTAGAGGAGCCTTAGAGAGCAGTGGGAAGGTGGGGACCTTCAGTTCTTACGACCTCTTCATTGGGGCAATATCTACTGGGAGGTGTTGTTGTGATCACTAGGCCTGCATTCTTTTGGTTTCTTTGAATAAAGAGTTAACTTCATCACTGACTCCGGCTCTTGACAAGATCTCCCTCCACACATGGCATAGCAAATGGACTTCAGAAGGGCTCACTGATTGGTGGTTACAGCAAGACCTTTCAGAAGCACACTCCCAGTACCAATCAGCTGACTGGTCCTGACAGCAGCCTGTTTGAACTTTAACAGGTGGGTGGGCTGCCTGCCTGCCAATCAGCTTTTTGCTATTATGACATGTGATCGACGTGTGTGGCCCTGTCTACCTGTCAACCTGGCCATGGAATGGACAGGGATTAAGGCTCTTCCAAGTGCATGAATATTGAGAAAAGTATTGTTTTATGCCTCAATAAACTCATAGCAGTCCATTTGACTAATATCAGAAAGGAAAATACCCACTCAGTTTGTGAAAATAACTTCATGCATAAAGGGCTTCGACAGTTCTTTAGAAGTGGAAATCCAACCAGGGTGACTGGATTTCAGTCCAGATCTTCTGCTGGGATTTTGATCATATTTCACTTCAAATCACCCTTCCCTTCAGCTTCTGTTCCACAAACCAGATTTCTTTTTGTAGCCTTATGAACTTACATCTGACGTGTGTCTTTCTGCTGACGCCCTCAATATTAAGCAGGGAGCTGGGATATTAAACGCACCCCACGATGATATAAGCCATGCTTTTTGGATTGGTTAATTAATGCGCCACACACATCCCCTAAAGGAAAATTTACAGGGTCATGTTTTTGCTGCCTCAGCAACCCAGGATGTTTCAGCTACTAACCAGTTTCAGATGCTCTGTGCCTTTCAAGAAAGAATAGCCATCTTGCTCTCAGGGCAAGGGAAGGGGGAGGAAGAAAGTAATGTCTCTGCTAAGGGTTTGTGTTTTTTACCAGCTGCTTTGTGTTGGGTTAATGGATGGCTGGAGTGAAGGATTATATCCTCTGAATTCTTCTAAAGTGGCAAAATATTTATTCTGAAGCTGAGATAGCTGACTTGAATGTGACTTTGGGGCTCCATCATTTTTATTGAACTGTTGATTGACTCGACTTGATTTAACCTCAAAATAGCTGTTCTGGCTTAGAACCACCGAGTTAGAGGTTTGTATGTATGTACACAACCTGCCGGGCCTCCCAGGAGCTGACATAAGTCATATTTTAAATATTTGTAAATGGGACGACTTAGCTGGAGGGATGAAATCCGAGTCTCCAGCCAAACAGAAGGTCTGCTTAATGCAACAAAGAGCAAATGCCACAAAACAGGGAAGAGTTTGTAAAAAGGGAGGCGTATATATGTGAATGAAACTGCTTAATGTTTAAGTAGTGCAGGTTTTTTAAAAAAATAAAGCCACATTCCTTTCCTAAGGCAAGAAAGCACTAAACCTTTACATTTTCTGAGGATGGAAAAAAAAGAGAAGAATAACTAAGATAGAAAGATAAAGCAGTAGAAACTAAGTTAGATCTTATTTACCCAAGAGATGGAAATGAAATTCCTTCAGACAATTTACTTACACTCCAGGAGGAACAATGGCATCTTTCGTAATATGCTTGCCTTGCATGGCTGCTTCTCATTTTTGAATGAATCATGTGAAATTCTAATGGTGGTAGAGGTCTTCTATTAGACACGACATAGAATGTCCCCCTTTAACAGCATAGTATCTAATAGAATTTCAAATTTAGCAAAGGGCGCTGATTTATTCAACGTATGAGTTTCTTGGCTCCAAGTCACTTGCAACATTTGCAAACCTAAATCATGGCGTGAAACTAGAGAGAAAAAAGAAATAAAGCCATACGGTAATCTATGAAACAAACAACAGCAATAATTTCAGCAGCGAAACACACTGCTGTCTGCCTTGAGAGACAATGGAGTGCACCTCTGGGGGTGAAGGCAAACCACTATGTTAGCAGCACTGAAGTGACCTTCCCAGGGCACAAGCCTGGGCAGTGTGTATGGAGATCCTAGGCTGCCTAGACAACAATACCCCCCTCTCAGCCTCACTGGTGTGGTCCAATGGAAAGCAGTAAAGGTAAAAGGTAAAGGACCCCTGGACAGTTAAGTCCAGTCAAAGGCGACTATGGGGTTGCAGCGCTCATCTCACTTTCTGTCCACAGACAGCTTTCCTGTTCATGCAGCCAACATGACTAAACCACTCCTGGCATAACGGAACACTGTGACAGAAGCCAGAGCACATGGAAATGCCATTTACCTTCCCACCGCAGCGGTGCCTGTTTATCTACTTGCACTGGCGTGCTTTTGAACTGCTAGGTTGGCAGGAGCTGGGACAGAGCAATGGGAGCTCACCCCGTCGTGGGGATTCGAACTGCCAACCTTCCGATCGGCAAGCCCAAGAGACTCAGTGGTTTAGACCACAGTGCCACCTGTGTAGTAGACACCAAAATCATCATAACTTGTCAAATGTGTGGGAGAAGAGAAAAGCTTTTCCCTGGTGTTACAAGGATGTTAATGATGGAGACAGATGGGCCTCCCTGCGAAGAGAATCCCTAAAGCGAGGAGGCAGAACTGAAAAGGTTGAGAAAGTTTGCAAGCCTCAAAAACTCCCTCACAGGGGCACCCAGAAAAGGACTTCAAATGAAGACTGACTGGTTTGAGTAGGTTCATATCGATGTTTCGACAGACCTAGGCCACATCCTCACTAGGCCACTACAGACTTAGGCCACCACACAGAATCCCTCTTGCCTAGGGAACCCTGGGAATTGTAGTTGTATGTGGGGAATAGGGGTCTCTTGACAACTCTCAGCACCTGTAACAAACTGCAGTTCCCTGGATTACTTGGAGGAAGCCATGGCTGTGGTATCATAATGCTTTAAATATATAGCGCAGATGTGGCCCTAATGAAAGTGAGCTGTATACTAGCATGCTTGAGAAAACATAAATGAAGGCTGAGACACACGGCAAGCTCGGAATCGTGGAAGGAAGCTTTTATCACATTGATACCAAAATCTGAAACTGAAAAGACACAACTCAAAAACTATCGTCCCATCTCCCTTCTGAATGTGGATTACAAAATATTTGCAGACATTTTGGCAAGTAGACTTAAAAGAGTTCTTAATGAAGTAATTCATAAAGACCAGGCAGGCTTTCTCCCAGGTAGACATATGTTTGCCAATACTAGGAACATTATTGACATTTTGGAACTTTTGCAAACAGATATAAATACAAAAGCAGTGTTAATTTTTATAGATGCGGAGAAGGCCTTTGATAATATTTCTTGGAAATTTATGAAGGGAAATTTAAAAGAAATGGGAGTGGGACGGGGGTTTGAGAATGGGATTGATGCAATATATTCAGAACAAAAGGCCAAATTGATAGCTAACAATGTGGTTACAGAAGAGTTCAAAATTGAAAAAGGAACACGACAAGGCTGCCCGATCTCCCCTCTGTTATTTATCTCGGTTCTGGAGGTGCTCTTGAACATGATCAGAGGGGACCGGTTGGTGGAAGGGATTCAGGTCGGAGCGAAACAATACAAACTTAAAGCTTTTGCAGATGACCTAGTTTTGACCCTGCAGGAGCCAGAATCTAGTATGAAAAGAGTATTACAATTGATTCAGGATTTTGGTCGGGTGGCGGGATTTAAATTAAACAAACAGAAAACCAAGGTGCTGGGAAAAAATTTGACAGACACAGAGTCAGAACGGTTTCAGAGAGAAACAGAACTAACTATGGTTAAAAAGGTAAAGTACCTAGGGGTAAACATAACAGCAAAAAATCTGAGTCTATTCAAGGATAACTATGAAAAATGTTGGTCTGAAATTAAGAGAGACTTGGATAGTTGGACAAAATTGAAGCTTTCTTTGTTAGGCCGAATTGCTGCTATTAAGATGAATGTATTGCCAAAAATGTTATTTTTGTTTCAAACACTACAGATTGTGGACAAAACGGAGTGCTTCCGGAAGTGGCAGAAAGATATATCTAAATTTGTCTGGCAGGGCAAAAAGCCCAGAATTAAGTTTAAGATATTAACAGATGCGAAAGAAAGAGGGGGCTTTGCCCTGCCAGACTTAAAGTTGTATTATGAAGCCGCAGCTTTCTGCTGGCTAAAAGACTGGCTACTTCTCGAAGACACTGATGTACTGGACCTGGAAGGTTTTAACAATGCTTTTGGTTGGCATGCATACTTATGGTATGACAAAGTTAAGATCAATAAGGCCTTTAAGAACCATATTGTCAGGAAAGCAGTGTTTAATGTCTGGACAAAATATAAAGACTTATTGGAAAATAAAACCCCAAGGTGGCTTTCACCTCTGGAGGCTAAGGCCCGAAAAAGACCCAATATGGAGGCCAAATGGCCAAAATATTGGGAAATATTAGAAAAAGATGGAGACAATTGGAAATTGCAGAGTTTGGAGAAAATGAAGGATAAGGTGCGAGACTGGTTACATTATGCTCAGATTAAAGAAGTTTTTTAAAATGACAAAAAGTTAGGGTTCCAGGTGGAGAAATCGAAGTTAGAAACAGAATTGTTAGAACCAAAGACTAAGGTACTATCCAGAATGTATAACTTGCTGTTAAAATGGAATACACAAGACGAAATGGTTAAATCGGCTATGATAAAATGGGCACAGGACATTGGGCATAACATTATGTTTGAGGACTAGGAAAGGTTGTGGACCACTGGGCTGAACTTCACCGCATGTAATGCTCTGAAGGAAAATGTAATGAAAATGATATATAGATGGTACATGACCCCAGTTAAACTTGCCAAAATATACCATTCGTCTGATAATAAATGTTGGAAATGTAAAGAAAATGAAGGAACATTCTTTCACCTCTGGTGGACATGCCCTAAGGTGAAGGTCTTCTGGGAAATGATATATAATGAG